>NC_055989.1:30549888-31985951 GCF_018446385.1 Zingiber officinale
TTGTTTCTGTGTTTATAGATTTAAATGGCACAACAAGAAGGATATAGTACCGTTCGTCCCCCACTATTTTCCGGAGAAGACTTCGGATATTGGAAGGGGCAAATGGAGATATATCTAAAGATCCAGTTCGACACCTGGATGATCGTCAAAACAGGACTGCAACTACCAACTGGTACAGACGGTAAGCCTACATCCTGTGAGGACTGGGAGCCAGCATTTATCAAAAAGGTGGAAGCCGACGCCAAAGCCACCTGCACAATCCAGTGCGGTCTTACCAAAGAAGAGCTCAACAGAGTCGGTCCATTCTCCTCCGCAAAGGAACTATGGGAGAAACTGATTGAACTTCACGAAGGCACTGCGGAAACCAAGGTAAGTAAGCGTGATTTGTTACTTAATAAACTATACAATTTGAAAATGCAGGAAGGCGAGACGGCAAGTTCTTTACACGCTCGAATTCAAGATATCCTGAATTCCCTTCATGGAATCGGGCAGAAGGTAGAAAACAGAGATATAATAAGGTATGCACTTAACTCATTTCCTAGGAGTTCATTGTGGGCATCAATGGTAGATGCCTACAAAGTCTCTAAGGATTTGTCGTCCTTAAAATTAGACGAGTTATTTAGCGAATTTGAACTCCATGAACAAACTAATGCACTGTCATCCGAGAAAGGTATTGCTTTGATTGCAGGAACGAGTCGAACACGGGAATCAAGAGGACGGCGAAAAATTGAATCGGAATCAGAAGACGAACCTGACTCAGAAGATTCAGAAGATGAACTGACCAGCGAACTTGTGAATCTTGTAAAGAAGCTCTACAAGAAGAAGAAGGGCTTCAACAAGAAAGATCTAAAGAAGGCAGTTCAATCCAGGGAGGTCCAACAAAACTCTAAGGTAGAGTTCGAAGTCACATGTTACGGGTGCAACCAGAAAGGGCATATCAAGGCCAACTGTCCCAACCAAAAGGAGGCCAAAAAGCAAAGAAGAAAGAAGGCCCTAAAGGCAACCTGAGACGAATCTTCTTCGGAGGACGAAGACGAGTTTACTCGACCAAACGAGTTTACTCGCATTGATGGCCCAGGACCAGATCAGCGAATCCGAGAGCGAGTCAGAAGCCGACTTTGAGCAAAGCCACGGATCCGCATCCGTTTCCGAAGGGCCAGACTCCGTTGTAAGTATTCCTAGGCTTAATAATTTAGTCAATTATTTATTTCGCAAATTAGCCAAGTCAAATTTGAAAATTAAGTCACTTTTAAAAGAAGTAACCATTCTTAAAGGAGTAACTAACTCAAAATTTTTAACTGAAGATTCAACTCAAGTACAACAACTTGAGAAAGAAAATTCAAATCTGAAAAATCAGTTAAATGATTTAAAAATTACTTTAGAAAAGTTCTCTCTGGGCTCCAAGAATTTGGATCTAATTCTTGGGACACAAAGAGCCGTCTACAATAGAACTGGGCTAGGATATAAAAGTAAAAAGAAATATAAATCTTATTTATCCTTAATAAACAAACAAAGTAGTAAATCAGTCCAAGCATGGGTCCCCAAGTCCAAATTGATAAATCAAATTGGACTTGGCCAATACTGGGTTCCGAAGGATCAAATATACTACCTCGACAGACCATATCGAGGTCGTGATCCAGGGAAAGCTAAAATGAAAACGATCGTAATTCAAAATTAAATTAAAAATGTAAAATTAAAAATCAAATTCAAAATTCGAAATTAAATTAAAAATTAAAAAATTAAAAAATTAAAAATCAAATTCAAAATTTAAATTAAATTCAAAATTAAATTACAAATTCAAAATTAAACAAATCGAAATTATAAATGAAAAATAGATGGAGGGTCCAAACTAGTTGGCACCTCCAACTGAACTACCCGACAGGGTAACTAAACCTAATTTACTCGGAATGGATAAAACAAGAATAGATTACCCGGCAGGGTAGTTAAGGTTAGATTAAAACGGGATAAGTTTAACTTGAACCACAGTACTGGTGAAGTTTTTGGATGATAGTACGTTAGGGAAACTTGGGCATCACATGTCTAGGAAGATATGGCTTCGACCTGGTGCATTTGGCCAAGTGGAACTGACCGAAGCTACCCTTAAATGGATCCTAACTAGTTAGACCAAGTTTTAGTATTAAGTTCAATGGGTAGGACTATTTGGAAAACCTCGAAGACATGGTTACTTTAATGAGCTCCTTGTGACTCACCATAGCCCAGAAGTTTATCCAAAGAATGCTTACTTGTTGAATCCAAAGCTAAACTTGAATCTAACACAAGACTAAACAAAACCCTTAAATTGAACCTCAATTCATCTCACAAAAAGTTATAGGACTCCCTGATTGAGAATTTAGATCGGGTGAGATGACTAAGTAATTAAAATCTGAAAATTAATTCAAAATTATTTTAAACTTAAATTTCAAAATTATTTTAAACTTAAATTTCAAAATTATTTTAAAAAAAAAACTTAAATTTCCAAATTCAAAATTATTTAAAAAAAAAAACTTAAATTTCAAAATTCAAAATTATTTTAAAAAACTTAAATTTCAAAATTCAAAATTATTTTAAAAAAAAACTTAAATTTCAAAATTCAAAATTATTTTTTAAAAAAAATTAAATTTCAAAATTCAAAATTATTTTAAAAAAAAACTTAAATTTCAAAATTATTTTAAAAAACTTAAATTTCAAAATTATTTTAAATACTTAAATTTCAAAATTTTTAAAACTTAAATTTCAAAATTATTTAAAACTTAAATTTCAAAATTATTTCAAATTTAAATTTCAAACTTATTTTAAACTTAAATTTCAAAATTATTTTAAACTTAAATTTTAAAATTATTTTAAACTTAAATTTTAAACTTATTTTAAAAAATTAAATTTCAAACTTATTTTAAACTTAAATTTCAAAATTATTTTAAACTTAAATTTCAAAATTATTTAAAAAAAAAAAAACTTATATTTCAAAATTCAAAATTATTTAAAAAAAAAAACTTAAATTTCAAAATTATTTTAAAAACTTAAATTTCAAAATTATTTTAAACTTAAATTTTAAAATTATTTTAAACTTAAATTTCAAAATTATTTCAAACTTAAATTTCAAAATTATTTTAAAAACTTAAATTTCAAAATTATTTTAAAAAACTTAAATTTCAAAATTATTTCAAACTTAAATTTCAAAATTATTTTTAAAATTTAAATTTCAAAATTATTTTAAAAAAAAAAACTTAAATTTCAAAATTATTCCAAACTTAAATTTCAAAATTATTTTAAAAACTTAAATTTCAAAATTATTTTAAAAAAACTTAAATTTCAAAATTATTTCAAACTTAAATTTCAAAATTATTTTAAAAATAAACTTAAATTTCAAAATTATTTTAAACTCAATTTCAAAATTATTTTAAACTCAATTTCAAAATTTGAATTAATTCTCAATTAAACATGTTTAAGAATCAAGTTTACTTAAGCATCTTTAATTTAATTAAAACATTAATAATAATAATAAAAATAATAATTATATATACCAAGGTCAAAAACCGGGGGCAGGCGCCCCCGGTATTCTGACCCCGGGCGCCCCGCCTCACACGACCCCGGGCGCCCGGAACACGTCCGGGCGCCCGGACTCCCTTATATATAGGGGGCAGGAGGCGCCCCCTACCCTTGCACCCAAGTCTTCCTTAAGCTTCTTCTTAGCTTCCCTGCGAAGACTTTCAAAATTAAAATTTTTTTCGTGGTTGATACGAAGTCGTGACTCAACCGAGGTCGTCAGTTCTAAAATTTCTAACAATGGATCCTCGGTAAAATTTCTATCCCCTCCTAAAATTCATTTTTATAATTTTTTTTCTTCCTTAGTATAATATTAGTTTCAAATTTAGGAAGCGTACTAAATCTGGTGCTGGGCCCTCTACCCCTAGCATTGACCCTAGGTTTCCCACCGACGAACTTAGGATTAAGTTTATGTCAACAAATTACATGGCCATTAGAACCAAATGTATAGACAGATCGTTCTTTTTACGCTCTTGTATTCCAGTCTCCGAGACTATAAACCACTATAGGCTGCGAAACCTAGTTGAGTGTACCAGCGCAGTAAACATAAGTTTATGTGCCGAATTTTACAACAACCTAGTGAAAGTAGACGACTACTCCTATACCACTAGGGCAGCTGGCACGGATATCACATTATCTCCCACCACCATTCGTGAGTTTCTAGGGTTACGAGAGTCACCATGCACCTTTTTATACTATCCTCCTAGGGAGCTACCTTTTGGAGATCCCTACTCACATATTACCCTCGATACGATCTATTCGTCCTTCTTTGAGGACCAGCGTGATCCCACTGAGACCCAGTTTAGGTCACTTAACCTTAGAATTCAGGACTACGCCCTTTATAGGGTTCTAGTACTTTGTATTCTACCGCTAACCACTCACGACATTGCGGTGATGCGTCCATTTCACTCCTTCCTGCTCTATGCCCTGTGTCAGAGGTTAGACATAGACATCAGTCTTCACATCTTTTCCACTATTATTTATGCAGCTGGATACGTGACCAGCAGACGAGTACATATGCCTTATTGTCATATTCTGATAGCTTACATGTCCTCATTACACATTGATGTCACCAGAGGTGACATCCGCTACATGACCGAGTTTGACATCATAGGAGCTAGGAACTTTTCCCTAGCAAATATCCATATAGACGATGAGGGTACCATGTCCTGGCGTAGGGGGGCACAGCACCAGCAGGCGGAGGAGGCAGAGCATGATGAGTTCATGTTGGCACTATTTCTTGAGGAGGCTGCTCCTGCCCCACCACCACCTCGAGCACCACACCCAGCTCCCCGCACTCTCGCTGATCGAGTTTCTGGACTAGAGAGGGCTATGTCGAGTCTCCAGCACGAGAACTCCGAGTTTCATCAGTCCATGCGACGAGAGGTCTCCGATCTTCGACGAGAGGTCCGACAGGAGGTCTCCGACTTACGACGAGACGTACGACAGGAGATCTTCGACTTGCGCCGAGATCTATGAGAGGACGATCGGGCTCGTCACACTGAGATCCTGACACTACTCCGGTTGCTGGGTTCCGGACCACCTCCCTCATCATCTCAGTAGCTCCTACTGTTGCTCTATTATGACTCTAGTACAGCTTGTAGCAGCTCTATTATGACTCTTTTATCTATGTCGACTTTTTAGTCTAATGGACGGTTTCACTTCAGGCTTGATTGACTATACCTTAATCTAATAAATTAGTCTTTTAGTCACATTTTTTTATAACTTCTAGGCAAAACTGATTTCCCAAAATCCCCACTTTGCTAGACTTTCAAAAGTTGGGTTTAGTCTAGGATTTCCCCCTAGATATCATGTTCCCCTAGAATTAAGCCAGAGCATCTCACAAAACATCTAGGTTTACCTTGATTGTGATTGAAAAACATATAATGGCGTGAGATGCATAGGGTATAGCCTGGACTCAAGAATGCTTATATCTGTGCATCAATATGAGTCTGAGCGTTAAATATGCAATAAACATTAATCAAGTTAAAGTTCTCCAGCTCTAGTCAAGTCTATCTGGACCTAAATAACTTAACTTGACTAACCTAGTAAAAGCTATTGTCCTATAGACAATCAGCAAGTAACTAAAGGTTAGACAGTTGGCAAAAGATACTCAATTTCTTTTTTCAAGAATGTTTTGTTCTCTATGGCTCTGATACCTAATATATAAACATGACTTGTGCTTGGACTTAAGGACCAACTGAACTTAAATGAATAATCTTGTCCTAAAAACGTAAATTCCAATTGACCTTAACTTCCAAACTCTGTTGAATATTGCTAACTTTAATCATGTACAACTCTTTATACATTGCCCATTTTTTGAGTTATGGCAAAGGGGGAGAGTAGCAAAAATGTAAACATAAAATTCAAGTTAAAAATTAAGGGGGAGCAAAAGTTAAGGGGGAGCCAAAGTTAAGGGGGAGTATATAGGGCAAAATTTACTTTAGTTACCTTGTTCATCTATACTTAGCAAATTTTGCCTGGTTTTAAAATGACTATCTATTCGCTTGTTTACTTAACTTCGAATTTGTGTTGCCATAATCAAAAAGGGGGAGATTGTTGGTGCGGGAAGCATCCGACGATCGAACTCGTGTTTTGATAACGGCAAAGAATTCAAAGTTAAGATGTTTTTTAGTCTAACAAGTCTACTTGAGGATTTCAGGAAAGTCCTAGCTGCGGTTAGGCAAAGGGAAAACCCTAGGGGGCGGTAACCCTAGGTCATAGGGGGTGGTAACCCTATGCGTAAAGTCTTGGCAGGTTGATGGCTTCAGGCAAAAGTCCTAGGGGGTGGTAACCCTAGGTGAAAAGTCCTGGTGTCGCGAACCAGGTGAAAGACTGGACTAGCCGGGGAAGCGGATGTCCAGCAGAAAGTCCGGAAGCATCGAGTGCTGAGCAAAAGTCCAGTCGATCTGGAGGATCGACTGGCAACAGGTAAATCTCCTGAGTGGAGTAGGTGAGGACGCGTTCCCCGCAGAGGGAACAGTAGGCGTCGGGTCGACCTAGGGCTTCCGGCAGGAAATCCAAAGTCAGACTCGGACAGTCCGAAGACTGTCAATTATTACTTACTGTGTTTTATCAGATTCTAACATTGTCTTGCAGGGTATTTTGCTCGGACTAACCTTTGTTTGCAGGTGAGGAACCTGCTGGAAAAAGGCTGTCCGGGCGCCCGGGACCAAATTCTATCCCCTGCGCGACTTCGCCACGTGGAGCATCCTGGTTGGTTGGCCACGTCACACTCCAGGCGCCCGGAAGGGATCCAGGCGCCCGGAACCGCATATAAAAGGAGGGTTGAGGTGCAGCTTCAAGGAACAACGAATTCTAAGTGATCTTTCATCAACACGCTGCTCCAAAAGACACTCCGAAGTGCTACTACAAGTGCCCGACGACCCGAAGCTTCAGAATTAGCATTTCTTGTTGTCGGTATAATTTTTGATAGCTTTTATTTGTACTCATAATTGTAATCTTTTAACGAGCTTATAGTTGTTGCCCACCGGAAGCGATCAAGGATCGCGGGCCTTCGAGTAGGAGTCGACTTAGGCTCCGAACGAAGTAAAATCGACCTGTCTCTTTGTGTTGTCTCTTTATTTTATTTCCGCTTATTCCGCTGCACGTTTTAACTCCGATAGTTTTCCGATAATCGAACGAAATAGCCACGAGCGCTATTCACCCCCCCTCTAGCGCTTCTCGATCCAACATTTCTTTAATACAAGATTGATATCTTACGCACATACCAATTGCAAATAAAATATCAGGTCGGCTTATATTAAGTAGAGTAGATTTCCTACAACACTTCTATAGTATTTTATGTATACTAGTTTTCCTTCTAGGTCATTATTAATTTTTACATTTGTTGCCATAGGTATAATATTTTCTTTAGCATTTTCTATACCAAAATTTTTAATTAATTCCTTAGCATATTTATTTTGAAATACATAATTTCCATCTATTGTTTGTTTTATTTGTAATATTAAAAATAAGGTTAATTCTCTAATTAGATTCATTTCAAATTTGCTTTCTATTAAAGTTATAAATTCTTTTAAAAATTTTGTGTTAGTTGAACAAAAAATTATATTATCTATATAAATTTGGACTATGAATATGTCTTTTTCAAGGGTTTTCACAAATAGGGGTTAGTTGATTTGTCCTTGTTTAAACCCTCTTGACACTAAGTAGGTTGACAACCTATCATACCAAGCTCTAGGTGCATATTTTCGATCATATAAAACTTTTTTTAGTCTAAATACATGGTTTGGGTAGTCTAGGTCTTTAAAACCTAGTGATTGAATTACATAAACCTCTTCTTTTATAGAACCGTTAAGAAATGCAAATTTGACATTTATTTGATAAAACTTAAGTCCTTTATGTGCTGCATAGACTAGCAACATTCTAATGAATTCAAGTCTAGATATTGGTATATAAGTTTCATCATAATTTAAGTTTTTACTTGACTTAATCCCTTTGCTACTAATTAGACTTTATTTCTAACAATTTCACCTTTATCATCAAGTTTATTTCCAAAAATCCATTTAGGTGGTGTTTGGTTCACTCCTAGGAATCAGAATGGGAATGCGTATCATAGTATTATGGAATGAGAATGTGTATGAGCTTGGATATCATTCTTAAAAATAATATTTGGTTAGTTGAATATTTTCAATCGGAATGAGTCTAAATTTTCTTTTTTACCCTTAGAGGAAAATAAGAGAAAAAAATTAGATGTGAGAGAAAGTTAAATGTGAGAAAAAAATATGATGAGAAAGAAAGTGTGATGAGAGAGAAAGTATGATGGAAAAAAATAAAGAGAGGGAAAGTGTGGTGAGTGAAAATGAGGAAAGAGAGCGTGATATGAGAGATTGAGGAGAGAAAAAGTATGATGAGAGAGAAAGTGTGCTGAGAGAGAAAGTGTGATGAGAAAAATTGAAGAGAGCGAAAGTGTGAGGAGAGAAAATGAGAAAAGATTGAGGAGAGAGAAAGTATGAGGAGAGAGAATGATGAGAGAGAAAGTGTGATGGAAAAAAATGAAGAGAGGGAAAGTGTGATTAGAGAAAATGAGGAGAGAGCGTATGATGGGAGAGAATGAAGAGAGGAAAAGTGTGATGAGAGAAAATGAGGAGAGAGAGTATGGTAAGAGAGATTAATGAGAGAAAGTATGATGAGAGATAATCTGTGATGAAAAAAAAGAGGAGAGAGTGTGTAATGGGAGAGAAAGTGTGATAAAAGAGAATGAAGAGAGAGAAAATGAGGAGAGAGAGAATGTGATGGGAGACAATATAGGGAGAAAATGATAATATGTGATCAGAGAAAATGAGGAGAGAGAAAGTATATTGAGAGAGAAAGTATGATGAGAGAATGAGGAGAGAGAAATATGATGAGAGAGAATAGGAGAGAGAAAGTGAAATGAAAGAAAAATCGAACAAATATATTAAGGATATTTTTGTCCAAAACTTAATTTTCATTCCCATTCCTATCAAAATCCAAGGGAAGAGGTGAGTTTCATCAATATCCAAGTTTTTGGGTTTCATTCCAAAATCTTGATTTCATTCCCATCAACTAAACATAAGATTTGAGAATGAATTCATTCCCTCATTCCCAAACCCTTAAACCAAACGCCATCTTAGTATCAATAATGAACTTATCTTTAGGTAAAGGTTTTAGGTCCTAGACTTGATTTCTTTTAAATTGAGATAACTTTGCATTGCTAGTACCCAGTTAGGATCAAGTAAAATTTTATCTATGGCTTTAGGTTCAAGTTTAGATATTAATGCAATTTGACTCATGTTTCTAAGAAATAACCGTATTCTGACTCCTATAGTTGGGTCATCCAAAATTTAGTCAGTTGGATGACTTAAACTTATGCGGGATGTTTTTATAGTTGGATTAAACTTATGTGGGATGTTTTTATAGTTGGATTAACATTTAGTTCTTCTTATTCATTTGTGTTTGACTTAAGTCTTAGTTCGTCATCTTCTAAGATTACATTGTTTGGTTCATTATTTGACTTTGGTTTATTAAATTTATTTTCTTCATCAAATATAATATTAGTTATTTCTTTAACTTTTAAAGTGTATTTGTTATAGACTCTATAGGCTCTACTAGTTGTTGAATATTTCAGGAAAAAAAATATCATTTACTAATTTTGATGCAAATTTTTCTAAATAGTCTTTTGTATTTAACAAGTGTACTTTACCTCCAAATACTCTTAAATATTTTAAGGTAGGTATTTGTTGTAATAAATTTCATAGGAGGTTTTATTATAAAGTTTATTAATTAAGATTCTATTTTAAATGTAGCAAGTTGTACTTATTGCTTTAGCCTAAAAACATAGTTTTATTTGTCTCTTGTGATGTTTTATTTTTTTCTTTCTACTCTATCATTTTGTTGATGAGTTCTAGGATAGAAAAATACACGATGATATTCATTATATGGACAAAATTTAATGAACCTATGATTTTCAAATTCTTCTCCATAGTCACTTCTAATTCTTCTAATTTTTATGCCTTTTTTATTTTCTATTAATTTACAAAAATTATTGAATTGTTCAAAAGTTTCATCTTTATGTTTTAAAATTTTATCCAAGTAAATCTTGAATAATCATCAATTATGACTAAATAATATTAATTTCCTCTTAGTGACTTAGCCCTATGTGAATCAAATAGGTCTATGTGTAGAAGTTCAAGTGTAGAATTAGTTCGATTTAGGTTAGTTAATTTGTGTGATGACTTAGTTTGTTATTCTTATTGGCAAGCATTACAAATTTTATTATCTAAATTCATTAATTTTGGTAAGACTCTAACTAATTTATTTTGACTAATTTTTAAAATGAGTTTTATATGGGTATGAGCCAGTCTCCTGTGCCACAATCATGTTTCCTCTTGCTATGTTAAAAGACACTTAAGTGAGAAGTTAGGTAAAGTAATTGAATAAATATTATTTTTTTAATTTCCTTAAGTGTTATATCAGGACATTCAATATTTTTAATTAAACATTTAGAGGGTAAACATGTTACTATATAACCAATATCACATAATTGGATAATGCTAGTAAATTAAATTAAAATGTTCTACTAGTCAAACTTTATGAATAATGAAATTATAATTTAATTCAATATTACTTGTTTCTATTACCTTAAGCTTACTATTATTTTTGAAAGCTAACGATTCTAGGTTCTTGAGTTTCAACTTTATAAATTTCAGTCTCTCTAATCATGTCTAGAACACCCATTATTCAATATCCATTACTCCAAATCTTTATATTCTTATATATAAGGTATTTGATTTAGATCCAACTTGTATTTGGAGTTTAAAGGATTGATTAATTTTTATGTTATTTTCTATCTCACTCATTCTAGATTATCAAACAAGTTAGTCCTATGGATTATGTGAGATGATGTTCAATTTTACTTGATTAGAATTAATTTTGAGTTTGAAGATGATTTAATCTTGGGTTAGATTCAAATTTAACATTCGATCAATAAAGTGGACATTTCCAAATTTGGCTTCTAGGTCGTGGCGAAGTTATATTTAAGAGTGTCCTAAGACAATCGCCTTAGATATTGTATCATTTAATTAATAAATAAATTTATTATTTGGGTGTACATTCTCTATGTATATGATTTGATCTTAAATTTAACTAATAAAGTCTACAATACATAACATGAGAGAAATTATGATTGGATCACAATTAGTGAGTATCTTATCATATATAATTATGTACATATTATAGTATTTCCTAATCAATGGATTAATGAGACTGGACATCATCGATTTTATAAGACTAGCATATGTTATGTTCCTTAGTTTATCCAAACAATCGCTCCTCACTAGTTGAAAACATTGGGATGTTGACAGTTAACATATGGATGCTGGATAAGGGTAACTAGTTCATTGGATGTGACGTGCTATGAGACTTCATGTGGTTCATTACATGTCAATGATTTCATTATAGCTCGAGTGCAAGTTTTGTTAGACTTGAGGTATTCAAGTCATCATAGTCATGGAAACTTATATTTTGACATCTTAACAATCATCTCCTAGGAGGTGCAAGTCTGAGATGATTAGGTATAAGTTAATATGCCTAGGGCTGTAAATGAACTGAATGCTCATGAACAAGTTTAGTGTTTAGCTTGGTAAGAGTTTGTTTATGTTCATTCAATATACACAAGGTCAATTAAATGAACAAGCTTGAATAACTCATTTAACTAAACAAATAAGTTTGAACACATATGTGTTCAACTTGTTAACATTCATGAACAATGTTTGTGAACATGCCCATGAACAACATTTGTGAACCATATTGATCAATAAAACTCTTATCAACTTACTAAATAAATAAATAAACTTTCAAAATGGACATGTATTATTAAGCTCAATAACGAATCAAACAAGTTTAAAATGTAAAAGTTTCAAATAATTAAATAAACTTGAATTGATAATTCGATTACATCTAAACAAATCAAACTCAAGTTAAGCTCAAGATTTCCTAAGTAGTGAGGGCTGGGAGGTTAGTGAGAGAAGCTCCAACTTCTCTCTAGGTTTTCTTGGTGCTAAAGACATTTCTTGCTTACAGATAGCCCTCAATCATGGCCGGTGGTGGTTTTCTTCCACCTCATTGGTAGGAAAGGGGCTTGTTGCTACTCTAGGTGCTCTCCATGGACTGTGGAGAGCTTTCTTGAGTTTGTTTGGAGGCTTAATCACCAATGTAAGTGTTCATACAATCAGTTTTCTTTCAATCTAGTGTTTCTACGACATTTTAGTGTCTCCGGCGATTTTCTGGCAAACTGCGCCTGCTCTGGCCATCTTCTCTAGCCAAGTGCCACCCCTCCCCACCACTGCTTGGCTGCCAAGTGGTTGGGGAAGGTTTGGGCGGCTACACACTCAACAGGAAGTTGGACCATCACAACTAGTGCAAAGGGCATCCATTGGGCAGCTTGGGTGGTGAACTAGTTCCAAGGGACAACTATTTACATCTCTCATAGATGGCAAAAGGAAAGTGGTAGGGCAAGAGGCACTCTAGTCAAAAGGCATATAGGGAGGTGACAAGTCAAGATGAGGTGGCAAATGAAACATCCTATGTGACAGACACAATTGAACAAGTGGACCAGTCGAACATTACTAACTTGGAGCATCATGATGGTATGGCTAATGAAGCTGGTGAGGTGGCCATGCCACAGAGGACAGGTGCTCCTCCCAAGCAACCTCAAGACCATGGCAACACTCCACCACCACCACCGCCGATGGTGGACGATGGGACCTTGCCGGAGGAGGTAGAACACCAAGCTCCGGTGACTCACAACCAACTAGACCCAGACAAAGAAGTAGTGAACAATGGGAGGAATGAGCAGCCATCAAAGAAGCAAGATTTGGCTGACCTCTTCAAGAACAATCTCAAAATTAAGTTTGCTATGAACCTAGATCAGTATGAAGCAAAGGGTGAAAGGTTAGTCTTTCGTTTTGATGATATAGATATTGTGGAGGATTTGTCTAATTGCATGCTTCATGGGTCATCATCCAAGCAAAGATGGAGTCCGAATTATTGGTTCTCATTGGAAGACTCCTCTCAAGTTTTTTCTATACAAGAGTGGTTGGGTAGTGCACAAGTTTGATAAAGAAGAAGACTATCAAAGAGTGCTCCGAAGGAGGTCCTTATTTTATCTTCGGTATCCCAATGTTCTTGAAGATAATGCCCAAGTGTTTCCTATTTGATGAAGATGTACGGTTTGTGCTGGCTTGGATATAAATTCATGGCCTTCCACTAGATTGTTGGAGCTAATTAGTGCTAAGCAAGATTGGATCGGAAGTTGGGAAGCCATTATACACCGAAAATTTAACATGGACAAAGGAACATTTAGAATATGCATGACTCATGGTGGAATTTTTGGCCTTTGGTGAATGTATTCATGAGGTCTCCATCACCCTCCCTACTGGTGCTCAAGTGGATCTAAAAATTATCTATGAAATGGTTTCAGATTTTTGCCAAAAATGTAACAAATTGGGTCATCAATCGGAGAATTGCCGGGAAAGGGCTACACCGGTTGGGTAGCAACAAAATCAGACTGGACAGAATGCCCAAACTGATCCGAATATGTAAGGACATTGGAGACCAAGATCTCAATCAGCTAGAGGTCATGGGAGGATAAGAACGAGGTATAGAAACTGTACAAGATAACAATGGCAACCAACGCAACAAAGACCAAATGTTGAAGTGTTAGTTGATCAACATAAGCTTGCAATTGTTTTGGTGAACATCCCTGAACTGGAATGAAGCCCATCAATGAGTAAATCAAATGCCACAACAACAAGCCCCTCAGGTGGTTGAAACATATGTAGAAGTACCTCAAGAAAACAAAAGAGCAGCCACCATAGGGAGTCCACCAGCTAGTACCTTCTAGTGAGGGGAGCTCATCCTCCTCTTCATCCTCCACCGCATCAAAAGAAAATGAGGAAGCAAGTGAGACCATTTATACGACATCTGAGGCATCGACATCCTCCTCATTGCCCACAACTACATTAGTAAATGCAAGTGGAGATATGGGGAGTAGCACGTCGGCTCCTACAATTGGCCGAACGCTATCGGCGAGAGCAACCCGAAGAGGTGATAAATGAAAATAGCCTCTTGGAATGTTAAGGGCTTTCACAAGTCCCTAAATCACGGGGGAGTGCATCACCTTCTCCAACAAAAACACATTAAAGTAATGACTCTAATGGAGACAAAGCTAAATGTGGCCTCTCTAGATCCAATTTTGCAAAGAAGGTTCTCAGGTATGGGTAGTGCACATAATTTGGACTTTTATAACCATGGTCACATATTACTTATTTGGGACTTATAGAAGATTAATATGGATATTCTTATGACCACTGATCAATATATACATTGCCACGTAAGATGTCGTATTTCTAGTAGGGGTTTCTTGGTGACTTTTGTATATGACCTTCACTCAATTGTTACAAGAAGACCACTATGGGAGGCACTCACAGACTTGGGAGATACTATCATGGATTCTTGGATGATTATGGGTGATTTTAACTCTTTCTTATCTATTGATGAAAAAGCAAGGGGGATCTCCAGTCACAAATCATGTGATGAGGGACATGCATATTTTTGCATAAGCTTGTGGTTTGGTGGACCTCCGTTCCACTGGATGCCACTTCACATGGTCTAATGGTAACATTTCTTGCAAGCTAGATAGAGATTTGGCTAATAACTTTTGGTTGATGGTAGATTTTGATGCGTATGCATAGTTTATGGCACCGGGATGTCTCTCAGATCATTCATGCACCATTATCCACACACTAGCCAAGAACCGACCCCCAAATGGAGCATTCAAATTCATTAACATGTGGTTATTGCATGAAGACTACTTGAATGTTGTAGAGGAATCATGGGCAGCCCCAGTGATAGGCAATGCACAATTTATCTTAAAGACAAAGTTGTTCTGATTGAAGAAATGTTTAAGGGAGCTAAATAAGAAGCACTTTGGCCACATTTCAGAGAAAGCAAGGAAGGAAAAAGTAGAGATTGAGGAGATACAATGAGGCATTCTTGATGGTGGTCCAACCCCCTTGGAGTATAGTCACATAAGGAAGAAAACTATTATACTAAAGGAGGTGAAAAGATAATTTTATCAACAAAGAGTAAAGAATGTTTATTTGAGAAGCATAAACAAATGCACCAAGTTTTTTCATGATGTGGTGAAAATAAATAACAAGAGAAATGCAATTATTATGCTCAAGAAAAGGAGTGGGGAACAAACCACAAGTATAGGTGAAGTAGCGGAGGAATTCGTTGATTATTTCCATGGTTTACTTGGCCGAAAAGAGGTGTGCAATGCATGAGACAACAATGCTCTTGAGGGGCGGAAGTTAATAGTGGGGAAATCTAAGGATTTATGTAAGTTGGTTGATGTAGAAGAAATCAAAGTCGCCCTACATGATATTGGATGTGGAAAAGTTCCAGGACTAGATGGTTCTGGTTCAAAGTTTTTCACTTCTTCATGGGATATTATTGGTAATGACTTTATTGCAGCTGTGCAAGATTTTTTCAACATGGCAAGCTACTCAAGCAATGGAACCATTCCTTGATCTCACTAGTACCAAAAGGAGATCATGCTATTGGTGCTTCAAACTATAGACCGATATCTTGTTGTAATACCGTCTACAAAGTTATATAAAAATATACTTGCTAATCGGCTATCACATGTTTTGGACTTCTTATTAGATCTGACTCAAGTGACATTCATTCAAGGTTGTTCTATTCGTGATAATATATATTTAACTCAAGAATTCCTTTGGAAGTATGCTCGCAAAAGGATCTCACCTAGATATATGATTAAGATGGATTTGAAGAAGACCTTTGATATGGTTGATTTGGAATTTCTCATGATTGGTCTCGTTGGTTTTGGATTTTCCTAACGATTTTATGAATGGATCAAGGTATGTGTCACCACGGTATCCTATTCTATTTCTTTGAATGGTGGCATATATGGATTTTTCAATGGTAAAAGAGGACAAGGCAAGGAGATCCACTCTCCCCCCTTCTATTTGGCCTATGTATAGAAGTCCTATCTAGAAAACTAAAGACAACCTCCATGATGCCTTCTTTCCATTTCCATCCTATATGTAAGGAGGTGGATATCACACATCTTATATATGTCGATGATCTAATGCTATTTTGTAGAGCAGATGAATCATCTACACAACATCGAGAGGATTGCATGAATTATTTTGGAGGGATCTCAGGGCTTAGGGAAAATCTACAAAAGACACAAGTATATATGGTGAGAGTGGACACTACCTTGAGAAACTGGTTGCTTCAACTTATGGGTTTTCAAGAAGGCAAATTTCCTTTTAGATACTTGGGCATCCTATTAGCAGCGGAAAAACTAACGATTGCAAATTATGGACCACTTCTTGAGGCTATTACAAAGAAAATAAACTATGGCCTAAGCACACTTTATCCTATGTCGGACCCTTGGAATGTTAGTTAGAGTCCTAGAGCCAATCATTTGATGATTGTATTATGGACTTGTTGTATCATATTCTTATATAAATAAAGACATTTATTTTTGGTTATTATACTTACTTGTATTAGTGCCAAATAAACTAAGTATAATAGCGTCCTCGAGTAGAAGGTTCTCACCTATATCAATCGGTTAGTTGAACCGATAGTGAGATGATATAGGGAACACTACTCTTAATCATTCCTAGTCGAGTATTAACATTCAGGGACAATGTTAATGCAATAAGACTAGCATGTAGGTCAACTCGATAACTTGATCTCACAAGTCATGGATATAGAGATATCAAGTTGACACATGGGTATGCATTAGAGAATGTATACTGAATGACCAGCCATGAGAAAGTATCATGGATCGTTATATGAGTGTCATATACTTTCTCATATGGCTATTAGTATGACTACTAGTCCTTAGACCTGAAGTCACCATGGATCCCTACATAAGGAGTTATGTACTTTGGTTTCGTCAAACGTCACCCGTAACTGGGTGGACTATAAAGGCGATTACTGGGTATGTAACGAATTATGCAGAGGGATGTGAGTGATGTAGATGGGATCTATTCCTCTTGTATGACGGGAGCGACATCGATATTCTTGATAGAGTGAGACCACGAAGTGCATGGCCATGCCCAAATGAGTCAATATGAGATATTGAGCTCATTTGATTTAGTGAGTCTACTTGGAGTTCAAGATTTAGATTGGTCAGAGGATGACACGGTCTATGCCTCACATTGATCAATCTAGATGTCTAGGATAGAAGAACACTTGTCATATATTGTGAGGAGTCACAATTAGTAGTCACAAGGTGATGTTGGATCTCAACATTCTTATAACTTGGGTAGTAATGATGTGTTGCTAGATACCGCTCATTACTTATGCTTCTAAAAGGGTTTAGGAGCATTGCCAACGTTATAAGAACCTATAGGGTCACACACAAAGGACAATTAGATGGAGATTAGGTTCATTTGATGAACCTAAAGGATTAGGTTCATGTGATGAACCAAATTGGATTAAGAGTAATCCAAAGTAGACTAATTGAGTTGGACTCAATTTGGTTCATGTATTAGATGAGTCTAATTTGGACTTAGACTCATTGAATTAATTTAATTCAATGAATAGAGATTCATTAAATTAAAATTGACTTGAACCAATGGTTAGATTAGATCAACCAAGAGAGAGAAGTGGTCAAGTTTGACTTGACTTGAGAGGAAGATGAAAGGTCAAGTTTGACTTGACCATTTGCCACCTCATTGGTGAGTTGGCATTGAGTGGGCCAATGATGATGCTCCACATCATCATGGTTGCTTAAGTGTGGTGCCATCTCATGGGAGTTACCAAGAGTTGTGACTCTTGGCCTTCCATGGAGGTTACAACTCCACCTAAAGTGGCCAGCCACTTTTATTCATCAAGGGAGTTTTATTTTTCTTTGGTAACTCCATCTTCTTCTTCCTCTAGAGTTTTTCTTCTTGCTCTCCCTCTCCTCCCTTACTGATCTCTAAGGTTGCTAGCACATCCTTAGAGGTTTTTCTCCATCTCTTGCTTGTGTGGATACACATAGAGAAGTGTCTACTTTGACACTTTCGAGATCCGGTGAACCGAGGACTAGCGGGATTGCGAAGGGCTTCGCATCAAGGGTATATTCCTTCTCCTTTGTAGATCTACTGTAGATCGAGGTTTAGAAACTCGTACTCGTAAGTTTTTCAAAAGTTTTATCTTCGCACGGATCCGTGGCTGGGGGTTTCGGGGTTTTCGCGACGCGAAAAGCGGTTTTCACAGCCCGAAAAACCCAACATGGAACTAGTGAGCACGGTTATTCAAGATATGGAATGTTTTTGGCTTTCCATGCTTCTAACTCCTAGTGGTGTGATTGATAAGGTAAAAGTCATTTGCCGCACGTTTGTTTGGTCTTCAAAGCATCCACCTATTGCATGGTCAAAGATTTGTTTACCTAAACATGATGGTGGTTATGGGCTTAGGGACCTCTTGGTATGGAATGAAGCATTATTGAGTGAAATACTATGGAATATCCATGCAAAAATAGATTCACTTTGGGTAAAGTGGGTACATTAATATTATATGAAAGGTATAGATTTTTGGATATAGAAAAATAAGAATTCAGACTCACCTTTGATCAAGAGGCTCTTGGAAATTCGAAACAAGATATTAATGACATCAAATGGAGTTGGGGGAGCAAATATGAGAATGATGGATTGTTTGTTGGAGGGGGGAAAGGAGTTACAAATGCTTATAAATTTTTCATGCCAAGGGGGTCAGAAGTTCCATGGAATTCAATGGTGTGGAGGCTGAAAATCATGCCAAAGCATCGCTTCATACTATGGATGTTTGTTCATGGTAACATGAGAACCATTGATAGAATGGTGTATGAGCCAAAAAAGGAGTGTATCTTATACCGGTAACAATAAGAATCAAACCATCATTTATTCTTTGTATGTCCGATTGCTTGTGCCCTTTGGAGCAAGGTAAAACAATGGCTAGAAATCCATCATAATTTCCAATCTTTTGATGAGTTGCAGCAGATTTTTGGGAGGCATTACAAGGGTGAAAACCACAAGATGATGGCCCGACACTTAGGTATCTCTAGCCTAATCTATTATGTGTGGGAAGGTAGAAACAAATACTATTTTCATGGAATTGCTCTGGATGTTGATTGGTTGTTTCGAAAGATTCAAGTCCATGTGTACCAGATGGTGGATCTCAAGCTGACATGATGATGCACTCCAGCCTGTGTCCTACAGTCCGTGTGAAGTATGTTGCTGTCCATGTGGTAGTGTGCACCAAGGGTTGATTGGTTTGCTTGTGATGCAATGGTGGCTTTTAATGCCCGTGTGATGCTTGGTGTCTATGTTTCCGTCTGTGTTATACTTGTTGTCTATGTTTTCTAGCATGCTTGTTGTCCATTATTTGTAAACCAATGTAATGGTGTTTAGTGTGAATGCAAGTCCAAAATAAAGACTTGTGTTTGTATGATGTTGTGTGTGATTGTTGAGTCGCTTGACTTTGTGTTCACATGTGATGGAGGAATGTAAGCATGAATATGGTATGTGGAGATTACCTCAACTACAGAGGTGAAACTCTAAGATATCTGGTATGTTTTGACATGCGGTTGGGAGTCTTTACCTCTCAAATCAATTTTTATACATATGTATCTATTTCTATCAAATAAAGCTCAAGCTCATAAAAAAAAACTAAGCCAAGCTTGAATAATTATTTTAACAGCTTGGTTCATTTTAGACTTGACATTGACACCCCTTCCATCGATTTCAATGCCAACACTCTAGTTGTCGACAATCATTTGTGCTTCAGATATCAAATTCCATTGTTGTCGAATTCAGTACTGTCGATTTTGGTGCCACAGACATCTAGTTGCCATCGTCCACTAAATTATGTCATGGGGTTCTTTCTTAGATCGCGTCGTCTTCCTTTGGCTAGTACCAAAGAGGAGACACAGCTTGTTGCTTACGGAGTTGTCTTGAAGGTATCTCAGTGTGAATACTAATAGAGGCTAGCCTTGTGAGTCTAGCTAAACGTTCTCTTTAACATTCGATTACGAACTCGAAGGTATAACTCCTAAATAAAGATGTTATTTTACGATTATGTCTATACATGTATATTCTTGTGGATGTATGAGATATGTGTTATGAAAATTTAGAAAATTATTATGTTTTTGCTTCATGTTTTCTGAAAATAAATTTTAAAATGTGGAAAGAAACATCCAACAAGTGGTATCAGAATCCCCTTGTGTTTCGACATAGATCGTAGATCTTTGTTGTAAAATTTTAATTTAGAAAATTTAGGAAATTTTGGATATGAAAATTATTTCCTAATTTGATGTATTTTTTTTTAAATTTTAAAAATTGTTTCCTAATTTTTTAGGAAATTTTAATTTTAAAAATTGTTTCCTAATTTATTAGGAAATTTAATTTTAGAAATTGTTTCATAATATGTTAAGAAAATTTAATTTTGAAAATTGTTTCCTAATTTATTAGGAAATCTAATTTTAAAAATGATTTCCTAATATGTTAGAAAAGTCTAATTTTGAGAATTATTTCCTAATATGATTAGGAAAATCCAATTTAGGAAATTATTTCCTAATTTAATTAGGAATTTTTTTGTTTGAAATTATTTCCTAATTTGTTAGGAAATTCTAATCTAAAAATTATTTCTTAATTTAATTGAAAATTTCCTGGTTTGGAAAATATTTCCTGATTTGGAAAATATTTTCATATTTGAAAATTATTTACTTATAGAATATAGAATTAAATTTAGAAATTGTTTCCTAATCCAATTAAAGAATCATAGTTTATAATAACCTAATTCGTTATCATATTTATTTCCTAATTAATTTATAATAATTATGCAATGTATAATGTTATGATTTATATCATGATTGATGTCATGATTTATATAATGACGATGCCTTGATCTATGCCATAATTTATGTCATATTATTGCACATAGATAGTTTGCTTTTCTATACTTTCTTTGCATGTAATTGATGAGACCAAAATAAAATAAATCCCTTTGCAAATATTAAAGCTTACCCTTTCTATTAATATAATAAAAACTATAATTTAACTTTATGTTTAGGTTGTTGGACTCTCACCAAGTTTAATATGAAATTAGACATATTCAGATTATTGAGATATGATCTCATGATTAATGAGTTAGTTTTAACTTGAAGCATTAATTAGTTAGACACACTCCAAGATTAATGTGGACAAGAGGTAAAGTTGGGTGATATGCATATGATGCATATATGTTAATGAGTTAACCATCCAATGTTTATACAAATATTAATTGTTGATAACATAATGTGATAGTTATATATATGTGATTGTTATGTCGCTGCAAGTGCATAGCTATCTCGTCGGTAATAAAAATATTGATCCACAAGGACCGTGATTAAGTACTAGTCGAGTAGGTGAAGGAAGTTATCTAGACTCACGAAAATTGATTATAAGCCTTAAGTATTGAGGAATGAAAAAGAGAGAGAGAGAGAGAGAGAGAGAGGTAATTAGAAGTCTAGAGGTGTAAGTGATTGTGGTTGGTTTGGGAAGGCAACTCTAGGGCTTCGGTTTCATTGCAATGCTATTTGATATGACTAGTATTGGTAATCTCCTACCCTCTATATGTATGACTTGTAGGAATTCCTTATTTTGTACCAGCGTGATCCTCTTGAGCGGATGCTCCAGAGAGTGCCTCTCTCCATGAATATCGAATGCTTGAAGTAGAGAAGGTGACTTAGAGAGGCCGGTTAAAGGGATACCCCTGTCACATGAGGTTCCCCCGGTCATACATCTCTAGGTTACACAAATTCCTTCTAACACTAGATAGGGAGAATCCCATTAAGCATATAGACAATTCCTTATAGAGAATTGACCTCCATTTCAAAGCAATGCTCGAGATGTCTGGTTAAAGGGATACCCTTTATCATGAGGGCCCCCCGGTCATACGATCTCGAACATTCCCTCTATGTGGTGACCAATCAATAAAACACGTTCATCAAACAACATATATACAAATTAAAGTTCACACAAGTATTTAATCAAACATGAACAAGGCACTCACATGTTATGGAATAGGAAATTACCAAATACATAGCGTTTATATCAACAATCATATCACAACTACTCCCTACGACCTAGAGTTCAAAGAACTACTCCATAAATATGAGAATGGATTCAAAAGACATAAAGGTAGGCAAGTTTCTAATCCAATCCACGAAGGGAGAAGAAAACTTAGCCCTTGAGAGAAATCTTGGTCTTCAAGATCCAATCCCTTGCTTTGGAGAGGATGGCGATGCAGAGTGGGGCTTCGTGTTGAACCTCGTGGGTGTTTTGATGTGATCAACCAAGTTGGTTAGGTCCTGCTTTGTGTTTGACCCCTGTGTCTGAGTGTGCAGGAGCTTAGGAGCGCAGGAAGTCGAGCGGAACACGTAGCTCGCAAGAAGGACGGCACGGGAAGGGAGCCGACGGGCTCGGTGTATCTGAAGGACGAGAGAGCTGCGGAAGAGTACACCTATGGGCGAGAAGAACGTGCGCGGACGTTAAGCCAGGAGGAAGGCTGCTCGAGGAGAAGGCCGAGAATTGGGTTCGGGTGAGCTCTATTTCGGTTGGCCGGAATCATCCAAAAGAACAGGACTTCAGAAGACGAAGCAAAGAAGCAAGCAAGCTGGAAAAAGCTGCCAGCCAGCTTGGAGGCGCCTCCAGCTTGAAGGCGCCTTCAATGCTTGTTGGAGGCGCCTCGGACCTGGCAGAAGTGAACGTTGGGCTTTTGGATAAAGTTTTATCCACTCTCTTGATGGAGGCATCTTGGACCCCTTTTGGAGGCTCCTCGGACATCCGAGATAGGATTTCCAGAGGCTATATAAAGGCCTCTGGAACTAGGAATTAGATATCAACTGTTCCATCAACTCTGTAATCAATTCCTAGCAATAATTCTGAGCTGTAAGAGTGTAAAAGGCTTCTCCGCCTTCAGAGAAAGAGATTTTTCTACTACGCGTTTTTCATCGCCCTGGATTAACAACCTTCTTGGTTGTAACCAGGTTAACTCCCGAGTCTCTAGCTTTATTGTTTTAATTTTATTTTTATTGCTATTGCACTTTCGAGTTGAAAAATTCGAGGAGGGTAGTTTTAATTTGTGTAGGCAATTCACCCCCCTCTTGCCGGCCTCCGCTGCACCAACAAGTGGTATCAGAGCAAGACCGCCTCAAAAGGACTAACTGCTGACTGAAGCACAACGATCAAGACGATGGCCGAAGCGAATATTCATCCCCCGAAGTTCGACGGAGACTTCGCGACGTGGAAACGCCGGATGGAGGTATTTTTCAAGACAGAATTTGACATTTGCTTAATTATGTAATATGACTATGCAGTTCCAAAAGATAAAGAAGAAAACACATGGAGCAAGAAGGAGCAAGCTGATTTTGTCGCCAATGAAAAGGCAGAATTCCACCTGCTTAGCGTGCTGCCACCACAAGAGGTAAGTCGAATCGGAAGCTACGACTCCGCAAAAGACCTCTGGGAAAAATTCCTGGAGCTTCATGAAGGTACCTCGGAAGTTAAGCTAGCGAGGTGCGACATCCTCCGGACCTAGTTAACGAACCTTCGGATGAACAACGGCGAGAAGGTAGTGCAACTCCAAGCAAGAATCAAGGAGTTAATAACTAAACTAACCAACCTTGGTGAAGAAGTAATGAACCGAGACTCAATCCGGTACGCGCTCAACGCCTTCCCCAGAACTCTAGAGTGGGCCTCCTTAGTAGATGCGTACTACATCTCTAAGGACTTCGAGATAAGTACTTTAGAAAATTTATTTTCTACTTTTGAACTTCACGAATCTCGAGTTACAGAGCCCAATGGAGTAGAGAAGACTAGTCAGAACATTGCCTTAAAGGCAAAAATAAACGCTTCTGACTTTGACGCATCGATTGATGAAAACGAAGCTGCGTTAATGGTAAGACGTTTTAATAAGTTTCTAAAATCTAACAAATTTAGATCGCAGTCAAGTAAACGTCATCAAAAGACAAGGACAGTCTGTTGCTACAATTGCAACGAAGAAGGGTACATCAAGGATGACTGCCCGAAATTGAAGAGTAAACAGAAAGAGAAGGAAAAGGTAAAGTACAAAAAGCCAGAATCCTCCAAATACAAAAACCTGAAAGCGACATGGTCAGACTCATCCTCCGAATCAGACCTCGAAGAATTCTCGGGGTTAGCGCTAATGGCCAACCATCTCTTCGAAGACGACTCAAGCTCAGAGATGAGCATAGATGAAGGGGGAGGAACCTCAGAAGAAGAAAGTAGCGATGAAGGGGGAGCATCATCAAATCAGGTAAGTAAGGTACGCTCTCTAACCCCTACTCAGTCGTTTAAATTTATCAAATCTCTTTCTAAAGATTTTTTTAAATTAGAGAAAGAAAATACTGAATTGAAAATGAAATTAGCAAAAGCATGTCCACTTGAGATGTATGATAATCTAAAATCAGAAAATGAAAAATTAAAAATTGAAGTTGAAAAATTAAAAAATAATGCATGTTTAAATAAATTTCCAAAATAAAAAATTAGAATTTATGAAAAATTGAATTGGTACATTAGAAACCATTAGGGTCAACTTAGAAGAGTGCCCAAGAAATATGTACCCACTAAATTTTTGAATAATCCTGTTGGAAGGAACCTCTATTGGGTTCCGAAATCTATGCTAAATTAATTTATTTAATTAAGGCTTTTAAGAGAGAAAATTAAACAAAGAATTTCTTTATGAAGCTTTGTCTAAGAAAGTGGTTGTTGCTCCAATAACCAAGAAGGCCTAGTGCCTCGCCATGACCTGGAAGCTGAAATATTGAAATAAAATGTTTAATTAACTTTCTGAAAAACTATTAAACTAGAATTAAATAATGCTTTGAAAGTTTTTTTTTTCATTTTTGAAAAATTCTAAAAATTCAGTTTACTTAGAATTTTTTTAAAAAAATAATTTTGACATAGAAATTATTTTGAAAAATTCCATTCTGTTTAGAAATTTTTGGAAAATTCATCTTACTCAAAATTCTTCTAACTTAAAAATCGGCTAAATATTTTTAAAGTATCATACTCTTACCCCGTTTTGCTGTGATAAAAGGGGGAGAGATTACTACAAGTCTAGGGGGAGATAATTTTTTTTCAAAATTTTTTCTCTTAAACTTTCATTTAGTTGCAATTTTACTTATTGTAAATTTATACTTAAAATGTTAGTTTAGTAATTCTCTTTAAAATTACTATTTGTCTATTTTTTACCCTAACTTGAACTTGGGTTGATGCACATCAAAAAGGGAGAGATTGTTGAACCTCGTGGGTGTTTTGATGTGATCAACCAAGTTGGTTAGGTCCTGCTTTGTGTTTGACCTCTGTGTCTGAGTGTTCAGGAGCTTAGGAGTGCAGGAAGTCAAGTGGAAGATGCATCTAGCGAGAAGGACGACACGAGAAGGGAGCTGACGGGCTCGGTGCGTCCGAAGGACGAGAGAGCTGCGGAAGAGTACACCGGTGGGCGAGAAGAACGTGCACGGCGTTCGAGGGATGTTAAGCCGGGAGGAAGGCTGCTCGAGGAGAAGGCCGAGAATTGGGTTCGGGTGAGCCCTATTTCGGTTGGCCGGAATCACCCAAAAGAATGGGACTTTGGAAGACGAAGCAAAGAAGCAAGCAAGCTGGAAAAAACTGCCAGCATGCTTGGAGGCACCTCCATTAGGCTTGGAGGCGCCTCTAGCTTGAAGGCGCCTTCAATGCTTGTTGGAGGCACCTCAGACCTGGCAGAAGTGAACGTTGGGCTTTTGGATAAAGTTTTATCCACTCTCTCGATGGAGGCGCCTTGGACCCCTATTGGAGGCACCTTGGACATCCGAGATAGGATTTCCAGAGGCTATATAAAGGCCTCTGGAACTAGGAATTAGATATCAACTGTTCCATCAACTCTATAATCAATTCCTAGCAATAATTCTGAGCTGTAAGAGTGTAAAAAGCTTCTCCTCCTTCAGAGAAGGAGATTTTTCTACTGCGCATTTTTCATCGCCCTGAATTAACAACCTTCTTGGTTGTAACCAGGTTAACTCCTGAGTCTCTAGCTTTATTGTTTTAATTTTATTTTTATTGCTATTGCACTTTCGAGTTGAAAAATCCGAGGAGGGTAGTTTTAATTTGTGCAGGCAATTCACCCCCCTCTTGTCGACCTCCGCTGCACCAACACTTCGAATCATTGACGGATGGCCAGAAAATTGGTAGATCTAGACCTCTTAGGTCTCTTCCAAAGTAAGGATCCTCCTCTCTTGCATTGGGGAAGAAGACCCCCTTTTATAGGGTCTAGCATGGCCCGTCACACGGGTCGTGTCTTATAGGCACGACATAGTTGTGCAAATCTCTAGAAGGAGGCATGGGCCATGCCACTGGGACACGACATGACTGTGTGCTCCCTCAGTGCAAGATACACGACACGGTTGTGTCTCAAAATAGTGGGTTGTGTGTTCCCTCGGTGTAGGATACACGACACAACTATGTCTGGTACACACGGGTCGTGCCTCAAAATAGTGGGCTCTAGAGTTTTTTTTGTCTTTCTTCTTGTTCGAAGCTGCTTCAATGGATTTTCTATCTATTTAAGCTCCTAGTCATGCCTTAAAAGTGAAAATCAAGAAAGAGCATATCTCCGAACAAATAAGAGTAATTATACCAATAAATGATGGAAATGGGTGAAATAACGTAAGTCATACACAGGAAATGCAAGTGAATGTGTGTCAAATAGTATCTAGAAACACATATAACCTATGTGCATCACATTATAATTGGTATATTTGATAGCTACCACTAGAACTAACAATGACTTGTTAGACTAACTCCAAGGTTGTTCTTATCTATAGTAGATATTAATCCACTTGGAGAAAATTTACCATCTCTCGAATTCAAAGTAATGACTCTTGAATTTGATAAGCAAGTGGGACCCCTTTTATGTTTGTGAATTATTTGCATTACATAATTAATTTATCTCTATTATATATTTAATTTTGTATTTCTAAATTAATAGAATAAGCACGTCTTCTTTGAATTTGTGCTTGATTTTGGAACAAACAAACTCATAAGGACGAACTTCTTAGATTGGTTTCAAAACATAAGAATTGTTCTTAAGGTTGAGAAGAAGGCCAACGAAGAAGAACTAGTTCCAAAGGGCTTATGTTACCACTACGGTAAAATGAGACATTGGAGAAGAAACTTAAAGGTTCATCATGAGTCCATCAAGAAGAAGAGGGCATCCGATATCCCATCTCAACAAGGTATCTTCATTATTGAATGTTACACTATTTCTTCAAACAATTAGATATTAGATACTGGGTGTGCCTCACATATATACAATGACATACATGAGCTAAGGAATAATAGAAGACTAGTCAAGGGATAAACAAATTGAGATGACAATGGGGTAAAAGGTGTAGCTATAGCCATAGGAACTTATTTGTTGAAACTCCCTAGTGGACTTGTTTTGTAGTTAGATAATTGTTATTATGTTCCTTCTTTAATAAAGAGTATTGTTTCAATTTAATGTTGGACCCCGTGGTTATTTTGATGTGATCAACCAAGTTAGTTAGGTTCTGTTTGTTTTTGATCCCTGTGTCTAAGTGTGCAGGAGCTTAGGAGCGCAGGAAGTCGAGCGAAAGACGCAGCTAGCGAGGACGGCATGGGAAGGGAGCCGACGGGTTCGGTGCGTCCGAAGGACGAGAAAGCTGCGGAAGAGTACACCGGTGGGCGAGAAGAACGTGTGTGACGTTCGAGGGACGTAAAGCCAGGATGGAAGATTGTTCGAGAAAAAGGTCGGAAATTGGGTTTGGGCGAGCCCTATTTCGGTAGGCCGCAATCACCCAATCAATCGAAGCTTCGGAAGGAGAAAGGAAGCCAAAAGGAGCTGAAGAAGCTAACCAGAGGCGCCTCAGACCAATGCTGAAGGCGCCTCAGCTGTCTCCACTGTCTGAGGCGCCTTAGACAGCTTGGAGGAACCTCAAACCCAGTCCGAGGCGCCTCCAAGGCCATTTGAGGCACCTCAGACCCAGTAAAACTTGCCGTTTGTAATCAGATAAAGTTTTATCCGATTGACTTGGTTAGAGGTGCCTTGGACCTTGTTAGAGGTGCCTTAGACCTTCGAGATAGGATTTCCAGGAGCTATTTAAAGGCCCCTGGAGCTAGGAAATATTCATTCATTCAAGCAATCAACTTTGTAATCAATTCCTAGCAACTAGTGAGCGTTCTAAGTGTAAAAAGGCTTCTCCACCTACAGTGAAGGAGACTCTGCTAGTGGAGCTGTTCAACCGCCTTGGATTAATAACCGTCTTGGTTGTAACCAAGTCAATTTTTGGTCTCCCTTTCTTTTCTGTTATTTCATCATTTTTATAGTTGCTATTATTTTAAGTTGAAAGCATTGAGGAGGGTATAATCTTATTTTGTAGGCAATTCACCCCCTTCTTGCCGGCCCCGCTGAGCCAACAAGTGGTTTCAGAGCCCGACAGCCTCAGAAGGACTAACCGCCAACTGAAGCACAAAGATAAGGTGATGGTTGGCGCAAACATTCATCCCCCGAAGTTCGACGGAGACTTCGCTACTTGGAAGCGAAAAATGGAGGTATTTTTTAAAATTGACTTTGATATACTTTTAATAATGAAATATGGATATGCAGCGCCAAAAGACAAAGAAGAATTCAACTGGACGAAGAAGGAGCAGGTCGATTTCATGGCCAATGGAAAGGCAGAATTTCACCTACTCAGTGTTCTGCCACCCCAAGAGGTAAGTCGGATCGGAAGCTATGACTCCGCCAAAGACCTCTGGGATAAATTCCTGGAGCTCCACGAGGGCACCTCAAAAGCGAAGCTAGTAAGGCGCGACGTCCTTCAGACACAACTAACAAATCTTCGGATGAACAACGGCGAGAAGGTTGCTCAACTCCAAGCGAGGATCAAGGAGCTGATAACGCAACCGACAAATCTCGGTGAAACAGTAACAAACTGAGATTCCATCCGGTATGCACTAAATGCCTTCCCAAGGACTCTAGAGTGGGCGTCCTTAGTAGATGCTTGCTACATCTCTAAGGACTTTGAGGTAAGTAGTCTAGAAAGTTTATTTTCTACCTTCGAACTTCACGAGTCTCGACTTGCAGAGCCTAAACAAGTAGTAAAGTCGAACCTCAACATTGCTCTACAAGCTGAAAAGGACAATCCTGACTTCGAAGCGTTAATCGATGAAACCGAAGCGGCGCTACTGGTAAGACGTTTCAATAAATTTCTTAAAAATAATAAATTTAAATCGCAGTCGAGGAAGCATCAGCGCAACAAAAGGACAGTCCGGTGCTACAACTGCAATGAGGAAGGGCACATCAAGGATGACTACCCCAAGCTGAATAAAAGACACAAGGAGAATCCTCAAAGACCGACGTCCTCTAGACGCAAGATTCTGAAGGCCACTTGGGACGATTCTTTATCCTCCAAATCAGAAGTCGAAGCCTTCTCAGGATTAACACTGATGGTCAACCATCTCTTCGAAGATGACTCAAGCTCAGAGATAAACATAGATGAAGGGGGAGGAACCTCAGAAGAAGAAGAAAGCTGCGACGAAGGGGGAGCATCACCGAGTAAAGTAATTAAGGTACGTGATCTCACTCCTAATCAGTCCTTTCAATTTATCAAATTGCTTACGAAAGATCTAGCAAAATTAGAAAAAGAAAATGCTGAATTAAAGTTGAACTTAGCAAAAGCATGCCTACTAGAAATATATGATAAATTAAATTTAGAAAACTAAAAATTAAAAATTGTAATTGAGAAATTGAAAAATAATGCATACTTAAATAAATTTCCAAAATCGAAACTAAGGATTTATGGAAAATTAAATTAGTACATTAGAAAACATCAGGGATAACTTAGGAAAATTCCTAGAAACTAGATACCCTCTAAGTTTTTAAATAATCCTGTAGGAAGGAACCTCTATTGGGTTCCAAAATCCGTTCTAGACTAATTTTTTTTTAAATTAAGGCTTTCAGAAGAAAAATTAAACAGATAATTTCTTTTGAGGCTTTGACTAAGGAAGTGGTTGTTGCTCTAATAACCAAGAAGACCTAGTATCTCGCCACGACCTAGAAGCCAAAATATTGAAAGAAAATGTTTAATTAACTTCTTATTAAAGAATTAAAATTAAAATTAGATAATGCTTTAAAATTTTTTTTACCATACTTAGGAAAATATTCTTCCTTAGAATTTTTACTTGGAAAATCTTTAGAACTATTTTTGCCTAAGTTAAAAAGTCTTCTAAAATTAATTTTTTTTTGTTTAACCTAAATTTTTTTTTGTAAAAACTTAAGGAAAATCTTAGAAAGTTTTTTCTAAAGACTTAGATTTTTTTTTCAACAGACTTAGAACTTTTTAGAAAATCTTTTTCAAATCTCTTCATAATTAACTTAGAATTTATTTTGAAATATTGTAACGACCACCCTTCTTACTACTACTTCTCTCTAAGGATGACCGTTACTTAACTACTAACTCTACTTAACCGGTATGATTAAAAATCACATGGAAACCCTACCGAAAAATTTCGGCAGAATCTCCCATGTACCGGTGACCATATTCAACAATACATGCAATATATACTAAGCCACAAGGGGCTGGAACACATATCAATCAATCACGCAATATAATAAATCCAAAATAAAGAAAACAATACCACAACTTATCACACCATATCACAATTCATCTACTATGTCCTAATCACATCAAAATATCATGTACTATCTCAAATACTTCTAACATAGCAGAAGACAATAGAAACTAAAAGAAAACTTCTTTCTTAGTCCCAAGGCTTCCATAGTCCTGGCATTACACATCCTTCGAACACCTCATTGTCGCCTTCCTTTCTATATCTTTTCCTTTCCTGTATCTGCAGTAAGAGGAAGTGCAATCTATAAGCAAAATTTGCTTAGTAAGCGCTATCTAACTCACAAAAACACGAATATGCATGTATACATAAAGAACTAGAAACTATATGCTCTAAAAAAAGTAAAGCATAAACATAACTGCTCATGTCAAACTAATAGCAAAGAGAAGCTAAGGAATCTACTCATGTAATTCTAATAGCTAATCATGCTGCTCATCTAATAGGTAAACATGAAAAACTACTCATCTACTAGATAAACATGATAGAATAAAAAACTAAACTTACTGATTTTTAGAACTATATGAACCTTATTTCATTTGTTCTAAACTTAATCTTTAATACTTTATGTTTATGTAAAACTCGTTTTACTTGTTCAAAAACTTATACTTATAATACTTCAAAATAATAATCAACTTCTTCTTGGGCCCGACAACTGTACTTGCTTTTACTTTTGTAACGACCAGACCCATTTGGCGGCCCATTTGGCGACCCTAGGTCGTCGACCGTCGACCGTCGGCCGTGCCGTTACACTAGGTTATCTAAACCTAGGGACGACTATGGGAGCCCAGCCCAAGGACAACTGAGAGTCCAGTATAGTGCCACTGATAAAAGTAAAATACTTGTTATCTTTTAATACTTCTAATATATAATGCCTTGACATTTTAACAAGCACCTTGTGTGCCAAAAATCCCTAAAGTCTTGACTTTGGGATCTACTTAAGGACTTGGTCTTTTTCTTTCTTTTCTTTATCTTTCTTATACTTGTTAATACTTCTAAAAGAATGCTTCTTTAAAAGAAACTTAAATGTTTAAGCAAAGTCTAACTTTAAAATGCTTAAACCAAAATCTGCATACAAGTTTAAGCAGAAATCTACATATTAAGTTTGACTAAAATCTGCATATTAAGCTTATCTAAAATATGCATACTAAGCTTATCTAAAATCTGCATACTAAGCTTAACAAAATCTGTATACTATGCTACTAAAATTCTGCTTATTAATACTTTATAGAATCTACATTGATCAACATGTAAATCTCTTTTCTCATCTTCTAAACTAAACTTCTATTCTGAACTTATTACTTGCATATCTAAATCACTCACATACTTCTCACCTTTAGACTAAACTAACCTCAATAATCGGTACAGGAATTATCTTCCTAAATATAGAACCCACTTGATCTCCTGAATAAACTAGTATAACAGAATGTTATATCTTATAGACATCTGATTATATGTAGTGAAACCCCATTGAAATAAATCATATGATCTTCTACCCAGCAGCTCTAATGCATGGCCTCTTAATCTAGAAAACATAGCTTCAAGTTGCCCATCTGCTTCAAACCTTTTCAAAGCATAATCGATATCCTGCAAACAAAAGGATTAGGTTCTCTTCACTCTTCTTAATCCGCTGATTTAGTTCTAAAATCTCCATCAAAATACCAATCATCAAGCTAATTCCACCGACAGAATCTGTCCAAGATTTTAGAAGCTCTCAAAAGAACAAAACCTCCAACCATTGAATCTTAACCTACCAATAATCTGTACCTTCCACATTAATTCCAATCCAGCAAAACGTAAGGAAAGGATGCAGCAAATGCTAACAAAACTGGAATGCTAAAACTGTGATACTAATTAAGGTAACAAGGAGATCTAAGTTTGATACCATGTAAAACCTAAGTAAAACTTACACTTGATACACTTACCCATTCTAAATTAATCCTTACTAAGCAGAGCATAAGGAAAATTGCTGCTGTTATCACAAAAATTAATACAGTGATGTACTAAAACATGCACCCAATGAATCTACACAATCTAATTCTCCCAACTACGCATAGCATAAAGAAAAGTTGCTCAATAATCTATACCATTATAGGTTCATCGATTGGCAGCAAAAATTCCGAAACTTGCAAGGCTCAAATGATTCGAAAACAGAGAAAGCAAGGAAACTCATGCAAAGCTTCAGGAACAAGGAGAAAATCAAGGATTAAACGTCGGAGCTATCTTACTACAGGTGAGTAGCAACTTACCTTGGGTTTCTTGGACTTACAGCCGAAGAAGAAGGCTTCCAATGCTTCTAGGGCTTGCGGAGGATCTCGCAAACTCGCCCTCTTCCTCGTGCCTACGGATTCTCCTCGACGAGAGGAGCTCGGACTTGTGGAGAGCCCACGGAGAGGTCCCCTTTGGCTGGCCGCCGGGGAAGCCCTAAAGCTCTGCTACGTTCTTTGCCCGAGAGAAAACGCCGTCGCCGAGAGAGGAGAAAGGAAAAGTTAGGTTTTGATTTTCGAAAATCACTTAAGCCCTCTTTTTATAACCTAAGGTAATTTCCATTATCAACTATTGCTTAAGAATATTTCGTGCCTTACTTTTTCACGAAATATCTGCGGGCCAGTTGGTTGGCTGCGTTCCGCTTAAAACTCGATTCGTGGGTTCGAGTCTTGGCTGCAACCATTTTATTTCCTATTTATTCTCTGTTTCCTAACTACTGCTTAAATAGAAATTTTCTCCTTCTTTAATAACAAACGATCGCTAGCACACTTGGTCAACCCGACTTTAACCAAATCTCAGGTTGCATCTTCGATTCCTCAGCCGCGCACTTTTTATTTCCAATTTATTTAAACGTTCCTAAATACTGCTTATATATATTTCATCCCATATATGTTCACAAACAGGTCGCAGACCAGTTGGCTGGTTGGATTCGGTTAAGACTCGGGCCAAGTCCGAGGTCTTGGGTTCAAAACCCGGCTTCACCACTTTTTTTTTTCTTTTTTTTAAACTTCTTCCTCTTGGTAAAAATACCAAACGAACTCCAAAAAGGGTGGTTGTTACAGTTGGTATCAGAGTAGTTCCCATTCTCCAGTATCACACATCAGCACCATCCTTGCCGTCTTCAAGTAAGAAAGTATTTAATTTTCTTTTATGCTTTCTTTATTATTTGCAGTATAGAGTACCTGTTTATATGTGCTTAGGAAAGAAGACAATTCATGTTTTAATTTTCTATGTTTTGATACATATGCTTAGGAAGAATAGAGACAATTTTAGTTTTGTTTCTCTTATATTCATATACATAAGTATGTTTAGAAAGGATAGGGAAGATATCAAGTCTTCCAAAAATCATTAATGGATACGATGCGAGATGAATAATATAGGATCGAGATGTTTAGAGATTAAGAAATAAAGAAGTACCACTAGTAAAGGATAGTATAAGACAGAAATATCCAGAATTAATCTAAGTTCGAGGACAAACTTTTTATAAGGTAGGGAGAATTGTAACACCCTAATTTTCCTCATTAGGAGTCCTAAAAGTGCTTTAAAATATTTAGAAATATTTTAGAAAAATTCTAGAAATTTTTAGAGTATTTTTATCGAATTTTTGGATGTCGTTTGATATTTTTATCAAAAGAAAGAAGTTGTGACAAAAAAAATTGTCCAAGCCGAGGCTCGAACCGGCAACCCCTGACCCAAGCAAAACCCGGCTAACCAACTGGGCTAGCAGTTATTACTTAATCAAATAAGGGTCGAAATTGTACTTAAGCTTAGTTAGGAAATCAAAATTAATTAAAATGAAAAAGGGCGCTGCGGTGGAATCGAACTAGCGACGGTTTGATTTGATCAAACGCGGCTGACCAGGTGATCCAACGGGAATTTCGTAATAAGAAGGAAGCGAAATAGTCTTAAGCTGTAACAGAAGTATTAGGTTATAAAAGAGGAGAACTTAGGGCTCGATTGAGGAACCGCGACCTAAATTTCCTTCCTCCCCTTTCTCTCACGCCCGGCGTTCCTGTGCCCGGGCGGAAACGAAGGCGAGCCTAGGGCTTTGTCTCCGGCAGCCGGCGAGGACCTTTCCCGTGAGATCTTCACGTTCTCAAGACCCCTTCAGCGAGGAGAAGGTGTAGACGCAAGAGATCGCCAAGATTTGGAGCTCACTCGAACCCTAGAAGCACTAGAAGGTTCCTCCTTCGGCTGTGAGTCAAGGAAACGAAGGTAAGTCGCTTACTCACTTGCGGTAAGAGGGGTTCCGGATCTAGTTCTCTTGAAATGCAATGTATATTGTAAATTTTGGTCTTGAGATTTCTGCCGTGTGCTTCAATGAAAGGAAATAGGGTTTGCTTGTTTGTTTGTTTAGCTTATAGTTTGCTTGCTTCGGATTTTTGCTGTTCTTGGCAGTGAGCATGAAAAACAATGCAGATTTTAGGTTTCCAGTAGCAATTCCCTTTTGTTTCTGCCGTGTATTAACAGTGGTCCTTTAGGGCTGCTATATTTTAAGTAGACCAATATATAGAAATTCAAGTTGTGAATCAGTTTTGTAGAGGTTTATGTTTTAAGCTTTCAGCAAGTTTAATTTGGTGTTAACAGCAAGTTTAAATTTGAATTGTGCATGATTTTAATTATGTTAATACTCTTAATTAGTTTTTATAATTTTGTGAATTTGGTAATTCTACAGCTTGTAAGGTTAGATTGATTTCTTATCATGATATCATGTTTTGGTTCTATATAAATTGTGCATGTTCTAAACTAATTTATATAATATTCAGTTCATATAATAATGTTTAGGAATGGCAAACCTAACCATGTTTAAGAGATAAATTAGTAGGTTATGTTAGTTTTAGTTCTATGCTTTTGCATGCTACAAACTCAATGCATGTTTTATTGGTAACGATTATGCATTTCTCTTCTTGTTCATGCGAGAATTTGACTAACAGAATTTTAGTCCCCTTTTAGCATCTAGTTCCTTTGCTATTTAGATCTAGTAAATAACATGAACATGTGCAGATTTAGATTTCTAGTTCCTTTGCTATTGGAATAACATGAGCAAATTTATTCAAGTGAGGATTTATATTCATTCAAGTAGAAGTAGGCATGAACAGATTCATTCAAGTGTGCATTTATATATTCATTCAGTTCCTTTGCTATTTAGATTTAGTAAATAACATGAACATGTGCAGATTTAGATTTCTAGTTCCTTTGCTATTGGAATAACATGAGTAGATTTCTAGTTTCTTATGTTACTAGATGTGCACGAGTAGCCTTCCTTCTAAAACAATCAGTTTCTAGTTTCTTTAGAGCTTAATATGCAGAATTGTGTCAGCTTAATATGCAGCATTTTAGTGTGCAGATTTTTATTAAGTATTAGTGTGCAGAATTCATTTACCCTTAGCTGAACATGTGCAGATTTTTATAAGCATAACATGCAGATTTTTATAAGTATAGTATGCAGATTTTAATATGCAGAATTTTATTAGCATAGTAGGCAGATTTTTGGGTTAAGCATTTCAAAGTTAGATTTTGCTTAAACAATTCAGTTTCTTTTAAAGAAGTATTCTTTTAGAAGTATTAACAAATATAAGAAAGATAAAGAAAAGAAAGAAAAAGGCCAAGACCTTAAGTAGATCCCAAAGTCAAGACTTTAGGGATTTTGGCACACAAGGTGCTAAAGAAAATGCCGAGGCATTATATAGAAGTATTAAAAGATAACAAGTATTTTACTTTTATCAGTGGCACTGTGCTGGACTCTTAGTTGTCCTTGGGTTGGTCTCCCATAGTCGTCCCTAGGTTTAGATAACCTAGTAGTAACGGCACGGCCGACGGTGGACGGTCGACGACCCGAGGGTCGCCAAATGGGCCGCCAAATGGGTCGGGTCGTTCCAAAAGTAAAAGCACAGTTGTCGGGCCCAAGAGAAGTTGATTATTATTTTAAAGTATTATAAGTATAAGTTTTTGAACAAGTAAAACGAGTTTTACATAAACATAAAGTATTAAAGATTAAGTTAGAACAAATGAAATAAGTTTCATATAATTCTAAAAATCAGTAAGTTTAGTTCTTTATTCTACCATGTTTATCTAGTGGATGAGTAGTTTTCATGTTTACCTATTAGATGAGTAGCATGATTAGCTATTAGAATTACATGAGTAGATTCCTTAGCTTTTCTTTGCTATTAGTTTGACATGAGCAGTTATGTTTATGCTTTATTTCTTTTTAGAGCATATAGTTTCTAGTTCTTTTCGTATACATGCACATTCGTGATTTTGTGAGTTAGATAGCGCTTACTAAGAAAATTTTGCTTATAGATTGCACTTCCTCTTACTGCAGATACATGAAAGGAAAAGATATAGAAAGGAAGGCGACAAGGAGGTGTTCGAAGGATGTGTGATGCCAAGACTATGGAAGCCTTGGGACTAGGAAAGAAGTTTTAATTTTAGTTTCCGCATTTTAGTTATTGTAAACATTTGAGTTGTATTTTAAGTTCATGTCATTTGAGATTATTCTGTTTAGATTGCATGTAGGATGAGTTTAGTTTAGTAAGTAGATATTTGTGTGTTTGATACTTATTTAACTGCGTGGTTGATTGATATGTGTTCCAGCCGCTTGTGGCTGAGTATATATTGCATGTATTGTTGAATATGGTCACCGGTACAGGGGAGACTCTGCCGAAATTTTTCGGTAGGGTTTCCATATGATTTTTAATCATACCAGTTAAGTAGAGTTAGTAGTTAAGTAACAGTCATCCTTAAAGAGTAGTAGTAGTAAGAAGGGTGGTTGTTACAGGTAAACATGAAAAACTACTCATCTACTAGATAAACATGATAGAATAAAAAACTAAACTTACTGATTTTTAGAACTATATGAACCTTATTTCATTTGTTCTAAACTTAATCTTTAATACTTTATGTTTATGTAAAACTCGTTTTACTTGTTCAAAAACTTATACTCATAATACTTCAAAATAATAATCAACTTCTTCTTGGGCCCGACAACTGTACTTGCTTTTACTTTTGTAACGACCAGACCCATTTGGCGGCCCATTTGGCGGCCAATTTGGCGACCCTAGGTCGTCGACCGTCGACCGTCGACCGTGCCGTTACTACTAGGTTATCTAAACCTAGGGACGACTATGGGAGCCCAGCCCAAGGACAAATGAAAGTCCAGTACAGTGCCACTGATAAAAGTAAAATACTTGTTATCTTTTAATACTTCTAATATATAATGCCTTGGCATTTTAACAAGCACCTTGTGTGCCAAAAATCCCTAAAGTCTTGACTTTGGGATCTACTTAAGGCCTTGGTCTTTTTATTTCTTTTCTTTATCTTTCTTATACTTGTTAATACTTCTAAAAGAATGCTTCTTTAAAAGAAACTGAAATGTTTAAGCAAAGTCTAACTTTAAAATGCTTAAACCAAAATCTGCATACAAGTTTAAACAGAAATCTGCATATTAAGCTTGACTAAAATCTGCATATTAAGCTTATCTAAAATCTGCATACTAAGCTTATCTAAAATATGCATACTAAGCTTAACAAAATCTGCATACTAAGCTTAACAAAATCTGTATACTATGCTACTAAAATTCTGCTTATTAATACTTTATAGAATCTACATTGATCAACATGTAAATCTCTTTTCTCATCTTCTAAACTAAACTTCTATTCTAAACTTATTACTTACATAACTAAATCACTCACATACTTCTCACCTTTAGACTAAACTAACCTCAATAATCGGTACAGGAATTATCTTCCTAAATATAGAACCCACTTGATCTCCTGAATAAACTAGTATAACAGAATGTTATATCTTACAGACATCTGATTATATGTAGTGAAACCCCATTGAAATAAATCATATGATCTTCTACTCAGTAGCTCTAATGCATGGACACTTAATCTAGAAAACATAGCTTCAAGTTGTCCATCTGCTTCAAACCTTTTCAAAGCATAATCGATATCCTGCAAACAAAAGGACTAGGTTCTCTTCACTCTTCTTAATCCGCTGATTTAGTTCTAAAATCTCCATCAAAATACCAATCATCAAGCTAATTCCACCGAAAGAATCTGTCCAAGATTTTGGAAGCTCTCAAAAGAACAAAACCTCCAACCATTGAATCTTAACCTACCAATAATCTATACCTTCCACATTAATTCCAATCCAGCAAAACGTAAGGAAAGGATGTAACAAATGCTAACAAAACTGGAATGCTAAAACTGTGATACTAATTAAGGTAACAAGGAGATCTAAGTTTGATACCATGTAAAACTTACACTTGATACACTTACCCATTCTAAATTAATCCTTACTAAGTAGAGCATAAGGAAAATTGCTGCTGTTATCACAAAAATTAATACAGTGATGTACTAAAACATGCACCCAATGAATCTACACAATCTAATTCTCCCAACTACACATAGCATAAAGAAAAGTTGCTCAATAATCTATACCATTACAGGTTCATCGATTGGCAGCAAAAATTCCGAAACTTGCAAGGCTCAAATGATCCGAAAACAGAGAAAGCAAGGAAACTCATGCAAAGCTTCAGGAACAAGGAGAAAATCAAGGATTAAACGTCGGAGCTATCTTACTGCAGGTGAGTAGCAACTTACTTTGGGTTTCTTGGACTTATAGCCGAAGAAGAAGGCTTCCAATGCTTCTAGGGCTTGCGGAGGATCTCGCAAACTCGCCATCTTCCTCGTGCCTATGGATTCTCCTCGACGAGAGGAGCTCGGACTTGTGGAGAGCCCACGGAGAGGTCCCCTTTGGCTGGCCGCCGGGGAAGCCCTAAAGCTCTGCTGCGTTCTTTGCCCGAGAGAAAACGCCGTCGCCGAGAGAGGAGAAAGGAAAAGTTAGGTTTTGATTTTCGAAAATCACTTAAGCCCTCTTTTTATAACCTAAGGTAATTTCCATTATCAACTATTGCTTAAGAATATTTCGTGCCTTACTTTTTCATGAAATATCTGCGGGCCAGTTGGTTGGCTGCGTTCCGCTTAAAACTCAGTTCGTGGGTTCGAGTCTCGGCTGCAACCATTTTATTTCCTATTTATTCTCTGTTTCCTAACTACTGCTTAACTAGAAATTTTCTCCTTCTTTAATAACAAACGATCGCTAGCACACTTGGTCAGCCCGGCTTTAACCAAATCTCAGGTCGCATCTTCGATTCCTCAGCTGCGCACTTTTTATTTCCAATTTATTTAAACGTTCCTAAATACTGCTTATATATATTTCATCCCATATATGTTCACAAACAGATCACAGACCAGTTGTATGGTTGGATTCGGTTAAGACTCGGGCCAAGTCCGAGGTCTTGGGTTCAAAACTCGGTTTCACCACTTTTTTTTTTTTTTTTTTTTTTGAACTTCTTCCTCTTGGTAAAAATACCAAACGAACTCCAAAAATTACATAAAAATACTCTAAAAATTTCTAAAAATCTCTAAAATTTTTCTATAGTATTTCTAAATATCTTTAAATTACTTTTAGGACTCTAATTGAGGAAATTGGGGTGTTACAAATATTTTGTATCCCATTTTTGCTGTGATCAAAGGAGGAGAAATAGGTACAAATTAAGTTTAGGGGGAATTAAAACTAACTTTGGTTAACTTTTTTTTATGCTTTTCAACATTTAGTATCAGAACTAAATTTTATGCTTGTTGCAATTTAGTTTAATTGCAAATTTAGACTTTAAATATTAGTTTTGTAATTTATTTAAATTACTACTAGTTTGTTTTTACCCTAACTTAAACTTGGGTTGATGCACATCAAAAAGGGGAAGATTGTTGGACCCCGTGATTATTTTGATGTGATCAACCAAGTTAGTTAGGTCCTGTTTGTTTTTTATCCCTATGTCTAAGTGTGCAGGAGCTTAGGAGCACAGGAAGTCAAGCGGAAGACACAACTAGCGAGAAGGATGGCACGGGAAGGGAGCCGATGGGCTCGGTGCGTCCGAAGGACGAGAAAGCTACGGAAGAGTACACCGGTGGGCGAGAAGAACGTGCGCAATGTTCGAGGGACATAAAGCTGGGATGGAAGACTGCTCGAGGAAAAGGCCGAAAATTGGGTTAGGGTGAGCCCTATTTCGGTAGGCCGCAATCACCCAATCAATCGGAGCTTTGGAAGGAGAAAGGAAGCCAAAAGGAGCTGAAGAAGCTAGCCAGAGGCGCCTCAGACCAATGTTGAAGGTGCCTCAGCTGCCTCCACTGTTTGAGGTGCCTCAGACAGCTTGGAGGCGTCTCAGATCTAGTCCGAGGCGTCTCTATGGCCATTTGAGGTGCCTCAGACCTAGTAAAACTTGCCGTTTACAATCGGATAAAGTTTTATCCGATTGACTTGGTTAGAGGCGCCTTGGACCTTATTGGAGGCGCCTTAGACCTTTGAGATAGGATTTCCAGGAGTTATTTAAAGGCCCCTGGAGCTAGGGAATATTCATTCATTCAAGCAATCAACTTTGTAATCAATTCCTAGCAACTAGTGAGTGTTCTAAGTGTAAAAGGCTTCTCCGCCTACAGTGAAGGAGACTCTGCTAGTGGAGCTGTTCAACCGCCTTGGATTAACAACCGTCTTGGTTGTAACCAAGTCAGTTTCTGGTCTCCCTTTCTTTTATGTTATTTCATCATTTTTATAGTTGCTATTATTTTAAGTTGAAAGCCTTGAGGAGGGTATAATATTATTTTGCAGGCAATTCACCCCCCTCTTGCCGGCCCCGCTGAGCCAACATTTATTTCTTAAATAGAAAAGATATTCATTTAACATTTAGTAACAATTATTGTTACACAACTTTAAATGGTGTTCTTTATGTGACTCGAATGTTATGCAATGTTATATACATACTAGATAGATCCAACAACATTTTCAACATTGAAATGAATAGAAAATGCGCTAAGTGACGTGATCAATTAACTTCCTGCATGTGGTATTGTCATCTTGGCCATATAATCAAGAATTGCATGACCAAATTACAAAAGGTTGGCATTCTAGAATCTTTTGAATTGGATTTATTTGATACATGTGCTTCATGCTTAGAAGGCAAGATGACTAAATTACCTTTTAAGGGAAAGGGTGAATGAGAGAATGATGTATTGGCCCTTATACATATTGATGTATGTGGACCTATGCTAACTCATGCATAAGAAGGTTGTATCTTCTTCATTACCTTCATTGATAATCACTCACAATTTTGGTATATGTATCTTTTGAAATACAATTATGAGGCCTTTGAAAAGTTCAAAGAATATAGACATGAAGTAGAGAAACAACTAGGCAAAAGTATTAAAATATTTCAATCATATCGAGGTGGTGAATACTTAAGCTAAGAGTTTTAAAATTAACTCAGAGATAATGATATATTATCTCAATGGACTCCGTGTTACACACCACAATATAATGGTATATCAGAAAGGTAAAAATGAATTTTTTTGGACATGGTTAGGCCAATGATAAATTATGAAAGTCATCCCTAATCCTTTTGGGCCTATGTACTCGAGACAACTATTTACTTGGTAAATAGAGTGTAACGACCCAATTTTCCTTATTTTAAGTTCTAAAAGTCCATAAAAATATTTGGAAATACTTTTAAAATATTCTAGAGATTTTTAGGAATTTTTAGACCATTTTTATGCAAATTTTGGAGGTCGTTTAGTAGGGTCACAAAAAGAAAGAAGTTTTGAAAAAAAAAACGTTGAAGGGGAGACTCGAACCCAAGACCTTGACCCGAACCGAATCTCAGCCGAACCCAGCCCAACCAGCTGAGCTACAAGGTTTTTGTTAACCTTATAAGGAAAGAATTAAGTTTATAGCATAGTTAAGCGATATTTTAGAAACCGAAAATAAACTTTGAAAATAAAAAGGTGCGCGGATAAGGATTTGAAGCCTAGACCCTTGGTTTGGTTGAGAGCCGACTAACCAACTGGGCTGCGCGTGTTTTATTAACCTAGTATGGAGAGAAATAGATTTAAGCATAGTTGGAATCGAATTCAAACTAAGTTATAAAGGGTTAAGTGATTTTTCCGTGACCTAAACCTAAGCTTTTCCTCTCTTTTTCTCTCCCGACGGTGCGATTCTTCTCTCGGGCGAAAACCGCAGCCAAGGCTAGGGTTTCCTCCTCTCGACGTCGGCGAGGCGTTTTCCGGCCGGTCTCCACGCGTGGGTGACCATTCCGGCAAGGGGAGCTCGGGAAACACAAGAAAAAGGGAGAAATCGGAGCTCCACCGAAACCCTAGAGCGTTTCCTTCGGATTGTAAGTCTAAGAACCGGATGTAAGTGCTTCTCACCTGCGGTAGGAGTAGCTCTCGGGTTTTATTTTGTGTTTTGTTGTAAGATGAACAACAGTAGCCTTTTATCATAGTATGTGGTTTCGGATTTTGACCTTGATCTAGCAAATTGGTTTAGGTTTTTGGTTTAAATCTGTTGATATTTTTAGAGCACGGACAGAATGCAATTTGGTTTAAGATTTGGTTCATGTTCTTATGATATTTTTAGAACACGGACAGAATGTTTAAGGGCCTTCCTTGATTGTTACAGCATGTGAATTTAAATGTATTTACCTTACATTTCAAGCATGTCTAAGTAGTCATATTTCCTTCAAGTCACAGCATGATTAAAGGACTGTTAAGGTTTAGAAATAAGTTGGTTTTACAAATTTGCTGTTCGGAATTGGTTGCTGCCGTGGGCTTGACCAAATTCATTTCCTGTGACCAAGTAGTTTTTTTTAATTGCTGTTGAGTTTTGCTTTGAATATATATCTTTATATATCAGTGGAATATGATTTTAGAATCTCTTGTATAATGTATATATGTGAGAAGTACAAGCAAGCAAGACTAAAGTCACAAGTTGAACCTGAATTCCAGAATTTAAAATCAAAGCACACTAAGTGCTTAAATAAATGCCAAGGCATTTCATTAGAAGAAGTATTTAAAGAAGGATATAAAGAAAAGTATTTATTTTTAAAAGGGCATGTACCGGATACAAAGTCCAAGGGATGGGCTCCAAGTTGCCCCTAGACATAAGGTCTAGAAGTGTCTTAATGGTTTTGGGATTAGCTACCTCAATTCTCATTAAGAAAGGCGCGCAAAGTGGTACAATGCCGGGCCCAAGTAAAGTTGAATATTATTTTAAAGTATAAAAGTATTAATTTGGAAACAAACAGAACAAGTTCTTTTATCTAGATTGCAAATTTTAGCAAATTAAATTGTTGTTTCCTTTAGAGATGCATGATGTAGTCCTATTTGCTATTTTCATGTTGAGCATGTATTTCCCTGCTTTCTTTTATGCTTATGCATTCCGTATCGGATTTTGTGAGTAGAAAGCACTTACTAAGCTTTTAGCTTATAGATACTACTTTTTACTCCTACTGCAGATATAGATAAAAATAAAGGAAAAGCTAAAGTGGTGTAGAAGAAGGCGACAAGGAGATGTTGATGATATGTGTGTGTGAGGCTGTTTATGGAAGCTTGGGGATCTTGCCAGAAGAATTTGGAAATGTTACCTGCTAGTGTTCTTTTTGATTACTGCTATAGGGGAATTATTTTGCAATACTAAGGATTTTTTTTATTTGCTTCTTTTATGTGTTAGGACAAATAAGTTGGCAATTTCTTAGTACTCTTTTGTTGTTGCTAGAGTTTTTAAATCTGCCGTGAGTTCATAATTGACTAAACTGTGGTATAAGAGTTTATTTTCCTAAGAATTGGCCATTTCCTATGCTCAGTACCCTTTTATTGCTGCTGAAATTTTAACCTGCTGTGAGTTAATATCTGATTTGTAGCTTGCAAATGTTGTTAGAAGTGTGAAGTGGTATGCTCAGTATTCTTATGTACATGCTAGTTTTTTTTTCTACTGCTAGCTTGGGGTTATTCTCTTGGTAACTGCTTTGCATGCTAGTATTCCGTATTCTTATATGAGTTTTTGTTTTATGGAAGAATATCATGTGATGTTCGGATTTGTTTGAAAATGAATGGGCAGTAGTTTTAATTAACTTCCCTTTAATTACTGCTCGGTTGTAGAATGAATTACATTCCTGTAAGAAAAGATGTTTGGAAGAATTGCATGAATCCAAGATAATAAAAGATGTAGCAAGAAGTAGAGATATTTAAGCTTCATTTGTCTATATGTTATACTTACTTGTTGCTTCACTTATTGCATGTCTGATCCTGTAAAAAAAATAAAATGTATCAAGAAATTATATGCTGCTGTTTAGAGGCATGTTCTGATATACGATATGTTTCCAATAGTTTAAAGTATCTCTATTTTAAAGTAAGTAGTACCAGTTATGTGTAGTTAGTAGATAAGTAACGTTCACCCTAGAGAGTAGATAGAAGGGTGGTCGTTACATAGAGTCTCCGTAAAAAGCCTCATTTTCTTATTTGAAGACATGTGGTCGTCCTGCTTATGTGAAGAGCACTGTATCAGATAAGCTGGATACTAAGTTTGATAAATGTCTATTTATTAGTTACCCTAAGAAAATTAGGGGTTACCAATTCTATCATCCCTTGGAATAAAAGATGTTTGTTTCAAGGCATATTGTATTCTTGGAGAAAGAGTTTCACTTACAAAGAAATAGTGGGAGTGAGGTTGAACTTAGGGCAGTTCAAGAGACTCCATTAGACATAAAAGAGATGTCTAATCAGAAACCACAACTAATTACTCACGAGGATGGAATAATGGTTGGACCTATTTTTACATCACCTCTTCATAGATCTAGTAGAACATGTCAAATTGTCGAGAGATATGAATTTATCATAAGTGAGTTGAAAGATGTGTTTCTCTTTGAGGATGAGGAGTTTACTAGCTATGAAGAAGTTCTAAAAAGTTTAAAAAAGGACACATGGTTAAAATCCATAAATCAAAAATGAATTCCATGTATCAAAATCAAGTCTAAAACTTAGTGGGCCCACCTGAAGGTATAACACCTATTGGGTGCAAATGAGTTTTTACGAAGAAAACTAATATGGATGGTAATTTGATTACCTACAAAGCGAGATTGGTAGCGAAGGTTATCGTCAAAAATATGGTATTGACTATAGCAAAACCTTCTCACCAGTAGCCATGTTTAAATATATTCGGATACTCCTGGCCATAGCAGCTCATCATGATTATGAGATATAACAAATGAATATGAAAGTAATTTTCCTTAATGGAAGTCTGTTCAAGTATGTATATATGATATATGTTTGATCCACAGGGACACATGATTAGAAACCATGAAATCAGAAAGGGATTCCATGTATCAAAATCAAGTTTAGAATTTAATGGACCCATTCGAAGGTATAATACCTATTGGATGCAAATGAGTTTTTAAGAAGAAAACTAACATGGATGGTAATTTGATTACCTAGAAAGTGAGATTTGTGGTGAAAGGCTATCGTCAAAAATATGGTATTGACTATAACAAAACCTTTCACCAGTAGCCATGCTTAAATCTATTTGGATACTCCTGGCCATAACAACTAATCATGATTATGAGATATAATGAATGGATGTGAAAGTAATTTTCCTTAATAGAAATCTGTTCAAGTATGTATATATGATATGTTGTCTAACCATAAGTGCACGATTAATTCATCAGATAATAAAAATATCTATCCATAGAGACTGTGATTAAGCACTAGTCAAGTTTATAAAGTAAGTTATCTAAACGATCGAAGGTTTTGTATGGTCACAAACACAAGAGAGAGAGAGAGAGAAAGAGAGAGAGAGAGCAAGCGAGAGAGAGAGTGAGCAAGTGAGAAGTTGACTTTGGGAGGTGATTCTAGGATTTCAGTTTCACTATGATGCTAACTAATATCCCTATGTATTGTTTATCTCCTTACCTCCATGTTTATACTCTAATAGAGATTCTAACCAAATTACTGGTATGAACCCATGACGGTAATGTCAGAGTGTCTACTCTAATTTCCAAAGTCATTAAGTAAAGAAGTAACTCTAGAAAGTCTGTTTAAAGAAATACTCTCTGTCACTAAAGGCCCCACATTTCTATAATCTAGACTTTTCTCATCTACGATCACATTTAAAGAGATACTCTAGAAAGCCTGGGCACTACTACAAAAAAGTTAAAAGACAATGGATAAAATCTATTGTCATTGACACTCCAAAATTGTTGTAACTGATGGTGTTGTTAAAGGTATCCTCAATGACAACTATTTTTAAATCGCTGTCTTTTAATACCAATAATAACAGTTTTACAATATTTAAAAACCATTGTCTTTTAAATGCGATAGACAATAGTTCTATAATGATTTTAAATTGTTATCTTTTAATACCATAGACAAATAGAAGATGAATAAAAATTAAATCTACTTCAATCAACAACATATTATTAAATTAAAAACTAATATAAGTATACAAATTATCATCCTTACACTTCTATAACAAACATAATTACTCACACACAAAGAAATTTTAATTAGAAGATACTCCAAACTACTCCTCTCGACTACATCTTATTGTATGAACTTAAAGGATCTTGGTAGATGCTACTTATCCTCTTGCCTTGAATGTTCTTTGCTCATTAGCTTTAACCATCTTTTCACTTAAGTCCCAAAGCTTTCTTGCTAGTTCTTTATACTTGGTGTGGTTACTCATGTCCTCATTGCAATCATCGAAGTACTTGCCAGTCACACCCTTGAGGTTAGATGCAATCCTTTAGGTCAACTCCATTATAACTAGTGCACTCAGTAAGTTTCTTGCTCTGCAAATTAAAGAGAGTTTAGTTCTTGACACAATATAATTATGACATAAATTTATCTCAAGTAGTTATCTTACCCAAGGATGGTTTTTTGCATCAATGGTGTATCTAGAAACAAAGACAACTGAAGCAACAACTAGAGATGGCAAGAATCTGAGGCATCCATAATCCAGCAAGCTTAACTAAAAAATGTCCTAGAACAAGGAACTACATAATTGTTATAGTTAACTAGCCATGATTCAAAAGTATCAAAAGAAATTCAATGTAAATCAAACATTTGTATCCATAAATAATAATTATTAATAATAAAAATACACATCATACCTCAACCAATCAGAGAGTAACAAGTAGCAAGTCCAACATAATCTTAAGCATCAATGCGAACTTGTAGAGTACATATTGTTTGAAGGAATGTATAATGAGTTAAAAATGTAAGCAATTTTAAGATATAATTTGCCAAAGAAAATCTAAAACATAAAAATCCATGGTATCTTCAATAGAATGTTCTTCGTCAGATACTGTCTTTCCAATCCTAGCCAAAGCCTCCTTTTCAAAGTGTTCTTATCTTTCCAGTAAAATACTTAGATACTTGTAAATATTACTTTGTATCATCAATTTTATGTTTTCTAATTCATCTTGAGAAAACTTATTTCCATCCATAAACTTAGCTTGTTCAAATCATCAAGCCATTAAAAAGAAATTAAATGACCATCAATGATTTTAGAATTTCTCGAGAGTAGACTTTTCTAAGCCACTAAGATTTACATGCTTGATCAATGTTAAAAAAACATTTGTATTCCTACAAGAGTAGCTGCTTAAATGAAAGACATTCCTATTTCTGAACATTCCATATACTTCTTAGATGGATGCAGGATTAGAGTTGAACACAGAAACTTTATTGAAATTTGTTGATTTAGAAATTATACAAAAGGCTAATTAGGTTATATTGAGTCAAAATTATTACTAATCTTGTGAAAGATCGATTTATGCAGAGGTACCTAGAACATACATTTTCTGGCAGCAAAGTTTGCAGGAGGTGAGTAATCGCTTACTCGACGAAGATGGCGAGCAACGATGACAAGGGCGAGGAGAGGCAGAGGGGCTTAGAGTTAGAGGAGCGGAGCATGCCACAGCTAGGAACACCATCAAGGCAAAGCGAAGGAAGGCAAAGTTAGATCAGTTTGACCATGAGATGACTCTCGTCAACGCCAGGGCCAAGAAGCTGAAGCACGTGAGAGGAGTCATAGTGAAGGGTCTAATGTCTCACCGTCGAGTTGTGGGAGTCGAACACCTCACCGTCGAGTTGTCAGAGAACCGTCGGGGGAGATAGAGCCGAGTCTCTGATGAAGGAGACCGATCTTTAATGAATGGAGGGTTTTTTTGGCGCTCGGGACTTTGTAAAATATATAGGTTTAAGGAAATTAATATTTTAACCAAAATATCTGTTGTCTTGAAACTCAAAAAAGAAAAAAAGATAATAGTTAGAAAAACCATTGTCATAGCCCTTATAACAACAGTTAAATACAACGATTTTAAAAATCCGCTATCATAGCCCCTCCAAACAATGCTAAAAGACAAAGGTTTTTTCAAAAACTATTATCTTTGTAAAAAAAACATAAAAAGACAATGATTTTTGTTAAAACTGTTGTTAAAGGCTCTAAAACAATGATTTTCTCTCAAAATTGTTATCTTTTAACTGTTGTTGATTGCAGATTTTCTTATAGTGGGGAGGCATGATTAGACCATAAAATACACTTTTTGATCTGTGGGGAGAGACACAACCCTATTTGGGAGGCACGACCATGGCATAAAAACTTCTGTAAGAGAGGCACGACTGTGTCTCATGGGCACGACCAGGTCATAGAACTTACTGTGCTTGGCTTTTGGAACACTGGGAGATGCGACCATGCCTATGAGGCACGACCTTGTTAGCTGAATAAGGCATGACCGTGCCTAGGGGGCCTAACAGTTCTAGGAGGCATGATTGTGCCTAAGGGGAACAACCATGCTTTGCTGAATTTCCTCCAAAGCTACCTCCAATGTCCAATATGCTCCATTTTTGCTCCAAAATATGTCCTATCAATAAAAATATGAAAAGAGTAGTTCTCTGAACCAAAAGAGTAAAAGAAATGAAATCACATAGAAATAAGATGTGTGAATGTAAATCATGCTCATTAAATGAAACAAGATATATGCTAAATGATGCTTAAAAATATATATAATCTATGCACATCACACCTCCATACTTAAACTTTTGTTTGCCCTCAAACAAAATCTACAATCTAGATTTATATGTGTAAATGGTGCATCATAATCCCTAGTGAATCAATCCAATCCTATCATATAGTTTCATTGATTAGAATGATACAAAATTATTTAAGTGTGACCTAAGTAGAAGTTCTTTGTTCTTGGTGAAATGAGTGACCTAACTTTTTCAAATATCAATCTCCAAGCCTAGTCAAGTCATTATCTAACCGTGCTCCTCATGATTTCAAAGATAGACACTGATCTTCCACTCACAAAGTTCTTTCCTCTCAAACTATATAAGATTTCAAAGGAGTACTCCGTATCAAGAGATATATAATAGTTATTTTCCAGTAACCTAACTCAGTTTCAAAGGGGCAACTTGTTAGTTTCTACTTACGATAACTATTTTTTATATCCCTTACTCTCCCCTCTTTTTTTAAGTGATTGCAAAGTGCGACCACACATTTTTTTTTGGGATATAGATTTTTTCTAATGAGTTAGCATGAACCGAGATTATTTAGTAACTAAAATGTAATTGAGAAGTCACACGAGAAATAAGCATACTAGTCCGGTTCTATAAATCATGACTATTTTTGAAAGTATCTGATGAGCGTAGATTATATATGATTTTAGACATTAATTGATGCACATTTATTGGTATTTATTGATTATGATTTATGTTATCGTACTCCATTCATTTATTGTATCAACATAATTTCTTCTTTGTGTTTAGAGATCTACTTTTGCTTTGTTTTGATTGACAGGACCTGAAATAGAGCGAAATAGACAAAGAACGTGAAGTGCAGCCTATTTTGGAATCTAGCATAGGCAGGCTGTGCCCTGAGGCACAACTGTGTCCCACTTGTAGAGATAGTCACGGCAAGGTCATGCCTGCCAGGCATGACCGTGCCCATGTTCTAAAGAGTGGCATAGTAGGGTCATGCCAGGAGGCACGACCATGCCTCCAACTCACAGAAAGGGGCACCACCCAACATTGCCTCATAGGCACAATTGTGTCTATACGGCTCGGTCATTCCATATGACATGGTCGTGCATGCTAAGGGTAAGGGGTCATGCCCCCTGCTATAAAAGGGGAACTCCTCCCCTTTTATTAGGGAGGAAGTTTTCTCCCCTTGGGAGAGACATCTTGGGTTGCGACACTCTATTTTCTAGCTATTTCTTGACCATCTATATCTATTTTTGTCATTTATCCATCTTCGAAGTGAAGGATTGGTTCTCATAGACATTGATTTCACCTTGGCTAAGCTTTCTCCTCTCTTCTTATCATTTTGAGTTGCAGAATGCTTCCATTCATGTCTTCAAGTCTTATTTCTTTGTGTATGGAGTAGATTCTTCTTGTTCTATCACATAGGGAGTAGTTGTGATGTGTATTTGATGTAAACTCTATGAATATGTCTATTTCTTATTTCTATGACTGCTTAGTTCTTATTTGATTGAATGTGTATGTGAGCTTTACTTATATATGTTATTTGGTTGAATGGATGTATGAATTTGTCATCAGGAAAAGGAATACTAGAAAAAAGGTAGATCGTTTACCTTAACGACCCTCCTAGTGTCAGTCCCACGGATATAGTGGGAGATAAATGTAGGAACACAAACGTTAAGCGCATAGTGGGGTAAATGCGCCCATCGTTTGCGATATGCCATGGAGGTAGGAAAAAGAATACTAGAGATTGTATGACTGAGGGCCCTTGGTGATAGAGGGTATCCCTTTAACCGAACATCTCAAGCATTCCCTTGAAATGGATACCAAATCCATACAAGGGAGACTCTAATTAGTGCTTAATGGGGTTTCCCTAATTCTGTATAGGAAGGAATTTGTGTAATTTAGATCGTATGATCGGGTAGCCCTAGGTGACAGAGTATCTTTTTAACTGGACCTTCTATTTTACCTTCTGTACTTAGTAGCACTGGATGTCAATGGGGAGAATACTCGAGTGTGGGCATCATGGGGTAACATCGGTATTTAGTTAAATTTCTAATGAAGTATGAACAGAGAAGCTAGATAATTGCCTATTCATATTACATCAATGAGCATCACGATAAAACCAAAATTTTAGAACTACTTTCCCTAGTTAGACTTTCTCACACAACTTTCCTCACTCTCTTCTCTCTAGCTCTCATTCTCCCTAGTTCACAAACCTTCCCACAATTGGATAGTCTAGGTAATTCATTTTGTGAAGTCTCTAGTGGTTACTCTGTTAGAATGTATACTAAAAGTCTAGTTTTTTGTATAAACATTTATTTTGAAATAAGAATCATATTGGTCAAATGTCTACATTTATATACTAAATGTAGTTGTCCATTTAATTTATATTATAGATAACATGATGTGTGGTGTCACACAGAAGATCATGTTATCAGTTCCTTATAAATTATAAATAGTAGCTCACAACCAAGATGGAATGGGGCAAACCATTGGAATGGTTGTAGTGTAATTTGGTATTAATTTATCTTGACTATAAAATTACACTAGTACACTATGAGTGTATTGAGCAGGACCATTTGAGGTTGTTCTTTTTATACTGACTGAAAAAAAGAAGAAGACCTCTGTTATTATGAAAGTTCATACTCTTAATCATGATATAATAATAAGCACATATACTTAATATTTATTTCTTTAATTTATCAAAGGGTGAGATTTAGTTCATTAAATCAATAGGCACGATAAGTTGGGAAATGATATTATTTATATGGTGTGTTATTGATTATAGAATGAAACTGTGTCCTTGTAATCTAAGTTGATGATGTCCCCTTGAGAAGTTCATAAGGATTGTCATGTAAACCCTGCAGGTGGACCTAGTCCGGCATGACAATGAAGTTGAGTGGTACTACTCTTGGAGCTAGATATTATTAAGTGAGTTGTCAGTAATTCATTTAATTAATGGACATTCAATATCTTAAACACAGGGAGATTAGTGCACTCATGATAAGAAGGAGCCCATATTGTAATATGGGATTGGTGCGGTAATGCAATAATAACTCTTTAGTGGTATAAGTTATTATTGATGAACTTGAGTTATGTATTCGGGGTGAACACGGGAAGCTCAAGCTCATCGAGAGACCAAAACCAATTCCTCCTTTCGGTCCCTGTTGTTGCCTCTTATTTATAAAGCTTTTTATCCACCAAAAGCCCAGCCTCTTACACAAGCTTAGGAGCCGGCCAAGCCAAGCTTGAAGTCCAAGCTTAGTGGCCGGCCAAGCCAAGCTTGGAGCCCAAGACTAGGGCCAACCAAGCCATGCTTGATGACTAAGCATGGGGCCGACCATGATAAAAGGAAAAGGAATTTTTGTAAACATAATTTTGTTAAATCTTTCCTTATTTGTAGTAATCTACAATGGTTAAAAGAGAGATTTTATTTTGTTAAAATCTTTCCTTTTTTTGTAGTTATCTACAATGGTTAAAAGAAAGATTTTAATTTTGCTAAAAACTTTCCTTTTATAGCCATCCTCATGGTTTTAAAAGAGAGTTTTAAAATTTAAAAATCTTTCCTTTTATAGCTATCTACAAAGGATTAAAGAGAGATTTTAATTTTGTTAAAATCTTTTCTTATTTGTAGTTATCTATAATGTTTAAAAGAGAGATTTTAATTTTTGATAAAACTTTCCTTTTTGTAACCATGATTTAAAAAGAGAAGTTTTAATTAATCTTTCCTTTTGTAGTTGTCTACATGTTTTAAAAGAGAGAGATTAATTTTAAAACTTTCCTTTATTGCCATGAACAATAGGAAATTTAGAAAAGAGAGATTTTAATTGTTGTTAAAATTTCCTTTTTTTAAAGAGAGGCCACAAATAAGGAAGTTTTAATTATGTTTAAAAATTTCCTTTTTTGCCTTGACCAAGGATTATAAAAGAGAAGGAGAGAGTGCCTCATGAGATAGATAATCCTATTCTCTCTTCTCTTTTCCTTGGTGTGGCTGGCCCTTCCTCCCTCTCTCTTCTTTCTTCCTTAGGCCGGCGGCACACCATCCTTTCTTCTTTCTAAGGTCGGCACTCATCTCTTCTTGGTGGCCGAAACTTGAAAGAATTGGAGAAGACTCTATCTTGGTGGCCGGTTACTTGGAGAGGAAGAAGAAGAGAGAAAGTTTCCTATTTTGGCATCCCTTGGTAGCTCGAGAGTCTTGGAGGAAAAGAAGTGGTCCGGGTGGATTCCATCTTGGTAGATCGTTGCCCACACGACGTCCAAGAGGAGGAGAGAAATACAACAGAAGATCAAGAGATCTATAAGCTACAAAGAAAGGTATAACTAGTTATTTGTTTCCACATCATAACTAGTTCATGTTCTTTGTATAGATCTTGAAAAACCAAATACAAGAGGCTATCAATTTTATGCTATCGTTTTTGTTATCGATTTTGAGTTTCGATTTCATGTTTCGATATTGTGCTTCTATTGAGGTCTCTGTAGTTAAACCTAGTTTACTGTAAGAAGTTAAATATCTAATTTCTTTGAAAGGATTTGTCTAGGAAGTGGTGGATGATCCCATACCCAAGAAGGCCTAGTGCCTCGCCATGTTTAACCTGGAAGCCGATCATTGAAATAGATATTTAATCAACTTCTATAATATGGTTTAACATAGGAAGATCACATCGGTCAAACTTGGAGTAAAAATATTAAGTATTATTTCAATCCAAGTTTAACTTCTGAAGATCAACTTGGATTAATAATGTTAAGCATCGTTTGCAATCCAAGTTTAACTTCATTAGAGTACATGGGTAGTTAGGTTAAGTTCTGTGCTTGTACAAATTTTTGTACAGGGGAACTAGAACGGTATTCCGAGTAGCAACCAACATACTCATCAGTCCTTGTGGATCAATATCTTTTATTACTTGATGACGTTTCCATGTACTTGCGGATATACATCAAGTTTTTGGTATCATTACTGGGGACTAATTTAGAGTCACATTAGGCGGTTAGCATTTTGGTTTATCTTGACACTTTTTATTTTCTTTTATGAATATTTTTTACACTTACATTTTGTATATAACTTGTATTTTATTTCTTTTATTTTTGCACTCTAATTTATGAATTTTATTTTTCATAACAAAAATTGATTTTATTTGTGCTCTTTTATGCGAAGACTGATAACTATAGGGAATTTGTTGCCTATTGATCCAAAGATAGATAGGATATTCCGCAGAAGAAGAAACCTAATGGATAAACCCTTGAAAGATTATACTGCATGATATATTAGAGGTCTTAGATCTAGCATCACTAGGTCGATAGTTAAAGCCAATAATTTTGAGATCAAGCAAACATTCATCTCTATGGTTTAGCAACACCAGTTCGGGGGTGGACCCACAGAGGACTCCAGCCAACATTTGGAAATATTTTATAAAATGTGTAGCACTATAAAGATGAATGGAGTTCCCTTAAATGCCATTAGATTAATTCTATTTGGATTTTCCTTGAGAGATGGAACCAAAGCATGGCTTAATTCCCTACTGGCAAACATAATTTCTTCTTGGGAGTAGTGCGGATGAGTCCCCCTCCCCCCCCAAAAAAATCAAGAAAACTTATATGAGGAATCCGATAGAAAACTTTAGGCAAAACGAAAGTGAATCTTTATATGAGGCTTGGGACAAATGTAAAGAAATGCTCACACAATACCCACATCATGGCTTAGAGAAATACATGGTGATGCACACATTTTATAATGAAATCAATTATCATACCAAGATATCTCTTGACTCTGTAGTAGATGGAGCTTTAATGAATAAAGGTCTAGATGAAGCAGAAGAAATCATTGAGAGTGTGACTTTTAATCATCATTAATGGGCATCTAAAAGAAGTGGCAACCGAGTAAAAATTTTGGGAAGGCATGATGTTGATGCCCTTAATCTTATTTCTATAAAGATGGATGCTCTCACAAAGAAGTTTAATTCACTAAACTCCACCTTAGTAAATGCTATTGTGTAATCTTGTGAGGTATGTGGAGGTATGGAGCATTCAAAGAAAGTTTGCTCGCTAGGAGCTGTCACTGCACAATTGACTCAAATAGAACAAGTTGATGCAATTGGAAATTTCAGTGTGAGGAAAAATAATTCGTATTCCAACACATACAATCTGGGTTGAAAAAATCATTCAAATTTCTCTTACAAGAACAATCAAGATTAATGTCAATGATAAAGCTATCAATCGGGACAACAACAAAGCTATTAACAACAACAATAAAGCTATCAACCATCCCAAATGAAAAATTTGCTTGAAGAGATTCTAGTTAATCAGTTGGAAATAAAAAATGATATCAAGCAACTAAATCCAAGGATGGAGAACTCTGAGAAACACATGAAAATGTTGGATAATCAAGTGGCTCAGATAGCTTCATCTTCTTCAAGAGCACTAGGAGTATTTCTAGGAAAGCCCGAACCAAATCTTGTGGAACATTGCAATCTCATTAAGTTGAGAAGTGGAAGGACCTATCCCTTGCAAAATCGACACCACAAAATTTAGCAAAAGCTTTTTGTGATTTAGGAGTTAGTGTTAGTCTCATTCCTTATTCTATATATAAGAAATTTAGATTTAATGACTTAAAATTGACCATCATGGCACTGCAACTAGCAGACTATTCCTATAGATACCCTGTAGATATCATAGAGGGCGTGCCAGTGGAAGTGGAAAACTTTGTTGTCCCTACATATTTCATGGTCTTGGGCATGGATGGAGACCCAAAATCTCTATTATTCTTGGGAGACCTTTCCTTGCCATAATGGGAGCTATGATCGATGTAAAAAACCATACACTATCTTTGGTCGTTAGCGAGGAAAGGCTCGAATTCAATTTATCTAAGTCATCTAATCGCTTATTTGTTGTGAAAAGATGTTGCTACAGGTTGGATGAAGTCCAAGAAAAAGAAGAAGTTTTGTTTCACCCTCATGGGAGGCCACCAGATGTTGTACCTAGTCTGGAGAGTAACGAGAGGAGACCTCTAGTTCAAAAGGAGAAATATGTCTATCCGATGAGAGCCTGGATAAAAGAGGGACATGAAACATCCACCCTTGGAGGAAAAAGCCAACCCTCCAAGGCTATAGAACCTAGTTGAGCTGAGTTGGGGTCGAACTTGTGACCTTAAATGAGTGCTTCTTGGGAGGCAACTGAAGGGTTCTTTTAGTTTTTTTCCCTTGTCTTGTTTGCATTTCTTGTTTTAGAGTTTGATTTGTATATGTATTTCACTTTTTTAGGTTTTCTACCTTCCATGAGTTAGCCACGGACTTCTTCATGGGTTGGAGGTGTTGGTACAATTTTCTCTGGGTCAAAGATGACCAAGTTGACTAAGCTTGAGTTAGTTCAAGCTTGAGTCTTGAGGTTTGAGTTTTGATGTTTGACAATATATGAAGATTACTATTGCAATTATCCATCTAGGAGATTGATGGTCAAAGGTTGAGTAGAAGTCAAGTAGGTCAAATTTAACTAGATACTTTACTAGGAAAGTCCTAACTAAAGGTTAGGCAAGGGCAAGACCAACGGGAAGGTTGGAAAAAGAAGGAGAATTCAAGTAGGTCAATTCTAATCGGATACTTGGTCTAAAAATATCCTGGTGAATGAAGCAAAGTGAAAAGTCCTAGTGAATGAAGCTAGATAGTGGGTAAAGTTATAGTGAGTGAAGTTAGGTGAAAAGCCCTAGTGAGTGAAGCTAGGTAGTGGGAAAAGTCTTAGTGAGTGAAGTCAGGTGAAAGTTATAGTGAATGAAGCTAGGCAGTGAGGGAATTTGATGAGTGAAGTTAGTTGAAAAAGTCCTAGTGAGTGAAGGCAGGTGGTAAAAGATCCTAGTGAGTGAAGGTAGGTAGTGAGGAAGTCCAGGTGAGTGAAATTAGGTAGTAGAAATCCAGGTAGGTCAAGGTTAACCGAACATCCGATCTTTGAAAGTCCAAGTGGGTCATGGAGGACTAGGCACTTGGCACGAGTAGAAATCTAGGTGGATCAAAGGATTGATCGGATATCTGGTGAGTGGAAGTCCAAGTGGGTCATTGAGGACCAAACACTTAGCACGAGGAGATAAAGTCCAAGTGGGTTAAGGTTGACCGAACACTTGGCACGAGGAGATAAAGTCTAAGTGGGTTAAAGAATTGACCAAATATTTGGTGACGAAGTCCTAGCAGGTCAAGATTGACCGAATGTTGGGCAAGGGAACCTTAGACTTGGTTAGGTAAGTCAAGATTGGTCAATTGGTTCGAAAATCGATTGATTCGAAGTCCCAGTTGATAAATTAGGGAAGTGTCACAAGCATAGGTTGTCCAATTGATCAGTTGATCGATTGGAGGATTTTTTTTGCAAGAGCACAAAACATGGTTGGATCGATCGGTTGATCGATTGAGCCACTCCAATCGATCAGGTGATCTATTGGGCCTGGTTTCTTGTGATAACGTGAAAAAGAGGCTGAATCGATTAGGAAGGACCCCGATCAATTTTGAAGTTTTTCCACGGGACCACAAAGACACTCTAGATCGATCAGTTGATCGATTAAGTGTAACGACCCGCCTTCTACTAACTAGGCTGTGAGGCCGATCGCTACAGTTATGCTGTGCTAACTACTCCCTGACCATCATAAAGTCTAGGTGCGGAAGCTGTACTAATTTAAAATTTTCTAAGCTACTAACATTTCTTGATTCTATACATGCTAAAGGGTGTAATCTAAAGTATACCTATCATATACTACATCCCCTATGGTCAAGGAATTGAAATAAATGTTTTCCAGCTGTTATCAGACCTCCCAATCGATCCATTGATCGATTAGAACGTCGGATCGATCCAAGGATCGATTCAGCCGGCTACTGTATGCGGGACATAGGTTGGATCGATTCAGTGATCGATCCAGCACACTACTGTGCTCGGGACGATATTCTGGATCGATCGGCTGATCGATCCAGACCGACCAATCGATCCCCGAACCTTCTGTTCGCGACAGAAATTGCTGGATCGATCGCTGGATCGATCCAGAAACCTACTGTTCGTGGAGTAATTTGCCCGATCGATCCGCTGATCGATTGGGACCCCCCAATCGATCCACCGATCGATTGGGGTTTCTGATTTTTGCTGTTAAGCTCTGATTTCAGCCTGAAACTCTGATTTCAGCACTTGGGCATGCCAAAATCTCACATATGAGTTATACACTATATGAGAAACATTCTAATAACATAAAACTAGTATTCTAAACTTAACCTGACACATAGTTCACTGATTCATAGCATTACACAACTAAATGTGCATGAAAAGAAAACACTAAAGAGTTCTATGGTTTAAACTTGCTAAGTCCCCTAAGAATCTTTTATTCCAGTTCCTGCCACACACACCATCTCTGCATTGGCCTCCAGCTTCCTCTGCTAGTCCATTTTCCTTTTACCTGTATCTGCAGTATAAGGAAAATAGTATCTGTAAGCTAAAAAGCTTAGTAAGAAACCATCTACCTCACTAAAACATGCATACGATGCAAATATGATTTTAAATCATGCTGTTTGAAAGGATATGCTAAGTATACTGAATAAACTAAACATGGCATGACATATAAGCATACAATCATGGCATATCTAAAACTGAACATGATATCAATCACATGGTATCAATAGAAACTAAGCTGATACTAAAACTAAGCTACTGCTAGGACTGTACTAAATTCATGAACTACTTTGTGAAAGGTTGAAAACCATATACATATAGTAAGTGAAAATACTAAACATGCTGTTTGGGCCCGGCAACTGTACTTGCTGTGCGCGCATCCCTAACTAGACCCGGGTTTGCAAGTCCCTAATTTAGTAGGGTTAACTAGGTTATCTAAACCTAGGGACGACTGTGGGAGTCCAACCCAATGGATATCTGATCCAGTACAGTGCCACTGAAAATAAAATACTGAAATAGCTAATACTATTTTGCTGAGTCTAGGTTATCTGAACCTAGAACTAGGTTGTCTGAACCCAGAGGCGACTGTGGGAGCCCACCCATTGGACCGTAGTCCCATGTAAGCTGTAGTAAGGCTAACTAAGCTATTTTAAATGCTTCTATTGCATCTACTGAGTTATTAAAAATACCTAAGTTGCATTTTACTGAGCTAATCATTTATTCGAACATCTAGTGTGCTTAAACTCTCCCCTCTATTAGGGAGACTACCTCTAGGCACCCGACAACATCTAAACCTCCAACTGAAGGGGGAAAGACATGTCTGGCCCATCCAAAGGTACTCACTAAATCCCTAAACCTGCGAGGAGGGTTAAATACACCCTATGTGTCCGAAAAATCTGCATATAACTAAACTAATGCATAGAAAACCAAACGGAAGCTACTTATACTACAGGGGAGGGGTTCCTTACCTGATACGCTAATTTCCTACAAATCTAATCGCTAGAAATTCCGGTGGAGACGACTTCTCGACGATTCGCTCGCGTCCACGTGCTCTACTTGCGGAGGGGAACGTCCTTGTGCTGAAATCGTCGCCGGAAAGTGTCCTTGGGGCCCTAGGGAGAGAACCCTAGGTCTTCCCTTGTTGTGGCGCCGAGAGAAGGAGAGGGGAGAGGTGGCGTCGGTGAGTTAGGGTGAGGAGAAGAAGGTTGCCGAACCAAGTTTTTTAAAAATAAACCAAACCCCAACTTAAATTTCCTATTTATACTAAGTAATTAATTCGGCCAAACCAATTATAAATATAATTGATTCCCTTTCCTTTCAGCACGACCCTGCTGGGTTCACCGGTTACTAAGGCTAACTAAAGGTTTAGCGGACCCGAGGGGTCCCGGGTTCGATTCCCGCTTAAACCATTTTACTTTTCTATTTATTTTTGCTACTTCCGATACTCCAAAAATTCCGAAAAATATCTAATAATTCCAGAAAAATCATAGAATATTCCTAAAATAGTTTTGAGAATTTTCGGGTGTTACAATCCCCCTTACCTTATAAAAAGTTCGTCCTCGAACTTAGAATAATTCTGGGTACTTCTGTCTCATGCTGGCTTTTGTCTCCCAAGTTGCCTCTTCTGTTGTGTGACTGTGCCAAATGACTTTGACTAATGGTACTTCCTTGTTCCGTAATTTCTTAACTGCTCGGTCTATTATCTGAATAGGCCGACTATCATAGCTGAGGTCTTCGCGGATCTGTACCGACTGGGGCTCAATCACCTGGGTGGCATCTGGGGTATGCTTCTTCAGCATAGAGACATGAAATACGTTGTGGACAGCTGACATTTCCTGGGGTAGCTCTAGCTCATATGCTACCTTGCCCACTCTTCTGCTCATAAGGTATGGTCCCACATATCTGGGACTAAGTTTTCCCTTCTTCCCAAAACGCATCACTCCCTTCATGGGAGCTACTCTGAGGAACACTGTATCTCCGACTAAAAACTCTAAGGGTCTGCGCCGTGTATCAGCATAGCTTTTTTGGCGGCTCTGAGCTGTCTCTATCCTCTGGCGTATCTGCTGTATAGCTGCTGTGGTATCTGCTACTAGATCTGTCTGAAGTTCTAGTTCTTTCTGTTCACCACTCTCATACCAGCAGATTGGAGATCTACACCTCCGCCCATAGAGAGCCTCGTAAGGTGCCATGCCGATAGTGGCCTGATAGCTGTTGTTGTATGCAAATTCTGCTAAGCTCAGATATTTGCACCAACTTCCCTTGAAGTCTAGGGCACACGCTCGGAGCATATCTTCGAGTACCTGATTCACTCGCTCCGTTTGACCATCTGTCTGAGGATGGAATGTTGTGCTGAACTTTAACTTAGTGTCCAAGGCTGACTGTACACACTCCCAGAAGTGTGATGTGAATCTGCTATCTCTGTCTGAAATGATGGTTCGTGGGACTCCATGTAGTCTGACGATCTCCTGGAGATACAACTGAGCTAGCTTCTCCATGGAGTAGGATATCTTGATAGCTAAGAAGTGGGCTGATTTAGTCAACCTGTCGACTATTACCCAGATGGCGTCAAAACCATTCGTGGTTCTGGGCAGTCCCACTATGAAATCCATAGAGATATCCTCCCACTTTCATTCTGGAATCTGTATAGGCTGCAGGACTCCTCCTGGTCGCTGATGTTCTGCCTTGACCCTCTGACAGGTGAGGCAGATGCTAACATATCTGGCGATGTCTCGCTTCATCCCGGGCCATCAAAAATGGTTCTTCAGGTCTTGATACATTTTGGTGGAACCTGGATGCATCGCATAGGGAGTCTTGTGAGCCTCATCTAAAATCCGTCTCGTAGCTCCTCCCGACTGGAACACGTAGTCATCACCAAAATACAACACTCGCTTATCGGACACTCAATTCTCTACTTTGATTACGCTAGCCCTTGCTTGATTTTCTCAATTTCGTGGTCCTGCCTGAGCTGAATGAATATCACCAAGCAAGGTAGACTCTAAGGTCATAGTAGAGAGTTGTCCAACAATGAGTTCGAGACCAAAATCTACGATCTCCTTGGGCGGTGACATGGCTGTAAGAGATAATAAGGTAGCACTGGATTTCCCGCTAAGTGCGTCGGCTACCTTATTGGCTTTCCCGGATGGTAGAGGATGTCTATATCATAGTCTTTGACCAGCTCAAGCCATCTGCTTGTTGCATGTTCAGATCCTTCGAGTGAAGAAGTACTTGACTCGATGATCTATATACACTCTGCACCGAGCTCCATATAAGTAATGTCTCCAAATTTTGAGAGCGAACACTACTGCTGCAAGCTCAAGGTCATGAGTAGGGTAATTCTTCTCATAATCCTTGAGTTGTCTGGAGGCATAGGCGATCACCTTGCCGTTTTGCATCAGTACTGCTCCTAGTCCCAACTTAGAGGCATCACTATAGATGTCAAAGCTGCTGGTGTTGTCTGGTAGAGCCAAAATGGGAGCACTGGTCAATCTCCTTTTTAGCTCGCTGAAGCTGTTCTCACAGTCCTCTGTCCACTGAAATTTCCTGTTCTTTCTGGTAAGAGCTGTCAGTGGGGAGGCTATCCTGGAGAAGTCCTCTACAAACTTTCTGTAATATCCTGCTAATCCCAGAAAGCTCCTGATTTCGCTGGCGTTCTTAGGTCTCTTCCAGTTACTTACTGCTTCTATCTTGCTGGGATCTACCATAATACCATCCTTTGAGATGATGTGACCCAGGAAGGACACCTGATCTAGCCAAAATTCACATTTCATGAACTTGGCGTATAGCTGGTTCTGCTGAAGGGTCTGCAACACTAGTTTCAGGTGCTCTGAGTGTTCTTCCTGAGTTCCTGAGTAGATAAGAATGTCATCGATAAACACAATAACAAACTTATCTAAATACTCCCTGAATACTCTGTTCATGAGATCCATGAATGTAGCTGGAGCATTGGTCACGCCAAAGGGCATGACTACGAACTCGTAGTGTCCGTATCTGGTTCTGAATGCTGTCTTGGGTATATCCCCTTCTTTAACCTTCACCTGATGATAACCTGATCTGAGATCTATCTTAGAGAACACTGCTGCTCCCTTCAGCTGGTCGAACAGGTCATCGATTCTGGGAAGGGGATACCTGTTCTTGATCGTGACTTGGTTCAGTGATCTGTAGTCTATGCACAGTCGCATGCTTCCATCCTTCTTCTTCACGAACAATACAAGCGCTCCCCATGGTGAATGACTCGGGCGTATGAAACCCTTGTCAAGCAGCTCCTGAAGTTCCTTCAGTTCTGCTGGAGCCATGCGATAAGGCGCTTTGGAGATAGGGTTTGTACCGGGAATGAGCTCTATCTCAAAGTCAATCTCCCTGTCTAGTGCTAAGCCTGATAACTCTTCAGGGAAGACTGCTGGGTAGTCACATACGACTCGAACCTCGGCTAGCTGTTGGTTCTTGTCCTGGCTGGCATTGACTACGTGTGCTAGGAATCCTGTACATCCTGAATCCAGTAGCTTTTGTGCTTTCATAGCTGAGAGAAACTTCTTGGCCTTTCTCTTTGGTTCCCTGCTGTATTCGAATTGCACTGCCGCTTCAGGTTGGAAGATGACTTTCTGTTTACGACACTCTATGGTAGCGCCGTATCTGATCAGAAAGTCCATTCCAAGGATAACGTCATAGTCGGTCATCTCTAGCACTATCAGATCACAAAAGAGCTCTTTGTCTTCTATAATGACCGGCACTGCTCTGAGCCAGTGCGTGGATGCCATGATATCTCTTGAAGGCAGTGTCGTCAAAAACTGACCACTGAGTACCACTGAGGGTATTTCTAATTTTTCGGAGAACATCCTGGCTATATATGAATGGGTTGCCCCAGTATCAAATAGAACAGTAGCACTATACTGTAAAATACTAATCTGACCTGTGACAACTGTCGAGGCATTGGCTACGTCCTCTCTGGTGAGTGAGTAGATCCTCGCATTCGCCGTCGCTGGAGGGGCTTCTAATCTGCCCTGGCTGATAAGTGGACCTTCTAGAGCGGCCTGCATCTGATATAACTGAGCTGGCTGGCCTGCATACTGAATCTGCTGTGGCTAAGGAAGACCGGTCTTGTTCGGACACTGCTTGGCCATGTGCCCTTCTTGTCCACATTCAAAGCATCCTCGTGTGCCCTTGCGACAAACCCCTGGGTGGAATTTCCCACAAGTAGCACACTTTGGATAACTGGGTCGCTTGCTAGATGATCCTCCTTTTGGGTCACTCCCTGATTTGCGCTTGCTGTTGGAGTTCCCTTTCCAGTTAGAGCTGTGGCCTTGCTGTTTTTGAGTGTGAGAGTTTCCTTGGCCCTTGGACTCTGAGACTTGCTTCTGCTGCTTTATGCTGTTCTGGTAATGCTCTGTGGTCAAGGCACTGCTCACTAACTCCTCTGTGGTTTGTGGCCTATGTATGCCACCAGCCACGTTCACTGCTATCTCTGGCCTCAGCATCTTGAGCATCAACCGGATTCGTTCCTTCTCTGTGCTGACTAGCTCTGGGCATAGACGAGCCAACCTGTTGAATTTCTTCACGGCTTCCTCAACTGAAAGGTTGCCCTGACGAAACTCAGTGAACTCGTCGTAGTGACGGTTTGTAACCCGTATGTGAAAGAACTCCTCGAAGAATTCATTCTCGAAGTCAGCCCATGACATCTGGTTCACTGGGCGCTTCGTTCTGATTCTTTCCCACCACATGCGTGCGTCTCTTGTCAGACAGAAGGAGGCACACTTCACCTTCTCGTGTTCTGGCCAGTCCAGAAGCTCCATCGTGCTCTCCAGTGTTTTGAACCAGGCTTGTGCATCCCATGGTTCACTAGTGCCTGAGAAGTTCTTTGGCTTGACTCGCTGCCACTGGATCAGATAGGCTTCCTTTCTTGGCTCAGCTGCTGGGACTGCTGGCGCTGGCGCTGCAGGCTGGGCTGGTGGAACCTCTAAGACTTCTGGAGTCGTCAAGTTCGGTTCCGGGGTGACTGTGGGGGTACCCTGCTGATTAGCCTTTAAGGTGGCTATTTCCTGTCGCTGTTCAGCTAGCTACTGCTGTAACTGAGCCACTAATGCTGTAAGGTCGGGAGGAGGCACTAAACTGCCTGCCTCTTGCTGGGGCTCAGTAGCTAGTGCCCTTCTAGCTGGGCGTCCTCGTGCCATTGCTAAAGACATAGAGGACAGAACATGAATAACTATTACAATCATAATTGTATAACTATCGTTATCATGTTATTTACTATCACATACTATCATGCATCAGTTTATCTATAAACATGAGCTATAACAAGAAAGCAAGAAACATAAATAAAGTAGAGGTATTCTTACTTGGAAGCTGTAGGTTCAATGCTGATGTGTGTGTAGGAAGTATGGAACACTGTTCTGATACCACTCTGTAACGACCTGCCTTCTACTAACTGGGCTGTAAGGCCGATCGCTACAGTTATGCTGTGCTAACTACTCCCTGACCATCATAAAGTCTAGGTGCGGAAGCTGTACTAATTTAAAATTTTCTAAGTTACTAACATTTCTTGATTCTATACATGCTAAAGGGTGTACTCTAAAGTATACCTAGCATATACTACATCCCCTATGGTCAAGGAACTGAAATAAATGTTTTCCAGCCGTTATCAGACCTCCCAATCGATCCATTGATCGATTGGAACGTCGGATCGATCCAGGGATTGATTCAGCCGGCTACTGTATGCGGGACATAGGTTGGATCGATTCAGTGATCGATCCAGCACACTACTGTGCTCGGGACCATATTCTGGATCGATCGGCTGATCGATCCAGACCGACCAATCGATCCAATGATCGATCCCCGAACCTTCTGTTCGCGACAAAAATTGCTGGATCGATCGATGGATCGATCCAGAAACCTACTGTTCGCGGAGTAATTTGCCCGATCGATCCGCTGATCGATTGGGACCCCCCAATCGATCCACCGATCGATTGGGGTTTCTGATTTTTGCTGTTAAACTCTGATTTCAGCCTGAAACTCTGATTTCAACACTTGGGGGTGCCAAAATCTCACATATGAGTTATACACTACATGAGAAACATTCTAATAACATAAAACTAGTATTCTAAACTTAACCTGACACATAGTTCACTGATTCATAGCATTACACAACTAAACGTGCATGAAAGTAAAACACTAAAGAGTTCTATGGTTTAAACTTGCTAAGTCCCCTAAGAATCTTTTATTCCAGTTCCTGCCACACACACCATCTCTGCATTGGCCTCCAGCTTCCTCTGCTAGTCCATTTTCCTTTTACCTGTATCTGCAGTATAAGGAAAATAGTATCTGTAAGCTAAAAAGCTTAGTAAGAAACCATCTACCTCACTAAAACATGCATACGATGCAAATATGATTTTAAATCATGCTGTTTGAAAGGATATGCTAAGTATACTGAATAAACTAAACATGGCATGGCATATAAGCATACAATCATGGCATATCTAAAACTGAACATGACATCAATCACATGGTATCAATAGAAACTAAGCTGATACTAAAACTAAGCTACTGCTAGGACTGTACTGAATTCACGAACTACTTTGTGAAAGGTTGAAAACCATATACATATAGTAAGTGAAAATACTAAACATGCTGTTTGGGCCCGGCAACTGTACTTGCTGTGCGCGCATCCCTAACTAGACCCGGGTTTGCAAGTCCCTAATTTAGTAGGGTTAACTAGGTTATCTAAACCTAGGGACGACTGTGGGAGTCCAACCCAATGGATATCTGATCCAGTACAGTGCCACTGAAAATAAAATACTGAAATAGCTAATACTATTTTGCTGAGTCTAGGTTATCTGAACCTAGAACTAGGTTGTCTGAACCCAGAGGCGACTGTGGGAGCCCACCCATTGGACCGTAGTCCCATGTAAGCTGTAGTAAGGCTAACTAAGCTATTTTAAATGCTTCTATTGCATGTACTGAGTTATTAAAAATACCTAAGTTGCATTTTACTGAGCTAATCATTTATTCGAACATCTAGTGTGCTTAAACTCTCCCCTCTATTAGGGAGACTACCTCTAGGCACCCGACAACATCTAAACCTCCAACTGAAGGGGGAAAGACGTGTCTGGCCCATCCAAAGGTACTCACTAAATCCCTAAACCTGCGAGGAGGGTTAAATACACCCTATGTGTCCGAAAAATCTGCATATAACTAAACTAATGCATAGAAAACCAAACGGAAGCTACTTATACTGCAGGTGAGGGGTTTCTTACCTGATACGCTAATTTCTTACAAATCTAATCGCTAGAAATTCCAGTGGAGACGACTTCTCGATGATTCACTCGCGTCCACGTGCTCTACTCGCGGAGGGGAACGTCCTTGTGCTGAAATCGTCGCCGGAAAGTGTCCTTGGGGCCCTAGGGAGAGAACCCTAGGTCTTCCCTTGTTGTGGCGCCGAGAGAAAGAGAGGGGAGAGGTGGCGTCGGTGAGTTAGGGTGAGGAGAAGAAGGTTGCCGAACCAAGTTTTTTAAAAATAAACCGAACCCCAACTTAAATTTCCTATTTATACTAAGTAATTAATTCGGCCAAACCAATTATAAATATAATTGATTCCCTTTCCTTTCAGCACGGCCCTGCTGGGTTCACCGGTTACTAAGGCTAACTAAAGGTTTAGCGGACCCGAGGGGTCCCGGGTTCGATTCCCGCTTAAACCATTTTACTTTTCTATTTATTTTTGCTACTTCCGATACTCCAAAAATTCCAGAAAAATATCTAATAATTCCAGAAAAATCATAGAATATTCCTAAAATAGTTTTGAGAATTTTTGGGCGTTACATTAAGCCTCCTAAATTGATTGATTAATCGATTGAGATATGACCATTGTACAGGTTGATGATTGGATTTGCTTGTATCTTATGTGGCAATTGATTGGGGGTAAGGCCAATTGATTGGGAGCCCTAGATCACAAAGTATAAAGGTGTTAGGCGGATTCAAACGTGCAACATCTCTTACAACAACACTCACATGATTCTTCTCCAACTTTCTCCACTATTGTTCACTAGACCTTGAGCTTGGAAGACAAGTATTGCTGCACTTTCCAATTGGTATAGAGGTATCTTCAAGTTATAAGAGATCAAACAAGAGAGGGTTTTCATTTATTTTGTGTATCTACTTCTTGTTTGTATTGTACTCTTGTGTGATCTTGTACGAGATTTCTCCACCTCTAGATTGCTTCAAGGAGTATTTTTGATAGTGGAGAGTGTGCTTGGCATGAATTTTTGGATTAGTCACCTCATCTTGAGGTGGATATCAAGTAAATCCTTGTGTTAGCATTGGTGAAGTTTTCACTTCAAATTTCTACTGCAAATCATCTTCAGCCAAGCGAGATGAGCTATTCACGCCTCCTCTATCTCCTAAAGTGCCCCAATAAGTGGTATCAGAACGATGCCGCTTTTCACCAGACTCATTGCCGAAAAGGGTAATGAGCTAGAGGAAGAAGAAGAACAAGTCAAAGATTTCATCTAGAGAGCTCAACTTCAAGATGGATTTATGAGATGAACTCAGATATTATGCTAGAGCCCCTCCTCCATTCATATCGGCAAGCTTTAATCTTTGGAAATTAAAGATCAATTTTTTTTTGATGATGGAGATAGAGCAATGGTTTACTCTAATGGAAGGCTCTCAAGCTCCAACAAATGACAAAGGCAAGTTCATCAAGAAGAGCAAATGGAGTGAAGAATAAATCAAGAGAAGTGAGGCCAATGACAAAGTGACCAAATTATTGGTTAATTTATTGCCAAGCAACATCTTGAGCTAAATTGGAGATTATGAAGATGCAAGGAGTTTTGCAGAATTTGCAAAGGCTTATGAAAATCTCTCCACCGTACTAAATCAAGATAAATCCAAAGAGGGAGGCTCATTGGATCAAGAAGAAGAGGTTTCGAAGGTTGAGAGATATTCAACATTCAAAGAAAAAGAAATTGAAAAAGATCTATCCTCAAGAGAGTGTAAAGACAAAGACAAAGGGGAATACTCTTTGTTTCATGTGCATGAGGATTCGGAGGTTGAGGAATGCTCAACATTCAAGGAAGAAGTTGAAGAGGCATCCACCTCAAGGATTAAGGGGGAGCATAGATCATCAACACCAGAATAAGAAAAATCTTTGATTTCAAAATCGATTGATGAAGAACCAAGTCCCCCTGTCAAGAAAAGGTATAAAGATTTCAACTTGTAAAAATAAAAATAATATCATTTACTTTGAGTGTAGGAAAAATAGACACTACAAGAGTATGTGTCTAAGTTGACCAAGAATAAGGGTCAAGTGACACCCAAGGCTAAGGAGAAGTCAAAGAAGACACAAGCCTTGGTGCGCAAAGGAAAGGAGCATATTATATGTTTCCTTAACAATCAAAAGGGGCATTACCTGAATCAATACCCAAGGAAGAAGATTTTGGTCAAGAATCAAGAAGGAAGCTTAAATCAAGAGGGAGTTTTCGAGAACAAAATTAATGTACCACTAGTTAATAGCACTTATGTTAATTATGATAAGAAGCATGTTAAAATAATTTTTATCATTTTAATGCTATTTATCATGAACATAGTAAGCATGATAGAATTAATGAAAAATATGTATCATATCATGTTAAGACTACCTCATCTAAGTATTTAAGGATGGAAAATCAAGTCTTGAGGTTAAGGCTTGATAAATTAGAAAAGATCCTTAAAAGAATGAAAAATGTCTTTAAGGTGTCAAATGGGAAAAAAATCTAGGAAGAGATAAGCAAGAGCCATTCAATGACCATAGAGGTTTGGGATACAAACCTAAAGCCAAGAAGGATGTGGCTTCATACCATAGAGTTTTATATAGTTATGGAACGAATCCTAGGTCTAGGAGTCAAATCAAGATGACAAGGGAAGTTATCCCTAGAAGTAACCTTGAAAAAACCAAAGTGACTAAGGCTTTTAAGAAGCTTAAGAAAGTCACTAAGAAGGTCACAAGGAAAGTTATCCTTAGAGTTGACCTTAAGGAGACTAGTTTGACCAAGGCTTCTAAGAAGCCTAGGAAGGTCATTAGGAAGGTAAATAGGAAAGTTATCCCTAGTGAGTACCTAGCACACCCAAGGAACACTAATAGGTTTTGGATTCATAAGAGTGTGTTATCTACACTCTAGATGAGTTTAGAGAGTGTCAACTCTAATTGGAAGGATAGTTAACTCAACCATTGATAAAGTTAACACTTTGAGGGAATTTTAAGGTATTATAACACCTTGAAAATGAGAAGTTGATGTTTACTCTTTGGAAGAGTAAAATGTGCCAAAATTTAAAGTTTTAGACTTAATTAAAATTGACACAAATAGGATAAATTAAAGAAATGCCAAGTTGGGAATTTTGACATTTTCTTGGGAGATGAGGGTAACCTAGGATTATTTTTAGCTTTGCAAATAAATTAAGGATAGAGACACTTAGATAGATAATCTAGGTATTTTTTTTGTTAAAGTTACCTTGCTTTGTATGCCCTATCACATGGCATGTCATCATCTCACACATGCATCTTGCCATGATATTTTGATACATTCATACATATCCCCTCGGGATGGTCTAGTGGCTAGCACATGAGGTGCTACCACCATGAGGTCTAGGGTTCGAATCTCAGTATAGCCGAGGTAAATACATCCCTCATGCGACAGTCATTATTCCAAAGGCTAGTAGCCACCCATGATTTACCTTCTCCGTGTTGGCCCTGGGACGGGTTGGCGGGGGCACTAGAGGCGAGCGTAGTCACCTTGTGCCACCATTGATACATTCATACATGCATCATGTCACTTATGATAGATCAAGGATTTATTCTTAGAATTTATTTTGAGAAATATGTATATGGTATATGCCATGATCATTATCATGCACTATTTTAATTCTTTGTAATTAAGGAAAATCAATATCTACATCTCACAAGAACTATAAGTTGACTTGTATGTGTTTGGATACACATTAGATACAAGTGAGATGCTAGGGGGATGGACAAAGCTCAAGATGTTAATTTAGTACATCTTTTGAGTTTCAATTTCATTAAAACACATAGATTATGTGTTATCCAATTATTGGGAAAACTAGTGTACAAGTCATGAGCATTTAGCCTAAGGAACATGGTTGGAAATTATATTTTGAAAATAACTTCAAAAATGCTTTGGAAAATCTTGTGAAGGCTATCTTTTGATGGTAATCACCATTGTATAGTTAGACACAAGTTTGGAAGAAATATTGAAGTTTTCAAGAGTTTCTAACTTTGTATCAATCTTTGAAAATGAGATGTATTTTCTTAGAAAACTATTTTACCATGATAGTATATGACAAAAATAATGTCTATGTAAAATTTCATGATTTTTTGGAAAAATGTAGAATTATTTAGAAATTTCTAAAATTTGACTGAAAGCTAATTTCAAAAAAATTAAAAATCCAATCGATCAGTTGATTGATTGGGGATTTTCAATTGATCAGTCGATCGATTGAACTGGGTTTTCCTCGAGCACAGAGGCTCATGGAATTGATCAAGTGATCGATTAGCCTGGACTTCAATTGATCAATTGATTAATTGAAGCATTTTTTTCCATGAATAGAGACTCGTGGAATCGATCAGTTGATCGATTAAGTGGCTTTGATCGATTGAGTCTCAACTTCAATCGATTAGAAAAGCTAATTTTGGCTTAGGTGGTCTGATTTTAGTCCATTAAGCCATATTTAGTCTTGTTAACCATCCCTAACCCTAAGAAATGCATTTATATATATTTACAAGTAGTTTTCTTTATGAAACAAGAGAGGAATGGTTAAAGAATACCAAGTTGGAGTTTAGGATGAGGTTTAGTTTCAAAGTTAAATTTTAAACTTCATAACTTCAAATTTGGGATTTCCTAAAGGTTTATAAATTCCAAGCCATTGTTGGTGCAATGATAGAAAATTGGAGTATGTTTTGAGGGGAGCTACTCCTTAAAGACATGATTTAGATTTTTTTTCCAAATAAGGAACCAATGGAAGGTTGTAAACCTTCATTGCGGTGAATGCTCTACGATGAGCATTAGATGATTGGTGTATGTTAAAGGATGAGCATTTGAAGATAATGAAGGGTATGAGACATTCATTATGATATTATGAGCAACAACTGAGGTTGTGAATAACATATGGATAACTATTTAAAGGGAGAGTTTTTGATGTGTGCTAAAGAGGGAGAATGTAAGGTTTAAGTTAGGAAACCTTCATTTACCCAAAGGGGGGGGGGATTACCCAAAGGGGAAAAATCTTCATGTAAATAAGGAGAATGAAGGAAACCCTCATTCATGCTTTGACATGAAGAAGAAGTTAAGGCTAGTGGATGAGCTCAACTTAAATGTATTGTCAAACATAAAAAAGAAAGAGATTGTTAGTGCAATTTATCCTTGGTTAAAGTTGACCAGGTTGACTAAGATCGAGTTAGTTGAACCATGGGTCTTAATATTTGAATTTTGATGTTTAACAATATATAGAGATTGTTGGTGCAATTGTCCGTCTAGGAGATTGACAATCAAAGGTTGACCAAAAGTCAAGTAGGCCATAGTTGATCATATACTTGACTGGGAAAGTCCCAACTGGAGGTTAGGCAAGGGCAAGATCAACGGGAAGGTTGACAAAAGAAGGAGAATTCAATTGGGTCAATGTTGACCAGACACTTGGTATAGAAAAATCTTGGTGAGTGAAGCTAGGTAAAAAGCCCTAGTGAGTGAAGCTAGACAGTGGGAAAAGTCATGGTGAGTGAAGTAAGGTGAAAAGCCCTAGTGAGTGAAGCTAGGTAGTGGGAAAAATCCTGGTGAGTAAAGTCAGGTGAAAAGTCCTAGTGAATAAAGCTAGACAGTAAAGAAATCCTGGTGAGTGATACCATGTGGAAAAGTCCTAGTGAGTGAAGCTAGATAGTGAAAAGTCCACACTATAACAAAAACTGCAAACGACAATACCCCTACGACAACGGTTTTAAGAGAAAGCGTTGCGTATTTACTCAAAGACAACGATTTTTGCCAAAACCGTTGTCTTTGAACTCCCCATTAAATATAAAAGACAACGGGTTTGGCAAAACTGTTGTCATTGAGAAATATTTTTTTAAAACGACAACACTTTTTACAACGGTTTTATAAACCGTTGTCTTTATCCACGTTTTTAGCGGCTACGACAACAGTTTTGAAAAAAATCGTTGTAATTTAATTTGGTAATTTCCCCCCCTCGCTGTTTTCCTTTCCCTCGCTGTTTTCTTTTCGGCGCCGTGTTTTCCTTCGCGCTCCCGACCCTAAGGCAATTTTCTTTCCCTCTCCTCATCCAATCTCTTCACGCCTCCCCTAGATCTTCCTCCACGACGGTGTGCTCCTCTCGTTCCCTGGTGAGCGGGTTTCTGAGTTCGACGAGGCCCTTTGACCTTCCATTGCTGCTTCTTTCGCTCGTGGAACCTTTTGATCGGACGAGGTGTATTTCTTCGGCAAAGGTTGCACTCCTAGTCCGTCGATTCATAACCTAGGTCTTGTCTTCTTTGGATTTGTGCTAGAGCCATAGTCAAGGTAGATTCACAACCTAGGTCTTGTCTTCGTTCATAAATGTTGTCTCAAAATTAAAACCTACTTTTGATTCCACTAAGCTTGTATCTGCAAGCTCAACATTCTCTTTTCTTCTTATTTTTAGCCTTTTGATTTGTTTCATCATGCCATTTTCCTGCTCATATGTCAAAGTTTGTGGTGTTTGATCTCTGAAGGTGTTGGTTTTAAGCATCGATTTCTGTTTGTTATTCACTTTTATTGGTCGAAATAGTGTGTTCGGATAGGTTTTCTAGGTCTTGCACGGCTTGCCACTTGATGGACGGAGATGGAATTTGGGGGAACAGAAAATTGGTAGAAGGGAAATGAAGAAAGTCCTTCCTTTTTGTTTTGATTACTGATTGAAGTTTATAGTTGTTTCGCACATTGCCCGTTTGATTGTTCTTCCCATTTCCATGAGCTTCTTGGCTTTTTGTTCTGTTCCATGTGAACGAAGTTGGTTTCTTGTGGTAATTGCTCAATGCACTTTTAATTTTGTTTCCTTTGACTCTTTAGACATATGTTGACACTTTTGTACGTTCATGCTCATTTTTAGGTTTTTTTTCTTATCTACTATAAGTTTATGTTTTTTACATCCTTTACAACTGCACATTGAATTATAGCTTGTTCTCTTATTGAATTTCATAATCTGAAGTTCATTATTTTTTCCTCATTATTTTAATAATTAATTAATGTCATCTTTATTATTTATGCTCATTTAATTTTCTGCCGGAATATTTTTTTTTAAAAAAAATTAGATTAGATCAAGACACATGTATTTTTTAACATAAATGCAAACATTAGATTAGATCAAGAGTTGAGATAATAACATGACCAAATAAGTTGAGAGGCATTGTAACAACTAGGGTGAGGGTTTGTTTGCCAATAATCTTTCCAATTGATCCTCTTGTATATATGTACACCCAAGATTTGTTAATATCACCATTTATTTATTAATTAGTTCTCACAAAATCACACAACACATTTCTGTTCGGTTGGTTTATGTCGTGTATTACTCTATTACCTTGAATGTTTTATTATAGTATTTGGTACTTGAGATTGTGTTTTGAACTTGTTGTATGATGTATAGTTTTTTGAAGGTAGGTTTTGACGCGTTTCGGGCTGATAGTTATAAAAAATGGACAAAGATTGGATGTCAAAGAATAGGTTATCACATGAATATGAGGTTGGGGTAGAGTCTTTCTTGCAATTTGCATTACGAAATGCTACTGATCCGAATGAAATACCTTGCCCATGTTCAAGATGTGGTAATCTGTAGAAGAGAAATGTTGACATTATAAGGGCACATTTGTGTTGTAATGGTATAGATTTAACATACCATAAATGGATTTGGCATGGTGAAAAGACTGAATACAATAACTCATATGAAAGATGAACAAAAATCTTTTGGCGAGGAACCTATTGATATGGTACATGCTGCATTTGATAGTTATGCAGAGAATCCAAACCAATTTCATAAGCTACTTGAAGATGCTAATAAACCTTTATATCCGGGGTGTGCCAAATTTACAAAGTTATCTGCACTTGTGAAATTGTATAACTTGAAGGCAAAATATAGTTGGAGTGACAAAAGTTTCACAGATTTACTAAGTTTGTTTGGAGAAATGCTTCCTGATGATAATGAATTGCCTTCATCATTGTATGATGCAAAGAAAAGCTTATGTGCATTAGGGATGCATTATGTGAAAATTCATGCTTGTCCTAATGATTGTATCTTATACCAGAAGGAGCATGAGAATTTGACTAATTGTCCTATATGTGGGATGTCTAGGTGGAAGTTGGGTAAAAAAGGTACGATAAATGGAGTTCCAGCAAAGGTCCTTTGGTACTTCCCGCCTATTCCAAGATTTCAAAGATTATTTCGGAACAAGGAGATATGTAAGGATTTAACTTGGCATGCTGATAAAAGAGTACTTGACGGTTACTTGCGTCATCCGGCTGATGCGCCCGCTTGGAAAGTAGTGGATCACAAGTGGCCAGATTTTGCTGCTGAACCTAGAAATCTTAGATTGGCCTTATCAGCAGACAGGATCAATCCCCATAGTTTGATGAGTTCTGCATATAGTTGTTGGCCAGTTGTGATGATCACTTACAACCTTCCTCCATGGTTGTGTATGAAGAGAAAATTTATGATGCTGACTTTGTTGATTTTAGGTCCCAAACAACCGGGAAATGATATTGACATTTACTTTGCACCTTTGATCGATGACTTAAAAAGATTATGGGACATAGGTGTTGATGCATATGATGGATGTCGAGAAGAGAATTTCTTACTTAGGGCTGTCTTACTATGGACAATCAATGATTTTCCTGCATATGGGAACATGTCAGGTTGTGTTGTGAAAGGATATTGTGCATGTCCTATTTGTGGTGAAGAAACATATTCGACAAGGTTGAAGCATAGTAGAAAAATGAGTTATACAAGCCATAGAAGATTTCTTCCTACAAATCATCCTTATCGAAGGCAAAAAAAAGTATTTAATGGGAACCCAGAGCTTAACCCCGCACCGAAACCATTAACCGGGCATGAAATTTTGGATCGAGTTGAAAGAATTAATTATCGTTCGGGAAAAGCAAATGGGAAGTTTCAGTTAAAGCAAGGTGAAACTGTATCATGCTAGAAAAAGAAATCTATATTCTTTGAACTTGATTATTGGAAACATCTACATGTTCGGCATGTTCTTGATGTAATGCATATTGAAAAAAATGTATGTGAAAGTCTGATCGGTACTTTGCTTGACATTCCTGGAAAATCAAAGGATGGAGTAGCTGCAAGACTAGACCTTGTGGAGATGAATTTGAGGATTGATTTGGCACCAAAGATGGGGGAGAAGAGAACCTTTTTGCCAGTGGCTTGTTATACACTAAGTAAGGATGAGAAAAGAAAACTTTGCAAATCTTTGTTTGGAATAAAGGTCCCCACAGGATATTCATCCAATGTTAAAAATCTGGTGTCGATGAAAGACTTGAAACTTATTGGCCTTAAGTCACATGACTATCACACTTTGATGCAACAATTACTTTCAGTCGCCATCCGTGATGTCTTGCCTAAACATGTTAGAGATACTATCACTCATTTTTGTGGCTTCTTCAACGTGCTATGTAATAAAGTGATAGATGTCTCGAATTTGAATGATTTGCAAAGAGAGATTGTGACAGTGTTGTGTTTGCTTGAAAAATATTTTCCCCCATTTTTTTTTGATATAATGATTCATTTAACCGTTCATCTTGTACGGGAGGTCAAATTGTGTGGACCGATTTGGTATAGGCAAATGTACCCATTTGAAAGATTCATGAAGATCTTGAAAGGGTATGTGCGAAATCACAATCGTCCTGAAGGGTGTATAGCCGAATGTTATATTGCTGAAGAGGCTGTGGAATTTTGCTCGGATTACATGTCTAGTGTGCATACAATTGGGATCCCATCAAGGTATCAGCAAGTACAACTTACTAGGCCTCTATCTAGCTCAATATTACACTCAACTTGTCATGATGAGTTGCATCAAGCACATCGTTATGTCTTGGAAAATGATGTTGACGTTGATCCTTATATCGAGTAATTCTCTTACTTATTTATATTTATTGCACTGTTCTTACGTTCTACTAATTAACTTATTAGTATTCCATTAGTTAACTTATCCCTAATCTGTTCATTAGGGAGCACATGGAATTTTTGAACTCAAGCTTTCCTCATAAAGCCAAATCCAAAAAGTGGCTACAAGATGAGCATAACCGGACGTTTATTGGGTGGTTATGTGATCATGTGAGAGCAGTTGGCAATTCCACCTCTCAAATATCAGAAAGATTGAAGTGGATAGCGCGTGGACCTAGCAATCAAGTGTTGAAGTACTCTAGTTGTTTGATTGATGGAGTTATGTATCATACAAAAGAGCGCGATGATACACGAGCTGTTCAAAACTCCGGAGTAAGCTTAGTTGCACAGACAATGCAAGTTGCTAGTGCGAAGGACAAAAATCCAATTGTGTCGGACATGACTTTCTATGGAGTTATTCAAGAAATTTGGGAACTCGATTATCACAATTTTCAAGTTCCGATGTTTAAATGTAATTGGGTTGAGAATAATACTGGTATTAAAGTTGATGACCTTGGTTTCACGTTGGTAAACCTTAACAGAATTGGATTTAAATCTGACTCTTTTATCTTAGGGAGTCAAGCAAAGCAGATATTCTACATTGAAGATCCTCAAGATCCTGCATGGCATGTTGTACTTGCCACTCCTACTAGGGATCACATGGAATACATAAATGGTGATGAGTTGGAAAATGCTACAATCCACTATCCAAGTTTCACAGGAGGGTTTATATCAATGGGATCAATGGACATTGACGCCATAGATGAAAATGAACCATCATGCGTTCGTGAAGACTGTGATGGGACATGGATTGACAATAATTAAGTGTAATCTATTGTTTAACCTGTGTGTAAATTTTATTTGTTGATCTATTTTGTTAACATATTTATTCTTATTGTAATATAACTATCATTTGTCTTCATTCTCACTTTATTTTCTCTATAATTTAAATGCCTAACAGGTTGCTACCTTTTGCAGGAAATAGGGTTCTCATCAGAATTTGGATGTGGACAATATGGCCGCTAATGCAAAGAGATTACTGAGGATTCAGAAGGCTAAAGAAAGTTCTTCATATTCTGCCACTAACAATAGTTGCGAGGGTCAAACTTCAATGAAATCTACAGAAACGGAGTCAACTAGAACATCGAGGGGGCGTACACGTTTGGATAGGCTTGTTAGGCTAAGGGTCCAAGGAATTAAAAAGGATGTTAGCTTCAATAAAATTGGACAGCCAGTTGGAGAATTTGCGGGTGAAATGCAAAGCTACATTGGCGTTCTCGTTCGAGAAAAGATCTCAATAACTTACAAATCATGGAAGCAGGTGCCAAATGATGTTAAAGAGTTAATATGGGAATCGGTGAATGTAAGTTAGAATGCTTTGAGAACTTAAATGAGCAGTAGGCTGTGGTTATGCTATATTTAACGTTCTTGTTAAATTTTTTATGTGTTTTTACAGCTGATGTACAATATTGACCCAACTTGGAGGAAAGGATGTTTAAATTTAGCAAATAATAGATGGCGTCAATATAAAGCTTTTCTCACTCAAAAATTTGTTTTCAGCAAGCTAGATAAACCTGATGAGTTGAAAGATCCCCCGATTGGCTATGGTATTTCACAAGAGGATTGGAGTTTTTTTGTAATAACTCGCATGTCTCCCGACTTCAGGGTAAGATTCATAATTGATTTTAATTTTTAGAAGATAGTCCTAATGGTCCTTAACTGATGTTCTACAATAGGATCTTTATTTAACATAGTGTGATTCATTTATTCGCTGTCAGTTTTAAAATTTCCAGTTCTCCACCTTCTGAAAAAACCCATACTAGGGGGTTTTTATCTTACGCAAATCTACTCAATGCTAGGGTTCATACTTTTACTCCTTTCTGAAATCTTTACTTTTGTGATAACATAAAGTCAAAGAAACAAGAAATATGTTTTTGATAATGGCTTAGATAACATTATCTCTCTTTTATTTGCTTTGTTTCTTAATAGAAGAGAGAAGTATTGTTATAACAATACTTCTAACAGATAACATTAATTGTTTCCTTGTGTAATTCTAAGGGTAAGGGTTCTCTAACTGTTTGTTTCCTTGAACCTTCCATAGATTGCTATTTTTTCTCTACACCACAGACAATTTGCATTAAAGTTCACATATATATATTTTGAATGTTGATAGTGAACTTAATTGATTTTGATTTTAATTTTTAAGTAGAGAGTAAGTGATGAACAAAAGAATAGAAGAAGGCAGAATGTATACCCTCATCGGCTGCCCCGTAAAGGATATGCACGTTTCGCTGATGAAATTGTGAGTATGTTGAAGCTGGTGGTTTATTTTTGAATCTGATTTTGTAGGAACAGGGCATGATTCATTTTTTTTATAGGCATCTGATTTATGTAATAATGATGATATAAATCGAGCTATTGTTTGGAAGAGAGGACGAGCCAATAAGGAGGGTGAATTTGAAGGCGATGATCTCAAAATTACAGCAAAAAAGATTGTATGTGATACATGAAAAATAACTATTTTTTATTGATTAATTTTGTTGTTAGTAACTATTTTGTTTGTCTGGGCATGTTAGGATGATTATGTTCAACAAAAAAAGGAGGGGAAGCTGCGGTTTGAAGGGGCTAGGAAAGATATCCTCACAAACACACTAGATTTTGAAGAACATGCTGGGCGTGTTAGGGGGATTGGAGGTCATATTACTCCAACAATCTATTTTAATGTTTCCAAAATCTGGAATACTCTGCAGGATGGTGACTTAATCCTTCATCATCAAAAGGAGTTGTTAGATGCAAAGAAGCTAATCTCAGAACAAAGTGCACGGATAGTAGAACAAGATACACGCATACAGAAACTTGAAGAAATGTTCAAAAAGGGTGGATGTGACTTTGAGTTTGAGGAGAAAGGTAGTTGCTCGGTGAAGTTGCCTACCACGAGTGAGGATAAGATCAAACCAGAGAAGAGTAAAATTTTGAATGATGAGGACATGCAAGTTTTAAGCAAGACTGAGTTTTTGCAGGTATATATGTATTTAATTGTGGATACTTAATATTATTTTCAATAATGAGTCCATCAATGTGTGACATGATTGATTGTCTTCTAGGGTATGCAGTTGCACTGTCACTGGAATCAAAGTCCAATATTGTGGCATATGGTACAGTTATTCATGCCAATGGGGATGGAAAATTACTTCATGGTGTCCTGTTACCCATGAATTGCATGCGCGTCTCGATTGATGAGGTTGTGGAGAATTCAGTAAGGTTGCCCTTTCCCATTCCAAATGAATGTGACACCATTGGTGGTGCAATTGGGACCCATGTTGCTTGGCCTGCACGTTGGGTAGTGATGAAAAATGAGGTAACTTTCTGACTCATTAGGCCACCACATTGTGAGTACAAATTTAATTCTTCAGTGGGAATTTTTGAGGAATCGTTTCAGCAACCACAAATTTCCAGCTTCTAATTTGGTTACATGTATGGTTTTCTGATTTTTTACTCATTTGCTTGGCATAGTTGTTTAGCTGGATTTTTCCAACCAAACCTTCTTAGATTTTGATTGAAGGTTGTACGTATTTGTTGGATACAATTTAGTAATACAAGATATATAAGAGCTAGCACACACATGTAATTTGTACATTGAGGTTACATGCATGAACAAGAACATTGATGGTTTTTGAATCCCAATTAAAGGGTTGTTCAGAAAGATGCTGAACATAAGAGATAAAACTTTCTACTAACATATTTACATTTGCAATTTGTAGAAGCCTCAAAGGAAGAAAAGTGTTGCAAAAAGAAGTAATCCTGTCTTGCCATCAAATGTGCCACGGTCCTTACATTTATTGTACTGTTACTCTATGCGTGTTTTGGACAGCCCCGAAAAAACTATATCAATTGTTTTTTATCATGATTTCTTTGACCATGAGTATGAACTACTAGTGAACATTGAAGACATCACGCCTATTTATGAGTTGGAGCCAATATCTGCTAATTGTCTGGTTGCTTACATGTGGTAAGTTTTCACATCACTCATTTTTTTCATTTTATTTGTATTAACAGGCTAACATTTTTTTGCTTGAATGGAAGGTTTCTCTTCAAAAAGATGAAAAAAGAAAACAAGGTCGATAAGTTCAGATTTGTGGATCCACAAACACTTCTAGTAATGCCATATGTATCCAAACTTGACAAAAATGAAAAGACTGAATACTTGAATAACTGGGCAAGTGTGTTGGCTGATAGGCTGAGTGGTGCAACAAAAAATCAGCTAGTTTTGGCACCTCACAATGTTGGGTAAATAAATATTACAATTTCATTTTTAATAGATTTATTTCAACAATTCTGTTGAATTTATGCATTGACTATCTGTTTTGTGCATAGTTGTCATTGGATTTTGACTGTCATCGACCCTTATGTGGAGATGGTTTATTTGTTCGATTCACTTAATCATCGCAATCGTTATGAGGAATGGAAATATGTAGTGGATATGTGAGTACATATTTATTTTTTAATTAAGAATTTAATTTAATTTTGAGGAATTTGTCAACTCTTGTTGTACAAAGGAGCTTGAAATTGTTCAATTCGAACAAGCAAAGGAAAGGGAAAAAGAAGCCTATGTGGGAAGTCGTAAAGGTTTGTATATTTTATATACACACATATGTTTACTTGTGATTAATTTAAAACTATTTAATTGTGCATTATTCGTTGATAACTTTTTGTTAACATAGGGTCCTCGACAACCTGATGCTAAACAATGTGGGTTTTATGTGATGAAATTTATGAGAGAAATTATTAAAGGAAATGCTACCGACGAGATGGATTCACTTAGCTCAATGGTAATATTTGACATATTCTCAATTTTCTCAAATAATTTCTTTTATTTGACTTTGCTTCTTCATTACTGATTTTTTTACTAAATTAATCTGGGTTTGTTAACAGTTCAAGAAAACAATTTACTCCAACGAAGAAATTGACGAAGTGCGATCCGAATGGGCGGATTGCGTACTAGACTATATTCATTACTAGGTATAAATTTCTAGACTTCAAAAGATGGTTGAACACTTTATTTGTGACTCCATGACTTATTGATTATGATTCCTTACTGCCAATAATTCTGCATTTCTACCATGAGCAGAATTAGTTGACATTTTCCTTATTTATTGCCTCTCTTTGTGGTCCAAAAGTAATATGGCTGGGTTGTGTGAGTAGCTTATTTAGTTGTGAAAACAATTGCTTCTTGTTTGTATTCTCCTTATGGTTTTCGTCTATATGCCATGACTTCATCTTGTTTTTCCTCCTATAATTTATTATTTTTTCTTTTTTACAAGCGCGAATGACAATTATGATGCTTCATCAAGCACAACTATGTTAATCTATATGCATGTTAGTGATTCCTTGAGGATAATGAAATGAAGAGCTTGTAAAGGCATTTCGTGTATGATCCATAGTATATTGATATACAAAACATCTATATATTGTAGTTTGATTTCTTAATAGTTTGCTCTATATACTTTTGCTTGGACGAGCAATGTAAATTACCTGTGAATTGCACGTGCATTGCAGCTATTTTTCCAGTTAGATTTTCTTGTTTTGCTCTATATACTGCAGTTGCAGTTAGATTTTCTCTTTGTATTGATGAAATGGGAATGAAAAATCTATTTTTCCCAGCTAGAATGTAGTGAATATTATAGCTCTTAATCTAGACTTATTTGATTGACACTTTGGTTCTTTTAGGTGTCCTATGTAATTATTAAAGCTGTGCGTATGTGATTTCTATTTTGAGGAATTTGTGGAATTGTTTTACCTCTACAAACAATTCACCCTACCATAACTCATCATGATGATCCAATTCTTTTGGTTCAAGTTTTAATTGGATAGGCTTTGAACCCATGTTTTTTACTTTCACTTATGCTTTTGTGATGGGTCTGTTTATTGCAGATCAATTTGCAGCTCCTGGCAACTTGTGACTTGCAAAATGGAAAAGCATATTGTGCCTACCAGGTCTCAAAGGTAATGCAGTTTGGAAAATGGCACAGAAAATTACATGAATATTTTGTTTCAAGATGTTAATGGATGTAATGCACTTTGCATGGATTCTATTGATCTTGCATGATACTTCACTTAAATAATGTTAGCTGCATATAGTGCTAATTATTTAGTAAACTATGCTAAGCTAGGTATCACTGCTCCTAGAAACTTTGGCAGAAATCAACTCCTATGCCACAACAACAATATCTTAGTTCCGTTTCTAAAGGTAATAATACATTTTCACTATATACATTCGCTGGTACATTTTATGCTGGTTTTAAACTTGCACTATGTTTCATAAAATCATGACCACTATTATAAAGGGTAACTTAAATTTACTCTTTAATAAGGTGCATGGTTTCGATAGTTAGAAACGATGTTTGCCTCACTACTGCATTGCTCTGATGTGGAAGTTTAATTCATAATTATAGACACAAAATAATGGTTATATCACATTTGCATACATCTATGGTTGCCTCTTTTTATTGTATTAATATTCCTCCAAGGGCAATACATGTTCAAGAGACGTTCTCCTTCCTCTTTACTTAAGACAACCTTGTTGTGGATAGTTCTGATTTCCATTGCTACAAGCTCACTATCTTCCTTCTTCATTCTACTACCACTGTTAGGAGTAATATCTTATCAATGCAGATGATATTTAGTGATCACCAACCAATGCCAAAATCCACTGTCAATTAAATCTAGGCGTATGAGTGATACTAATCTTTTTTTTATCATCTTTTTTTAGTTGCTAGTTAAATAGAATAATAACTTTTTGTAAAATTTTTAAGAGAGACATAGATGACATCTTGATAGGTTCCTCAGGCATCAGAACTTCCCTAGCAAAAGTCTGAGTTCTCTATTTTTACTTATTAGCATTGTTCATTTTTCTCTTGCAGGTCTGCCAATTCGTGAGGCGACTTGAATTTTTTTGATGCAAGAAGTGAGCTTTGTTAGATGTAGCTTGCCTTGCTATTTTGTAAATTAAATTCCATATGGAGAACAGCAAAGGGGAAACATGTGATTTAGTGTATATGGAGAGTAATGGAAAACATGTGTATTTTGATGAGTAACAACTCATTTTGTATATTTTTGTATATGTGGCTACAAGATGAATTATATATGGATGTTTATTTTGGATTTAATGTAGTAAATATTTAGTTTTGTATTGGTGGTTTGCTTATAGTAAAATAAGATTGGTTGTTTGGTATTAATGAACATTAAAGACAACAGTTAAAAATGTTGTAAAAACTAGGTAAACCACAACGAATTTTTTTTGTAAAAAGTGATAAAAGACAACGGTTTTATCCGTTGTAAAATATATTAAAATTGTTGTTAAAAAAAACAAAACATGTCAAATATTATCTACCACAACAGTTTATATCTGTTGTAAAACGTATCTACCACAATGGTTTATTTCTGCTGTTGAAATTATCTACCACAACGGTTTTAAAACGTTGTCGTATCCTTCGTAGCCAAATTTTGGGCATATAAACAACAACGGATAAAAACCGTTGTCAAATGTGTACAAAGACAACGGATTCAAAATCGTTGTCATAATACATTCTACAACACCCTCAGTTACAACGGTTTTTTTACCCTACGACAACGGATAATATCCGTTGTCATTTGCAGTTTTTGTTGTAGTGCCAAGTGAGTGAAACTAGGCAGTGAGAAAGTTTTGGTGTGTGATGCAGGTAGCAGAAATCTAGGTAGGTCATGGTTGACTGGACATCTGGTGTTTGGAAGTCCAAGTGGGTCATGGAGGACTGGACACTTAGCATGAGTGGAAATACAGGTGGGTCAAAGGATTGACTGGACATCTGCTGAGTGAAAGTCCAAGTGGGTCATAGAGGACCAGACACTTGGCATGAGATAGTAAGTCTAAGTAGGTTAAGGTTGGCTGGACACTTGGCACGAGGAGATAAAGTCCAAGTGAGTCAAAGGATTGCCTAGACATTTGGTGACGAAGTCCCAATAGATCAAGGTTGACCAGATGTTGGGCAAGGAAACCTTAGACTTGGTTAGGCAAGTAAAGGTTGGTCAATCTGTTGGAAAATCGATTGAACTAGAGTCCCAATCGAGTATAGGCAGTCCAATCGATAAGTTGATCGATTGGGGCTATGCCAATCGATCAGTTGATAGATTGGAGGCTTTTCTCACGAGAGCACAAAATATGGCTAGATCAATCGGTTGATCAATTGAGCCACTCCAATCAATCAGGTGATCGATTGGGGATGGTTTCTTGTGATAACATGGAAAAGAGACTGAATCGATTGGGAAGAAGTTCAATCGATTTTGAAGTTTTTTGTGAAAGCAGGGGCGCTCTAGATTGATCAGTTGATTAATTAAGCCTCTCCAATCGATTGGGATATGACTATTGTGTAGGTTAACAGCTAGATTTGCTTGAATCTCAGGTGCCAATCGATTGGAGGTAAAGTCAATTGAATGGGAGCCATAGATAACAAAGTATAAAGGCATCAAGTGGATTCAAACGTGCAACAATCTCTTACAACAACATTCACATGATTCTTCTCCAACTTTCTCCGCTATTATTCACCAGACCTTGAGCTTGGAAGATAAGTGTTGCTACACTTTTCAACTGATCCAGAGGCATCTTTATGGTACAAGAGATCAAACAAGATATAAGTAACCCGTCTTGGTTTTGATGTGATCAACCAAGTCAAGTTAGGCTCTGCATTATTTGATGCCTTGCGTAGGTGATGGTTGCTACTCGAAATACCATCCTAGTTCCCCTGTATAAAAATTTGTACAAGCATAGAACTATCCTAGCTACCCATGTGTTCTACTAAAGTTAAATTTGGATTGCAAATAATGCTTAACATTATTAATCCAAATTTTCCCTTTAGAAGTTAAACTTGAATTGGGAACGAAACTTAACATTCTTACTTCAAGTTCAACCGATGTGATCTTCCTATGTTAAACCATATTACAAAAGTTGATCAAATATCTATTTCAAGGATCGACTTCCAGGTCAAATGTGGCAAGGTACTAGGCCTTCTTGAGTATGAGATCATCCACCACTATCTAGACAAAGCCTTTCGAAGAAATCGGATATTAAACTTCTCACAGTAAACTAGGTTTAACTATAGAGACCTCAATAGAAACACATTATAGAAACATGAAATCAAAACAAATATCGATAACAAAAATGATAATTAAAACTGATAACCTCTTGTGTTTGGTTTTTCAAGATCTATACAAAAGATGAACTAGTTATGATGCGAAAATTAATAACTAGTTATACATCTTGTAACTTATAGATCTCTTGATCTTCTATTGTATTCCTCTTCTTATCTCGGACGTCGTGTGGGCGACGATCTACCAAGACGATAATCCACCAAGCCTTCTTCTTCCTTCCAAGTTTCAGCTACCAACTTTCTCCAAGAGATGATGAAGTTCGGCCACCAACCAAGCTCCAAGGGATGCTAGAAAACAATGCCTCCTTCTTCTCCAAGCATGAACTGGCCACCAATCCAACCTTCAATACTTGATGCCGCTGGCCACAAAGATGAAGAGAAGAGGAAGAGCAAAGGGCCGACCACCACCAAGGAAGAGAGGAGAGGAATAGAAGATGCGTTGTAGGGTGAGGCACCCTCTCCTCTTCTTTTATATTCCTTGGTCTTGGCAAAAAAGGAAAGTTTTGTAACAAAAGTAAAACTTCCTTTTCTCCTATGACATGGCCGGCCACATGCTTATTTTCCAAGCAAGAAAAGATTTTAAACAAAATTAAAATCTCTCTTTTAAAATCCCTTTTGTGGATAGTTATAAAAGGAATGTTTTATAAATTAAAATCTCTCTCTTTTAAATCCTTTTATGGATATCTATAAAAGATAAAATTTAAAATAAAACATGGTTATAAAAGGAAAGTTTTATCAAAAATTAAAATCTTTCTTTCACATTATAGATAACTACAAATAAGGAAAGATTTCAAATCTTTCTTTTATTCCTTTGTATAAATTTATAAAAGGAAAGATTTTAAAATTTAAAACTCTCTTTTAAAAATAATATAAAAGGAAAGTTTTTAACAAAATAAAAACTCCCTTTTATTTCCTTTTATGACCGATCTAAAAAAGGAAAGTTTTATATTAAAATCATCCTTTTAAATCCTTTTTATGGATCTCTATAAAAGAAAAGATTTTACAAAATAAAACTTCCTTCTCTTCATGGTGTGGTCGGTCACTTGCTTGGGCACCAAGCAAGGCTTGGCCGACCCTAGCTTGGGCTCCAAGCTTTGCTTGGTCGGCCCCTTGCTTGGTCTCCAAGCAAGGCTTGGCCAGCCCTAACTTGGGCCTTAAGAAGCTTGGCTTTGGGTGGATATAAGGCTTTATATAAGAGGCTACAATAGTGACCGTGAGGAGGAATTGGTTTTGGTCTCCCGATGAGTTTGAGCTTCCCGTGTTCACCCCGAACACTCAACTCAAGTTCATCAATAATATCTCATTCCACTAAAGAGTTATTATTACACTACCTCACCAATCTCATATTACTATATGGGCTCCTTCTTATCATGAGTGTGTTAGTCTCCCTATGTTTAAGATATTGAACACCCACTAATTAAATGAGTTACTGACAACTCACTTAATTAATATCTAGCTCCAAGAGTAGTACCACTCAACCTTATCGTCATGTCGGATTAAGTCCACCTGCAGGGTTTACATGACAATCCTTATGAGCTCATCAAGGGGACATCATCAACCTAGATTATTAGGACATAGTTTCATTCTATAATCAACAACACACCATATAAATAATATGATTTCCCAACTTATCGGGCCTATTGATTTAAAGAGCTAAATCACACCCTTTGATAAATTAAAGAAATAAATATTAAGTATATGTTCTTGTTATTATATCATGATTAAGAGTACACACTTCCATAATAACTGAGATATTGTTCTTTTATATAGTCAGTATAAAAAAAAACTTCCTCAAATGGTCCTGCTCAATACACTCATAGTGTACTAGTGTAATTTATTAGTCAAGATAAACTAATACCTAATTACACTACAACCACTCCAATGGTTTGTCCCATTCCATCTTGGTTGTGAGCAACTGTTTATAATTTATAAGGAACTGATAACATGAACTTCTGTGTGTCTCCTCATACCATGTTATCTACAATATAAATTAAATGGACAACTACACTTAGCATAAATGTAGACATTTGATCAATGTGATTCTTATTTCTAAATAAATGTTTATATAAAAAGCTAGGCTTTTAGTATATATTCCAACAATAGGAATGTAAGAAGTTGAGAGAAAGACACGGTGGATGAAGGATTCCACGGGAATCGAGTCAACGGGCTCGGTGCATCTAAGAGATGAGAAGCTGCGGAAGAGTACCTTGGTGAGCAAGAAGTGTTAGTGAGAGCCCTAGAGCCGATCATGTGATGATTGTTGTATGGACTCGATGTATCATATTCCTATATTTATAAAGGCATTTCTTATGATTATTATACTTACTTGTATTGGTGCCAAATAACTAAGTATAATAGCGTCCTTGAGTGGAAGGTTCTTATCTATATCAATCGATTGGTTGAATTGATAGTGAGATGATATAGAGAACACTACTCTTAATCATTCCTAGTCAAGTATTAACATTCTGGGACAATGTTAATGCGCTGAGACTAGCATGTAGGTCAACTCGATGAATTGATCTCACAAGTCATGGATATTAGATATCAAGTTGACACATGGGGTATGCATTGGAGAATGTATACTGAATGACCCGCTATGAGAAAGTATCATGGATCGTTGTATGAGTGTCATATACTTTCTCATGTGACTATTAGTATGACTTTCAGTCCTTGGACTTGAAGTCACCATGGTTCCCTACATAAGGAGTTGCATACTTTGGCTTCGTCAAACGTCACCCGTAAATGGGTGGACTATAAAGGTGACTACTGGGTATGTAACAAATTATGCGGAGGGATGTGAATGATGTAGATGGGATCTATCCCTCCTATATGACGGGAGTGACATCATGATTCTTGATAGAGTGAGACCACTAAGAGCATGGCCATGCCCAAATGAGTCAATATGAGATATTAAGCTCATTTGATTAGAGTGAGTCTACTTGGAGTTCAAGACATAAATTGATTAGAGGATGACACGGTCTATGCCTCAATTGATCAATTTAGATGTCAAGGATAGAAGAAGATTGTCACATATTGTGAGAGTCATAATTAGTAGTCACAAAGGTGATGTTGGATCTTAACATTCTCGTAACTTGTGTAGTAATGATGTGTTGCTAGATATCGCTCATTACTTATGTTTCTAAATGGGTTTAGGAGCATTGCCAACATTACAAGAACCTATAGGGTCACACACAAAGGGCAATTAGATGGAGATTAGGTTCATATGATGGACCAAGAGGATTAGGTTCATATGAGGAATCAAATTGGATTAAGAGTAATCCAAATTAGACTAATTGAGTTGGACTCAATTTGATTCATGTGTTGAATAAGTTTAATTTTGACTATGATTCATTGAGTCAATTTAATTCAATGAATAGAGATTCATTAAATTAAATTGACTTGAATCAAAGGTTAGGTTTGATCAACCATGGGAGATAAAAAGGTCAAGTTTGACTTGACTTGAGAGGGAAGATGAAGGGTCAAGTTTGACTTGACCAAATGCCACCTCATTGTGACTTGGCATGGGGCCGGCCAATGATGATGCTCCACATCATCAATGCTACATTATTGTGTGCCACCTCATGAGGAAGACCAAGAGCCATGACTCTTGGTGTTCCATGGAGGTATTAAACCTCCATTAAGTGGCCGACCACTTTTGGTGTGTGAATGAATTGCATTGTGTGCTCATTCACTTCTTCTTCTTCCTCTCTAGTTTTTCTCTCACTCTCATCCTCCATTGACGAGACTTCTCAAGGGTGCTAGCACACTCTAAGTTGTTCTCTCCACCTTTTTGTCCGTGTGGATACGTGTAGAGGAGTGTTCACTTGACACTCTACGAGATCCGACAACCTTTGGACGAGCGGGATAAGCGAAGGGCATCGCTACAAGGGTAATGCTCTTTTCATGTAGATCTAAGGTAGATCTAGTATAGACAAACATGTACAAGATTATTTTATATATTTTCGCACGGATCCGTGTGTAGCTTCGGGGTTTCCGCAACGCAAAAAGTAATTTTTGCGGCTCGAATTGCTAATAGTGGTATCAGAGCCACGTGCGAAGCTTGTACATGTTTTGTTTTTTTTATTATGAAAATGTTTCAGATCTGTAAGTTTCTATAATTTTTCTATTTCTATGGATTTTGTGAGTATTTTTCTTGTAGAGGCAAAACAATAAGTGCTTGGACACTTGTAGGCTTCATCTACTAAGAAAAACCTTCCGAAACGGCAAGGTCTCACCCAAACAAAAATTATTTTTTTTGGGATAGCGACTTAAGGCGATGTTAGATCAAGATGGGACACTCGTAATATTCATTTCGCGAGAAGGGGCGCTGCCCCTAACCCCGCAAGGGGCATTGTCTCACGATCGCGTCCGAAAATCGCTAATCGGGACCGCTGGGAAGTTGTGACTCATAAAATTGATAAAAACAGTAGTAAAATTATATAAATTTATGTAAAATATATAATTTAGAATTATGTATGATATTGTGATGATCATGGCCTAAAAACCCAATTTGATTGGATAAAATTATGTTGTAATTCATAATATGGCCTGCGCACCATTTTTTGTATTGTGCGTGTTGTATATGATATACGACCTGCGTTGTGCCTCTCCTTTTATGTTCCTGTTATAAATAGATTTTAGACTTGAATGTAACTCGAGTTTCATATTTTAATGTACAAAATGAAGCGGTGGAAGGTCCACTCAAGAAGGAGCTACGAGGAGGGTGATTTCAACACATGGCGGTCAAAAGGAGATGCTTGAAGAAGCCATTAACCCTAGGTTGACCGTCCGATCTTTTCATTGGCTTGAAAAGATCGTAGTAGGGCAATGACCTCATCACAAATTATTTTTCTTGTGTGTATGTAATGCATGATACACACTCATGATTAGATTAGATCTTAATCAAGTCAACTCGAAATGCCTACCAAGTTTTGATACCCATCACTACCTCGATCATTTGTTGTTGTTGAATCTGCCAAAGCAGAGCAACACATATTATCTTGGTAGGGTGCGGAGGGACAATCTTGGTCCCGCCTATCAAAGCTTGGGTGAGTACAAACTCAATTAGATTGAGTATAACTAGTTAACTCAATTGGATCGGGTAAAACTATAGGCATTTTCCAACGGTTGGATAAACAAGAGTTGCATAGAGATGTAATTGATAATTAGTTATCTACCGATCATACTAAGTCTTGGGCGATTTAGCCAAAGCTAACTTAAGGCGTAGTATGATGTGGATCTTGTCCCACGAGAATTATAGCTAATTGGTATAAATCTAGTAGTGTGGTTTGACCACATCCATGACTTGATTCTACAAAAGCCCTATAATTCAGTGGGAGCATTATTTAGTTAAATGCCTAATTAAATGATAAATGGAATATGATATTTATTTTCTGCTTTATTTATGTTGTAGATTGTCATGTCGACAAACACGAACACTTTCTCCCTGCGTTCTATCCTTGACAAGGACAAGCTCAATGGAGCAAATTTATTGGACTGGTACAGGAATCAGAGAATCATTCTCACATAAGAAAGAAAATTATACGTCCTGGAGTAGCCCATTCTGGAGGCATCTCCTGCCACTGCCACGTGAGCCGACCGAGATGCTTATAAGAAGCATCAAGATGATGCATTAGATGTGTCATGCCTCATGCTCGTGACCATGAACTCTGAGCTTCAGAAGCAACACGAGTTGATGACTGCTTATGATATGGTTGAACATCTTCGTCAACTATATCAAGGACAAGCAAGGCACGAGAGATTCGAGATTTGTAAGGCACTGTTTCAATGCAAGATGCAAGATGGGACTCCCATAGGTCCATATGCATGTACTCAAGATGATTGGATACATAGAGAACCTACAGAGGTTGGGATTCCCACTTGGCCAAGAATTGGCCACTGACTTGATCTTGCAATCCTTACCAGAAAGTTACGGTCAATTTGTCATAAATTACAACATGAACGAAATTGATAAGCCACTGCCTGAGCTGCTAAGCATGTTGTGAACTGCTGAGCTCAACCTTAAGAAGGTAAAGCCCAACTCCATTCTGATGGTGCAAAAGCATAAAGGCAAGGGCAAGCCTAAAAGCAAGGGAAAGTCTCAAGCCAAGGGCAAAGGCAAGGTAATGAAACCTAAAGGAGGGGTTGCCAAGGATACTACCTGCTTCCACTGTGGTCAGATCGGGCACTGGAAGAGGAACTGCAAAGTATACCTGGAAGATCTTAAGAAGAAGAGAAATGAGGTTTCTACTTCAGGTATATATGTTATATAAGTCAATATCTCTATTTATTCATCATGTGTATTAGATACCGGATGTGCTTCTCACATTTGTACTAATGTGCAGGCGCTGAGAAATAGCAGGGCATTGACGAAGGGCGAGGTGGACCTACGAGTAGGCAATGGAGTACGGGTTGCTGCTGTTGCTGTAGAAACTTACTATCTATCTCTGCCCTCTAGGCTTGTACTAGAATTAGATGAATGTTGTTATGTGCCTGCTCTCACAAAGAACATCATTTAAGGTTCTTGTTTAGACAAGAAAGGCTTTTCTTTTATAATAAAGAACAAATGTTGTTTTGTTTATTTGAAAGATATGTTCTATTGTAGTGCAGCTCTGATAAACGGACTCTACATTCTAGACTTAGAGAACCCCATCTATAATATAAGTACCAAAAGGTTCAAGTCAAATGAAATGAACCGAACCTATCTTTGGCATTGTCGCTTAGGTCATATAAATGAGAATCGCTTATCCCAGCTCCATAAAGATGGTTTGTTGGACTCATTTGATTTTGAATCATATGAGACATGCGAGTCATGCCTACTGGGCAAGATGACCAAGACTCCCTTTAGTGGACACAGCGAAAGAGCAACTGACTTGTTAGGACTTATACATAGTGATGTATGTGGCCCTTTCAATGTCACTGCCAGAGGTGGTTATAGGTACTTCATTACATTTACTGATGACTTCAGTAGATATGGTTATGTGTATCTAATGACACATAAGTCACAATCCTTTGAAAAGTTCAGAGAATTCAAGAATGAAGTACAAAACCAACTAGGCAAGAGTATTAAGATACTTCGATCAGATCGAGGTGGAGAATACCTTAGCCATGAGTTTCGTGACTATCTAGATTAGTGTGGGATTCTATCCCAACTCACTCCTCCTGGAACACCACAATGGAATGATGTATCTGAAAGGAGGAATCATACCCTATTAGATATGATGCGATCTATGATGAGTCACACAGATCTTCCTATATCTTTTTGGGGATATGCTCTAGACACAGCAGCCTTGACACTTAACTGTGTTTCATCCAAAGCTGTGATAAAGATACCATATAAGATATGGACTGGGAGAGATGCCCAGATGTCTTTTATAAGGATTTGGGGTTGTGAGGCTTACATTCGACGTCAAGTCTCGGACAAACTGGGACCCAAATCCGATAAGTGCTATTTCATAGGATATCCCAAGGAAACGAAGGAATATTACTTCTACATTCCCAGTCAACACAAAGTGTTTGTGGCTAAGACTGAGGTATTTCTAGAAAAGGACTTTGTTTCTAGAAAAACTAGTGGGAGTACGTTCGATCTTGAAGAAGTTTAAGATATGAACTATAGCACTGAAGCCTTGATGGAAGTTGAACTGGAACCACAAAATGTTGTGGATGATGAGATTGTTGCTCAAGGAGTTGAGGAACAACAACCAGTTCAAGTAGACCTACCTCTTCGTCTGACAGGGTACATCGTCAGCCTGAGAGATACTCATTTCTCTTGCCTGACCATGATGACATTATGCTCATTGAGAATGAGCCTACCTCCTATTAGGAAGTTGTGATGAGACCAGATTCTGAGAAATGGCTAGAGGCCATGAGATCCGAGATGGAATCCATGTACAGCAACCAAGTATGGACTTTGGTTGATCCACCTGAAGGCGTCAAACCCATTAGGTGTAAGTGGGTCTTTAAGAGAAAGACTGACATGGATGGACATTTGCATACCTATAAGGGTTGTTTGGTAGCTAAAGGTTTCAAGCAAATTCATGGTATTGACTATGATGAAACCTTTTCTCCAGTAGCGATGTTTAAGTCCATTCGGATCATACTTGCTATTGCAGCATACCATGATTATGAGATCTGGCAGATGGATGTCAAAACCGTGTTTCTAAATGGAAACTTGCTCGAGGATATGTACATGACACAACCTGAGGGTTTTGTAGATCCACTGCATACTGGTAGAGTATGCAAGTTGCATAAGTCCATTTATGGATAAAGCAAGCTTCTCAGAGCTGAAATCTTCGATTTGATGATGCGATCAAACAGTTTAGTTTCATCAAGAATGAAGATGAATCTTGTGTCTACAAGAAGGTTGTTGGGAACATAGTTGTCTTCCTTGTATTATATGTGGATGACATACTACTCATTGGAAATGACATCCTTTTGTTGCAGTCTGTAAAGACTTGGTTGGAGAATTATTTCTTAATGAAGGATTTAGGTGAAGCAGCCTGTATTCTAGGCATAAAAATCTATAGAGATAGATCTAAGAGATTGCTTGGCCTAAGTCAAAGTACATATATTGACACGGTATTACTACGGTTTGCCATGCAGAATTCCAAGAAAGGGTTTCTGCCAATGTTACATGGTGTGAGTCTTTCGAAGACTCAAAGTCCCTCTTCTAGAGAGGAGAGAGATCGCATGGATAAGATCCTTTATGCTTCAGCCATAGGATCTATCATGTACGCCATGCTATGTACTCATCCTGATGTTTCATATGCTTTGAGCATGATGAGCAGATACCAGTCAGATCCAAGTGAACATCACTGGATAGCAATCAAGAATATTCTTAAGTACTTGAGAAGGGCTAAAGAATATTTCTTGATATTTGGAGGCGATGGTGAGCTAGCTGTAAAGGGTTACAGTGATGCCAGCTTCCAAACTGACCAGGATGATTATAGATCACAGTCTGGGTTTGTGTTTTACTTGAATGGTGGTGCTGTGAGCTGGAAGAGTTCGAAGCAGGACACAGTTGCTGATTCTACAACAGAGGCCGAGTACATTGCTGCATCAGAAGCAACAAAGGAGGCAGTTTGGATCCGTAAGTTCATTATTGAGCTTGGGGTGATTCCTAGTATAGCCAATCCTATAGAGCTCTATTGTGACAACAATGGAGCAATTGTGCAGGCTAAGGAACCTCGCTCACACCAGCGGACCAAACACATACTACAGCGCTTCCATCTCATTTGAGATATCATCGATAGAGGGGATGTGAAAATTTACAGAGTACCCACAGAGGTTAACGTCGCTGATCCCTTGACCAAGGCTTTGGCACAGAGAAAGCATGATGGTCACACTAGGTCATTGGGCCTTAGAGCCTACACTGATTGGCACTAGTGCTAGTGGGAGATTGTTAGTGAGAGTCCTAGAGCCGATCATGTGATGATTATTGTATGGACTCGATGTATCATATTCCTATATTTATAAAGGCATTTCTTATGGTTATTATACTTGTATTGGTGCCAACTAACTAAGTATAATAACGTCCTTGAGTGGAAGGTTCTTATCTATATCAATCGATTGGTTGAATTGATAGTGAGATGATAAAGAGAACACTACTCTTAATCATTCCTAATCAAGTATTAACATTCTGAGACAATGTTAATGCGCTGAAACTAGCATGTAGGTCAACTCGATGACTTGATCTCACAAGTCATGGATATTAGATATCAAGTTAACACATGGGTATGCATTGGAGAATGTATACCGAATGATCCGCTATGAGAAAGTATCATGGATCCTTATATGAGTGTCATATACTTTTTCATGTGACTATTAGTATGACTATCAGTCCTTGGACCTGAAGTCACCATGGTTCCCTACATAAGGAGTTGCATACTTTGGCTTCGTCAAACGTCACCCGTAAATGGGTGGACTATAAAGGCGACTACTGGGTATGTAACAAATTATGCGGAGGGATGTGAGTGATGTAGATGGGATCTATCCCTCCTATATGATGGGAGTGACATCATGATTCTTGATAGTGTGAGACCACTAAGTGCATGGCCATGCCTAAATGAGTCAATATGAGATATTGAGCTCATTTGATAAGAGTGAGTCTACTTGGAGTTTAAGACATAAATTGATTAGAGGATGCCACGGTCTATACCTCAATTGATCAATTTAGATGTCAAGGATAGAAGGACATTGTCACATATTGTGAGAGTCATAATTAGTAGTCATAAAGGTGATGTTGGATCTTAACATTCTCGTAACTTGTGTAGTAATGATGTGTTGCTAGATATCGCTCATTACTTATGTTTCTAAATGGGTTTAGGAGCATTACCAACATTACAAGAACCTATAGGGTCACACACAAAGGGCAATTAGATGGAGATTAGGTTCATATGATGGACCAAGAGGATTAGGTTCATATGAGGAATCAAATTGGATTAAGAGTAATCCAAATTAGACTAATTGAGTTGGACTCAATTTGATTCATGTGTTGAATAAGTTTAATTTTGACTATGATTCATTGAGTCAATTTAATTCAATGAATAGAGATTCATTAAATTAAATTGACTTGAATCAAAGGTTAGGTTTGATCAACCATGGGAGATAAAAAGGTCAAGTTTGACTTGACTTGAGAGGGAAGATGAAGGGTCAAGTTTGACTTGACCAAATGCCACCTCATTGTGACTTGGCATGGGGCCGGCCAATGATGATGCTCCACATCATCAAGGCTACATTATTGTGTGCCACCTCATGAGGAAGACCAAGAGCCATGACTCTTGGTGTTCCATGGAGGTATTAAACCTCCATTTAGTGGCCGACCACTTTTGGTGTGTGAATGAATTGCATGGTGTGCTCATTTACTTCTTCGTCTTCCTCTCTAGTTTTTCTCTCCCTCTCATCCTCCATTGTCGAGACTTCTCAAGGGTGCTAGCACACTCTAAGTTGTTCTCTCCACCTTTTTATCCGTGTGGATACGTGTAGAGGAGTGTTCACTTGACACTCTATGAGATCCGACAACCTTTGGATGAGCGGGATAAGCGAAGGGCATTGCTACAAGGGTAATGCTCTTTTTATGTAGATCTAAGGTAGATCTAGTGTAGATAAACTTGTATAAGATTATTTTATATATTTTCACATGGATTCGTGGCCAGCTTCAGGGTTTCCGCAATGCAAAAAGTAATTTTTGTGGCTCGAATTGATAACAAGAAGGACGTACTAGCACTTCTAAGGGACGAGAAGCTAGAGCGGAAGCCTGTTCGAGGAGAAGGTCAGAGTTGGGTTCAATTTGTTGGTTGCTACTTGGAAAACCCAATGGCTCCACTGTACAAAAATTTTGTACGTGATATGAACCTTTCCTACCTACCATGTGTTCTTTTAAGTTAAACTTGTATCTCCTGCGGAACTTAATACGTTTGATTCCAAGTTTAACTTATATGTTCTTTTAGGTTTAGATTTGGATCTCCTGCGGAACTTAACACGTTTGATCCAAATCACCTAGGTTATAAATTCAATTAAATATTAGTTTCTAAAATTAGCTTCCAGTACTGCATGGCGAGACACTTGGCCTTCTTGGATATGGGAGCAACCACCACCGACTAGACAAAGCCTTTTAAGGAAAGTTAATATTTAATTTCCTTATATAACTCTAGGTTAACCAAAAGGAACAATCAAATCACAAGGAAAAAGAAAAAGAACACAACATCAAAATTAAATTCGAAAAACAAGAATCGAATGCCTCTTGTATTTGGTATTTATACAAAGAAAAATTAACTAGTATGATGCGGAAATTAAATACTAGTTATACCTCTTCCTTGTTTGCTAAAAACCTCGAGATCTTCTGCCGTATCCCTCGCCTCCTCTTGGACGTCGTGTGGGCGACGATCCTCCAAGACGAACACCACCCGGAAAGCTTCTCCTCCTTCTCTAGAATTCGGCCACCACCACCACAAAGGAGCAAAAGAGAGCAAAGGGAAGAGAGGGAGAGGGGCCGGCCACTTGATGATCTCCAACAACATAATATCAATTGTTATGTTTTTCAAGGCCTCCCCTTCCCCCCCTTTTATATTAGTTTCCCAACGGAAAATTATGGAAAGAGTTTTACAAAAAAATTAGACTCATTCCTATTTCCTTTTAATTTTTTCTTTTTCTTTCCTTTTAATTAATCAATCCTAGATTGATTTATTAATTAAACAACTATTTGTTGATGTTTAATTATTTGACTGGCCCCTTGCTTGGGCACCAAGCAAGGTGGCCGACCACTTATTAAAAGGGAAAGAAAGAAATTTTTTTTATAAAATTTTAAAAGAAGAAAACTTCTAATAAAATTTTACAAACTCTTTTTTTTTCTAATGTGGATATTAAAAGGAAAGTTTTAAAATTTAAAACCAAGTTTTAAAATTTAAAACATCTCTAATAATATTTCTTTTTAAAAGAAAGTTTTATAAATTTTACAAGTCTCTTTTAAAACCTTGTGGCCTAATTTAAATTAGGAAAATTTTGTAAATTTTTAAAATTTCTCTTTTTACAAATTATAAATATCTGAGGAAATTTAAAAATTCAAAACCAACCTTCCTAATTTAAATATTACGGCTGGCCCCCTTGCCCAAGGCAAGGGCCGGCCACTTCTAGAGAATATGTGGTCGGCTATTGCTTGGTCACCAAGCAATGAACCGACCCCTTCTTGAACACCAAGATAGGCTTTTCTTTGGATGGAATTGAGGCTTTATTGAGGCTACAACAGGGACCTAGAGGAGAAATTGATTTTGGCCTTCAGATGAGCTTGAGTATCCTGTGCTCGCCCCGAACACACAACTCAAGTTCATCGATAATAACTCATTCCACTAGAGAGTTATTACCGCACTACCGCACCAATCCCAAATTACATTATGGGCTTCTTCTTATCATGAGTGTGTTAGTCTCCCTGTGTTTAAGATTACGAATGCCCACTAATTAAGTGAGTTACTGACAACTCATTTAATTAATATCTAGTTATAGGAGTAGTACCATTCAACTTTATTGTCATGTTGGACTAGGTCCACCTGCAGGGTTTAACATGGCAATCCTTATGAGCTCCTCTTGGGGACATTCTCAACCTAGATAACTAGGACACAAATTCCTTCTATAATCAACAACACATACTATAAGTAATATCATTTCCCAACTAATCGGGCATATTGATTTATCGAGCTAAACCTCGCCCTTTGATAAGCCAAAGAAATAAATATTATTTCCGAAGGTTCTTTTCTCTTATTAGAGTTAGAAGATGTGTTATTAATTTTCATATTTTGCTTTGTGGGAGAAATTAGATTTAAAGTATATAAATTGTCAACCAATGCACCAGAACAGATAATCACTTTATTTCTCTTTATAACCACATTATTACTAAAGGAAACTGAATATCCATCCAAATACAGGTTAGAAACTGAAATTCAATTCTTTCTAAAACTGGGTACATAAAGACAATTCCTTAAAACCAATTTCCTATTCCTATCAAATGATAATTAGACATCTCCCACTGCAACAGCCGCCACCTTAGTAGCATTGCCCATGTAGACAGTTATCTCTCTATCAAATAGTCGCCGGGTTTCCTGGAACCCCTGCAAAGAATTACAGACATGATCAGTGACTCCCGTATCTACACACCAGGTGCTGGTAGATAACACCGCTAAACATGTTTCAACTACTAGAGTATGAGATATACCTTTATTGTTCTGTTTCCTATGAGGACAGTCCGCCTTCCAATGTCCAGTCTGCTTGCAAATAAAGCACTTGCCCTTAGGCTTCTTTATTCCAGCTTTTTGTCCTGCACCTTGAGGTTTATTCACCTTCTTTGCTGAGCCATTTTGTTTCTTCTTCTTCTTGCCTTTCGGCTTAGAAGTAGAATCATTTTCAGCATAGTGAATTTGAGAATGTTGATGAAACAACCCTTCGGCTGCCTGAAGTTCTGTCAGAAGTTCTGCCAATGAATACATCCTTTTATTCATAAAATGCTCAAAACTTCTGGGCAGCGTTTGGAGGATGATATCGACCTGGGTTTCCCCATCAATTTCCCCTCCAAGAACTTGTATTTCGTTTAAGTAAGTCATCATCTTGAGAATATGATCCCTCACGGGAGTCCCCTCAGTCATGGTGGTTGTCATAAGTTTTCTTATTGCCTCTTTCCTAGCAGCCCGATTCTGATGTCCGAAGAGTTCCTTGAGATTGTTCATTATATCATAGGCTGTTGGTAAGTCCTGATGCTGATGTTGCAATACATTTGACATCGAAGCCAAGATGTAACACCGCGCCATCTCATCAGTTTTTACCCATTTACTATGATGCTGAATCTCCTCTGGGGTAGAATCATTGCTAGGTGTTTCTAGGCATTCCTCTGACAGTACAAACTTATAGCCCTCAGCAGTTAAAACAATGTCCAGGTTTCTTTTCCAATCTATATAGTTGGGATCAGTAAGTCTGTTTTCTTTTAGAATAATGGCCAGTGGGTTGAAAGTTATCCTAAGAATCACAAAATAAATTTTGGTTAGAACTCTAAATTTAGAATAATATTGATTCCTCAAATAATACTATTTTAAATTAACCAACACCTTAAAACACCGTGAATTTTGTATGCCACGATAGTGTGGACGTATACAAATTCAACATTTGTAAAAGGAGGGTATATCCCATTAATTTTATTATCTTGTCAACTTAACTTTTTGACAAATAAAATTAATAGTTGGTTTCCTTCGGTCACACAAATAATAGCAGTGACTCCGATGGGGGAGGATACTATTAGACGTGCCTAAGTGTATACCATTACTTGACACGAAGTCCATTAATAAGATTGTGCCCCTTCCGATGGGGAAGATCACATGCTCTTAATTAATTTCCTATAGTCATCCGAAATGGAAGTTTGATCTAGTGATCCGCAAACAAACTCATCCGATATGGAGGAATGCACTCAGAGCCAACGCGCAAGTTTGTTTGCATCACTTACAAACCAGTAATGGAGACCGTGGAATTCACTAAAATAAATTCCTCTCTCACTTAGTTATTTAAAGTGAGGAATTTTGATGATGCTAGCCTACTAAACATGTACACTAACATTCACACACAGCACAATACAAAAGCAATAAATAGAAAAACTAATTTTCAACTATTATGGCTTTTATCTATTGTTGTCCTCCGTGTGTCGTCATCCCTAGCTGCTGCCATCTTTGGCCACTGCCACCGGGTCTAGTTGTCGCATCCATCTTGCTCCTTGTTCCGCTACGCCACTCTGATCCTTAAAAGGTTCCACGCCTTGCAAGATTCGATCCGCGACATAAATAGAATTTTACATTTTTTGATCCTATATTCCTCGAAGGAATGTCCATGTAAACTTGATCGAACATAAAAAAAAAATTTACATCCATCGATCCTATATTCCATAAAATGAATGTACATGTATCTAGATCAAAAAATAAATCCTAATAAAACTAAATACAGCTCCTGCTGTATTTTATAATACAATCATGCACACATAATAAATGCCCTTGACATGTCCAAGGGTCTAATCACACACATAATAACTATAAGCCATAATAGTTGGATCCTGCATCCACAAAGTTAGCACATCCTACTATTAATCTGCCTAAATTATGTATGACATGTGCATAATTAAACTAATACCAAATACACAGAGGCAAACCCTAGCTCTGATACCAATTGTTGGTTGCTACTCGGAAAACCCAATGGCTCCACTGTAAAAAAATTTTGTACGTGATCTGAACCTTTCCTAGCTACCATGTGTTCTTTTAAGTTAAACTTGTATCTCCTGCGGAACTTAACACGTTTGATTCCATGTTTAACTTATATGTTCTTTTAGGTTTAGATTTGGATCTCCTGCGGAACTTAACACGTTTGATCCAAATCACCTAGGTTATAAATTCAATTAAATATTAGTTTCCAAAATTGACTTCCAGTACTGCATGGCGAGGCACTTGGCCTTCTTGGATATAGGAGCAACCACCACCGACTAGACAAAGCCTTTTAAGGAAAGTTAATATTTAATTTCCTTATATAACTCTAGGTTAACGAAAAGGAACAATCAAATCACAAGGGAAAAAGAAAAAGAACACAACATCGAAATTAAATTTGAAAAACAAGAATCGAATGCCTCTTGTATTTGGTATTTATACAAAGAAAAATTAACTAGTATGATGCGGAAATTAAATACTAGTTATACCTCTTCCTTGTATGCTAAAACCCTCGAGATCTTATGCCGTATCCCTCGTCTCCTCTTAGACGTCGTGTGGGCGACGATCCTCCAAGACGAACACCACCCGGAAAGCTTCTCCTCCTTCTCTAGAATTCGGCCACCACCACCACAAAGGAGCAAAAGAGAGAAAAGGGAAGAGAGGGAGAGGGGCCGGCCACTTCATGATCTCCAACAACACAATATCAATTGTTATATTTTTCAAGGCCTCCCCTTCCCCCCTTTTTATATTAGTTTCCCAACGGAAAATTATGGAAAGAGTTTTATAAAAAATTAGACTCATTCCTATTTCCTTTTAATTTTTTCTTTTTCTTTCCTTTTAATTAATCAATCCTAGATTGATTTATTAATTAAACAACTATTTGTTGATGTTTAATTATTTGACCGACCCCTTGCTTGGGCACCAAGCAAGGTGGTCGACCACTTATTAAAAGGGAAAGAAAGAAAATTTTTTTATAAAATTTTAAAAGAAGAAAACTTCTAATAAAATTTTACAAACTCTTTTTTTTTTTTCTAATGTGGATATTAAAAGGAAAGTTTTAAAATTTAAAACCAAGTTTTAAAATTTAAAATATCACTAATAATATTTATTTTTAAAAGAAAGTTTTATAAATTTTACAACTCTCTTTTAAAACCTTGTGGCCTAATTTAAATTAGGAAAATTTTATAAATTTTTAAAATCTCTCTTTTTACAAATTGTAAATATCTGAGGAAATTTAAAAATTCAACAACAACCTTCCTAATTTAAATATTGCGGCCGGCCCCTTTGCCCAAGGCAAGGGCCGGCCACTTCTAGAGAATATGTGGCCGGCCATTGCTTGGTCACCAAGCAATGAACCGACCCCTTCTTGGACACCAAGATAGACTTTTCTTTGGATGGACTTGAGGCTTTATTGAGGCAACAACAGGGACCTAGAGGAGAAATTGGTTTTGGCCTTCCGATGAGCTCGAGTATCCCGTGCTCGCCCCGAACACACAACTCAAGTTCATCGATAATAACTCATTCCACTAGAGAGTTATTACCGCACTACCGTACCAATCCCAAATTACATTATGGGATCCTTCTTATCATGAGTGTGTTAGTCTCCCTGTGTTTAAGATTACGAATGTCCACTAATTAAGTGAGTTACTGACAACTCATTTAATTAATATCTAGCTCCAAGAGTAGTACCACTCAACTTTATTGTCATGTTGGACTAGGTCCACCTGCAGGGTTTAACATGACAAACCTTATGAGCTCCTCTTGGGGACATTCTCAACCTAGATAACTAGAACACAGATTCCTTCTATAATCAACAACACACACTATAAGTAATATCATTTCCTAACTTATCGGGCATATTGATTTATCGAGCTAAACCTCACCCTTTGATAAGTCAAAGAAATAAATATTAAATATACATGTTTGTTATTATATTAGGATTAAGAGCACACACTTCCATAATAACTAAGGTCTAGTTCTTTCACTAAGTCAGTACAAAAAGAACTTACCTAAATGATCCTACTCAATACACTTAAAGTGCATCAGTGTAATTTATTAGTCAAGATAAACTAATACTTAATTACACTACGTCTATTCTGATGGTTTGTTCCTTTCCATCTTAGTCGTGAGCAATTGTTTATAATTTATAGAGAACCGACAACATGATCTTCTAAGGTGACTCCACACTCCATGTTATCTACTATATAAATTAATTGAACAATTACATTTAACAAATAAATGTAAACATTTGACCAATGTGATTCTTTATTTCAAAATAAATGTGTACAAAAGCTAAACTTTTAAGTATACACTCCAACACAATTTGCTCAACTCCGATTAATTGGAGCTTCACCCACATGAAGAAGATCAGCTAAGGAGTTGATCTGCCTCAGGGAAGGCACCTTCAATGGCTTGGAAGGTGCCTTCCATAAACAGTGTTGAAGGAGCTTTTCATCTTGTTGGAGCCACCTTCAGATGACCGTTAGCTGAATATAAAGTTTTATCTTCGATGATAAAATTTGTCTTGTTGAAGGCACCTTGAACCACCTTGAAGGTGCCTTTAAGCTTCAGATAGAGTTTTCCAAGGGCTATAAAAAGACCCTTGTAGCTAACAAATTAACAACAACTTATGTAATAACTTTCCTAGTCATTTTTGAGTTGTCAACGTGTGTAAAAGGCTTCCCTACCTTCAACGAAGGAGTTCTTTAGTGAGATTTTCAACACCTTGGATTAACAACCACCTAGGTTGTAACCAAGTAAAACTCTAACCTTTTACCTACTTTATTAAGTTGTTATTTCTTTTATGTTAATTGTTTTTGCTTAATTAAGTTGTGTATCTTTGCTAAGCCAAAGCAAAAGATTTTTTTTTCTAACTTTGATTGTAGGCTATTCACCCCTCTCTAGCCGGCCACACTAAGACCAACAAGTGGTATAAGAGTTCAACCATCTCAGAAGGACTAATCGCCGACTGAAGCAACAAGACGATGGCTTGACCGAGTATCTATCCACCAAAATTTGAGGGGAATTCACGACTTGGAAAAAGAAGATGGAAGTATTCTTCAAAATAGATTTTGATTTACTTTTAATAATGAAATATAGTTTTATATCACCAAGGATTAGCAAGGAGCCAACAAAGAAGAATATCAGTGGATGAAGAAGGAGCAAGCCGACTTCATGATAAACAGTAAGACAAAATTCCATCTGTTGAGTGTCTTATCACCACAAGAAGTTAACCGAATCAGGGCCTATGAGTCAGCCAAAGAGCTCTGGGAGAAATTCTTCGAACTGCACGAAGGGACATCGAAGGTGATGCTTGTGAGATGTGACCTACTTCAGAACCAAATCAGTAACCTTCGGATGGAAGAAGGTGAAATAGTCATATATCTACACTCGAGGATTAAAGAATTAATCACTAGACTCACAAATCTCAAGGAAAATGTAACAAACCAAGGTTCATTAAGGTACACTTTAAATTCATCTTTGAGAACATCTGAGTGAACATCGATAGTCGACTCGTTCTACATCTCTAACGACCTCGAGGTTAGTACCTTAGAAAATTTATTTTTTACCTTTGAGCTTCATGAATCAAGATGTGCAGGCCTAAAGAATAAAGAAGAAAAGATAGCCCAAAACATAGCATTGAAAGAAAACTAAAATGGCGAACCATATTCAGACACATCGCTTGATGAAGATGAGGCAGCATTTATGGTAAGAAAATTTGGTAAATTCCTTAAAACTAATAAATATAACAAGTTGCAGGCTAAGAAACATTCACAAAGCAAATGAAAAGTGAGATGTTATAACTACCAAGAAGAAGTGCATATAAAGGACCACTGCCCAAAACTGAAGGACAAGAAAAAGAACAAAAGACCCACTTGGTCGAAGCACAAAAATCTAAACGCGATGTGGGATGAAATGTCATCATCAAAATTGAAAATCGAAGCCTATGACAAACTTGCACTAATGGTAAGTCACCAAGAAGATGACGAAGCGAGCTCATCCAAAATGAGCATCGAGAGCATCAACGAAGGGGGAGTCACTTTAGAAGGAAGCAGCAAGATAGGGGAGTATTAGATAACGAGATTGACAAGATAAGTTAGGTACGATCTCTACCTCCTGATAAATTATATAAGTTTATAAAAATACTTTCAAATTTTTTTTGGTAAATTAGAAATAAAAAAAGAAATTTAAAAAGGAAAATATAGAATTAAAAATAACATTAGTAAAATCTTATCGATTAGAAGATTTCGACAAGGTAAAAAATAAAAATGAAAAATTAAGGGATCAAATAAAAAAACTTGAAAGAATCAATTTCAAAATTCTAGGAACTTTCAAGGGCTAAATTGGTATTATAAATTCCATAAGGGCCAAATTAGAAAAATAATGAGAAAATATATATCAAGAAAATTTTTGATTAATTTAGTAGGTAGGAATCTATATTGGGTATAAAATCATGCTTAGGTTAAATTTTCATGCATGTCCTAATTTTTATTTTCTTTAATATTTTCGTTAAATGCTTTAAAATGTCTAACTTGTTCAAGTAAATTTTTTGATTCCTTTCTATTTGAAATTAATTAAATCTTAATTTTTCCATAAAAAGAGATTTTATTACTTATCTATATAAAAAAATTTAAAGGGGGAGAATATTAGATTAAATCAAGGGGAGGTACATTTTTTTTACATATTAATTACTTTAATATTGCATATTTATTAATTGGATTTCATGTTTATTAATTGTAATTATTTTACTATTATGTTATTGTTCTTTTTAACTATAACTTAACTTGGATTGATCACATCAAAAAGGGAGAGATTGTAAGTACCCCGTATTGGTTTTGATATGATGAATTAAGTCAAGTTAGACTCTACGTTATTTGATGCCTTGTGTCTGAGTGTGTAGGGATTTAGGAGCACAAGAAGTTGAGCGTAAGATGTAGAAAATGAGAAGGATAGCACGGAAATTGAGTTGACGAGCTTGGTGCATCTGAGGGACGAGAAACTGTGGAAGAGTATGTCGGTGGAGTGAGAAGGAAGCGCAAACGCTTCTGAGGGACAAGAAGTCAGAGCGAAAGCCTACTCGAGGAGAAAGTCAAAGTTGTGTTCAGGTGAGCTTAACTTCGGTTAACCGGAGCACCACCCATGTGAAGAAGATCAGCTAAGGAGTTGATCTGCCTTAGGGATGGTGCTTTTTGTTGGTGTGGTTCGCACTAATGGTCTAACCCAGATTTTGATGAATGACAAGTAAGTTTAGCTAGGGTCCGTCATGATCTAACCACTTGCTTGAGTGTGCAGGAAATCCAGCTAGGTCGATGGGTCGATCGGACAGCTAGTACGAAATCCAGCTAGGTCGACGGGCCGACCGGATAGCTGGTATGAAATCCAGCTAGGTCGACGGGTCGACTGGATAGTTGGTACGAAGTTCAGCTAGGTCAATAGGCCAACCGGATAACTCGCACAAAGTCCAAACAGGTCGACAGGCTGACCAGATGTCTTGTAGACTAGTAAGTTAAGATAAGTCACTGGAGGAGAGTAACCAAGTGAGGACGCATCCCGGTTGAAGGGATAGTAGGCGTCGGTCCAGTTTAGGTCCATTTGGGATCCCTAAGCTGAGACCTTGACTAGTTCCTGGTCTTGGGTGGGCAGGAACTAATTACTACTCTGTATTATTAAATTATCTTAATACTTATTTTGCAGGGTATTTTGGACTAACATTATTTTGCAGAGCTAAGAGAAGAAAATTGCCTTTGGATGAATAGTATCTGAAGGAGCCTTCAAGCTTGATGGAAGGTGTCTTCGTACTGTTCATAGAAGGCGCCTTCCATGGCTATGGAAGGCGCCTTCCACGGGATAAAGTTTGTCGAAGTCGTGGATAAGCATCAGGCTATTCGGGATTGAACTTGCCTCATTGGAGGAGTCTTCCATGTCCTTTATAAGACTATCTCAAGAAGGCATTCAACAACACACATACGAACTCTTATGCGTCCATTTTAGGCTTCAACTGCTCCGGGCTCCTGCTACGACTCTGCTACAAAGCTGTTGTGTCCGACGACTGCTCTAAGGACTTCCAATCATGACCAGCAGACCAACTCTGACACACGAGCGCCTTCACATAAATTCCTAAAGTGTCCGTAACGAGATTACTATTTGTATTTAAGTTCTGCAAACGGAAAGTGTAGTCTGTTACACATCTCCGAACTCTCTCTGTACTCAATCCCCTCTTTCAAAGGTACCGGAAGAGGCTTTTAGTGGATTTGAATTTATCTTTTGATGATCCACGGCTTGATGATCCATGGCTTGGATTTTAGCATGCAATCAACGAACGCTGGGCACGTGGCGCTCTCCAAGCGGCTGACGTAGATCTCCTGACTGTTTGCACGGGCCTCCGGTGAACCTGCACAGAAGTCGGGCCGGGATGGGGTTCCCGGCGACGACCCTCCGACGCTCAAGTCAGGTAAGCGAACAAGAAAATGGCGTCGAATATGTGATATCGCGTACCTCCGGTGAAGTGCGAGGCTCCTTATATAGAGCTGGGAAGGAGCTCATGCACACATACCGAGGTGAATACGTGTCCCCCGCCCATACCCTAGTAAGGGCTTGTCAGAAGGCTTACCTGACACCATACTGCTACACTCCAAGCATGTCTTCGATGGGACAGGGGAACCCCTTGTCGTAAGATTTGAAGTATGGTCGGATTATAGAGCATGCCCGCTGTCAGAAGATGTCCCTTGTTCTTTTCTCCTTACTCCCTGTCGGTCTTCCGGCCAGCCGGCACTCGCCTTACGTCCGGCCGGTTATATATAGTGATCTACTTAGGAGATTCTCGGTAATGTGCTCTGTGGAGACTGTTAGCAGTATGCTACCTAATGTCTTCGGCCGAGCGTGCCATCCGCTCGGCCCTATGATCCTGTTTAACGAGCGTCGGAACCCCGACTCCCGCCGGGGCGCCTTTTGCCATCAGTTGGACACCGGTCGGCCGGCCGGGCGGTCGACCAACCCTTTTCCGGTCGGCCTATTGATCCAACATTTTCTCGGGTGTCAGGTCAGTTCATCCTTCTCCTATCGACCACCTGGCCCTTTGACTTCCACGCGGCGTTGACTCCCCAGAACGGGGGCCCCCTGTTCTTACCGCCGGATCACTTGCCTCCCCTTCAAGTCTAGTCGAAGGAGGCGATTAGTCCGACTGACTGGACTGCGAGTTTAGCCGGGCGGCTCCTTCGTGCCCTTATCCTCCGCTCGGCCTCCCGCAGGGATGGCTGTAAGGTTAGTCAACAGCAACATTCCTCGAATCTCCTCGTAATCTGTGCCAATCTCCGACATTAAGGCTGAGCATGCACTCATTAAATGCATCGAATGGCTGACTGCCATGTGGCGCACTGCCGTCATCGTACGGCGGCGGCATGGTCAAGCGACGAGATCGAGGCGGTTTGAAATGAACAGTTGGATGTATGCTTTGGCTCCCGTGACCTGGATCCGACGGTGGAGGTTGCTCGGGCTCTGCCCTATAAGAGCTTCGCTTTCTCCTCCGCGGTCTCACTTATGCTCTCGCGTGCCCCCGGTTATTCCTCGCGGTCCAGAGTTTAGGTGATCGTGTTCTCCTGTTTCCGACGATCTCCAGTGGTCCTCCTTCGATCCTCCTCTTCCTTGTAAGGTTCTCTTTTCTCTATGGTCTTTGTGCTTTCTCTGCATTTCTTTCCCAAGTTACAATCCTTGGGGCCTCTCTTCGTTTGCTGTCTTCTTTCTTCTGCCTTTCTTGGCCTTTTTGATTCCTTCCGATCGGACCATGGCTAGTTCTTCTTATCCTGAAGACCAGTCACTCGGCCCATGGTACACTACCATGGAGTCACGATTCAATCATCGTGACTTTGATATTCTGATAGATAATTTTGAAATCCCCGGTGATTTTGAACTTCTTTTAGCCGGTCCCTCCGCTCGGCCACACAGGCCGCCGCGCGGAGCTTTCTGTGTCTTCCGCGACCAGTTTACTGCCGATCCCTTCATTATAGATGTTTGTAACTTTTTTGGTGTTCCGCTCGGCAGTCTAGTACCCAACACCTTTCGCCTTCTTTGTGGTGTTGTTGTTTTGTTCAAAATCCACAACATCCCCCTCCGACAGGAGGTCTTTTATTATTTCTATTACCCCAAGCAGTCCGAGCCGGGCACCTTCATGTTCCAAGCTCAGCCCGGCTTAGTCTTCTTTAATAAACTGCCTTCTTCCAATAAACATTGTAAGGAGTATTTTTTCTATATCCGTATGCCCGATCAGGCTAATTTCCGGACCAAGTGGCAGGTTGACCTACCCCCCACTCCTGAGCTGAAGAAATTCAAGACCCGACCGGATTACCTCCATGCTGCAAATATGCTAGCCGGTCTGTGGCTTGACATCAATAAGCTTCTTCACGAAGGAGTGATGTACATCTTCGGCCTGAGTCCAATACGGACTCCTCTTCCGAGCATCTTCGGTAAGAATTTTACTTGGGCATATGCTTTGATTACTAACTGATTTCTCTTCTTTCCTTTTCAGCGGACATCGTCATGGAGTCGGTAATGGCCGGCATTTTGAAGAAAAAGGCGGCGGCACTAGAAGCCGCGGCAGCCAAAGAAATGGAGACGCTCGGCATCCAGCCGGTCGGCTCACATGAAGGGGAAAGCGGGACTCAGGAAGAGTCGGCCGCTCAGGTCTCTCATCAGAACGTGGCAAGCGGAGCCATCCCCAGCAGAGGACCAACTGTCCAAGAGGAAGGTTCCACTCGGGAGGAGGAGCAACCTCGACAAAAGAGGCGCCGAGTGGAGACTCCCCTGCGATCAACTACCTCCGCAGTCCAACCGTCCGAGCAGGTCACTGCCACTGCTTGTGGCAAGGCTCCAGAGGTCGAAGCCATTTCGTCCGACCGGATGCCCTCTGAATGGGACGAGCCGGTAGCCCCAATTGAGGCTATTCCGGTCAGCACCCTTCTGACCACTCGTCAACAAGTCCAGCGTTCAACCATTCATTCTCAGTGTTCGTGTAACGACCCGCCTTCTACTGACTAGGCTGTGAGGCCGATCGCTACATTATGCTGTGCTAAATTACTATTGCAGAAATCTGGATTGATTAAAATTTTACTAAACTGATTACTGTAAAATCTGAACTTAACATTCTAGGTGTACCTAGGAGTTGTACACATGCTAGGGAAGATAATCTATGCCTCTCGGATGTCCTGCTAACTGTAATTAGGCATTTCAATTGATCCATGAATCGATTGGGATGTCGGATCGATCCAGTGATCGATCCAGCTTGATACTGACACGGAGAGAAACCCTGGATCGGTCGGCTGACCGATCCACAAGCTTCATCGCTACTGTATGCGGGTGGATCGGTCTACCGACCGATCCAGGAGTACACTGATCGGTCGGCTGACCGATCAGTGAGCTTCTGTACTCACTGTTCGCCTCTGGATCGGTCGGCTGACTGATCCATAAACTCTCTGTTCGCGCCTGGATCGGTCAGCTGACCGATCCAGTGGCACTACCCCATTTCTGATCGATCCGTAGATCGATCTGGGTTTCTGATTTCACATCGAAACTCTGATTTCAGCACTAGTTCGTGCCAAAACTTCATATAACAATTATACAATGCATGGAAAACATTCTAATATCCACTAACTAGCATTCTAATATGACATAGTGCAAGGTTTATTAATTCATAGCATTTAAACCACTAGAAATGCGTAAAAGTGTCTTAAGAAAAAAACTAAATTCTTAATTTGCTAAACTTCCTAAGGATCTTCATTCCAGGTTCCTGCCACACACACCAACTCTGCATTGACCTCCAGCTTCCTCTACTAGTCCATCTTCCCTTTACCTTTATCTGCAGTATAAGGGAAAATAGTATCTGTAAGCTTTAAGCTTAGTAAGAAACCATCTACCTCACTAAAACATGCAACGATGCAAACATGTTTTTAAAGAATGCTATTTAAAAACATGCACTGAATTTATTAAAGCATGGCATACTGAAGTTACATGGCATAAATACTGAAACATGGCATGCATAATAAAATCTAAGCATGGAGCTATCTCATGGTATCAACTAGGAGAACTAAACTGAAACTGAAACTAAAACTTAGCTAACACTATATTCACATAACTAGATTACAAGTTTGAAAGCTATTATCATAATAAGTGAAAATAGTAATCATGCTGCTGTTTGGGCCCGGCAACTGTACTTGCTGTGCGCGCATCTCTAGCTAGACCCGGGTTTGCAAGTCCCGCATTTAGTAGGGTTTACTAGGTTATCTAAACCTAGGGACAGACTATGGGAGCCCAGCCCAATGGATATCTAATCCTGTACAGTGCCACTAAAAATAAAATACTGAATATAGCTACTAATTGTTTATTTTGCTGTTTCTAGGTTATCTGAACCTAGAGCTAGGTTATCTAAACCTAGAGGCGACTGTAGGAGCCCACCCATTGGACTGTAGTCCCATGTAAGCTGAAACTATACTAGTATACTGATTTAAATGCTACTAATGCATTTAATTGATCTGTTAAAAATATCTGAGGTAGTATTTAGCTACACTAATCATTTTGTCGAACACTTGGTGTGCTCCAACTCTCCCCTCTAATAGGGAGACCACCTCTAGGCACCCGACAACGTCTAGAGCCTCCAACTGAAGGAGAACAACGTGTCTGGCCCATCTAGAGGTGCTCAACTAGATCCCTAATCTGCGAGGAGGGTTTAAACACACCCTGAGTGCCGAAAAATCTGCATATAGCTAAACTAAAGGCATGCAATCAAACGAAAGCTACTTATACTGCAGGTGAGGGGTTTCTTACCTCCTGTTTGGATTTTCTTACAGATCTAAGCGCTAAGTTTCCCGGAGAAGTGATCTCTTCGATGATCTTCTTGCGTCTACGCGTTCTTCTCGCGGAGAGGAGCGTCCTCGTATCCTTGATGTTGCTGGAAGATGCTCCTATGGCCCTAGGGATGGAACCCTAGGCTTGCTTGGCTTGGGCGCCGAGAGGTGAGGAAGGGAGAGGGTCAGCGGGTGAGGGTTTGAGGAGGAAAAGTCACGATAAAAAAAAATAAATAATCTCCTCACTTAATAATTTTCCTATTTATATTTAGGAATTAGTTCGCCCACTTCAATATAAATTTAATTGAATCCCTTTCCTTTTAGCACGGCCCTGCTGGGTTCATCTGGTTACTAAGGCTAACTAAAATTATCGGATCCGAGAGGTCCCGGGTTCGATTCCCGCCTAAGCTATTTTGCGGTTCTAATTATTTTTGCTAATTCCGCTATTCTAAAAATTCCGGGAAAATATCTAAAAATTTCAGAAAAATCATAGAATATTTCTAAAATAGTTTTGAGAATTTTCGGGCGTTACAATCCCTCATACCTTATAAAAGTTCATCCTCGAACTTAGAACAACTCTGGGTACTTCTGTCTCATGCTGGCTTCTGTCTCCCAAGTTGTCTCTTCTGCTGTGTGATTGTGTCAAATAACCTTGACTAATGGTACTTCCTTGTTCCGCAATTTCTTAACTGCTCGGTCTATTATCTGAATAGGCCGACTGTCATAGCTGAGGTCTTCGCGGATCTGTACCGACTGGGGCTCACCTGGGTGGCATCCGGGGTATGCTTCTTCATAGAGACATGAAATACATTGTGGACAACTGACATTTCCTGGGTAGCTCTAGCTCATATGCTACCTTGCCCACTCTTCTGATAAGGTATGGTCCCACATATCCGGGACTTAGCTTGCCCTTTTTCCCAAACCGCATTACTCCTTCATGGGAGCTACTCGAGGAACATGAATCCCAAACGAGAACTCTAAAGGTCTCATACTGTATCAAGATAGCTTTTCCAAGGCTCGAAATGCTCTCTATCCTCTCACGGATCTGTCATAGGCTGCATGTATCTGCCACTAGATCTGTCTGAAGTTCTAGTTCTTTCTGTTCACCACTCTCATACCAGCAGATTGGAGATCTACACCTCCGCCCATAGAGAGCCTCGTAAGGTGCCATACCGATAGTGGCCTGATAGCTGTTGTTGTATGCAAATTCTGCTAGACTCAGATATTTGCACCAACTTCCTTTGAAATCTAGGGCACATGCTCGGAGCATATCTTCGAGTACCTGATTTACTCGCTCCGTCTGTCCATCTGTCTGAGGATGGAAGGCTGTGCTGAATTTTAGCTTCGTGCCCAAAGCTGATTGTACACACTCCCAGAAGTGTGATGTGAACCTACTGTCTCTGTTTGAAATAATGGTTCGTAGGACTCCATGCAGCTTGACGATCTCCTTGAGATACAACTGAGCTAACTGCTCCATGGAATAGGATATTCTGATAGCTAGGAAGTGGGCTGATTTAGTCAACCTGTCGACTATTACTCAAATGGTGTCGAAACCATTCGTGGTTCTGGGTAGTCCCACTATAAAATCCATAGAAATGTCTTCTCACTTCCATTCTAGAATCTGAATAGGCTGCAGAACTCCTCCTGGTCTCTGATGTTCTGCCTTGACCCTCTGGCAGGTCAGACAGGTGCTGACATATCTAGCGATGTCCCTCTTCATCCCAGGCCACCAAAATCGTTTCTCCAAGTCTTGGTACATTTTGGTGGAACCAGGATGCATCGCATAAGGAGTCCTGTGAGCCTCATCTAGAATTTTCCTCTATAGTTCCTCCTGATCCGGAACACATAGCCTGTCACCAAAATACAACACCCCGCTATCTGATATTCTGAACTCTCCACCTTCTGTTTCTGCTAATCCTTGCTTGATTTTCTGAATTTCAGGATCCTGTTCCTGAGCTGTCTAGATGTCACCAAGCAAGGTCGACTCTAAGGTCATAGTAGAACTGCCCAACTATGAGTTCGAGACCAAAATCTGTGATCTCTTTCTGTAGGGGTGGTGACATGGCTGCTAGAGATAATAAGGTAGCACTGGACTTCCTGCTAAGTGCTTCTGCTACCCTATTGGCTTTCCCTGGGTGGTAGAGGATGTCTATATCGTAGTCCTTGACCAGCTCTAGCCATCTGCGCTGTCGCATATTCAGATCCTTCTGAGTGAAGAAGTACTTCAGAATCTGATGATCTGTATACACTCTGCACTGAGCTCCATACAAGTAATGTCTCCAAATCTTGAGAGCGAATACCACTGCTGCAAGCTCAAGGTCATGAGTAGGATAGTTCTTCTCATAATCCTTAAGTTGTCTGGAGGCGTAGGCGATTACCTTGCCATCTTGCATCAGCACTGCTCCTAGTCCCAACTTCGAGGCATCACTATATATATCAAAGCTATCTGTGTTCTCTGGTAGAGTCAGAATAGGTGCACTGGTCAATCTCCTCTTTAGCTCCCTGAAGCTGTTCTCACAGTCCTCTGTCCACTGAAATTTTCTGCTGTCAGTGGGGAGGCTATCCTGGAGAAGTCCTCTACGAATTTCCTGTAGTAACCTGCTAATCCCAGAAAGCTTCTGATCTCACTGGCGTTCTTGGGTCTTTTCCAGTTACTCACAGCTTCTATCTTACTGGGATCTACCATGATACTATCCTTTGAGATGATATGACCCAGGAAGGACACCTGATCTAGCCAAAATTCACATTTGGTGAACTTGGCGTATAGCTGATTCTGCTGAAGGGTCTGCAATACTGTTTTCAGGTGCTCTACGTGTTCTTCCTGAGTTCTTGAATAGATAAGAATGTCATCAATGAACACGATAACGAACTTATCTAAGTATTCTCTGAATACCCTGTTCATGAGGTCCATGAAAGTAGCTGGAGCATTTGTCACGCCAAAGAGCATGACTACGAACTCGTAATGTCCGTATCTAGTCCTGAATGCTGTCTTGGGTATGTCCCCTTCTTTAACCTTCACCTGATGATAACCTGATCTGAGGTCTATTTTAGAGAACACTGCTGCTCCCTTTAGCTGATCGAACAGGTCATCTATTCTGGGAAGAGGATACATGTTCTTGATTGTGACTTGGTTCAGTGCCCGGTAGTCTATACACAGGCGCATGCTCCCATCCTTCTTCTTCACGAACAATACAGGCGCTCCCCATGGTGAGTGACTAGGACGTATGAAGCCTTTGTCAAGTAGCTCCTGTAGTTGCTCATGAAGTTCCTTCAGTTCTGCTGGAGCCATGCGGTAAGGTGCTTTGGAAATAGGATTTGTACCGGGAATGAGCTCTATCTCAAATTCGATCTCCCTGTCTGGTGCTAGGCCTGGTAACTCTTCAGGGAAGACTGCTGGGTAGTAACATACGACTCGGACATCTGCTAGCTGTTGGCCCTTGTCCTGACTGGTGCTGATTACGTGTGCTAAGAACCCCGTACATCCTGAATCCATCAACCTCTGTGCCTTCATAGCTGAGAGAAACTTCTTGGCCTTTCTCCTGGGTTCTCCGACGAATTCGAACTGTGCTTCTGCTTCAGGTTGGAATATGACTTTCTATTTACGACACTCGATGGAAGCACCGTATCTGATCAAGAAGTCCATCCCGAAGATGACATCGTAGTCAGTCATATTTAGCACTATCAGATCACAGAAGAGTTCTCTGTTTTCTATAATGACTGGCACTGCTCTGAGCCAGTGCGTGGACGCCATAATTTCTCCTGAAGGTAACGTCGTAAGGAACTGGCTACCGAGTACCTCTGGAGGTACTGCTAACTTCTCAGCAAATGCCCTGGATAAGTATGAATGGGTCACCCCAGTATCGAATAAGACAGTTGTACTTTGCTGTAAAATACTAATCTGACCTGTAACAACTGTCGAGGCATTTGCTGCGTCCTCTCTGGTGAGTGAGTAGATCCTCGCATTGGTCGTAGCTGGAGGGGCTTCTAATCTGCCCTGGCTGATATGTGGACCATCTAAAGTGGCCTGCATCTGATATAACTGAGCTGGCTGGCCTCCATACTGAATCGGCTGTGACTGAGGAAGACTGGTCTTGTTTGGACACTGCTTGGCCATATGCCCTTCCTGTCCGCATTCAAAACATCCTCGTGTGCCCTTACGACAAACTCCAGGATGGAATTTCCCACAAGTAGCACACTTTGGATACTAGCTGGTCCTCCTTTTGGGTAACTCCCTGGTTTGCGCTTGTTGCTGGAGTTCCCTTTCCAGTTAGAGCCATGGGAGCTGTGGCCCTGCTGTTTCTGAGTGTCTGAGCCTCCTTGACCTTTAGCTTCTGAGAGGACTTGCTTCTGCTGCTTGATGCTATTCTGGTAATGCTCAGTGATTAGAGCACTGCTCACTAATTCTTCCGTGGTTTGTGGCCTATGAACGCCACCAGCCACGTTCATTGCTATTTCCGGCCTCAGCATCTTGAGCATCAACCGGATTCATTCCCTTTCTGTGCTGACTAATTCAGGGCATAGACGAGCCAACCTGTTGAATTTCTTCACGGCTTCCTCAACTGATAGGTTGCCCTGACGAAACTCAGTGAACTTGTCGTAGTGGCGGTTTGTGACCCGCATATGAAACAATTCTTCAAAGAACTCCTTCTCGAAGTCTGCCCATGTCATCTGGTTTACTGGGCGCTTCGCTCTGATTCTCTCCCACCACATACTGGTGTCCCCTGTCAGGCAGAAGGAGGCACACTTCACTTTTTCCTGTTCCGGCTAGTCCAAAAGCTCCATCGTCCTCTCCAGTGTTTTGAACCATGCTTGAGCATCCCATGGTTCATTGCTGCCTGAGAAATTCTCTGGCTTGACTCTCTGCCACTGGATCAGATAGGCTTCCCTCTTTGCCTCTGCTACTGGGGTTGCTGGTGCTGTAGGCTGGACTGGTGGAACCTCTATAAATGCTGGGGTTGCTAGGTCAGGTTCAGGGGTGACTGTGGGAGTATTCTGCTGATTAGCCCTAAGAGTGGCTATCTCCTGCTGCTGTTCAGCTAACTGTTGCTGTAACTGAGCCACCAATGTTGTCAGGTCTGGGGGAGGCACTGAACTGCCTACCTCATGCTGGGGCTCAGTAGCTGGTGCCCTTCTAGCTGGGCGTCCTCGTGCCATTTCTAAAGACATAGAGGACATACATAACTATGGCAATCATGTTTATATATCTACTATCATTATCATGTTAGGTGTTATCATCTATCAACATGCTACAGTATCTATAAACATGAAAGAAAGAACATAATAAAGTGAGAGACGTTTCTTACTTGGAAGCTGCAGGTACAATGCTGATGTGTGTGTAGGAAGTATGGAACACTGCTCTGATACCACTCTGTAACGACCCGCCTCCTATTGACTAGGCTGTGAGGCCGATCGCTACATTATGCTGTGCTAAATTACTATTGCGGAAATCTGGATTGATTAAAATTTTACTAAACTGATTACTGTAAAATCTAAACTTAACATTCTAGGTGTACCTAGGAGTTGTACATATGCTAGGGAAGATAATCTATGCCTCTCGGATGTCCTTCTAACTGTAATTAGGCATTTCAATCGATCCATGAATCGATTGCTTGATCGATCCAGGATGAAAATCGATTGATACCGATGAGAAACCTGGATCGGTCCGGTGACCGATCCACAAGCTTCATCGCTATCAGATACCGGATCGGTCCACCGACCGATCCAGAGTACACCGATCGGTCGGCGATCGATCTGTTTCACCGATCGACCGATCGCTGAGCTTTACCATTACCGGATCGGCCGGTGACCGATCCATAAACTCTCTTAGCGCTGGATCGGTCACCGACCGATCCAATGCCATTCCGATCGATCCGTAGATCGATCTGGGTTTCTGATTTCACATCGAAACTCTGATTTCAGCACTAGTTCGTGCCAAAACCTCACACAACAATTATACAATGCGTGGAAAACATTCTAATATCCACTAACTAGCATTCTAACATGACATAGTGCAAGGTTTATTAATTCATAGCATTTAAACCACTAGAAATGCATAAAAGTGTCTTAAGAAAAAAACTAAGTTCTTAATTTGCTAAACTTCCTAAGGATCTTCATTCCAAGTTCCTGCCACACACACCAACTCTGCATTGACCTCCAGCTTCCTCTGCTAGTCCATCTTCCCTTTACCTTTATCTACAGTATAAGGGAAAATAGTATCTGTAAGCTTTAAGCTTAGTAAGAAACCATCTACCTCACTAAAACATGCAACGATGCAAACATGTTTTTAAAGAATGCTATTTAAAAACATGCACTGAATTTATTAAAGCATGACATACTGAAGTTACATGGCATAAATACTGAAACATGGCATGCATAATAAAATCTAAGCATGGAGCTATCTCATGGTATCAACTAGGAGAACTAAACTGAAACTGAAACTAAAACTTAGCTAACACTATATTCACATAACTAGATTACAAGTTTGAAAGATATTATCATAATAAGTGAAAATAGTAATCATGCTGCTGTTTGGGCCCGGCAACTGTACTTGCTGTGCGCGCATTCCTAGCTAGACCCGGGTTTGCATGTCCCGTATTTAGTAGGGTTTACTAGGTTATCTAAACCTAGGGACCGACTATGGGAGCCCAACCCAATGGATATCTAATCCTGTACAGTGCCACTAAAAATAAAATACTGAATATAGCTACTAATTGTTTATTTTGCTGTTTCTAGGTTATCTGAACCTAGAGCTAGGTTATCTAAACCTAAAGGCGACTGTGGGAGCCCACCCATTGGACCGTAGTCCCATGTAAGCTGAAACTATACTAGTATACTGATTTAAATGCTACTAATGCATTTAACTGAGCTGTTAAAAATATCTGAGGTAGTATTTAGCTACACTAATCATTTTGTCGAACACTTGGTGTGCTCCAACTCTCCCCTTTAATAGGGAGACCACCTCTAGGCACCCGACAACGTCTAGAGCCTCCAACTGAAGGAGAACAACGTGTCTGGCCCATCTAGAGGTGCTCAACTAGATCCCTAATCTGCGAGGAGGGTTTAAACACACCCTGAGTGCCGAAAAATCTGCATATAGCTAAACTAAAGGCATGCAATCAAACGAAAGCTACTTATACTGCAGGTGAGGGGTTTCTTACCTCCTGTTTGGATTTTCTTACAGATCTAAGCGCTAAGTTTCCCGGAGAAGAGATCTCTTCGATGATCTTCTCGCGTCTACGCGTTCTTCTCGCGGAGAGGAGCGTCCTCGTATCCTTGATGTTGCTGGAAGATGCTCCTATGGCCCTAGGGATGGAACCCTAGGCTTGCTTGGCTTGGGCACCGAGAGGTGAGGAAGGGATAGGGTCGGCGGGTGAGGGTTTGAGGAGGAAAAGTCACGATCAAAAAAAAATAATCTCCTCACTTAATAATTTTCCTATTTATATTTAGGAATTAGTTCGCCCACTTCAATATAAATTTAATTGAATCCCTTTCCTTTCAGCACGGCCCTGCTGGGTTCATCTGGTTACTAAGGCTAACTAAAATTATCGGATCCGAGAGGTCCCGGGTTCGATTCCCGCCTAAGCTATTTTGCGGTTCTAATTATTTTTGCTACTTCCGCTATTCTAAAAATTCCGGAAAAATATCTAAAAATTCCAGAAAAATCATAGAATATTTCTAAAATAATTTTGAAAATTTTTGGGTGTTATATTTCGGCGCCGGCTTCTGATCCTCTTCCGACCGCCAGTCAGACGACCCCCGGTCATGGCCGCACTGTACGGGTCACTCTGCATCTTCTGACTGAAGAGCTGCTGCCAGAGGCCGACCGACCAACCGCGCCCGAGCATACCATCACCTTGAAGGGGCCCTTAGCTGAGATGTGGGCCGACGCTCGGGCGCGCGTCGTGCTGATCCCCCTCCGAAATTTGGCCAATAGCCATATGCAGGAGGCCACGGGGGTAAGTTTATTTTCTCCGAAGTTTTGTATGCCTTCCTTCCGATCAGCCACTAACAACTTTTAATTTTTGTCAGAGATGGGTGGAGGAGATTGCTGTCTCCAACCGCCTGGCCATGGTGGATGAAGAACTGAGGCAACTGAAGGCCGCAGTCGGTCCGTCCGGCTCTCGAGGCCCACCATACTCTGAGCTGCAAAAGGAGCTTAAGAAGGCTCAGGATTTGCTGGCGGCCGAGCAAAAGAAGACAGCCAACCAGGCTCATCATTTAGCCGAGCTCGAGCGAGTGAAAAAAATCTCTAGACCACAAGATAAACTTGGCGATCGAGCGAAAAAACACAGCTATCTCCGACCTGGAGAAAAAGATTGTGGATGCTCGGGGGGTTTTTCCTTTTCTGCTGTCTCATCTCGGTACTTCATCTGAAGAAGATCCTCGATCATGGTTAACTGCTGCGGCTTCAGGAGTGCGGAATAGAGCCCGATGGAATGGAACCGTGGCCGGTGGTGCTTCTGCTCGGCCACCGAATGCTGATGTTGCTTGCTGCTCAATCCGCTCGGCTTGCGACTTTTGTCTTTGTTCCACAAGCTTAGCGGCTCTGGTCTCAATCAAAGCGTCGAGCTCCTCTGTGGAGAGCATCACCAAGTGCGGTCGTCCAACCTCGTCCAGCCTCGTCCATTGCTTCCAATCGGATGCAGGAGCATTCCCATAGACGGCGCCACCGGGGGAATCATGTTTAGATTTTTTTTGTTTTTCGCATTCCATTTAAATCATTTTAAATATATCTTAAACACTGCTAATCCAAGACCAAGTCTTGGTACCCCATTTTAGTTTTTCTTCTACAGCTATCAAATGTCACAACTTAAAGGGTACAACACCGTCCATCCTCCCCTATTCAATGGTGACGACTTCTCGTACTGGAAGAAGGTGATGGAAGTATATCTGAAGACCAACTTCGACCAGTGGTTCAACATCACTAGAGGTTACAAGGCTCTAGTCGATAACGCTGAAATTCCAATGGACCCGAACATTGAAATACAGAAACAAAGAAAAATGCACAGATCGATTTCAAAGATGTCAACACAATTCAGTGCGGGCTAACAAAAGAAGAGTTGAACTGTGTCGGTCCACATGAAAATGCAAAGGAACTTTGGAATAAGCTAATAGAACTACACGAGGGAACTAGTGACGTCAAGGTAACAAAGAGAGATTTATTTTTGAATAAATTATTTAATGTCAAAATGCAAGAAGGTGAGACTGCCAATTAGTTGCACGCGAGGTTAAAGGACATCTTCAACGGACTCCACACAATTGACCACCAATTAGAGAACCGGGACCTAATAAGGTGTGCCTTAAATACATTTCCTCGAAATGCACTGTGGGCTTCAATCATGGATGCCTATAAGATTTCAAGGAACTTATCAAAGTTAAAACTAGATGAATTATTCTGTGAACTAGAACGACACGAATAGACTAACGCCAAATCTGAGAAAGGTCTTGCTCTTATTGCAGGATCATCAAAAGATAAATTCAAATCCAAGCCAGAACCTGAAGACGAGTCTAACCCAAACTCATATGATGAAGAACACCTGGTGAACTTGGTAAGAAAAATATTCACCAGGAGAAAGAAGAACTTCACCAACAAGGACTTGCAGAAGATCAACTTCACCTCCAACTCTAACAATAAGAACGTGACCTACTTCGGATGCAACAAGAAGGGGGATTACAAGACCGACTGGACGAATTTCAAAAATAAGAAGGCCCTCAAAGAGACATGGGATGAATCATCTAGAGATGAATCAGATGGCAGAGAACCAAAGCACTCCAATGAGGTATATTTTAGTTTAAATAAAAAATTCTTTAAAATCATTGCATGCTTGAATAGGAAATTAACTTCTTATGAAAATCAAATAAACGAACTAACAAAAGAAAATAATAAACTTAATGAACAATTAGAATTAAACTCAACAACTGAACCAATTCAAATTGAAATCACAACTCAACTAATCCGGCCACACTCGACCACGTAGATTTGGAGAGCTCTCGGGCTAAGGACATTGGTCACACTCGACCACATAGATTTGGTGACCTCCCAGGCTAAGGACACCGGTCACACTTAACGACATTCATTACATAAATATGGACATAAGCATAATCATGCACTTAACATAAAGTTGATCACTGTTAGGATATATACTAAAAGCCTAGCTTTTGGTATAAACATTTATCTAGAAATAAGAATCACATTGGTCAAATGTCTACATTTATGATAAATATAGTTTTTCAATTAATTTATATTGTAGATAACATGGTGTGTGGAGTCACACACAGAGGATCATGTTATCAGTACCTTATAAATTATAAACAGTAGCTCACAACCAAGATGGAAAGGAACAAACCATTGGAAGGTCGTAGTGTAATTAGGTATTAGTTTATCTTAACTATATAATTACACTAGTACACTTAGAGTGTATTGAGTAGGACCATTAGAGGTCGTTTCTTTTTATACTGACTTTATAAAGGAACAAAGACCTCAGTTATTATGGAAGTGTGTGCTCTTAATCCTAATATAATAACAAGCACATATATTTATCAATGGATGAGATTTAGTTCAATAAATCAATAAGCCCGAAAAGTTGGGAAATGATATTACTTATAGTGTGTGTTGTTGATTATAGAAGGAAATTGTGTCCTAGTAATCTAGGTTGAGAATGACCCCAAAAGGAGCTCATAAGGATTGTCATGTTAAACCCTGCAGGTGGACTTAGTCTGACATGACGATAAGGTTGAGTGGTACTACTCTTGGACTAAGATATTAATTAAGTGAGTTGTCAGTAACTCATTTAATTAGTGGTCATTTGACATCTTAAACACAGGGAAACTAACACACTCATAATAAGAAGGAGCCCAAAATGTAATTTGGGATTGGTGTGGTAGTTCAATAATAGTTCTTTAGTGGAATGAATTATTATTGATGAAATTAAGTTGTGTGTTCGGGGCGAACACGGGAAGCTTAATTTCATCGGGAGACCAAAACTAATTCCTCCTCTCGGTCCCTATCGTAGCCTCTTGTATATAGAGATTTATACCCACCACATACCCACTTCTTAGCCAACCTATAGGGGTCGGCCAAGCCAAACTTGAAGCTTAAGCTTAGGGTCGGCCAAGCCTAAAGGTTGAGCCTTAAGGTGGTCGGCCAATTGCTTGGAGCCCAAGCTTAGGTGGCCGGCCACATCATATTAAAAAGGGATTTTTATTAAAATTATTTCTTATGTGGATATCATGGTTTTAAAAGAGAGTTTGAAATTTAAATCTTTCCTTTTATAGCTTTCTACAAAAGATTAAGAAAAGATTTGAAATATTTCCTTATTTGTAGATTGAAAGGTAGATTTTAAATTTTGAGAAAACTTTCCTTTTTTAACCATGTTCATGGTTTAAAAGAGAGTTTAAAAATTAAATATTTCTTTTATAAAGCTTCTACAAAAGATTAAGAAAAGATTTGATATCTTTCCTTATTTGTAGATTAAAAGAGATTTTAATTTTTAGAGATAACTTTCTTTTTATCCACATGTTTAAAAGAAATATTTTAATTTATAAAATTTCCTTTTTACAAATCACTATGAAGGGAAAAATTATTGGAGAAATTTTTAGAAATTTCTGGAGACAAATTAGGAGTTTTTAATTAATTAAAACTCTCCTTGTTTATAGCTTTAATGTGGCCGGCCATGTAATGTGAGAAGAGAAAATTATTTTTAATTAAATAAATTTTATTTTTCATAACAAAAGAATTAAGGAAGTTTTTTATTTAAATTTCCTTATTTACCAAGACCAAGGATTATAAAAAAGGGGGTAGAGGTGCCTTCATGGCTAACGACTGTATTCTTTTTCTCTCCCTCTTTTCTTTGGTGTGGCTGACCATAGAAGTTTTCTCTTCTTCCTTTTCTTTCTTCTTCATTGGCCGAGTCTCATCATCTCATGGAGCTTGAAGGTGGTCGGATTCTAGCTTGGAGAAGAAGGAGAGAAAGGAAGCATCCCTTGGAGCTTGGTGGTGGCCGAACCTCATCCTTTCATGGAGCTATTGTGTTGGCCGAATCTTTCTTGGAGAAGAAGGTGGCTTAGGTGGATTCTCATCTCGGTAGATCGTTACCCACACAACGTCCGGGATAAGAAGAGGAATACGGTAGAAGATCAAGAGGTTATTTGCTTACAAAGAAAGGTATAACTAGTAATTATTTTCCGCATCATACTAGTTTTCTTTGTATAGTTATTTTTGGAAATACCAAACACAAGAGGCATATGATTCAAGAGTTTTCGGATTTGTTTCGAATTTGTGTTTTCTTTGTTTTTGAATTTGTGATTCGATTGTTCTTTTTGGTTAACCTAGAGTTATTTAAGGAAATTAAATATTAGCTTTCCTTAAAAGGCTTTGTCTAGGCGGTGGTGGTTGCTCCCATATCCAAGAAGGCCATGTGCCTCGCCATGCAATCCTGGAAACTAATTTTAGAAATTAATATTTAATGGAATTAATAACATAGGTGGATTTGAATCAATAGTGTTAAGTTCCATTTGTGATTCAAATCTAAACCATTAGGAACAAATAAGTTAAATTTGGAATCAATGATGTTAAGTTCCGTCTGTAATTCCTAATTTAACTTCTAAAGAACACAATAGGTTATTTAAGGAAAGGTTCGACACTTGTATAAAATTTTTGTACAGTGGAGCCGGTACGATTTTCCTAGGACTAACCAACAATTGGTATCAGAGCTAAGGTTTGCCTCTGTGTGTTTGGTTTTCAAATTAGGTTACGCACATGTCATACATAATTTAGGCAGGATAATAGTAGGATGTGCTAACTTTGTGATTGTAGACTCCAACTATTATGGCTTATAGATGTTGTGTGTGATTGGACCCTTGGACATGTCAAGGGCATTATTTTGTGTGTGCATGATTGTATGTAACTAATACAGCAGGAGTTGTATTAGCCCTAGGATTTTAGAATTTTATTTTCGATGTAGATTACATGTACATTCCCTTGTGGAATATAGGACCGATATATGTAAAATTCTATTTTTGTCGCGGATCGGATTCTTGCGAGGCGTGGTACTTTTGGAGCACCAGAGGCGCAACGAAATAAGAAGTAAGATGGATGTGACAACTCGACCCGATGGTGGTGGCTAAAGATGGCAGCAGCTAGGGTTGGAGCACATGGAGGACAGTAACAGGAAAATGTCATAATAGTTAGAAAATAATTTTCATATTTATTTCTTTTGTCACGCCCCAGAGGAGTCCCTGTCCGAGAAAATTTCGGCAGCATCTCCCCTGTACGGTGGACAATCTGAAACTTTTCTACATCTCACAAATACCTCAGCCACAGGCGGCTGGAATAATAACAACAAAATAAAACATCACCACGCAGTTATATATAATCATATTATACCCTGTCACAACCACGCAGTTAAGATAATTAAACAGTAAAATAATACTCTGACTCGAAATCCACCCTACTCCACTACACTCGTAAAGCTCAAATCCGACGAACTCACCTCTTCTGCCGTCCAGGCAGGCATGTAGTAGAATAAAAACCAAATCCAAATCCATCGATATAATAAAATCTATACCATGTCCATAAGTAAATAAATCCAGAACATAACAAGTCCAAATAGTCTAGAACAGAAAAGGAAACCAAATGAAAAACCAATCACATCCTCGAGGTCTGCAGGGACCAGCAACTGGAACTCTCTCCTGACAGCATCAACCTGAAAATATCAACAATGGAGGCGGGGTGAGTCCAACACTCAGCAGGTACAATTGATATGCAAACTAAAGAAATAACACCTAACACTAATCATGCGTACAGTCTCCTGATAAAGATAAAGGTAACTACAAACTGAAGAAGACAGGAGAGAATCTGTACTAACCAGGACCCGGTAAAAGGACAAACAGTCCGAAAGGTATAGAAGACCTGTATGCATGTCAATCAAGGTATCCAAGCAATGTGCAGCATATAAGTGCAACAAACACAAACACAAACAATAAATGCATCATGCATATGATGCCAATGTCATGGTCACCCCTGACGCCAGTCAGCCGACTCACAACAACAGTGGGACCGAGTGGGTAGGGTTGTGACAACCGTGCACTCAGCAACACTACTCCTGATGAGTGATCGAGTGGACGGGATGCTGTCGGAGTACATACGTACTCCTACCCCAAATCATAAATGGGGGAGCGCAATGCTCTCATCTCCCGGTACGCTATGATGGAGAGGAATCTCTAACATGCTACACGCTGCGTCACACACTACCCATGAGCGGATCAACTGAGCACCGGAAGAGTCAAACTGACGTGCTACCACGCTGTGTCCCGCTACCCATGAGCGTCACAACGGAGCACCGAACAGTGATGAAACTGGCAAAGTGCTCGACAATAAAGGAGCAATCAATCACTCAGCATGCAATCATGCGAATGGTGCATGTCACTAAACATGGTAATATACTAAACCAATCTCTGAACATATCATAATGTGCACCAAAGCGAATGAATCATATCAAGGTATCTGATCATATAAGGTATCAAACCTAGGTCCTGACATGGTAAAATATGGTTATATCACTACCCATGAGCATGTGGAATCAGGTACATATCCATACAAGATGTAAACAAACAATCAATCAATAGGTAGCATGTATTGGGCAGTGATTAACCGAAACAAGTAAGAAACACAATTAATGCATCTTGTTAATTTAATTACTAAGCATATCAAAGACAATAAGTCAAAAGTACCCGCCTCCAAAAAAATAGAAAGGTCAAATCTGACTCCGAGATACTCGTCTCGCGTCAAAGTCCTGTAATACCAAACATATACGAATTATTTAGCTAAATTCCTATAAATAGCTAAATAAATTCTTTAACCCTAATTATCAATTAACCTTAATTAATTATCAATTAACTTGTCCACATCAAAACCTAAATCCATAAACATTAAACAAGAACCTTACCTTTCAATCGCTCCTATTAGTCCACAACCAAGGAAGTTTGTTGTCGGAAAGGATTAGTCGCTGCTGGAGACCAAAAGCAATCCCACAACAAGTCCTACTTCATCTCACGATCAAAATTCCAACACCACAGTATCAACCCACAGCACACAATCCTGTTGAATAAACCCTCACTGCTGAAATCAAACATATCAAGAAGAAGACCAGGACTAAGGCTCGGCAGAACTTGGTGGCCGGAATGCAGAGGTGAGGCGGCGGCTGGGATGCACCCACTGTGCCGGCGATAGTGCTAGGGCACAAGGGAAAATCGACAGCACTTGGGCAGAGAGGTTGTCAACTTGGTGTCACTGCTCGGGCTCTGGCCGGTAGTAAGAGGAGAGGAGATGTGTCGGCGGCGGTGCTAGGGCACGGCGACGGCGGACTAGGGCGGAGGAATTTGCGGCGGTCGGCACAAGGGGTGCGGCGGGCCGACGTCAGTGGGCAGAGAGGAAGATGATCGGGGTGGCTTGGTGCGTCGCCGGCGGCTAGGGCACCGAGACACAGAAGAGGTGAGGAGATGGCCAACAGTGTCTCGGGAGGGTTTGGCGTCGGGGTAAAATAAGGGGAGAAGGAGGAGAAACTGCTCCAAGTAGTTAGGGCTCTCGTCGCCGGCGGTTAGAACTCCGGCGGTTTGAGGCTCGGAGAAATCGGCGAGGGGCGAGGCTCGGCACAGGTCGGCTCGAGGAGAAAAGAGAACGGCGAGGAATAAGGAAAATATAAAGAAAAGAAAAACAAAAATAAAAGGAAAAGAAAATAAAAACTTTTCCTCATTTAAATGGGGTAACCTAAACAGGCTTTTCAGGACCCCGTTTCTATCCCCGTCAACTCGTCCGTACGAGCTCCGAAAAATTCCCGAAAAATGTCCAAAAATTCCGAAAAATTCCCTTACTCATATTCTCCTATTTCCGATATTTTACATCTTTTATTTACTGTGATGTGTGTGTATGCATGTGATGTATGCTAGGATAATTTAAAATTCCTCACTTTAAATAACTAAGTGGAAGAGGGATTTATTTAATTCCACGATCTCCATTACTGGTTTGTAAGTGATGCAAACAAACTTGCGCGTTGGCTCTGAGTGCCTTCCTCCATATCGAATGAGTTTGTTTGCGGATCACTAGATCAAACATCCATTTAGGATGACTATAGGAAATTATTTAAGAGTGTGCGATCTTCCCCATCGGAAGGGGCACAATCTTATTAATGGACTTAGTGTCAAGGAATGATATACACTTAGGCACGTCTAATAGTATCCTCCCCATCGGAGTCACTGCTATTATTTGTGTGACCAAAGGAAAACCAACTATTAATTTGTCAAAAAGATAAGTTGACAAGATAATAAAATTAAAACCCCCTCTTACAAATGTCGAGTTTTTATATACGACCACACTATCATGGCATACAAAATTCACGTTGTATGAGGTAATTTTATTTGTCAGGATGACAAAAAAATAAAACTAATGGGAAAACCACCTCTTACAAATGTTTGGTTTTGTATACGTCCACACTATCGTGGCATACAAAATTCACGGTGTTTGAGGTAATCTTATTTGTCATAAAGACTTATTGACAAGATAATTAATGGGTGAAACCCTCCTCTTACAAATGTTTGAATTTGTATACGTCCACACTATCATGACATGCAAAATTCACAGTGTTTGAGGTGTTGGTGAATTTAAATCATATTATTTTGAGGAATCAATATTATTTCAAATTCAAAGTTTTTGACCAAATATTTGATAGACCAACTATTAATTTTATTTGTCATAAAGTTAGGATGACAAGATAATAAAATTAATGAATAAAATCTCCTTTTTGATTTTGTATACGTTCACACTATCGTGGCATACAAAATTCATGGGGATTTTAAGGTGTTGGTCTTGACCAAATATTTTTGTGATTCTTAGGATTTAAAATGTTTGTCAATCCCCTAGTTGTTATACTATAGAATAGACTTAATAGTCCCATTTGTAATGATTGGAAATAGAACTTGGACATTTAGGTAGATTGTCCTCTTAGAACTAAGAACAAAATAGGTGTATTTCATTCATTAGTTAATACATGATTAGTGGTGTTATCTACCGGTACCTGGTGTGTAGATACGGGAGTCACTGATCATGTCTACAATTCATTGCAGAGGTTCCAGGGAACCCGATAACTATATGAAGGGGAAGTCACCGTCTACATGGGCACTGCTACAAAAGTGGTAGTTGTTGCAGTGGGAGATGTTTATCCTCTGATAGGAATAAAATATGGATTTTAAGAAATTATCTTTACGTACCAAGTTTAGAAAGAATTTGATTTCGGTTTCTAAACTATCAAAGAATAGATATTCTATCTATTTTGATAACAAACTTGTTATCAAGAAAATAGGAAAGATATTTGTTCTGGTACGTTAGTTGACAATTTATAAATCCAATAACTCCCACAATGCAATAAATGGAAATTAGTAATACATCTTCTAACTTTAATAAGAGAAAGGAACCTTTGGAAATGAACCAATCACATCCTTGGCAGTCTAAGGCTAGGTTATATTAACTTGAGTAGGATTCAAAGGATAAAAATCAATGAACTCTTAGGTTCATTGGTAGTGAAAATCTTCCAATCCTACGGGCCTTACTTGGAAGGAAAAATAACCAAGAAGCTTTTAAAGTCTAAGGGATATAGAGCCGAGGATGTGTTGGAATTGGTTCATTCTGATTTGTGTGGTCCTATGACTATCCAGACAAGAGGTAGGTTCAAAAATTTTGTCTATTTTATAGACAACTATTTGAGATATAGATACATTTACTTGATGCACCGCAAGACTAAGTGCTTTGATTAGTTCAAAGAGTACAAGGCTGATGCGGAGAAACGTCAAAGTAAAAGTATCAAGTCACTATGGTAATATCATAGTGGCGAGTACCTCTTGGGAGAATTTAGGAGTCATTTATCAGAAGAAGGGATTCAATTCCAACTAACTACACCTGGTACACCCCAACAGAATGGTGTAGTGGAAAGAAGGTATGAGGCTCTTATGGAATAATTAGATCGATGATGAGTTATTCAGAAAATTACCAACTTCGTTTTAAGGATATACACTGGAAACGGAAGTGAACATAGTACCTTCTAAGTCAGAACTCTCTACTCCCATAGAATTGCAGAATGGGCGGATTTGGGTGGTCTAGCACATGAGAGACACTGATAAGTTGGGCAGGAGTTCACTTGTTTGTGAGTTATCCTACAGAAACGAAAGGAGATTTATAGTCCTCAAAATCGGAAGGTCATTGTTAGCACCAATGACCAATTTCAGAAAAGGACTATACAATGAACCACAAGCCCATAAGTAAAATTGTTCTTAAAGAAATGACACGTCTAATCTTGTACCAACTGTACAAGATGAAATATCACAAGAAACTGCAACACGTATCACAAATGATACACAATTGCAGAAAGTGCCTCGTCGTAATGGGAGGGTTGTTAGGCAACCTAAAAGATTCATGTTTTGGGAGAGTCTTTGGACTTGATCCCTTGTGGGCATGAACCTGATCCCCGGACATATGACGAAGCACTCTAAGATAAAGATGCAGCATCTTTGCAAAGAGCAATAAATATAGAATTAGAATATATGTATTCTAATAGAGTCTGGGAGCTTATAAAACCACCAGATGGTGTAAAAGCCATTAGGTGTAAAGAGGTCCACAATAGAAAAAGAGGGATAGACGGGAAGGTAGAAACTATCAAAGCAAGGTTTGTTGAAAAAGAAAACTTTTTCACTGGTAGCCATGCTTAAGTCTATCCGGATTCTTTTATCTATTTAGCAAGTGGATGTCAAGACATCTTTCCTTAATGGAAGTCTTGAAGAAAACATCCATATATAGCAACCAGAAGGGTTCATTGCAAAGAGCAAAGAGCATCTTGTGTGTAAGCTCAATCAGTCTATGGACTGAAGTAAAGCTTCAAGGTCTTGGTACATCCGGTTTAATAAAGTAATCCAGACCTATGGATTTATTTTATAACCGAATGAGTTTTTTGTATACAAGAAGTGTGATGGAAACGTGGTGGTATTTCTTGTACTATACGTAGATAACATTTTTGGTAGTTGGAAATAATATCAAAGTGTTGTCAGAAGTAAGGGTATGGTTGTCCAAACAATTCGATAAGGACTTGGGAGAATGCATATATTCTTGGGATCAAAGGGATCGCAAGAAAAGAATATATTTTACTTATCCCAAGCTTCATATATCGAAACAATCCTTGCTTGTTTTAAGTATGCAAAACTCCAAGAAAGGTTTCTTACCTTTTCAGCATGGAGTAGCTTTATTTAAAGAGATGTCTCCGAAGATATCAAAGGAGATAGAGGAAATGAAGGCAGTTCCTTATGCTTCGACTGTCGGAAGTCTAATGTATGCTATGCACAAGATCAGAAATCTGCTTTGCCATGGGCATGGTTAGCAGATATCAAAGTAACCCTGGACAAGGACATTGGATTGCGGTAAAGCATATATAGAAGTACCTTAGAGGCACTAGAGATTATATGCTAGCTTACAAGGCAGATAATTTGCTCCCTGTGAGTTGCACGGATTTTGACTTCCAATCGGATAGGGATAATAGTAAGTCAACCTCGGGGTTTTATGTTTACTTTAGGAGGTGAAGTCATAACTATGGAGGAGTGTTAAGCATAGATGTTTTTTCGGACTCCACCACAAAAGCTGAGTATATGGCAGCCTCTGATGTAGCCATAGAAGCTGTATGGCTCAGATACTTCAAGATAGCTGTTTGCCCAAAATAATTTGGTGTAGTAGCAAACTCGAAGAAACCATAAGTCCATAAGGCAAGTAAACACAATAGAGCGTAAGTACTACCCAATACGAGAAATTGTATAACGAGGAGAAGTTGTTGCCGCTTAGATTGCATCAAGTGATAACCTGGAAGATCCTTTCACTAAGGCCCTTAAAGCAAGAGCTTTTGATGAGCATGTTGAAGGGTTGGGAATCAGATGTATGGCAGCAAATATGGCAGCTTAGTCTTTTAGTATAAGTGGGAGATTGTTAGGATGTATACTAAAAGCCTAGCTTTTGGTATAAACATTTATCTAGAAATAAGAATCACATTGGTCAAATGTCTACATTTATTATAAATGTAGTTGTTCAATTAATTTATATTGTAGATAACATGATGTGTGGAGTCACACACAGAGGATCATGTTATCAGTACCTTATAAATTATAAACAATAGCTCACAACCAAGATGGAAAGGAACAAACCATTGGAAGGTCGTAGTGTAATTAGGTATTAGTTTATCTTAACTATATAATTACACTAGTACACTTAGAGTGTATTGAGTAAGACCATTAGAGGTTGTTTCTTTTTATACTGACTTTATAAAGGAATAAAGACCTCAATTATTATGGAAGCGTGTGCTCTTAATCCTAATATAATAACAAGCACATATATTTGATATTTATTTCTTTAATTTATCAATGGGTGAGATTTAGTTCGATAAATCAATAAGCCCGATAAGTTGAGAAGTGATATTACTTATAGTGTGTGTTATTGATTATAGAAGGAAACTGTGTCCTAGTAATCTAGGTTTAGAATGACTCCAAGAGGAGCTCATAAGGATTGTCATGTTAAACCCTGCAGGTGGACTTAGTCTGACATGACGATAAGGTTGAGTGGTACTACTCTTGGACTAAGATATTAATTAAGTGAGTTGTCAAAAACTCATTTAATTAGTGGTCATTTGACATCTTAAACACAGGGAGACTAACACACTCATAATAAGAAGGAGCCCAAAATGTAATTTGGGATTGGTGCGGTAGTTCAATAATAGTTCTTTAGTGGAATGAATTAATATTGATGAAATTAAGTTGTGTGTTCGGGGCGAACACGGGAAGCTTAATTTCATCGGGAGCTCAAAACCAATTCCTCCTCTCGGTCCCTATCGTAGCCTCTTGTATATAGAGATTTATACCCACCACATACCCACTTCTTAGCCAACCTATAGGGGCCGGCCAAGCCAAACTTGAAGCTCAAGCTTAGGGTCGGCCAAGCCTAAAGGTTGAGCCTTAAGGTGGCCGGCCAATTGCTTGGAGCCCAAGCTTAGGTGGTCGGCCACATCATATTAAAAAGGAATTTTTATTAAAATTATTTCTTATGTGGATATCATGGTTTTAAAAGAGAGTTTGAAATTTAAATCTTTCCTTTTATAGCTTTCTACAAAAGATTAAGAAAAGATTTGAAATATTTCCTTATTTGTAGATTGAAAGGTAGATTTTAAATTTTGAGAAAACTTTCCTTTTTTAACCATGTTCATGATTTAAAAGAGAGTTTAAAAATTAAATATTTCTTTTATAAATCTTCTACAAAATATTAAGAAAAGATTTGATATCTTTCCTTATTTGTAGATTAAAAGAGATTTTAATTTTTAGAGATAACTTTCTTTTTATCCACATGTTTAAAAGAAAGATTTTAATTTATAAAATTTCCTTTTTACAATTAACCATGAAGGAAAAAATTATTGGAGAAATTTTTATAAATTTCCGAAGACAAATTAGGAAGTTTTAATTAATTAAAACTCTCCTTGTTTATAGCTTTAATGTGGCTGGCCATGTAATGTGAGAAGAGAAAATTATTTTTAATTAAATAAATTTTACTTTTCATGACAAAATAATTAAGGAAGTTTTTTATTTAAATTTCCTTATTTGCCAAGACCAAGGATTATAAAAGAGGGGGTAGAGGTGCCTTCATGGCTAACAACTCTATTCTTTTTCTCTCCCTCTTTTCTTTGGTGTGGCCGGCCATAGAAGTTTTCTCTTCTTCCTTTTATTTCTTCTTCATTGGCCGAGCCTCATCATCTCATGGAGCTTGAAGGTGGCCGGATTCTAGCTTGGAGAAGAAGGAGAGAAAGGAAGCATCCCTTGGAGCTTGGTGGTGGTCGAACCTCATCCTTTCATGGAGCTATTGTGGTGGCCGAATCTTGCTTTGAGAAGAATGTGGCTTAGGTGGATTCTCATTTCGGTAGATCATTGCCCACACAATGTCTGGGATAAGAAGAGGAATACGGTAGAAGATCAAGAGGTTATTTGCTTACAAAGAAAGGTATAATTAGTAATTGTTTTCCGCATCATACTAGTTTTCTTTGTATAGTTATTTTTGGAAATACCAAACACAAGAGGCATATGATTCAAGAGTTTTCAGATTTGTTTTGAATTTGTGTTTTCTTTGTTTTCGAATTTGTGATTCGATTGTTCTTTTTTGTTAACCTAGAGTTATTTAAGGAAATTAAATATTAGCTTTTCTTAAAAGGCTTTGTCTAGGCGGTGGTGGTTGCTCCCATATCCAAGAAGGCCATGTGCCTCGCCATGCAATCCTAGAAGCTAATTTTGGAAATTAATATTTAATGGAATTAATAACATAGATGGATTTGAATCAATAATGTTAAGTTCCGCTTACGATTCAAATCTAAACCATTAAGAACAGATAAGTTAAATTTGGAATCAATGATGTTAAGTTCCGTCTGCGATTCCTAAGTTAACTTCTAAAGAACACAATAGGTTATTTAAGGAAAGGTTCGACACTTGTACAAAATTTTTATACAGTGGAGCCGGTACGATTTTCCTAGGACTAACCAACAATCACTACTTAAACATGGACATAATCGTAAATCTTAACATAAGCATGCAAATTCATAACGTAAGCTTAAGCATAGGCTTGTGCATCAATATAGCATGAGCATGCATAATAAACTAACATGATTGTAAGGGAATAACATGATCAACCTCCCTAATACCATGAATAAAACTAACTCTTATTAAATCTGAAAGATAGGAATTATATGACCCATCTAGAGCAACAAGGAAAGTTCCACTTCTAATGGAAAGCAAGTATAAGGACCTAAGCATGATTGTAAGAGAAAGGCATGATTTATAGCTTAACTTGTTGAACCCTAAGGATCCTAACTTTCATCCCAATAATGAGTTAATAAGGTTTCTGATTTCATAGCATTTGAAATTATGTAAACCAAAATTTAATTGGTACATATCAAACGAACCAACTTATCAACGACATTATACAATGAAAGGTCACCGAGGACATGTTTTATGATCTAACTTGTTAAGCCCTAAGGATCCAAAACTATTATCACTTTGATGAGTTGTTAAGGTTACTTATTTCCTAACATTTATCATGATACAAATCGAAACTAAACTATAACATGTGATATCAAACAACTAGCATATTAACAACATCATTTTCAATGGTCCTACTACATGAAACATAAAGATCCTTAAATATTTTCACAGTATTTAAAGGACCCTAAATTCTGATAAAACATATTAAAATGCTATCTATACGTTAACCATGTGTTCCCTAATTTTAGGGGTCATTGTATGCATCAATAAAATGAATCAACTACATGAAATATTAAAACTACAAATAATGATCCGATTTCACGAAGTGTAAAGAATCCTAAATGTTTTCACCAGTAATTAAATGACATTAAATTCAGATTAATTCACCTAAAATGTTCTCTTTACCTATCCCTTAATTCTACATATTGTAAGAAGGATTTAAAGCATAAATTTTTATATATTTACTAAGTCATTTATATAAAACTTTATTCACATGGTTATATAAATTTTTATATATTTACTAAGTCATATAAATTTATATACATAGGTTATATAAATTTTTATATGCACATTTGATTTTAATTAAATTATATATATATATATTTATATTCAGCAGCCTTCTTAATTGATAAATTCAAATTTTATAAATGTAAGCTAACTTAATTAATTAAATCTAACTAACTCTATCTATTTAAATTAATAAATTCTTAATTAAATCTAAAATAATCAAATAAATCCTCTTAATTAAATAATTCTAAATTGTAATTAAATTGTAATTAATCTAATAAATCTCCTTAATTAAATAAATCTGAATTTTAATTAAATTATAATTTAACCCAATAAATCCCTTTAATTAAATAAGTGGTTTTGGACACTACAATTCCTCCCCCCTTAAATAAAATTTCATCCTTGAAATTAACACTTACCAAACAATCCTGGGTAGCGGCTTCTTACGTCTCCCTCGGTCTCCCAAGTAGTTTCCTCCTAGGTGCAATTCGACCACCTAACCCTGACCATTTTTATCACCTTACTCCGTAACATTTAAGCATGGTGTTCCTGGGCTGCATGCAAGATATCAGTCAACATTGAAAATTCCTACAATTACTATACTATCCCCGAAAGATCTCCAAAACTTACTTAGGAAAGAAAATTCAAAACTTCTAAGACATATTATGATCAAAGGTTCGGCTATGAACATTAAGGTCCTAAGTTTTTTTTTTTAAATGAATTGTTCTAGATTCAGAAGTTAAATGCTATAAGGTCATTTGAAACTAAGGGTAAAAGTCATTCTATATTAGGAGGAAAAAAATTAGATTAAGCATAAAGCTAACCATAATATTTTGACAACCAAGCTAACAATTAATTAAGTCTAAGTAGTTTTAATCAATGTTATCTATATTACGTCAAGCCTCTAACTCAACATTTCAACAAACATTTATTTTCCTCATACACATAAGATATAAAGCATTTAAAATTACAGACTTAAGGCTTGACTTCGTGAGCTTCTCGGAACTGGCAGTAGGCACAACCCTTCTAGGAAACTTAGCTCTAATACCAACTATGACATCCCTAGTTTTATATATATATATATATATATATATATATATATATATATATATATATATAACTACAGATATCACTTACACATACTTCCATAATGGGTTCTCAATTCAACTAAGATACATAGATATCTCTTAAAACATAAATTATTAGCGACCTTTGGTACTGGTCATACAGTTTAGAATTTATTCTTCAAAGAAAACACCTAACTAATGCAGAAACTAAACTGAAAGGTCTTCGGATTGTACTTCCATTGTCTCAAGCTGGCTCACTATCAATGCCTCCTATCTCAATTATCCCATTATCTAAAAAAGTTAAAATTTGTGAGTCGAGAGAGTCAGCATATTCAAAATTTTGTTATGTATTAGTTAGCGCCAATAATCTAGTGTACTAAGGGAGACACATGCTAAGTAACTTAGGACTTTCCTACTGGCATACCATAAATGAAAGCATAGGCATCGACATAAGCATGAGAGCATAAACATAAGCATGTAGATAAGCTAAGCATAAGAGTAGGCTTGAACATGAGCAGGCACATAAGCATTGGCGTAAGCATACTTGCATGGCATAAACACAAACATAAGTATAGACTTAATCATGAGTATGTACATAAGCATAGACATAAGAATACTTGCATGGCATAAACATACACATAAGAATAGACTTAATCATGAGCATGTACATACAACCATAAACATAACCACGTAGGGTTGGTGAGCTCCCGGGCTAAGGTCCTAGGGATTGGTGAGCTCCTTGGCTAAGGACACCTGTCACATTCAACTACATAAGGTTTGGTGTGCTCCTGGGCTAAGGACATTGGTCACACTCGACTACATAGATTTGGTGAACTCCCGGGCTAAGGACATCTATCACACTCGACCACGTAGATTTGGTGAGCTCCCAGGCTAAGGACACCAGTCACACTCAATCACGTAGATTTGGTGATCTCCCAGTCTAATAATACCGATCACATTCAACCACATAGATTTGGTAAGCTCCTGGGCTAAGGAAATCAGTCACACTCGACTACGTAGATTTGGTGAGCTCCCTAACTAAGGACACCAGTCACACTCAACGATATTCATTACATAAACATGTACATAAATATAATCATGCAGTTAGCATAAACTTGATCACTACTTAAATATAGACATAATCATAAATCTTAACATAAGCATGCAAATTCATAACGTAAGCTTAAGCATAGACTTGTGCATCAACATAGTATGAGCATGCATAAGAAACTAACATGATGGTAAGGGAATAACATGATCAAGCTCCCTAATACCATGAATAAAACTAAATTTTATTAAATCCGAAACATAGGAATTATACAATCCATCTAGAGCAATAAGGAAAGTGCCACTTCTAACAGAAAGCAAGTATAAGGACCTAAACATGATTGTAAGGGAAAGACATGATTTATAGGTTAACTTGTTGAACCCTAAGGATCCTAACTTTCATCCCATTAATGAGTTAATAAGGTTTTTGATTTCATATCATTTGAAATGATGTAAACTAAAATTTAATTGGTACATATCAAACGAACCAACTTATCAACAACATTATACAATGAGAGGTCATCAAGGACATGTTTTACGACCTAACTTGTTAAGTCCTAAGGATCCAAAACTATTATCACTTTGATGAGTTGTTAAGGTTACTGATTTCCTAACATTTATCATGATACAAACTGAAACTAAACTATAGCATGTGATATCACACAACTAACATATCAACAACATTTCTCTCAAAGGGGGAGAACCCTTCTCCAAGGAAAGGGGCAGAGCCCCAAGCCAAAGATGTGTCAAAAGGGGAGAAATCCCTTTTTTACCAAGGGGGCATGACCCCCTCATGTTCTCTGCAACGATTGTGCCTGGAGGCATGGCTAGGGTGTGAATCACCACTAGTGAAGGGGCATGGTTGTGCCTTTTAGCATGGCCAACCTCTAAATTTACTCTAGAAATATGGCATGGCTATGCCATTTGGCACAGTCAAAACATGATTCGATTCTGGAAGGGGACATAGCTATGTAGATTCACATGGCTGCCCCCATGTTGGCTGCTGGTGGGAGGCACAATCGTAGCCTACTTTGTTGCTGGTGCTAGGGCATGTTCGTGCCTATGGGGCATGGCCTACCTATGGTTGGCGTGGGTGGAACCACATGGCCATGCCAAGGGACACGACCAAATTGTTGTATCTTCACAAGTAGCTTCAATGTGTCTTTCCACTCTATTTTTACTCTAAATTGCATCCTATCAATAAAAACAAGCAAGGAGAAGATCTTTGAATAAATAGAATAGAAATATGAATAGTAATGGAATAGGATGTAATAAACATAGATTATATGCATGAAATATAAGTAGATATGCATCAAAGAATACCTAAAAACATATATAATCTACGCACATCACATCTCCAAACTTTAACCTTTGCTTGTTCTCAAGTAAAAATTGTAATCTAGACTCCTGTGGCTAAATAGTGTATCATAATCTCTAGAAAATTAGTCTATTCCTATCAAATGATTTCATTAGTTAGGAAGATATCAAAGTTATTTGAGTATGACCTAAGTAATAGTTCTCCATGCTCAGTGCAATAGTGACCTAAATTTTCCAAGTTTCAATCCCTAAGCCTACTCAAGTCATCATAAAGTCATGTTCCTTATACCTCTAGTGATAGATACTTATCTGCCACACACATTGTTTATATCTCTCAATCTACCTAGGGACTCAAAATCATGTTCAATATTAAGAGAAACATAGCAGTTATTTTTCCAGTAACCTAACTTGATCTCAAAAGGATAACTTGCTAGTTTCCACTCACAACAACTATTTTTTTATATCATTTATTCATTTTTTTTTTCATTTTCATTTTTTTCTTTAAGTGATTGCAAGGTGCAACACTTGAATACAAATGTGCATAAATGCAAATGTAGGGATATTTTGATTTTTCCAAATGAGTTGACATGATTCGAACATCATCCAGTAACCAAAATATAGTTTGAGAAATCACCATGAAAATACTAGTACTAATAAAGTTATTTGAATCATGACTATTTTCAGAGTCATCTACCATTAAAATTAGAGAAAGTGTAAAGAGATCCTAAAATAAGGCCAATACTTAAACTTTTATAGTAAAAATATTGCTCACTTTATACTATCATGGATAAAAAAAGATAGATCACTAAATATACCGATACCATACGTCAACAATAAATCACATGAAATCTAGAACAAGTATGCTAGTTTTTTTCCATTAAGGAATAAACAATCATGACGTGATGTATGATGCAACTAGGTAAATTATTATGCAATAAAAAATATGCAAAAACTAAACTACAACCTAGCATATCCCCCAAACTTAAACTTTTCATTGTCCCAATGAAAATTAGAAATGTAATATGGAGGAGGTTTTGAAGTTAGAGAAGTTTCCAAGTGATGAGATCAAATAGTTGAGACATTCATATTTTAGAGATACTTCTCTATCTATGATTTGCATTCCTCGACAACTTTGAAACCTACAAAAAGAAATTAGACAAGAAAAAGTAAGTAGAGGGATTAGTGTATAATGAAGAAAGAAAAAAGACTAGAAAGAAACTAAAATCTTAAATAAAAATAAGAAAAAGAACTTTGGCTGCCTCCCAAGAAACGCTTATTTTAGGTCATTAGCTCGACCCCTTATTAGGCTTTTTGAAATCACACTTTAGTAAGACTAAGACACTTCCAGACTTTTCTTTTAATAGCCCATTTTATTATGGAGAGAGTTGTTGCCATATGATCAATATAGTGCATCACTACTCTCTCCATCTTCATCTTCTTGCAAGTTCTTTCCAGAGGGCAGAGATGGTTCAGTGTGAGCTTCCAAATCCCAACCTCATGAAAATCTACACACCAATAATAAAAATATACCTCCCACAAGCACATGATATAAAATAGAACTAGAACCATATTAACTTTGACGAGCATATATCAAAAATTGAATCACATCTAACAAAATCAATTACAGGTACTTCTATAAATTTTTCTAAAAGATCACTAGAAATACTAACCTTGCTTCACTAAGAGGTACCTAAAAGGAATAAACAAGTAGATTTGACTTCTTTTGGATCAAATGATAGCTCTGGCTCTGGCTTAGGTGGTAGTGCAACTAAAGGTGATGATTCTTGGGGCTCTTCTATCTCTACATAAGTCCCTACATATTGATCCACAATATGTTCAATTCTTGTAACTCTCATAGTCTCAAAGGGTTGTGTGGACAAAGGAGGTGATTCTTGAGATACTACTTCCACAATATAGTTCTCTACACTTCCTTCCATAACATGAACATCATCACAAATAGTAAAAAATATACTAATATCAATATCATCTGTAGGAGAATCAGCTACAAGAGGGTCAACAACTTCACTTACAGTCATAAATTGATCAACCTCAACACATTCATCATCTAAAAATTCTATTTCACTATAATACCCTGGTAGGAAGATCTAAAAATTTACAATTCACTGCATTATCATTACAATCATTAATAAAGAGTCTTCATCCTTATATACATCAATAAATTTGCATTCAACCATATTAGTATCATAGAATTTGTCAAAAATTTTACTGTCATTGGCCCCACTAGCCTTTATGCAAAAGGAATCCTTAGTGGAGGTTTTGGGGAGAATCAGTTATCTTTTCCCCAAATTCACTTTCAGCTTGTTGCGGGGGTTCAAATTGGTTGTCCAGTATAATCAACCAATGAGGGAAAGGTATTTATGGCCTATGGACACTTTCTGTAGTGTTGGAACTAAGTTTTTGTGACTCTATTATTTTTCTCCTCATTTCTATACAGATCTTTCTCCAAAAGTTCATCAAGATTCTTATCACTTCTTAACTTGATAACATTACATTTTACACTAGACTTCTCTGTTCTTTTTGCCCCTTCATTTTGTGATTTGATGAAGTCTCTATAATTTAATGAAGTTTCCTCTCTGTGCATGGGAGGTTGTAACAACTCATGTGAAAGTTGCCATTGCATTCAAGGGTTGCACTTTAGGAATTATCTGAGGAGATTCCATCCCACTTTTGTCTAACTGATGTACGTAGGTTATATATATATATATATATATATATATATATATATATATAGACATTCTTTAATGCATATCTACTTATATTTCATGAATATAATATATGTGTGTTGCACCCTATTTTATTATTATGTCATACTTCCATTCTATTTGTATGGAGATCTGCTCTTTATTTATTTTCATTGATAGGAAACGATTTAGAGCAAAAACAGAGCTTAAATGGAGTCTAGAGTCTTTAAAATACCCAACGAGTGCTTATGAGGCATGGTCATGTGAAGATATGGCAGAAACCAGTATTTCACATTACCTAGTCGTGCCTCTTAAGTATGACCAAGTCTAAAGACACGACCGTGTCAAATTCTGCAGCTTTTTACACTACAGATAAAAAGTAAAATGGTTATAACTTTTTACTTGTTTGGAGTTATGAGCTATTCTAGATATAAAAATGTAGATAACTTCAAGATTTATAACTTTTATTCAGACTTCAACTAGAGAAAACTATGTTTAGACATGATAATAGGCTCCATAAGTGAGGCACGACCATGTCAAATTTTGTAGTTTTCTATACTACAGATCAAAAGTAAAATGACTATAATGTTTTTCTTGATTAGAGTTTCTGGATGTTTGAGAAACCAAAATATGGCTAACTTCAAGATCTATAACTTTGCTTTAGATGTCAACCCGATAAAACCACGTTAAGATATGATAAAAGGCTCTATAATTGAGACATAACCCTGACACATGGCCTTGTAAAATCAAACGGTCATGTCTCCTTTTCTAATCCCATTCATGCTTTGGCCGTGCCAAAAGATACAGTCGTGACATAGCCCAGGCAGGGGTCTTGCCTAGTGATATAAAAGGGAATTTTCTCCCCTTTTTACTCATCTTTAGAGTACACCCATTCCTTAGGGAAGGGTTCTCTCCATCTTCACCAATCCAAATGATGTATCCACCTCCGGAGCAAGGATTGCAAGTAAGAAGACCGGCGATGTATTGATAAGCTTTCTCATCTCTTTATCTCACTTATTGAGTTGTAGATTGCTTAACTCTTGTCTTTTATTTGTAAATCCTTTTTAATGTAGTAGATCTCTAAATCTAGGATATAGGAAGTAGTTGTGATGTAATGTTGATATATGAACTATGTATTTGGATATTTTCTTGTGCTATGATATGTTTATACCATGTTTTATCTGTGTTGTACCTTATATATGTTTGACCAAATGAATGTGAGGTTAATTCATATAAATGTAGAGTTTTGTTCACCGTGTAGAGGAGGTACTTTAGATTGTATGACCAAAAAATCCTGTGACAGAGTGTATCCTTACTTTCTACAGTAGTTCCTTGAAATGAAGGGAAGCTAATTAGAGTTTAGAAGGTTTCTTCCAAATTAATGTTAGGAAGTGATTTGTGTAATCTAGCGATTGTATGATTGGGAGTCCTTTTATAGAGGGTATCTCTTTAATCAGATTTTCTAGGCTACCTCTTCTAATTAATTGTATTAATCTGCCATTAGGTAGTAAATTGGTTAAGTCTAGAGATTTATGACCGGGAGGCCCTAGGGTATCCCTTTTGTTGGTTGCTACTCGGAAAACCCATTGGCTCCACTGTACAAAAATTTTGTACGTGATCTGAACCTTTCCTAGCTACCATGTGTTCTTTTAAGTTAAACTTGTATCTCCTGCGGAACTTAACACGTTTGATTCCAAGTTTAACTTATATGTTCTTTTAGGTTTAGATTTGGATCTCCTGCGGAACTTAACACATTTGATCCAAATCACCTAGGTTATAAATTCAATTAAATATTAGTTTCCAAAATTGGCTTCCAGCACTGCATGGTGAGGCACTTGGCCTTCTTGGATATGGGAGCAACCACCACCGACTAGACAAAGCCTTTTAAGGAAAGTTAATATTTAATTTCCTTATATAACTCTAGGTTAACCAAAAGGAACAATCAAATCACAAGGGAAAAAGAAAAAGAACACAACATCGAAATTAAATTCGAAAAACAAGAATCGAATGCCTCTTGTATTTGGTATTTATACAAAGAAAAATTAACTAGTATGATGCGGAAATTAAATACTAGTTATACCTCTTCCTTGTATGCTAAAAACCTCGAGATCTTATGCCGTATCCCTCGTCTCCTCTTAGACGTCGTGTGGGCGACGATCCTCCAAGACGAACACCACCCGGAAAGCTTCTCCTCCTTCTCTAGAATTCGGCCACCACCACCACAAAGGAGCAAAAGAGAGAAAAGGGAAGAGAGGGAGAGGGGCCGGCCACTTCATGATCTCCAACAACACAATATCAATTGTTATATTTTTCAAGGCCTCCCCTTCCCCCCTTTTTATATTAGTTTCCCAACGGAAAATTATGGAAAGAGTTATATAAAAAATTAGACTCATTCCTATTTCCTTTTAATTTTTTTCTTTTTCTTTCCTTTTAATTAATCAATCCTAGATTGATTTATTAATTAAACAACTATTTGTTGATGTTTAATTATTTGACCGACCCCTTTCTTGGGCACCAAGCAAGGTGGCCGACCACTTATTAAAAGGGAAAGAAATAAAAAAAATTTATAAAATTTTAAAAGAAGAAAACTTCTAATAAAATTTTACAAACTCTTTTTTTTTTTCTAATGTGGATATTAAAAGGAAAGTTTTAAAATTTAAAACCAAGTTTTAAAATTTAAAACATCTATAATAATATTTCTTTTTAAAAGAAAGTTTTATAAATTTTACAACTCTCTTTTAAAACCTTGTGGCCTAATTTAAATTAGGAAAATTTTATAAATTTTTAAAATCTCTCTTTTTACAAATTGTAAATATCTGAGAAAATTTAAAAATTCAAAAACAACCTTCCTAATTTAAATATTGCGGTCATCCCCTTTGCCCAAGGCAAGGGCCGACCACTTCTAGAGAATATGTGGCCGGTCATTGCTTGGTCACCAAACAATGAACCGGCCCCTTCTTGGACACCAAGATAGGCTTTTCTTTGGATGGACTTGAGACTTTATTGAGGCTACAACAGGGACCTAGAGGAGAAATTGGTTTTGGCCTTCCGATGAGCTCGAGTATCCCGTGCTCGCCCCGAACACACAACTCAAGTTCATCGATAATAACTCATTCCACTAGAGAGTTATTACCGCACTACCACACCAATCCCAAATTACATTATGGGCTCCTTCTTATCATGAGTGTGTTAGTCTCCCTGTGTTTAAGATTACGAATGTCCACTAATTAAGTGAGTTACTGACAACTCATTTAATTAATATCTAGCTCCAAGAGTAGTACCACTCAACTTTATTGTCATGTTGGACTAGGTCCACCTGCAGGGTTTAACATGGCAATCCTTATGAGCTCCTCTTGGGGACATTCTCAACCTAGATAACTAGGACACAGATTCCTTCTATAATCAACAACACACACTATAAGTAATATCATTTCCCAACTTATCGGGCATATTGATTTATCGAGCTAAACCTCACCCTTTGATAAGTCAAAGAAATAAATATTAAATATACATGCTTGTTATTATATTAGGATTAAGATCACACACTTCCATAATAACTAAGGTCTAGTTCTTTCACTAAGTCAGTACAAAAAGAACTTACCTAAATGATCCTACTCAATACACTTAAAGTGTATCAGTGTAATTTATTAGTCAAGATAAACTAATACTTAATTACACTACGTCTATTCTGATGGTTTGTTCCTTTCCATCTTAGTCGTGAGCAATTGTTTATAATTTATAGAGAACCGACAACATGATCTTCTAAGTGTGACTCCACACTCCATGTTATCTACTTTATAAATTAATTGAACAATTACATTTAACAAATAAATGTAAACATTTGACCAATGTGATTCTTTATTTCAAAATAAATGTGTACAAAAGCTAAACTTTTAAGTATACACTCCAACAATCTTCCACTTATACTAAAAGTCTAAGCTACCATATCTGTTGCCATACATCTGATTCTCATCCCCTCCACATGCCGATCAAATGTTTTCGCCGGAAGGGCCTTAGTGAAAGGATCTGCCAGGTTATCTGCTGATGCTATCTTGGCGACGACAACTTCTCCTCGCTTGACGATGTCTCGTATCAGGTGGTACTTACGCTCTATATGTTTACTTGCCTTATGAGCTCGTGGTTCCTTCGAGTTTGCAACTGCTCCACTATTATCACAATAAATTGTGACGATCTTGGGAAAACTAGGAATCACATCTAAGTCCATTAGAAAGTTCCTGAGCCATACAGCTTCTTTGGCTGCCTCAGAGGCTGCCATATACTCATCTTCCATGGTTGAGTCTGAGACGCATTTCTGCTTCACACTCCTCCATGCAATGGCTCCACCTCCTAAAGTAAACACATAGCCTGATGTAGACTTACTGTTGTCCCTATCTAATTGGAAGTCTGAATCCGTGTAACCCACAGGGAGTAAATCGTCTGCTTGGTAAAATAGCATATAATCTCTAGTCCTTCTCAGGTACTTTAATATATGCTTTATTGCAGTCCAATGTCCTTGTCCAGGGTTACTTTGATATCTGCTAACTATGCCCACGGTAAAACAGATATCAGGTCTCGTACACAACATTGCATACATAAGGCTTCCTACAGCCAAAGCATAAGGAACTGCCTTCATGTCCTCAATCTCCTTTGATGTTTTTGGAGACATCTCTTTAGATAAGGCTACTCCATGCCTAAAAGGTAAGAAACCTTTCTTGGAGTTTTGCATGCTAAAACGAGCAAGGATTGTATCTATATATAAAGCTTGGGATAGACACAACATTCTTTTCTTGCGATCCCTTATAACTTTGATCCCAAGGATGTGTACACATTCTCCTAAGTCCTTCATATCAAATTTTTTGGACAACCATACCCTTACGTCTGATAATACCTTGACATTGTTGCCAATTAACAAAATATCATCTACGTATAGTACAAGAAATTTCACTATGTTTCCGTTACACTTCTTGTATACACAATTCTCATTTGGACACTGAATAAATCCATATGATTGGATTACTTCATTAAACCGGATGTTCCAAGATCTTGAAGCTTGCTTCAGTCCATAAATGGACCGATTAAGTTTGCACACTAGATGCTCTTTGCCCTTTTCAATGAACCCTTCTGGTTGCTTCATATGGATGTTTTCTTCAAGACTTCCATTAAGGAAAGCTGTCTTGACATCCATTTGCCAAATCTCATAATCCATATGAGCGACAATGGATAAGAGTATCCGGATAGACTTAAGCATAGCTACTGACAAAAAGGTCTCCTCATAATCGATTCCCTCTTTCTGAGTGTACCCCTTCGCAACAAGCCTTGCTTTGAAGGTTTCTAACTTCCCATCTGCCCCTCTTTTCCTTTTATAGATCCATTTGCATCCAATGGCTTTTACACCATCAGGTGGTTCTACAAGCTCCCAGACTGGCCTTATTAGAATACATAGATTCTATTTCGGAATTTATTGCTTTTTGCCAAGATACTGCATCTATATCTTGGAGTGCTTCATCATATGTCCGGGGATCTGGTTCATGTTTGCCTGGGATCAAGTCCGAAGACTCACCCAAAAACATGAATCTCTCGGGCTGTCTTACAACCCTCCCACTACGACGAGGCACTGTCTGTGGTTGTGTATCATGTGTGACACGTGTTGCAGTCTCTTGTGGTACTTCATCTTGTACTGTTGGTACTGAAGTAGACGTGTCCTCTCTAAGTTCTTCTAGAACAATTTTACTACTGGGCTTGTGATCCATTATATAGTCTTCTTCTAAAAACTGGGCATTGGTGCTAACAATGACCTTCTGGTCTTTAGGACTATAAAATAAACTGCCTTTCATTCCTCTGGGATACCCCACAAACATACGAACTTCTGTACGAGATTCTAACTTATCAGCATCTTATTTCAGCACATGTGTTGGACTACCCCAAATCCGAATATGTCTTAGACTGGGCATCCGCCCATTCCATAATTCTGTGGGAGTAGAAGATACTGATTTAGAAGGTACTAAGTTCAGAATGTGCGCTGCTGTTTCCAGAGCGTATCCCCAAAACGAATTTGGTAATTCTGAATAACTCATCATCGATCTAACCATCTCCATAAGAGTCATATTCCTTCGTTCTGCCACACCATTTTATTGGGGTGTACCAAGTGCGGACAGTTGGGATTGAATCCCGGCCTCTGATAAGTAATTCCTAAACTCTCCTAAAAGGTATTCGCCACCACGATCAGACCGTAGTGTCTTGATACTTTTACCTAGACGTTTCTCCACATCAGCCTTGTACTCTTTGAACTTATTAAAGCACTCAGACTTGCGGCGCATTAGGTAAATGTATCCATATCTTGAATAATCGTCTATAAAAGAGACAAAATATTCAAAGTCACCTCTAGCCTGGATAGACATAGGACCACACAAATCAGAATGAACCAATTCTAACGCTTCTTTGGCTCTATACCCCTTGGCCTTAAAAGGTCTCTTGGTCATCTTACCTTCCAAGCAGGATTCACACGTTGGAAAGTTTTCCAACTCTAATGGACCCAAGAGTCCATCGGCTACAAGCCTTTAAATCCTACTTAAGTTAATATAACCAAGCCTTAGATGCCAAAGATGTGTTTGGTTCATTTCCGAAGGTTCTTTTCTCTTATTAGAGTTAGAAGATGTGTTATTAATTTTCATATTTTGCTTTGTGGGAGAAATTAAATTTAAAGTATATAAATTGCCAACCAATGCACCAGAATAGATAATCACTTTATTTCTCTTTATAATCACATTGTTACTAAAGGAAACTGAATATCTATCCAAATACAGGTTAGAAACTGAAATTCAATTCTTTCTAAAACTGGGTACATAAAGACAATTCCTTAAAACCAATTTCCTATTCCTATCAAATGATAAGTAGACGTCTCCCACTGCAACAGCCACCACCTTAGTAGCATTGCCCATGTAGACAGTTATCTCTCTATCAAATAGTCGTCGGGTTTCCTGTAACCCCTGCAAAGAATTGCAGACATGATCAGTGGCTCCCGTATCTACACACCAGGTGCTGGTAGATAACACCGCTAAACATGTTTCAACTACTAGAGTATGAGATATACCTTTAGTGTTCTGTTTCCTACGAGGACAGTCCGCCTTCAATGTCCAGTCTGCTTGCAAATAAAGCACTTGCCCTTCGGCTTCTTTATTCCAGCTTTTTGTCCTGCACCTTGAGGTTTATTCACCTTCTTTGCTGAGCCATTTTGTTTCTTCTTCTTCTTGCCTTTCGGCTTAGAAGTAGAACCATTTTCAGCATAGTGAATTTGAGAATGTTGATGAAACAAAAGTTCTGTCAGAAGTTCTGCCAATGAATACATCCTTTTATTCATATTATAGTTCAGGCGAAAATGCTCAAAACTTCTGGGCAGCGTTTGGAGAATGATATTGACCTGGGTTTCCCCATCAATTTCCCCTCCAAGAACTTGTATTTCGTTTAAGTAAGTCATCATCTTGAGAATATGATCCCTCACGGGAGTCCCCTCAGTCATGGTGGCTGTCATCAGTTTTCTCATTGCCTCTTGCCTAGCAGCCCGATTCTGATGTCCGAAGAGTTCCTTGAGATTGTTCATTATATCATAGGTTGTTGGTAAGTCCTGATGCTGATGTTGCAATACATTTGACATCGAAGCCAAGATGTAACACTGCGCCATCTCATCAGCTTTTACCCATTTACTATGATGTTGAATCTCCTCTGGGGTAGAATCATTGCTAGGTGTTTCTAGGCATTCCTCTGACAGTACAAACTTATAGCCCTCAGCAGTTAAAACAATGTCCAGGTTTCTTTTCCAATCTATATAGTAGGGACCAGTAAGTCTGTTTTCTTTTAGAATAATGGCCAGTGGGTTGAAAGTTATCCTAAGAATCATAAAATAAATTTTGGTCAGAACTCTAAATTTAGAATAATATTGATTCCTCAAATAATACTATTTTAAATTAACCAACACCTTAAAACACCGTGAATTTTGTATGCCACGATAGTGTGGACGTATACAAATTCAACATTTGTAAAAGGAGGGTATATCCCATTAATTTTATTATCTTGTCAACCTAACTTTTTGACAAATAAAATTAATAGTTGGTTTCCTTCGGTCACACAAATAATAGCAGTGACTCCGATGGGGAGGATACTATTAGACGTGCCTAAGTGTATACCATTACTTGACACTAAGTCCATTAATAAGATTGTGCCCCTTCCGATGGGGAAGATCACATGCTCTTAATTAATTTCCTATAGTCATCCGAAATGGAAGTTTGATCTAGTGATCCGCAAACAAACTCATCCGATATGGAGGAATGCACTCAGAGCCAACGCGCAAGTTTGTTTGCATCACTTACAAACCAGTAATGGAGACTGTGGAATTCACTAAAATAAATTCCTCTCCCACTTAGTTATTTAAAGTGAGGAATTTTGATGATGCTAGTCTACTAAACATGTACACTAACATTCACACACAGTACAATACAAAAGCAATAAATAGAAAAACTAATTTTCAACTATTATGGCTTTTATCTATTTTTGTCCTCCGTGTGTCGTCATCCCTAGCTGCTGCCATCTTTGGCCACCGCCACCGGGTCTAGTTGTCGCATCCATGTTGCTCCTTGTTCTGCTACGCCACTCTGATCCTTAAAAGGTTCCACGCCTTGCAAGATTCGATCCGCGACATAAATAGAATTTTACATTTTTTAATCCTATATTCCTCGAAGGAATGCCCATGTAAACTAGATCGAACATAAAAAAAAAATTTACATCCATCGATCCTATATTCCATAAAATGAATGTACATGTATCTAGATCAAAAAATAAAATCCTAATAAAACTAAATACAGCTCCTGCTGTATTTTATAATACAATCATGCACACATAATAAATGCCCTTGACATGTCCAAGGGTCCAATCACACACATAATAACTATAAGCCATAATAGTTGGATCCTGCATCCACAAAGTTAGCACATCCTACTATTAACCTGCCTAAATTATGTATGACATGTGCATAATTAAACTAATACCAAATACACAGAGGCAAAACCCTAGCTCTGATACCAATTGTTGGTTGCTACTCGGAAAACCCAATGGCTCCACTGTACAAAAATTTTGTACGTGATCTGAACCTTTCCTAGCTACCATGTGTTCTTTTAAGTTAAACTTGTATCTCCTGCGGAACTTAACACGTTTGATCCAAATCACCTAGGTTATAAATTCAATTAAATATTAGTTTCCAAAATTGACTTCCAGTACTGCATGGCGAGGCACTTGGCCTTCTTGGATATAGGAGCAACCACCACCGACTAGACAAAGCCTTTTAAGGAAAGTTAATATTTAATTTCCTTATATAACTCTAGGTTAACCAAAAGGAACAATTAAATCACAAGGGAAAAAGAAAAAGAACACAACATCGAAATTAAATTCGAAAAACAAGAATCGAATGCCTCTTGTATTTGGTATTTATACAAAGAAAAATTAACTAGTATGATGCGGAAATTAAATACTAGTTATACCTCTTCCTTGTATGCTAAAAACCTCGAGATCTTATGCCGTATCCCTCGTCTCCTCTTAGACGTCGTGTGGGCGACGATCCTCCAAGACGAACACCACCCGGAAAGCTTCTCCTCCTTCTCTAGAATTCGGCCACCACCACCACAAAGGAGCAAAAGAGAGAAAAGGGAAGAGAGGGAGAGGGGCCGGCCACTTCATGATCTCCAACAACACAATATTAATTGTTATATTTTTCAAGGCCTCCCCTTCCCCCCTTTTTATATTAGTTTCCCAACGGAAAATTATGGAAAGAGTTTTATAAAAAATTAGACTCATTCTATTTCCTTTTAATTTTTTCTTTTTCTTTCCTTTTAATTAATCAATCCTAGATTGATTTATTAATTAAACAACTATTTGTTGATGTTTAATTATTTGACCGGCCCCTTGCTTGGGCACCAAGCAAGGTGGCCGGCCACTTATTAAAAGGGAAAGAAAGAAAAATTTTTTATAAAATTTTAAAAGAAGAAAACTTCTAATAAAATTTTACAAACTCTCTCTTTTTTTCTAATGTGGATATTAAAAGGAAAGTTTTAAAATTTAAAACCAAGTTTTAAAATTTAAAACATCTCTAATAATATTTCTTTTTAAAAGAAATTTTTATAAATTTTACAACTCTCTTTTAAAACCTTGTGGCCTAATTTAAATTAGGAAAATTTTATAAATTTTTAAAATCTCTCTTTTTACAAATTGTAAATATCTGAGGAAATTTAAAAATTCAAAAACAACCTTCCTAATTTAAATATTGCAGCCGGCCCCTTTGCCCAAGGCAAGGGCCGGCCACTTCTAGAGAATATGTGGTCGGTCATTGCTTGGTCACCAAGCAATGAACCGGCCCCTTCTTGGACACCAAGATAGGTTTTTCTTTGGATGGACTTGAGGCTTTATTGAGGCAACAATAGGACCTAGAGGAGAAATTGGTTTTGGCCTTCCGATGAGCTCGGGTATCCCGTGCTCGCCCCGAATACACAACTCAAGTTCATCGATAATAACTCATTCCACTAGAGAGTTATTACCGCACTACCGTACGAATCCCAAATTACATTATGGGATCCTTCTTATCATGAGTGTGTTAGTCTCCCTGTGTTTAAGATTACAAATGCCCACTAATTAAGTGAGTTACTGACAACTCATTTAATTAATATCTAGCTCCAAGAGTAGTACCACTCAACTTTATTGTCATGTTTGTAACGACCCAATTTTCCCTATTTCAAGTTCCAAATGTCCATAAAAATATTTGGAAATGCTTTTAAAATATTCTAGAGATTTTTAGAATATTTTTATGCAATTTTTGGAGGTCATTTAGTATTGTTACAAAAAGAAAGAAGTTTAAGCAAAAAGTGTTGGAGAAGAGGTTCGAACCCGCGACCTCGGGTCGGACCAAACCAAGCCAAACCGGCTTGACCAGCTGGGATAAGAGATTTATGTTAATCTCAAATAGAGTTAAATAAGGTTATAGTATAGTTGAGTTATATCCGATTACTTATAAAAGGAAATAAGTTTTGGGATTTTAGAAAACCTAACATTTTCTCCCGAAATCTTTTTCTCCTTCTCCCTCGCGACGGCGCCCTCTCCCTCGGCGGAAACGAAGAAGAAGCTAGGTTTTTGGGTCTCCGGCGCCGGCGAAGCTTTCTTCCGGCCAGCCCTCACCCGTGGGTGGTCATCCCGATAGAGAAGAGCTCGCGGGCACAAGAAGAAGCCAGAAAATCTGCAAACCCGAGCCCTCCGAAAACCCTAAGAGCCTTCTCCTTCCTCCTCCTCGGTTGTAAGTCCAAGAACCGGCTGTAAGTACTACTCACCTGCGGTAGGAGTTGCTCCGGATTTCGAGTTTCGTTTCCTTGCTTCCGGATCTTGTTGTGCCGAGTAGAAGAATATGCTAGGGTTTTCTTCCTTGCTTTGTTGAGATTCCTTGTTCCAAATTATGCCATGAGATTCCTTGTTCCCAAATTTCTGCCGTGAGTTCTATGTGAAAAGGATTGGGGGACTTTGGTTTCTTTAGTTTTCTGCCGTGAGTCTTATAGGAAGAAGATGAAGGATTTAAGTTAAGCATGTAGAATTGTATGCTAGGGTTGTTGTGTTATGCATTCAATCCTTAATTGTTGCTAGGGATTTTTCCATGCACAGTTGAGTTTCCGGTTGGTTCTTTGCTGCCCTGTTTAGGATCATACCGAACAGATCATTATAGTTATCCCATGTTGCTGCCATGAGTTCACTTAAGGATGCATTTTCTTGGCTTGCTGTTGAATTCTTTGAGTTGTATGTTGTACATGAATTTCCTTGCTTTAAGGTCATGTTGTACATAGTTAAGGTTGATTAGAGATTTGTTTTTACAGCATGTTTAAGAAGTTGAGTAGCATTCTATGTCTGCCTGTTTTTACAGCATGTTTAGAAGTATTAAAGTAGCATTCTTTGCCTATTTTTACAGCATGTTTAGAAGCACTAAAGTAGCATTCTATGCCATGTTTTTACAGCATGATTGAAAGCACTAAAGTAGCATTCTTTGCCTATTTTTACAGCACGTTTAGAAGCCCTAAAGTAGCATTCTATGCCATGTTTTTACAGCATGTTTAGAAGCACTAAAGTAGCATTCTATGCCATGTTTTTACAGCATGATTGAAAGCACTAAAGTAGCATTCTTTGCCTATTTTTACAGCACGTTTAGAAGCACTAAAGTAGCATTCTTTGCCTATTTTTACAGCATGTTTAGAAGCCCTAAAGTAGCATTCTATGCCATGTTTTTATAGCATGATTAGTGAGATTAGATTAGCTTTCTTTGCTCTTATCGCAACATGTTTTAAGAGTTCAAACTAGCTCCCTTTTGCTCTATTCTAGAGCATGATTAGTAAGTTCAGATGTGCTTTCTTTTCCTTTATTTTATAGCATGCTTAGAGAATTCAGATTTGCTTACCTTTGCTTTATTTTATAACATGCTTAGGGAGTTCAGATTTGCTTTCCTTTGTGTTATTTTTATATAGCATGCTTGGTTAGTTGTAATCCTATACTTGTTAGATACATCTAAAGGATTTTAATAAGCTCTAATAAAGGATTATGAGAAGTATGAGTAAAGGAAAAGACTAAAGTCTAGTTAAAAAGAAAGATAACAAGTAAGTCAAGCAAGAGGCTAGTACCCGACATCCAAGAGCTTGTCGTTAAACAAATCCAGGTGACCATTTCCGAGGTCTTGGCCCTGGTAGACCGAGGTCTGCTCTTTTAGGATTGGTGGCTCGCAACCCCAACCTATTAGGGAACGCGCATGAGATGGTACTAAGCCTGGGCCCAAAGTAAAGAAAGAAAGAAAGGTAAAGAAGTAAAGAAAGAAAGAAAAGTAAAGAAGTAAAGGAAGAAAGAAAAGAAAAGTTAAGTAAGAAGGAAGAAAGAAAGAAGAAGAAAGTAAAAGATAGAAATTAAAAGATTAATTTCTAACACAATGATATAAGAAATGAGATAAGTTCCAAGCTTAGAATAAATAAGAATGGTTAGTTTCTTTGATTCTAAGTTTACATTGTTAGTTTCTTGTTATCCTGCTTGATACTGAGTATGATTTGTATTCCGTTCATTTTCTGTATACCATGAGCACATGCAGATAGCTTTATTATTTCAGTTTCAGCACTTATGCATTCCATTTATGCATTTCGAGTTTTGTGAGATAGATTAGTACTTACTAAGCGTTTTCGCTTATACTTTTTTTCCTCCTCCTGCAGATAAAGGAAAAGCTAAGATATGAAGGGAGGCGACAGGGTGGTGGTGATGATGGATGTGTGTGGTGACTGAACTATGGAGAGGTCCAGAGGGGACTAGCAAGACTTATTTATTTAGAGTTTATGTCTAGTTCATTTTCCTTATTTCTGTTATGAAGTTATGAGTTATGATTGAGTTTGATGTGCATTGTAGCTTATTATGCTTCATTCTGGGAGATTGAGTTTAGTTCATGTTGCTAGATTAGTTTTTGATTATGATATGATTTATTACTGCGTGGTTGTGAATAAATTGTGATCCAGCCGCATGTGGCTGTGTATATATATATTGTGTATTATAGATTTGGTCACCGGTACAGAGGAGACTTTGCCGAAATTTTTCGGTAGGGATTTCTCTGAACCGTGATAAATCTAAGTGTCGCTAATAATAGCATAAGTGACACTAGTAAGTAGAGTAGGAGTTAGGTAACGGTCGCCCTTAGAGAGTAGTAGTAAGAAGGGTGGTTGCTACAGTTGGTATCAGAGCAGTGTTCCATTCTCCAGCATCACACACACATCAGCATCATCCTCGCCGTCTCCAAGTAAGAAAGTATTTAAATCCTTTCTTTATTCTGCTTTCTTTATTATTAACTGCAGTATAGAGTACTTGTTTTTTTGAGTACTAAAGTAAGATAGAAGATTTAGTTTCCCTTTCTTTATTCATATTTATGTATGTTTAGAAAGGATAGAGAAATGTTTAGAAGTACCTATTCATAGGTGTTGAAAGTCAAGAATCATGTATAAGTAAGATATATCTAGAAAGTATAGTGATAATTTTAAGTTTTCTTTTCCTCTGCCTGACTTGATGTCAAGAAGAGGACGTCCCCGTGCTACTCACACTGAGGAACCAGCTCAAGGGAACGAAGTGCCTAGAGCAACTGAGTCCAACCTTTCTGAAGTGGTTGCTCAGCTCCAGAGGCAAGTAGCAGAGCAGCAGCAAGTGATTGCCAATCTGATGGCAAACCAGCAAGCAGTTCCTTCCCCTCCTCCAGTTGTTACTGCAGAGACCCCAGTGGTAACTGAGACTTCACCAGCTACTCAGGGAACCGTCACAGCACCCCAGAAACCAGAAGCTTACCTTATACAGTGGCTAAAGCTGAAACCAGAGAGCTTCTCAGGCGCGACTGAGCCCTGGGATGCCTAGGCTTGGTTTAAAACACTAGAGAGCACTATGGAGCTTCTTGACTGGCCAGAAGTCGAGAAGGTCAAGTGCGCCTCTTTCTGCCTGTCTGGAGATGCTCGTATGGGGTGGGAGAGGATAAAGACCAAGAGAGCAGCCGATCAGATGACTGGGCATATTTTCAGTTAGAGTTCTATGAAGAGTTCTATCACCAACAAGCACTATGAGGAGTTTATAGAGTTCAAGCCAGCCAAGATAGAAGACAAGACAGTAGAGAGCCCGGAGCCCCAGTCAAGTAAGTGTAGAAGAATAGAAAGAAGGTAAGAAAGAGAGGGTTCGGGTGGTCTGTGAATATCCCGAGATATTCCCAGCAGATCTACCTGGACTACCTCCCAATAAATGAGTGGATTTGAGATTGAATTGGTTCCTGGAACCGGTCCAATTTCAAAAGCTCCGTATCGCAAGTCTCCGGTAGAGCTGAAGGAGTTGTTCGTTAAGAAGAAAGACGGATCTGTGCTAATGTGCATAGATTTCAGAACGCTGAGCAAAGTAGCAGTTAAGGACAAGTACCCCTTCCCAGGATCGATGACTTAATTGATCAGTAAAGAGGGGCAACGGTGTTCTCAAAGATAGACCTGCGCTCTGGGTACCATCAGCTGAAGGTGAAAGAAAGAGATATACCCAGAACGGCATTCAGGACCAGATACGAGCACTACGAGTTTGTAGTCATGCCTTTGGAGTGATTAATGCACCTGCGGTCTTCATGGACTTAATGAACAGGGTGTTCAGAGAATATCTTGACAAATTTGTCATTGTATTCATCGATGACATTCTGGTCTATTCAAGGACCCCAGAGGAGCATGACACGCACTTGAGGATAGTACTGCAGACTCTTCGGCAGAAGCAGCTTTATGCTAAATTCTCAAAGTGCGAGTTCTGGTTAAATCAGGTGGCATTTTTAGGTCACATTATCTCTAAAGAAGGTATTCAAGTGGATCCAGCCAAAGTGGAAGCGGTCAACAACTGGAGTAGACCCAAGAACGTCCGAGAGATCAGAAGCTTCCTTGGTTTAGCAGGGTACTACAGGAAGTTCGTGGAGGATTTTTCCAGGATAGCTTCTCCACTAACAACCCTCACCAGAAAGAACAAGAGATTCGAATGGTCAGATAAATGTGAGCAGAGTTTTCAAGAGCTAAAGAAGAGATTGATTAGCGCTCCCATTCTGACTGTTCCACAGAGCGACAAGAGTTTCGACATCTACAGTGATGCTTCCAAGATGGGTCTAGGAGCTGTACTCATGCAAGAAGGAAAAGTCATAGCTTATGCTTCCAGACAACTCAAAGACTATGAGAAGAACTACCCTACTCATGATCTCGAGCTGGCAGCTGTAGTTTTTGCACTTAAACTCTGGCGACATTATTTGTATGGAGTTCAGTGTAGAATCTTCACAGATCATCAGAGTCTTAAGTACTTCTTCACTCAGAAGGACTTAAACATGAGACAGCGCAGGTGGCTGGAGTTGGTCAAAGATTTCGACTGTGAAATCCTCTACCACCCAGGCAAGGCTAACAAAGTGGCAGATGCACTCAGTAGAAAATCCAGTACATCCCTGATGTCTTTGTCATCATTAGCCCTGCCACTGCAGAAGGAGTTGTCGGATTTTGGACTTGAAATTATTGAAGGGCAACTCTCTGCATTGACCTTAGAGTCTACATTGCTTGAGGAGATACAGGGAAAGCAAAGTGAAGATCCGGACATCCAGAAGATCAAGCAGGGGATACAGAAAGAAGATAACTCAGAGTTTAGAGTGACAGATAGCGGGATTCTTTATCAGGGGAGTCGCATTTGCGTGCCCAATGATGAGGAACTGAGGAAGAAGATCTTAGAGGAAGCTCACAGTACACCATATTCCATGCATCCTGGTTCTTCCAAGATGTACCAAGATGTGAAACAGAGGTTTTGGTGGTCAGGACTCAAAAGAGATGTAGCTAAGTATATCAGTACCTGCTTGACATGCCAGAGAGTCAAAGCAGAACACCAGAGACCAGGAGGAGTTCTTCAGCCTCTTCCAATACCAGAATGGAAATGGGAAGACATTTCCATGGACTTTATAACAGGTCTTCCAAGAACCACCAATGGATATGATGCGATATGGGTAATAGTAGACCGATTGACCATGTCTGCTCATTTCCTAACCATCAAGGTGTCCCACTCCATAGAGCAGTTGACCCAGCTATATGTTAAAGAGGTAATCAGACTTCATGGAGTTCCTAAATCTATCGTTTCTGATAGAGATGGGCGCTTCACCTCACCTTTTTGGGAGTGCGTTCAGAATGCACTAGGCACCAAACTCAAGTTCAGCACAACTTTCCATCCGCAGACTGATGGACAGATAGAGCGAGTGAATCAGATTTTAGAAGACATGCTCAGAGCTTGTGCGCTAGATTTCAAAGGAAGTTGGTGCAAGTATTTGTGCTTAGCTGAATTCGCTTACAACAATAGCTATCAGGCTACCATTAAGATGACACCTTATGAAGCACTATATGGCAGGAAATGCAGATCACCCATATGCTGGCAAGAAGCAGGAGAGAGAAAAGAGATAGAAGCAGAGTTGGGCATTCAGACAGAGCTGATAGATGTGACAACTCAGGCTATTCAGAAGATCAGACAGGCAATTGAGACTGCCTAGATTTGACAGAAGAGTTATGCTGAGACACGCCGTAGGCCACTTGAATTCCAAGTAGGGGATTCAAGGTCGCTCCTATGAAGGGAGTGATGAGATTTGGCAAGAAGGGCAAATTAAGTCCTCGCGATGTAGGACCTTACCCGATCATAGAGCAGATTGGGAAAGTAGCTTACAGACTGGACTTACCACAAGACATGTCAGCAATACACAATGTATTTCATGTCTCCATGCTAAAGAAGTGTCTCCATGACCCAAGCCAAGTGATTCAGCCTCAGTCAGTACAGATCCAAGAGGATCTTAGTTGTGAGAGCAGACCTACACAGATAGTGGATAGAGCAGTCAAGAGACTAAGAGATAGAAGTACCACTAGTGAAGGTCATCTGGTAGAACCAGAAGTACGAGGAAGTCACTTGGGAGCGTGAGGACAGTATGAGATAGAAGTATCCAGAGCTATTTTAAGTTCGAGGACGAACTTTTTATAAGGTATGGGGGATTGTAACGACCCAATTTTCCCTATTTCAAGTTCCAAATGTCCATAAAAATATTTGGAAATGCTTTTAAAATATTCTAGAGATTTTTAGAAATTTTTAGAGTATTTTTATGCAATTTTTGGAGGTCGTTTAGTATTGTTACAAAAAGAAAGAAGTTTAAGCAAAAAGTGTTGGAGAAGAGGTTCGAACCCGCGACCTCGGGTCGGACCAAACCAAGCCAAACCGGCTTGACCAGCTGGGATAAGAGATTTATGTTAATCTCAAATAGAGTTAAATAAGGTTATAGTATAGTTGAGTTATATCCGATTACTTATAAAAGGAAATAAGTTTTGGGATTTTAGAAAACCTAACATTTTCTCCCGAAATCTTTTTCTCCTTCTCCCTCGCGACGGCGCCCTCTCCCTCGGCGGAAACGAAGAAGAAGCTAGGTTTTTGGGTCTCCGGCGCCGGCGAAGCTTTCTTCCGGCCAGCCCTCACCCGTGGGTGGTCATCCCGACAGAGAAGAGCTCGCGGGCACAAGAAGAAGCCAGAAAATCTGCAAACCCGAGCCCTCCGAAAACCCTAAGAGCCTTCTCCTTCCTCCTCCTCGGTTGTAAGTCCAAGAACCGGCTGTAAGTACTACTCACCTGCGGTAGGAGTTGCTCCGGATTTCGAGTTTCGTTTCCTTGCTTCCGGATCTTGTTGTGCCGAGTAGAAGAATATGCTAGGGTTTTCTTCCTTGCTTTGTTGAGATTCCTTGTTCCAAATTATGCCATGAGATTCCTTGTTCCCAAATTTCTGCCGTGAGTTCTATGTGAAAAGGATTGGGGGACTTTGGTTTCTTTAGTTTTCTGCCGTGAGTCTTATAGGAAGAAGATGAAGGATTTAAGTTAAGCATGTAGAATTGTATGCTAGGGTTGTTGTGTTATGCATTCAATCCTTAATTGTTGCTAGGGATTTTTCCATGCACAGTTGAGTTTCCGGTTGGTTCTTTGCTGCCCTGTTTAGGATCATACCGAACAGATCATTATAGTTATCCCATGTTGCTGCCATGAGTTCACTTAAGGATGCATTTTCTTGGCTTGCTGTTGAATTCTTTGAGTTGTATGTTGTACATGAATTTCCTTGCTTTAAGGTCATGTTGTACATAGTTAAGGTTGATTAGAGATTTGTTTTTACAGCATGTTTAAGAAGTTGAGTAGCATTCTATGTCTGCCTGTTTTTACAGCATGTTTAGAAGTATTAAAGTAGCATTCTTTGCCTATTTTTACAGCATGTTTAGAAGCACTAAAGTAGCATTCTATGCCATGTTTTTACAGCATGATTGAAAGCACTAAAGTAGCATTCTTTGCCTATTTTTACAGCACGTTTAGAAGCCCTAAAGTAGCATTCTATGCCATGTTTTTACAGCATGTTTAGAAGCACTAAAGTAGCATTCTATGCCATGTTTTTACAGCATGATTGAAAGCACTAAAGTAGCATTCTTTGCCTATTTTTACAGCACGTTTAGAAGCACTAAAGTAGCATTCTTTGCCTATTTTTACAGCATGTTTAGAAGCCCTAAAGTAGCATTCTATGCCATGTTTTTATAGCATGATTAGTGAGATTAGATTAGCTTTCTTTGCTCTTATCGCAACATGTTTTAAGAGTTCAAACTAGCTCCCTTTTGCTCTATTCTAGAGCATGATTAGTAAGTTCAGATGTGCTTTCTTTTCCTTTATTTTATAGCATGCTTAGAGAATTCAGATTTGCTTACCTTTGCTTTATTTTATAACATGCTTAGGGAGTTCAGATTTGCTTTCCTTTGTGTTATTTTTATATAGCATGCTTGGTTAGTTGTAATCCTATACTTGTTAGATACATCTAAAGGATTTTAATAAGCTCTAATAAAGGATTATGAGAAGTATGAGTAAAGGAAAAGACTAAAGTCTAGTTAAAAAGAAAGATAACAAGTAAGTCAAGCAAGAGGCTAGTACCCGACATCCAAGAGCTTGTCGTTAAACAAATCCAGGTGACCATTTCCGAGGTCTTGGCCCTGGTAGACCGAGGTCTGCTCTTTTAGGATTGGTGGCTCGCAACCCCAACCTATTAGGGAACGCGCATGAGATGGTACTAAGCCTGGGCCCAAAGTAAAGAAAGAAAGAAAGGTAAAGAAGTAAAGAAAGAAAGAAAAGTAAAGAAGTAAAGGAAGAAAGAAAAGAAAAGTTAAGTAAGAAGGAAGAAAGAAAGAAGAAGAAAGTAAAAGATAGAAATTAAAAGATTAATTTCTAACACAATGATATAAGAAATGAGATAAGTTCCAAGCTTAGAATAAATAAGAATGGTTAGTTTCTTTGATTCTAAGTTTACATTGTTAGTTTCTTGTTATCCTGCTTGATACTGAGTATGATTTGTATTCCGTTCATTTTCTGTATACCATGAGCACATGCAGATAGCTTTATTATTTCAGTTTCAGCACTTATGCATTCCATTTATGCATTTCAAGTTTTGTGAGATAGATTAGTACTTACTAAGCGTTTTCTCTTATAGATACTTTTCTTTTTCCTCCTACTGCAGATAAAGGAAAAGCTAAGATATGAAGGGAGGCGACAGGGTGGTGGTGATGATGGATGTGTGTGGTGACTGAACTATGGAGAGGTCTAGAGGGGACTAGCAAGACTTATTTATTTAGAGTTTATGTCTAGTTCATTTTCCTTATTTCTGTTATGAAGTTATGAGTTATGATTGAGTTTGATGTGCATTGTAGCTTATTATGCTTCATTCTGGGAGATTGAGTTTAGTTCATGTTGCTAGATTAGTTTTTGATTATGATATGATTTATTACTGCGTGGTTGTGAATAAATTGTGATCCAGCCGCATGTGGCTGTGTATATATATATTGTGTATTATAGATTTGGTCACCGGTACAGAGGAGACTTTGCCGAAATTTTTCGGTAGGGATTTCTCTGAACCGTGATAAATCTAAGTGTCGCTAATAATAGCATAAGTGACACTAGTAAGTAGAGTAGGAGTTAGGTAACGGTCGCCCTTAGAGAGTAGTAGTAAGAAGGGTGGTTGCTACAATGTTGGACTAGGTCCACCTGCAGGGTTTAACATGACAAACCTTATGAGCTCCTCTTGGGGACATTCTCAACCTAGATAACTAGGACACAGATTCCTTCTATAATCAACAACACACACTATAAGTAATATCATTTCCCAACTTATCGGGCATATTGATTTATCGAGCTAAACCTCACCCTTTGATAAGTCAAAGAAATAAATATTAAATATACATGCTTGTTATTATATTAGGATTAAGAGCACACACTTCCATAATAACTAAGGTCTAGTTCTTTCACTAAGTCAGTACAAAAAGAACTTACCTAAATGATCCTACTCAATACACTTAAAGTGCATCAGTGTAATTTATTAGTCAAGATAAACTAATACTTAATTACACTACGTCTATTCTGATGGTTTGTTCCTTTCCATCTTAGTCGTGAGCAACTGTTTATAATTTATAGAGAACCGACAATATGATCTTCTAAGTGTGACTCCACACTCCATGTTATCTACTATATAAATTAATTGAACAATTACATTTAACAAATAAATGTAAACATTTGACCAATGTGATTCTTTATTTCAAAATAAATGTGTACAAAAGCTAAACTTTTAAGTATACACTCCAACACCTTTAACCAAACTTTCTAGAGTTGTTTCTTTACTTAATAGCATTAGGACTCGGGTAAACTCTCCAGTGTGACCTGCGTAGGGTTGTGTCTGACTTTAGTTAGAAGCCATACAAGAATGTAAGCATGGAGTTAGGTAGATGAACATTGTATAGGGACATTAACTAGTATCATAGTGAAATCGAAATCTTAGCATCTCTCAGCCCCAAAACCAACCTTTCCATTTCACCTTCACTCACTTACGCTCCCTCTCTCTACCCTCTTTTCCCTCTCTATCTCTCTCTCCCTCTCTCTCCCTCCCTCTCTCTCCCTCCCTCTCTCTCTCTCTCTCTCTCTTCTCTCAATCTCTCTCTTCCTAGCATTTGTGAACTAACTCTCGATTGTCTAAATAATTCATTGTACAAAGTTAACTATGTTAGTAATTAGCCCTAAGAGCCAATCATGAGACGATTAGGACTTTTGGTTACTAATTGAGTTAGACTCAAATGAACCCACTCATTGGGTTGAGTCCAATCTGAATTAGACACATTAGATTCATGGGTTAGACTCAATGGGTTAGACTTATTATGTTATTGGATTAATGGTTAATCCAATATATAATAATCCAACCCACTAGGAGGAATACAAAGAGACAAAAACCCTTGGTATTCATTGGATGAATATAAATAGGTTTTTAGATTTATTTTTCATGGAGATGAGAAAAGGTGTCTCTTGAGCTTCTCTCTTCTTCCTCCTCCTTCCTCCTTGGCCGAATCTTCAAGCTTGGCCGAACCATACTTCTTGCTAGCACAAGAAGATGGTTCTTCTCTGAAGGCTTCATTCGTACGACGAATGAAAGATATGTTCATGTGGATACCATAGAGGCGCGGACGCTTGAACGCGCTGAGATCTGGATCCAAAGAAAAGGTTGTTGTCGGGATTGCGAATGGTATGCAACAAAGGTATAATCCTATCATGTAGCTTAGCATAGATTATTTTCAGAACACGTTTCTTCCCTTCGCATGGATCTGCTGGATAGAGGATCTAGTTAATTTCCGCTGCGTTTCTGCGTCTTTGGGCGTGCTAGATCCCAGCAAACTAGTGCTTAATTAATAGTCCCTATAGGATCAATATTTTTATTACTTGACAACAACCTTGCACTTGTGTGTTGTATAATAAGTTTTTAGTGTCGTTGCCAAGGACTATTCTAGTTTTCATTAATTGATTAGCATATGAGTTACTCTAAATATTTTTATTTTTATTTTTATATTTTCTTTCTTATATTATTATTTATTTTATTTCTTGTCTTTAAATTCTACATTTATTTTTTTTAATGAAAATAAAAATTTGTTGAGTGCCTTGATTATTTTAGATCTTTTATATATACATGTGTTATGTCATGATTACTCTCTGTGTCTTGTGATTTTATTGCTATTATTTCAGGGGAGACTAGAAATTTTCTTTAGCCGTGCATTGATATTATTGGAAACCTAGAGGGTTTAATGCAACATATGATTCAGACGAGGATCAATTTGAGTACCTTTGTAGAGTATATGGAAGCACGTCTCATCCAACTGCTTTTTGTCACTCCTTTCAAATAGTTGCTACCTTTCCCATGGAGCTACAAAATTTATTTCAATCTGAATATCAAGACATATATGATTCAGTTCCTAGTACTTCTTGTTATGACTAGAGAGATCAATAAACTTAAAACTTTCAACCATAACACATTTATGAGGAGAATAAGCAGTTAATTTCACAGCAACATATCCTTGACTCACCTCAACACTTCAATCAAGATTGGATGAATTATCAAAATTTTAATTATAATTGCATACAAAGTGTTGAGCAGTCTTCTCAGAAAATTAGATTCCATCAAAATTTCAAGATGATTTACTATCAGATGGATTACAATAGTTGCAACTTGATAAGCTAACTGACTAGAAGGACTCACAAGACTTAGATATTCCTACTCCCAGTCAAATACATATATTCCTGCTCTTGGTATAAGAAGATATCTTATTTCTCAAATCCCTACAGCAAGTTGATGCGTTAAGTCTATGCTTGGAGATAGAGTCAAATCATGTGTTAGAGGGGATGGAGTGTAAAGATGACGATGATTACGATCATGATTCTGTAGCTCTACAGGACTCCTTTACTACTTTACATAGTGATGATGTATTTGATGATACTCTAGACATTGATGGGACTTATGATACATCCTCAACCAACCTTGTTGTTGTTCCTGTTGCAACTCCTGATAATTCATGTTTGATGGAAGATGGGATTATAGATGGGGTAGGTGATGATATTAGTATGCATCCCTCCAAGTGGGAAGCGATGGATAGCCAGAGACCTCGATGCTGGACACTTCCACCTTTGCCTATACCAATCTTTTCTTAGAATAAGGCCTCAATATCAACTATAATAACTGTACTCTTGGCCTGGGTACTTCAAGTGAACTTTCTCCTACCGTCAAGAAGAACCTTTAAGGGGAAGAAGAAGAAGAGAGTAATTCCTCAAGATGTGATACCCATGATGAAAGCTCCCTCCATATGTTGGGTCATTAGCAGAAAAGTTCGAAGATATCTTACTCCAACAATACCATGATTTAGATGGGCCTAATAAGGGATCAAGCTAATGACCTAAAATAAGCACTTCTTGGGAGACAACCCAAGTTTAATCTTGTTTTCATTTAAGTTTTAAGTTTCTTTTTAGTTACTTTGCTTTTTTTTCCCATTACCCTAAACCCTCTATTTAGTTTTTATTATCTATCTTCTTTTTATAGGATTCAAAGTTATAGAAGGGTGTAAATCACAAATAAAGAAGTATTTACATCACATGAATATCTCAATCATTTGGAGCTCATCACTTAGTAACTTATCTAACTTTAAAACTTCTTCCATAGTACATTTCTAGTTTTTATTGGGACAATAAAAAGTTTAAGTCTGGGGAAGTGTATTGGGTTTAGATTAGTTTTTATTTTGCATAATAAAATTTTTTCTAGTTACTTCATTTATCACATCATGATTGTTTATTCCTTAATACAAAATAATAGCATGCTTGTTCTAGATTTCATGTTGTTTATTGTTAATTATGGTGATAGTATGTTTAGTGATCTATCTTTTTCTATCTATATTAGCATGAAGTGAGCAATATTTTTACTATAAGAGTTTAAGTATTGGTCTTATTTTAGAATCTCTATACACTATGCCTAGTTTTTGGTAGATAACTCTAAAAATAGTCATGATTCATATAACTTGATTAGTACTAGTGTTTCCATGGTAATTCCTCAAACTACATGTTAGTTAATGGATAAGACTCGAATCATGTCAATTCACTTGGAAAATCAAAATATCCCTACATTTGCATTCATGTGCATTTGTATTCAAGTGTTTCACCTTGCAATTACTTAAAGAAAAAAATAAATAAGGGATATAAAAAAATAGTTGTCGTGAGTGGAAACTAGTGAGTTACTCCTTTGAGATTGAGTTAGGTTACTTAGAAAATAACTACCATGTTTCTCTTGATATCGAACATGCCTTTGAGACCTTGGGTAGATTGAGAAGGATGAACCAAGCATATGGCAGGTAAGTGCCTATCGCTGGGAGCATAGGATGAACCAAACTTTTCTCAGAACAAGACCTTAATATCAACTGTAATAACTGCACTCTTAGCCTGGGTACTTCAAGTAAACCTTCTCCTACCGTCATGAATAACCTTGAAGGGGAAGAAGAAGGAGAGAACAATTCCTCAAGATGTGATTCCAATAATGAAGGCTCCCTCCGTATGTTGGGTTATTAGCTGAAAAGTCCAGAGATATCTTACTCTAGAAAGATCACAATTTAGATGATTTAGATGAGCCTAATAAGGGGTCAAGATAATGACCTAAAACAAGTGTTTCTTGGGAGACAACCCAAGTTTAATCTTGTTTTCATTTAAGTTTTAAGTTTCTTTTTAGTTACTTTATTTTTTCCATTACCTTAATCCCTCTACTTAGTTTTTCTTGTCTATCTTCTTTTTACTGAATTCAAAGTTATGGAGGGTGTAAAACACAAATAGAGAAGTATCTACTTCACATGAATGTCTCAACTATTTAGAACTCCTCACTTGGTAACTTCTCTAACTTTAAAACTTCTTCTATAATAAATTTCTAGTTTTTATTGGGACAATAAAAAGTTTAAGTCTAGGGGGTGTATTGGGTTTAGATTAGTTTTTGTTTTGCATAATAAAAATTTTTCAAGTTGCTTCATTCATCATATCTTGATTGTTTGTTCCTTAATATAAAATACTATCACACTTATTCTAAATTTTATGTGGTTTATTGTTACTTATGGTGATAGTATGTTTAGTGATCTATCTTTTTCTATCTATGTTAGCATGAAGTGAGCAGTGTTTTTACTATAAGAGTTTAAGTATTGGCCTTATTTTAGGATCTCTATACACTATGCCTAATTTTGATAATAGATAACTCTGAAAATAGTCATGATTCATAGAACTTGATTAATACTAGTATTTATATAGTGACTTCTCAAACTACATGTTGGTTAATAGATGAGGCTCGAATCACATCAATTCCCTTAGAAAAATGAAAATATCCCTACATTTGCATTCATGTGCATTTGTATTTAAGTGTTGCACTTTACAATTACTTAAAGAAAAAAATGAATAAGGGATATAAAAAAATAGTTTTCATAAGTGGAAACTAGCGAGTTACTTCTTTGAGACCGAGTTAGGTTACTAGGGAAATAACTGCTATATTTTTCTTGATATCGAGCACGCCTTAGAGACCTTGGGTAGATTGAGAAGGATAAACTAAGTGTGTGGCAGGTAAGTTCCTATCATTGAGAGCATAAGAAACACAATAATATGATGACTTGACTAGACTTAGAGATTGATACTTGATAAATTTAGGTCACTATTGCACTGAGCAAGGAGAAATATTACTTGGGTCATACTTAAACAACTTTTGTATCTTGCTCACCAATGAAATTATTTGATAGGATTAGATCGACCTGCTAGAGATTATGATGTATTATTTAACCACATGAGTTTAGATGTAGTTTTACCTCGAGGACATATAAAGGTTTAAGTCTGTGCATGGGTAGTTGTAACAACTCTTGTGTGATAATTGCCATTGTATTCTTGGCTTGCACTTCAAGAATTATCTAGGGGAATTCCATCAAACTTTTGTTTGACCATTATTGGAGATTCAATGTCACTTGATCAATTAAAGTGCAAGTTTCATCCAAACTTTTGTTCATCAAATAACCTCCAACAAATGAATCCAATAATGACTTATCTAAGATAGAAATCTCCATGTAGAATGTTTGCAATATCAGTCATTTTTCCTAACCACGATAAGGACATTGTCTTAATAAACCTTTGAATATATCTCATACTTTAAATAGTGATTCCCCATCTGCCTGAGCAAAATTTGTAATGTAATTTCTCATATACACCATTTTGCTTGGAGGGAAAATGTGAGTCAGGAATCATTGCTCTAATTGTTCCCAACTTATAATGCTTTAAAGATAGAGAGAATATGTAACGACCCAATTTTCCCCATTAGGAGTTTTAAAAGTGCTTTAAAATATTTAGAAATACCTTTAAAATATTCTAGAGATTTTTAGGAATTTTTAGAGTATTTTTACGTAATTTTTGGAGTTCGTTTGGTATTTTTACCAAGAGGAAGAAGTTTAAAATAAAAAGGGTTAAGATCGGGTTTTGAACCCAAGATCTCGGACCGAACTAGACCCTAACCAAAGTCAGCCAACCAACTAAGCTAAGCAAATTTTGTTAAATATATATGGAGCGATATATATTTAAGTAGTAGTTAGGAACAGTAAAATAATAGGAAATAAAATAGTTGCAGCTGGGATTTGAACCCACGAGTTGGGCTTTAAGCAGAACGCAGCCCACCCAGTGATCCAGCCGTCAGTTTTGTTTAGAAAAGGTAAGAAAATTTATTTAACAAGTTAATAGAATATGGAGATTATAAAAGAGGAGAACTTAGGGCTTGATTGATTACCCGTGACCTAACTTCCCCCCCCCCCCCCTCCTCCTCCCTTCTGCGCGTGACAGCGTTTCGGCTCAAGCGAAGGCAAAGCCGATGAAGCTAGGGCTTCGATCCGGCGGTCGGCCAAGGTTCCCCGAGGAGTTCCTCCATCTCCTTAAGCTCTTCTCGACGAGGAGGAGTCGGGAGCACGAAGAAGAGTCGGGATTTCGAGCTCGCCGAAAGCCCTAGAAGCCTCCTTCTCGGTTGTAAGTCAAGGAAACGAAGGTAAGTTGCTACTCACCTACAGTAGGATAGTTCCGGATTCGTATTCTTTCTTTGGTTCGAGTTTTTGAACAAACGAAACAAGATATAATGATATTTTTGATGGGGCTTTGTCATCGTAATGATTTTGAGCTTATAGAGCAGATTCAAGAGTTTTGAGATATGATTTTGTCTTGCTGGCACTGCTCCTTCATAATAGTTCTGATTTGAATAGTTTAGAAGGTGGTGATTGCCTCCTTGTTGTGATCTTGCTCCTTAAGTTGAGGCTAGATATCTGGACGGGTTTGGGGGAAAGAGGAATTGATCGTTGGTGTTGAGTTCGCTGGTTCTAGTTAGTTGGATTTTTTTTCTGGAACTGATTTTGGGAAATTGTTTGATTTAGTGGCTACATTGTTTCTCTGTAATAATCTAAGAATTGTTATGAAGAGAAGAGAGTAGTGACTTTGGTTGGTGGAGAGTCTTTTTACCAGATTGTAAGTGTTAGATAGTTCTGATTCTGGACGATATATTGAGTACAGCGGTTGAGAATTTTAATGGCAAAAAAAAAAAAAGGTTTTGAATTTAGATCTTGTGAAAGGACCATGGTCAAAGGAGGAAGATGAAATTATAATTGAAATGATAAATAAGCTCGGACCCAAGGAATGGTCAGCAATTGCACAAGCATTACCTGAACGAATTTGAAAGCAATACAGGGAAAGGTGGGAATGAGTACGAAAAGGAGTAGATTCTTGGAGTATGTAATTTAGTTTCATTGATTACTGTGATAAGCAGAAATGGTCTATATATGTAGCATCTCAGTTTTAGATTATTTTTCTTTCCTTGCTACCATTTATTCCAGCAAGCTTCACATAGGTTTTAATTCCAACAAGTTTTAGATTTAGTTTGCACAGATTTTTATTAAGTAGATCAGTGCAGACTTTTATTAAGAAGAGCAATGCAGATTTTTGTTAAGTTATTATGCAGATTTTTAATAAGCTAGTATGCAGATTTCTGTTAAGCATTAGTGCAGATGTTTGATAAGTATTGTATGTGCAGATTTCTTTTGTATTCTATGCATGATTATGTGTTACATAGTTAGTTTCATTCATAGATGCATACGAAAGATACCCTAACAGTATTTTGGGTGTTATGAGGTGGCACGTACAACCCTTAATCTAAGTACATAATGTTAGTTTTCCTTGCTATTTAATAACATGATCATGTCTGTCTAATACCATTGTAAACTTAGTTTCTTTGTTATTCTATAAGCATGAGCAGCTTGTTATGAATTCCAGATTTTTTTTGGTTAAGTAGGTATGCATATTTTATTAAGTTTAAAAATGCAGAGTTTTATAAGTATAGTAAGCAGATTTTTGATTTAAGCATTTCAAAGTGAGAATTGGCTTAAACATTTCAGTTTCTTTTTAAAGAAGTATTTTTTTTAGAAGTATTAACAAGTATAAGAAAGATAAAGAAAAGAAAGAAAAGGTCAAGGCCTTAAGAAGATCCCAAAGTCAAGACTTTAGGATTTTGGCACACAAGGTGCTAAAGAAAATGCCGAGGCATTATATAGAAGTATTAAAAGATAACAAGTATTTTACTTTTATGCTGGACTCTCTCGTCCTTGGGCTGGGCTCCCATAGTCGTCCCTAGGTTTAGATAACCTAGTAAACCCTACTAGATTCGGCGACCAGGGTAGCCAAATGGGCCGCCGAATGGGTCGGGTCGTTACAAAAGTAAAAGCACAGTTGCCGGGCCCAAGAGAAGTTGATTATTATTTTGAAGTATTATAAGTATAAGTTTTTAAACAAGTAAAACGAGTTTTACATAAGTATAAAGTATTAAAGAATAAGTCTTTAAACAAGTGGAATAAGATTCAGAAGGTGTTTAGAATTCAGTAAATTTAGTTCTTTATTCTACCATGTTTATCTAGTAGATGAGTAGTTTTCATGTTTACCTATTAGATGAGCAGCATGATTAACTATTAGAACTACATGAGTAAATTCCTTAGCTTTTCTTTGCTATTAGTTTGACATGAGCAGTTATGTTTATGCTTTATTTCTTTTTAGAGCATATAGTTTCTAGTTCTTTTCGTATACATGCACATTCGTGATTTTGTGAGTTAGATAGCGCTTACTAAGCAAATTTTGCTTATAGACTACACTTCCTCTTACTGCAGATAATGGAAAAGAAAAGATTTAGCAAGGAAGGCGACAAGGTGGCGCGGATGGTGTGTGATGCCAGGACTATGGAAGCCTTGGGACTTAGTTTAAGAATTTATTAAGATTGCCATTTATTAAGAATGTATTAGATGAGTCATTTAGTCTTCCGCTGTTAGTTAATTGTATGTTTTCATTTTGTTTCCGCTATTCATTACTTGCATGATTTGATTTCATTAAACTGCGTGGTGATGTTATTCCTTTTGTGTGTTTGATATGTGTTCCAGCCGCCTGTGGCTGTGTATATTATGTTATGTATTAATGATTATGGTCACCGGTACAAGGGAGATTCTGCCGGAATTTTTCGGTAGGGTTTCCATGTGATTCTTAATCATACCGGTTAAGTAGAGTTAGTAGTTAAGTAACGGTCATCCTTAGAGAGTAGTAGAAGTAAGAAGGGTGGTCGTTACAGTTGGTATCAGAGCAGTTCCCATTCTCCAGCATCACACATCAGCACCATCCTTGCCGGCTTCAAGTAAGAAAGTATTTAATTTTCTTTTATGCTTTCTTTATTATTTACAGTATAGAGTATCTGCTTATATGTGCTTAGGAAAGAAGAAGATTCATGTTTTAATTTTCTATATTGTGATACATATGCTTAGAAAGAATAGAGACAATTTTAGTTTTGTTTCTCTTATATTTATATACATAAGTATGTTTAGAAAGAATAGAGAAGATATCAAGCCTTCCAAGGACTACTAATGGGTACGATACAATATGAATAATAGAGGACCGAGAAGTTAAGTGTAACAACCACCCTTCTTACTACTACTACTCTCTAAAGATGACCGTTACTTAACTACTAACTCTACTTAACCGGTATGATTAAATATCACATGGAAACCCTACCGAAAAATTTCGGCAGAGTCTCCCCTGTACCGGTGACCAAATCTATAATACAAACATAATATACGCAGCCACAGACGGCTGGAACATATCTTTCACAACCACGCAGTAATAAAAATCACAATAAAAACAAAGAAACTACTCTAGCAATAGCAATGACTACAGCACTCCACAAATAATAAAAGAGACTAGCTAGACATGCGGAAATAACTTAACTACAATCCCAAATTTAATATGACATTAAAAGAGAACTAAAAGGAAGTCTTGACAATTCTGCCAGCTACTTCTGGATCTCTCCACAGTCCAGTCACCACACACCATCCTGTCGTCTCCCTTCATATCTTAGCTTTTCCTTTATCTGCGGTAGGAGGAAAAAAAAACAAAAGATCTATAAGCGAAAACGCTTAGTAAGTACTAATCTATCTCACAAAAACATCGAAGTGCATAAAAGTAATGCAATAATACTGAAACTGAAATGCTAAAGCAAAACTGCATGTACTTATGGTATACAGAAATAAAACTGAATACTAAACATGCTCACTAACTGACAGAAAAGTAATGAAACAACTACTGTAAGCTTAGAATTAAAGAACTAAACTTTTATTGATTCTAAGCATAAACTTGTTTCATTTTCTTATATCTTTATACCAGAAATTAATCTTTTAATTTCTCTTTCACTTTCTTCTTCTTGTTCTTCTTACTTTTCTTATACTAGAAATTAATCTTTTAATTTCTTTTTCACTTTCTTCTTCTTGTTCTTCTTTCTTTTCTTTTCTTCTTTGGGCCCAGGCTTAGTACCATCTTTGTTTTGCGCGCTCTCTAATAGTGACTGGGGTAGCGAGCCTCCAGCCCTATGAGGATAAAGACCTCGGTCTTACCAGGGTCAAGACCTCGGAATTGGTCACCTGGATTTGTTTAACGACAACCTCGGAAGTCGGGTACTAGCCTCTTACTTTAATTTACTTGTTATCTCTTTTTAACTAGACTTTAGTCTTTTTCTTTACTCACACTTCTCATAATCCTTTATTAGAGTTTATTAGAATCTTGTAGATATATCTAACAAGTGTAGGATTACACTAACCAAGCATGCTATATGAAAATACACAAGGGAAGCAGATCTGAACTCTCTAAGCATGTTATTAAACAAAGCAAAGGAAAGCGACTTTGAACTTACTAATCATGCTATAAAATAGAGCAAAAGAGAGCTAATTCGGACTTTCTAAACATGCTGTAAAATAGAGCAAAAGAAAGCTAACTTGGACTTTCTAAACATGCTGTAAAATAGAGCAAAAGAAAGCTAATTCAAACTTTCTAAACATGCTGTAAAATAGAGCAAAAGAAGCAAATCTAATCTTACTAATCATGCTACAAAATAGAGCAGAAGAGAACTAATTTGAACTATCTAAACATGCTGTGATAAGAGCAAAAGAAGCAAATCTAATCTTACTAATCATACATCACGTAAGTAAATATAGCATGCATTTCTAATTTTAAAGCATGCTGTATTACCAAAGCACCCTAAGGCAACTAAATGATATTGCTAACACTTACAACTAACATTTTTAATCTGTACTAAAGGAACGAATCAACATAATAGTACTAACATTCTCATAAACCCCTAAACAGATCAAATGGGGCACTTTACCATTCCATCTACCTACAAATTCTAAGGTTTCATAGCACAACCATGCTCCTTAGGCTATGCTGCAAGGAATAAAACAACTTAAACATGCTGTGATAGCAAAACTAAGCATACTGTGAAGTTCGAGCTATGAAAGTGAAACAAATTCAACTACTGCTCATGCTTAAATCTATAGCAAAGAAATAACAATAAAATTCAATACTGCTCAGGCTTAAATCCGAGAATGGCATCTCAACAAAGCAAGGAAGAAAACCCTAGCATATTCTTCTACTCGGCACAACAAGATCCGGAAGCAAGGAAACGAAACCCGAAAATTCGGAGCAACTCCTACCACAGGTGAGTAGTACTTACTACGGTTTGCTTGCACTTACAACCGAAGGAGAGGAAGAGGCTTCTAGGGTTTTTGGCAGTGACTCCAAACTCGAGATTTGAACCCTTCCTCGTGTCCACGAGCTCTCTTCGACAAGGAGACTTCGAATCAGTGAAGAACCCACGGTGAGAAGTGCTCGCCGGCCGCCGAAGATGAAGCCTTAGCTTTGTTTTCGCCCGAGAGGGATCGCCGTCGCGAGAGGAAGAGAGGAAAGTTAGGTTTTGGGAAAAGGTTTCGGGTTATGGTAAAACACTTAAGCTTTCTTTTAAATCTAGGGTTTCCATTATAACTATACTTTATATCCAATTCTCTCCATATTAGGTTGACAAAGTCCGTGTAGCTCAGCTGGTTTGGGCCGGTTTTGCTTAAAGCCCAGCTCATGGGTTCGAATTCCAGCCGCGCACTTTTATTCCCCTTTAATTCAAAACGCTCTAACTATAGCTTAAATATATTCCACCTCCTATATAATTAACAAAAACTCGCTGGCTCAGCTGGTCGAGCTGCGTCCGGTTGGGTCGTGTCTGACCCGAGGTCACGGGTTCGGGTTCGAGACCTAGCTTCAACACATTTATTTATTATTTTTTTTAAACTTTTTCCTCTTGGTAAAAATACCAAATGAACTCCAAAAATTGTATAAAAAATTTCTAAAAATCTCTAGAATATTTTAAAAGCATTTCCAAATATTTTTATGGACATTTGGAACTCGAAATAAGGAAAATTGGGTCGTTACATTAAGAGACTAAAGAGCAAAGAGTACCATTAGTGAAAGTCATTTAGAATCAGAAGCACGAGAAAGTTACTTAGGAGCGTAAAAACAGTATGAGACAAAGATATCCAGAATTATTCTAAGTTCGAGGACGAACTTTTTATAAGGTATGGGGATTGTAACGACCCAATTTCCCCCATTAAGAGTTCTAAAAGTGCTTTAAAATATTTAGAAATACCTTTAAAATATTCTAGAGATTTTTAGGAATTTTTAGAGTATTTTTACGTAATTTTTGGAGTTCGTTTGGTATTTTTACCAAGAGGAAGAAGTTTAAAATAAAAAGGGTTAAGATCGGGTTTTGAACCCAAGATCTCGGACCGAACTAGACCCTAACCAAAGTCAGCCAACCAACTAAGCTAAGCAAATTTTGTTAAATATATATGGAGCGATATATATTTAAGTAGTAGTTAGGAACAGTAAAATAATAGGAAATAAAATAGTTGCAGCTGGGATTTGAACCCACGAGTTGGGCTTTAAGCAGAACGCTGCCCACCCAGTGATCCAGCCGTCAGTTTTGTTTAGAAAAGGTAAAACAATTTATTTAACAAGTTAACAGAATATGGAGATTATAAAAGAGGAGAACTTAGGGCTTGATTGATTACCCGTGACCTAACTTCCCCCCCCCCCCCCCCCTCGAGCGAAGGCGAAGCCGATGAAGCTAGGGCTTCGATCCGGCGGTCGGCCAAGGTTCCCCGAGGAGTTCCTCCATCTCCTTAAGCTCTTCTCGACGAGGAGGAGTCGGGAGCACGAAGAAGAGTCGGGATTTCAAGCTCGCCGAAAGCCCTAGAAGCCTCCTTCTCGGTTGTAAGTCAAGGAAACGAAGGTAAGTTGCTACTCACCTGCAGTAGGATAGTTCCGGATTCGTATTCTTTCTTTGGTTCGAGTTTTTGAACAAACGAAACAAGATATAATGATATTTTTGATGGGGCTTTGTCGTCGTAATGATTTTGAGCTTATAGAGCAGATTCAAGAGTTTTGAGATATGATTTTGTCTTGCTGGCACTGCTCCTTCATAATAGTTCTGATTTGAATAGTTTAGAAGGTGGTGATTGCCTCCTTGTTGTGATCTTGCTCCTTAAGTTGAGGCTAGATATCTGGACGGGTTTGGGGGAAAGAGGAATTGATCGTTGGTGTTGAGCTCGCTGGTTCTAGTTAGTTGGATTTTTTTTCTGGAACTGATTTTGGGAAATTGTTTGATTTAGTGGCTACATTGTTTCTCTGTAATAATCTAAGAATTGTTATGAAGAGAAGAGAGTAGTGACTTTGGTTGGTGGAGAGTCTTTTTACCAGATTGTAAGTGTTAGATAGTTCTGATTCTGGACGATATATTGAGTACAGCGGTTGAGAATTTTAATGGAAAAAAAAAAAAAGGTTTTGAATTTAGATCTTGTGAAAGGACCATGGTCAAAGGAGGAAGATGAAATTATAATTGAAATGATAAATAAGCTCGGACCCAAGGAATGGTCAGCAATTGCACAAGCATTACCTGAACGAATTTGAAAGCAATACAGGGAAAGGTGGGAATGAGTATGAAAAGGAGTAGATTCTTGGAGTATGTAATTTAGTTTCATTGATTACTGTGATAAGCAGAAATGGTCTATATATGTAGCATCTCAGTTTTAGATTGTTTTTCTTTCCTTGCTACCATTTATTCCAGCAAGCTTCACATAGGTTTTAATTCCAACAAGTTTTAGATTTAGTTTGTACAGATTTTTATTAAGTAGATCAGTGCAGACTTTTATTAAGAAGAGCAGTGCAGATTTTTGTTAAGTTATTATGCAGATTTTTAATAAGCTAGTATGCAGATTTCTGTTAAGCATTAGTGCAGATGTTTGATAAGTATTGTATGTGCAGATTTCTTTTGTATTCTATGCATGATTATGTGTTACATAGTTAGTTTCATTCATATATGCATACAAAAGATACCCTAATAGTATTTTGGGTGTTATGAGGTGGCACGTACAACCCTTAATCTAAGTACATAATGTTAGTTTTCCTTGCTATTTAATAACATGATCAAGTCTGTCTAATACCATTGTAAACTTAGTTTCTTTGTTATTCTATAAGCATGAGCAGCTTGTTATGAATTCCAGATTTTTTTTGGTTAAGTAGGTATGCATATTTTATTAAGTTTAAAAATGCAGAGTTTCATAAGTATAGTAAGCAGATTTTTTATTTAAGCATTTCAAAGTGAGAATTGGCTTAAACATTTCAGTTTCTTTTTAAAGAAGTATTATTTTTAGAAGTATTAACAAGTATAAGAAAGATAAAGAAAAGAAAGAAAAGGCCAAGGACTTAAGAAGATCCCAAAGTCAAGACTTTAGGGATTTTGACAAACAAGGTGCTAAAGAAAATGCCGAGGCATTATATAGAAGTATTAAAAGATAACAAGTATTTTACTTTTATCAGTGGCACTGTGTTGGACTCTCTGTCCTTGGGCTGGGCTCCCATAGTCGTCCCTAGGTTTAGATAACCTAGTAGTAACGGCTCGGCCGACGGTCGACGGTCGACGACCATAGGGTCGCCAAATGGGCCGCCGAATGGGTCGGGTCGTTACAAAAGTAAAAACACAGTTGTCGGGCCCAAGAGAAGTTGATTATTATTTTGAAGTATTATAAGTATAAGTTTTTAAACAAGTAAAACGAGTTTTACATAAGTATAAAGTATTAAAGAATAAGTCTTTAAGCAAGTGGAATAAGATTCAGAAGATGTTTAGAATTCAGTAAATTTAGTTCTTTATTCTACCATGTTTATCTAGTAGATGAGTAGTTTTCATGTTTACCTATTAGATGAGCAGCATGATTAACTATTAGAACTACATGAGTAGATTCCTTAGCTTTTCTTTGCTATTAGTTTGACATGAGCAGTTATGTTTTGCTTTATTTCTTTTTAGAGCATATAGTTTCTAGTTCTTTTCGTATACATGCACATTCGTGATTTTGTGAGTTAGATAGCGCTTACTAAGCAAATTTTGCTTATAGACTACACTTCCTCTTACTGCAGATAATGGAAAAGAAAAGATTTAGCAAGGAAGGCGACAAGGTGGCGCGGATGGTGTGTGATGCCAGGACTATGGAAGCCTTGGGACTTAGTTTAAGAATTTATTAAGATTGCCATTTATTAAGAATGTATTAGATGAGTCATTTAGTCTTCCGCTGTTAGTTAATTGTATGTTTTCATTTTGTTTCCGCTATTCATTACTTGCATGATTTGATTTCATTAAACTGCGTGGTGATGTTATTCCTTTTGTGTGTTTGATATGTGTTCCAGCCGCCTGTGGCTGTGTATATTATGTTATGTATTAATGATTATGGTCACCGGTACAAGGGAGATTCTGCCGAAATTTTTCGGTAGGGTTTCCATGTGATTCTTAATCATACCGGTTAAGTAGAGTTAGTAGTTAAGTAACGGTCATCCTTAGAGAGTAGTAGTAGTAAGAAGAGTGGTCGTTACAGAATAAAATCAAGTCTTTGCCCTATCCTTGATATTGAAAGGAAATGACATCAATCGAATGACATTCTCTGAAACTCCTTCTCTGTTCAACATGTTACAAAGTTCTATGAATATCTCAAGGTTGTTAGTATTAGCCCTAGTACCAATTATGAGATGATTATAAAGGGCTTATTTTATATCATATATCATTATTAATAAAAGGCATAGTTGGTTATTATATTTATTACAGTTCAGTGCCGATTGAATAAATATAATAATGTCCTTGGGTAGTAGGTTCTTATCTACAGTATATCAATTGGTTGAATTGATAATGAGATATTGTAGAGAACACTATTCTTAACTATTCCTAGTCGAGCATTAATATACAAGGACAATATTAATGCATTGAGACTAGCATGTAGGTCAACAGATGACTTGATCTCATAAGTCATGGATATGAGATATCAGGTTGACACATGGGTATATATTAGAGAATATATACTGAATGACCCACCATGAGAATGTTTCATGGATCATCGTATGAGTGTCATAAACATTCTCATGTGACTATTGATATGAATAGTCCTTAGACCTGAAGTCACTATGGTTCCCTACATAAGGAGTTGTATACTTTGGTATCGTCAAACGTCATCCGTAACAGGGTGGACTATAAACTCGATCACTGAGTATGCAATGAATTATATGAAGGGATGTGAGTGATGTAGATGGGATCTATCCCTTCCATATAACGAAAGCGATATATGTGGGCCCCTTGATTAGTAGGGCACAAGAAAGCATGGTCATGCGTAAATGAGTCAATATGAGATATTGAGCTTATTTGATAAGTGTGTCTACTTGGAGATCAAGAAACACAAAGATTGATAAGAGGATGACACGGCCTATGCCTCATTGATCAATCTAGATATCAAGGATAGAGGGACCAAGTCATACATGATGATAACCACGGACAGGTTAAGTCAGATCTCAACTTTGTCGTCACTTGGGTAGTAATGATGTCTTGCTAGATGCCACTCATTGTTTATGTATCACAAATGTTGATTTGGGTACATTGACAACGTTACGAGACCTTATAGGGTCACACACAAAGAACAAGTTGACATGGAGATGGGTTCATGTGATGAATCAATGGATTAAGTGTAATCCGAATTTGACTCATTGAGTTAGACTCAAAGAGATCCAATTGTTGGATTGAGTTCAATTGCATGGGAATCAATGGGTTAGACTCATTGGTTGAACTTGAGTTCACAAAGGAAGTTGAATGGTCAAAATTGAACTATGGGATTGAATGATTAATTTTGAGCCATTAGATTAGAAGATGAAAGGGTGATTAGAAGATGAAAGAGTGGAGACTCTTGGTATACCATGAGATGGATATAAATATCATTTGGATGATATTTTTCATAAGTTTTTCTTTGCTTGAGAAGGTGAAAAGTCCCCTTGATCTTCTTCTTCCTCCTTCTCTTTTCTTGGCCGAGACACACATATAGGTTGCTAGCACAACCTTGTGTGTTTCCCTCTCCATCTTGCTTTGTTTGTGAGACAATCAAAGACAAGGCTTGTTCGTGTGGATACCGTAGATGCACGGACGCTTGAACGCACTGAGATATGCATCTAAACAAGAAGAAGTTACTGTCGGGATTGCAAAGGGCACGCATCAAAGGTATAATCCTATCATGTAGCTTAATATAGATTATGAATAGAAAATGTTTCTTCCCTTCGCATGGATCTGCTGGATAAGATGATCTAGTAATTTTTCCGTTGCGTTTCCGCGTCTTTGGCGCGCTAGATCCCAACAAAGGTGTAGATATGTGTTTTCAAATACTTCTCCTCCAAATTTGTAACCTTGTATCATAGTAATCAACTTTGGATCTAGTTGGAAACTTTTTACTTCGATATGAGGTTGCACAATGGGAGACATAAATCTTGTAGAAATGGGTGTAGAAAATTTTCTCAAAGGTCTACTTGACATGCTAGTGCTCATGGATAAATAAAAATGTAAAGATTAAATAAAAAACAAAAATTCAGAATTTAGAGCAAGAAAGAAAATGCAAAAATTAAGGAAAGGAAAAACTAAACTATAACTAATAACAAGAAAAGTTACTGTAGAAGTAAAACAAATAAGTAAATGAAAAATCTATTAACAAGTTCAGAGTAACTCATATGCTAATTACTAATATTAATCAGAGCAGTCCTTGATAATGGCGCTAAAAACTTATTACTCTACCACAATTACACGGTTACATCATCAGTAATAAAAATATACATCCCACAGAGACTGTTGATTAAGCACTAGTTGAATTCGCATGGAGAATTATCTAGACAATTGAAAGGTGGTTCACGAATGCTTGAGAGAGATTGAGAGAAGAGAAAGAATGGAAAAGAGAGAGAAGAGAGACGGAAAGAGTCTAAGCGCAAGTGAACAAGGAGGAGGAGTTGGATGGTGCATGAATGATTCTAGGAGTTTAGTGCCATTATGATGCTAGTTAATGCCCCTATGCATTGTCCATCTCCCTACCTCCATGCCTACATTCTTGTTGGTTTCTAACTAAAGTTTGGCTTAACCCTATGAAGATTACACTAGAGAGTTTATCCAAGTTCTGATGTCATTAAGTAAAGAAGTAACTCTAGAAAGTCTGATTAAAGAGTTACCCTAAGGCCCCCCAGTTAGACAATCCTAGAGTTATCCAATCTACTTCCTAATGGTAGATTAATGCAATCAAGTAGAAGAGTTAATCTAGAAATTTTGGTTAAAGGGTTATACTCTATCACAAGGCCCCCTAGTCATATAGTTTTAGATTACACAAGTCACTTCCTAACATTAATTTGGGAGAAATCCTCTAAACTCTAATTAGATACTCCTTTGTAGTGAATCAGTCTCCTTGCAAGAGGATCATTCTAGAAAGTTTGCTTAATAGATTACCCCTGTCACAGGGCTCTACAGTTATACAATCTAGCGCTTCTCCTCTACAAGGTGACCAATCCACCATAATCCACATGCATATATCACACACACATTTTGTCAAACATGTACAAGGTATAATACACAAAAATAAGTCATAAACACTTCATTGAACAAGAAAATAACATATATATAGTTCATAGATCAACATCATATTTCAAATACTCTCTATATCCTAAGAATCAAAGGTTTACTCCATAGCAAAGAAGAAACAAAATAGAGACATGAAGAATAATATTCTACAACTCAAGTCCTAAAGAAAGGAGAAGAAAAATGCTTAGCAATTTGTCATTGATCTTCTAGGTTAGACTTCTTACTCCGGAGGTGGATGAATGATGTGAATTGGCGAAGACAAAACTTCTAGGGTTCCCTAAAAGGGGAAGAACCCTTCTCCAAGGAAAGGGGCATACTCCCAAGTCAAAGATGAGTCAAAAGAGGAGAAAATCCCCTTTTATAGCAAGGGGGCATGACCCCCCCCCCCCCCCATGTTCTCTACCACGGTCGTGCCCGGAGGCACGACCAGGGTGTGAATCACCATGGGTGAAGGGGCACGACTGTACCTTTTGGCATGATGAACCTTTGAATCGACTATAGAAATATGGCACGATCATGCCATTTGGCATTCCCGAAATATGATTCAGCTCTAGAAGGGGGACATGACCATGTAGATTCACACGACCACTCCTTATTGGCTACTAGTGGGAGGCATGACCGTGCCTCAAGGTATGACTGTCGCCAGCTTTGTTGCAAGTGGTGGGGCATGGTCGTGCCTATGGGGCACGACCTGCCCATGGTTAGCACTGGTGGAGCCACACGATTGTGCTAGGGGGTATGACTAAATTACTGGATCTTCACAAGTTGTTTCAATGTGCTTTTCCACTCTATTTTCACTCCAAATTATATCTTATCAATAAAAACAAGCAAGACGTAGATCTTTGAATAAATATAATAGAAGTATGACATATAATGGAATATGGTACAATAAACATAGATTATATGCATAAAATACAAGTAGATGTCGAAGAACGCATTAAAATATATATAATCTATGCACATCAACGACTGTGCTTGTGGAGCACAACCATGCCTTGGTTAGGCTTTGGTGGGGGATACGTCCATGCCATGAGGCATGACTAGCCTCTACTCCTCTTCTTGATTGCTCCAAAATATGCTTTAACTCCACTTCACTCCAAAGTGCGTCCTGTCAATAGAAAATGAAACACGAGTAGATCTCTAACAAAAAGAGTAATAATACTAAAATAATGATAAAGTAGGATGCAATAACATAGATCATATTCAAGAAATACAATATGATATGTGTTAAAGCATGGATAAAATTGTATACAATCTACTCACATTACCCACTTAGAGAAAACCTACCATCTCTTGAATTCAAAGTAAGGGCTCTTGAATTTGATAAACAAGTGAGACCTCTTATATGTATATGAATTATTTGTATTGCATAATTAATTTATCTCTCTTATATGCTCAATTTTATATTTCTAGGTTAATAGCATAAGAATATCTTCTATTAATTTATGCTCAATTTGGGACACGAATAAATTAACTAGGCCAAATTTCTTGGACTAACTTCAAAACCTAAGAATTGTTCTCAAAGTTGAGAAGATTGCCTATGTCCTTGAAGTTCCTATTCCCATGAGTGTGGTAGATGATGCAACTTCAGACCAAATGTTAGCCGTCAAAAACATACGACTAATTCTGAGCTTTCTAGTTGCATCATGCTAGCTTCGATGTCTCCTGAATTATAAAAACAACATGACTATATTGATGTTTATATGATTGTTTATTATCTTCGAGAGTTGTTCGATGAGCAAGCGAGATCCAAATAGTTCAAAGTCTCCAAGCTCCTCTTTGGAGAGTGCAGTTTGTACTAAATATGAATGGCTACATTGAATGGTTGAGATCACTTGAATTTGTGATGGATCATGAGTTAAGTATTGGCTTAATTCTACATAGTTTACCTAATAACTATTCACAGTTTATGATGAACTATCGGATGAACCAACTTGAATCCACAAATCTTGAGTTGATCAACATGCTTAAGATAGTATAGCCATCAATTAAGAATGAACCAAAAGTTATGATATTGTTTGATTCTTCTAAGAAAGGTTCTAAGAAGAGGAAGTCAAACACTCGAGCAAAAGGGAAGAAAAAGGCTAACAAAGAAGCACCTGCACTAAAAGATCCATGTCACCATTATGGCAAGATTGGATACTAGTGAAGAAACTATAAGATTTATCATGAGTCCTTGAAGAAGAGGATGTCATTTGACACCCCATCTACTTCAGATATCTTCATTATTGATTGTCATACTATTTCCTCAGACACTTGGGTATTGGATATAGGGTGTGCCACACATATTGTAATGACATACAAGGGCTAAAGCATAGCAGAAGATGTAGGATCGAAGCACACATGAGAGGAGGCTGAATCACATGTATTTTTAAAATAGAGTCCTTTTTAAAAACTTAATAAAAAGTGCAGCGGAAAAACTAAACATGAAAACAAAACAAGCACATGAACTCAGTTGGTAACTTGGTTCGGAGCCTTCGATCACTGCTACTCCAAGACCTACTATCCTTAGACTATATCGATGGACAATCCACTAAAAACTACTTCCAGAACTGTTAGAAGAGGGAATCAAGTACAAATAATTAGAGGAAGTGTAACAACCTGACACTTCCTCTATTCAATAATAAATAATAAATTAATTAAAATATACTGACTCATAGTAAATGGAAGTCAAGGCTTGGAGTCAGTGTCGCAACGTCGTAGTAGAGTAGTAGCGCAGTTGGAACAACAGAAGAATTGTTTGAGCTTAAATATTAGTTATGTGTTGAAGAGTGGCCAAACCTCTCCTTTATAGAGTATAGGAGGCACCTCCGATGCCACTGGAGGTGCCTTCAACCCCTAAGTATATCCTCGTAAATTCGGCTTCTTATCATCGATGAAGCCTTCTACCTTATCTGACCGAAGGTGCCTTTAAAGTCCTCCAAGGTACCTTAGCACCAATCTTCAAGGTGCCTTCCTTCGCATGGAAGGTACCTCCGTGCCCTTCTGCATGGAGTCTTCGACCAAGCCTCTGAGGTGCCTCCACTAGCACAATTGTCACCTCGATCACTGTTCACCTGAGATTTTTTATTCTTTTTGCTCCTATAAAACATGTTAGTTCAATAAGAAAATATCTAACCTACAAAATATAGTTAGTACAATTATAAAATAGTAGTATTAATTAGACCATGTCTTCCTGAGACTAAGATCTAGTCACAGTCTCAATTTAGATTTCTAAAATAGACCTAAATTGGATCTATGCCTAAAGTCCTTAATTGGGACTCGTCCTCACTGGAACTATAAGATACAACAAATGAAATAATAAGTATTATTTGAGGAATAACCTTATTAGATTTTCTAAAAAATTTTAGAAATTTTTTAGAATTTAAATAGAGTCTGTATGATATGTTTTAAGGGGATGGGTCGATTGGGCTAAGAGAAAGCTTATTTGGAATATCTCTTATGTAGGTGTTGATCGAGGAATTAACTTAGGGTTTAAATAATTAAACCCTAAGTATTAATAGAGAAGGCTAACCACTCATTTCCATCGAAACCTATTCTCCCGAGCCTATCTCTGTCGATTTCGATTTCTTCCCATGTTTCCGATCTCCTCTCCTCATCGCCAATGTCGACACTAGCCTCCTTTGTTCATCTTCAGTGCAGATCCACATCAAAGCCTTTTTCCTTATTATCACTAAGCTCATCCATCGCAAGGGGTTGTGCCCTAATTTTTCCATCGCCGACCAAACCTCTATTCTCCTACTCTGATTGCCAGCTCATCGTGACCCAATCCACCATCGACGGAGCTGCTTTCTTCTCCTCTGATTGTTGAGTTTCGTTGGTCTGTTGCCCTCTTTGAGTCGCTACCCCTACGTGGGTAGATCTTCATCCAAGAGAGGAGACCCCAGCCCTAGCCTCGATCTCCCATTGCCGCACATCTATGCATTTCGTCTCAGACCATCGGACCACACTACTTCTGCTAGATCTTTTCCCCTACTTTGATGTGAAGCTCCCAGTTAGAATCCCCTAAATCATAGCTACTAGACGTGCTCCTCAGTCTACAAAGGGTACGGTGAGTTTCTTTATCTCTACCGTTCCTTTTGTCCGACAGTCTGACCACCATGTTTGGTTGCAGATCTATAGTTATGGTGACCATGTGCTCTACTAGATCCCGACCATCGTCCACCTTTGTGACTAGTGCTTGATCCTATACTATGTTCGGGGGAGAAGGTTCTGGCCAAATTGTTCAAGGAGTACTTATCACTGGGAACATTTCTATCGGCTACTATATTTGAGGTAATCTATCATCTCTAAGCACACAATTTGGAGTATGGATGCTATACTAGGTGCTGGTTATGGATAATTAGTTATTAGTGGATTTAGAATGACTTATGATGGGGTGTAATTAGTGATTGATTGGTGAGAATTAAGGAGTTGATCAATGGATTAAGGATGGACTTATCATCTAATTGGATTTGGATCATTAGGTGGAATTAAACTTGGTTACTTAATCAAATTAGGATTGGGTGTTGGGTTTATCTAGTTGTTGTATATTGATTAGTTAAACTATACATCATGTGATTTGCATGATGTTGATTTGAGACGAGGGTCTTGATGTAGGATTGTTTAGCATGATCGACAGATAAAGGTGGGTACTTCTTAACTTTATTCTTTAGTACTTTGACCTTAGTGCATGAGCTATATTAGATAGTTATTGTATTTTACCTTGCCTCCACTCATATTCTTCCAAGGCTTGATACTTATCTTCTTGATCTTTGAGATGATCATTTTGATATATATATAGTCTCTCGTTGCCATCCATGATATTTAGTAGATACCATGATTACTTACATTGATTGCTGTTTATTCTTGTACCTTATTGAGCATGCTGATTTTATTGTAGCATAGCTTATTGCTATTTATATATGTGATGACTACTATATCTTGCTCATCATATCATTGTATGCATACTGATGACCATGTCTCTCCTATGATTGGATGAGTTATTGATCAGTGTCGCACACTCAGCCACTCATGAGTAGCGGTAGCTGGAGCAGATGTCACTTGTCCTATCGTGCTCCCACTCGGTCACTCATGGGTAGTAACGGCTAGAGATGCAAGCAGCAAGTACCCCATTGCTATGTATCTATTCAGCTACAACATAAATTTTTCACTCGGTCACTCGAGAGTAGTGGCAGCTGGAGTCTTATATAGTTATCATTGTCCTGGCCTCTTGACCATACAGGGGTCATGGTACAGAGAGGTGGATGAGAGTGACCATGTCATGTATGCACTTTATGATATTATGTGTGTTTATCTTGTTGTTTTATTGTATCCATATGACTGTGATATGCTTTCATATGTTGAGTTATATACCTATTGCATGTGTTAGACACTATCTTACTTATTGGTAGTATGTATATACTTCATATATTAACCTTGTAGTTAGGAGTAGTACTATTGTAGTTCCTCACTATCCCTGACTTTCTATTACTAGCTAAGTATATGGATTCAGGTATGGACATTCATTATTATATCTATGTAGTTCATGATACTTTTCTCTATGAGACTGTATACCTTTATCTCTCTAGATATATATTATGATCAAGTATTATCTGTCTATTACCCGTTGAGTCATTAACTCTCACCACCTCTTGATCTGGTTTTTCTTTCACTAGAAAATAGGTAGATGGTACAAGAACACTTGGAGGATTCTAACTGCCAGTCCCACGTCACATCTGAGGATGGTTTTCTAGTTTTGTTTCCTGCATTATTTGTGTTTTGAATTTATGAACTTGGTATTGTAATAACTTAATGTGGACTTCGAGTTTAGTATTGTGGTTGTGTGTATTTTGGTTTGTTGTTTTTGTGTCAAGCTGGGTTGGGTCACAATTAGTTATTTTTGTGGTTACGCGTTCGTTATTTTGTGACATCCACTATGTTTTGATTTAACTGTGTGGGTTGTTTATCAACTGCGTAGATGTATTTATTTCCAGCCATGTGAGCTACTTATATACTATGTGGTTATGTTTACGTCTAGTCGTATGGGCTATTGATAGCTTATGAGTAGCCTTGTGGTATTGTATATAGGTTTCATTTGTCACTGCTAAAGGGGAGGTGCTATCCAATTTTTGTTAGACAACCTTACCCTCGGGGTGTGACAAGAACTCTCCCCTCTAGTGACTTACCTTACTCATCATGCAGAATCACTTGACTCTACTTCGATCCACCAAGTCTGTAAAATATTGTAACAAAATAATAATAATATAATAAGGTTTAATGGACGAATAATCTTAACGAAATTTTTTGAAATTTTTAGGAATTTTTTGAGAATTCTTTGGAGCTCGTATGACGTATTTTGAGGGGACGAATCTATAGGATTGAGAAAAGCCTGTTTGGAATACCACTTATGTGGGAATTGATTTATCAAATAACCTACCTAAGTATATGTATACATTAAAACATAGGTTTCTTTTTTTTTATTTCCCCGATTCATTCCTCCTTTGCCCGAACCACCGCCGCCCTCTCCCTCTCGCGGCGACTCCTCTCGATTTCCCTATCTCCTTCCCCGATCGCCCTTGCCCCCATCGAGCGCCGGCGTTAGGACTCTTCACAGCCACAGATGCCACCTCCTCTCCCTTCTCTCCACATCTCCTCCAACCACCATGAGCCGACGCTAGGTCACCGCTGCCTTGTTCCATCTCCTTTCCCGATCTCGTCGTTGTGCCCTAAATCCACCGTCGGTCGTCGAATTTGAGTGGAGCAGCAGCGATTTCGTCAAGGAGGTTAATCACTTCTTCCTCTCCACCAGATCTCGATTCCTTGTCTTCGTCGGCATAGGTCTGCCACCGATCCTTTGAGAGGGATAAACCGACCATCTCCTTCTCTGTTTTCCTGATTCTCCCATTCCACCACGAGTTCCTTCTTCGTCCATCTCTTCAATTTAGGTAAGACATATTCGGTATTTGGAATGGTGAAGACCACAATTCCATTTTATAATTGAGATGTCTAAGCTAAATTGTTTAGTTGATCACTGTAGCTCTGACCACTATTTTTTGGTAGTAGCTACACCTAGCTTCGGCCATAGGTTTCGGCAGCAAACTGCTCTAGCCATGAGTTAACAGCAGAGCATCTAGATTTAGGTGAGTAATTGAAGTTAATTGATTATTTGGATGTATGATAGGATTTCTACTTTGCCCTTTGTGTTACAGGACTTTGTTACGAGACGAGCGTCATGACATGGGATTTATTTGACACGCACTAAACCCTAAACCCTAAACCCTATATTTGAGGCAGGTACCTTTGACTTATCTCTTTTGATATTGTCATTTTGAAATGCGTAGTAGGTTATATCTAGTAGTAATGATTATGTTTATATATGCCTTGGTATGTCACTACTTTATACCCGTAGTATGCCCTTATTGCTGTCTATTCTGCATTATTGCTTATGTCCTCTTGATTCTTGCATTGTGTATTTACATAGTGACATACAATGCATTATCGGATACAGGTCTAGCTACTAGATATACTTGGCATGTGTATCTAGGTTTACTATCTAACATGTGTACTTAGATCATTGTTATGGACTCAGTTTTCCTTTTGGTACACAATTTGAGGAGGCTAGTATTTTTCAGGAGTAACATACTTAGCGTCATGCATCATATTGCATGATTGCATGCTGAGTGATTTGTCGGCTCCATTTTTGTTGAGTGCATCACCAGTTACATGATCTACACACACAACCACTCATGGGTTAGTGGTATATCAGGCAGGGTGTATGCAGTTTTGCTGTGTCAGGTCTCCGCTGGTCCGCTCATGGGTAGTGTGACTGCAGCATGGTACCAGGAAGGGATCTCTCCTCTTGACTATGACACAGGGAGATGAGAGTTTAGGCTCCCCCACTATGTTTGGGGTAGGAGGATAGGTGTACTCCGACAGCATCTTGTCCACTCGGTCACTCAGGAGTAGTAATGGCAGAGTGCACAGTTGTTATAGCCCTACCCACTCGGTCTCACTATCATGTGTGAGATGGCTGACTGGAGTCAGGGGTGACCATGTCATTTGCATCATATGCATGGAATACATTTATTGCTTGTGATTACTACATTTTTGTATGTTGTATTTTTGTAGTTGCATATGATTGACATGCATACAGGAGACATTATATATTTGGTCTGATAACCCTCCATCTGTTGGTGAGCTTCACACCCTTATGTCAGGATAAGAGGCCCTGGTGAGTATAGTTTCTCCCCTTGTTTAATTTTTCATTATCTTTTATTGTTCAGGAGACTATACTGCATGATTATTACTGGTAGTTATATTTTACTATACACGTCTGCTAGATACCCGCTGAGTATGTTATACTCACTACCCCTTATTTTTCCTGTTGTTTTTAGATTAGCACATAGATCTGTCATGTCGCTTGGAGTATCCTGTCTGCCGATCCCACGTCACATCTGAGGACTGTTTTTGGTTCTACCTCTGCTTTACTTGTCTTATGTTTTTTGTGGACTTGGTGTTGTATAAATTTGACTTTGTTTTTTTGGGGGGTTGCTATGTGGAGTTGTATTTGTTTTGTTGTGGTTGTGTAAGCCTAGCCGGCTAGCAATCTTTGTTGATTTAGTTTGTATGAGCTTTCTTTCATTTTGTTTTCCGTTGTGTGTGTTTTAGTATAGTTGAGTGGCCTTTTTAATATATATATATATATATATATATAACTGCGTGGTTGTGATATTTTGTTTCAGCTGAGTATGCTAATTGTGTGATTCTGTATATTCCAACCATGTGGGTTGATGTATTCTTGTGGATGTATATATGATTCAGATTGTCACCGGTATAGGAGAGATGTTACCAGATTTTCCTCTGGCAAGGACTCCTCTAGGGCGTGACAATTTATTGGTATCAAAGTCATAGGTTTACGAGACCTATTTTCTGTATTGTTGAATTTCACATTTTGGTTGTCTTGATGTGACTTTTCAATTTTGGGACCAGGCAATGGCAAGACTTCTCCAAGCTATAGGAGGTATGTTTATCTATTGTTATCATGCATTTCTTTTAGTATATATATAGTTATATATGATAGTTAGTTATGACATGTGTAGTACTCTTTTAGTATCTATCTAGTTGTTTGTAGCATATATTTCATGTGGTGGGTCAACCATTGATCACAGTCGACCCTACTGGAGATCAAGGATAACAATCTTAGGGGATTCATCATATCATACTACCAGTAATACTCATGTTAACTCAGTTAGTAGAGTACCGGGTTACTCATGTTGGTTCAGTCAATTTAGGATTGATTTACCTGGTTGACTTGTGCAGTTGTGGTTTGACTTATTTTAGTTGGTTTCATGCTCCTGTTAGTTCGGTCAGTAGAGGATTAATTTATATTCTCTTTGGTTATGTCTGAAGAGGACTGATTTACCTTGTTGACTTGGGTAGTTGTGTATCGATCTACCTTGGTTAGTTTCATCTGTGGATGATTGATTTACTCTTATTAGATTAGTCAGTAGATGACTGATTTATTTGGCAGTTTGATCATTAGGGTACCGACTTACTCTTTTTTTATAGAGATTTTGATTTTTGGGTTACTCGTGCTTGGTTAGATATTTTGAGGCACATTTGGATGCATGACTTGTACCAATGTAGAGAAGATTGAATTAGCCATATACCATTGTTGACTTAGTCAGTCTATAGAGGATTAATGTATCATATTCCATGGGGACTTTGACTTTGGACCGTCTATACCTGGTTGGATGACTTAGAAGGTACATTCAAATAGGATACCCCCAGTGTTGTGGAAAAAGTGTAAAGCTACTTGTTTAACACTTATGAGATACAACTATTATTAGGGTGTATAACTTGGAGAGTACATTCGGATATATGATTTGTATTGGTGTGGGAAAGTTGAAGTTAGCTGCTTATTCTTTATATAATCAAACACCACATGAAGAAAGAAGCAGATGATTTATGGAGGTCAAGACATCACATTTATTTTGAGGTGTTTTGAGAGAGAGTACCTCTCTACCTCCTTTGGTAGTATAATGGTTGATAAGGCGATGGTCAGTCGACTCGCCTAACGCTATTCTATGGGGGATCCTGACTCATGGACCGATCGTGGATATTCTCGATAGCACTTAGGGATTTATGACCTGTAGTGATGCAAGGAAGGTGGTGTTAGTTGATTAACACTTAGAAAGTTCCACCATTACTGAGTGGAAATATCATATGATGATTTACGGGGAGCAAAGTATCGATTGACAGTTATTTCAATTATCTAATTAGTGTTAGTACTCCTCTACCCTTGTATGCATTGCTCATTCCTAGAGGTTACTGAACCTCAGGTGGAGCAATCGTAGTATGATGGGTTACAAGACAATGGATAGTCGACTCAACTATCATTGTCTCTATAAGAAGCTCAAGACCTTAACAACATGATCATTTACTAAAGGTCTTGAAGTCTATAATTTAAATCAGAGTATTCGATCTTTTGTCGACAGTTATCGGAGGATATTTTTTGGGTATAATTATGAGATTTGTGGTGATATTATCTGATGGATAGACTCTTAGTTAGGAGGTTGAGTGACCCTTTGGACTTTGAATTGTCATTTTGTTATTGTGGATATTTGAGTATTTGGAAGTATGAGATTTGACATACTCTTTGGACATTTTTGGATAGGATTAGTAGAGTTTTATTACTCATATCTTTTAGATATTAGGGTACCGATACAATGAAAATGGGTCACTGGGGAGTTATCATGTTTGATTATTATTGAGGATGGTTTGAGGTTGAGGGATATTGTGAGATCAGATATTGTGATATGTTAATTCCTGATGATTTATTGGATTAAAGGTTGAGTTATGTGGTTGTCTGATGACCTATTAGTGGATATTTGTTTTGATGATCTATTAGTGGATATTTGTTTTGATGACCTAATAGTGGATAATGGCTTTGGATGATCTAGTATTTGTTGGTTGGTCCTAGGAAGATCGTACCGGTTTCAATGTACAAAAATTTTGTACAAGTGTCGAACCTTTTTCTAAACAACCTATTGTGTTCTTTAGAAATTAAATTAGGAATTACAAACGGAACTTAACATTATTGATTCCAAATTTAACTTATCTATTCTTAATGGTTTAGATTTGGATCGCAAGCGGAACATAACACTATTGATCCAAATCTACCTATGTTATAAATTTAATTAAATATTAATTTCCATAATTGGCTTTCAGGTTAAACATGGTGAGGCACTAGGCCTACTTGGATATGGGAGCAACCACCACTTCCTAGACAAAGCCTTTTAAGGAAAGCTAATATTTAATTTCCTTATATAACTCTAGGTTTAACCAAAAAGAACAATCGAATCACAAATTTGAAAAACAAAACAAAAAAAAAACACAACTTCGAAACAAATCCGAAACTCTAGAATCATATGCCTCTTGTGTTTGGAATTCATACAAATAAAAACTAGCATGATGCGGAAAATAATTACTAGTTATACCTTTCTTTGTATGCAACAACCTCTTGATCTTCTACCGTATTCCTCTTCTTATCTTGGACGTTGTGTGGGCAATGATCTACCGAGATGAGAACCACCCAAGCCCTTCTTCACCAAGCAAGTTTCGGCCACCACCAAGTCTCCAAGAGATGTAGAGGTTCGGCCACCACCACCAAGCTCCAAGCGATGCAAGAAACAAAGCCTCCTTTCTCTCCTTCTTCTCCTAGCTAGAACCGACCACCAACAAGTGCTCCAAGAGAGATGAAAACCTGCCACTTAAGGAAGAAGAGAAGAGGAGAGGAAGAAACTCTAGGGCCGACCACCACCAAGGAAGAGAGGGAGGAAAAATAGAATAGAGTTGTTCACCATGAAGGCACCCCTACCCTCTCTTTTATATTCCTTGGTCTTGGCAAATAAGGAAAATTTAATTAAAAAACTTCCTTAATCTCTTTGCTATGAAAAGAAAATTTTAATTTGAATAAAACCAAATTCCTTTTCTTAAACAATATGGTCGGCCACCTTCCAATCTCTCCCAACAAGGCAAGTTTTAATCTCAAAATTAAAACTTCTTAATTTGTTTCCAGAAATTTTAAAATAAAAATTTCTCTAATAATTTATCCCTTCATGGTTGGTTATAAAAGGAAATATATAAATTAAAATTTCTCTATTAAAACATGTGGATGATTTCCAAAAAGGAAAGTTATCTTTAAAATTAAAATCTCTTTACAATCTACAAATAAGGAAAGATAGCAAATCTTTTCTTAATCCTTTGTAGAAACTTATAAAAGGAAATATTTAATTTTAAAACTCTCTTTTTAAATCATGAACATGGTTTACAAAAAAGGAAAGTTTTATCAAAATTAAAATCTTCCTTTCAATCTACAAATAAGGAAAGATATCAAATCTTTATTAATCTTTTGTAGAAAGCTATAAAAGGAAAAATTTATAATTTTTAAAACTCTCTTTTAAATCATGAACATGGTTACAAAAAAGAAAAGTTTTATCAAAATTAAAATCTTCCTTTCAATCTACAAATAAGGAAAGATATCAAATCTTTTTTTAATCTTTTGTAGAAAGTTATAAAAGAGAAGATTTAAATTTTAAACTCTCTTTTAAAACCATGGAATCCACAAAAGAAAAATTTTTAAAATAAAAATCCTTTTAATTTGCTTTGGGTCGGCCACACCATGCTTGGGCTCCAAGCATTGGCCGGCCCCTACTTGGCTCAATCTTTGGGTCTTGGTCGGCCTTAGCTTGGGCTCCAAGGGATCGAGAGGAGGAATTTGTTTTGGTCTCCCGATGAAATTAGGCTTCCTGTGTTCACCCCGAACACCCAACTTAATTTCATCAATAATAATTCATACCACTAAAGAATTATTATTGAACTACCGCACCAATCCCTAATTACATTTTGGGCTCCTTCTTATTATGAATGTGTTAATCTCCCTGTGTTTAAGATGTCGAATGTCCACTAATTAAATGAGTTACTGACAACTCTCTTTAATTAATATCTTAGTCCAAGAGTAGTACCACTCAACCTTATCGTTATGTCGGACTAAGTCCACCTGCAAGGTTTAACATGACAATCCTTATGAGCTCCTCTTGGGGACATTATCAACCTGGATTACTAGGGCACAGTTTACTTCTATAATCAACAACACACACTATAAGTAATATCATTTACCAACTTATCAGACCTATTGATTTATCGAGCTAAATCTCACCCTTTGATAAGTCAAAGAAATAAATACTAAATATATGTGCTTGTTATTATATTAGGATTAAGAGCACACACTTCCATAATAACTAAGGTCTTGTTCTTTTATTAAGTCAGTATAAAAAGAACTTATCTTAAATGGTCCTACTCAATACACTTAGAGTGTACTAGTGTAATTTATTAGTAAAGATAAACTAATACATAATTACACTACGACTATTCCAACGGTTTGTTCCTTTCCATCTTAGTCGTGAGCTACTGTTTATAATTCATAAAGAATCGATAACATAATCTTCTGTGTGTGACACCACACACCATGTTATCTACAATATAAATTAATTGAACAACTACATTTAGCATATAAATGTAGATATTGACCAATATGATTCTTATTTCTAAGTAAATGTTTATACAAAAAGCTAGGCTTTTAGTATACATTCCAACAGTATTTGGGTTTGTCGTTGATGGTGACATAGTGAGTGTCATGTTTTGATATTTATAGATTTGGTGATTTGTAGTTGGTGATCAGATTACAGACTCATCGTCAACGATCTTATAGTTGAGTGTGTCCGTTGTATCTATATTAGGAGTTCTTGGTTTTACCTTTTAGGCTTACAATGTCTAAGATATTTTCATGGACTCAATGAATATGGTATTCCTAGGGAATTTGGATTACTTGTCATTTTCTTCATTGATGATGTTGTGATATATACCCTGTTCGAGGTGGATCACGAACAATATTTTCGCATACTTCTGGAGATGCTTCGACAAGAACATCTTTATGCGAAGTTTAGTAAATGCGCGTGTTTGGCTACCCTCAGTAGGTTTTCTGGGACACGTGGTTTCTAGCCAAGGTATTTCGGTAGACCCTCAGAAGATCGAGCTTGTCACCAGTTGGGAGTAGCCGAAATCAGTTCAGGGGATCCGAAGTTTCTTGGGATTGGTTGGATATTATAGACAGTTCATTGAGGGTTTCTCTTGCATTGCTATGTCGTTGACATGCCTAAACAGGAAGGGAGTGAAGTTCACGTGGTCAAAAGCCTGCGAGACCAGCTTCCAGGAGCAGAAGTGGAGATTAGTGTTGGCACCAGTTCTGGTTTTGCCCTCTGGAGAGGATGAATTTGTACTCTACACCAACGCTTCTCTATCGAGTTTGGGTGTTGTTTTGATGCAACACGATAGGGTAGTCTCCTATGCTTCTCGTTAGTTGAAGGAGCATGAGAAGAACTACCGAGTACATGATCTGGAGCTAGCCGCCATTATCTTTGCTTTGAAGAATTGGCGGCATCATCCTTATGGTATTACATTTGAGATTCTCACAAATCATAAAAGTCTCAAATATCTTTTCACTCAGAAGAAACTCAATCTCCGAGAGAGGAGATTAATGGAGTTCCTGAAGGATTATGACTATACCATTAGTTACCACCCAGGGAAATCTAATGTGGTTGTCGATGCACTTAGCCGGAAGTCCAGAGGGACTTTAGCTTACCACCGAGTTTTAGTCACGGACTTGATTCAAGGTTTCTCCGAGTTAGGCCTTGAGGAGCAGAGACAGACAGAGCAGGGTATCCTTGTTACCATGGTTGGTCAGTCATCGATCAAGACGAGGATTCGAGAGGCCCAAGCCGGTGATCAGCACTTACAGTCCATTGGTAGCCAGATAGCTTCCGGGTAGTAGACGGAGCTTACCAGAGATGACGAGGGTATTATTTATTTCCGAGGCAAATTATGCGTACCTCAATCTCACCCGATTATGGAGGAGTTGCTTCAGGAGGTTCATCGCTCTCGATTTGTTATTCACCTAGGAAGAACCCGCATGTATCGAGATTTAAGGCGTTCCTATTGGTGGCATGGCATGAAGAAAGACATCGCAAAGTTTGTAGCTAGAAGTCTCGTCTGTCAGCAGGTGAAGGTTAAGCACCAGAGACCTGCTGGATAACTTCAGAGGCTTCCTATTCTGGAGTGGAAATGCAAGCACATCACTATTGATTTTGTGGTGGGATTGCCTAGAACACGACAAGGCCATTACGCGATTTGGGTAATTGTTGATCGATTAACCAAATCAACGCACTTCTTAGCGATTCGGAAGACCGATTCTCTCGATCGATTGGCAAATCTGTATGGTCGAGAAATCATCAAATTGTATGGTGTCTCTTTGAGCATTATATCAGATAGAGACCCACGGTTCACGCCCTGATTCTGGCAAAGTCTACAGCAGGCTGTTGATGTTCCGCAAGTGTACGGAAATATCGTAAGTAATAATAAAAGATATCGTATCCACAGGGACTGGAATAACCACTAAAGATGTCTCAACACGAGTTAGCTAAGCAACTAATCAATGGATTGACAAAAGCAAAGTACAACTATGCAAAGTAAAACATAGAAACTAAAGAATAAGAAACAAGAATAAGGGCTATGATAAAGGTATGTTCTAGGAGTTTCGATTTCTTTGTAAAGTTATTCAATGTAAATGATCCACCAAATCTTATTCCTCAATTGTCCATCATTTGTAGAAGGTTGTCGGTTCCCTCTTGCAATAGACAATCGGCCTAGGACTGCAATTTATATCTAAATGTGATCAATTAGGTATGAATCCTATGATGTCCTTACACGGGCTTGCCTATCAAGTGCGTCCCTCGGATAATCAACATAGGAACTCATTGCTTCTCAACCTCATCGAGATACAAAAGATTAATGCACACAATCTATCCTACCTCCTTGAATAACCCTATTTCACCCTCAAGATAATCCCTCAAACGTCCTTACACGGGCATGTTCCTGTCACGAATGTCTCTCGAAAAATCGAATGAGAAACAATCTCTACAAGATCCACAAGATATTTAAATATTCAATCAAGTATGAGAATTAGGTCCAAATCACAACAAACCACACAAGATCAAAGAGATACAAACAGGACAAAATCATAGAAATAGGAAATTGACAAATCCACAAGAGTTTTAATCAAATCTTCATTACAAATACTCCCTCTATCCTAGAACATAGAGATCTAATCCATAGAACAAGGAAAGAAATCCGAAAACAAGAAGATTACAAGCATCTTGATCCCCAAATCCAAGAAAGAAAGGGAAGAAAGGCTTATCTACAATGAAGAACGGTCTTTGGATCCAATCCTTGCTTCCGGAGTCAAAATAACGAAGATCCACCCTTAGATCGCCGGAAAATCCCTCCAAGAAGGTGGAGGAATGCCCCAAAACTTCTTTCCCCCCAAAAGGGAGAAGATCCCCTTTCAAATCTTGAAGAAGGCCTTATATAGAAGGGGGGTTTGGGCGCCACACGGCCCCGAGACATGGTCGTGTGAAGCTCACACAGCCTGTGCTACTCCCTTTTCTGCCTGTCTCACATGGTCGTGTGTGAGACACGGCCGTGGCTTGCTCTGCCACTGCTCCCCTTGCATGATCGTGTAGATCTGCACGGCCTGCACTACCTCCGACTCTGGAGCTCCTGCACGGTCGTGTGGTGCACACTGCCAAGGCATTCTTGGCCTCTGGAAATGTTACACGGCCGTGTAGATCTACATGGTCATGCATTGCTTCAGCTCTGGAGGGCTTGCAAGGTCGTGTGGTGTACATGGCCTGGCTCTGTTGGCTTCAAAACTTGGCACAACCGTGTGAAGATCACACGACCATGGCCACTCTCTTTCTTGCTGCAGCCACACAGGTGGTGAACCTCACATGGCCTGGGCAACCCCCCATGGCAGGGTCGTGTGGCACACAAGGATGGTGCCTTCCTCCTTTGGTTTGCTTGCAGAGTTGGCCATGATCATAAATCCTTCACCAAATATGACTCTTGTGTACAGAAAATGCACAAAAGTAGATCTCCGAATAAAAAGAGTAAATATGCTAAAAATAAAGCTGGAAGTACGAAAATGCATAGATAAAGCATGTACAAAGTATGTGAATGTGCGTCAAAACATGCTAAACAAGAGTATAAAATCTACGCACATCACACCCCCAAACTTAAACCTTTGCTTGTCCTCAAGCAAAATGCTGCAATCTAAATTCATATGTTCTACAACACACTCATATCCCTAATGCATTTTCTTAACTCTATCAAAAAGTTTCATTAACAAGCATGATCATGGAAACAAGTCAAGAATGGCTCAAGCATAAGTATCTTGTGCACAGTGCAATAAGTAACTCGAAACCCTTCAAGTTTCAATCTTCGTCCTAGTTAAGTCGTCATCAAATTTGAGTTCCTAATGTCTCCAGTGATAGGCACGTAACTGGTGATAGGCACTTACATGCCACACACTTGGTTCATATTTCTCAATCAACTCAAGGTCTCAAAGGCGTGCTCAATCTCAAGAGAAGCTAGGCAGTCATTTCCTCAGTAACCTAACTCGGTCTCAAAGGGGTGACTTGCTAGATTCCACTTACGACAACTATTTTTTATATCCCTTATTCACTTTCTTTTTTCCTTTTTTCACTTTTTTCATAAGTATTTGCATTGTGAAAATCTTATTCACAAATGTACTTTTGGCACAAATGTTAGGATATTTTGATTTTTTCCAAATGAGCTTACATGATTTGAGCCTCATCCAGTAACCAAAATAAAGTTTGAGAAATCACCATGGAAACCAAGTACTAAAAAAACAAGATGAATCATGACTATTTCAATGATATCAACAATCCAAGCTCAAGTATAGTGAAGTGAAGGTAAGATCCTTAAAGTCAAGTCAAAACTAAAACCTATCTCCATATGATACTTAGCTTATATTATGCTACCCAAGATAGAGAAAAGAAATACACTAAGCATACTACTGGCATCATTTGCAACATCATGAATCAAAATAATGAACGTGCTAACATTTTCACTTGAAGAAAAGAAAGCATATAAGTGAAGTTTGATGTTCTCAAGATGTATGCCACAAAGTTTTCAAAAGACCGTCAAGTGACTATCAAAAACAAACAATCAAAGAAAGACAAGAACAAATGCAAAACAAAATAAACTACAGAACAAAACAGAAAAAAATGTAAAAAATTTTAGGTTTGCAAACCACCCCCCAAACTTAAACTTTTCATCATCCCAATGAAATCAATATGGTGGAGGAGGTGGTGGATGAGGGAAAGGAGGTCTACGTCATTCTCCGATAGGAAAACTAGGAAAACCAGGCATTTCACCTAGGATCTATGACAATCATAAAGAGCATCTATTTGTTGGCTAGTAATACTCATGTCATGTATAAAATCCCTGATTCTAGTTTGATCAATATCATAGTCCTGAACAAATTCAGCCATTTGACCTTGGAAATTCTGTAACGACCTAATTTTCCCTATTTCAAGTTCTAAAAGTCCAGAAAAATATTTGGAAATACTTTTAAAATATTCTAGATATTTTTAGGAATTTTTAGAGTATTTTTACGTAATTTTTGGAGGTCTTTAGTAGGTTTACAAAAAGAAAGAAGTGTTGACAAAAAAACGTTGAAGGTGAGACTCAAACCCAAGACCTCCGGCCGGACCTGACCCAACCGGACGCAGCCAACCAACTGAGCTACGCGGGTTTTGTTAACCTTATATGGTGAGAATTAAGTTTATAGCATAGTTAATGATTAGGGAATAAATTGGGAAAAAGTGTGCGGCTGAGGGATTGAAGCCGAGACCTTTGACTTGGTTAAAACTCGGTTGACCAGCTGTGCTAGCGAGTTTTGTTAATTAAGGAAAGAATGGATTATATTTAAGGTATAGTTAATAATAAAAACTCTAGTTATAAGAAAAGGTTTAAGTTTTCTTTTTCTCGAACCCTAATCCCGTTTTCTATTCTTCCTCACGCTACGCGGCGCCAGCTCCTCTCTGGCAGAATTGAAGAACGAAGCTAGGGCTTCGTCTCGGTGTCGGCCAAGGGTTCAATCCAAGAAGTTCTTTCCATCTTCACAAACCCTCGTCGAAGCGAGCTCGGAAACGCAAAGAAGCCGCCGGAATTCTCATCTCTCCGAACCCTAGAATTCTTTCCGTCGGTTGTAAGTCCAAGAACAGCGAGGTGAGTTGCTTCTCACCTACAGTAGGAGTAGTTCCGAGCTTCGATTTGTTTTCCTTGCTTTCGGATTGTGTTTATACAGAATTTAGTTGTTAGGGATTTAGCCCTCTTTTCTTGCTTGTTTCGGAACATGTAGATGATCTGATCAGTTTCAAGCTTTGATTTAGTTCTTCCTTGTCTACGGATCATGTTGTACAGAATTGGAGTTGATTAGGGATTTAGTTTCTTTTCTTGTTTCCGGATCATGCTTTACAATTCCTCAGTTTAGCTTGATCTCAGATTAGTGTCAAATCCAGATTAGTTTTAGATCAGCGTTAATTTTGAGCATGAACAGCTTTAATTCAAGTGTGCAGTCCAGATTTGTTTTGTATCTCCATAAGCAAGAAATAGCCACAAATTTCATACTAGTTTTAGATCTTTTGCAGATTAAATATGAGCAGTTTCTGGTTGTAGTAGTACAGATTTATTAAGAGCAGCTAAGTTTTTGGTTCTATTGTTATATAAGTGTTGATCGGATTATATGTAGCCTTGGAAATTTTAGTTTTGTTGTTTAGGCAGTGAACATGAAAGGAAAAGGATTTGTTTATCTTGGTTTTAGATTTTGTTCTTTCTTTCTCCTCGCTGCAATGAAAAAGAACAGCTAGTTGGAATAGTTATGTATAGCATTTTGTTTCCCTTGTATTGCTTTCTTGCCGTGGAACTATAGACAGCTCCCACTAGTAGGCATAAGCATGAGCAGATTCATTCAAGTGAGCATTTATATTCATTCAGTTCCTTTGCTATTTGGATTTAATAAATAACATGAATATATGCAGATTTAGATTATTAGTATATCTTGAGCATGCAATGATTAATTTCTTTGCTATTTCATAAGCATGAGTTTCTGTCTTTGAGTAACTATAAGCCAGAAAGACCAAGGTCTAGGCTTGATTTCAATTCCAGAAGTTGAATATCAAAAGCGCACACAAAGTGTTTGCTTAAATGCCAAGTAAGGGCAAGTATAAAGAAGTTATAGTTAAAAAGAAAGTATTTTACTTTTAATGGCATGTACCGGACACAAGGTCCAGGACACAAGGTCCATTGGGTGGGCTCCTAGATCGCCCCTAGGCACAAGATCGCCTAGAAGTACCTTAGTAGTTTCGGGATTAGCTACCTCGACTCTTATTAAGGATGCGCGCAAATTGGTACAATGCCGGGCCCAAAAGAAGTTTATTATTATTTTGAAGTATTAAAGTATAAGTTTTGAAACAAATGAAACAAGCTTCAAATATGTTTAGAATTAGAAAGTTTAGTTTCTTGTTATTTGAAGCATGCAGTAGTAGTTTTATTTGTTTCTTGCTATTAGATTATTCAGCATGTTTAGCTTTATTTGCTTTCAGCATGCAGTTATAGTTTTATTCTTGTGAGCGTGAGTAGCTTTACATGTTTAGTAGCTTTACATGTTTAGTATTTCAGTTAGTATGATTCCTTTATTGGTTTTTAAGCATGATTAGCTATACATGTTTAGTATTTCAGTTAGTATGGTTCCTTTGCTATTTATGAGCATGAGTAGTTTTATATGTTAGCATTCAGTTTTAGCATGTTTTTATTTATATACATGCATATCGAGTTTTTGTGAGTAGATAGTGCTCACTAAGCTTTATGCTTATAGACTGCATTTCCTCCTACTGCAGATAAAAGAAAAGCTAAAGTATGAAAGGAAGGCGACAAGGTGGTGGTGATGAAGGTGTGTGATGGCTGGACTATGGAGAGATCAAGAGTTTGCTAAGGAGTTGTTAAAACTTACCTGTTTAGAGTTTCCTTTTCTCTTCTCCTTAATGCTATGATGAAGTTGAGATTGTAATTGAGTCTATTCCGCACTTGTAGCTTGTTATGTTTTATCGTTGGAGTACTATCTGTTTACTATTGCTAGAGTAGTTTCCTTCTTCTTATTGAGTTATTATACTACGTGGTTGTGTAATTATATGTTCCAGCCGCCTGTGGCTGAGTATACACTGTTTGTATTGTTGATTTGGTCACCGGTATAGGGGAAATTCTGTCGAAATTTTTCAGTAGGGATTTCTCGTAGTTAAGTAGCGTACCGGTTAAGTAGAGTTAGTAGTTAAGTAACGGTCACTCTTAGAGAGTAGTAGTAGTAGTAAGAAGGGTGGTCGTTACAGTTGGTATCAGAGCAGTGTTCCATTCTCCAGCATCACACACACATCAGCATCATCCTTGCCGTCTCCAAGTAAGGAAGTATTTAAATTCTTTCTTTATTCTATTTTCCTTATTATTAACTGCAGTACAGAGTAATTGCTTATGAGTACTTAAGTAAGATAGAAGTTATTGTTTCTCCTTTCTTGATCCATATATATGTATGTTTAGAAAGGATAGAGAAGATATCATGTCTCTTTCCTCTGCATAATTAGATGTCAAGAAGAGGACGTCCCTGTACCGTTCATACTGAGGACCGAGTTCAGGAGAACAAAGAGCCCAGAACCCCTGGGCCTATTCTCTCTGAAGTTGTTACTCAACTTCAGAGACAAGTAGCGAGCAGCAGCAAGTGATTGTCAATCTAATGGCCAATCAGAAGCCAGCTCCTCCCACTCTCCCAACCATTAATGTGGAGACCCCAGTGGTGACTGAAGTCCTATCGGTTGCCCTAGAAGTCGCCACAACACCTAGAAGACAAGAAGCATACCTCATCCAGTGGCTGAAGCTGAAACCAGAAAGATTCTCAGGCACGACTGAGCCCTGGGGTGCCCAGGCTTGGTTCATGACACTTGAAAGCTCAATAGAGCTTCTTGACTGGCCAGAAGTCGAGAAGGTCAAGTGCGCCTCTTTCTGCCTGTCTGGAGATGCTCATATGTGGTGGGAGAGGATAAAGACCAGGAGAGTAGTCAACCAGATGAGCTGGGCTGACTTTGAGATAGAGTTTTACGAAGAATTCTTCCGCCAACGGATCACCAATAAACATTATGAGGAGTTTATAAAATTTAGACCAGGTGACCTACCGGTAGAAGAAGCAGTCAAAAGATTCAACAGACTAGCTTGTCTCTGCCTAGAGCTAGTAAGTACAGAGAAGGAGCGAGTCAGACTGATGCTCAGAATGCTGAGACCATAGATAGCACTGAATGTGAGCAGTGGAGCTCACCGGCCCCAGATTGGTGAAGAGCTGGTCAGCAAGGCATTAGTGAGCACTATCTGAATAGCAACAAGGCACAACAAACGCAACACAAGCCAGTCAAGATAGAAGACAGGACAGTGGGGAAACAGAGACCCCAGTCAAGTAATCAGAACTGGAAGGACAAAGATAACAAGAAAGACCCAAGCAGGAAGATGTACAGGTAGTCTGTGAGTATCCGAAGGTATTTCCAGAAGGGCTACCTGGACTACCTTCCAACAAAGAAGTGGAGTTTGAGATTGAATTGGTTCCTAGTACCGGTCCAATTTCAAAATCTCCGTATCGCATGTCTCCAGCAGAGTTGAAAGAGTTACCAGCACAACTACAGGAGTTACTTGACAAAGGCTCCATTCGCCCTAGTCACTCACCTTGGGGAGCTCCTGTGTTGTTTGTCAAGAAGAAAGATTGATCTATGCGAATGTGCATAGATTACAGAGCTCTGAATCAAGTGACGATCAAGAACAAGTACCCCCTTCTCAAGATCGACGACTTATTTGATCAGTTAAGAGGGGCAACAGTGTTCTCAAAGATAGACCTGCGCTCTGAGTACCATCAGCTGGAAGTGAAAGAAAGGGATATACCTAGAATGACGTTCAGGACCATATACGGACACTACGAGTTTGTAGTCATGCATTTTGATATGACTAATGCACCAGCGGTCTTCATAGATTTGATGAACAGAGTGTTCAGAGAATACCTAGACAAATTTGACATTGTGTTCATCAACGACATTCTAGTCTATTCAAGGACCCTAGAGGAGCATGACACGCACTTGAGAATAGTACTATATGCTAAATTCTCAAAGTGTGAATTCTGGTTAAATCAGGTGGCATTTCTAGGTCATATAATTTCTAAAGAAGGTATCCAAGTGCATCCAGCCAAAATAGAATCAGTCAACAACTGGAGCAGACTCAAGAACGCCAGGGAGATCAGAAGCTTCCTTGGTTTAGCTGGGTACTACAGGAAATTCGTGGACTTTTCCAGGATAGCCTCTCTATTAACAGCCCTCACCAGAAAGAACAGGAAGTTTGAATGGTCAGATAAATGTGAGCAGAGTTTCCAAGAACTCAAGAAGAGACTGACCAGTGCTCCTATCCTGACAGTTCCAGAAAGTGACAGGAGTTTTGACATCTACAGTGATGCTTTCAAGATGGGCTTAGGAGCTGTACTCATGCAGGAAGGAAAAGTGATAGCTTATGCTTCCAGACAACTCAAAGACTATAAAAAGAACTACCCCACTCATGATCTTGAGCTGGCAGCTGTGGTCTTTGCACTAAAACTCTGACGACATTATTTGTATGGCATTCAGTGCAGAATTTTCACAGACCATCAGAGTCTTAAGTACTTCTTCACTCAGAAGGACTTAAACATGAGACAGCGTAGGTGGCTGGAGTTGGTCAAAGATTACGACTGTGAAATCCTCTACCACCTAGGCAAAGCTAACAAAGTGGCAGATGTACTAAGCAGAAAGTCCAGTGCATCCCTGATGTCTCTGTCATCATTAGCCCTGCCACTGCAGAAGGAGTTGTCAGATTTTGGACTTGAAATTATTTATGGACAGCTCTCTGCATTGACCTTAGAGTCTACACTGCTTGAGGATATACAGAGAAAGCAAAGTGAAGATCCAGATATCCAAAAGATCAAGCAAGGGATAAGAAAAGGAGAAAATTCGGAGTTTCGAGTATCAAATAGTGGAATTCTTTATCAGGGGAGCCGACTTTGTGTCCCCAATGATGAAGAGCTGAGAAATAAAATTTAGAGGAAGCTCATAGTACACCTTACTCCATGCATCCTGGTTCTACCAAGATGTATCAAGACGTGAAACAGAGATTCTGGTGGTCTGGACTCAAAAGAGATGTAGCTAAATATGTCAGTACCTGCCTGACATGTCAGAGGGTCAAAGAAGAACACCAGAGACCAGGAGGAGTTCTACAGCCTCTTCCTATACCAGAGTGTAAGTGGGAACACATATCCATGGACTTCATAACAGGTCTCCCAAGAACCACAAATGTATATGATGCGATATGGGTGATAGTGGACAGATTGACCAAGTCTGCTCATTTTCTAGCTATCAAGGTGTCCCACTCTATAGAGCAGTTGGCACAGCTATATGTTAAAGAGGTGATCAGACTTCATGGAGTTCCTAAATCTATTGTTTCTGATAGAGATGGGCGCTTCACCTCACACTTTTGGGAGTGCGTTCAGAATGCACTAGGCACCAAACTCAAGTTCAGCACAGTCTTCCATCCTCAGACTGATGGACAGATAGAGCGAGTAAATCAGATTCTAGAAGATATGCTCAGAGCTTGTGCACTAGATTTCAAAGGAAGTTGGTGCAAGTATCTATGCTTAGCTGGATTTGCCTACAACAATAGCTATCAGGCCACCATCAAGATGACACCTTATGAGGCGCTGTATGGTAGGAAGTGCAGATCACCCATTTGCTGGCAAGAAGCAGGTGAAAGGAAAGAAATGTAAGTAGAGCTGGGCATTCAGACAGAGCTGATAGATGAGACTACTCAGGCTATCCAGAAGATCAGACAGAGAATTGAGAAGAGTTATGCTGACACACGCCGTAGGCCACTTGAGTTCCAAGTAGGGGATTCAGTTTTTCTCAAGGTTGCTCCGATGAAGGGAGTGATGAGATTTGGCAAGAAGGGCAAGTTAAGTCCTCGCTATGTAGGACCTTACCTGATCACAGAAAGGATTGGGAAAGTAGCTTACAAGCTGGATTTACCACAGGACATGTCAGCAATACATAATGTATTTCATGTCTCTCTGCTAAAGAAGTGTCTCCACGACCCTAGCCAAGTGATTCAGCCTCAGTCAGTGCAGATCCAAGAGGATCTTAGTTATGAGAGTAGACCTACACAGATAGTGGACAGAGCAGTCAAGAGACTAAGAAATAAAGAAGTGTCACTAGTGAAGGTTATCTGGCAGAACCAGAAGCACGAGGAAGCCACTTGGGAGCAGGAGGACAGTATGAGAGAGAAATATCCAGAGCTATTCTAAGTTCGAGGACGAACTTTTTATAAGGTATGGGGAATTGTAACGACCCAATTTTCCCTATTTCAAGTTCTAAAAGTCCATAAAAATATTTGGAAATACTTTTAAAATATTCTAGAGATTTTTATGAATTTTTAGAGTATTTTTACGTAATTTTTGGAGGTCTTTAGTAGGTTTACAAAAAGAAAGAAGTGTTGACAAAAAAATGTTGAAGGTGAGACTCAAACCCAAGACCTCCGGCCGGACCTGACCCAACCAGACGCAGCCAACCAACTGAGCTACGCGGGTTTTGTTAACCTTATATGGTGAGAATTAAGTTTATAGCATAGTTAATGATTAGGGAATAAATTGGGAAAAAGTGCGCGGCTGAGGGATTGAAGCCGAGACCTTTGACTTGGTTAAAACTCGGTTGACCAGCTGTGCTAGCGAGTTTTGTTAATTAAGGAAAGAATGGATTATATTTAAGGTATAGTTAATAATAAAAACTCTAGTTATAAGAAAAGGTTTCAGTTTTCTTTTTCTCGAACCCTAATCCCGTTTTCTATTCTTCCTCACGTTGCGCGGCGCCAGCTCCTCTCGGGCGGAATTGAAGAACGAAGCAAGGGCTTCGTCTCGGTGGTCGGCCAAGGGTTCAATCCAAGAAGTTCTTTCTATCTTCACAAACCCTCGTCGAAGAGAGCTCGGAAACGCAAAGAAGCCGCCGGAATTCTCATCTCTCCGAACCCTAGAATTCTTTCCGTCAGTTGAAAGTCCAAGAACAGCGAGGTGAGTTGCTTCTCACCTGCAGTAGGAGTAGTTACGAGCTTCGATTTGTTTTCCTTGCTTTCGGATTGTGTTTGTACAGAATTTAGTTGTTAGGGATTTAGCCCTCTTTTCTTGCTTGTTTCGGAACATGTAGATGATCTGATCAGTTTCAAGCTTTGATTTAGTTCTTCCTTGTCTACGGATCATGTTGTACAGAATTGGAGTTGATTAGGGATTTAGTTTCTTTTCTTGTTTCCGGATCATGCTTTACAATTCCTCAGTTTAGCTAGATCTCAGATTAGTGCCAAATCCAGATTAGTTTTAGATCAGCGTTAATTTTGAGCATGAACAGCTTTAATTCAAGTGTGCAGTCCGGATTTCTTTTGTATCTCCATAAGAAAGAAATAGCCACAAATTTCATACTAGTTTTAGATCTTTTACAGATTAAATATGAGCAGTTTCTGGTTGTAGTAGTACAGATTTATTAAGAGCAGCTAAGTTTTTGGTTCTATTGTTATATAAGTGTTGATCGGATTATATGTAGCCTTGGAAATTTTAGTTTTGTTGTTTAGGCAGTGAACATGAAAGGAAAAGGATTTGTTTATCTCGGTTTTAGATTTTGTTCTTTCTTTCTCCTCGCTGCAATGAAAAAGAACAGCTAGTTGGAATAGCTATGTATAGCATTTTGTTTCCCTTGTATTGCTTTCTTGCCGTGGAACTATAGACAGCTCCCACTAGTAGGCATGAGCATGAGCAGATTCATTCAAGTGAGAATTTATATTCATTCAGTTCCTTTGCTATTTTGATTTAATAAATAACATGAATATATGTAGATTTAGATTATTAGTATATCTTGAGCATGCAATGATTAGTTTCTTTGCTATTTCATAAGCATGAGTTTCTGTCTTTGAGTAACTATAAGCCAGAAAGACCAAGGTCTAGGCTTGATTTCAATTCCAGAAGTTGAATATCAAAAGCGCACACAAAGTGTTCGCTTAAATGCCAAGTAAGGGCAAGTATAAAGAAGTTATAGTTAAAAAGAAAATATTTTACTTTTAATGGCATGTACCGGACACAAGGTCCAGGACACAAGGTCCATTGGGTGGGCTCCTAGATCGCCCCTAGGCACAAGATCGCCTAGAAGTACCTTAGTAGTTTCGGGATTAGCTACCTCGACTCTTATTAAGGATGCGCGCAAATTGATACAATGTCGGGCCCAAAAGAAGTTTATTATTATTTTGAAGTATTAAAGTATAAGTTTTGAAACAAATGAAACAAGCTTCAAATATGTTTAGAATTAGAAAGTTTAGTTTCTTGTTATTTGAAGCATGCAGTAGTAGTTTTATTTGTTTCTTGCTATTAGATTATTCAGCATGTTTAGCTTTATTTGCTTTCAGCATGCAGTTATAGTTTTATTCTTGTGAGCGTGAGTAGCTTTACATGTTTAGTAGCTTTACATGTTTAGTATTTCAGTTAGTATGATTCCTTTATTGGTTTTTGAGCATGGTTAGCTATACATGTTTAGTATTTCAGTTAGTATGGTTCCTTTGCTATTTATGAGCATGAGTAGTTTTATATGTTAGCATTCAGTTTTAGCATGTTTTTATTTATATACATGCATATCGAGTTTTTGTGAGTAGATAGTGCTCACTAAGCTTTATGCTTATAGACTGCATTTCCTCCTACTGCAGATAAAGGAAAAGCTAAAGTATGAAAGGAAGGCGACAAGGTGGTGGTGATGAAGGTGTGTGATGGCTGGACTATGGAGAGATCAAGAGTTTGCTAAGGAGTTGTTAAAACTTACCTGTTTAGAGTTTCCTTTTCTCTTCTCCTTAATGCTATGATGAAGTTGAGACTGTAATTGAGTCTATTCTGCACTTGTAGCTTGTTATGTTTTATCGTTGGAGTACTATCTGTTTACTATTGCTAGAATAGTTTCCTTCTTCTTATTGAGTTATTATACTGCGTAGTTGTATAATTATATGTTCCAGCCGCCTGTGGCTGAGTATACACTGTTTGTATTGTTGATTTGGTCACCGGTATAGGGGAAATTCTGTCGAAATTTTTCGGTAGGGATTTCTCGTAGTTAAGTAGCGTACCGGTTAAATAGAGTTAGTAGTTAAGTAACAGTCACTCTTAGAGAGTAGTAGTAGTAGTAAGAAGGGTGGTCGTTACAAATTCCTCGTAAACTGAAAGTAATTTTGTACTTCTCTAAACTGGTCATCTGATAAAGAGAAGCGACCCTCCAACATTGTCCGTTGGGCATTTTACCTCTCGTGAAGTGAGTCCAGAGATGCACGTAAATCAGAAAAATCAAATCTGGAAGAACCCATACCATAGGCAAAAGAGTGCCTAGCAGGATCTGGATGTCCGGAGTGTTGCGGGTGTCCAAATGATGAGGGCTCAAGGTGTGGCTCTATATATCCGGATAGAGAAGGGACGTTCTCGGGGTCTAGATAAGTAATTACCCAATTAGCAGGGTTGCGAATAGAAGTTCGTTCGGGACAAGGAAGAGGTAGAGGAAAACCATTCGCCCTCAGAAATGCAAAACCATTCTCATCCCGACAGATTATTTTCATAGCAAGACATGCATCAATGTCTATCATGTCATTGCCATGAATGACTTCCAACCCATCTAAATTAAGCTCCAAATTAATAGTTATTTGAGTAATCAAACCACCAAAAACAATTGACCCGAGGATGCCCTCCCAGCTCTCACTAAGGTTTGTAAAAAATGAAAACTGGAATCGAAATCAACCTTATGTAACATAGCCCACAAAGTGTAGAGCTCTACTTTCTTGACGACCCCATCACTTTCCCCCTACCAAAAATAGTTTTACTCATGACACGATATAGGTACCTAAAGATGGGGTTTTGCATGTGAGAAGCCTTAGCTCTAGAAGGCTCATAAGATTGTTCTAATCCTGTGATTGAATTCCAAAAATGATTCCAATTAAACCTAGAATCAAACCTACGAGAGTGACCGGTAGACAATCCAAAATAATTATTGAAATCATTAAACATTCACTGAAATTCTTGATTCATTAACCTAAAAGTTATCTTGCCAACATAGTCATCCTCATTGGCAAAGTGGACATCTAATGAGCTCAGAAACTCCAATATAATACGAGGATACATAGGTAGATGTGAGTACATAATATCGTTCCAATCTAAGAACCCAATCATCCAATCTATATCATCTCTTATTCCTAACATGTCTAAAACGATTGGGTCCATATATCTTGTACACACAATCTTTCTATTGACAAGAATTGCAAATCTAGTCTTATGATCTTCATTTCTAAAAATGATATTGAATTCATTGTCATTACCTTCGTCGCGTTCAGTCCTCTTCCCTTTGCCCTTCATTAGTTATTTTCCCTTATCCTTTTTCGGTTCTTTCCCTCCACTAGATCCACCACTTCCCTTGCGAAGTCTCTTCAAAATGTTGGACATATTTTCAAGTTTAAGTGGAAAAGGGTACTCTTTATGGTTGGAGAAGTTGGATCTTGAAGAAATAGATCTTGAAGAACAAGGTCTTAAGGCTAAGGAGTTGGAGATCTTGGATGCAAGAGAGGAGATGAATAAGTCTAGATCTTGATGAAGTTTATGGAAAAGAAAAAGTTTGAGATCTAGATTTGAGAATGTTTGGGAGAAAGATTTAAGAAGAGAGGAGTTTGGGAGAGAAAAAAAAGGTGTGGAGGTGAAGGGGGTGTGCGGCAGACACGGCTTGGATCCGACCGTGTATAGGGGGCACGGCTTGAACAACTCCACTCCACACGGTCCGTGTAAATCTACACGACCTCTCCCTTCTCCCTCTCAGGTTGGCTCACACGGCCGTGTCAATTGGCACGGCCACAACTATCTCCTTGTCGGTTCATCTCGCACGGCCGTGTGTGAGACACGGCTTCTTCCTTCTCCTCTTCGGGAGGCTTCACATGGGGGTGTGTGGGACACGACCGGGCTTGTTTCCTCCATTGGAATCTTCACACGACCGTGTCTGGGACACGACCGAGAATGTTTTCTTCTCTAGAGATCCTACACGGCCGTGTCTTGAAGACACGGCCCTAGCACCCCCTTCTCTACAAGATGAAACTGGTCATGTGTGAGACACGGCCAAGCTCTGTTTTGCTCTAAATGCTTGTTCTACTCCTTCCTTGCTTCTCCAATACTTCCATGCCCATGAAGAAAATCATGGCCAACTCACAGAAGCGAAATTTCAACTTGAAATCAAGGCGAAAACAAAGTAAAAACACTACTAATGGAAAATAGAAACATAAAATGCACTAACTAAAAGAACCCTTGGGTTGCCTCCCAAGAAGTGCTTGTTTAAGGTCTTTAGCTCGACCAATCTAATCATTCTTCTCTTTTTCTTGCCCTAGGAGGGCAGACATATTTTTCATTTTTGTTGGGAGGCCTTCTCCCAACATCTTCCACCACATTGTTCTCTTCATTTGGTGGCCTCCCATGAGGATGGAAATTCCATTCCTCAAGTTTGTAAATGCTTGCCCAGCTACAAGCACTTAAAAGAGAATAGACATGGTTAGAGGCATTAGATAGATCCAACCGTTCCTTACCAATTACCAAAGAAAGTTTATGATTTTTAACATCTATAATAGCTCTAGCTGTAGCAAGGAATGGTCTTCCTAATATGATAGGAATTTTCGGATCCTCCTCCATGTCTAACACAATAAAATCTGTGGGAATTATGCTCCCACCAACCTCTACTGGCACGTCTTCAACAATACCCATAGGGTACCTGCAGGAATGATCAGCTAGTTGCAGTGTCATAGTAGTAAGTTTAAAGTTTTTGAGACCTAATTTATTACAAATGGAATAAGGAATGAGGCTAACACTTTCCCCCAAATCACAAAAAGCTTTCTCAATGAATTCAGTGTTAGAGTGTATACTAAAAGTCTAGCTTTTGTAAACATTTATTTTGAAATAAAGAATCACATTGGTCAAATATGTCTACATTTATATGCTAAGTGTAGTTGTTCAATTAATTTAAATTGTAGATAATATGGTGTGTGGTGTCACACACAGAAAATCATGTTATCAGTTCTTTATAAATTATAAACAGTAGCTCACGACTAAGATGGATAGGAACAAACCATTGAAATAGTCGTAGTGTAATTTGGTATTAGTTTATCTTAACTATAAAATTACACTAGTACACTCTGACTGTACTGAGCATAATCATTTAAGGTAAGTTCTTTTTGTACTGACTTAATAAAAAAACAAGACCTTAGTTATTATGGAAGTGTGTGCTCTTAATCCTAATATAATAACAAGCACATATATTTAGTATTCATTTCTTTAACTTATCAAGGGGTGATATTTAACTCGATAAATCAAAAGGTCCGATAAGTTGAGAAATGATATTACTTATAGTGTGTGTTGTTGATTATAGAAGAAACTGTGTCCTAGTAATCTAGGTTGATAATGTCCCCAAGAGGAGCTCATAAGGATTGTCATGTTAAATCCTGCAAGTGGACTTAGTCCGACATGACAATAAGGTTGAGTGGTACTACTCTTGGACTAAGATATTAATTAAAGAGAGTTGTCAGTAACTCATTTAATTAGTGGCATTCGACATCTTAAACACAGGGAGACTAACACACTCATAATAAGAAGGAGCTCAAAATGTAATTTGGGATTGGTGCGGTAGTTCAATAATAATTATTTAGTGGTATGAATTATTATTGATGAAATTAAGTTAAGTGTTTCGGGCGAACACGGGAAGCTTAATTTCATCGGGAGACCAAAATCAATTCCTCCTCTCGGTCCCTATCGTAGCCTCTTGTATATAGAGAATTATACCCACCGCAAACCCACCTTTCTACCCACCTTGAGGTGGTCGGCCAAGCTGGCTTGGAGCCCAAGCTAGGGTCGACCAAAGCTAAGGGTGGAGCCAATTTAAGGTGGCTGGCCAAAGCTTGGATCCCAAGCTTAGGTGGCCGACCACTAGAAAAATAAAAAGGATTTTATTCAAAATCTTTTCTTATGTGGATATCATGGTTTTAAAAGAGAGTTTAAAATTTAAATCTTTCCTTCTACAAAAGATTAAGTAAAAAATTTGATATCTTTCCTTATTTGTAGTTAAAAGGAAGATTTTAATTTTTGATAAAACTTTTCTTCTTTGTAACCATGTTTATGATTTAAAAGAGAGTTTTAAAATTAAATATTTCCTTTTATAAGTTTCTACAAAAGATTAAGAAAAGATTTGATATATTTCCTTATTTGTAAATTGAAAGGAAGATTTTAATTTTAAAGAAAACTTTCCTTTTTGGAAATCATCCATATGTTTTAATAGAGAGATTTTAATTTATAAAATTTCCTTTTATAACCAACCATGAAGGGAAAAATTATTAGAGAAATTTTTATTAAAAATTTCAGAAGCAAATTAGGAAGTTTTAATTCTTGTGTTATTAAAACTTTCCTTGCTTGGAGCTATGAGGTGGCTGACCATGATGATTTAAGAAAAGGAAATTGGTTTTAATCAATTAAATTTTCCTTTTCATGGCAAAGAAAATAAGGAAGTTTTTATTTAAATTTTCCTTATTTGTCAAAACCAAGGATTTAAAAGAAAGGGAGGGGGTGCCTTCATGAGACACAACTCTATTATATTTTCCTCTCCTCTCTTCCTTGGTGGTGGTCGACCATAAGTTCCTTGCTCTTCTCCTTTGCTCTTCCTCCTTGGTGGCTGGCGGCATCAACACAAGAGGAGTCCTTGGTGACCGGTTTTAGCTAGGAGAAGAAGGAGATAGGAGAAGAAGGAGAGAAAGGAGGCTTTGCTTTTGCATCCCTTGGAGCTTAAAGGTTGGTGGCTGAATCTTGCAAGAAGGAAGGTGTTGGTGGTTCTCATCTCGGTAGATCGTTGCCCACACAATGTCCGAGATAAGAAGAGGAATACGGTAGAAAATCAAGAGGTTATTGCTTACAAAGAAAGGTATAACTAATAATTATTTTCCGCATTATACTAGTTTTCTTTGTATGAATTCCAAACGCAAGAGGCTAGTGATTCTAGATTTTCAGATTAGATATTCGAAGTTGTGTTTCTTTTGTTTTGTTTTTTCGAATTTGTGATTCGATTGTTCCTTTTAGTTAAACCTAGAGTTATATAAGGAAATTATATATTAGATTTTTTTTAAAAGGCTTTGTCTAGGTGGTGGTGGTGGATGATCTCATACCCAAGAAGACCTAGTACCTCGCCATGCAGTCCTGGAAGCCAATCATAGAAATTAATATTTAATTGAATTTATAACATAGGTAGATTTGGATCAATAATGTTAAGCATCGTTTGCGATCCAAGTCTAAACCATTAAGAACAGATAAGTTAAATTTGGAATAAATAATGTTAAATTTCGTTTGCGATTCCGAATTTAATTTCTAAAGAACACAATAGGTTGTTAGGAAAGGTTCAGGACTTGTACAAAATTTTTGTATAGTGGAACCGGTACAATCTTCCTAGGACTAACCAACAATTGGTATCAGAGCTAGGGTTTGCTTCTGTGTGTTTGGTTTTCAATTTAATTATGCACATGTCATACATAATTTAGGCAGGATAATAGTACGATATGCTAACTCTGTGATTGCAGGCTCTAACTATTATGGCTTATGGTTATTGTGTGTGATTGGACCCTTGGACATGTCAAGGGCATTTTATTGTGTGTGCATGATTGTATTTAACTAATACAGCAGGAGCTGTATTAGCCCTAGGATTTTACATTTATGTTCGATCTAGACTTGATGTACATTCCCTTGTGGAATATAGGATCGATGTATGTAAAATTCTATTTTTTTTCTGTCATAGATCGTATCCTTGTGAGGCATGGTGCTATTGAAGGACCAGAGGCGCAGCGAAAAAGGAAGCTCGATGGACCTGACGGCATGAACCCTAGGGTTGGCAGCACGCAAAGGACAGTGATGGAAAATGTCGTAATAGTTGGAAAATTAATTTCCATACTTATTGCTTTTATTTACTGTAATGTGTGTGATGTGTGCTTGCTAGGTTAAAATTCCTCACCTTAAATAACTAAGTGGGAGAGAGATTTTTAAATAAATTCCACGATCTCCATTACTAGTTTGTAAGCGATGCAACAAGGTTGCGTGTTGGCTCTGAGTGCCTCCCTCCCCAACGGATGGGTTTGTTGCGGATCACTAGATTAAACTTCCTTTATGGATGGTTATAGAAAATTATCTAGGAACGTATGATCTTCTCCAACTGAAGGGGCACAATCCTATTTAATGGACTAAGTATCAAGTAATGGTATACACTTAGACTCATTCAATAGTTCCTCCCCAACGGAGTCACTGCTGTTGTTTTGCATGACCAAAGGAAAACCAACTATTAATTTTATTTGTCATAAACTTAGGATGACAAGATAATAAAATTAATGGGTAAGACCTTCCTCTTACAAATGTTGAATTTGTATACGTCCACACTAACGTGGTATGCAAAATTCATGGTGTTTTGAGGTGTTGGTAAATTTAAATAGTATTGTTTGAGGAATCAATATTATTCTAAATTTAGAGTCTTGACCAAAGTTTGTTTTGTGATTCTTAGGATGACTTTCAACCCACTGGCCATTATACTGAAAGAGAACAAACTTACTGGTCCCAATTATATAGATTGGAAAAGAAACCTGGACATTGTCCTAACCGCTAAAGGCTATAAGTTTGTACTGTTGGAGGTCTGCCCTAATGTGCCTAATAGTGATTCTAGTGAAGAGGAGATTGAGGCTCATAAGAAATGGGTAAAGACAAATGAGATGGCGCGGTGTTACATTTTGGCTTCAATGTCAAATGTGCTGCAACATCAACATCAGGATTTACCAACTGCTTATGACATGATGAACAATCTCAAAGAACTCTTCGGACACCAGAGTCAGGCTGTTAGGCATGAGGCAATGAGAAAGTTAATGACAACCACCATGTCAGAGGGGACACCCATAAGGAATCATATCCTCAAGATGATGACTTATCTGAACGAAATACAGATCCTTTGAGCAGAAATTGATGGGGAAACCCAGGTCGATATGATTCTCCAAACGTTACCCAGAAGTTTTGAGCAGTTCCGCCTGAACTATAACATAAACAAAAGGGAGTATACGTTGGCGGAACTTCTGAAAGAACTTCAGGCAGCAGAAGGAATATTTCGTCGTAGTTCTCATATTCACTTTGCTGAAAATGTTTCCTCTTCTAAGTCGAAAGGCAAGAAGAAGAAGAAACAAGTTGGCTCAGCAAAGAAGGTGAATAGATCTCTGGGTATTGGGCCTAAAGTTGGAATAAAGAAGCTAAAGGGAAAGTGCTTCATCTGCAAGCAGACTGGGCATTGGAAGGCGGACTGTCCTCGTAGGAAAGAGAACAATAAAGGTATATCTCATTCACTAGTAGTTGAAACATGTTTAGCGGTGTTATCTACCAGCACCTGGTGTGTAGATACGAGAGCCACTGATCATGTCTGCAACTCTTTGCAGGGGTTCTAGGAAACCCGACGACTATTTGAAGAAGAAATAACAGTCTACATGGGCAATGCTACTAAGGTGGCGGCTGTCGCAATGGGAGACATCTACTTATCTTTTGATAGGAATAGAAGTTTGATTTTAAGAAATTATCTTTATGTACTCAGTTTCAGAAAGAATTTAATTTTAGTTTCTAAACTGTATTTGGATGGATATTCTATTTCTTTTAATAACAATGTGGTTATAAAGAGAAATAGGGTTATTATCTGTTCTGGTGCATTGGTTGGCAATTTATATACTTTAAATCTAATTTCTCCCACAAAACAACAAATGGAAATTAATAACACATCTTCTAATTCCAATAAGAGAAAGGAACCTTCGGAGATGAACCAAACATATCTTTGGCATCTAAGGCTTGGTCATATTAACTTAAGTAGGATTCAAAGGCTTATAGTCGATGGACTCTTGGGCTCATTAGTGTTGGAAAAATTTTCAACATGTGAATCCTGCTTGAAAGGTAAAATGACCAAGAGACCTTTTAAGATCAAGGGGTATAGAGCCCAAGATGTATTAGAACTGGTTCATTCTGATTTGTGTGGTCCTATGTCTATCCAGGAAAGAGGTGGTTATGAATATTTTATCTCTTTCATAGATGATTGATGATTATTCAAGATACGAATACATTTACTTGATGCGCCGCAAGTCTGAATGCTTTGATAAGTTCAAAGAATATAGGGCTGATGTGGAGAAACGTCTTGGTAAAAGTATCAAGACACTACGGTCTCACCGTGGTGGCGAATACCTCTTTGGAGAGTTTAGAAATTACTTATCAGAAGCCAGGATCCAATCCCAATTGTCTGCACCTGGTACACTCCAACGAAATGGTGTGGAAGAATGAAGGAATATGACTCTTATGGAAATGGTTAGATCAATGATGAGTTATTTAGAATTACCAAATTTATCTTGGGATATGCTCTGGAAACAACAGTGTATATTCTGAATATGGTACCTTCTAAAACAGTTCCTTCTACTCCCATGGAATTGTGAAATGGGCATAAGCCTAGTTTGAGTCATATCCGGATATGGGATAGTCCAACACATGTGCTGAAGGGAGATACTGACAAGTTGGAATTACGTACAGAAGGTTGTCTGTTTGTGGGATATCCTAAGGAAACGAAAGGTGGTTTGTTTTATAATCCTAAAAATCAGAAGATCATTGTTAGCACCAATGCTAAATTTTTAAAAGAAGATTATGTAATGAACCATAAGCCCATAAGTGAAATTGTTCTAGAAGAAATTAAAGATGGCGCGCCTACTTTAATACCACCAGTACAAGATGAAGTACCACAAGAAACTGCAACACGTGTTACAAATAATACACAACCGCAGACAGTGTCTCGTCGTAGTGGGAGGGTTGTGAGGCAACCTGAGAGATTCATATTTTTGGGAGAATCTTCGGATTTGATCCCGGGTAAACATGAACCTGATCCCCGGTCATATAACGAAGCACTCCAAGATAAAGATGCAGTATCTTGGCAAAAGGCGATGAATTCTGAAATAGAATCTATGTATTCTAATAAGGTATGGGAGCTTGTAGAACCACCAAATGGTGTAAAAGTAGTTGGATGCAAGTGGATCTACAAAAGGAAAAGAGGGGCAGACGGGAAGGTAGAAACCTTCAAAGCAAGGCTTATTGCGAAAGGGTACACTCAGAAAGAGGGAATCGATGATGAGGAAACTTTTTCACCGGTAGTCATGCTTAAGTCTATCCGGATACTGCCGCTCATATGGATTATGAGGTTTGGCAAATGGATGTCAAGACATCTTTCCTTAACGGAAGTCCTGAAGAAAACATCCATATGAAGCAACTAGAGAGGTTCATTGAAAATGGCAAAGAGCATCTAGTGTGCAAACTCAATCGGTCCATTTATGGACTGAAGCAAGCTTCAAGATCTTGGAACATCCGATTTAATGAAGTAATCCAGTCATATGGATTTATTCAGTGTCTGGATGAGTCTTGTGTATACAAGAAGTGTAACGGAAACGTGGTGGTATTTCTTGTACTATATGTAGATGACATTTTGTTAATTGGCAACAATGTCAAAGTGTTATCAGACGTAAGGGTATGGTTGTCCAAACAATTCGATATGAAGGACTTAGGAGAATGTGCACACATTCTTGGGATCAAAGTCATAAGGGATAGCAAGAAAAGGATGTTGTGCCTATCTCAAGCTTCATATATAGATACAATCCTTGCTCGTTTTAGCATGCAAAACTCCAAGAAAGATTTCTTAACTTTTTGGCATGGAGTAACTTTATCTAAAGAGATGTCTCCGAAGACATTAAAAGAGATAGAGGACATGAAGGCAATTCCTTATGCTTCGGCTGTGAGAAGCCTAATGTATGCAATGCTGTGTACGAGACCGGATATCTGTTTTGCCGTGGGCATGGTTAGCAGATACCAAAGTAACCCTGGACAAGGACATTGGACTGCTGTAAAGCATATATTGAAGTACCTGAGAAGGACTAGAGATTATATGCTAGTTTACCAAGCAGATGATATGCTCCCTGTGGGTTACACGGATTCAGACTTCCAATCAGATAGGGACAATAGTAAGTCTACATTAGGCTATGTGTTTACTTTAGGAGGTGGAGCCATTGCATGGAGGAGTGTTAAGCAGAAATGCGTTTCAGACTTAACCATAGAAGCTGAGTATGTGGCAGCCTCTGAGGCAGCCAAAGAAGTTGTATGGCTTAGAAACTTCCTAATGGACTTAGATGTGATTCCTAGTTTGCCCAAAATCATCACAATTTATTGTAATAATAGCGGCGCAGTTGTAAACTCGAAGGAACCGCAAGCCCATAAGGCGAGTAAATATATAGAGCGTAAGTACCACCTGATACGAGACATCGTCAAGCGAAGAGAAGTTGTTGTCGCCAAGATTGCATCAGTAGATAACCTAGCAGATCCTTTCACTAAGGCCCTTCCGGTGAAAGCTTTTGATCAGCATGTGGAGGGGATGGGAATCAGATGTATGGTAGCAGAAATGGCAGCTTAGTCTTTTAGTATAAGTGGGAGATTGTTAGAGTGTATACTAAAAGCCTAGCTTTTGTAAACATTTATTTTGAAATAAAGAATCACATTGATAAAAAATGTCTACATTTATATGCTAAGTGTAGTTGTTCAATTAATTTATATTGTAGATAACATGGTGTGTGGTGTCACACACAGAATATCATGTTATCAGTTATTTTTAAATTATAAACAATAGCTCACTACTAAGATAGATAGGAAAAAACCATTGGAATAGTCGTAATGTAATTTGGTATTAGTTTATCTTAACTATAAAATTACACTAGTACACTCTGAGTGTATTGAGCAGGACCATTTAAGGTAAGTTCTTTTTGTACTGACTTAATAAAAGAACAAGACCTTAGTTATTATGGAAGTGTGTACTCTTAATCCTAATATAATAACAAGCACATATATTTAGTATTCATTTCTTTAACTTATCAAATGGTGAGATTTAGCTTGATAAATCAAAAGGCTCGATAAGTTAGAAAATGATATTACTTATAGTGTGTGTTGTTGATTATAGAAGGAAATTGTGCCCTAGTAATTTAGGTTGATAATGTCCCCAAGAAGAGCTCATAAGGATTATCATGTTAAACCCTGCAGGTGGACTTAGTCCGACATGACAATAAGGTTGAGTGGTACTACTCTTGGACTAAGATATTAATTAAAGAGAGTTGTCAGTAACTCATTTAATTAGTGGACATTCAACATTTTAAACACAGGGAGACTAACACATTCATAATAATAATGAGCCCAAAATGTAATTTGGGATTGGTGCAGTAGTTCAATAATAATTCTTTAGTGGTATGAATTATTATTAATGAAATTAAGTTGAGTGTTCAGGGTGAACACGGGAAGCTTAATTTTATCGGGAGACCAAAACTAATCCTTCCTCTCGGTCCCTATCGTAACCTCTTGTATATAGAGAATTATATCCACCGCATACCCACCTTTCTACCCACCTTGAGGTGGTCGACCAAGCTAGCTTGGAGCCCAAGCTAGGGCCAGCCAAAGCTAAGGGTGGATCCAATTTAAGGTGGTCGGCCAAAGCTTGGATCCCAAGCTTAGGTGGTCGGCTACTAGAAAAATAAAAGGAATTTTATTTAAAATATTTTCTTATGTGGATATCATGGTTTTAAAAAAGAGTTTAAAAGTTAAATCTTTCCTTCTATAAAAGATTAAGTGAAAGATTTGATATCTTTCCTTATTTGTAATTAAAAGGAAGATTTTAATTTTTGATAAAACTTTCCTTCTTTGTAACCATGTTCATGATTTAAAAGAGAGTTTTAAAATTAAATATTTCCTTTTATAAGTTTCTACAAAAGATTAAGAAAAGATTTGATATCTTTCCTTATTTGTAGATTGAAAGGAAGATTGTAATTTTAAAGAAAACTTTCCTTTTTGGAAATCATCCACATGTTTTAATAGAGAGATTTTAATTTATAAAATTTCCTTTTATAACCAACCATAAAGAAAAAAATTATTAGAGAAATTTTTATTAAAAATTTCGGAAGTAAATTAGGAAGTTTTAATTCTTGTGTTATTAAAACTTTCCTTGCTTGGAGCTATGAAGTGGTCGATCATGATGATTTAAGAAAAGGAAATTGGTTTTAATCAATTAAATTTTCCTTTTCATGATAAATAAAATAAGGAAGTTTTTATTTAAATTTTCCTTATTTGCCAAGACCAAGGATTATAAAAGAGAGGGAGGGGTGCCTTCATGAGACACAACTCTATTCTATTTTCCTCTCCTCTCTTTCTTGGTGGTGGTCGGCCATAAGTTCCTTGCTCTTCTCCTTTTCTCTTCCTCCTTGGTGGTCGGTGGCATCAACACAAGAGGAGTCCTTGGTGGCCGGTTCTAGCTAGGAGAAGAAGGAGAGAAAGGAGGCTTTGCTCTTGCATCCCTTGGAGCTTGAAGGTTGGTGGCCGAATCTTGCAAGAAGGAAGGTGTTGGTGGTTCTCATCTCGGTAGATCGTTTCCCACACAACGTTCGAGATAAGAAGAGGAATACGGTAGAAGATCAAGAGGTTATTGATTACAAAGAAAGATATAACTAGTAATTATTTTCCGCATCATACTAGTTTTCTTTGTATGAATTCCAAACACAAAAGGCTAGTGATTCTAGATTTTCGGATTAGATATTCGAAGTTGCGTTTCTTTTGTTTTGTTTTTTCGAATTTGTGATTCGATTGTTCCTTTTGGTTAAACCTAGAGTTATATAAGGAAATTAAATATTAGATTTTTTTTAAAAGGCTTTGTCTAGGCGGTGGTGGATGATCCCATACCCAAGAAGGCCTAGTACGTCACCATGCAATCCTAGAAGCCAATTATAGAAATTAATATTTAATTGAATTTGTAACATAGGTGGATTTAGATCAATAATGTTAAGCATCATTTGCGATCCAAGTCTAAACCATTAAGAACATATAAGTTAAATTTGGAATCAATAATGTTAAGTTCCATTTGCGATTCCGAATTTAATTTCTGAAAAAACACAATAGGTTGTTAGGAAAAGTTCAGGACTTATACAAAATTTTTGTACAGTGGAACCGGTATGATCTTCCTAGGACCAACCAACATTCAGCTCCTATGTTGCAAGGAATATAAAAGCTTCCCGGATCCTTTAGCTTTGGGGAAATGTTCTTTTCAAAAAGAGCACTACATTCGTCCGTAAGTGCTATGGTCTCTACGTCTCCTCTTCTTCTTTTGCTAGACATGATGTTCTTCAAGAATTTGGCAAACTTGGGCATTTGTAATATTGCATCAATAAGAGGTACTTCAAAACATATTTCTTTGACTTTCTCCAAGAATTTGCCAAACTCTTCATCCTTCTTGAACATAACAAGTCTTTGAGGAAAATGGACTACTTGACCTTGTGGGGAAAGTGGAAGAGTCTTTTCAACCTTAGTGGTACTCTCCTCCTCTTCTTGAACCTGAATGGGTTCATGTGTTAAAGGAGAAAGCTCTTCTTCAGAATTCATCCCTTTTTGAGCAGTCACTTGGGGATCTCCCAAGGTTCGTCCGCTTCTAAGTTCGATGTGATTGCAATGCTCTATTGGATTTACATCAGGTTTTCCAGGAAATTGCCCTAGTGCTCTTGAAGATGATGAGGCTAGCTGGGCAATTTGGCTATCTTGGATCTTTTGATGCTTTTCAGAATTATCCATTCTCTGAGTCAACTTCAAAATGTCTTGCTTCATTTCATTTTGATTAGAGATAATTTCCTCAAGCATCTTTTCAATCTTAGAAAACTGATAGCCTTGAGAAGATTGTTGTTGCTGAAAATTCTGCTGCCCAGATTGAAAATTAGGTCTTGCCCCCATAGGTGGTCCTTGTTCTTGATTATTTCTATAAGAAAAATTAGGATGACTTTTCCACCCAGGGTTGTATGTATTTGAGTATGGGTTGTTCTGCCTCTGGTTGAAACCCATGATTGCATCACATTGCTATAATTGATTGATTTGTGTAGAAATAGCTCCCAAAGGGCATGAGTCACTAGAGTGATCAGTACTCCCACATATTTCACAAGTAGATATGATGGCATTGACCATATTTGAATTAGTCCCCATACTTTCTAATTTCTTTGTAAGAGCATCCAATTTTGCAGACATTAGGGTGACTGCATCAACATCATACTTTCCTGATACTTTAGTTGGGTTTGAATAAGAATAGCCACCACTTCTCTCATTTTCCTATTGATGATGATTTTGTGCTACACTTTCAATTATATCTTCAGCTTCATCTAAACTTTTGTTCATGAGTGCCCCTCCAGCAGTTGAATCAAGAGATACCTTGCTATGATAATTGATGCCATTATAGAATGTGTGCAACACTAACCACCTCTCCAAGCCATGATGTGGGCATTGTCTGAGCATATTGTTGTATCTATCCCAAGCTTCAAATAAAGATTCTGAGTTAGCTTGTTTGAAACTTGCAATGAGATTCCTCATATGAGCCGTTTTACTAGGCGGGTAGAATTTATCCAAAAATTATTGCTCACATTGTTCCCATGTGGTGATGTTATTTGGAGTTAAAGAGTTTAACCATTGCTTATCTCTATCTCTCAAAGAAAACCTAAATAATAATAAGCATACCGCTTCATAAGAAACACCATTCATCTTCATTGTGCCGCATATCTCATAGAAGACCTCCAAATATTGATTTGGGTCTTCATGCGGTCCTCCACCAAACTGATTTTGCTACACCATAGAAATAATAGCTGGTTTGATCTCAAAATTATTTGCTTCAATAGAAGGTCTTGAAATACTAGATCGAAAACCCCTAGCATAAGGTGTTGTATAATCCTTTAGTGGTCTATTAGCCATGATAGAATGTTCTTGTTCTGTTTGTTGTCTTTATAGAATTTTTCTTCTATGAAAGTTTCTATCTATTTCTGGGTCTAGAGGAAGAAGTTCTCCTGTAAAGTTAGCTCTTCGTATACACAAGAATAAGATTGCAAGATATATTTATTCAAAAGAAAAAAAGAAAGAAAGAGAAAAGTTAGATCAATAGGAAAATAGAGAAAACTAGATTAAAATGCTAGAAATCAAGAATGCAGAATTAGAATTAGAATTGCAACAAAATGAATTGTAGAAAGATATGCAAAAACTATGAAAACAAAATTATAAAGATTAGATTCAATTATGCTAATGAAAAGAAAAGTTATGTTTAGTCTAACTCAATTGATAATCTCTAATGTTATAGCACAGTTCCCCAGCAACGGCGCCAAAAATTTGTTGACGTTCCGCAAGTGTACGGAAATGTCGTAAGTAATAATAAAAGATATCGTATCCGTAGGGACCGGAATAACCACTAAAGATATCTCAACACGAGTTAGCTAAGCAACTAATCAATGAATTGACAAAAGCAAAGTACAACTATGCAAAGTAAAACATAGAAACTAAAGAATAAGAAACAAGAATAAGGGCTATGATAAAGGTAGGTTCTAGAAGTTTCGATTTCTTTGTAAGGTTATTCAATGTAAATGATCTACCAAATCTTATTCCTCAATTGTCCATCATTTGTAGAAGGTTTCCGGTTCCCTCTTGCAATAAACAACCGACCTAGGACTACAATTTATATCTAAATGTGATCAATTAAGTATGAATCCTATGATGTCCTTACACGGGCTTGCCTGTCACGTGCGTCCCTCGGATAATCAACATAGGAACTCATTGCTTCTCAACCTCATCGAGATATAAAAGATTAATGCACACAATCTATCCTACCTCCTTGAATAACCCTATTTCATCCTCAAGATAATCCCTCAAACGTCCTTACACGGGCTTATTCATGTCACGAACATCCCTTAGAAAATCGAATGAGAAACAAACTCTACAAGATCCACAAGATATTCAAACATTCAATCAAGTATGGGAATTAGGTCCAAATCACAACAAACCACACAAGATCAAAGAGATACAAACAGGACAAAATCATAGAAATAGGGAATTAGCAAATCCACAAGAGTTTTACCTCAAATCTTCATTACAAATACTCACTCCATCCTAGAACATAGAGATCCAATCCATAGAACAAGGAAAGAAATCTGAAAACAAGAAGATTACAAGCATCTTGATCCCCAAATCCAAGAAAGAAAGGGAAGAAAGGCTTGTCTACAATGAAGAACGGTCTTCGGATCCAATCCTTGCTTCCGGAGTTGAAACGATGAAGATCCGCCCTTAGATCGTCAGAAATTCCTCCAAGAATGTGGAGGAATGCCCCAAAACTTCTTTCCCCCCAAAAGGGAGAAGATCCCCTTTCAAATCTTGAAGAAGGCCTTATATAGAAGGGGGGTTTGGGCGCCACACGGCCTCGAGACACGGCCGTGTGAAGCTCACACGGCCTGTGCTACTCCCTTCTCTCCCTGTCTCATACGGCCATGTGTGAGACACGACCGTGGTTTGCTTTGCCACTGCTCCCCTTGCACGGCCTTATAGATCTACACGGCCTACATGATGTGCGTAGATTATATACACTTTTATGCATATTTGGGCGCACATCTACTTGTATTTCATTATAATATCATACTTCTATTATATTTTGTTCAGAGATCTACTCTTTGCTTGTTTTGATTGATATAACGTGATTCGTAGCAAAAACGGAGTTTAAATAAAGTCTAGAGCTTCCAGAGTGACACGGGCATGCAAAACTAAGTTTTCTTCATGTTCTGGTTGTGTGGAATGCACACGGTTGTTTCAAGGCCGTGTGGGGGGCGTGCTAGGGCCGTGTGAACATCACACGACCATGTGAAAGCCGTGTGAGATTTCCAGTACTGTAGACTAAAAGTAAAATGACCATAACTTTGTGTTCAGTTAGAGTTTTAGGCTGTTCTTTATACCAATTTGTAGATAACTTCAAGATCTATAACTTTGATGAAGACATAAACTGAAGAAAACCCCATCTTGGTGGTCTAAAAGACATTGTAATGAGACATAGCCATTTAGGGCCAAGACAAGGGGTGTGCAAGGGTCAAGACAAGGGGTGTGCAAGGGCCATGCAAGGGGTGTGAGCTCTACACGATCATGTGAGCCACATGACCCATGGTTGTGTGAGCCACACGGCCGTATAATATTTCCAGAGGAGAAGAATGACATGGCCGTGTGAATCCACACGGCCGTGTAACCTTGACAGAGCTAAAGCAGTACATGGCCGTATAAATCTACACGGCCGTGCAAGGGACCGTGTGGTTTTAACAGAGAAGAAACAAGACATGGTCGTGTGGGCCACACGACCATGTCACACCTCCAGAGCAAAATAAGCACATGGTCGTGTGTGCCACACGGCCGTGCCACGGGGCCGTGTGGAGGCCACGACCTACTCTATAAAAGGGGGGTTTCTCCCCTTTTCAAGGCATCTTGGATCTCAGACTTCTTCCCTCTCCTTGGGGAAGGGTTCTCCCCTTAGGGGGAAACCCTAGAGCTTCATTCTCCATCATCCATTGAAGATATGTCCATCTCTGGAGCAAGGAGGCATCCCCAAGACATCGGAATCATCGGCAAGCATCTCTTCTTCCCCCTCTTCTTGAATCTAGGGTTGTAAGTATGCTTTTCTTTATGTTATGGGTTTGTTCTTCCTTTGTAATGGAGTAGATCTCTAGATCTAGGATGTATGGAGTATTTGTAATGTGATTGTATGCAAACTCTTGTGGATTTGTCAATTTCCTATTTCTATGATCTTATCTTGTTTGTATCTATTCGATCTTGTATGGATTATTGTGTGTAATGACCCAATTTTCCCTATTTCAAGTTCTAAAAGTCCATAAAAATATTTGGAAATACTTTTAAAATATTCTAGAGATTTTTAGGAATTTTTAGAGTATTTTTACGTAATTTTTGGAGATCGTTTAGTAGGGTTACAAAAAGAAAGAAGTTTTTAAAAAAAATGTTGAAGGTGAGATTCGAACCAACGACCTCGGATTGGACTGACCCAAGCAAAACCGGCCCAACCAGCTGAGCTACACGGTTTTGTTAACCTTATATGGTGAGAATTAAGTTTATAGCATAGTTAATGATTAGAGAATAAATTGAGAAAAAGTGCGCGACTGAGGGATTGAAGCCGAGACCCTTCGATTCGGTTAAAAGTCGGCTGACCAACTGGGCTAGCGGCCGGTGTTAATTAAGGAAAGAGTGAATAATACTTAAGCAGTAGTTAGATGATAAAAACCCTAGTTATAAGAAGAGGACTTAAGTTTCACCCATGACCTAAAAACTCTCGATTCCTCTCCTCTTCTCACGCGACGGCGCATCTCTCCACGGGGGAAACCGCAGCGAGCAAAGCTAGGGCATTGCGGTGGCCGGCGAGCACTCTTCTCCGAGAGGTCATCACACCACCGAGCTCCTCTCGTCAAGAAGAGGCGCAAGCACAAGAAGAAGCCGAGTATTTCAAGCCTCCGAGCCCTAGATCTTCTTCCTCTCCTTCGGTTGTAAGTCCAAGCAAATCCCGGTGAGTTGCTTCTCACCTGCAGTAGGAGTAGTTCCCTTCGATTGGTTTTCGAAAAAGTTTTGTCTTTGAAGATTTCTGTCGTGAATTGAGGATTTAAATTTCTACACGAGTTTTGTGTTTTGTACTACTTCTTCTAGGTAGTTTGGGATTCCAGATTAAGAACGTGAAGGTTTAGGCTTGTGGATTAGACTCCTCAGCCTTATTATTTGAGTTTCATGTTTAGATAATTATCTGTTGTTACCTTAGTGGGCAGAATTGATTGGATCAACTTGTTGCCTTACAGGTTTCGGGTTGTTTCATGCTACAGCAATTTCATGAGTAGGTGGTTGCAAAACCCTAGTTTCGGTTGTAATTAGATCAGCCTTTCTAGGGAGTTTTTCAGTTTTGTTTTTCTTGTAGTTTAACAAGCATGTACAGTTTTGGAACTTAGAGGTTTAATTTTGAATTGTTTGTTGAATTTCCTACTGTACAGTTAGCATGATCGTGCTATATAATGTCATGGTAAGTTTAGATGTTTTCCTTGGAGTAGATAGCCTTCCTCAATGTGATACTAGCTTGGTCCCTGCACTCTCAATTCCATTGTGCATTCTGATCATGACCACCTGTACCATTGTGCACTCTTTTGTTGTTGTTTTAGGTGCAAGAACAATCTTTATTTAGTAGAATAAGTTTAGCATTATAGTTTTCTTGTCTTTGCACTTAAGGAGCAAGAACAGTCCTTAACATCAGTGTTTTGGTTTTGGGTACATTACATTTTAACAAGCATGAACAGTTTGTGTCGAGTTTCGGATTTCTTTTGAAGTATAAAGTTATTCCAGTAAGCATGAGATTTTCTATTTGTTATTCCAGCAAGAATGAAGTTTTCATTGCAAGTTATTAAGCATGAACAGTCTCTAATTTCCAGAAAACAGTTTGTTTCTGTTTAATTACAATTAGTATATTTTGAGCATGCAATTATTAGTTTTTTTTGCTATTTTATAAGCATGAGTTTCTGTCTTTGAGAAACTATAAGCAAGAAAGACCAATGTCTAGACTTGATTTCAATTCCAGAAAATTGAATATCAAAAGCGCACACAAGGTGTTTGCTTAAATGCCAAGTAAGGGCAAGTATAAAGAAGTTATAGTTAAAAAGAAAGTATTTTACTTTTAAAGGGCATGTACCAGACACAAGGTCCAAGGGATGGGCTCCAAGATGCCCCTAGGCACAAGGCCTAGAAGTATCTTAGTAGTTTCAGGATTAGCTACCTCGATTCTTATTAAGAATGCGCGCAAAGTGGTACAATGTTGGGCCCAAAAGAAGTTTATTATTATTTTGAAGTATTAAAGTATAAGTTTTTGAAACAAATGAAACGAGCTTCAAATCTGTCTAGAATTAGAAAGTTAGTTTCTTGTTATTTGAGGCATGCAATAGTAGTTTCAATTGTTTCCTTGCTACTAGATTATTCAGCATGTTTAGCTTTACATGTTTAGTAGTTTTACATGTTTAGTAGTTTTACATGTTTAGTAGCTTTACATGTTTAGTAGCTTTACATGTTTAGAATGCTTCTTTTATAGTTTTATTCATATGAGCATGATTAGCTATACATGTTTAGTATTTCAGTTAGCATGTTTCCTTTGCTATATATGAGCATGAGTAGTTTTATATGTTAGCATTCAGTTTTAGCATGTTTTTATTTATATACATGCATATCGAGTTTTTGTGAGTAGATAGCGCTCACTAAGCTTTATTCTTATAGACTGCATTTCCTCCTACTGCAGATAAAGGGAAAGAAAAGATAAAGTGAAGGAAGGCGACAAGGAGATGCAAGAGGAGTGTGTGATGTGTGGACTATGGAGGTCCTTGGGACTTAGCTAAAGAACTCATTTAGTTTAAGAATTTGTTTAGTTTAATTTCTTATTAAGTTGATAAGAAAATTTTGTAGTAAAAAGTTATGTTTCCGTTTTCATTACCTGCATGATTTGGTTTATTAAACTGCGTGGTTATGATTAGTTTTCATCTCTTATTAAACTGCGTGGGTCTTTGATATATTTTCCAGCCGCTTGTGGCTGAGTATATATGTATGTATTGTTGAATATGGTCACCGGTACAGAGGAGACTCTGCCGAAATTTTTCGGTAGGGTTTTCCTAGAGATTTTTATTAAACCGGTTAAGTAGAGTTTGTAGTTAAGTAACGGTCATCCTTAGATAGTAGTAGTAGTAAGAAGGGTGGTCGTTACATTGTGATTAGGACTTAATTACCATACTAGATTGAATGTTTGAATATCTTATGGATCTTGTAGAGGTAATTCCTCATTCGATTATCCCAAGGACGTTCATGACAGGAACAAGCCCGTGTAAGGACGATTGAGGGATAATCTTGAAGGGGAAATAAGGTCAATCAAGGGGGTAGGATAGATTGTATGCGTTAATCTTTTATATCTTGATATAGTTGAGAAGTAATGAATTTCTATGTTGATTATCCGAGGGACGCATGTGACAGGCAAGCCCGTGTAAGGACATCATAAGAATCATTCCTAATTGATCACATCTAGATATAGATTTTAGTCCTAGGCCGGTTGTCTATTGCAAGAAAGAATCGACAACCTTCTACATATGATGGATAATTGAGAAATAAGATTTGGTAGATCATTTATATTGAATAACATTACAAAGAAACCAAAATCCTAGAATCTATCACCTTCCATTCTCTAGCTCAACCCCTCTCGAGATCATTTTCTCTCTTTCCTCTTTTCTTTCTCTTACTTTCTTTTCTCACCAACCTTACGTTTGTCTAGATAATTCGCCGTGTGAAGTTAACTAGTGCTTAATCAACAGTCCCTTATTTTTCCTATTGTTTTCAGGTTAGCACATAGATCTGTCATGTCTCTTGGAGTATCCTGTCTGCCGGTCCCAAGTCACATCCGAGGACTATTTCCAGTTCTACCTCTGCTTTACTTGTCTTATGTTTTTGGTGGACTTGGTGTTATATAAATTCGACTTTATTTTTTTTGGAGTTGCTATGTGGAGTTGTATTTGTTTTGTTGTGGTTGTGTAAGTCTAGCCAGCTAGCAGTCTTTGTTGATTAGGTTTGTGTGGGCTTTCTTTCATTTTGTTTCCCGTTGTGTGTTTTTAGTACAGCCGAGTGGGTTGTTTAATATATATATATATATATATATATATATATATACCCACTCGGCTGGTTGTGATATATATATATATATTAACTGCGTGGTTGTGATATTTTGTTCCAGCCGAGTATGCTAAGTATATAATTGCGTGATTGTGTATATTCTAGCCGTGTGGCTGATGTATTCTTGTGGATGTATATATGATTCAGATTGTCATCGGTACATGGGAGATGCTGTCAGATTTTCCTCTGCCAGGGACTCCTCTAGGGCGTGACAAGGTCTTCCCGCCAATTGTTAGGTTCGCATACCCAATTGGATTTCTGCTAGATGTCAAGTCCCATGGACCAGTCGGACTTTTCGCCAGATATCAGGTCATTTATTGACTTATCTAGACTTCTACACTAGTTATCAGGTCCTCCAGACCTAGCTAGATTTTAGTCTGTTGACATACTAGTCAAGTCCTGCACACTTACTAGAAAAGTTAGATCACAACACATCTAACTTTAATTCATTTATCATTGATCAAAATTTAGTTTGACCATTCGTACCAACTGTACGAATAATCTCTCCATTTTTTATACAAAGATAAGTTGAGTTAAAGTTAGAAAAATAATATAGCAAGAAATAGCATAAAAATGATTTTTGTTGTGTTTATTCTCTTAATCATTTTTAAGGTTAAGTTTTTTTGGAATTTCTTTGTTTTCTTACTTTTTTTTACTTGAACTCTTACCCTCCTCCTTTGACATTCATAAAAAAATATGCATATAAGTATACCAAAAGCAAGGAAAACATGCAAACACTCCTAAGTAATTTACCAAATTTTAAAAATAATTAGGTCGATTTTTGGGAGGATTTAAAAATTTATAAGCATTTGTTTAAACAAAATAATTTTTTAAATATTTTTGAAAAGAGTTCTTCGAAACATTTTTCAAAACTAATATTTGAAAGTATAAAAGTAATTTTGAAGGTATTTTTCAAAGTGATTTTAAACGTATTTTTAAAAATATTTAACAAAGTATTTTCAAGTAGTTTTTCAAAAATATTTTTTAAGTATAAATTTTGACAAGTATTTTGAAAAGCAATTTTTGAAAAATTTGCAAAACATTTTTCTTAAAGAAATTAGATCAAAATAATTTTTGAAAAATTTTTAAAAAAACATTTTCAAAATAAAATTTGGAAAAAAATAAAAATTGTGAAAAAAATATTTTTCAAAGGTTTTCAGAGCAAGTTTAAAGCAAGATTTTGAATAAGCTTTTCAAATATATTTAAGGACTTTTTGCAAGTTATTTTCAAAGTGATTTTAAAGAAGATTATAGATCCTTCTCCTTAACTTGATATTATTTTGAAAATAATATTGATCTAAAAATGGTTCTTAAATATCTAACCTTTAGTTACTAACTAACTACCAAAAGATAGTAGCATTCACTTGATTAGTCAAGTTAAGTATATGTATTTAGCTAGCTATCAATTGAGATTTAAGTTAATTGATTAGTAATTTGATTCATTCGAATTAAGTTAGTTTAAATTATTAATTAGGTTAAATTAAATTAAGGTATTAATTAAATTATGTTTTTAAATTAAGGTTATCCTAAATTATCAATTAATGTTAGATTAATTAAAGTTAACTTTATGTTAAGTTTGATTAATGTTTTGAGTTTAATTCAATTATGTTTTAATTTTAATTAATTTAGGATTTTATTAAAGTTTTTACCATTTAAGCTAAAGTTTTATTTTTTCTATAGATTTAATAGAGGTTTTAAACTTAGATTTTAATTAATTAAAACTAGGTATCATTGAATAATTTTAGGTTTAGTTAAAGGTTTAAGTTTACTTTTAAGTTTATTATTATAATTTATTTTCAGATGAATAATTCATAATTAATTAATTTTAGGTTTTTCTATAAGTTAGATTATATTAATATTTTAATTTAAGTATTTGTTCTAATTTAAGTATAGAGGTTTTAAACTTAGATTTTAATTAATTAAAACTAGGTATCATTGAATAATTTTAGGTTTAGTTAAAGGTTTAAGTTTAGTTTTAAGTTTATTATTATAATTTATTTTCAGATGAATAATTCATAATTAATTAATTTTAGGTTTTTCTATAACTTAGATTATATTAATATTTTAATTTAAGTATATGTTCTAATTTAAGTATAAGTTTTAATTAAGTTTTTAAGTTTTAGCTAAGTGTTTAAATTTTAGCTAAGTTTTTAAGAAAATTTTTTTATAAAATATTTAAAAGGATTTTTTAAATAATTTTTTAAAAGATTTTTAATTTTTTTAAAAAACTATTTTTCAAATAATGTTTTACAATATTTTTAAAATAAATTTTTAAATATTTTTAAAATGATTTTTTAAAATGATTTTTAAAAAAATATTTTCAAAATAATTTTTAAAAGATTTTTAAAATTATTTTTAAAATAATTTAGGGTATAGGTTTGATTAAGTTAATTAAGTTAAAGTTTAATTAAGTTCAATTTTAATTACTTTCTAATGCAAGTGTATTTCAATTTTAGTTTTAAAGTATAATTACCTTTAATTTCAACATTTGATTTAGTTTATTTTGCATATGAATTAATTTATTTATTGAAGTTTAATTATGTGTTGATGTAAGATTTTAATTAAAATTTGAGGCTTATTTAAGTTAAATTTAATGTTTATGTAACACCCCACCCTCCTCACTACTGGACTGTGAGGGTGGAGCGCTACTGGACTACTACCTTTACTTAACTATCCTTGTTCACATGTTGATAGTAATTCCTAAAACTCTCGGAGAACTCAAAACATATAATTAACTAGTAGCGGAAGACTAAATGACTCATCTAATACATTCTTAATAAATGACAATCTTAATAAATTCTTATGCTAGGTCCCAAGGCTTCTATAGTCCAGGAATCACACATCCATCCGCACCTTCTTGTCGCCTTCCTTTGCTATAACTTTTCCTTTCCTTTATCTGCAGTAAGAGGAAATGTAACTATAAACAAAATTGCTTAGTAAGCGCTATCTAACTCACAAAACTCGAATATGCATGTAAACATACTGAAATCCAAGAACTGAAAACTCTAAGAAAACTACTACACATGCTCATCTAATAGCAAAAGAATAATGCATACTGGAATGCTAAACATGTAAAGCTAATCAGAATAACATGCTAACAGAAGGGAAACTAAAACTTGCTGAATTCTAAACACTTTCTGAAACTTTTTTCACTTGCGCGCTTAAAAACTTATTTTTTTATTTCACTTGTTTAAAACTTATACTTTAATACTTTTATACTTATGTGAAACTTATTTTACTTGTTCAAAAGCTTATACTTATAATATTTCAACATAATAATCAACTTTCTTCTTGGGCCCAGGGTTAGTACCATCTTATGCGCGTTCCCTAATAGGTTGGGGTAGCGAGCCACCAATCCTAAAAGAGCAGACCTCGGTCTACCAGGGCCAAGACCTCGGAATTAGACACCTGAATTTGTTTAACGATAACCTCGGAAGTCGGGTACTAGCCTCTTTAAAGTAAAATATCTTATTATCTTAATTACTTCTTCTTTAAATGCCTTGGCATTTTAACGAGTGTGTCAAAATCCCTAAAGTCTTGACTTTGGGATCTACTTAAGGCCTTGGCCTTTTTCTTTCTTTTCTTTATCTTTCTTATACTTGTTAATACCTCTAATAAAAGAAGACTTCTTTAAAAACTGAAATGTTTAAACAAATTCTAACTTTGAAATGCATAAACAAAAATCTGCATACTATGCTAATCAAAATTCTGCATAATCAAGATTCTACATTCTATGCTACACTATTTCTGCATACTATGCAAACATAAATTCTACACTATAATACTTAACCAAACTGCACTATAATCTTTTTCTTTAAAAATTGCACTATAAGTTCCACCAAAAATCTGCACTACAAGTTCCACAAAAAATCTGCACTATAAATTCCACCAAAAATCTGCACTACAAGTTCCACCAAAAATCTGCACTATAAACTTTAAAGAAATCTGCACCATAAGCTCTTAAGAAATCTGCACTACAAGCTTTAAAGAAATCTGCTCTAAAGAAATCTGCATTTTAAGCTCTAAAGAAATCTGCATTTTAAGCTCTAAGAAATCTGCACTACAAGCTTAATTAAAATTTGTACTATAAGCTTATATAAAAATCTGCACTATAAGCTTAATTAAAATCTGCACTATATGCTTAATTAAAATCTGTACTATAAGCTTAATTAAAAATCTGCACTATAAGCTTAATTAAAATTTGCACTATAAGCTTAATTAAAATCTGCACTATAAGCTTACATAAAAATCTGCATTATAAGCTTAATTAAAATCTGCATTATAAGCCTACATAAAAATCTGCACTATAAGCTTAATTAAAATCTGCACTATAGGCTTAATTAAAAATTTGCACTACAAGCTTAATTAAAATCTGCACTATAAGCTTAATTAAAATCTGCACTATAGGCTTAATTAAAAATCTGCACTATAAGCGCTTCTCATGCTTCGAATTCAAGAAGAACAAAGGTCCGAAACTACTCCTACTACAGGTGAGAAGCACTTACAGCGTGTTCTTGGATTCAAACCGAATGGGAAAAACTTCTAGGGTTCGGACAGCACGAGATCTCTGACCCTTCTTCGTGCTAACAGTTCCCTCTTGACGAGGGAAGCTCGGATCCGAGAAGAACTCGCGGAATTCCTTTGGTCGGCCACCGGAGAAGCCCTAGCTCCTCGCTGTGGTTTCGCCCGAGAGGAGGAGTCGCGGACGCCGCGTGAGGAGGAAGAAGAGAAACGGGATTAGGGGTTCGGGTAAATCAAGCCCTAAGTTAAGTTCCTCTTTTATAACTTTAATATTCGGTTAACTTCTTTAAATAAATTTGCTATCTATTCTAAACAGAACCGACGGCCTGAACACTTGGTCAGCCGCGGCTTGGCGCGAGTTGGAGGTCGGCGTTCGAACTCTGCTCGGCTCCCTTTATTTTGGTATTTCTGTTCCTATTATAGCTTAAGTATAATTTGGTTCCTATATGTTCACAAAATATCCATAGCACACTTGGTTAGCTGGATTCGATCAAGGTTTGGTTTGGTCGGAGGTCTCGGGTTCGAAACTCGGCTTGGATATTTTTTGTCAAAACTTCTTTCGTTTAGTAAAAATATCAAACGACCTTCAAAAATTACATAAAAATACTCTAAAAATCTCTAGAATTTTTCTAAAGTATTTCTAAATATTTTTAAAAACTTTTAGAACTCCTAATGAGGAAAATTGGGTCGTTACATTTTAATTCAATTAATATTTAAAATTTGATTAAGTAAATCTTTAAATTTAATTGAAATAATATTTAATGTTTAATTAAATTTAAAAAGGTTAATTAATTAAAATATTTAATTAATATTTTTAAATAAATTTGGATCTTTAATCATCTCACTCGGTTTAAATTATCAACCAAGGTATTCCTAAAGTTTTGTGAGATAAATTAGTTAAATTTTATTTTAAAGATAGTTTGACCTTTGAGTTAGGTTTAGATTTAGCCTTCAGTCAATTAAAAATATATTTTAAAAATTAGCTTCCAGTTTGTGGGGGCACAGGGGCCTTTTTAGATATCGGAGCAATGGCCACTTATAGACAAAACCTTTTTAAAAAGTAGACATTTAATTTTTCTATTGATAAACCTTAATTTTACTAGCCTAGGATGTGATGAGGTAGCTTCAGTTAGTTCTACTTAGCTAAGTAGACGAAGCAAAATACACCTGACCCTACTGGTAAGGTATGATAAATTAAATAATAAGTGCTATTGGAGGAATAACCTTATTGAAATTTTTGAAAATTTTTCTAGATTTAAATGGAGTTCGTATGACACGTTTAGGGGGATAAAACAATTAGGCTTAGAGGATGCCTTTTTAGAATATCTCTTAAGTGAGAGTTGATTAATTTTATTAAGCCTAATTGACCTAAGTATAAAAACAAAACCTAGGTTTAATTCCCGATTCATTTTCTTTCTTCCTTGATCCCGATCTCCTCTTCTTCTCACTGCTCATCTTCTCCTCCTATCACCCAAGCTTGATCACACCGCTGTCGCCGACTAACTCTGGGAGACCAGTCGGTGATTTAGTAGCCACAACAGTCACAGGAGGCAGCACTGTGGGCTGTAGCAAGAGCTGTAGAGCCCCTCACTGCCAGTCAAACCTTACCTCTCTTACTCGGATTGTTGGCTCATCACACCCTGATCCATTGTCGGCTGAGGGTTGCTGTTCTCCTCCTCTCTCCACATCTCATTCCATTTCCATCCGAGCCACCCCACACAGGGGAGTCTTCAGCCAAGGGCGGGGAGTCGTGCCCTAGCTGTCGACCTGTCTTCGCCGTATCTATGTTCCATGGATCCCTCCAACTAACCCTCTACCTCTAGGGTTAATGTCAGACCTCTCCCTCTACTATGAAGTGAACCTCCCAGCCAAAATCCTTGTTCTATCTAGAATCCCTACAGGCGTTAGCGATCCGAATAGAAATTAGAGATCAATTGAAGGTAAGATCTCTTGTTTAAGGGTTGTGGATTTAGATTTGGGACTAATGCTTAGATGTAAATGTGTTGATGGTGTTTTAGGGTATTGATTTGGGAATAATGATCAAATCCTAAGGTTAGCTGTGTTTTAAGGTACTCGTGTGGAGATCAACGACTCCACTTTGCTCCAGCCACTGCTTCCTATAGCAACCTCCTCCGACAACAGGTCAAGTAGTTGTGCTACAGATTTAGGTGAGTGTTGGGTTCATTTATACCTGAATTTAAATTCATATTGATTGGTGACATGGTTGATGTTGTTAATCTAATTTGATTATGGATTTAATCGGTGGTTATGAGTAGTTAAGTTGGTATTGATTAATCTAAAGAAGATTGATTTAGTTGAGTTGATTAATCTATACTTAGGGGGCGTTTGGTTCTTTCCTAGGAATAGGAATCGGAATGGGAATTATTGTATTGTGGAATGGGAATGGGTATGAGCATGGATATTACTCTTAAAAGCAATGTTTGGTTAGTTGTATATCTTCTATCGGAATAAATTAAAGTTTTCTTTTTTACCCTTAAAGGAAAATAAGAGAAAAAATTAAATGTGAGAGAAAGATGAATGTGAGAGAAAAATATGATGAAAGAGAATGATGAGAGAGAAAGTATTATGAGAAAGAATGAAGAGAGAGAAAGTATGATGAGAAAAAATGAAAAAAAAGAGTGTGATTGGAGAGAGCATGATGAGAGAAAATATGATGTGAGAGAAAGTATGATTGGAGAGGATGAAGAGAGAGAAAATATAATGAGAAAAAAATGAGGAGAGAGAGTGTGATGAGAGAGATTAAGGAGAGAGAAAGTATGGTGAGAGAAAAAGAGAACAGTGAATATGATGGGAGAGATTGAGGAGAGAGAAAGTATGATGAGAGAGAAAGTGTGATAAGAGAGATTGAGGAGAGAGAAAGTGTGATGAGAAAAAAGAGAAAAGAGAGTGTGATGGGAGAGATTGAGGAGAGAGAAAGTGTGATGAGAAAAAAAAAGAAGGAAGAGAGTGCGATTGAAGAGATTGAGGAGAGAGAAAGTATGATGAGAGAGAAAGTGTAATGAGAAAAAAAAGAGGAAAGAGAATGTGTAAGGAGAAAGAAAGTGTGTGATAAAATGATGAGAGAGAAAATATGATGAGAGAGAACAAGGAGAGATAAGTGATATGAAAGAAAAAATAAATAAATAAATTTTGATATTTGATATTAATGGAGAAAATTTTAGTTTTAAGTCAAGGGTATTTTGGGAATAAGGGAATATTTTGATTGATGAAAATAGGGTAATGACTCATTGAAGGGGAGGTACATGGGAATGAGTTATTACCCAATTTCAAGGATTCATTCCCTTATTTGTATTCCTATTCCTATAATCCAAACATTAACAATGACAATCAATGATTCTCATTCTCATTCCCCACTCCTATTACCCTAAACCAAACGCCCCCTTAGTTGATGATCTTGGATTGATTTGATTTATAACAAATTTAGAATTGAGTAAGCTATGATGTATATCAGATTATATAGAATTGATTTCATTTCTACATTAGATTCGCTAATTAGTTGATGATGATTAATGGATGGATTTAGTGAGTATGTGGATAATCAATTATTAATTAGATTTGTTGGATTGTTAGTTCATGTCTTTCTTGGGTTAAATTGAAGCATGTGAAGGAAGAATTTGGAGTGGTTTAGATTGATTAATGGTTGATACATTGATTATTAGATTCTTAGTTTTGACTCGTATCCTGTACTTGTAGGATTCGAGCTGGATGTGATCTTTTGGACTTGTTGAAGATGGTTAGCATGATCTACATATAAAGGCGGGTATTTCTTCCTTACCCTCTTTAGTTTGTTGAACTTAGTGCATTGTTATTTTTGATTGATGGATTATGTTATTTTATCTTAAATCTATTTGTTTGATATCATGCTTGATACTTATCTGCTTGACCTTAGAGATGATCTAGTTATTTCATGTACAATTTTGGCTTTGGATATCTATCTCTGTTGTGTATACACATGTAGAGTATGTATAGTAGGGGATATCTTGTTGATTGAGTTAACATGATAATTTTTCATATGATGTTAAGTGTACACATGATTGGTATATGTTGTAAGAGTCACAATGTTGACTGCTCATTTGCATGTTGTGTGCACACACATGTTCAGTGTTTACTATTGAAGGAATCATGTTGATTGTACTTATGTTGTGTGTGCACACATGTCTAACGTGTACTGATATGGGTTATGATAGGTCGACCTATTAAATGAAGAAGGAGTTAGGATTGAGAAGGATGGGAGAAGTATATAGTCGGGCGAATGTATAATTAATAATGAATGACTAAGTAAAAGGCTTTTTTGAGGGCGCTCGATCAGGCAAAGCCCGATCGAGCGTAAAGGCATTTAGCCTTATAGCTCTTAGTATATTACCGGTCGAGCGAGCATCAAGGTGCTTGCATGCGCTTGGTCAGGCAAAGCCTGACTGAACGTAAAGGAATTTATCCTTATAGAAGCTCTTAGTATATTACTGGCCGAGGGAAGGCCGAGTGGGCACTAATGAGTGCCCGCACACCCTCGATCAGGCAAAGCCTGACCGAGCATAAAGGGATTTAGCCTTATAGAAGCTTGTAGTATATTACCAACCGAGTGAAGGCCAAGTGAGCATCAAGGTGCTTGCACGCGCTCAATCAGGCAAAGCCCAACCGAGCGTAAAGGCATTTAGCCTTATAGAAGCTCTTAGTATATTACTAGCTGAGGGAAGGTCGAGTGGGCACCAATGAGTGCCCGCACGCGCTCAGTTAGGAGAAGCTCAATCGAGTGTAAAGACATTTAACCTTATAGAAGCTCTTAGTATATTATCGGCCGAGAAAAAGTCGATAGGGCACTAATGAGTGCCCGCACGCGCTTGGTCAGGCAAAGCTCGACCAAGTGTAAAGGCATTTAGCCTTATGGAAACTCTTAGTATATTGCTGGCTGAGTGAAGGCCGAGTGGGTACCAATGAGTGCCCGCACGTGCTCGATGATATGCATAGATTTTATACACTTGTTTAGCATGTTTTGTCGCATATTCCAATATTTTACGTATGCTTTATTTATGTATTTTCATACTCCTTGCTTTACTTTTAGCATATTTACTCTTCTTTGTTTGGAGATCTGCCTTTGTGTATTTTTTGTCTACAGGAGTCAAATTTGGAGAGAAAATGATGTTTGTGGTGAATCTAATCAAAAAAATGAAGGAAGTCAGTGCTGGCCATGTGTGCCACACGACCATGCCAAAGGAACAGGAAGGAAAATGACCTTGGTCGTGTGGAGCAAACCGAGTGTGTAGCATCAGCAGAAGAGGGGGCTGACATGGCCATGTGAATCTCACACGGTCGTGTCATTTTTGAAGCAGAATCAGAACACGGCCGTGTAGATCTACACGGTCGTGCAACCTTTCTAGAAGCCAAGCATTGTCAGGCCGTGTGTGCTACACGACCGTATAGCATTTCTAGAGGCCAAGATTGGCACGACCGTGTGACTCACACGGTCATGTGAGCCATCCAGAGATGAACCATGACACAACCGTGTGAATCTCACACGGCCGTGTGACCCTGGCCGAGAGCTAAGCAGCTGAGGCCGTGTGAGATCCACACGGTCGTGACATGGGTCGTGTGGCGCCCAAACTCCAGCTCTATATAAAGAGTTCTTCTCCTTTAAGAAGGAGGAGGCTCTACCTTTGGGGGGATCCAATCTTGAGGCTCTTCTCCATCTTTTGGGTGTTGATCCGGCGACCTAAAGATGTTTCCATCCACGATTCACATCCGATAGAAAGGATTGGTTCCAAAGATCACTCATCATCTCTAGATAAGCATTTCTTTTCTATTTTCTTGATTTGGATGGAAATATTTATGATCTTCTTGTCTTCGGATCTCTTCCTTTTTTTTCATGGGGTAGATCTTCTTGTTCTAGGATAGAGGGAGTATTTGTGATGTGAATTGATGTAAGATCTCAAGGATTTGCCAACTTCCTATTTCAATGATGTTGTTATGCTTTGTACCTATTCAATCTTGTGTGGATTGTTGTGTTTGGATATAATTACCATTCTTGATTGGATGTTTATGTATCTTGTGGATCTTATAGAGGTATTCTTTAGATCATATGACCGAGGGGCATCGTGACAGGGCTGCCCTGTTAACGGATGTCTTGGGGATCACTTTGAAAGGTGAAGCAAACATCTACAAAGAAGTGGGATAGATAGATGTACTGTTCTCTATATCTTGATGTGAATTGATTAGTGGTGTGTTTCTATGTTGTATGATCGAGGGGCGTCGTGACAGGACTGCCCCGCTAATGGACATCATAGGGATCAAGACTATTTAATTGCTTAAGGTGTAGATATAAATCCCTTGCCGGTGTCTTCTGCAGGAGATAATCAGTGACTTTTTACAAATGCATGACAGTTGAGGATAGGATTGGAAAATCATATTACATTGATAAGTATCATAAAGAACCAAAATCTCCTGGGACTTTCATAAAACCTAGTTTCTGCATTTACCTTTGTTAGAATGTATACTAAAAGTCTAGCTTTTATATAAACATTTATTTTGAAATAAGAATCACATTGATCAAATGTCTATATTTATACACTAAATGTAGTTGTTCATTTAATTTATATTAAAGATAATATGGTGTGTGGTGTCACACAGAAGATCATATTATCAATTCCTTATAAATTATAAATAGTTACTCACAACCAAGATGGAATGAGACAAACCATTGGAATGATTGTAGTATAATTTGGTATTAGTTTATCTTGACTATAAAATTATACTAGTACACTCTGAGTGTATTGAGCATGACCATTTGAGGTTGTTCTTTTTATACTGACTATAAAAAAGAACAGAACCTCTGTTATTATGGATGTGCGTACTCTTAATCATGATATAATAACAAGCACGTATACTTAATATTTATTTCTTTAATTTATCAAAGGGTGAGATTTAGTTCCTTAAATCAAAAGGCCTAATAAGTTGGGAAATGATATTATTTATATGGTGTGTTGTTGATTATAGAATGAAACTGTGTCCTAGTGATCTAGGTTGATGATGTCCCCTTGAGAAGCTCATAAGGATTGTCATGTAAACCCTACAGGTGGACTTAGTCTGACATGACAATAAGGTTGAGTGGCGCTACTCTTAGAGCTAAATATTAATTAAGTTAGTTGTCAGTAACTCATTTAATTAGTGGGTATTCGATATCTTAAATACAGGGAGACTAACATACTCATGATAAGAAAGAGCCCATATTGTAATATGGGATTGGTGCGGTAGTGCAATAATAATTCTTTAGTGGTATGAGTTATTATTGATGAACTTGAGTTGGGTGTTCGGGGCGAACACGGGAAGCTCAAGCTCATCGGGAGACCAAAAACCAATTCCTCCTCTCGGTCCCTATTGTAGCCTCTTATTTATAAAGCTTTATATCTGCCCAAAGCCTAGCTTCTTAACCAAGCTTAAGGGCCGGCCACATCCTTGCTTGGAGCCCAATCAAGGGGTCGGCCAAGCCAAGCTTGGAGCTCAAGCTAGGGCCGACCAAGCCTTGCTTGGTGCCCAAGCAAGGGGTCGGCCATATAAAAAGAGAAAAGGAAATAAAAGAGAGTTTTTATTTTGTTAAAAACTTTCCTTTTATGATGCTTTCTACATGGTTTTAAAAGAGAATTTTAAATTTTAAAATCTTTCCTTTTATAGCTTTCTACAAAGGATTAAAAGAGAGATTTGAAATCTTTCCTTATTTGTAGTTATCTATAATGTTTAAAAGAAAGATTTTAGTTTTAAACTTTTCTTTTTATAACCATGATATAAAAGGAGTTTTATTTTAAATCTTTTCTTTTATAGACATCCTCAACAGGATTTAAAAGAGAAGATTTTAATTTTATAAAACATGTCTTTTATAGCTAACCACAAAAGGGATTCTAAAAGAGATATTTTAATTTTTGTTTAAAATCTTTCCTTGTTTGCACAAGTGGTGGCCGACCATGTAAAGGAATAGAAGGAAGTTTTAATTTTTTATTTTAAAACTTTCCTTTTTTGGATTCACCAAGGATTATAAAAGAGAGGGAGAGGGTGCCTCATTGAGAATAACCTAAGCCTTGCATCCTCTCTATTGTGGCCGAAACTCCTCTCCTCTATTCCCTTGGTGGCCGGCCCTCTTGCTTCTCTCTTCTCCTTTTGTTTTCTTTCTTGGAGGCCGGCGGCATCAAGCTTGGTTTTCTCTTGGTGACCGGTTGGTTGAAGGAGAAGAAGAAGAGAAGGAAGCTCTCTTATCTAGCATCCCTTGGAGGTTAGTTGGTGGCCGAAAGTTGGAAGCAAAGGAAGAGGCTTTGGTGGATTTCATCTTGGTAGATCGTCGCTCACACGACGTCCAAGAGGAGGAGAGGAATACAACAGAAGATCAAGAGGTCTATAAGCTACTAAGAAAGGTATAACTAGTTATTTGTTTCCGCATCATAACTAGTTCATCTTCTTTGTATAGATCTTGAAAAACCAAACACAAGAGGCTATCGATTTTAGGCTATCGTTTTTGTTATCGATTTTATGTTTCGATTTCATGTTTTGATATTGTTCTTCTATTAAGGTCTCTGTAGTTAAACCTAGTTTAGTGCAAGAAGTTAAATATCCGTTTTCTTTGAAAAGCTTTGTCTAGGAAGTGGTGGATGATCCCATACCCAAGAAGGTCTAGTGCTTTGTCATGTTTAACCTGGAAGCCGATCTTTGAAATAGATATTTAATTAACTTCTGTAATATAGTTTAACTTATGAAGAACACATCGGTTGAACTTGGAGTAAAACTGTTAAGTATCGTTTCCAATCCAAGTTTAACTTCTGAAGGACAATTTGGATTAATAATGTTAAGCATCGTTTGCAATCCAAATTTAACTTCAGTAGAGCACATGGGTAGCTAGGATGGTTCTATGCTTGTACAAATTTTTGTACAGGGGAACTAGAACGGTATTCCGAGTAGCAACCAACAACCTTGCTATTTCTATTTTCTAGCTATTTCTTAGTACGTGTAAATTCCATGTTGATTATTTAACTAATTCATTTTGAGACATCTTTAGTGGTTATAACTAGTCCCTGTGTATTCGATATTATTTTATTACTGACGACGAAACTGTACACTTACGGATTGTAATAAGTTTTTGGTGTTGTTGTCAGGGTCTGCGTTTATAACATTAGATATTATCATTTGAGTTAGGCTAAACTTTTCTTTTCTTTTCTTCTATTATAACTAACTTGTAATTTTGTTCTGCAATTTTACTTTGCATTTTTCGTAATCTGTGATTCATATTTCTGCAATCATGTTCTTGTATGCGAAGATCTAACTTTGTAGGTGATCTACTAACTTTTGATCCTAAAATTGATAGAACCTTTCATAAAAGGAAAACCTCGCAAAGACATTTAGAAGAACAAGTGCTTTCAAAGTTGACAAACAAACCTCTTAAAGATTATGCAGCACCTTATGCTAGAGGATTTCGTTCTAGCATCACAAGACCCTTTGTTAAAGCTAATAATTTTGAGATCAAGCCTGCGATAATCACTATGGTCCAACAGAATCAATTTGGAGTTGGACCACATGAAGATCCTAATCAACACTTAGAAGGTTTTTATAAAATCTGCGGAACTATAAAGATGAATGGTGTTCTATCAAGACAGCATTCCTTAATGGAAGTCTTGAAGAAAAAATCCATATAAAGCAACCAGAAGGGTTCATTGTAAAGGGCTAAGAGCATCTTGTGTAAAGCTTAATCAGTCTATGGACTGAGGCAAAGCTTCAAGGTCTTGGAACATCCGGTTTATCAAAGTAATTCAGACCTATGGATTTATTTAGTAACCGGATAAGTCTTGTGTATACAAAAGGTGTGATGGAAGCGTGGTGGTATTTCTTGTACTATACGTAGATAACATTTTTGGTAGTTGGAAACAATATCAAAATGTTGTCAGAAGTAAGGGTATGGTTGTCCAAACAATTCGATATAAAGGACTTGGAAGAATGAATATATTCTTGAGATCAAAGTAATAAGGGATCGCAAGAAAAGAATATTTTACTTATCCCAAGCTTCATACATCGGAAAAATCCTTGCTCATTTTAAAGCATGCAAAACTCCAAGAAAGGTTTCTTACCTTTTCAGGATGGAGTAACTTTATCTAAAGATATGTCTCTGTAGACATCAAAGGAGATAAAGGAAATAAAGGCAGTTCTTTATGCTTCGGCTGTCGGAAGCCTAATGAATGCTATGCATGAGATAAGAAATCTGTTTTGCCAAGGGCATAGTTGGCAGATATCAAAGTAACTCTGGACAAGGACAGTGGACTGCAGTAAAGCATATATTGAAGTACCTTAGAGGCACTAGAGATTATATGCTAGCTTAGAAGGCAGTTAATTTGGTCCTTGTGGGTTGCATGGATTTTGACTTCCAATCGGATAGGGACAATAATAAGTCAACCTCGGGGGTTTGTGTTAGGAGGTAAAGTCATTACTATGGAAGAGTGATAAGCATAGGTGTTTTTCTGGACTCCACCATAGAAGCTTAGTATATGGCAAGCCTCTGAGGTAGCTATAAAAGCTGAATGACTCAATAACCTCAAGATAGACTTAGATATGATTTCTGGTTTGTCCAAAGATTATTATAATTTATTGTAATAATATTGGTGCAGTAGCAAACTCGAAGAAACCATAAGTCTATAAAGGCAAGTAAACACAATAGAGCGCAAGTACCACCCAATACGAGAAATCGTATAAACGAGGAGAAGTTGTTGCTGCCTAGAATGCATCAGATGATGACCTATAGATCTTTTCACTAAGGTCCTTAAGGCGAGAGCTTTTGATGGACATGTTGAAGGGTTGGGAATCAGATGTATGGCAGCAGATATGGCAGCATAGTCTTTTAGTATAAGTGGGAGATTGTTGGGGTGTATACTGAAAGCCTAAGCTTTGTAAACATTCATTATGAATAAAGAATCACATTTGGTCAAATTGTCTACATTTGTTTGTAGATGTTCATTTAATTTATTTTGTAGATAACATAGTATGTGATGTCACATGCAGAAGATGATGTTATCAGTACCTTATAAATTATAAACAGTAGCTCACGACCAAAATGGAAACGAACAAACCATTAGAAGGTCGTAGTGTAATTAGGTATTAGTTTATCTTGACTATATAATTACACTAGTACACTCAGAGTGTATTGAGTAGGACCATTTGAGGTCATTTCTTTTATACTGACTTTATAAAGGAACAAAGACCTCGGTTATTATGGAAGTGTGTGCTCTTAATCCTAATATAATAACAAGCACATATATTTGATATTTATTTCTTTAATTTATCAATGGGTGAGATTTAGTTCGATGAATCAATAAGCCCGATAAGTTGGGAAATGGTATCACTTATAGTGTGTGTTGTTGATTATAGAAGGAAACTGTGTCCTAGAGATACTAGGTTGATAATGTTCCCAAGAGGAGCTCATAAGGATTGTCATGTTAAACCCTGCAGGTGGACTTAGTCCGACATGACAATAAGGTTGAGTGGTACTACTCTTGGACTTAGATATTAATTAAATGAGTTGTCGAACTCACTTAATTAGTGGACATTCGATATCTTAAACACAGGGAAACTAACACACTCATAATAAGAAGGAGCCCAAAAATATAATTTGGGATTGGTGCGGTAGTTCAATAATAGTTCTCTAGTGGAATGAATTATTATTGATAAAATTAAGTTGTGTGTTCGGGGCGAACACGGGATGCTTAATTTTATCGGGAGACCAAAACCAATTCCTCCTCTCGGTCCCTATCGTAGCCTCTTATTTATAGAGTACTATACCCACCTATACCCACCTTCTATACCCACCAATAGGGGGCCGGCCAAGCTAGCTTGGGAACCAAGCTAGGGCCGGCCTAGGTATAAATTTGGGTGGCCGGCCCTAGCTTGAACCCAAGCTAGTGGGGGCCGGCCAAATTAAATTAAAAAGGAATTTTAATTTTAATTTTTATTATGTGGAAGAAATAATTTATTAAAGAGAATTGAAATTAAAATATCTCTCTTGTAAAAGATTTACAAAAGATTAAAGAAAGAGATTTGATCTCTTTCCTTATTTGTAGATTGGTGAGATATTTTATTTTCTCTTTAAAAATTATTCACATGTTATAAAATTAAAATTATGGAAATTTCTTTTTATCAACCATGAAGAGATTTTTGAAGAGAAATTTTAATTTTAAAATTTCTGGAGATAAATTAGGAAGTTTTAATTTGTTGATTGAAATTCTCCTAATTTTTCTCTATTGATTGTGGCCGGCCAATACATGGATAAAAAGGAAGTTTTATTTAATACTTCAAATTAATTCATGTCAAGGACAATTAAGGAAATTTTATTGTAATTAAATTTCCTAATTTGCCTAGGCTGAGGAATATAAAAGAAGGGGTGAGGGTGCATTCATGGGTGACAACCTCTATTATTTCTCTCCCTCCTTTGTTCCTTGGTGTGGTCGGCCATCCTCTCCTTCTCTTCCTCTTGTGGTGGCCGAACCTCTCTCTCTCCCTTGGAGCTCTTATGGTGGTCGGATACTACTTAGAGAAGAAGAAGAAGAAGGAGAGAAAGCTAGCATCTCTTGGAGCTCGGTTAGTGTTTTGATTTTCTTCCTTGGTGAAGCTTCTTCTTTTGTGGCCGAACCTAGTTAGGAGGAGAATAAGGTGGTTGGTGGTTTCTCATCTCGGAAGATCGTTGCCCACACAACGTCCGAGGTTAGAAGAGGAATACGGTAGAAGATCAAGAGGTTTTTCTACAAGGTATAACTAGTAATTTTTCTTTCCGCATCATACTAGTTATTTATGGAAATAATACCAAATACAAGAGGTTTACGATTCTAGTATTTCGAATATGTTTTTCGATGTTGTGTTCTTTAGTTTTTTTATCCTTGTGATTTGATTGTTCTTTTCGGTTAACCTAAAGTTATTTTAGGAAATTAAATATTAGCTTTCTATAAAAGGTTTTGTCTAGTCGGTGGTGGTTGCTCCCATATCCAAGAAGGTCATGTGTCTCGCCACGTCAGTACTGGGAACCAATTATGGAAATTAATATTTAATGGAATTAATAACTTAAGGCGATTTGGGTCGAACGTGTTAAGTTCCGCAGGAGACCCAAGTCAAAACCTAAAAGAACGAATAGATTAAGTTTTGGATCAAACGTGTTAAGTTCCGCAGGCGATCCAAAATTTAATTTAAAAGAACACATGGTAGCTAGGAAAAGGTTCAGACCTTTGTACAAATTTTTGTACAGTGGAACCTCTAGGTTTTCCGAGTAGCAACCAACACAACCTTCTTAGAACAATCAAATTTCTAGATTGGAGAAAATGATTGAAGAGCTCATTTTAAGTCAAAACGAAATGAAGCAAGAATTAAAGGTGTTAACTCAAAGAATGGATAATTCAAAAAAGCACCAGAAAATTCAAGATAGCCAAATTGCCTAGGTAGCTTCATCATCTTCAAGAGTGCCAGGATAATTTCCAGGGAAGCGTGATGTTGATCTCATGGACACTGTAACAGAATAGAACTTAGGAGCGGACGAACCTTGAGTGATCCTCAAGTGACTGCTCCAAAAGGGATGAAAATTAAAGAAGAGCTTTCTCCTCCAACACTTGAACCAATTCAGATTCAAGATGAAAAGGAGAGTACCAATAATGTTGAAGAGACTCTTCCACTTAACCTTCAAAGTCAAGTAGTCCCTTTTCCTCAAAGATTAGTCATGTTGAAAAAAGATGAAGAATTTGGTAGATTTCTAGACAAAGTTAAAGATATTTGTGTGGAGGTTCCTCTAATTGACGTCATTCAGAAAATACCAAAGTTTGCCAAATTCCTGAAGGACATCATGTCAAACAAGAGGAGGAAGGGAGATATCGAGACCATAGCACTTACCAAGGAATGTAGCGCTTTATTCGAGAAGAACACTTCCCCGAAGCTCAAAGATCCAGAAAGCTTTTATATTTCTTGCACTATAGGAACTGAATTTATAGAGAAAGCTTTTTCTGATTTGGGGGCAAGTGTTAGCCTCATTCCATACTCTATTTGTAATAAACTAGGTCTCAAAAACTTTAAACTTACTACCATGACACTACAATTAGCTGATCATTCTTGCAGGTACCCTATGGGTATTGTCGAAGACGTGTCGATAGAAGTTGGTGGGAGCATTATTCCCATAGATTTTGTAGTTCTAGACATAGAAGAAGACCCGAAATTCCTATCATATTAGGAAGACCTTTCCTTGCTACAGCTGGAGCTATAATTGATGTGAAAAATCATAAACTTGCATTGGTAATTGGTAAGGAAATGTTGGAATATGATTTATCAAATTCTTCTAACCATGTCTCTTCTCTTTTAGTGAGTGTTTGCAACAGGGTGGACATTTACAAATTGGAAGATTGAAATTTCCATCCTCATGAGAGGCCGCTGGATGAGGAATGTAATCCAGCAAGCATTGGGGGAAGGCCTCTCATCAAAAATGAAAAATATATCTGCCCTCCAAGGGCAAGAAAACGAGAAGAGGATGGAGACTGGTCGAGCTAATGACCTTAAATAAGCGCTTCTTGAGAGGCAACCCAAGGGTTCTTTTAGAGTAGATTCAATTTGTAATAGTGTTTTTTTAAAGTTGTTGTTATTTTTGTTTTCAAGTTGTGTTTCACTTCCATGAGTTGGCCATGATTACTTCATGGGCATGGAAGAGTTGGAGAAGTTGGAAAGGAGGAAAATCATCAATGTTGAGCTAAACAGAGCTTGGCCGTGTACCAAACACGACCATGTAAAGTTTATAGAGGAGGAGAAACATTCGGCCGTGGGACTCACACTAGCCGTGTGAGTTTTTCCGAGGAGGAGATGTGCTCGGTCGTGTGCTAAACACGGTCGTGTGAAGATTCCAGAGAAGAAAATTTGTTCGGCCATGTACCACACACGACAGTGTGAGTATACCCGAGAGGAAGGATGCACTGCCCGTGCCAATTGACACGACCGTGTGGACATGCCCGAGAAGGAGAAGCCTTGGGCCGTGTAGATCTACACGGTCGTGTGGAGCAATTTAACCCTGGCCGTGTTTATAAGACACGGTCGTGTCTAGGCCATGTCGCCCACACCCCCAAGCTATTTCTTTCTCCCAAACTCTTCTCATCTTCAACCTTTCTTCTCAACCTCTCAGATCTAGATCTCAAACTCATTTATCTAGATCTTAACAACAATTCTCTTCTCCTATCTTCAAGATTTATAACTTCTTTTCCCAAATATCCTACTTTTCAAGATCTATTCTTGCAAGATCACACTTCTTCAACAAAACAACACTTTTCCCTATTTGAACTTGACAATATGTCTAATCTTTTAAAGAAACTTCGTAAGGGAAGTGGTGGATCAAGCGGAGGAAGGGAACCTACAAAGGAAAAGGGAAAGGGAAAGGTCACAAAGGGCAAAGGAAAGAGGATTTCATGCGACGAAGGTAACGACAACGAATTCAATATCATTTTTAGAAATAAAGATCATAAATCTAGATTTGATATCCTTGTCAATAGAAAGATTGTGTGCACACAGTACATGGATCCAACTGTTTCAAATATTTTAGGGATTAGAGATGATGTCAATTGGATGATTAGTTTCCTTGATTGGAATGATATCATGTACACACATTTACCTACATATTCTCGTATTATGCTTGAGTTTTTGAATTCACTAGATGTTCACTTTGCTAATGAAGATGATTACATTGGCAAAATAACTTTTAGATTAATGAATCAAGAATTTCAATGGATATTTAGTGACTTCAATAATTATTTTGGGTTGTCTACCAGTAACTCTCGTAGGTTTGACTCTAGATTTAACTGGAATAATTTTTGGCCGCCAAAAACCACGGAGGCGCCTCAGACCGAGTCCGAGGCACCCTCAAAGTGGCATTGAAGACGCCTTCAATGTTAGTTAGAGCCCTAGAGTCAACCATTTGATGATTGTATTATGGACTTGTTGTATCATATTCTTATATAAATAAAGGCATTTATTTTTTGTTATTATACTTACTTGTATTGGTGTCAAATAAACTAAGTATAATAGCGTCCTTGAGTAGAATATTCTTACCTATATCAATCGGTTAGTTGAACCGATAGTGAGATGATATATGGAACACTACTCTTAATCATTCCTAGTCAAGTATTAACATTCAGGGACAATGTTAATGCGACGAGACTAGCATGTAGGTCAACTCGATGACTCGATCTCACAAGTCATGGATATAGAGATATCAAGTTGACACATGGGTATGCATTGGAGAATGTATACTGAATGACCTGCCATGAGAAAGTATCATAGATCGTTATATGAGTGTCATATACTTTCTCATGTGGCTATTAGTATGACTACTAGTCCTTGGACCTGAAGTCACCATGGATCCCTACATAAGGAGTTACGTACTTTGGCTTCGTCAAACGTCACCCGTAACTGGGTGGACTATAAAGGCGATTACTGGGTATGTAACGAATTATGCAGAGGGATGTGAGTGATGTAGATGGGATCTATCCCTCCTATATGACGAGAGCGACATCGATATTCTTGATAGAGTGAGACCACGAAGTGCATGGCCATGCCCAAATGAGTCAATATGAGATATTGAGCTCATTTGATTAAGTGAGTCTACTTGGAGTTCAAGATTTGGATTGATTAGAGGATGACACGGTCTATGTCTCACATTGATCAATCTAGATGTCTAGGATAGAAGGGCAATGTCATATTTTGTGAGGAGTCACAATTAGTAGTCACAAGGTGATGTTGGATCTCAACATTCTTGTAACTTGGATAGTAATGATGTATTGCTAGATACCGCTCATTACTTATTCTCCTAAATGGGTTTAGGGGCATTGCCAACGTTACAAGAATCTATAGGGTCACACACTAAGGACAATTAGATGGAGATTAGGTTCATATGATGAATCAAGAGGATTAGATTCATGTGATGAATCAAATTGGATTAAGAGTAATCCTAATTGAGTTGGACTTAAGTTGATTCATGTGTTCAATGAATCTAATTTAGATTATGACTCATTGAATCAATTTAATTAAATGAATTAGATTCATTATATTCAATTGGTTTGAATCAAATGGTTAGATTAGATCAACCATGAGAAAGATTTGGTCAAGTTTGACTTGACTTGAGAATGAAGATGAAAGGTCAAGTTTGACTAAACCATTTGCCACCTCATTTGTGAGTTGGCATTTAGTGGCCAATGATGATGTGCCACATCATCATAGTTAGCACATGTGTGTGCCACCTAATGGAGGTTACAAATCCCCTCTTTAATGGCCACATTAAATATGAATGGAGATTACAATTCCTTTGGTGGCCGGCCACTTTTGTGATGAATGAAATTTTGATTTCATTCAAGGCATTCATTCCATTATCTTCTTCCTTAAGCTCTCAACCTTTCTCCCTCTCCTCTCTTGGCCGAACCTTACCAAGGTGCTAGCACACCTTTGTGTTAGGTTTCTCCACCTATTTGTTCGTGTGGATACTTCTAGAGGGTTGTACACTTGACAACCTCGAGATCCGGCATCACTTGGAAGAGCGGGATACGCGAAGGGCTTCGCACCAAGGGTAAAGATCTTCTCCTAATGTAGATCTAGATGTAAGAAACTCGTACTCGTAAATTTTGTTTTATTTTACTTCGCACGGATCCGGTGGCATGGGGGTTTCGGGGTTTCCGCGACGCGAAAAAGCGGTTATCGCGGCCCGAAAAATCCAACAGTGGTATCAGAGCCACGTGCGAAGTCTTGTACGAGTTTATTTTGTATTTTTATGAAAATAGCAGTTCTGTAATATTCTGTAAATTTCCTATTTTTATAGTTTTTATGGGTATTTTTCTCGTAGAAGCGAAGAACAAGTGTTTCGACACTTGTAGGCTTCGACTACCGAGAAGATTTTTCCGAAACGGCAAGGTTTCGCCCCAAATCTTTTTGAGACAGCGGGCTAAGGCGCTGTAGGATCGCTAAGGAACACTCGCGATGGTTAGATCGCGGGTAGGAGCGCAACCCCTGGCCCCGCAAGGGGATTCGTTCCGCGATTGCGCCCAAAAATCCGCTAAATGGAACCGCTGGGAATTTTACTCATAAAAATTGTAAAAATTATAGTAAAAATTACAGAAAATTATAGAAAATATATAATTTAGAATTATGTATCATTTTGTGATAGTCATGGCCCAAAAAGAACCAATTTGATTGGAAATGTGTTGTAATTCATAATACGGCCTGCGTACCGTCATGTGATGTGCGTGTTGTATATTTGATTCGCGACCTGCGCGTCGTGTCATTCTCTATTTTATATTCTTATTGTAAATTAGTTTAGACTCGAATGTAACTCGAGTTTCAAAAATTGTAATGTATAAAATTGGAGCGGTGGAAGGTCCACTCGAGACGGAATTACGAGGAGGGCGCGAGCAACACAAGGTGGTCAAAGGGAGGAACTTGAGAAGCTGTTGACCTTAGGTTGACCATCCAATCTTCTCATTGGCTTGAGAAGATCGTAGTAGGGCCATGACTAATCACAAATAATTTAATTAATTGTTTGAGTGTATGTGATGCATAATTAGTAATTAATTAGTGCCTAGCGATTAGATTAGATTTAAATCGTGTACAAGATGCACCCTCTCGATTAGATTAGATCTCAATCGCGTCAACTCAAATGCCTACTGTGCTGTGATACCTATCACTACCTCGATCACATGTGTTGTTGAATCTGTCAAAGCAGAGCAACACATATTATCTTGGTAGGGTACGGAGGGACAATCTTGGTCCCGCTTATCAACGCATGGGTGAGTACAACTCAATTAGATTGAGTAACTAGTTAACTCAATTAGATCAAGTTTAACTATAGGCATTTTCTAATGGTTGGTAGATAGGTCAAAATCACATTTATATTAATTCTTGGGCGTATTAGCCAAAGCTAACTCAAGTTTTAATATAACTGCGGATAATGATCCTATAAACAAGAGTTGCATAGAGATGTAATTGGTAAATCGTTACCTACCGATCATACTAAATCTTGGGCGTATTAGCCAAAGCTAACTCAAGGGTTAGTATAATGTGGATCTTGTTCCACTTGAATTATAGAATTCAGTGGGAGCATCATTTAGTTAAAGGCCTAATTAAATGATTTAAAAGAATATGATATTTATTTTCTGCATTTTTTCTGTTGTAGATAACCATGACATCAAACACGAACACCTTCTCTCTGCGTTCTGTCCTTGACAAGGACAAGCTCAACGGAGCAAATTTCCTGGACTGGTACAGGAATCTGAGAATAGTTCTCACCTAGGAACGTAAACTGTACGTTCTGGAGCAGCCCATTCCGGAGGCTCCTCCTGCCAATGCCACGCGAGCAAACAAAGATGCTTACAAGAAGCATCAAGATGACACATTAGATGTGTCCTGTCTAATGCTCGCGACCATGAACTCTGAGTTTCAGAAGCAACATGAGTTGATGGGCGCTTACGATATGGTTGAACATCTTCGTCAACTGTATCAAGGACAAGCGAGGCACGAGAGATTTGAGATCTCAAGGGCACTATTTCAGTGCAAGATGTCAAATGGGGCTCCCGTAGGCCCATATGTACTCAAAATGATTGGGTACATAGAAAACCTACAGAGGTTGGAATTCCCGCATGGCCAAGAGCTGGCCACTGACCTGATCTTGCAATCCTTGTCGGATAGCTATAGTCAATTCGTTCTAAACTACAACATGAATGAAATTGACAAGCCACTGCCCGAGCTGCTTAGCATGTTAAGAACTGCTGAGCTAAACCTTAAGAAGGTTAAGCCCCACTCTGTTATGATGGTTCAGAAACACAAGGGCAAAAGGCAAGCCCAAAGGCAAAGGAAAGTCCCAAGCCAAGGGCAAAGGCAAGGTACTGAAGCCTAAAGGAGGGATCGCCAAGGATGCTACCTGCTTCCACTGCGGTCAGACCGGGCATTGGAAGAGGAACTGCAAGGTGTACCTGGAAGATCTTAAGAAGAAGCGAAGTGAGACTTCCACTTCAGGTATATAGGTTATAGAAGTCAATCTATCTATTTCTTCATCATGGGTATTAGATACTGGATGTGTTTCTCACATTTATACTAATGTGCAGACGCTGAGAAATAGCAGGGCATTGGCAAAAGGTGAGGTGGACCTACGCGTAGGCAATGGAGCACGGGTTGCTACTGTTGCTGTAGGGACTTATTTTCTATCTCTGCCCTCTGGGCTTGTATTAGAATTAGATGAATGTTGTTATGTGCCTGCTTTAACTAAGAACATAATTTCAGTTTCTTGTTTGGACAAGAAAGGTTTCTCTTTTATAATAAAGGACAAATGTTGTTCTGTTTATTTAAAAGATATGTTCTATTGTAGTGCACCTCTGATGAACAGACTCTACATTCTAGACCTTGAAAGCCCTATCTATAACATAAATACCAAGAGGTTCAAGTCAAATGACATGAACCAAACCTATCTCTGGCACTGTCGCTTAGGTCATATAAATGACAAGCGCTTATCCCAGCTCCATAAGGATGGTTTGCTGGACTCATTTGATTTTGAATCTTATGAGACGTGCAAGTCATGCCTACTAGGCAAGATGACCAAGACTTCCTTTAGTGGGCACAGCGAAAGAGCAACTAATTTGTTAGGACTTATACATAGTGATGTATGTGGCCCTTTCAACGTCACTGCTAGAGGCGGTTATAGGTACTTCATCACATTTACTGATGACTTCAATAGATATGGTTATGTGTACTTGATGACACATAAGTCAGAATCCTTTGAAAAATTCAAAGAATCAAGAATGAAGTACAGAACCAACTTGGCAAGAGTATTAAGATACTTCTATCAGATCGAGGTGGAGAATACCTTAGCCATGAGTTTCGTGACTATCTAGCTGAGTGTGAGATTCTATCTCAACTCACTCCTCCTGAAACACCACAATGGAATGGTGTATCCGAAAGGAGGAATCGTACCCTATTAGATATGGTACGATCTATGATGAGTCACACAGATCTTCCGACATTCCTTTGGGGCTAAGCTCTAGATACGGCAGCTTTTATACTCAACTGAGTTCCATCCAAGGCCATGATAAAGACACCATATAGGATATGGACTGGGAGAGATGCCCAAGTGTCTTTTATGAGGATTTGGTGTTGTGAGGCTTACGTTAGACGTCAAGTCTCAAACAAATTAGGACCCAAATCCGACAAGTGCTACTTTATTGGATATCCCAAGGAAACTAAGAGATATTACTTCTACATTCCCAGTCAGCACAAGGTAGTTGTGGCAAAGACTGGGGTCTTTCTAGAAATGGACTTTGTTTCTAGAAAGACTAGTGGGAGTACGTTCGATCTTGAAGAAGTTCAAGATGCGGACCATAGCACTGAAGCCTCGATGGAAGTTGAACTGGAACCATAAAGTGTTGTGGATGATGTTGTTCCACAAAGAGTTGAGAAACAACAACCAGTTCAAGTAGACATACCTCTTCGCAGGTCTGATAGGGTACGTCGTCAGCCTGAGAGATACTCATTTCTCTTGCCTGACCATGATGACGTTGTGCTCATAGAGGATGAGCCTACCACCTATCAGGAAGCTGTGATGAGACCAGATTCCGAGAAATGGCTAGAGGCCATGAGATCCGAAATGGAATCCATGTACACCAACCAAGTATGGACTTTGGTTGATCCACCTGAAGGGGTAAAACCCATTGGGTGTAAGTGGGTCTTTAAGAGAAAGACTGACATGGATGGACTTATCTATAAGGGTCACTTGGTAGCTAAAGGTTTCAAGCAAATTCATGGTATTGACTATGATGAAACCTTTTCTCTAGTAGCGATGTTTAAGTTCATTCGGATCATACTTGCTATTGCAGCATACCATGACTATGAGATATGACAGATGGATGTCAAAACCACATTTCTGAATGGAAACCTGCTCGAGGATGTGTACATGACACAACCTGAGGGTTTTGTAGATCCACAGCATACTAGCAGAGTATGCAAGCTGCATAGGTCCATTTATGGACTAAAGCAAGCTTCTCGGAGCTGGAATCTTTGATTCGATAATGCAATCAAACAGTTTGGTTTCATCAAGAATGAAGATAAACCTTGTGTCTACAAGAAGGTTGTAGGGGACATAGTTGTTGATCCTGTCCGAACCAGAAATCAACAGACGCTGGGCACGTGGCGCTCTCCGGCTCGCTGATGTAGATCTCCAACTGGTGGCGCGATGCTCCGGCTAACCTGCACAGAAGTCGAGCCGGGAAGGGGGTTCCCGGCGGTGACCCTCCGACGCTCAAGTCAGGTAAATTACGATAAACAAGGTGGCTCCCAAAGTCTCAGAATACCTAGAAAAATCTCTCCCTTCCGGCGAAGTCTGAGGTTCTTTATATAGAGCTGTGAAGGGTTTGGGCACGTGTACCGAGGTGCATACGTGTCCTCTGTCCCTTCCTAGGTATGCGGCTGTCAGAAAGCTTACCTAACCCATATCGCTACAGTCAAAGCATGCCCTTGATGGGATAGCAGAATCCCCTGTCACAAGATTTGGAGCATGGCACACACGTGAAACCTACCGGTTGTCAGAGAAAGAAGTCCCCTGTCCTTTTCCCTTGCTCCAAACTTGTCGTCCGGGCGGACAGCTCCCTCAACATCCGATCGGACATCCGCAGCGGTTTACTTGTGCTTTGTGGAGACAATAAACAGGGGTGTTTTATGACTTTGATCGGTCAAAAGGTCAGCTCGGTCCATGACCTTTTCAACTGAGCGTCGGAACCCTGATTTGACAGGGTGCCTTCCAACCATAAGTGCGAGCCGGCCGGACCCACCCGGGTATTCGATTCCATCGGCCGGCCGGCAGTCCGGTCGGACCGGCCGTCTACGGCCGTCCGTCCGGTCGGACCGGCCGTCTACGGTCGTCCGTCCGGTCGGACCACACTCTCCCCGGATGGGCGGCTGCTCCGGTGACTTCCACTTGGCGTTGACTTTGCAGGGGGGGCCCGCTCTTACTACCGGATCACTTGCCTCCCCTTCAAGTCTAGTCGAAGGAGGCGAATAGTCCAACTGACTGGACTGTGAGTCTAGCCGAACGGCTCCTCCATGCTAATACTCTCCGACCGGTCAGCCGTAGAGATATCCTTGAATGAATCAATGATGGCCTTCACCGGATCTCCTCGCGTTCTGCGCCAATCTTCGACATCAAGGTTGATCATACCCTCATTAACTGCTCCGAATGATTGACTGCCACGTGGAGCAATGCCATCAGAGTACGGAGGCGGTGGCATGATATTTTGATGTGATCGAAGCAATTCGAAATAAACGGCTAGATGCATGCTTTGATTCCCGTGACCTGGATCCGACGGTGGAGGCCGCCCGGCCCTCACCCTATAAATTCTTCGTTTCCTTCTCACCTTCACTCGCCTCCGTTACCTCTACTGTTGCCCTCTGCGCTTTGGAGCTCCGGCGATCTTGTTTCTGCCCTCTGACGCTCTCCGGCGCCTTTCCTCGATCCCTCTCCCCTCAGTAAGGTTTTAGATCTTTCCTTCTTCCTTTCCGGTATCTAATTCGCATTTCTTCCCCTAGCTCCAGTCTTTGCAACTCCTTTTCTTCGTCTTTGAAACTTCTTTTTTGATTTCTTCTGTCCAGATCATGGCCAGTTCTTCTCATCCCGAAGAACAATCCCTAGGCCCATGGTATACTACCATGCGGTCCCGTTTCGAACAACGGGATTTTGATATTTTGGCTGACAATTTCGAAATCCCCGAGGATTTCGAAGTTCGCCTAGCTGGTCCCGCCGCTCGGCCACACAGACCATCGCGCGGCGGTTTCTGTGTCTTTCGCGACCAATTTACCGCCGGTCTGCGGTTCCCCGTGCATCCTTTTATAGTAGACGTCTGTAATTATTTTGGCGTGCCGCTCGGAAGTTTAGTACCAAATACCTTCCGTCTCCTCTGCGGTGTTGTCGTTTTGTTTAAGATTCACAACATTCCCCTCCGACCGGAGGTCTTCTTTTATTTCTATTACCCTAAGCAAGCCGAGCCGGGCACCTTTATATTCCAAGCTCGACCCGGTCTGGTCTTCTTCAATAAACTACCCACTTCCAATAAACATTGGAAGGACTATTATTTCTACATCCGCATGCCCAGTCAGCCAAACTTTCCGACCCAGTGGCAGGTCAGTCTACCTCCTACTCCAGAGTTGAAGAAATTCAAGACCCGACCGGATTATCTTCACGCCGCAAATGTACTAGCCGGTCTGCGGCTTGACATCAACAAACTTCTTCACGAGGGAGTGATGTACATTTTTGGGCTGAGTCCTATACGGACTCCACTTCCGACCGGCTTCGGTAAGAATTTTGCTTGGGCATTTGCTTTAATTGCTAATTGATTTCTTCTTCTTTTCATGCAGCTGACATCGTCATGGACTCGGTGATGGCCGGCGTTCTGAAGAGAAAGGCAGCGGCGGCCAAGGAAATGGAGGCGCTGGGTATTCAGCCGGTCGGTTCTCACGAAGGAGAGAGCGGCACCCAGGCTGAATCAACCGCTCAGGCCTCTCAACAGCAGGTGGCCAGCGGAGCTACCCCCTCCAGGGAACCAACGGCCCCCGAGGAAGGGTCCGTTCGGGAGGAGGAACAGCCACAGCAAAAGAGGCGCCGGGTGGAGACTCCGCTGCGCTCGGCTACCTCCGCGGTCCAACCCTCCGACCGGGCCGCCGTGACTGCTAAAGGCAAGGCGCCTGTGCCCGAGACCATTTCGTCCGACCGGACTCCTTCTGACCGGGACGAGCTGACTGCTCCGGTTGAGGCCACTCCGGTCGACACTCTCCCCCCTGCTCGTCATTCAGTCCAACGCTCGACCATCCATTCGCGATTTTCTGCGCCAGCTTCTGATCCCGGTCGGGCGATCCCTGGTCATGGCCGCACAATACGGGTTACTCTTCATCTTCCAACTTAAGAGTTGCTACCAGAAGCCGACCGGCCAACCGTGCCCGAGCACACCATTACTTTGAAAGGGCCCCTCGCCGAGATGTGGGCCGACGCTCGGGTGCGCGTAGCAATGATCCCCCTCCGGAACTTAGCCAACAGCCACATGCAAGCGGCTACGGGGGTAAGTTTGTTGTTTTTTTTTTTTTTTTTTTGAAGTTTTGCCTGAATATTTCCGCTCGGCTTTTAACAACTGCGCCTTCTTGCTTCAGAGATGGGTGGAAGAGATAGCAGTTTCCAGCCGCCTGGCTATGGCGGACGAGGAGATAAGGCAACTGCAGGCGGCAGGCGGTCCGAGCGGCTCCCAAGGCCCTTCCTACTCCGAGCTGCAAAAAGAGCTGAAGAAAGCTCAAACTCTGCTGGCTGCTGAGCAGAAGAAAACAGCTGACCAGGCCCACGCCCTAGCCGAGTCCGAGCGACAAGTCAAGTCGCTTGACACAAAGATAACTCTGGCCACCACTCGGAAGAACACAACCATCTCCGATCTGGAGAAGAAAAACGTGGAGGCCCGGGGCCTGGAGTTGAAGATAAAGGAGCTGACGGAGCAGCTCGACCGGGAGAAGGCAGGCCGCTCGGCCGATGCGGAGAAGATTGAACATCTGAATGAGGCCCTCACAAGCTCCCAGGCGACCTTCAAAGAATACCAGGATGCCGAGCCGAGCCGAGTTGCCGCTCTCCGACAAAGCCATATCTGATCGCCCGAGTTCTCGGAGAAAATTTACGAGCGGATGTACTCAGCTTTCGACTTGGCCATTACGGCCACTATGACCTATCTGAAGTCGAAGGGCCTTCTTCCGGAGTCCACCAATATTCCAGCCGGCGATCAGGTGGAGCTCCTGAGCAACATTCCGAGGGACCTCTACGACTACATCGAGTAATTCTTGTAATTTCGCTGCTCGGCTGAACATGAACCTAGGCCACTCGGCCTAAGGTTTTAATTTTAATGAAATGCTTTCCTTTCGTGTACTCTATCTTTTGCACTGTCCCCCTAATACTCTCCGCTCGTCTCACACCTTTGGCATTCGAGGCATTCTTGTTAAGTGTTTTCCCACCTTCCGTTCACCGAATAAGAATCACCGTTATAAGTCGATCGTAACCTTTATACCGAGTCCGAGCGGAACTTAGCGCCTAACAATATCGCGAGAATACGGATAATTGCGGTGTCGGCGATATTCCGCTCGGATTATATATAGACGCCGACGTGTCTCGATCTTTAACGCCGGAGCTCGACGCGCGGATATTTATAGCCGGACGGCGCGCTCTCGATCTTTAACGACTGAGCTGGCCGGTTCGTCCACCGGATCATTTATAGACGCCACTGCCTCGTTATTTAACGCCTGAGCTCGACGCCGGATATTTATAGCCGACCGCTCTCGATCTTTAACGACGGAGCTCGCCGGTCTTCCGCTCAGATGCCGGCTCGCCTCTCGATATTTAACGCCGGAGCTCGACGGCGTGGATATTTATAGCCGGCGCGGCTCTACGGTTTAACGTCTGGGCTAGACGGTCTTCCTCGGAGGGTTTATAGACGCCGCTCTCGATCTTTAACGACGAGCTCGCCGCCGGATATTTATAGCCTGGCCCGCGGTTCTACGGCTTAACGTCTGGCTAGACGGTCTTCCACTGGAGGATTTATAGACGCTCGTCTCTAGATCTTTAACGACGGAGCTCGTCGGCGCGGATATTTATACGCTCTACGGTTTAACGTCTGGCTAGACGGTCTTCCGCTCGGAGAGTTGATAGGCGCGCCTCTCGATCTTTAACGACGGAGCTCATCGGTATTTATAGCCGGTCGGCGAGGCTCTACGGTTTAACGTCTGGCTAGACGGCGCGGAGGTTTGATCGGCTCGTCTCTCAATCTTTAACGACGGAGCTCGCCGCGGATATTTCTAGCCGGCCGCTTACGCTTAACGTCCTGGCTAGACGGTCTTCCGCCGAGGGTTTATAAACGCCTGCTCTCGATCTTTAACGACGGAGCTCGTCGGCGGATATTTATAGTCGGCCTACGCGGTCTCACGGTTTAACGTCCGGCTAGACGGTCTCCGCCGAGGGTTTATAGACGACATTGTCTCGATCTTTAACGACTGAGCTCGCCGGATATTTATAGCCGATCGCGCCTACGGTTTAACGTCTGGGCTAGACGGTCTTCCGCCGAGGGTTTATAGACGCCGCCTCGATCTTTAACGACGGAGCCTTGGAGCGGATATTCGCTCGGCTCGGGTTACGCTTAACGTCTGGGCTAGACGGCCTCCGCCGGAGGGTTTATAGACGCCGCTCTCGATCTTTAACGACGAGCTCGTCGGCGGGTCGGCGCGGCTCTACGGTTTAACGTCTGGGCTAGACGGTCTTCCAGGCTAACTCCTTACCAGGTCGAGCGACCTTGGCCTTCCGTTCAGCAGAGAATACTGAATGTGTTTTCATCTTTCTGCTTCCTGCATCGCAAGTACATAGGTGACCAAAAAGTATATAAATTTATATTTAGCGCACCTTTCACCCAACTTGGAGAACGTACTCCTGGCCGAACGGCTCAGGGTCTGCTTCGTCGAGCATTTTAGCTCGGATAATTTACCTCCGTCCGGACGGTACGGGGCCTTCGATCCTCGAGCACTTGGCTCGACCCATTTACCTCCGGTTGAACGGCGCGGGGCCTTCGTTTCTTGTTGACAATGCCTTATATTTGTTCTCTTGATTCTTCATTTCTGCATTTCCAGTATTCAGTCGAAAAAAATACACAAGATGATTTACATTGGCACACCTTTCACCCCGCCCGGTAAGGCTGGAGGTGGTTCGCGCTCCACGGCCTATCTAACTGCCGACCGTCCTCATTCTCCAAATAATACGCGCCTGAGCGGAGCTTTTCGATGATTTTGAAGGGACCTGCCCACGGAGCTTCAAGCTTGCCGACGTCGCCGACCAGTTTGACTTTCTTCCAGACAATGTCGCCGACCTGGAATGATCGGGGAATGACGCGGTGGTTGTAGTTTTGCTTCATTCGTTGACGGTATGCCATCAACCGATCGGCGTTGCCTTCATCGTACAATTAGACCCGGACGGACTCAACACCGACTTCAACCGGAATGACGCTTCGCCGCCGTACACCGGATGAAAAGGTGTGACGCCCGTTGCTTCCTTAGGAGTCGTCCGGATGGCCCATAAAACGCCCGGCTCCGGCCAACTTCCTCCCACGTGGTCGAGCCGAGCGCATAGCACGGTTGGCTACTTCGGCTTGACCGTTGCTTTGGGGTAAGCCACGGACGTGAAGTGTTGCTCGATCGTAGCTTTTGCACCAATCTTCTAGCACCTTCCTCGGAATTGCCGCCCATTGTCGGAAACCAATCGCGAGGGATACGAACCCATGATGATGTGTTGCGGATGAATTTTTGACCATCCGTTCGTGATCCGGCTAGTAGCTCGGCCTCCACCCACTTGGAGAAATAATCAACCGCCACCATTTCCTCTGCCCGGCCGCCATCGGAAATGGACCCACAATATCCATTCCCATTGATCGAACGGACATGAAACGGCTGATGTCTTCATCTCCTCTGCCGGTCGGTGCGAGAAGTTGTGATACTTCTGGCATGAAAGGCACGTAGATACTGTCCGAGCGGCGTCCATTTGTAAGGTCGGCCAAAAGTATCCAGCTAGCAAAATCTTCTTGGCTAGTGATCGTCCGCCCGGATGTCCTCCGCACGATCCTTGATGTACCTCTTGGAGGATGTAAGCCGAGTCTTCCGAGCTCACACACTTCAACAGCGGGCGAGAGAAAGCCTTCTTGTAGAGCTGATCGCCGATGAGTGTGAACCGACCGGCCCTCCTCCTGAGCAGCTGGGCTTCATCCCGATCGGCAGGAGTGGTGCCCGAGCGCAAAAACTCCATGATGGGTGTCCTCCAGTCGTCCGGAAACATGAGGCCTTCCATCCGGTCAACATGTGCCACCAAAGATACTTGTTCAATTGGCTTCGGGATAATGACTTGCTAGTTTGGCCAACTCATCTGCTGCCTGGTTCTCCGTTCGGGAATCTTCGAATAAGAACCTCAGGAAATTAGCTTTGAGTTTTTCAAAGGCCTCAGCGTAGAGTTTAAGCCGAACGCTGTTGATTTCAAAGGTGCCAGATAGTTGCTGAGCGGCCAACTGTGAATCCGAATAAAGTGTCACCCGACCGGCTCCCACATGCCGTGCCGCCTGCAATCCGGCTATGAGGGCCTCATACTCTGCTTCATTGTTGGTAGCTTTGTAATCTAGCCGGACGGATAGGTGCATTTTTTCTTCTTGAGGCGAGAGCAGCAATATTCCAATCCCACTTCCGAGCCGAGTGGAAGACCCATCCACATATATTCTCCACATAGCTTCCGGCTCTGGCCTTTGCACTTCGGTCACAAAATCAGCCAAGGATTGCGCTTTGATCGCCGAGCGGGGCTGATATTGGATATCGAATTCGCTCAACTCTGTAGTCCATTTGATGAGCCGTCCGGACGCTTCTGGATTCAACAACACTCTTCCTAACGGGCTGTTCGTCCGGACAATGATGGTGTGAGCCAAGAAATATGGTCGAAGGCGCCGAGCGGCTAGAACCAAAGCAAAGGCCAACTTCTCGAGCCCGGTGTAACGAGATTCAGCATCTTTTAAAATGTGGCTTAGAAAATACACCGGCTGCTCTTCGCCGCTTGCCCTCACAAGTGCTGAGCCTACAGCATGCTCAGTTGACGACAAATAAATATAAAGTGACTCACCCCCGATCGGCTTGGCTAGCACAGGCAGAGAATTAAGATATGTCTTCAATTCTCCGAACGCTCGGTCACATTCTTCATCCCACTGGAACTTAGTAGCCTTGCGCAGGATCTTGAAGAATGGTAGGCTCCGGTCGGCGGTTTTGGAGATGAATCGACAAAGCAGCTTATCCGACCGGTCAACCTCTGCACTTCCCTTGTATTTCTGAGGCGCATGTCTTGCAGAGCTTTCACCTTGCGGATTTGCTTGATTCCCCGCCGGTCACTATGTACCCCAAGAACGCCTCCTTTTGCTCGAACAGCACATCCGGGATTTAGCTTGACTCCATATTTCAGCTGCTCGGAAGGTTTCTTCCATGTCCTTGAAGAGATCGGCCGCTGACGGATTTGATAAGAATGTCGCCCACATATACTTCCAGATTCGCCCGATCTGCTCCCCGAACACTTTGTTCATCAAGCGTTGATAGGTAGCCCCGCATTCTTCAATCCGAACGGCATCACATTATAGCAATATGTGCTGTCGGCCGTTACTTCTTGATCTTCCCGGGCGAGCGGCACTTGATGATATCCTTGGTAGGCGTCAAGCATGCAAATTAATTCACAGCCGACCGTAGAGTCCACCATCTATCCAAGGCGGGGATAAAAATCTTTGGGGCATGCTTTGTTTAAGTCCCGAAAGTCGATGCAGATCTCCACTTGCCGCCCGCTTGGAGACCAATACTACGCTGCCCACTGAACCGACTGTATGTGACCGCCTCCGTTTTCTACTTCCGCGGATGATAGCATTCGCCGACCGAAATCCTTTTTCTCTCGCTTTCATCGCCGAGCGTCCGGTCGGACATGCAACTCATGCGCGCTAGGCTCGCGAAATTCGCAACTCATGTGTCGACTGATTGAAGACATCATGATTTCGTTGGAGGCATTGGATCAGCTTCTCCCTCCTCCGGATCGAGGCGATAAAGTCGTGGCCTCCGATCGAGTCGGATGGATCTGAACCTCCTCCTTTTCATCATAAATTAAAGCGAAGGTTTCTTATGGCGTGTACCTCGATTGTGGCGCCTTCCGAGCGGAAAACTCTGCCGGATCATCTCTATATAGCATCGCCGAGCCGCTAACTGATCTCCCGTACTTCTCCCACCTTGTCTTCGACGGGGAACTTCATCTTCTGGTGGAAGGTTGAGACGGAATTCGCTGAGCGCCGGTCGTCCCAAAATGACGTTGTAGGATGAGGGAGAGTCGACCACCACGAAATTTATTGTCCTGGTCCTCCTCGGCTCCTCTCCCAATGAGGTAGCCACGGATCCGTCCGATCACCGAACTTCATGGCTCAGAAACCCGTAGAGCGGGTCGCCATGGAAGAATTGCTTGATCAATTTGCAACCGATCGAACGCCTTCTTGAATATGATGTTGACCGAGCTCCCTGTATCAACAAATACGCGGTGAATAGTGTAATTTGCTATTACCGCTTTAATGAGCAGAGCATCGTGGGGCACTTCAACTCCTTGTAAGTCCCCGGCCCGAAGTGATTTCGGTCCACTTGCCCGCTCTTGGCCGCAACCGATCGCGTGGATCCGAGTCGCCGACGCCCGCCTTTCTCGCTCTTGGAGTCTCCTCCGCCCCCACCAAGAATAACGTTGATCTCGCCGAAGTATTGTTTATTTTCCTTCCCGAGCGGACGGCCGGATCGTTCTCGACGCCGCGATTCTCCCGCTTGAGATCGGTGCCGACAGGCGTCTGTTGATGTCGCCTCCTGCGGGTCCTCGGCCATGGGTCCTTTGTCTCCTCGGGAGGAGACCGTGCTCGACATTCCTAGGACAGGATTAGCCACTAAGGGAAGACTTGACAATCCCTCGTGTTGTGCGATCCGTCCGGTGGAAGGAGCGTAACATAGGGTTCATCTCTTCTTTGGCTTGATGAGCGCAGCCTACCTCATACGTGTGATCCGCGTGGGGATCGGATTGCTCGCCTCGGTCCTCCGAGCGCCGAGCGCGGTCGCTTCCGCTCGCATGAATAGGTGCCCGCCGGTTGAGTTTTTCCGAAGCGCGCGCTTCTTCCACGCTTATGTATTCGTTAGCCCGATGTAGCATGTGATCATAATCTCGGGCGGCTTGAGCGCCGGAAGAAGTCCCCATCCACAAGGCCTTGCGTGAAGGCATTCATCATCGTCTCGGCCGTTGGAATATCCATCGCCACTTGATTGAATCATTGGATGTAAGCTCGGTGACTCTCTCGGCTCTTGCTTGATGGCAAACAAGTTGACACTTGTCTTCCGATAACGCCGACTGCTTGCGAAGTGGTGGAAGGTTCGGAAGTCCTTGAAGCTAGTGATGGATCCGTCCGGCAGCCTCCGAAACCACCGTTGAGCCGATCCCGAGAGAGTTGTAAGGAAGACGCGACTTTACTCCATCTCAGATATTGATGGAGTGTAGTCAGTTATCAAACTTACCGGATGATCATCCGGTCCGTTGTTCCGCTGTACTCGCCGATCGTCGGGAGGCGTAGTGCTTGGGTAGAGGGTCTCGTAGAATAGCCTCCGAGAATTGGCGATTGATCCGCTCGGGAGATGAGTCCGCGAGGTTCCTTTTCTCGCTATCTCGCCTTGGCATTTCGTCTCAAGAAGATCCTCTATCTCTTCGAACTGGTGCGGGTGCGAAATAAGGCCCGATGGAATGCGACGGTGGCTTGAGGTGCTTCCGCTCGGCCACCCGACGCAGATGTTGCTTGTTGCTCCAGCCGCTCGGCTGCTGCTTTCTGTTTTTGCTCCACAAGCTTGGCGGTCCTCATTTCGACCAGAGCGTCGAGTTCTTCTGTTGAAAGCGCTACCGTGTGTTGTCGTCCAGCCTCGTCCATTGTTCCCGTTCGGATGCAAGAGCGTTCCCACAGATGGCGCCAATTTGATCCTGTCCGAACCAGAAATCAACAGACGCTGGGCACGTGGCGCTCTCCGGCTCGCTGATGTAGATCTCCAACTGGTGGCGCGATGCTCCGGCTAACCTGCACAGAAGTCGAGCCGGGAAGGGGGTTCCCGGCGGCGACCCTCCGACGCTCAAGTCAGGTAAATTACGATAAACAAGGTGGCTCCCAAAGTCTCAGAATACCTAGAAAAATCTCTCCCTTCCGGCGAAGTCTGAGGTTCTTTATATAGAGCTGTGAAGGGTTTGGGCACGTGTACCGAGGTGCATACGTGTCCTCTGTCCCTTCCTAGGTATGCGGCTGTCAGAAAGCTTACCTAACCCATATCGCTACAGTCAAAGCATGCCCTTGATGGGACAGCAGAATCCCCTGTCACAAGATTTGGAGCATGGCACACACGTGAAACCTACCGGTTGTCAGAGAAAGAAGTCCCCTGTCCTTTTCCCTTGCTCCAAACTTGTCGTCCGGGCGGACAGCTCCCTCAACATCCGATCGGGCATCCGCAGCGGTTTACTTGTGCTTTGTGGAGACTAATAAACAGGGGTGCTTTATGACTTTGATCGGTCAAAAGGTCAGCTCGGTCCATGACCTTTTCAACTGAGCATCGGAACCCCGATTTGACAGGGTGCCTTCCAACCATAAGTGCGAGCCGGCTGGACCCACCCGGGTATTCGATTCCATCGGCCGGCCGGCAGTCCGGTCGGACCGGCCGTCTACGGCCGTCCGTCCGGTGACTTCCACTTGGCGTTGACTTTGCAGGGGGGCCCGCTCTTACTACCGGATCAGTTATCTTTCTCATATTGTATGTGGATGGCATACTACTCATTGGGAAAGAAATCCCTTTGCTTCAGTCTGTCAAGACCTGGCTAGGGAGTTGTTTCTCAATGAAGGACTTAGGTGAAGCATCTCGCATTCTTGGCATATAGATCTATAGAGATAGATCTAAGAGATTGCTTGGCCTAAGTCAGACTACATATATTGACAAGGTACTCCTTCGGTTTGCCATGCAGAACTCCAAGAAGGGATTTCTGCCGATGTCACATGGCGTGAGTCTTTCGAAGACTCAAGGTCTCTCTTCTAGAGAGGAGAGAGACCGCATGAATCAGATCTCTTATGCCTCAGCCATAGGATCGATCATGTATGTCATGCTATGTACTCGTCCTGATGTCTCGTATGCTTTGAGCATGACGAGTAGATACCAGTCAGATCCAGGTGAAAGTCACTGGATAGCGGTCAAGAATATTTTTAAGTACTTAAGAAGGACTAAAGAATATTTCTTGATATATGGAGGCAATGATGAGATAGCTGTAAAAGGTTACAGTGATGCCAGCTTCCAGACCGATCAGGATGATTATCGATCGCAGTCAGGGTTCGTGTTTTGCATTAATGGTGGTGCTGTGAGCTGGAAGAGTTCGAAGTAGGACACAGTCGCTAATTCTACGACAGAGGCCGAGTACATTGTTGCATCAGAGGCAGCAAAGGAGGTAGTTTGGATCCGCAAGTTCATCACTGAACTTGGGGTGGTTCCTAGTATCGCTGATCCTATTGAGCTCTATTGTGACAATAATGGAGCTATAGCACAGGCTAAGGAACCTCGCTTACACCAGCGGACCAAACACATACTACGGCGCTTCCATCTCATTCGAGAGATTATCGAGAGAGGAGATGTGAAGATTTGCAGAGTACCTACAGAGGCTAACATCGCAGATCCCTTGACCAAGGCTTTGGCACAGAGGAAGCATGATGGTCACACTAGGTCATTGGGGCTTAGAGCCTACACTGATTGGCACTAGTGCTAGTGGAAGATTGTTAGTTAGAGCCCTAGAGCCAATCATTTGATGATTGTATTATGGACTTGTTGTATCATATTCTTATATAAATAAAGGCATTTGTTTTTTATTATTATACTTACTTGTATTGGTGCCAAATAAACTAAGTATAATAGCGTCTTTGAGTAGAAGATTCTTACCTATATCAATCGGTTAGTTGAACCGATAGTGAGATGATATAGGAAACACTACTCTTAATCATTCCTAGTCGAGTATTAACATTCAGGGACAATGTTAATGCGACGAGACTAGCATGTAGGTCAACTCGATGACTTGATCTCACAAGTCATGGATATAGAGATATCAAGTTGACACATGGGTATGCATTGGAGAATGTATACTGAATGACCCGCCATGAGAAAGTATCATAGATCGTTATAAGGGTGTCATATACTTTCTCATGTGGCTATTAGTATGACTACTAGTCCTTGGACCTGAAGTCACCATGGATCCCTACATAAGGAGTTACGTACTTTGGCTTCGTCAAACGTCACCCGTAACTGGGTGGACTATAAAGGCGATTACTGGGTATGTAACGAATTATGCAGAGGGATGTGAGTGATGTATATGGGATCTATCCCTCCTATATGACGAGAGCGACATCGATATTCTTGATAGAGTGAGACCACGAAGTGCATGGCCATGCCCAAATGAGTCAATATGAGATATTGAGCTCATTTGATTGAGTGAGTCTACTTGGAGTTCAAGATTTGGATTGATTAGAGGATGACACAGTCTATGCCTCACATTGATCAATCTAGATGTCTAGGATAGAAGGACAATGTCATATTTTGTGAGGAGTAACAATTAGTAGTCACAAGGTGATGTTGGTGTAGGACCGTTAGATTCAATAGAGGGGGGGTGAATATCGATTCGAAAAATAAGAGTTTAAACGCAGCGGAAAAGTAAAATAGACACAATGGTTTTACTTCGTTCGGAGCCTGTGACAACTCCTACTCGAAGGCCCGTGGTCCTTGACCACTTTCGTTGGGCAATCACTAGCAATTCGAAATGATGATTACAAAAGAACCGTACAGGGAATGCTAATGAAAACTGAAAACAAATACCGACAAAAAGGGAAAAGAACGGAGCGTAGTGTCGGAGCTTTGTTGGCGTCGCACTGAATGTCGAGCAGCAAGACCAGCAGTAGAAGAGTTCTCAACTTTTTTGATTGATCTGAAGCTCCTGTCTGGGGCTTCTTTTATATGCTGTTCCGGGCGCCTGGATTCCTTCCGGGCGCCTGGAATGTGACGTAACTGCTCAAATCGAGATGCTCCACGTGGCGACGACTTGGCTGGATAGAATTCGCCTTCCGGGCGCCCGGATCCCTTCCGGGCGCCCGGACCTCCGGGCGCCCGGACCACCTTGTTCCAGAAAACTCCCTTTTCCTGCAAAACAAAGTTAGTCCGAGGCAAATATACATCCTGTAAAACAGATTGTTAGCACAGTTAAAGTTCAACAGATGGATAAAAAGAGTATGACTTAGATTCCGTCTTTCCGAGACCGGAATCTAGTCACGATCTCGACTTAGACATCCGAAATGGATCTAAGCCGGATTGACGCCTAATGTACCCTTCCCGGGAACGCGTCCTCACAGTCACTCCCCTCCAGTGACTTACCTCACTTACCTGTCAGACGTCCGGTCAGCCCGTCGACCCTCTTGGACTTCTCGCCCGTCGACCCGCTTGGACTTCTCGCCAGCTATCCGGTCAGCCCGTCGACCTAGCTGGACTTCTCGCCAAGCGTCCGGTCAGCCCGTCAACCCGCTTGGACTTCTCGCCAGCTATCCGGTCAACCCGTCGACCTAGCTGGACTTCTCCTGCACACTCGATCAAAGTGTCAGACAACAACAAAACTAACTTAACCTATTTGTCATTCATCAAAACCTGGGTTAAATCGTTAGTGCTAACCGCACCAACAATCTCCCCCTTTTTGATGGAATGACAACCTAGTTAAGTTAGTGAAAACATATGCAAGAAACAACATGCATTTATGTGGTTTTTAAGTTGGTTTGTATTTTCAATTATGGTTTAGCTAACTTAACCACCTAACCCTCCCCCTTTGGCATTCATCAAAAATAAGCAAGGGTACACAATCATAGTGAAGAGTTTGTAAAAGTACAATTTTTAACACCAAGAAAAATAGTCAAGTTGACTTGGGGGAGACAAGTTGAATTTTGAAAAGTATAAATTTAAAGGTAGTTAAGTGTAACTTTTAAAGCATGTAAAAAAAAATTTCAAAACAGGTTTTTCAAATTTACTTTTCATGTTTAAGTAACATTTTCTTTTCAAAAAGGTAAATTTTTCAACTACGATTTTTCAAAACAAAGCAAAAATTAAGCAAGTAAGAATAATTTTTCAAGAAGTAAAATTTTGCTAAAATAAATTTTTAATGCTAATCTGATAAAAGCTAAGTTTGGAAAGTTGATTTTTCAAGCATATGTTACAAAACTGAATAAGTTTAAATTTGCAATATGCAACTTTTAAAATCAGGTTTTAAGATTGGGTTGGATTAAACTTAGTTAAATTTAACTTTTTGAAAACTGGTGTTTTAAAAATAAGTTAGTTTTAACATAGATGTTAAAAAACATTTTTCAAACACACATTAATTTCTCCCCCTGAACTTGACACTTATCTTTAACCAGCTGTCTAGCCAATTAGGTACTAACTAACTATCAGAAGATAGTAGCTTTCACTTGGTTAATCAGATTAAGTTAATTATAACCAGTCAGTGTTTGACTTGACTGATGAACTTTAATCTGATTAATATCTGAATTGTATTTAACGTCCAGACTTATGCTGATGCACTGAAATAAGCATCTTAAGTCCAGACAGTTGGCCTATGCACCTCACCCCTTTCTATGTTTGTCAAACACAAGCAAGGTAAACCTAAGGTGTTGGTGAGATGCTCAAAAACTAGTCTTATGGGTACATGCTTTCTAAGGATTCAAAACTAGTCTAAGGCCAAAACTGTTTTTGAAAATCTAAAAATGGAAAGTTTTGAAAACAAACAAATTTGACTTATAATTTGAAAGAGTGATTTTTGAAAACAATTTTGAAATTTAAAATTCCTAGTCTATTGAGCACATTCCTAATTTTCGACGTAAGTTGCTAAACTCACTTTCAGGGAGTGATTTTGTGAAAATGTCAGCTAAATTTGATTTGGACTCAACGTATTTGAGTTCAATATCACATTTAGTAACATGATCCCTGATAAAGTGGTGCCTAACTTCAATATGTTTGGTTCTTGAATGATGCACAGGGTTCTTGGTTAAGTTAATTGAACTTATATTGTCAATTAATACTTTTACATTTGTAATGTTTAGGTTGAAATCTTTTAGAGTATGCATCATCCATAGTAATTGTGCAACACATTCACCTATAGCTATGTATTCTGACTCAGTTGTAGATAGAGCAACACAATGTTGCTTTCTACTAAACCAGCTAATAAGTGATGTACCTAATAATTGGCATCCTCCACTTGTGCTCTTGCGGTCTAATTTACATCCAGCATAATCTGAGTCAGAATACCCTATTAGTTCAAAATTATTGGTTCTAGGATACCAAATTCCTACATTTATTGTTCCTTTAAGATATCTAAAAATTCTTTTAACTTGTGTCAAGTGGGATTCCTTAGCACAAGTTTGGTATCTAGCACACATACTAACTGCAAATAAAATATCAGGTCGGCTTGCAGTTACAGTAGGCTACCTATTGCATTCCTATAATATTTTAGGTCAACTGATTTTCCATTTGGGTCATTATCTAAGATTGTGTTCACTGCCATAGGTGTTTTTATTTCTTTTGTATTTTCCATTCCGAATTTTTTAAGTAATTCTTTAGTGTATTTGTGTTGATAAATGTAATTTCCCTCATTTGTTTGTTTGATTTGTAATCCTAAGAAATAAGTTAATTTTCCTACTAGGCTCATTTCAAATTCTTTTTCCATTAGATTAATAAATTCCTCTAAAAAATCTGAATTTGTTGAACCAAATATTATATCATCTACATAAATTTGTGCAATAAATATGTTTGAATTCAATGATTTAACAAACAAGGTTGGGTCAATTCGACCTTGTTTGAATCCTTAGATGTTAAGTAGGATGTTAGCTTTCATACCATGCCCTGGTGCTTGTTTAAGTCCATATAATGCTTTCTTTAACTTAAATACATAATCAGGATTCTAGACTTTCAAACCTGTGAGGTTGACTTACATAAACTTCTTCTTTTATTAGTCCATTTAAGAAAGCGGACTTAACATCCATTTGGTATAGTTTGAACCCTTTATGGGCTGCATAACTTAGTAACATTCTAATGGATTCTAATCGCTATGGGGCATATGTTTCATCATAGTCAAGTCCTTCAACTTGACTAAATCCTTTGGCAACCAGCCTAGCCTTATTTCTAGTAATTTCCCCAGTTTCACTTAGTTTGTTTCTGAATACCCATTTTGTTTCTATTATTTTCTTATTCTTAGGTGGTGGAACTAGGTCCCAGACCTCATTACGCTCAAATTGGGCTAGTTCTTCTTGCATAGCTATAATCCAATCTGGGTCTAGTAGGGATTCATCCACAGTTTTGGGTTCAATTTTTGAAATTAATGAAATTTGACTTAGGTTTCTAAAGGATGATCTGATTTGAACTCTTAAGTCTGGGTCACCGATTATTTGATCAATTGGATGATTTGGGTTAACCCTTATTGTTCTAGGAGGTTGATTCTCTTGATGTTGTTCCTCTTCTTCATGACTTAGAGTTTGGTTGGTTTCTGGAACAAACTCAGGTGTTTGGGTAGATCCTATGTCTTGTTTAGTTTCTTCAAACTTTACAGTAGTAGTTTTTTCAATTTTTAAGGTAACCTTATTATAAATTCTGTAGCCTCTACTATTTAGGGAATATCCTACAAAAATTCCATTTTCAATTTTAGAGGTGAATTTTCCTAAGTGTTCTCTTGTATTTAAGATGAAAACTGGGCACCCAAATACCTTAAAATATTTTATATTTGGTTGTTTATTATAAAACAATTCGAAGAACGTTTTGTTATGAGTTTTATTTATTGTTGTTCTGTTCTGTACATAGCAGGCTGTACTAACGGCTTCTGCCCAAAAGTATTTAGGTAGGTTATACTCATTTAACATTGTTCTAGAAGCTTCAAGTAAGGTTCTATTTTTTCGTTCTACAATTCCATTTTGTTGGGGGGTTTTAGGGCATGAAAACTCATGATGGTAACCATTTTATAGACAAAAACTGTTAAAGTGGTGATTTTTAAATTCTCCCCCGTTGTCACTCCTAATTCTTTTAATTTTAATATCTTTTTCGTTTTCAATCTGTTTGCAAAAATTTGAAAAAATTTCAAAAGTTTCATCTTTATGTTTTAAGAATTTGACCCAAGTAAACCTAGAATAATCGTCTATAATTACTAAGCAATATAAGTTTCCATTTATAGATTTGACTCCATGGGAGTCAAAAAGGTCTAAATGTAGACGTTCTAAGATTGAGTTAGTTTGTGGTTGATTTATTTGTTTGTGGGTTAATTTAGTCTGTTTGCCTTGTTGACAAGAATTACATATGGTTGAATCTAAGTTAGGTAACTTTGGTAAGCCTTTTACAAGTCCATTTAGTTTACTTATATTTCTAAAGTTGGTATGAGACATCCTCCTATGCCATAACCAAGTTTCTTCTTTTTGTGTTAAATAACACTTAATGGAAGAAATGGTTAAGTTGATGGCATAGATGTTGTCTTTTCTAAAGCCTTTTAGGCTTATGGAAGGATTATCTAGGTGTTTGATTAAACACTCTGTAGATAGAAATTTGACCTTATACCGAGTATCACATAGTTGACTTATACTTAGAAGATTATATTTAAAATTTTCAACAAGTAAAACATTTGTAATTATAAAGTCTAATGTTAATTCAATATTACCTATACCAATTACCTTGAGTTTGCCGTTGTTTCCAAAGGCAACTGTTCCTAGGCTTTTGTAAGTAAGTTGAGTGAATTTGGTGTGATCTCCAGTCATATGTTTGGAGCAACCACTGTCCAAAATCCACTTGGTTTCCTCATTCGAGCCTTCGGAAACGAGTACGGACTCGTGGCTTGTTTCGGGTTCAGACCCGTCTTTATCTTCCGACTCATTTTCTGTTTCGGCTTCGCGGGCCATCAGTGCGAGGTGGCTCTGATGTTTCTGCTCTTCTTCCTCCGATTCGTCCGAGGAGTCATCCCACGTTGCTTTGAGTGCCTTCTTTTTGGTTGGCTTTGGTTTGTCGAACTTCAGTTTTGGACATTCGTTCTTGTAATGTCCCTTTTTGTTGCAGCCGTAGCAAGTCACGTTCTTTTGTTCTGAGGGAGAGCTGATATTTTGAAGATCCTTTTTGCTGAAGCTCCTCTTTCTCCTGGTGAACATTTTTCTTACCAAGTTCACTGGTGTTCTTCGTCTTCGTAATCTTGATCAAGTCTTCTTCAAGTTCAGGCTTGCTTTTCTTTTCTTTGGAGGAACCTGCAAAAAGAGCTATACCTTTCGCTCCAGCATTAGTTTGTTCGTGTAATTCTAATTCACAAAACAGCTCATCTAATTTTAAGTTAGAAAGATTCTTAGAAATTTTGTAGGCATCCACTATTGATGCCCACAAACTATTACGTGAAAGGCGCTAATGCGCACCTTATTAAGTCTCTGCTTCCATTTGGTGGCCTATCGATGAAGCCCGCTGAGGATGTCCTTGATCCTCGCGTAGTAGTTGATCGTTGTTTCTCCTTCCCGCATTTTTATATTAAAATTTTATTTGAAGCGGTCTCGCTTTGTTACCTTAGCGTCGCCTCGTGCAGCTCGATCAGCTTGTCCCATAGCTCTTTAGCGTTTTTGTGTGGACCGACTCTGTTTTCTTGTCAATCCGCACTGTAGAGTGTTGATTGCTTTATTTTCGCTATTTTTCTTACTATGTCTGCTGCGGATCCACTAGATTCCCGGCGTTGTCCACCGGAATTTTGTAAGGTTTCGTAATGCTCATCCACTGGTCGAAGTCTGCTTTGAGGTAGACCTCCATGCTTCTTCCAATAAGGGAAGTCGTCCCCGTTGAAGAGGGGGGGGACTGTGTCGAATCCTTCTTGTTGGGACATTCTGTACACGGATAAATAAAAAAATATCCCAAGACTTGGTCTTGGATTAGTAGTGAGGGAAGAGAAAAAAAATCTAGATTCGTGTTGCACTAATTTAAATTGATTAGAGAAATATTAAGTTAACGAAACACCAGTTTTAAAATTAATTATTAAAAAAACAATTCACCCCCTGTCTGATTGGTGGTTGCACTGATACCACTTGTAGGACCGTTAGATTCGATAAAGGGGGGGTGAATATCGATTCGAAAAATAAGAGTTTAAACGCAGCGGAAAAGTAAAATAGACACAATGGTTTTACTTCGTTCGGAGCCTGTGACGACTCCTACTCGAAGGCCCGTGGTCCTTGACCACTTTCGTTGGGCAATCACTAGCAATTCGAAATGATGATTACAAAAGAACCGTATAGGGAATGCTAATGAAAACTGAAAACAAATACCGACAAAAGGGAAAAGAACGAGCGTAGTGTTTGAGCTTTGTCAAGGCCAGATCAATGTCGAGCAGAAGACCAGCAGAGAAGAGTTCTCAACTTTTGATTGATCCAAGCTCCTGCCGGGGCTTCTTTATATGCTGCTCCGGGCGCTCGATTCCGAGCGCCGAATGTGACGTATCTGCTCAAATCGAGATGCTCCACGTGGCGACGACTGGCTGGATAGAATTGCCCGGCGCCTCGGATCCTTCCGGCGCCTGACTCGCGCCTGACCACCTTGTTCCAAAACTCCTTTTCCCGCAAAACAAAGTTAGTCCGAGGCAAATATACATCCTGTAAGATTGTTAGCATAGTTAAAGTTCAACAGATGGATAAAAGAGTATGACTTAGATTCCGGTCTTCCGAGACCGGAATCTAGTCACGATCTCGACTTAGACATCCGAAATGGATCTAAGCCGGATCGACGCCTAATGTCCCTTCCCGAACGCGTCCTCACCACCCTCCAGTGACTTACCTCACTTACCGCCAGACGTCCGGTCGGCCCGTCGACCCGTCTGACTTCTTGCCAAGCGTCCGGTCAGCCCGTCGACTCGCTCGGACATCAGCCCGTCGACCTAGCCGGACTTCTCGCCAAGCGTCCGGTCACCCGTCGACCCGCTTGGACTCTCGCCAGTTATGTCAGCCCGTCGACCTAGTCGGACTTCTCTCGCACACTCGATCAAAGTGTCGGACAACAACAAAACTAACTTAACCTATTTATCATTCATCAAAACCTGGGTTAAATCGTTAGTGCTAACCGCACCAACAATCTCCCCCTTTTTGATGGAATGACAACCTGATTAAGTTAGTGAAAACATATGCAAGAAACAAAATGCATTTATGTGGTTTTTAAGTTGGTTTGTATTTTCAATTCTGGTTTAGCTAACTTAACCACCTAACCCTCCCCCTTTGGCATTCATCAAAAATAAGCAAGGGTACACAATCATAGTGAAGAGTTTGTAAAAGTACAATTTTTTACACCAAGAAAAATAGTCAAGTTGACTTGGGGGAGACAAGTTGAATTTTGAAAAGTATAAATTTAAAGGTAGTCAAGTGTAACTTTTAAAGCGTGTAAAAAAAATTTTCAAAACAGGTTTTTCAAATTTACTTTTCATGTTTAAGTAACATTTTCTTTTCAAAAAGGTAAATTTTTCAACTACGATTTTTCAAAACAAAGCAAAAATTAAGCAAGTAAGAATAATTTTTCAAGAAGTAAAATTTTGCTAAAATAAATTTTTAATGCTAATCTGATAAAAGCTAAGTTTGGAAAGTTGATTTTTCAAGCATATGTTACAAAACTGAATAAGTTTAAATTTGCAATATGCAACTTTTAAAATCAGGTTTTAAGATTGGGTTGGATTAAACTTAGTTAAATTTAACTTTTTGAAAACTGGTGTTTTAAAAATAAGTTAGTTTTAACATAGATGTTAAAAAACATTTTTCAAACACACATTAATTTCTCCCCCTGAACTTGACACTTATCTTTAACCAGCTGTCTAGCCAATTAGGTACTAACTAACTATCAGAAGATAGTAGCTTTCACTTGGTTAGTCAGATTAAGTTAATTATAACCAGTCAGTGTTTGACTTGACTGATGAACTTTAATCTGATTAATATCTGAATTGTATTTAACGTCCAGACTTATGCTGATGCACTGAAATAAGCATCTTAAGTCCAGACAGTTGGTCTATGCACCTCACCCCTTTCTATGTTTGTCAAACACAAGCAAGGTAAACCTAAGGTGTTGGTGAGATGCTCAAAAACTAGTCTTATGGGTACATGCTTTCTAAGGATTCAAAACTAGTCTAAGGCCAAAACTGTTTTTGAAAATCTAAAAATGGAAAGTTTTGAAAACAAACAAATTTGACTTATAATTTGAAAGTGTGATTTTTGAAAATAATTTTGAAATTTAAAATTCCTAGTCTATTGAGCACATTCCTAATTTTCGACGTAAGTTGCTAAACTCACTTTCAGGGAGTGGTTTTGTGAAAATGTCAGCTAAATTTGATTTGGACTCAACGTATTTGAGTTCAATATCACCTTTAGTAACATGATCCCTGATAAAGTGGTGCCTAACTTCAATATGTTTGGTTCTTGAATGATGCACAGGGTTCTTGGTTAAGTTAATTGAACTTATATTGTCAATTAATACTTTTACATTTGTAATGTTTAGGTTGAAATCTTTTAGAGTATGCATCATCCATAGTAATTGTGCAACACATTCACCTATAGCTATGTATTCTGACTCAGTTGTAGATAGAGCAACACAATGTTGCTTTCTACTAAACCAGCTAACAAGTGATGTACCTAATAATTGGCATCCTCCACTTGTGCTCTTGCGGTCTAATTTACATCCAGCATAATCTGAGTCAGAATACCCTATTAGTTCAAAAGTAGTGGTTCTAGGATACCAAATTCCTACATTTATTGTTCCTTTAAGATATCTAAAAATTCTTTTAACTTGTGTCAAGTGGGATTCCTTAGCACAAGTTTGGTATCTAGCACACATACTAACTGCAAATAAAATATCAGGTCGGCTTGTAGTTAAGTACAGTAGGCTACCTATTGCATTCCTATAATATTTTAGGTCAACTGATTTTCCATTTGGGTCATTATCTAAGATTGTGTTCACTGCCATAGGTGTTTTTATTTCTTTTGTATTTTCCATTCCGAATTTTTTAAGTAATTCTTTAGTGTATTTGTGTTGATAAATGTAATTTCCCTCATTTGTTTGTTTGATTTGTAATCCTAAGAAATAAGTTAATTTTCCTACTAGGCTCATTTCAAATTCTTTTTCCATTAGATTAATAAATTCCTCTAAAAAATCTGAATTTGTTGAACCAAATATTATATCATCTACATAAATTTGTGCAATAAATATGTTTGAATTCAATGATTTAACAAACAAGGTTGGGTCAATTCGACCTTGTTTGAATCCTTTAGATGTTAAGTAGGATGTTAGCCTTTCATACCATGCCCTGGGTGCTTGTTTAAGTCCATATAATGCTTTCTTTAACTTAAATACATAATCAGGGTGTTCTAGACTTTCAAACCCAGGAGGTTGACCTACATAAACTTCTTCTTTTATTAGTCCATTAAGAAAGGCAGACTTAACATCCATTTGGTATAGTTTGAACCCTTTATGGGCTGCATAACTTAGTAACATTCTAATGGATTCTAATCTGGCTACTGGGGCATATGTTTCATCATAGTCAAGTCCTTCAACTTGACTAAATCCTTTGGCAACCAGCCTAGCCTTATTTCTAGTAATTTCCCCAGTTTCACTTAGTTTGTTTCTGAATACCCATTTTGTTTCTATTATTTTCTTATTCTTAGGTGGTGGAACTAGGTCCCAGACCTCATTACGCTCAAATTGGGCTAGTTCTTCTTGCATAGCTATAATCCAATCTGGGTCTAGTAGGGATTCATCCACAGTTTTGGGTTCAATTTTTGAAATTAATGAAATTTGACTTAGGTTTCTAAAGGATGATCTGGTTTGAACTCTTAAGTCTGGGTCACCGATTATTTGATCAATTGGATGATTTGGGTTAACCCTTATTGTTCTAGGAGGTTGATTCTCTTGATGTTGTTCCTCTTCTTCATGACTTAGAGTTTGGTTGGTTTCTGGAACAAACTCAGGTGTTTGTGTAGATCCTATGTCTTGTTTAGTTTCTTCAAACTTTACATTAGTAGTTTCTTCAATTTTTAAGGTAACCTTATTGTAAATTCTGTAGCCTCTACTATTTAGGGAATATCCTACAAAAATTCCATTTTCAATTTTAGAGGTGAATTTTCCTAAGTGTTCTCTTGTATTTAAGATGAAAACTGGGCACCCAAATACCTTAAAATATTTTATATTTGGTTGTTTATTATAAAACAATTCGAAGAACGTTTTGTTATGAGTCTTATTTATTGCTGTTCTGCTCCGTACATAGCAGTCTGTACTAACGGCTTCTGCCCAAAAGTATTTAGGTAGGTTATACTCATTTAACATTGTTCTAGAAGCTTCAAGTAAGGTTCTATTTTTTCTTTCTACAATTCCATTTTGTTGGGGGGTTTTAGGGCATGAGAACTCATGATGGTAACCGTTTTCTAGACAAAAACTATTAAAGTGGTGATTTTTAAATTCTCCCCCGTTGTCACTCCTAATTCTTTTAATTTTAATATCTTTTTCGTTTTCAATCTGTTTGCAAAAATTTGAAAAAATTTCAAAAGTTTCATCTTTATGTTTTAAGAATTTGACCCAAGTAAACCTAGAATAATCGTCTATAATTACTAAGCAATATAAGTTTCCATTTATAGATTTGACTCCATGGGAGTCAAAAAGGTCTAAATGTAGACGTTCTAAGATTGAGTTAGTTTGTGGTTGATTTATTTGTTTGTGGGTTAATTTAGTCTGTTTGCCTTGTTGACAAGAATTACATATGGTTGAATCTAAGTTAGGTAACTTTGGTAAGCCTTTTACAAGTCCATTTAGTTTACTTATATTTCTAAAGTTGGTATGAGACATCCTCCTATGCCATAACCAAGTTTCTTCTTTTTGTGTTAAATAACACTTAATGGAAGAAATGGTTAAGTTGATGGCATAGATGTTGTCTTTTCTAAAGCCTTTTAGGCTTATGGAAGGATTATCTAGGTGTTTGATTAAACACTCTGTAGATAGAAATTTGACCTTATACCGAGTATCACATAGTTGACTTATACTTAGAAGATTATATTTAAAATTTTCAACAAGTAAAACATTTGTAATTATAAAGTCTAATGTTAATTCAATATTACCTATACCAATTACCTTGAGTTTGCCGTTGTTTCCAAAGGCAACTGTTCCTAGGCTTTTGTAAGTAAGTTGAGTGAATTTGGTGTGATCTCCAGTCATATGTTTGGAGCAACCACTGTCCAAAATCCACTTGGTTTCCTCATTCGAGCCTTCGGAAACGAGTACGGACTCGTGGCTTGTTTCGGGTTCAGACCCGTCTTTATCTTCCGACTCATTTTCTGTTTCGGCTTCGCGGGCCATCAGTGCGAGGTGGCTCTGATGTTTCTGCTCTTCTTCCTCCGATTCGTCCGAGGAGTCATCCCACGTTGCTTTGAGTGCCTTCTTTTTGGTTGGCTTTGGTTTGTCGAACTTCAGTTTTGGACATTCGTTCTTGTAATGTCCCTTTTTGTTGCAGCCGTAGCAAGTCACGTTCTTTTGTTCCGAAGTATTTTGAAGATCCTTTCTGCTGAAGTCCTCTTTCTCCTGGTGAACATTTTTCTTACCAAGTTCACTGGTGTTCTTCGCCTTCTTAATCTTGATCAAGTCTTCTTCAAGTTCAGGCTTGCTTTCTTTTCTTTGGAGGAACCTGCAAATAGAGCTATACCTTTCTCGGCTCCAGCATTAGTTTGTTCGTGTAATTCTAATTCACAAAACAGCTCATCTAATTTTAAGTTAGAAAGATTCTTAGAAATTTTGTAGGCATCCACTATTGATGCCCACAAACTATTACGTGGAAAGGCGTTTAATGCGTACCTTATTAAGTCTCTGTTCTCCATTTGGTGGCCTATCGCATGAAGCCCGTTGAGGATGTCCTTGATCCTCGCGTGTAGTTGATTTGCTGTTTCTCCTTCCTGCATTTTTATATTAAAAATTTTATTTAGAAGCAGGTCTCGTTTTGTTACCTTAGCGTCGCTCGTTCCCTCGTGCAGTTCGATCAGCTTGTCCCATAGCTCTTTAGCGTTTTTGTGTGGACCGACTCTGTTCAGTTCTTCTCTTGTCAATCCGCACTGTAGAGTGTTGATTGCTTTATTTTCTGTTGATGCTTTTTTCTTGAGATCTGCTGTCCAGTCTTCAGGATCCACTAGATTCCCGGCGTTGTCCACTGGAATTTTGTAAGGTTTCGTAATGCTCATCCACTGGTCGAAGTCTGTTTTGAGGTAGACCTCCATGCGCTTCTTCCAATAAGGGAAGTCGTCCCCGTTGAAGAGTGGAGGTCGCACTGTGCTGAATCCTTCTTGTTGGGACATTCTGTGCACAGATAAATAACCAAAAAAAATATCCCAAGACTTGGTCTTGGATTAGTAGTGCGGGAAGAGAAAAATAGAAAAAAAATCTAGATTCGTGTTGCACTAATTTAAATTGATTAGAGAAATATTAAGTTAACGAAACACCAGTTTTAAAATTAATTATTAAAAAAAAACAATTCACCCCCTGTCTGATTGGTGGTTGCACCAAATTAGAGCGGTACCGCTCTGATACCACTTGTAGGACCGTTAGATTCGATAAAGGGGGGGTGAATATCGATTCGAAAAATAAGAGTTTAAACGCAGCGGAAAAGTAAAATAGACACAATGGTTTTACTTCGTTCGGAGCCTGTGACGACTCCTACTCGAAGGCCCGTGGTCCTTGACCACTTTCGTTGGGCAATCACTAGCAATTCGAAATGATGATTACAAAAGAACCGTATAGGGAATGCTAATGAAAACTGAAAACAAATACCGACAAAAAGGGAAAAGAACGGAGCGTAGTGTCGGAGCTTTATCGGCCGACCGAATGTCGAGCGAAGACCAGCAGAGAAGAGTTCTCAACTTTTGATTGATCCAAGCCTGGGGCTTCTTTTATATGCTGTTCCGGGCGCCTGGATTCCTTCCGGGCGCCTGGAATGTGACGTAACTGCTCAAACCGAGATGCTCCACGTGGCGACGACTTGGCCGGATAGAATTCGCCTTCCGGGCGCCCGGATCCCCTCCGGGCGCCCGGACCACCTTGTTCCAGAAAACTCCCTTTTCCTGCAAAGCAAAGTTAGTCCGAGGCAAATATACATCCTGTAAGACAGATTGTTAGCACAGTTAAAGTTCAACAGATGGATAAAAAGAGTATGACTTAGATTCCGTCTTTCCGAGACCGGAATCTAGTCACGATCTCGACATAGACATCCGAAATGGATCTAAGCCGGATCGACGCCTAATGTCCCCTTCCCGGGAACGTCCTCACCTCCCTCCGGACTTACCTCACTTACCGCCAGACGTCCGGTCGGCCCCGACCCGTCTGGACTTCTTGCTGCGTCCGGTCCACCCGTCGACCGCTGACTTCTCGCCACTATCCGGCCACCTCGACCTAGCCGGACTTCTCGCCCGGTCAGCCCGTCGACCCGCTTGGACTTCTCGCCAGTTATCCGGTCAGCCCGTCGACCTAGCTGGACTTCTCCTGCACACTCGATCAAAGTGTCAGACAACAACAAAACTAACTTAACCTATTTATCATTCATCAAAACCTGGGTTAAATCGTTAGTGCTAACCGCACCAACAATCTCCCCCTTTTTGATGGAATGACAACCTGATTAAGTTAGTGAAAACATATGCAAGAAACAAAATGCATTTATGTGGTTTTTAAGTTGGTTTGTATTTTCAATTCTGGTTTAGCTAACTTAACCACCTAACCCTCCCCCTTTGGCATTCATCAAAAATAAGCAAGGGTACACAATCATAGTGAAGAGTTTGTAAAAGTACAATTTTTTACACCAAGAAAAATAGTCAAGTTGACTTGGGGGAGACAAGTTGAATTTTGAAAAGTATAAATTTAAAGGTAGTCAAGTGTAACTTTTAAAGCGTGTAAAAAAAATTTTCAAAACAGGTTTTTCAAATTTACTTTTCATGTTTAAGTAACATTTTCTTTTCAAAAAGGTAAATTTTTCAACTACGATTTTTCAAAACAAAGCAAAAATTAAGCAAGTAAGAATAATTTTTCAAGAAGTAAAATTTTGCTAAAATAAATTTTTAATGCTAATCTGATAAAAGCTAAGTTTGGAAAGTTGATTTTTCAAGCATATGTTACAAAACTGAATAAGTTTAAATTTGCAATATGCAACTTTTTAAAATCAGGTTTTAAGATTGGGTTGGATTAAACTTAGTTAAATTTAACTTTTTGAAAACTGGTGTTTTAAAAATAAGTTAGTTTTAACATAGATGTTAAAAAACATTTTTCAAACACACATTAATTTCTCCCCCTGAACTTGACACTTATCTTTAACCAGCTGTCTAGCCAATTAGGTACTAACTAACTATCAGAAGATAGTAGCTTTCACTTGGTTAGTCAGATTAAGTTAATTATAACCAGTCAGTGTTTGACTTGACTGATGAACTTTAATCTGATTAATATCCGAATTGTATTTAACGTCCGGACTTATGCTGATGCACTGAAATAAGCATCTTAAGTCCAGACAGTTGGTCTATGCACCTCACCCCTTTCTATGTTTGTCAAACACAAGCAAGGTAAACCTAAGGTGTTGGTGAGATGCTCAAAACTAGTCTTATGGGTACATGCTTTCTAAGGATTCAAAACTAGTCTAAGGCCAAAACTGTTTTGAAAATCTAAAATGGAAAGTTTTGAAAACAAACAAATTTGACTTATAATTTGAAAGTGTGATTTTTGAAAATAATTTTGAAATTTAAAATCCTAGTCTATTGAGCACATTCCTAATTTTCGACGTAAGTTGCTAAACTCACTTTCAGGGAGTGGTTTTGTGAAAATGTCAGCTAAATTTGATTTGGACTCAACGTATTTGAGTTCAATATCACCTTTAGTAACATGATCCCTGATAAAGTGGTGCCTAACTTCAATATGTTTGGTTCTTGAATGATGCACAGGGTTCTTGGTTAAGTTAATTGAACTTATATTGTCAATTAATACTTTTACATTTGTAATGTTTAGGTTGAAATCTTTTAGAGTATGCATCATCCATAGTAATTGTGCAACACATTCACCTATAGCTATGTATTCTGACTCAGTTGTAGATAGAGCAACACAATGTTGCTTTCTACTAAACCAGCTAATAAGTGATGTACCTAATAATTGGCATCCTCCACTTGTGCTCTTGCGGTCTAATTTACATCCAGCATAATCTGAGTCAGAATACCCTATTAGTTCAAAAGTAGTGGTTCTAGGATACCAAATTCCTACATTTATTGTTCCTTTAAGATATCTAAAAATTCTTTTAACTTGTGTCAAGTGGGATTCCTTAGCACAAGTTTGGTATCTAGCACACATACTAACTGCAAATAAAATATCAGGTCGGCTTGTAGTTAAGTACAGTAGGCTACCTATTGCATTCCTATAATATTTTAGGTCAACTGATTTTCCATTTGGGTCATTATCTAAGATTGTGTTCACTGCCATAGGTGTTTTTATTTCCTTTGTATTTTCCATTCCGAATTTTTTAAGTAATTCTTTAGTGTATTTGTGTTGATAAATGTAATTTCCCTCATTTGTTTGTTTGATTTGTAGTCCTAAGAAATAAGTTAATTTTCCTACTAGGCTCATTTCAAATTCTGTTTCCATTAGATTAATAAATTCCTCTAAAAAATCTGAATTTGTTGAACCAAATATTATATCATCTACATAAATTTGTGCAATAAATATGTTTGAATTCAATGATTTAACAAACAAGGTTGGGTCAATTCGACCTTGTTTGAATCCTTTAGATGTTAAGTAGGATGTTAGCCTTTCATACCATGCCCTGGGTGCTTGTTTAAGTCCATATAATGCTTTCTTTAACTTAAATACATAATCAGGGTATTCTAGACTTTCAAACCCAGGAGGTTGACTTACATAAACTTCTTCTTTTATTAGTCCATTAAGAAAGGCAGACTTAACATCCATTTGGTATAGTTTGAACCCTTTATGGGCTGCATAACTTAGTAACATTCTAATGGATTCTAATCTGGCTACTGGGGCATATGTTTCATCATAGTCAAGTCCTTCAACTTGACTAAATCCTTTGGCAACCAGCCTAGCCTTATTTCTAGTAATTTCCCCAGTTTCACTTAGTTTGTTTCTGAATACCCATTTTGTTTCTATTATTTTCTTATTCTTAGGTGGTGGAACTAGGTCCCAGACCTCATTACGCTCAAATTGGGCTAGTTCTTCTTGCATAGCTATAATCCAATCTGGGTCTAGTAGGGATTCATCCACAGTTTTGGGTTCAATTTTTGAAATTAATGAAATTTGACTTAGGTTTCTAAAGGATGATCTGATTTGAACTCTTAAGTCTGGGTCACCGATTATTTGATCAATTGGATGATTTGGGTTAACCCTTATTGTTCTAGGAGGTTGATTCTCTTGATGTTGTTCCTCTTCTTCATGACTTAGAGTTTGGTTGGTTTCTGGAACAAACTCAGGTGTTGGGGTAGATCCTATGTCTTGTTTAGTTTCTTCAAACTTTACAGTAGTAGTTTCTTCAATTTTTAAGGTAACCTTATTGTAAATTCTGTAGCCTCTACTATTTAGGGAATATCCTACAAAAATTCCATTTTCAATTTTAGAGGTGAATTTTCCTAAGTGTTCTCTTGTATTTAAGATGAAAACTGGGCACCCAAATACCTTAAAATATTTTATATTTGGTTGTTTATTATAAAACAATTCGAAGAACGTTTTGTTATGAGTTTTATTTATTGCTGTTCTGTTCTGTACATAGCAGGCTGTACTAACGGCTTCTGCCCAAAAGTATTTAGGTAGGTTATACTCATTTAACATTGTTCTAGAAGCTTCAAGTAAGGTTCTATTTTTTCGTTCTACAATTCCATTTTGTTGGGGGGTTTTAGGGCATGAAAACTCATGATGGTAACCGTTTTCTAGACAAAAACTATTAAAGTGGTGATTTTTAAATTCTCCCCCGTTGTCACTCCTAATTCTTTTAATTTTAATATCTTTTTCGTTTTCAATCTGTTTGCAAAAATTTGAAAAAATTTCAAAAGTTTCATCTTTATGTTTTAAGAATTTGACCCAAGTAAACCTAGAATAATCGTCTATAATTACTAAGCAATATAAGTTTCCATTTATAGATTTGACTCCATGGGAGTCAAAAAGGTCTAAATGTAGACGTTCTAAGATTGAGTTAGTTTGTGGTTGATTTGTTTGTTTGTGGGTTGATTTAGTCTGTTTGCCTTGTTGACAAGAATTACATATGGTTGAATCTAAGTTAGGTAACTTTGGTAAGCCTTTTACAAGTCCATTTAGTTTACTTATATTTCTAAAGTTGGTATGAGACATCCTCCTATGCCATAACCAAGTTTCTTCTTTTTGTGTTAAATAACACTTAATGGAAGAAATGGTTAAGTTGATGGCATAGATGTTGTCTTTTCTAAAGCCTTTTAGGCTTATGGAAGGATTATCTAGGTGTTTGATTAAACACTCTGTAGATAGAAATTTGACCTTATACCGAGTATCACATAGTTGACTTATACTTAGAAGATTATATTTAAAATTTTCAACAAGTAAAACATTTGTAATTATAAAGTCTAATGTTAATTCAATATTACCTATACCAATTACCTTGAGTTTGCCGTTGTTTCCAAAGGCAACTGTTCCTAGGCTTTTGTAAGTAAGTTGAGTGAATTTGGTGTGATCTCCAGTCATATGTTTGGAGCAACCACTGTCCAAAATCCACTTGGTTTCCTCATTCGAGCCTTCGGAAACGAGTACGGACTCGTGGCTTGTTTCGGGTTCAGACCCGTCTTCATCTTCCGACTCATTTTCTGTTTCGGCTTCGCGGGCCATCAGTGCGAGGTGGCTCTGATGTTTCTGCTCTTCTTCCTCCGATTCGTCCGAGGAGTCATCCCACGTTGCTTTGAGTGCCTTCTTTTTGGTTGGCTTTGGTTTGTCGAACTTCAGTTTTGGACATTCGTTCTTGTAATGTCCCTTTTTGTTGCAGCCGTAGCAAGTCACGTTCTTTTGTTCTGAGGGAGAGCTGATATTTTGAAGATCCTTTTTGCTGAAGCTCCTCTTTCTCCTGGTGAACATTTTTCTTACCAAGTTCACCAGGTGTTCTTCGTCTTCAGAATCTTGATCGAAGTCTTCTTCAAGTTCAGGCTTGCTTTTCTTTTCTTTGGAGGAACCTGCAAATAGAGCTATACCTTTCTCGGCTCCAGCATTAGTTTGTTCGTGTAATTCTAATTCACAAAACAGCTCATCTAATTTTAAGTTAGAAAGATTCTTAGAAATTTTGTAGGCATCCACTATTGATGCCCACAAACTATTACGTGGAAAGGCGTTTAATGCGTACCTTATTAAGTCTCTGTTCTCCATTTGGTGGTCTATCGCATGAAGCCCGTTGAGGATGTCCTTGATCCTCGCGTGTAGTTGATTTGCTGTTTCTCCTTCCTGCATTTTTATATTAAAAATTTTATTTAAGAGCGAGTCTCGTTTTGTTACCTTAGCGTCGCTCGTTCCCTCGTGCAGCTCGATCAACTTGTCCCATAGCTCTTTAGCGTTTTGTGTGGACCGACTCGTTCAGTTCTTCTCTTGTCAATCCGCATTGTAGAGTGTTGATTGCTTTATTTTCTATTAATGCTTTTTCTTGAGATCGTGTCCACTCTTCAGGATCCACTTGATTCTGGCGTTGTCCACTGGAATTTTGTAAGGTTTCGTAATGCTCATCCATTGGTCGAAGTCCGTTTTGAGGTAGACCTCCATGCGCTTCTTCCAGTAAGGGAAGTCGTCCCGTTGAAGAGTGGAGGTCGTAGCCGAATCCTTCTTGTTGGGACATTCTGTACGTATAAATAACAAAATATCCCAAGACTTGGTCTTGGATTAGTAATGTGGGAAAAAAAATAGAAAAAAAATCTAGATTCGTGTTGCACTAATTTAAATTGATTAGAGAAATATTAAGTTAACGAAACACCAGTTTTAAAATTAATTATTGAAAAAAAACAATTCACCCCCTGTCTGATTGGTGGTTGCACCAAATTAGAGCGGTACCGCTCTGATACCACTTGTAGGACCGTTAGATTCAATAGAGGGGGGGGTGAATATCGATTCGAAAAATAAGAGTTTAAACGCAGCGGAAAAGTAAAATAGACACAATGGTTTTACTTCGTTCGGAGCCTGTGACGACTCCTACTCGAAGGCCCGTGGTCCTTGACCACTTTCGTTGGGCAATCACTAGCAATTCGAAATGATGATTACAAAAGAACCGTACAGGGAATGCTAATGAAAACTGAAAACAAATACCGACAAAAAGGGAAAAGAACGGAGCGTAGTGTCAGAGCTTTGTTGGCGTCGCACTGAATGTCGAGCAGCAAGACCAGCAGTAGAAGAGTTCTCAACTTTTTTGATTGATCTGAAGCTCCTGTCTGGGGCTTCTTTTATATCCCTTCCGGGACGCCTGGAATGTGACGAAACTGCTCAAATCGAGATGCTCCACGTGGCGACGACTTGGCTGATAGAAGGCCTTCGGCGCCGACCGGCGCCGGCTCCGGGCGCCCGGACCACCTTGTTCCAGAAAACTCCCTTTTCCTGCAAAACAAAGTTAGTCCGAGGCAAATATACATCCTGTAAAACAGATTGTTAGCACAGTTAAAGTTTAACAGATGGATAAAAAGAGTATGACTTAGATTCCGTCTTTCCGAGACCGGAATCTAGTCACGATCTCGACTTAGACATCCGAAATGGATCTAAGCTGGATCGACGCCTAATGTCCCCTTCCCGGGAACGCGTCCTCACAGTCACTCCCCTCCAGTGACTTACCTCACTTACCTGCCAGACGTCCGGTCAGCCCGTCGACCCGGCTGGACTTCTTGCCAAGCGTCCGGTCAGCCCGTCGACCCGCTTGGACTTCTCACCAGCTATCCGGTCAGCCCGTCGACCTAGCTGGACTTCTCACCAAGCGTCCGGTCAGCCCGTCGACCCGCTTGGACTTCTCGCCAGCTATCCGGTCAGCCCGTCGACCTAGCTGGACTTCTCCTGCACACTCGATCAAAGTGTCAGACAACAACAAAACTAACTTAACATATTTGTCATTCATCAAAACCTGGGTTAAATCGTTAGTGCTAACCGCACCAACAGTTGGATCTCAACATTCTTGTAACTTGGATAGTAATGATGTATTGCTAGATACCGCTCATTACTTATTCTCCTAAATGGGTTTAGGGGCATTGCCAACATTACAAGAACCTATAGGGTCACACACTAAGAACAATTAGATGGAGATTAGGTTCATATGATGAATCAAGAGGATTAGATTCATGTGATGAATCAAATTGGATTAAGAGTAATCCTAATTGAGTTAGACTCAAGTTGATTCATGTGTTCAATGAATCTAATTTAGATTATGACTCATTGAATCAATTTAATTAAATGAATTAGATTCATTATATTAAATTGGTTTGAATCAAATGGTTAGATTAGATCAACCATGAGAGAGATTTGGTCAAGTTTTACTTGACTTGAGAAGGAAGATGAAAGGTCAAGTTTGACTTGACCATTTGCCACCTCATTTGTGAGTTGGCATTAAGTGGCCAATGATGATGTACCACATCATCATAGTTAGCACATGTGTGTGCCACCTAATGGAGGTTACAAATCCCCTCTTTAATGGCCACATTAAATATGAATGGAGGTTACAATTCCTTTGGTGGCCGGCCACTTTTGTGATGAATGAAATTTTGATTTCATTCAAGGCATTCATTCCATCATCTTCTTCCTCAAGCTCTCAACCTTTCTCCCTCTCCTCTCTTGGCCGAACCTTACCAAGGTGCTAGCACACCTTTGTGTTAGGTTTCTCCACCTATTTGTTCGTGTGGATACTTCTAGAGGGTTATACACTTGACAACCTCGAGATCCGGCATCACTTGGAAGAGCGGGATACGCGAAGGGCTTCGCACCAAGGGTAAAGATCTTCTCCTAATGTAGATCTAGATGTAAGAAACTCGTACTCGTAAATTTTGTTTTATTTTACTTCGCATGGATCCGGTGGCATGGGGGTTTCGGGGTTTCCGCGACGCGAAAAAGCGGTTTTCCGGCCCAGAAAACCCAACATTCAAAGGGCTTGAAGGCGCCCTCAATACCAAAATATACAGCGAACATTCTGTTCGCTGCAATTCATTCTCTCGCCAAAAACGACGATCCAAGTAGCGTTCAACCCCTGATTTCTTTCTTCTACCTCTATTAAAACCTCAGAATGCCTCATAGATATAATCTTAACTTATCTATTGTTTGTATATATTATTTTTATGCATTTTTTTTACTTTATGGGTTGCTTGAATCAAAATAGGAAACGCCGAAACATTGGTCCTGCTCCCACTAGTGTACCTTCCACCGATCCTAGGTTCCCCTCACAGCGGCATAGGATTGAGTTCACCAGACATACATTTACCCCTATTAAGCCTAGGTACTTGAGTAGGTCATTTTTTGCTCAGTATTGTCAGTCTACAGTCCAGATGATAGAGCACTATCAGCTTGGTAAACTGGTTTACTTTAGTAATGCGGTAAATCAGGACCTATGTGCTCAGTTCTTCAACAACCTTGAGAAGGTTGACGACCTGACCTATTCCACCAGAGTTGGTGGACAGGATATCCAGTTTACCCCTTCCTTGATTTGCACTATTCTAGAGCTTAGATCATCTGCATGCCCCTTTTTATGTTACTCAGCTAGGGATTTTCCATTTGGTGACCCCTATTCCCACATCACATTAGACACCATCTACATGTATTTTTTGGGAGGAGAAGAGACCAGAGGTCCTGACAGAGTTCAGGTCACTCTCTCTTAGGATTCAGGACTATGTTATGTACAGAGTCCTGACAGCATGTATTTTACCGATCGCATCTCGGGATGTCCCGAAGATGCGACCTTCACATTCCTTTTTCCTGTATGCATTATGCCACCGCTTAGATATAGATATAGCATTTCATATGTTTCATAACATCATTCATGCATCTAGTTTAGTCACATCCCTTAAGATCCACATGCCCTACTGTCACATTCTGACATTCATCTTCTCGACCCTTGCGATTGATACCACCCAGGGGCAGTTGTCCCTCTGAGGTCTTATGATGTGTTAGGGCAGCGTCATCTTAGATTAGCCCGCATTTACGTCACCGCTGAGGGGATCCTAGCTTGGAGGGGTAGACCACAGCCAGCCGCTGCTCCGACAGAGCCCGAGGCTGACGACGAGTTTGTTGCCTTCTTCGCTCCAGCCGAGGGAGAGGACTGGTTAGAGTTTACAGCCGAGGAGATTCATGGATAACCCTCCACTTCAATAGGGCCCTCGACCTCGACACAACCATCCACCTCCTTATCGATCGAGGACCGACTTACGTGTCTCGAGGATCGACTTACGCGTCTCGAGGTTCAGTCCACACAGACACGACGCCTTGTCTTGGATGAATTTCACATACTTCGAGCAGAGATAGCCTCCGGCTTTACCTCTCTCCAAGATAAGATTCGTCAGGGGCAACTTGCACCCGAGCAGCCCCCACCACTAACTGACGATCCTCCAGCTGATGATCCTTCTACCTGATTCTATCTTTCCATGCATTGTATATTGAACCTGGACATCTCACTAGTGCTTTGTTTTCTTAAATATTTGATTAGTCGAACTTACTTCTTTTTGCTTAAAAGTACCTCTATTTTAAAACTTAGTACTTAGTTGTTGTTAGAATTTTCAGAATCTTCTTTACTCCAAAATTTTGTTAAAACTTTAGGAAAAATAATATTTTCAAAATCCCAATTTCTTAGAATTTCAAAATTTGGAATTAACCTAGGCATTAACCCTAGAAATCATGTTCACCTAGATTTCAGTCAGAGCATCTCACAAGCACACTAGGTTTAACTTGTTTGTGTTTGAAACACTTAGAATGAGGTGAGATGCATAGGGAACCGTCTAGACTTCAGAATGCTTATTTCTGTGTATCACAGTAAGTCTGGACAATAAATACCAAAATACATTGATCAAGTTACGTTATCCAGTTCTAGTTAAATCTAACTGGAATTCTAAGCTTAATTTGACTAACCAAGTGAAAGTTGTTGCCCTCTAGGTAATCAGCTAGTAACTAATGGTTAGACATGTGACCAAGCAATTTAAGTATTTAACGCTCAGTTACTCATGCTTGGACTTTAGGAATATTTTTTGTTTGTTTTATTCTCCATAGTGAAAATGGTCTTAGTTAAAATTTTACAAGTTTTTCAAATTAAGCATTTTTCAAAATTATTTTAAAATTTAGTTAAATATTTTTCAAAGACTTTTTCAAAATTTAGTTAAGTATTTTTTCAAAAAGTTTAACTAAGCTTCTCAAATTTAGCTAAGTATTTTTAACAAAGCTTTTTAAATTTAACTAAATATGTTTCAACAAAGATTTTCGAATTTAACAAAGCTTTTTCAAATTTAACTAAGTTTTTTAATGCTTTACAAAGTCTTAGTTAAAAAGTATTTCTCAAACTTAGTTTTTTAAAGAAAAAGTTATGTTTTCCAAATTTATGACAAATTTTTTTTATTTCACTTAGCTAAAAGTATTACAAAAAAAATTAATCCTAAACAAAGCTAAGTGTTTATCAAAATATGCTTAATCCTCTATTTAAAAGCCTTTATGTTTCTTAAATTTTTTCATTCCCTCTCTAAAAGCTAAGTGTTTATTTGACGCTCTATTTTCTTTTTAAAAGATAAGATAAAAATTATTTCTGAAAAGTTAAGGTTTCTCAAATCTAGCTAAGGCCATTTTTAGCTTTCTTCTTTACTCTCTTGGTTATTTTGATATATGGAAAAGGGGGAGAGTATAAGAAAATTCAAAGAAAACTCAAAAATTTTTAAATTTAAAATTTTTATAGTCTAAAGGGGGAGCTGTTATTAAGGGGGAGCTTTGTATGTACTAAATTTGTGCTTGTGCTTATGTTAGTGATGCTTTGTATCTTTTCATAGTTATCCTTTAGCTTAACTTTGAATTTCAGTTGTCATAATCAAAAAAGAAGAGATTGTTGGTGCAGGAAGCATCCGACGATCAAACCTTAGTTTTAATAATGGTAAAAGGAATTCAAAGTTAAGGTTAATTGTTATCTAACGAGCTTAAATGAGGTTTCAGGAAAGTCCTAACTGTGGTTAGGCAGGTGAAAACCCTAGGGGGTGGTAACCCTAGATGGAAGAAAAACCTTAGGGGGTGGTAACCCTAGGTCTTAGGGGATGGTAACCCTAGGTGGAGGAGAAATCCTAAGGGGGGATAACCTTAGGTCCTAGGGGGAGGTAACCCTAGGTGGAGAAAAACCCTAGGGGGTGGTAACCCTAGGTCCTAGGGGGTGGTAACACTAGGCGAAAGTCCAGTCAGTCTGGAGGACAGGACTCCTGAGTGGAGTAGGTGAGGACGCGTTCCCCGGAAGAGAAAACAGTAGACATTGGTTTGACCTAGGGTTTCCGGTTAGAAATCCGAAGTCAGAACTGGACAGTCCGAGACTGTCAAACATCTCATTTATTTATTATGTGCTAACGTTGTGCTACAGGGTATTTTGGGACTAACATATCTTGCAGGTACTAAAACACAAAGTTTGCCTCGGATGAACAGTACCCGAGGCGCCCTCCATGGAGCTTGGAGGTGCCTCGGGTGCAAGGCAGGATTGGCTGCGAAGAGGAGTTGAAGGCACCCTCAAGGAAGCCTGAGGTGCCCTGGACTGCTGGTTGAAGGTGCCTCTAGGCGGATAAACAACAGCGACGCGAAGGCTTATCGCAGCGGTCAACTCGAGATAGAGTTTAGGTTTGAGGCGCCTCCATGGGACATTGGAGGCGCCCTCAATGGCCTATAAAAGGCAGTCTCGAGCACTACTTCAAACAATCAACTCTTAAGCTATTCTTCTACTGCTTGCTGCTAATAATACGACCCAGAAGTGCTGTAGCAACACCCTGACAACCAGGAGCCTCAGATTACTATTTTTTTCTGTTGTTGGTATAAGATTACTTCTTGTTTTATTTGTATCACATTTCTGCACACTTTACACGGTATTATAGTTGTTTCCCACCGAAAGCGATTAACGATCGCGGGCCTTGGAGTAGGAGTCGCCCAAGGCTCCAAACCAAGTAAATACTTGGTGTCCCTTGTGCTTGTGTTTGTTTTCATTATTCAACTACTCTACTCGTTGAGTCATTCGATTACAAAACGCGTGAAATCCACGAGTGTTATTCACCCCCCTCTAGCACGGTCTCGATCCAACACAAAGTCCTCAAAGTTTTTTTAAAGCTAAGTTTTTTATACTTGACAAAACAATTATTTTCAAAAGTTTAGCTAAGTCTTTGGTAAAATCTAAGTGTTTTCAAAGTAAAAAATTTAACTAAGTTTTTTTTATAAAATAAAGCTTTGTTGAAAAAAGTTAAGTATTTTCAATTTAGCTAAGCATCTCTTAAAATAAATTATTTTTCAAAGCTAAATTTTTGTTGAAAAAGTTTTTTCTTTCAAGTGCTACTTTTTAGGGGGAGCTTAAAAAAAATATTGTTTCCTTTACAACCTTCTCTCTACTTAGTATTCTTTTTGATTTATGTCAAAGGGGCAGAGAAAGGTCAAAGTTAAGAGTTAAGAATTTAAACAAGTTAAGAATTTCAACATAATGAAAGAGGAACCATAAGAGGAAGCATAAGTTTTTTTTCAATTAATGCATTAATGCTCATGATGCTTATGTTTAAATTTCCTTATTTAATTGTTATATTTTTTACTCAACTTTGAACCGTGTTGTCATAATCAGAAAGGGGGAGATTGTTGGTGCTGGAAACATTCGACGATCGAACCTGTGTTTTGATTATGTCAAAGGGTTCAAGTTAAGTTGTTTTGTTATCTTATATGTTTGAATGAGCTTGTAGGAAAGTCCTAAGTATACTTAGACAAAAGCCCTAATTACGGTTAGGCAGGTGAAAACCCTAGGGGGTGGTAATCCTAGATCCTAGGGGGTGGTAACCCTTGGTGAAGAAAATTCCTAGGTGCGGTTAGGCAAAGGGAAAACCCTTGGGGATGGTAACCCTAGGTCCTAGGGGGTGGTAACCCTAGGCGGAAAGCCTTGGTGGGTCGAGGTCTTCGGGCAAAAGTCCTAGAGTCAGGGACTCTAGGTAAAAAGTCCTGGTGTCGCGGACTAGGTGAAAGTCTGGGCGGGTTATGGAGCGGACGTCCAGCGAAAAGACCTAAAGACTCGAACGCTGAGAAAAAGTCCAGTCGATCTAGAGGATCGGACTGACAACAGGTATACTCTCCTGAGTGGAGTAGGTGAGGACGTGTTCCCCACTGAGGGAACAGTAGGCGTCGGTTCGACCTAGGGTTTCCGGTTGGAAATCCGAACTCAGAATTGGAAAGTTTGGTGACTGTCAAACATCTTTTTATATTCATTATTATGTGCTAACTTTATGTTGCAGGGTATTTTTGGGACTAACATATCTTGCAGGGATAAAGGAGCAAACTTTGCCTCGGATGAACAGTACCCGAGGCGCCCTCCATGGAGCTTGGAGGCGCTTCAGGTGCAAGGCGGAAGGAGTGCGTGCAACGAAGCTAGAGGCGCTCTCAAGGAGTGTTGAGGCACCTCGGACATCATTAGAGGCGCCCTCAAGGGAGATGGAGGCACCTTCAAGAGGATAGGCTGCGAAGGAGTCAAAACTCATCCTCGTTGCGAATTTGCCTGTAACGACCCGCCTTCTACTGACTCGGCTGTAAGGCCGATCGCTACATTATACTGTGCTAAATTACTATTGCAAAAATCTGGATTGATTAAAATTTTACTAAATTGATTACTGTAAAATCTGAACTTAACATTCTAGGTGTACCTAGGAGTTGTACACATGCTAGGGAAGATAATCTATGCCTCTCGGATGTCTGTTAACTGTAATTAGGCATTTCAATCGATCCATGAATCGATTGGCGGATCGATCCGGATCTTCTGATCGGGTAGCTCTAAGGCATTGGATCGGTCGGTGACCGATCCACAAGCTTCATCGCTATCAGTATCGCTGGATCGGTCACCGACCGATCCAGAGTACATCGATCGGTGACCGATCGATGCTCACCGATCGATCGGTGACCGATCGGTGAGTTGCCGCACCCTCAGCATTTGGATCGGTCCGGTGACCGATCCATACTCTGATCGGATGATTCGCTGACCGATCCAGTGGCACAACTCAACTCTGATCGATCCGTAGATCGATCGGAGTTTCTAATTTCGCACTGGAACTCTGATTTTAGCACTAGTTCGTGCTAAAACCTCACACAACAATTATACAATGCATGGAAAACATTCTAATATCCACTAACTAGCATTCTAACATGACATAGTGCAAGGTTTATTAATTCATAGCATTTAAACCATTAGAAACGCATAAAAGTGTCTTAAGAAAAGAAACTAAGTTCTTAATTTGCTAAACTTCCTAAGGATCTTCATTCCAGGTTCCTGCCACACACACCATCTCTGCATTGACCTCCAGCTTCCTCTGCTAATCCATTTTCCCTTTACCTTTATCTACAGTATAAGGAAAAAGTATCTGTAAGCTTTAAGCTTAGTAAGGAACCATCTACCTCACAAACACATGCAATGATGCAATCATGTTTTTAAAGAATGTTATTTAAAAACATGCACTGGATTTGTTAAAGCATGGCATACTGAAGTTACATGGCATAAACACTGAAACATGACATGCATAATAAAATCTAAGCATGGAGCTATCTCATGGTATCAACTAGGAGAACTAAACTGAAACTAAAACTGAGCTAAAACTATATTCACATAACTAGATTACGAATTTGAAAGCTATTATCATAATAAGTGAAAATAGTAATCATGCTGCTGTTTGGGCCCGGCAACTGTACTTGCTGTGCGCGCATCCCTAGCTAGACCCGGGTTTACAAGTCCCGCATTTAGTAGGGTTACTAGGTTATCTAAACCTAGGGACCGACTATGGGAGCCCAGCCCAATGGATATCTAATCCTGTACAGTGCCACTAAAAATAAAATACTGAATATAGTTACAATTTGTTATTTTGCTGTTTCTAGGTTATCTGAACCTAGAGCTAGGTTATCTAAACCTAGAGGCGACTGTGGGAGCCCACCCATTGGACCGTAATCCCATGTTAGCTGAAACTAGACTAATATACTGATTTAAATGCTACTAATGCATTTAACTGAGCTGTTAAAAATATCTAAGGTAGTATTTAGCTACAATAATCATTTTGTCGAACACTTGGTGTGCTCCAACTCTTCCCTCTAATAGGGAGACCACCTCTAGGCACCTGACAACGTCTAGAGCCTCCAACTGAAGGAGAACAACATGTCTGGCCCATCTAGAGGTGCTCAACTAGATCCCTAATCTGCGAGGAGGGTTTAAACACACCCTGGGTGCCGAAAAATCTGCATATAGCTAAACTAAAGGCATGCAATCAAACGAAAGCTACTTATACTGCAGGTGAGGGGTTTCTTACCTCGTACGCTAATTTCCTTACAATTCTATTCGCTAGAATTCCGGTGGAGACGACCCCTTCGACAATCTTCTCGCGTCTATGCGTTCCTCTCACGGAGGGGAGCGTCCTCGTGTCGAAGTCGTCGCCGGAAAGTGCCCTTGGAGCCCTAGGAGAGGAACCCTAGGCCCTCTTGTGGTTGGCGCCGAGAGAAGGAGGAAGAGGAGAAGAGATCGGCGGAATTAGGGTGAGGGAGGAGAAAAGTCACGTTAACCAAATAACTCTTCACCTATTAATTCCCTATTTATATTAAGTGGGTAATTCGCCCAACTCTAATATAAATTTAATTGCCTCCCTTTCCTTTCAGCACGGCCCTGCTGGGTTCAACTGGTTACTAACATTATCTGTAAACCATAGGTCTCGGGTTCAATTCCCGCTTAGGCCGTTTTTCGTTTTCTATTTGTTTTTGCTACTTCCGTTACTCTAAAAATTCTGTAAAAATATCCTAAAATTCTAGAAAAATCATAGAATATTTCTAAAATAGTTTTGAGAATTTTCGGGCGTTACATTACCGCTAATGGAGCTCAACGGCCTTTATAATGAGGTCTTGGCCAGTAGCTGAAGAAATTAAGTTCTAAGCAATCGTATAACTGTTTGCTGCTAACGAGACGTTCCGACTGAGCCATAACACGACCCCGATGACCCGGAGTTGCGAATTTCAAATTCCTATTGTCGGTATAGTTTTTAGTGCATTTAAATTGTAATACCTGATTATACTATTTTTTGAAATTATAGTTGTTGCCCAAAGTAAACGCTCAATGAGCGTGAGCCTTGGAGTAGGAGTCACCCTAGGCTCCGGACCAAGTAAATCTTGGCGTCTTCTCTATGTGTTTTATTTAAATTTCCGCTGCATTTTACTCGGTCGTTTCAAATACGAAAAGTGAAAGCCACGAGTGTTATTCACCCCCCCCCCTCTAGCGCATCTCGATCTAACAGATGGTGCCAGGTAGTAGATGGTGTTTATGACGGAAGCTAGGGCACGGGGGACAAGTTGATGATTGTCACTGACGATAAGTCAAGGAAGAAAGATCGCATGAGGGGGGAAGGGACAGCGTGAGTTGGGAGAAGAAGAGTAGAGGGGAATCGACAAGTATGCATAGGAATCAGGAATTAGGGCTTAGGTTTTTTATTTAAATACGTAGGTTAACATAATTAAATTCTAAGTTAACTTCTCATTCAACTCCCTCTTAATTGGGTATTCTAAACAGACTTTCTCTTAGCCTAATCCATTCATTCTCTTAAACATGTCATAAAGACTCTGTTTAGATCCCAAAAAATTTCTAAAAATCTCCAAAAAATCCTATAAAATTATTTCTCTAATAACACTTGTTATTTAATTACTAGATCTAACATGTATTGCTTTTGCTTTTAATGAGCAATATTCAACCCCGTTTCTATTGCACCGATCCTTCATTGCACATTAATTTAAAAAGTACAATAATATAAAATTACATTAATTAAAGTGTATAATAATAAAAAATTACATTAATTAAAGAGTATAATAATTAAAAATTATAATAAATGAAAATTATCTATTCCATCTCCCCTAATCTCTTGACATAGATGTTCGTGGATGATAAGTTGCTCCTCTATCATATGCGAAGTGTCATTCGAAAGGAGTGCATATTCCTTTAGTTGAACTTTGGCTAAGATAGCTTTTACTTTCATCTCAATAGCTTTGGCTTTCATCTTCTCAACTTTGAGTTGTTTTTGTTTCATTTCAACTTTAGTTATTCTTATGCTTGTATACTCAATAAACTTTGCAAACATATTATCCAAATTTATTGTCATACCTTCAATGTCCAATTTCATTTTGTCCTTTCCTTTTCTTTTTGCTGCCTTCTGACCCATTGGATGAGTTTCTTCTTTATTTAGGTCTACATGTATACTCGCATCTTGATTAGATGAGGTGTTGCTTGTCCTAGACTCTGAGGTCCTTGCTTTTTTCATGCCAACAAGATGATCAATGGACTGTGGAGTAAACATTAGACAATCTTTTACGATTCTCCATTCATGCTTTAGATTAAATGCAATGCCGTTATTTTCCTTGCGATATTTTTCATACGTAAGCCGCAATATATTCTCATCACTATAGTTGTTATGATACATAGTATTGCAATTTATATTGAAGCGATATACCTTTTTTTAAATGATATTGTACTAGTGCGATCATATGACACTTGCAATTCTGCTAGGTGTACATGGATGATGATTCTCATTGTAGTAGCTTACAACATGTCTCCGGAAAACATCCACCTTCTAATCATTATCGATGATTGGATTATCGCTGATAGTGACAAACAATCTCGCTAAAACCTCATCTTCAACCTTTCACTATGTTGATCGCTATCTTCTATACACAGCGCCAGAATTCATCTTCTTCAAATTTGCGAGTTCAATTGGGGATTCACGGTCAGACAGTTGAGTCTCCGAAATAAAAGTTGGAATAAATGGTTCATTTTCATCATAGATGTAAAAGACATACTAATTGCATGTGGATTAGATAAATAATTTTGTGGATACCAATAATTTAATGGATATGAACTATATGAATTATTTGGTAGATATGGATTATGTGAATAATTTGGTGGATATGAAAAATATGGATAATTTGATGGAATTTGTGAATTTTGGTAAGAGGTATTTTCTAAAAAATTCTTAGTTATTTTTATCTATTTCGGAGGAAAATAGTAAAAGAATATTTTTAGAGGGATTTAAGTGTTTATATGATTAAAATAAGTTGTGTAAGATGATAAAATGAAATTTTATTTATTTATATTAAAATAATATTGTGTGAATTTACTAGTAAACACAAGCCGTTGTGTGGATCTACTAGCTGTTAACTAGCCGTTTATTTTTTTATTTTAACCGCATCAAAAATATACCACAAATTCAATTTTATTTGTTAGTTTTAATTTTAAAATTTAAAATTTATATTTTTTAAATTAAAAAAATTCTCTCATGTGTGCGCAGTAGGTGCGAATTTTATTTATTTTTTTTTTATAAAAAACTTTTAAATGCATTCAATGACATTAATGACATGGTAGAATTAACATGTGCCAAGTATTAGTTTTAGATTTTTTACCTAACTATGTAGATAAGATTATGAAATTAAAAAATTATATAGGGTAGTTTTAAAATTATCAAATCACATACTTATTTTCTATTTTATTCCTATCAATCAAGTGATTTTTTTAATCAGTTGAATTGATTTTTCACTATGTAGAAATGTCGAAATTTTAAGTAAATTAGTCAACTGATTTTTTAAATTAGTCGACTGATTTGTTTTTTTTTATCAAAGTCGATTTTACATAAAATCGATTGATAGATCACACGACTTCGGATTGACATGAAACTAGTTCCTATGTATTCGACTATCTCTTATGATTATATCCACATCCTCAAACATTAATTTGACTTAATATATTAACAGTAGTGATTTTTTGAATATGAATGTGTTTGAAAAATCATTGTTGTTAATATATTGGATCAAATTGGTATTTAAGGACATGAATATAATTAGAAGAGGTAGATAAACATATAAGAATTAGTTTTATGTCAATCTGAGGTCATTTATTCCATTAGTCGGTTTGCCCAAAATCGGCTGATGGATTAAATGACCTTAGATTGACATGAAACTAGTTCCTATATATTCGTCTATCTTTCTTAATTATATCCTTGCTCTTAAACATTAATTTGATAACAATAATTTTTTAAACATGAATTGAATTTTTAAAATATATTTGTGTTTAAAAAATCACTACTCTTAATATATTGGGTCAAATTGATGTTTGAGGGCATATATATAATCAGGAAAACTAGTTGAATACATAGGACATAGTTTCATGTTAATTCTAGGCTGTTTAGTCTATCAACCGATTTTGCTCAAAATCGATTGATGGACCAAGCAATCTCGGATTGACATGAAACTAGTTCTTATATGTTCGTTTATCTTTCTTGATTATATCTATATCCTCAAATATCAATTTGACCCAATATATTAAGAGTAATGATTTTTTAAATACGAATATGTTTGAAAAATTCAATTCATTTTCTCAACAGATTTTGAGCAAAATTGGTTGATAGACTAAATATTTTTTGATTGACATGAAACTAATTCTTATGTATTTGTCTATCTCTCTTGATTATATCTATACTCTCAAATACTAATCTGATTTAATATATTATGAGCAATGATTTTTTTAGCACGAATTAATTTTTTCAAATATATTCGTGTGTGTAGAAAATCATTACTTTTAATATATCGAGTTAAATTAACGTATGAAGTAATAAATATAATTAGGAGAGATAGAAGAATATATATGAATTAGTTTTATGTTAATTCAAAATCTATCAATTATTTTATCTAAAATTAATTTTGATTAAAATAAAATAAATAGTCGATTGATTTCTTTAAAATTTTAACGTTTCGCATACAGTTTAAAATTACCCGATATGATTTATTAATTTTAGAAACCTACTGATTCTATAAAAAAAATTCGTATTAGTTTTAACACCAATAACGTTATAACACACGTGTTATAACGCCAACGTGGAAACCCTTATTAGTTATCACTCGTAGAATCGCCCTCTTCACCCCCACAGCCTTGCCGTCTCGGACGAAGCAAGGGCTTCGGGTCACCATGTTCGGGACCCCGTCGGCTTCGTCAACTCCGGCCTTCGGCACGCCTTCTTCCGCTCCTGCCTTTGGTTCTTCTCCGTCTTTTGGCACGCCTTCTTCGTCTCCGGCTTTTGGAGCGCCTTCTTCCGCTATGGCTTTCGGCGCGCCTTCTTCCGCTCCATCCTTCATCACTCCTACCACAAGTCTTCCGTTCGGTACACCTCCTTCCACACCTGCCTTTGGTACGCCTTCATCCATGCCCGCATTTGGAGCGCCTTTGTCGGCGCCAGCCCCTTCCCCCCTTTTTCCACAGCAGTCGCAGCAGCAGCATTTTACAATCCAGCCGGCCTCCCTCCCTTTTGGAAATCCTCAGATAACGACTCAAATGGCTCCCGTCGCTCCCGTCCGGCTTTCCCTCGCTGATCGAGACATCCACGTCAGTGCTTCGCAATAAAATTCACTACGCTGTATACATTGTACAAAAGATGGAGTTCCCAGGATCAAATCGTTCTAAAGACTACCACTTCTTGGTTTGTTTGCAGGCAATCATAGATGCTTACAAGGATGAGCCGGGGAATCCTAAGTACTCGTTTAGGGTGAGATGCTTCTTCTCCAGTTCTACTTCGTTTATTCTACTTTGTGTATTCATATTGCTTACTCATTTATCTATTTGATAAATTTTGCAGCATTTGCTGTTAAGCGTCACTGATCATGCCGCACGGGTGAAACCGTTTGGTGCATCTGATGTGAGTTATTTTATTTTATGTTTTTTGGGTTTGCTTTTTTTTCTTTATAGGCGAACATAAGGTTGTCAGATCCTAGTTCAAATATTTAGTTCGGAATGACAGATCTCCTGGGCAGAGGCAATGAGGAAGCTGGAGGGAATGGACAGTTTAGATAGAGACAGGTTGTGGCCTCAACTTGTACAGGGCTTTAAAGATCTATCCGATCGCCTCAAGGTATAGTGTGTCTTCTTCAAGAGCTTATTATCATTATGCAGGATCAAGCTATTGTTGGAGTTCTTTTCCATCACATAATTTTCTTTTCACTAAATCGAGATCATATCCTCATACTTTCATTCTTGTGCTAGGGTAACCACCAATTTCTTTCCTTAGACATCTCAAATTGAGAATTATTCTTTTAGATGTATGTGCAGCTAGAAGTTATGTTTTTGAGTCATGGAATTGTTTAAGGAAGCACACACTCTCAAGTTTGCATTATAGAAGTGTGGACAACTTTATGTGTACTACATGTTTTTGAACTACGTTATTAAGAATGCCCTGTTTGCTAAGAGCACCATGTAATTTAGGTGCATATGTGTGTGTACATAGAAAAGGCGCTGTGGTCGGTGATACTATGGGCCTATAACTACAGTGGGAGAAAAGCTTTCACACATTGATTGGACTTTAGTGGGATGGACAGGATAGAGTTGCTATATTTCTTAAAATGGTTTCATATTCTATGACACTTGCATATGTCATTGATGTTATGGTAATCTTAAGTTATACACATTTTGAATTGACGTGAATTTAGGAAATCACTAGATATATCATAACCTTCAGCTTTGCCACTATGAATAGACAACTGAACTTGCATGAAAGCAAATATGTCAATAAGCCTTGGAATCTGGATCTTGATATTACGTCATTCTATTGAGGAATCTTTCTTTTGACGAACAGATGTCACTATGGTTGTTAAGACTATAGTGATCTCACCTCAACATGACTTTGTGCTGTCTTAAACTGCTACTTCAAATCATTTCAGGAGTATGATTTGCTTGAATTACTGACTGTGTTAGTTTGTTTATTTTCCTTTGAATTATTTTGTTAGAATGTGTTTGTTACGTTATTAGGATCTTTGATGGCGACTTTGATAATACATAAGAAAGGGGGAGAAAGCTAATGTGGAATACCAATTTCTTGTCCATGTATCTTTGAGATAAATGGGCTGTCACATCTAATGAACCCATATTGAATCATCAAAATACTGCTGAGCAAAATGGACATACCTTGAGTAGTAGGACGTCCTTCAAAGTAATCCATATGATTATCTGCTTATATTTTAGGTAGAATTCAAGAAGAGGAGCCTTAGTGCAACAATAAAGTAGCTAGCATGTGATCGGGATATCACAGGTTGGAGTTTGGGAAACAACCTTTTGCAAAACAGGCTGCGTATAATAGACCTTGGACCTTGCATTGGTGGGAGCTTCGTGCACTTGACTGCCCTTTTTATTTTAGGTAGAATTCAAATAGATTGGAGCAACTGCTGGATGAAATAATTTAGATTTGTTTTACTGAAAAGATCTACAACTTTGCACAAATTGGCATACATCCTTGTGCTTCTATAACCTTCTCATGCATGAAATAATGGAAAGTGGATATATTGTTTTGGCGAAGTGGATAATCAGTGGCTAAGAATTACCTTGGTTTTATAGAAAATTAAGCCATCATGAATTTTTCACTGAGTATTTCTTTTCATGACCATTTGAACCTTTTGTTGTGATTGACATAATTCTTTAATCTCTTATGGAATTTAAACACAAAAATTGTTGAGTGGAAATAGGGAGGGCGATTCCTTTGTAGGTATGCAGTGAGATTAAGCATCAAGAATACTGCACTTCAGTCTTGATTTTCATTGGTGAATTCATCTTTGAGAAGTTTAGAAATTCTTTCTTATTGAGCAACAGTCCCAAGTGCTGTCTCTAATAAATCTGTAAGATTTAAGGATCAACATGTACTGTAAAAGGATCCTGTAGGGATCTTTGATGATAAACAAATTAAAAACACAGTGGAAATTGATACCTCCAGGGATCCATGTGATTGCAAAACTACTTTTGCAACTACACTAGCGAATAGGATTATTACCTTTGATGCGCCAACAAACCTAAGAAGACTTCTAGTCTGACCGATTTCAGCGCGATCAAAATATCCACACCTCTACAGTATCCACAAACACGTCCCTTCCTTTGTCTCACGAATTCCGGACTCGGAGTCTTACACCACCTCACCTTCTTGCTAGAGATGACTATTCAAGGTGGCAACAAGTGAAGAAGAAGAAGAAGAAGAAGATGATGATGATGCCTTTTCTGGCTAGAGATGGGTATTTAAGTTGGTAAGGAAGAAGCTACCTCTTCACCTTTTTGCTAACCCTTCACCTTCTTGCTAACCCTTCATCTTCAAGAATTCTTCATCTTCAAGAAGAACTCTTAGCGGACTCGATAGTTGGGTTGGACCTTAAATGGATTAACCAATTAATCCAATAAGTCTAAAACCCAATTAGATTAACTTATTAATCCAATAGGCTTAAGGTTCGAAACCATAAAATAAATCAATCTCCAAATCAACATGCTCTTTGTGTGTGACCTATTAAGTTCTCATGATGTTGATAGTGTTTCTATAACTATTTTAGATACACAAATAATGAGTGACATTTAGCAATGCATCATTGCTACCCAAGTGACGAGAATGTTGAGATCCAACCTAACCTGTTCGTGACCATTATCTTATATAGCTTAGTCTTTTTGTTCTTGATATCTAGATTGATCCATGAGGCATAGACCGTATCATCCTCTGATCAATCTATGTTTCTTGATCTCTAAGTAGACTCACTTAATCAAATAAGCTTAATATCTCATATTGACTTACTTAGCATGACCGTACATTTCAGTACTACTCAATCAAGGGGCCCACAACTATGTCTTCCGTCATATGGAAGACCCTCTGCATAGCTTATTGCATACTAACAATTTGATAGTCCACCTTGTTACAGGTGACGCTTTTTCGATACTAAAGTACGCAACTCCTTATGTAGACAACCGTAGTGACTTCATGTCTGAGGATTATTTATACTAATAGTCATTATAAGAATGCTTATGACATTCATATAACGATCCATGAAACTTCTCATGACGAGTCAATTCAGTACAAATTCTCTAATATATACCTATGTATCAACTTGATATCTTATATCAATGTCTTGTGAGAATAAGTTATCAATTGACCTACATGCTAGTCTCAGCATATTAATATTACCTTTGTATATTAATACTTGATTAGGAATAATTGAGAATAGTGTTCTCTATCGACAACCTTCCACAATCAATTCAACAATTGATATACTAAAACCTATTATTTTAAGTCATTATTATATTTATTCAGCTAGCACAAACATGAAATAAATATAATAACCAAAACATTGCCTTTTATTGATAAATATGATAAAATATGTCGTAAGTCAATCAACTCATGATTGACTTTTAGGACTTACACTAACAATTTCTCATTAACACTAGAGCCAATCAATAAAGTATCTAATAATGAGTGACTTAGTGTGACCATCATGCTTCCTCTGTGCTATAGCTTTGGTTAGTGGGTCCGCTACGTTAGCATCTGTTGGTACCATGTGTGCTCACATTTCCTCCAAATATCAAGAAATAATCTTTAGTTCTTTTTAAGTACTTAAGTATATTTTTTACCATGGTCCAGTAACTTTCACCCATATCTAACTAGTATTTGCTTGTCATGTTTAATGCATACAAGACATCAGGGTAAGTACATGATATACATGAAAATCCAATAGCAGATGGATAAGGAATTTTATCCGTGCTATCTCTCTCCTCCTTATTAGAGGGACATTGAGTCTTAGAGAGGCTCACACCAAGTGATATTGGCAGAAATTCCTTTTTAGAATTTTACATGACAAAACAATTAAGCACTTTGTCAATATATGTACACTGATTTAAGGCCAAGCAATCTTTTATATTTATGTCTAAAATATAGACTGCTTCACCTAAGTCTTTCATTGAGAAATAATTCCCAAACTAAGTCTTCACAGATTGTAGGACAGATCTACATATAAGATTAGAAAGAAACAATGCTCTCACTAAGTCTTATGTTGACACAAGGTTTATCTTCATTCTTAATGAAACCAAACTCTTTGATTGCATCGTTGAATCAAAGATTTCAACTTATGGAAGTTTATTTTAATCCATAAATGTGCTTTTGCAACTTACATACCTTTCTAGCATCCTTTTGGATCCACAAAATCCTTAGGTTGTGTCATATACATATCCTCGAGTAGATTTTCATTAAGGAATGCAGTTTTGATATCTATCTGCCAAATCTCATAATCATAGTAAGCTGTAATAGCAAGCAAGATCCGAATAGATTTAAGCATTGCGTAAAAAGGTTTCATCATAGTCTATACCATAAATTTGCTCGAATCCTTTAGTTACTAATCACCCTTTATATGTATGCACTTGACCATCCATGTCAGTTTTCTTGAAAATCCATTTATACTCAATAAGTTTGATCCCTTCAGGTGAGTTAACCAGAGTCCATACTTGGTTGTAATTCATGGATTGCATTTCAAACCTCATGGCCTCTAGCCATGTCTCAGAATCTGGGCTCATTGTAGCTTTCTGATAGGATGTAAGCTCGTTCAAATCAACAAACATTATATCATTTTCATCGGATAGGAAAGATGAATATCTCTCAGGTTGATTACGTACCTTATCAGATCTGCGTAGAGCTTATTCTACTTGAACATGTTATTGCTCCATAACTTCTTGTGGTGTAATAGAGTCATGATTCAAAATACATTTGATGTCTGTTCAATTTTCATCAAGGGCTCAGTGCTAATTAGAATTTCTTTAAGATATACTTTTCTTCCACTAGTTCTTCTAGACATAAATTCTCTTTCTAGAAAAATACCATTTTTAGCGACAAACACTTTGCCTTGTGTGAGATTATAAAAGTAATATCCCTTCGTTTCCTTGAAATATCTTACAAAATAACACTTGTCAGATTTGAGTCATAGAGTTCTTCTGAGACTTGCAAACATAAGCCTCATAACTTCAAATCTCCATGAAAGATATCTTGGGACTCTGCCCAGTCCATATCGTATATGGTGTCTTTGTGACTATCTTAGACGGAAGGCGATTAAGTGTGAATGTAACCGTCTCTAGAGCATGCCCCCAAAAGGAAGAAGGAAGATCACTCATCATTGATCGTACCATATCTAATAAAGTATGATTTATCCGTTTTGATATGTCATTCCACTTTGGTGTGCTAGGTGGAGTGAGTTGGGATAGGATTCCTAACTCAACTAGATGATCACGAAACTCTTGGCCTAGGTACTCATCAACTTGATCTGATCGAAGTATTTTAATACTTTTGCCAAGTTGATTTTGTACTTCATTCTTGAATTTTTTGAATTTTTCAAAGGATTTTGACTTGTGTTTCATTAGGTACACAGGCATATCTATTGAAATCATCAGTAAACGTAATGAAGTATTGATAGCTTCCTCTAGCTGCTATATTGAAAGGGTTACATACATCATTATGTATTTGTTCTAACAAATAATTAGCTCGTTTGCTGTGTCCACTAAAAGGAGTTTTTTGTCATCTTGCCTAGTAGACAAGATTCACATAACTTATATGATTCAAAATCAAATGAGTCCAAAAGTCCATTCTCATGGAGTTTTAATACACGTTTTTCATTTACGTGGCCCAAGCGACAATGCCAAAGATATGTTTAGTTTAAGTCATTAGATTGTAATCGTTTTGTATTTATATTATATATTGAGTTTTCAAGGTTTAGAACATAGAGTCCATTTATTAGTTGTGCATTATAATAAAACACGTCATTTAAATAAATAGAAAAATGTTTGTCTTTTATTATAAATGAAAATCCTTTCCTGTCTAAACAAGAAATAGAAATTATGTTCCTAGTTAAAGTAGACACATTATAACACTCCTCAAGTTTTAACACAAGCCTAGTGGGCAAAGATAAAATATATGTTCTTATAGCTATAACAACAACTATTTCGCTATTGCCTACTCGTAGGTTCACTTCACCCTTTGTCAACGATCTATTCTTGCATATTTAGTACAAATGTGAGATGCATAGTCAGTATCTAATACCCATGAAGAAAAAAATGGATAGATTGACTTCTATAATATATATACATGAGGCAGAAATTTCACTCCTTTTTCTTTTTTATTTCCTCTCGGTAAAATTTGCAGTTCCTCTTCCAATGTTCAGTTTCACTATAGTGGAAGCAAGTTTTTTCTTTAGCCACTCCACCTTTAGGTTTTAATGTATGAGACTTGGTCTTGCCTTTAGCTTGGGGTTTACCCCCTACCTTTGGGTTTCCGTTTGCTTTTGCCCTTTTGCATTATTAAAATGGTATTAGGCTTTGTCTTCTTAAGATTGAGTTCAACAATTCTCAACATGTTTAACATCTCAGGCAACGATTTATCAATTTTATTCATGTTATAGTTCATGAGAAATTAACTATAGCTGTTAGGCAATGATTGCAGAACAAGTGGCCAATTCTTGGCTCAATGAAAATCCCAATCTCTTAAGTTCTACTTAATCATTTTTAGTACATGAATTCCTACGGGATTTCCTTCTTGCATCTTGCATTGAAATAAAGCCTTAGATATTTTAAATCTCTCGTGCCTTGCGTACCTCTGGTATAGTTGTCTAAGATGTTCAATCATATTGTAAGCATCCATGTTCTCATGTTGCTTCTGAAACTCAAAATTCATGGTGGCAAGCATAAGGCATGACACATCCAAAGCATCATCATGATGTTTCTTATGAGTATCCTTATCGGCACGAGTAGAGCATTAGAGGCGGGTGGTTTAGGAATAGTTTGGTCTAGGACGTACAATTTTCTCTCTTGCTTGAAAACAATTCTTAAGTTTTTGTACTAGTCTAAAAAATTAGGTCCATTGAGCTTGTCTTTATCAAGGATAAATTGAAAGGATATTAGATGTGTGCCTTGACATGGTGATCTATAATAAGAAATGTAGCAATAAGTATTATATTTAAATCACTTAATTAGGCCTTTAATTAAGTAATTCTCCCACTAAAATGTAAAGATTGGTAGGAGTAAGTCATGGATGTGGGTAACCGTAGTCTACCCACACTACTAGCTTTAATAATAATATTCAAGTGGGACAAGATCCATATTATATTGCATCTTGAGTTAGCTTTGGCTAATCGCCTCAGACTTGGACATATTAGGTAGGTAACGTTTACCAATTACATCATATGCAACTCTTGGATAATTTGGTGAACAAGATTATTTGTTTTGTTGCCTATCGAATGAGCATATGCCTCTAAGTTTTCAATCTAATAGAGGTAACTTAGTTAATTCACACCTAAAGTTTAATAGTCGGATATCATAATTGTCCTGTCGCACTCTAGCAAGATAAATCGACTCACATTGCTTTTACAAACATATCTACAATTGATCAAGATAGTAGTGAGTGCTAAACTTTGGTAGACATATTAAATTGACCTAATTATGGTAAAACTACTAATTATACATGCATCAAATTTAAGCATAACATATATTAACATATATGCAAAATAAGCAAATAAACGTGACATGGTTATGACCCGTCTACTTCGATCTTCTTAAGTTAATAAGAGGATTGATAAGTCAAACTAGGGGATTGCATCATCTTCTCCAAGTGCTTTCTTGGTTGTGATGTGTTGTTGGCTTCCTTTTCAATTGTCGTCCAATATTATACCAGGACCATAGTTGTCAAAAGCGCAAAGCGCAAAAAAATGCTCAAGGGTCTTGGGGCTTAAAGCGCAAATCGCAAAGCGAAACGCGGGCTTTACGGAAAAAAGCGTAATAAACAAAAGGGCTATTATATCTATTTAAAAACTTTCAAAATGTCTTAGAAAATCCAAATAACCATAAACAAAATATTCCTTGATGAAATTGTAGATTATTGAAAATTAAAAGTCTTTGAAAATATGATACATGAAATATCAAATATCAAAATAATCATCTTCTTCATCTTCATTGTCTAAATTTGTCATCAGCTCCATCGCTTGATTTGTATCCATCAGTATCTTCTTCTTCAGTTTCATCATCAAGATTAATTTCTTCTTCGTTTACAAGACTAGTTTGAGCTGAAGACTGCTTTCTTTTTGCTAATGCAGATGATGATGCCTCTTTTGAAGAAGACACATTTCAAGATCGAAAGTCATATGCACTTTCACCAATCCCAGATGCTTGTGCTACATCACTCCAACGCAAATCTTCACCTTCAAAGATAAAATCATTATCATTGTCTTTATCACTGTCATCCAATTTTCCCAACAACTATTCATTACTATCATCTATCTCTGACAAAGCAATAAGATCAATCTTATCTCGCATGTCATATCTTCTCCTCAAATCTCTATTGTACTTGATATATATCAAATCATTCAATCTTTGTTGAGATAACCTATTTCTTTTCTTAGAATGTATCTACAAAAAAATTAAAAAGTAAAAGGTTAAGTTCATAATATAAATTTTAATATGTATTAAAAAAAATCCAACTTACATGTTCAAAAACACTCTAATTACATTCACAACCTGAAGAAGAGCATGTCAGGTTTAAAATCTTTATTGCAAATATTTTTAATTCAGGCGTTGATGCACCATAAGATGACCACTAATCAGCTTGAAAAACAAAAACATATAAATTATAAGATTAACTTTATTATCATCCAATATTGATATTGCACAATATATTATTTATAAATTTACCTAGTGATTTTAAAGTTCTTTGTCGGATAGTCATTGGTAAATCAAAAAGTTCTTCTGCTTTCTTGTATTTTTCTAATTGATTCGATATCTTATCTTGTAAATCCTCACCTCTCACCAATCTAGATATGCACTTGCACAAACCCTCCATCACTTTTATATCATTTTCTATGTCAGGGTTTGAGTAAAAACACTCTGGATTCAAGAAATATTCGGCTGCGTGCGAAGGTCGATGGAGTTGAATGTTCCATCTTTTGTCAATGAATTTAAAAATACTACGATATTTCTCTTCATTATTGTTAAATGACGCAGCGATAGCTTCTTTGGCCCTATCCATTGACTCATAAATATAACTCATATGAGACCTTTTTTCACCGTCTACCAGCCGCAATACTTTCACCAATGGGCCACCAACCTTTAATGCAAAAACCATATTTTTCCAAAAAGAAGGCATCAATATCACTTCTACACGTTTTCCTGCTGCCTCCTTAGACAATCGACTATTTGCCCACTTTTCAGATGTAAACATCTTTCTCAGATTTGCTTGTTGTACATGAAACCGCTTTAAAGTCAAAAAAGCGGTTGCGAAACGTGTGTTTGCGATTCTTACCATGTCTCTCTGTCGAGTAAACTCTCTCATCATGCTCAATATTTATGGTTTGTTGTAAATATAACCATTAACCATCAACGCTCGTTCATGCAATTTTCTGAGATGAGGAATTTTGAATATATCCTCGAGCAACAAATCTAAATAATGAGCTGCACAAGGAGTCCAGTACAAGTGTGGAAATCGATTTTCCAAAAGACGACCTGAAAAAGCAAATAAATTTAGTAAAAAAATATTAAAAATATAATTCAATTATAATTGAAAGTAACAAAAATTTAAAATATTATCTGCACTGACATTGCAACTTGTATTATCTGTTACAATCTGAACCATATTTTTTTCTCCAATGCGATACACAAATTTAGAAAGTAACTCAAACATCTTGTCCACTGTGTGAGAATAGCCTGAAGCATCAACTGATTCGACAAATACACTTCCTTTGGGACCATTCACCAAAAAATTTATAAGAGTCCTACCCTTTTTATCGGTTCATCCATCTGCCATGATTGTGCACCCAAACTTAGCATGATCTTCTTCATGGGATTTGAGAAGCGAGTAGGTATTTGCCAACTCCTTTTTCAAATACTTAACCCTCACTTCATGATATGATGGAGGTTTCATCCCCAATCCAAATTGTCCAATAGCTTTAATACAAGACTCAAAAGAATCATATTTAACAGCATTGAAGGGAATTCCAGCATTATACATCCATCTTACAAATTTCTCAACTGCAATATCATCTTAATTTTTTTGCACGTCTTTGTATCGGCATCTTTCATAAAATAAAGGTTAATAGGTCCAGTTTGTTTACACTTTTTACCTTGGACCATAGGATGGTTGCTTGAATCGGATATTGGTCGTTTCCCTTTCACTTTAGTTTGATGATCATCTTCTTCATGTTCTTCCAAATCTTCCAAATTATCAACATCATCAGAATGAGGAATTTCATCCATTTGATTCTTCAAATTACTCTTTTTTTTGCATGAACTCTCTAATTTCTTCAACATGCTCGGGAGATGTCGACAAAATTTTACATTTCTATTGCCCCCAACTAAATGTAATTTGTGTCGATAAATTCCACCATTTGTTATTTTACAACAGAAAATACAATTGAGAACATTTGGATTTTTAGGATCCGAACATGTTGCATAATTCCAAGCAATATCCTTTCGAGTTGATGGAGTTGTTGTATTTGACATGGTTAAGAATCAATACTGCTGAAAATGAAATCAATAATAATCGCAGCAACGTTTCTTTTTTAAGCATTTAATTAAATTAAAGAACTCCTCACTTAAATGGGGTATTTCGAATAGGTTTTATAAAGCCTAATTAAATTATCCCAATAAAATATATAAAATTATATTTATATTAAAAAAATCTAATAATTTTTATTACTTAATATAAATCAGATTTAAAAATTAAAAAAAATATATTTAAAATATAAAAATTTAATAAAGTTTATTAATTAATATAAATCAGATTTAAATATTTTAAAAAATATATTTAAATATAAAAAAACTAATTAATTTATATAAATCAGATTTAAATATATAAAAAATATATTTAAAAATTTTAAAAAATTATTAATTTAAATAAATCAGGAAATCATTTTTAAAATTTAAATGCATAAGAAGATTGATTATTATTGATTTCATTTTCAGCAGTATTGATTCTTAACCATGTCAAATACAACAACTCCATCAACTCGAAAGGATATTACTTGGAATTATACAACATGTTCGGATCCTAAAAATCCAAATGTTCTCAGTTGTATTTTCTGTTGTAAAATAACAAATGGTGGAATTTATCGACACAAACTACATTTAGTTGGGGGCAATAGAAATGTAAAATTTTGTTCGAAATGTCCCGAGCATGTTAAAGAAAAAATTAGAAAGTTCATGCAAAAAAAAAAAAAATTTGAAGAATCAAATGGATGAAATTCCTCATTCTGATGATATTGATAATTTAGAAGATTTGGAAGAACATGAAGAAGATGATCATCAAACTAAAGTGAAAGGGAAACGACCAATATCCGATTCAAACAATCATCCTACGGTCCAAGGTAAAAAGTGTAAACAAACTGGACCTATTAACCTTTATTTTATGAAAGATGTCGATGAAATTGTCAAATAAAGACGTACAAAAAATAAAGGACAATTTGATGAAAATAAAAAGAAGTTAAGAGATATTGCAGTTGAGAAATTTGTAAGATGGATGTATGATGCTGGAATTCCCTTCAATGCTGTTAAATATGATTCTTTTGAGTTTTGTATTAAAGCTATTGGACAATTTGGATCGGGGATGAAACCTCCATCATATCATGAAGTGAGGGTTAAGTATTTGAAAAAGGAGTTGGCAAATACGAACTCGCTTCTCAAATCCCATGAAGAAGATCATGCTAAGTTTGGGTGCACAATCATGGCAGATGGATGAACCGATAAAAAGGGTAGGACTCTTATAAATTTTTTGGTGAATGGTCCCAAAGGAAGTGTATTTGTCGAATCAGTTGATGCTTCAGGCTATTCTCACACAGTGGACAAGATGTTTGAGTTACTTTCTAAATTTGTGTATCGCATTGGAGAAAAAAATGTGGTTCAGATTGTAACAGATAATGCAAGTAGCAATGTCAGTGCAGATAATATTTTAAATTTTTATTACTTTCAATTATAATTGAATTATATTTTTAATATTTTTTTACTAAATTTATTTGTTTTTTCAGGTCGTCTTTTGGAAAATCGATTTCCACACTTGTACGGGACTCCTTGTGCAGCTCATTGTTTAGATTTGTTGCTCGAGGATATATTCAAAATTCCTCATCTCAGAAAATTGCATGAACGAGCGTTGGTAGTTAATGGTTATATTTACAACAAACCATAAGTATTGAGCATGATGAGAGAGTTTACTCGACAGAGAGACATGGTAAGAATCGCAAACACACGTTTCGCAACCGCTTTTTTGACTTTAAAGCGGTTTCATGTACAACAAGCAAATCTGAGAAAGATGTTTACATCTGAAAAGTGGGCAAATAGTCGATTGACTAAGGAGGCAGCAGGAAAACGTGTAGAAGTGATATTGATGCCTTCTTTTTGGAAAAATATGGTTTTTGCATTAAAGGTTGGTGGCCCATTGGTGAAAGTATTGCGGCTGGTAGACGGTGAAAAAAGGTCTCATATGAGTTATATTTATGAGTCAATGGATAGGGCCAAAGAAGCTATCGCTGCGTCATTTAACAATAATGAAGAGAAATATCGTAGTATTTTTGAATTCATTGACAAAAGATGGAACATTCAACTCCATCGACCTTCGCACGCAGCCGAATATTTCTTGAATCCAGAGTGTTTTTACTCAAACCCTGACATAGAAAATGATACAAAAGTGATGGAGGGTTTGTGCAAGTGCATATCTAGATTGGTGAGAGGTGAGGATTTACAAGATAAGATAACGAATCAATTAGAAAAATACAAGAAAGCAGAAGGACTTTTTGATTTGCCAATGATTGTCCGACAAAGAACTTTAAAATCACTAGGTAAATTTATAAATAATATATTGTGCAATATCAATATTGGATGGTAATAAAATTAATCTTATATGTTTTTGTTTTTCAAGCTGATTAGTGGTCATCTTATGGTGCATCAACGCCTGAATTAAAAATATTTGCAATGAAGTTTTTAAACCTGACATGCTCTTTTTCATGTTGTGAATGTAATTAGAGTGTTTTTGATCATGTAAGTTGGATTTTTTTTTAATACATATTAAAATTTATATTATGAACTTACCCTTTTACTTTTTATTTTTTTTGTAGATACATTCTAAGAAAAGAAATATGTTATCTCAACAAAGATTGAATGATTTGATATATATCAAGTACAATAGATATTTGAGGAGAAGATATGACATGCGAGATAAGATTAATCCTATTGCTTTGTCAGAGATAGATGATGGTAATGAATGGTTGTTGGGAAAATTGGATGACAGTGAGAAAGACAATGATAATGATTTTGTCTTTGAAGGTGAAGATTTGCGTTGGAGTGATGTAGCACGAGCATCTGGGATTGGTGAAAGTGCATATGACTTTCGATCTCGAAATGTATCTTCTTCAAAAGAGGCATCATCATCTGCATTAGCAAAACGAAAGCAGTTTTCAGCTCAAACTAGTCTTGTAAATGAAGAAGAAATTAATCTTGATGATGAAACTGAAGAACAAGATACTGATGGATACAAATCAAGCGATGGAGCTGATGACATAAATTTGGACAATGAAGATGAAGAAGATGATTATTTTGATATTTCATGTATCATATTTTCAAAGACTTTTAATTTTCAATAATCTACAACTTCATCAAAGAATATTTTGTTTATGGTTATTTGGATTTTCAAAGACATTTTGAAAGTCTTTTTAATAGATATAATAGCCCTTTTGTATATTACGTTTTTTTTCGTAAAGCCCGCGTTTCACTTTGCTCTTTAAGCCCCAAGACCCTTGAGCGTTTTTTTGCGCTTTGCGCTTTTGACAACTATGTTCATAACAAATCATTTAGATATTATTATGTCAATGACTATTTTTGAAAATAATTTTTAAGAAAATATTTTTCAAGATGTGTCAAATTCTTTCTATTCGGGGTGAATTTTGATTATCTTATTTAGGATTTCAAACAATATCATTTATCCTTGATTTCACAGAGTTAATGAAATGCACGAGTATTAAATGCATGTTTCATGTATAATTTTTTTTAAAAATTACTTCTACTGGTTGACGTAGTTGGTACCTACATGAGTGTTTACTTCAAGCGGATGCAAAATATCTTGTTCAGTGCTTGATCTCCCCATACAAATGGCTGTTGCGTTATGACAAAATGCCTCCTGTGATTTACCTGACTGTATCTTGCCGTGGGTTATCGATAGTGGGCTGCTTGGGGTGAGCGATGTCACTTTTTGCACTAATATAATTTAGAATTGACTTAATAAATTGAGGTTCTAATAAATTGTTTTACGCATTTGTATAGTGAAAGATAAAATCTGACATGTTTGACATGTCATGCGTATATAAATAACAAACTCGTATAACATAACATATTCCTATTCTAACATAAGTATGCATAGAATAGGAATATGATCTATTCGTTGGTTTTTAATAATGCGTCAAATACACAATTTGACACATTGTGTGTGATTTCCTTGAATGTGCTTTGACATATTTTTAATTTATTTTTATATGCAAATTTCAGTAGATTAAATATTTCATTTGTAAGGCATGATTTTATGATTGGGTTAACCACCCATTCAGTTGACATATTATATTATGTGTGAAAGAATTAAATCCTTGGGAATCTAATATCTATTTGGGCTCTTTGGTTTATTACATATTCACTAGGGATTACCTAGATATTGTCTTAATGACTTGTTTATGCCACTTGAAAGCTTTAATTCTAGCGATATCCTCCCTTGTTACCTTATTATTATTATTCCTAGACTTAGGTTTTGTTCCATAATCAAATGGAACTTTTAATAGGTTGGTATAAGGTTATTTATTTGGATTTATTTTCTAGTTCTTTATTATTTTTGGCCTTATGACCTAAGTTTAGGTTGTGCCTTGGACCAGTAAATTTTCTAAAAATCTTATCTAAGTTTTCAATTTAATTTTTTAAAATATTATTTTTTATCAAAGTTTTCAATTTTCTAGAGTTTAAATTCTGATTATTTAATTTTTTGAAATTTAAATTATGATTTTGTGTGTGTAAATTTTTATTTTTCTTAAATTTTAATTTCTGTTTTTCTGAAATTTAAATTTTTTTTTTCTTTTTATCTGTAATTTAAATTATGATTTTTTTGTTTTAAAATTTAATTTCTGTTTTTTTTGTTTTTAAATTTAATTTCAATTTTTCTGTTTTTTGATTTTCTAAAATTTAAAACTTTAAAATTTAAATCATTTAATTTACCATTATTTAAATTTTTATTTTCATTTTTTTTAAAGTAGTTTGAATTTAATCTATGAGAACATACAAAGCATTATAAACTATCAAATTATCTAATTTACTAACATAGATTTTTCAAAATCATAATTATTGTCATAAGTGGATTTACATAAGAATTGAATTTTGTTATCTTAGAGGTTACCTTGGATACTCTTTGTGGATTTGAGCTTCTTGCTTATCTTTGGATCTCCTCCATGGACATTAATTTTTATAATGACCCATCTTCTTGCACTTAAAGCACATTACATGTTCCTTACTCTTTTGACGTCAGTTAATGATACCTCCTTCACTAAGGGTTGTGCAAGAGTTTTCTTCAAGTAGGAGGACATTTATTCTTATTGTGTCCTATTTCTTTGCACAGAAACCATATTATTTTATCTTTATTTTTAATAGACAAAGTTATACTTGTGAAGTTCTCGGCAGTTCTCTCCTTAATTCTTGGTGATGTAGATTCTGGTTCATCCTTTTCTTTTTCTGATAAGGTAGATGCTCTGTTGATCTCAACTTCCTCTTCTAGATCCTCCTTTGTGCTTTTGTTCTAGTTTCAATGGATTCTCATGTATCTTGATTAATCTCATCTATAGATTTAATGCATTTTTGAATATACCTATTATGCACAAGATATCGTTAGACACATTATCGATTGATCCACAAAAAACCTGTCATATAGTGAGGCGGGCCGACCCGCCATCTTGGCGGGTTGGGAAATCCCCAACCTAACCCAAGGCGGGTTACTAGTTAGGTGCGCCAACGCACGAGCTCATCCAAAAATTAACAAAAAAAAATAGACAATGTTGAAATGTTTAAGTTTGGATCGTGGATTAGACGACTCAAACTCACGAGATCATTGGGTTTTTCCATTTTAGTTTTAAATTTTAGAAGATTTTTTTTTCTCAAACCACGGGCCAACTCGGAGCCCACCATGGGTCGATCAATCGACGTAGGTCGCGGGCCCAGGCAGGTCGATCTGTTTGAATCCGTCTTAAAATGAATTAATAAAGTCTCAATCTAACTTACTTAAATTGTTTAGCAAGGCAGGCCAACCCGACAGACCTAATCCGATGGCCCCAATCCTCTATTATTAATTAATAGATTAATTACCTTATCGTTTGCCTTTGAATCTGATCCTTTGTGTATTGACTTTTCTTACAACTTTGCCTTGTCTTTTGGTGGTTTAAAGCTTCTCATCAAAATGACTCAATCTTTAAAATTTACCTTGATGAAATATTCCATTTTCGACCTTCAATAATTGAAATTCTCTATTTCGGATAGTCCTGGTTCGTTAATGTTGTAGCCGAGTTTGAGTTGTACTTCCTGTGAGGAACTAGATGCGCTAAACACGCAAACACGCAGCGGAAAATACTAGTTCCTCCAGAAGATCCATGTGAAAGGAAAAAGAAATTACTACATATACTAAGCTTTCTAACATGATAGTATTAAACCTTTGTAGCGTGTTCACGGACTCCCGACAGCTCGGATCAAAACACGATCTCACGTTCGCGCCTCTACGATATCCACACGAACAAGCGTTCGTTTGTCTCACAAACTCACAAGTTGGAGATGAAACCACCTAAGGTTGTGCTAGCAACCTTAAGAAGGTTTCGACCAAGAGGAGAGGAGAGGAGAGGAAGAGGAAGAAGCTAAAAATGAAGAAGTTCTAAAAATTGAGAGGAAAAATGACTTAAGTATTTTCATCCAATGAAAACACCTAATGTGCATTAATTCCATTAATGAGTCTTAATGATCATTCACTCTCCATTAAGGACACATTTGAAAACCTCTCATTTTAAATTTAAATTTCGAAAATTAAATGACATGATTCATTGAATTCGAAATTCAATGAATTTCTTCATTAAGTCTCACTTGAGTCTAACTCAAGTCTCCTCACTTGAGTCTAACTCAAGTCCAATTCACTTGAGTCTAACTCAAGTCTAATTCATTCGAGTCTTACTCAATTAATCTCATACAATTCAAATTCAATGGATCACATTTCATTAATTTGAATTGACTCCTTGAGTCCAGTTTGAATTGGACTTAATCCAACTATTAGATCCAATTGAGTCTAACTCAATAAGTCCAATTCCAATGATTCATCATATGAATTCATCTCCAAATCTACTTGTTCTTTTAGTGTGACCTAATAGGTTCTCGTAACGTTGGCAATGTATCTAAGGAGGCGCTTGGTTCGGGTAAGGGAATGGGAAAGGATATGGGATTGATTACAAATATTAATGAAATGGGAATAATACCCATACCCCTCATATTAGTGGGGAATGGCCCATTCCTCTATTTAGAGGAATGAATCCGTGGGTCCCACCTTCATTTTCCCAAACCAAGCACAAGTTTCATTCCATTCCCATTCCAAACCCCCCAAACAAGCATCCCCTAAATCAACATTTAGATACATAAGCAATGAGTGACATCTAGCAAGACATCATTGCTACGCAAGTGACGAGAAAGTCGAGATCCGACCTAACCTGTCCGTGGCTATTATCTTATATGAATTGGTCCCTCTATCCTTGATATCTAGGTTGATCAATGAGGCATAGACCGTGTCATCCGTGTCATCCTCTTATCAACCTTTGTATTTCTTGATCTCTAAGTAGACACACTCAATTAAATAAGCTCAATATCTCATATTGACTCATTTGCGCATGGCCATGCTTTCTTGTGTCCTACTAATCAAGGGGTTTACAGATATCGCTTCCGTCATATGGAAGGGATAGATCCCATCTACATCACTCATATCCCTCCGCATAATTCATTGCATACCCAGTGATCGACTTTATTGTCCACCTTGTTACAGATGACGTTTGCCGATACCAAAGTACACAACTCCTTATGTAGGGAACCGTAGTGATTTCAGGTCAAAGGACTATTCATACCAATAGTCACATGAGAATGTTTATGACACTCATATAACGATCCATGAAACATTCTCATGGCGGGTCAGTCAGTATATAATTCTCTAATATATACCCATGTGTCATTCTGTATCTCATATCCATGACTTGTGAGATCAAGTCATCCGTTGACCTACATGCTAGTCTCAACACATTAATATTGTCCTTGTATATTAATGCTCGACTAGGAATAGTTAAGAGTAATGTTCTCTACAATATCTCACTATCAATTCAACCAATTGATATACTGTAGATAAGAACCTATTACCCAAAGACATTATTATACTTATTCAATTGGCACTGAACTAAAATAAATATAATAACCAACTTTGTCTTTTATTAATAATGATATATGATACAATAATGTGCCTTTTACAATCATCTCATAATTGGTACTAGGGCTAATACTAACACTTCCATCGTCCTATTCTTTTACAATAAAAAGAACAGAACAAAAACAAACCACTAAAGTTAAAAAATAAAAAAATTGAATTGCAAACTGATTCTGCTAATTTTATTGCTTGAATGAGAGTAAAGCCTCTTCAAAGCGACCTGCTCTGATACAATTGTAGGATGGAGTGTGTTGTTTATTTCATCACTTTTTTGTCAATTGTGCTTATCTACAATTTAGTATGTAGTGGAAATATACAATGCAAATAATAAAAAATAAACCACAATGAGAATACCAGGATTTACTTGGTTCTGTAGCCCCCAAGGTTCCTATTCCACGACCTATATCTCTAGCACGAGTAATTATCTTTCTCCTTTTCAAAAATTCTTTGTAAGTGGAAAAAACTTTTACTAGTCCTATCTTTATAACATTAGCACAATACAAAAGGTTTTAAAAATATAACGATATTGGAAATTAGTCTTTATAGAATTTGATCCCTTCTAAAAACCCTGAATGTAGCAGCACTCGTCTTGACACTTCTTAGATCTCACTAACAGTAGAGTCATTGATAGCTTTGGATGTAAAAATGAATGTTGAGTTCTTTTTTTCGAGATATGCTCGGAAACCTTTTATAAAAGTTTTTCGATGAACCGATCCTCTTGTAAATCAAGATCTTGGCCGTGAGTTTAGACCTATTCTTCCAAGTCATTTATTTTTTTTGATCGTTTGATCCGTTCGGTCTACCAAACACCTTTTTTGATCATCTTTTTTCTCTAATCCTTTCGGTTGACTAGAGTATTTTTCAAGTGATTGAAAATTAAAATAAAACAAAAATAACTTTATGCAAACTTAGGATTTGAATTTGTGACCTCTTGCAAACAAGACATGTGCTAACTAGTTGAGCTACAGAACCTTTAGTTCAAAATTCCATGAATAATTTATTTAACTAATTCATCCATGAGTCAACTTTGACTTTGTAGAATTTTAACCTTGTCTAGTATCTTAATCGACGTACTAGAATTTCTCCTTGCTTAAAGACTCTTCACCTCTAGGATTTCACTTATTGCCCAACTTTATAATGCCATGAGTTCCACTTGCCCAACCTCTAGGGCTTCCATATTTGACTAAAGTTTTCTTCTTTAGGACTTCTCTCTTGCCAAACATCCGACCTCCCTTTGACCTATTTGGACTTTACACCTACCTAGATTCACTCTTTAAGGGTTTCCTACAACTTGCTAGGACTTTTACCTTGCCAAGTATTCGGTCTCCTTTGACCTGCTTTGACATCACACCTACCTAGAGTTCATTTCTCTAGGATTTCCCATCTTATCTAACATGTAGTCTCTTGTGACCTGCCAGGACTTACACCAACTACCAAGCATCTTGGCACTTTTAACTTGTTTGGATTTTACACTTATTAACTCTTAGTTAATAATGACTGAAGGTAGATTGTTCTAATAATCTCCCTCTTATACTTATTCAAATGTATTGATCAAACATTAAAACCGTAAACTAGAAGTCCATTGTACCAATATTTTCTTAGTTTTTACAAGTGTATAATAACTTATAGTTTATTTATTTTTTTGCCACTCTTGAACTTTCTCATTCCACCTCTAATATTTTTTATTTGGCGGGTTAAGTCGAGTTAAGGCGAGTATGCTCTTGGCCACCGTATTCAAATTTGATGCCATCTTATCTCATGTCGAGTTAAGTTGCCATGTATTTCTCCATATACTTGTGCTTTTACCTTCTCCTTAAAAATACTTTGCTTTCCATCCTTTAACTTCCATTATTTGATCTTAGGAACAATGCACGTTTCTCTTTTATTGCTACTATTCTTGAGGCACATATTTAATAACATTAATTTATGTTGGGTGGTTAAGTTTTCTCAAAGGATAACTTTACAATTTTTTGAATCTCTTTTCTTGAATATAAGAAAGTCAATTTGCAACTTATTATTCTCATTTTTTAACATAACCAGGTATTCTCTCTTATTGAAAAAATTTTAGTTAATAAGTTCATAAGCCATCACTAAATCTAATATAATTTTTCTTTCCTCATTTTTTGGTCCAAAATCATGATCCCATGCACCTTATCATATTTCTCATTTATTACTCCTATAAGCTCATTTAAATCTCCTATTGAAATCATCTCATTTGTTGAAATTGTTTATACTACCTTATCTAGATTTTTCCTAATTTAGTTTTGATGTCTTCATCTATTTATGCTTGAGATGCATATATGCTAATTGTATTAATAGTTTTTTTTTGTTACCACTATCGGGAGAGTCATAATCATATCTTCCTAACTATTGCTACTTTCTCTCTTACGAGCTATCTATAAGAATACTTACTCCATTATTCATTTTACTCTTTTCTGTGTTTCTTGACTTAAAAAACTGAGTTTTCTATCATTTTTACCTTCTTACATACCCATTTTATTTCTTTGAAGTATAAAACATTAATTTTTCTTCTGATCATCGTATTCACTACCTTCATTGCTTTTCTAATGAGCATTCTTATGTTTCATGTTCCAAATATAAGACAATCAATATTCCTATAATATTTGCTTATCTAATTTAGGGTGTGAAAACTCTTGCATATTGAATACTATGCTCAAATTCTCATTGAGATATAGTGATTCTTGTATAGATGTTGCATTCGAACACTATAATACGTTCATTAACATAATAGTTTGATGGGTCCATACATAATGCGTGCCTTTGTTTAATGTTGACCGACAACCTAACACAACCTTCCTTTATTCAGGCTTAGGACTAGGTATGACGGAGTTTTTTTTTCATGAGCAGAATTACTTTACACATAAATATTTTTTGGTATTTATATGGATACTAAAATAGTCTATTTTTGTAGAATGATTTTAGGTTTCATTACTTCTTATTTAACCTTATAAATTATTTTCAAGATCTTTATTTTAACTTTATGCATAGGGAAATCAATTTCATTGATCAGATGGACTTATTTACAAGGTTCAAATATTGACTTTTTCAATAAGATTATCCACTGAGCTTAATTTTGCAGTGACAACACTACTATATTTACCGCCTAGTTGCTAGATCACTTATGAGTTATTATTTTTAGTTCTTCTCAAGCCTAGGAGTTGCAAACGTTAATTGCTTCATTTACGAGATAGACTCTATGCTTCATAATTGATGGTTCAAAAATCTTGACCCTTAACGGGTCAAGATTTACAATTTGGAATTGCCTGTTATGGTTCGGGTTATGGTTCGGGTCATGGTTCACTGCCGGTTCAATGGTCGATTTATTATATTTTATTTTATTTTATTTTTAAAATATCAGCTCCAATGAAGAAGGCAAATGGGTTGATTTATAAATGAAAAATGACTTGAATGAAAAGGTGTAACAATCCCATTGGTAAATTCAAGACAAATGGATTTGTTTACATTGAATGACGTTTAATGTTATAAATATTATTGAATGAGGCACATCTATTTTAAGGAAAGCCTCTTTGTTCTTCACTAAGTTTGCATTTTTAATTCTATATTTAAGTTTATTTATGTGTTTTTATCAACAAAAGGAATGACCAAGGAATTCATTCTTTATTCTTTTCTCTCCAACTATCTAATCAAGTAAAACATTTCTATCTCTCTTCCTATGATTTCTCTCTACAAATTTTTATCCTCCATTTCATCACACTCTTCCGTTGAATGTCACTATTTTATAATTATCATCGCTTTTACTATAATAATGTATCATAAACCACTAAACCAATTGTTTTTTATCTAACATTAACATTATTATATTTTAGTGTCATGAGATATTTATATATCACACAAGTTATATCTTTTGATCAATTTTGTATGCTTGGTGGTAGGCTCACTAAAATTTTATTTTTGAACAAATTATTGATGAACATATCATACAAGTTAATGTTCTTCATAAACTCAATAAGTTAGATGTTGGATGGATAAAAAAAAATAAAATAAGACCAACGAGGGATCTGCTAAGAGAACTAAATGGGATGAAAAAATTGAATGAGTTGAAAGTGGAATAGTTCCACATTGAAAAAATCGAGGCAAATGGGTTGGAAAATTAGTTCCAATAAAACTGTGAACTAGCCTTGCATTGAAAAAGGCAAATGCATTGATTTACATTGAATCAAACTATTAAAATGTTATGAATATTATTGAATGAGTTGAAAGTGGAATAGTCCCACGTTGGAAAATTCGAGGCAAATGGGTTGGAAAATTAGTTCCAATAAAAATGTGAACTAGCGTCACATTGATAAAGGCAAATGAGTTGGTTTACATTGAATCACACTATTAAAATGTTTTTGAATATTATTGAATGAGACTCTTTATTGATTGAAAAAATCTAGACTGTTAAAAAAAAAAAATCATCCAATGTTTTTTTTAGTGTAAACTGACAATTCAAACCGTGGGTCTATTGTGAGGTTGCCTTGGAAGGGGAGCTGTGGTTTTTTTGAGGGTGGCTTCTCTACATTGCATTTTCATTGGGACTTGACTTTTAAAAAGACTGTCAATCTCAATTTATTTATTTATAAATAAAAGAAAATAGGTTAATATGGGCATCTTCTAAGTTCTAAGTCCATATTTACAGTTAGACAAAACTAAAGTCGTGAGTTCTATGGATACTAAAAAAACACTATTAAAAATGATTTTAAGATATGGCCTAAATATTACTTGCGATCTAGTCTACATAAAGAGGTCAATGAAGGATAAGAATTATGTAGTCAACATAGTCAACATCAAATAGTTTGATTGTTTATGTAGAATTTAGATGATGTGTATGGACCTATAATTATTCTCTTTCTTACATCTACTTTTTCTATGTTATTTAGTTATAAATAAAATTTGAAGAATTCGTATGATTGATCTATATCTAAGCAAGAATCATGAAGAAGTAAATCACTTCTTGTCCTGAAATTATCTTTAAATTTTCTGATTATTCTGTTTTGAATGCCATTTTTCCTATGATTATCTTATATAATTTTAAATGTCTGTGATAATGTGTTTGTATTCCTGCAGCTTCAGGATGAAGTTATTATTTCGGATGCTGAGAGGCTGAAAATGACACAAGCTAATGTCAAGCTAGTTAGTCTCAACAATTTTTGGTAACTAGTAAATTTTTTTGGTAAATTGCACTAAGTGCCCATAGAAAATTTTGATGCATGAAATTTTAAAAAATTTCAAATTGTTCTCTGCACACTGATCGATCTATCATTCATTCACTGACTAAATGTCACCCAGCATTTTTGTGTATCATTTTCATCCATGTTAGCAAATATTTAATTTGATTGTAATTAAAAATTTGAAAACTCCTATACATTACTCTTGACGTACCACCACCAATCTGTTCACCATTGCACATGCCACTCTTTGTTGATCTTTCTTGCTAAGAATGTTGGCCCATATCACTTGATACTAGTGAACAAGGGGTGTGCTTTCACCTTATGCCAATATGTTGGGTCCTTGAGCAAGAGTGATAAAGTTGTCACGAAGCTAGAATGGCTTATCAATGGCAGAGAAAAGGGGGTGTCAGAAGGGGTGCAAATCATCTTAGAGTAGAAGGGGATGGACATAAGAATGGGGTTTTAGCATTCAAAGGGTGAAATTGGTAACTAAAAGTGATAGCTTATAGCATGCAATTGATCTATAGTCATTTGCCCCCGTCATTCATAAATAGATCCTTAAGCTTCTCAACCTCCCATAATTAGTTCCCATTTTTCGTGATCAATTTTCTTTCAACCAAAAACCCTTAGGAATTTCATTAGCCCCAAGGAGCATTCCATCTTAGGGATGGCAATTGACCTGCCTTGATGAGAACCTGCATGAAACCCACCCTCTTCCCCATGACAAGATTGAGCATGTTGGCTGGGCTTGATCCTGTCCCACATAAGAAGAGGGGTAGGGCAGGGTTTGGGAGGAAGGATTGTATGAATAGCTACTCCTGGACCCAAATGAGAGGTTAAATCCTCACCCCTCCCCTTCCCCCAATAGCGATTCCTACTCTTCTTCGGTGGTCTCCTTGTTATATAGGAGATTAGCAGTGACAACTTCTAATACAGTTCAATCTTCAAGCTAACTTTAGCCCTTTTGTTGATAAAAGTGCTTGGCTCATAATCTTTCCAACTTTGAAGCCTTGATTATTAGTGTTCCCCCATTTATATAACCCCCTTCCAAGTAGGTGATATATCTTATAGAAGAGCATGGCCTTGCTAAGAAGATGATAACGACCTTCTCTAGTTAAGATCCCCCATGCAGAAGAAAGTAAAAAGAGGCAGAGAAGAGGGTAAGAGAAGAATGGGGAAATAAGAGGTTGAAAGGCTTAGGCTGTCATTACTTCGAACAAGAAAAGGGGGGGAGTGAAAAGAAAGGAGAGAACAGATAAGGAGGAAAAAATATTGAAGGTTGATTTCCTTGTGATAGGTAGGAGGAAAATGGTATTGGGGTATAAGGATAAAATTACCCATTAGTCATCTCTTTTTGGTTGCAGTTAGCATCAACAATCTTTTTCATGATCACCAAATTACCCATCAGCCTTCCCTCTCCTTTAAGGGCACAGTCGAGCTGACAGACTCAACTGCAAGCACTGACCATGGTGGTGGTGTTACCTATGAAGAGCCACACAAGTACTTGCAACAACGTCAAATTGTGCTACCCTTGGAAGTTGGCTGGTCAATCATTGTGATAAAGTCAGCTCTCCTGAAGGACATCATCATATCAGCATTATCAAAATAGCTAATGTTGATCTTTTTATTTGGGTTCTTAGTATGCACAGTGGTGAGGAACATCAGTGAGGGTTGGGGGAAGAAAGACATTAATTCGTTGATGTAATGGGTGGTGAGTATGTATGTTTAAGGGGGTAAGACAAGGCAAAAAAAGCCAAGGGTGACATGGAGTGGTCAGTAGCCCAGGTGATTCAATAGGGTTAGGTGTGTAATGGATGGAGGAGGTGCAATGTGTGTAGATGGCCATGCAACAGTAGTATTAGAGCAAAACAGTGAGCAAAAATAGTCCAAATCCCTTCCATGATGTCTTTGGTGTAGTATCCCTTTTGCGATTCGTCAAAGTAATTGACGCAAAGGGGCATTTGTATAGTTGAAATTTCTCTTCTGAAGTAATTATAACCTTAGCGCTGAGTGTTGACAAGTGACCTTTCAATGAGTAGTGCCAATGTGTTAAGGGGAAGTGATGTGGTATGGGTGAAAATCATTAGCCTTGGGTGTGACAGGCCAATGAAAAATAATGAGAGAAGACAAAAATAATTCAATATTTATATACATAATTTTATAAGGTGCAGGGCTAACTAAACTCTATAAAAAATTAACTTATAACATAAAAGTTATTAATATCTTTGAAAAAAAAATTCTACATGTTGCCTTTTTATATATTCTATCATGTCATAACATTTTTGCACTTTACCCCTATTAATCTTGTTTCAGATCGGGGCTAATATTGCCAGCTTTAATAAGATCAAGGATCAAAATTTCGTTCCGTGCTGCTCGGCAAAGACAAAATTTGCCGTTCTGCTTGACGCATGAAACCTTATTTCGTTCGTCACAATAGCGACAGGAGGAATCACGTCGTGTTCGTCGCGCGTGCAACGCCAACCAAGAATCGCGAGGTAGACGAAGGCAACCTTTAAGCGAGGAGGCAGCTGCGAAGCGACGAGGTAGCAGCAAGCGTCACTCTTTGAATAGGTATGAGTTTAATTTGCCCTAAATGCGAGCTGAGGCTCACCGAAGGCGAGGGAAGCTCACTTGGAAGAGTCACGGGACCTCCGATCATCTTCGCAGAACTACAGAAGATTCGAAGGCGTTGCAGGCGGGGCCGGAGGCGTTGCAGGCGGGGCCGAGGCGTCGCGGGATGCTTCCGGCGCCACTGAAAGCATTGTCGGACGCCTCACCTGTTGCCTCCAGCGTCGCCCGACGCCTCGCGTCCGCTCGCGGGAGCCCTCCAGTGCGGCGCCTGTGTTTGCGTTTTTATTCTTTGTGAAGTTCGTGAGAAAATAAATCCCAGCATTTATTTAATTAATTGAAAACTTTTCTAACTTGATATTTCAAACAGACTTTTCTAAACTCCGATTAAATTATCCCAATAAAATATAAAAAAATTTAAAAATAAAAAATTATTAATTAACATTTTGAAAAATTAGATTTATTGATTTAAATTTTATTTAAAAATTCTAAACAATTTTTTTAAAAATTCTAAAAAATCAGATTTATATTCTGATAATTTTTAAAAATTATTTTGTATTTTTTACTGTTTTACATAATTATTTAAATTATTTTTTAAATATATATTATTTAAATTAATAATTAAATTAATAAATAGTTAATTTATATAATTATTATATATAAAGTAGTATTTTTGTGTTAATTTATATACTTATTATAGATAATATTTTTTTATCTCTAGAGTTGACCTAAGCAGAATGTTGCAAGAACCAATACTTTCATTTGATTCACGCCGTTCCTTTTGGTATTAGTAATGTACATATTATGATGTATCAATCAAGCTTGGTATCAATTTTAATTAAAGTCTAGATCCATTTTCTTAAATGAAAACTATATTTAATTATTTTTTCAAACAATATTATGTTGTTCAATAATTGAGAATTTATATAAAATCAATATACAACTTATTTTTAAATTATACACAATAAACATATTTATCTAATAATTACTATATATATATATACCGAAACCGTATCGTTCTGGTCTGGAATCGAAATCTCGGCACGGGTCGAGATTCAAAACCTTGAATAAGGCTCATTTTTTGTTAGCCGAAAGATGCCACCCCAGGATGCTGATTGCAATACTGAATCCTTTCAGTCATGTCATAACACTTACGAGCTGGCCTCTATTAATCTTGTTTCAGATGGGGGCTAATATTGCCAGATTTAATAAGGACTTATTTCTTGTTATCCGAAATGTGTCACCTCAGGGTGATGAGTGCAAATTCTGAAACCTTTCAAGGGCACCTAGTACAGTTTACCCTTTCTTTACTTGGTTGTTGTAATTATATTGCTTTATTTCAGCTCCAAAGACATTTTCAAGCAGACAGTTTTCAGTGGATTCAAAGATTGAAACAGAAAGAACAAACACTTCTGAGGCGTCTTTTGAGGGTAGGAAATATTGTGTCCTTTTCATTATAGGAATGTAAATGATATAATCATATTTGTGACTGCACTAACATAGTATGTTGGAAAGGTTATGAGGATAGTGGAAGCTCTGGAGAGCAAGGGTTACAGGATACCTCTGATGAAAGGTGAAGCTGAACTGTCTGAGAAGTTGGCTGCAATCGCAAGACGAGTAGGCCATCTGTTTAAATCTCATCTATTTAATCTTTTTTTCCCCGAACGTTCTTACTGAAATGGCATTTGATTCACTTGAAGCTGAAAGGTCCTGGAACAGAGTTATCGAGCAGAGTACATAATCTTCTTTCTATAACCCGCATGCGCGCTAACTCTGGTGATTTCAGAGATTCCATCCATATTCTAGGGTCAGCAAAGTTGCAGGAGCAAAGCCTTTGTGACTTGCAAGAGGTAAGGTTTTGTAGCTTCATATGTTATCGTCCTCTTCAATAATTTTTCATTATTCTTTTGGTAGGCACTTCAACAAGAAAATGAAGCGATTGCTAGGTTGGGCAATGTCTTGAAGCGAGATGTGAGAGATTTGGAGATCATCATGTCTGAGGGCACGGATATGTTGGAAGATGGTAGGCACATTTGGAAGATCCAATAGTTTATACTTAGTGTTCCCCCAAAATTGACTTTACTGCTAGGAGGCAGCAGAAGGAAATGAAATCAGACTGTACAGTGATGAAGAGGATGAAAGTATTCTAATTCAACTCAGCTAAACATCCTTGTATTTTGACAATACATTTTTCACTTCGGACCACTTCATTTTTTTTCGGCAAAAAGTTTCTAACATAGAGTTGACAAAGTCTTTGGCAATTCTATTAACAGAATTTTATCTACCATGATTCTGTTACACCTTTTTTTTATTTTCATTTTGGTCTATTTAAGATTTTTTGGAATCTTAGCCAAATAGTACGTTATGAATTCCCCTTGTGAAAATGCAATCTTTCTGTCATATGATAGATATCCTGCTAGTTGTTTCTGTTTGGTAGTTTGCGTTGTGCTAAATTTGTTTAAACATTTTTGGTTCGAGAATTTTTGGCCTAGTCGAAAAGCTACATGAGTTTTTAGTTTCTTATTATTGAGGTATTCTTAAAAAGGATTCGGCAGGTCACGGTCTTCGGGTAGTGGCTTGGACGTCACTCCTAGTAAGGAACGTGGCAATAGGAAATTTGTTGTGGATGTTTATAGCAAATTTTAATTTGTCTTCCAGTAAATGCAGTCAGAGGTACTCAAGTCAAGTTGAGGATCTAGCTTCACTTATTCCTATTGAACCAAGGTCAAAATGATTGGAAAAATCAGGCATTCACAACCAACAGTGAAGGATTCATTGAAAAGATAGATCAGCAATCCTTTTAAGAAATGAAATAAATTTCGTTTTATACATACGTGAGAAAGCTAACAAATAAAAGAACGAAGATGATTCTTCTTTCTTTTGTCAGTCAGGAATCATGTTTATCAAGGTCACGCACATTTTTGTTACTCCAACTGTCAGACCAAAGATAAGCAACTAGAAGGGGAAGGGTGAATATTTGTTGTCGATTTTTCTTTTGTGTTTTTATCTACAATGTGTTTTATAGATGATTATTCAAGATACGAATACATCTATTTGATGCGCCGTAAGTCTAAATACTTTGATAAGTTTAAAGAATATAGGGCTGATGTAAAGAAACGTCTTGGTAAAAGTATCAAGACACTACGGTCTGACCGTGGTGGCGAATACCTCTTTTGAGAGTTTAGGAATTATTTATCAGAAGCAGGGATCCAATCCCAATTGTCTGCACCTGGTACACCCCAACAGAATGATGTGGCAGAACGAAGGAATAGGATTCTTATGGAAATGGTTAGATCGATGATGAGTTATTCAGAATTACCAAATTCGTTTTGGGGATATGCTCTGGAAATAGCAGTGTACATTCTGAATATGATACCTTCTAAAATAGTTCCTTCTACTCCCATGGAATTATGGAATGGGCGTAAGCCTAGTCTAAATCATATCCGAATATGGGGTAGTTCAGCACATGTGCTGAAGGGAGATACTGACAAGTTGGAATCACGTACATAAGTGTGTCTGTTTGTGGGATATCCTAAGGGAACGAAAGGTGGTTTGTTTTACAATCCTAAAAATCTCATTGTTAGCACTAATGCTCGATTTTTATAGGAAGATTATGTAATAAACCATAAGCTCATAAGTGAAGTTGTTTTAGAAGAAATAAGAGAGGACATGTCTACTTTAGTACCACTAGTACAAGATGAAGTATCACAAGAAACTACAACACGTGTCACACAGGATACACAACCGCAGACAGTGTCTCGTTGTAGTGGGAGGGTTGTAAGGCAACCTGAAAGATTCATGTTTTTGGGAGAGTCTTCGGACTTGATCCCGGGTAAACATGAACCTGATCCCCGGTCATATGACGAAGCACTCCAAGATATAGATGCAGCATCTTGGCAAAAAACGATGAATTCTGAAATAAAATCCATGTATTCTAATAAGATATGGGAGCTTGTAGAACCACCTAATGGTGTAAAAGCCGTTGGATGCAAGTGGATCTACAAAAGGAAAAGAGGGACAGACGGGAAGGTAGAAACCTTCAAAGCAAGACTTGTTGCGAAAGGGTATACTCAGAAAGAGGGAATCAATTATGAGGAAACTTTTTCGCCGGTAGCTATGCTAAAATCTATTCAGATACTCTTATCCATTACTGCTCATATGGATTATGAGATTTGGTAAATGGATGTCAAGACAACTTTCCTTAATGGAAGTCTTGAAGAAAACATTCATATGAAGCAACCAGAGGGGCTCATTGAAAAGGGCAAAGAACATCTAGTATGTATGCTGAATTGGTCCATTTATGGACTGAAGCAAGCTTCAAGATCTTGGAACATCCTGTTTAACGAAGTAATCCAATCATACGAATTTATTCAGTGTCCGGATGAGTCTTGTGTATACAAGAAGTGTAACGGAAACGTGGTGGTATTTCTTGTACTATACGTAGATGATATTTTGTTAATTGGCAACAATGTCAAAGTGTTATCGAATGTAAGGGTATGGTTATCCAAAAAATTTGATATGAAGGACTTAGGAGAATGTGCACATATTCTTGGGATCAAAGTCATAAGGGATCACAAGAAAAGGATGTTGTGCCTATCCCAAGCATCATATATAGATACAATCCTTGCTCGTTTTAGCATGCAGAACTCAAGAATGTGCACATATTCTTACCTTTTAGGCATGGAGTAGCCTTATCTAAAGAGATGTCTCCGAAGACATCAAAGGAGATAGAGGAAATGAAGGCAGTTCCTTATACTTCGGCTGTAAGAAGCCTAATATATGCAATGCTGTGTACGAGACCGGATATCTATTTTGTCGTGGGCATGGTTAGCAGATATCAAAGTAACCCTGGATAGAGACATTAGACTGCTGTAAAACATATATTGAAGTACCTAAGAAGGACTCGAAATTATATGATAGTTTACCAAGCAGATGATTTACTCTCTGTGGGTTACACGGATTCGGATTTCCAATCAGATAGGGACAACAGTAAGTCTACATCAGACTATGTGTTTACTTTAGGAGGTGGAGCAATTGCATGGAGGAGTGTTAAGCAGAAATGCGTTTCAGACTCAACCATGAAAGCTGAGTATGTAGCAGCCTCTGAGGCAGCCAAAGAAGTTGTATGGCTCAGAAACTTCCTAATGGACTTAGATGTGATTCCTGGTTTGCCCAAAATCATCACAATTTATTGTGATAATAGAGGTGCAGTTGCAAACTCAAAGGAACCACGAGCCCATAAGGCAAGTAAACATATAGATCGCAAGTACCACCTGATACGAGACATCGTCAAGAGAGGAGAAGTTGTTGTCACCAAGATTGCATCAGCAGATAACCTGGCAGATCCTTTCACTAAGGCCCTTCCGGCGAAAGTTTTTGATCGGCATGTGGAGGGGATGAGAATTAGATGTATGACAGTTGATATGGCAGCTTAGTCTTTTAGTATAAGTGGGAGATTGTTAGAGTGTATACTAAAATCTTAGCTTTTGTAAACATTTATTTTTGAAATAAAAGAATCACATTGGTCAAATGTCTACATTTTATTTGTTAAGTGTAGTTGTTCAATTAATTTATATTGTAGATAACATGGTGTGTGGTGTCACACACAGAAGATCATGTTATCAGTTCTTTATAAATTATAAATAGTTGCTCACGACTAAGATGGAAAGGATCAAACCATTGGAATAGTCGTAGTGTAATTAGGTATTAGTTTATCTTGACTAATAAATTACACTAGTACACTCTAAGTGTATTGAGTAGGACCATTTTAGGTAAGTTCTTTTTATACTGACTTAATAAAAGAACTAGACCTTAGTTATTATGGAAGTGTGTGCTCTTAATTCTAATATAATAACAAGCACATATATTTAGTATTTATTTCTTTAACTTATCAAAGGGTGAGATTTAGCTTGATAAATCAATAGGCCCGATAAGTTGGGAAATGATATTACTTATAGTGTGTGTTGTTGATTATAGAAGGAAACTGTGTCCTAGTAAATCTAGGTTGAGAATGTCCCCAAGAGGAGCTCATAAGGATTGTCATGTTAAACCCTGCAGGTGGACTTAGTTCGACATGACAATGAGGTTGAGTAGTACTACTCTTGGACTTAGATATTAATTAAGTGAGTTGTCAGTAACTTACTTAATTAGTGGACATTCGTTATCTTAAACACAGGGAGACTAACACACTCATGATAAGAAAGAGAGCATAATGTCATTTGGGATTGGTGCGGTAGTGCAATAATAACTCTCTAGTGGAATGAGTTATTATTGATGAACTTGAGTTGTGTGTTCGGGGCGAACACGGGATACTCAAGCTCATCGGAAGGCCAAAACCAATTTCTCCTCTAGGTCCCTGTCGTAGACTCATAAAAGCCTCAAGTTCATCCATATAAAGCCCTTCTTGGTGTCCAAAAAGAGGGCCGACCGAAGGCTTGGTGACCAAGCAAGGGCCGGCCACCATCTTCTCTTAAGGGGGTCGGCCACAAACTTTGTAAAGGGGCCTACCACAATACTTCAAAGATGAGGGGGTGTTTTGAATTTTTAAAATCTTCTCTTTGTAGATATTTACAAGTTTTAAAAGAGATTTTTTAAAATATAAAACTTTCCTTATTTGAATTATGTCACATGGTTTAATAGATAGTTTAAAAGTTTTAAAACTTTCCTTTTTTAACCATCCACATGGTTTTAGAAAAAAGGAAGAGAAGTTTTAAATTTTAAATCTTTTAATTTTGAAACCATGGTTAAAAAAAGGAAATTTTAGAAGAGAAATTTTAAATTTTAAAACATGATTTTAATTTTTTAAAACTTTCCTTTTTTAACATCCACTTTAGGAAAGAGAGCTTGTAAAATTTTATAAGAGAATTTCTTCTTGTAAAATTTTATAAAAATTATTTTCTTCTCTCCTTGATGATGTGGCCGACCACCCTTTCTTGGTGCCCAAGCAAGGGGCCGACCAATCAAAGTTTAAATCAAATCATGATTGATGATTGATTCAATCAAGAGGAAAGAAAAGGAAAAATAAAAAGGAAAAACTAGAGGAAGATTTTAATTTTTGTAAAAAGTCTTCCCTTATTTGCCTTGGGCAAGTAATATAAAAGAAGGAGAGGGGAGACCTCATGAGATAACAATTCTTATTCTCTTGTTGGTGATCCTCTTGTGGTCGGCCCTCTCTCCCTCTTCTTTTCCCTTGCTCTCTTTTCCTTGGTGGTGGTGGTGGCCAAAAGTTTGAGAAGGAGGAGGAGCTCTTGGGTGGTGTTCATCTTGGAGGATCGTCGCCCACACGACGTCCAAGGCGAGGCGAGGAATACGGCAGAAGATCTCGAGGTCATTAGCATACAAAGAGAAGGTATAACTAGTAATTTTCTTCCGCATCATACTAGTTATTTTTCTTTGTATGAATTCCAAACACAAGAGGCAATAGATTCTAGTTTTATTCGAATTTGTGTTTTTTTTTATTTTTCGAATTTGTGAGTCGATTGTTCTTTTTGGTTAAACCTAGAGTTATATTAGGAAATTAAATATTAGCTTTCCTTAAAAGACTTTGTCTAGGAAGTGGTGGTTGCTCCCATATCCAAGAAGGCCTAGTATCTCACCATGTTTAACCTGGAAGTCAATTTTGGAAATTAATATTTAATTGAATTTATAACGTAGGTGGATTTGGATCAATAGTGTTAAGTTCCGCTTGCGATCCAAGTCTAAACCATTAAGAACAGATAAGTTAAAATTGAAATCAATAATGTTAAGTTTCGTTTGCGATCCCTAATTTAACTTCTAAAGAACACAATAGGTTATTTAGGAAAGGTTCGACACTTGTACAAAATTTTTATACATTGGAACCGGTACGATCTTCCTAGGACTAACCAACATCACCAACCTGCGACTTGAAGAAGATCAAACAATTGTGCATCTACACTCGAGAATTAAGGAGCTCATCACTGAACTTTCAAATCTCAGAGAAAAGGTAAGTAACCGAGATTCGCTAAGGTATGCACTCAATGCATTCCCTAGGAATACAAAATGGGCATCACTAGTAGATGTCTTCTATAATTCTAAAGACTTAGAAACAATTACCTTGGAAGAATTATTTTCGACATTTGAAGTGCATGAATCGAGATGTGCAAGTATGAAGGAGCCAAAGTACAACATCACCCTCAAAGCATCGAGAGACGAACCTGAGTCAGAGTCTTCTCTCGATGACAAGGAAATGATAATAATGGTAGGGTGTTTTAAGAAATTATGTAAATCAAGAAAAACTAACCATCCGTAGGGTAGAAAGAGGAGGGCGATCAGATGCTACCACTGCGACGAGGAAGGGAACGTCAAAGACAGTTGCCCCAAGCTAAGGAACAAGGACAAGGACAAAGGAAAGAAGCTTGTCTAAAATAATAAGCATAAGACTCTGAAGGCGAAGTGGGACGATACGTCGTCCGAATCGGAAGTCGAGGCCTTCTCTGGACTTGCATTAATGGCAAGTCATCAAGATGAGGACTATGATTCATGCTCGTCCGAAATGAGCATCGAGATCATCAATGAAGGGGGAGCTACGTCGGAAGAAAGCAGCAGTTCAGGGGGAGCTACGGATAACGAGATCGACAAGGTAAGTCAGGTACGATCTCTTCCTATAAACAATTTAAGTTTGTTAAATTATTAACTAAAGATTGCTGCAAGTTAGAAAAAGAGATTAAAAATTTAAAAGTAATTCTAGCTAAATCTTGCCCATTAGAAGAGTTAGACAAAGCAAAATTAGAAAATGATAATTTGCAAAAACAAATAAGTAACTTGAAAAATCATGCATGCTCATCTAATACAAGTTTTAGAAAATTCAATAATCTAAATTGGTATTTTAGATATCACAAGGGATAAATTAGAAATATTTCAAAAAAATATGTCCTTAAGAAATACCTAATTAACCCAGTTGGCTGGAACCTATATTGGGTTCCGAAGTCATATTTAACTTGAACCTTAATTTAGATTTAGGGCTTAAAAGAGAGTTCATTAAATGTTTAATTTCTTTATGAGTCTTTGTCTAGAAGTGGTTGATGATCCAATAACTAAGAAGACATAGTGTCTCGCCATAGTTTGGAAGCTAAAATATTGAAATAAAATGTTTAATTGACAAACTGATAAAGCATTAAATTAGGATCAGTTAATGCTTTAGAATTTTTTTTCAAATATTTTTGGAAATGTCTAACTTAGATTTTTTTCTTAAAACTATTTTTTGCAAAAACTTAGCAAAATTATTTTTTAATAGTTACTCAAAAATATTTTGCTGCTTGAAATTTTTTTTACTTAGAAAATTTCTCAATTTTTTTGTAAAGTTGTCTAACTTAGAATTTTTTTTAGAAAGTCTTTTTCTCTGCTTGAAATTTCTTTTACTTAAATTTTTTTCTAGAATTATTGCAAATTTTTGGTGATAACAAAATAATTTTCAAAAAAATTTCAAAGTTTTTAGTACCCTTAGATTTTTCTTAGTACCCCATTTTTTATGTGATCAAAGGGGGAGAAGGAAAAGATTAACTCTATGGGGAGGCAGATTAATTTTTTATTTTTTGGACTTTATTGCAGAATTTATTATTTTAATTTTATGTCTTTTTACCCTAGCTTAACTTGGATTGCTTACATCAAAAAGGAAGAGATTGTTGGAACCCCAAGGATGTTTTGATGTGATCAACCAAGTTAGGTTAGGTCATGTGGTGTTTTAACCTTGTGTCTAAGTGTGCAGGAGCTTAGGAACACAAGAAGTTGAGCAAAAGACGTAGCTAGCGAGAAGGACGACACGAGAGAGAGTCGACGGGCTTGGTGCGTCCAAGGGACGAGGTGCTGTGGAAGAGTACGCGAGCGGGTGAGAAGGAAGCGCGCGGCGTTTTCGAGGGACGAGAAGCCGGAGCGGAAGGTTACTCGAGAAGGTCGAAATTGGGTTCGGGTGAACATTATTTCGGTTGGTTGAAATCACCCAAGCGAGCAGAGCTGGAGCGAAAGACCCGAACCGAGGCGAGCAGCACCGGAGCAGAGGGCCCGGACCGAAAGTCAACTATATTGACTTTAGTGGTCCGAGCGCCTGGACTGAGCGATTGCGGATGCCCGGAACCCAATTTTGACCGGATCGTGTTTGACCATGATCCGTTATGAAGGGGATAAAACTTTATCCCTCTCTAGGCACCTGAAACCCTTCAGGCGTCCCGACAAAGGCTATAAATACAGCCTTGGTCCAGAATCTTTTAAATTCAACAAGCAATTAGTAATACAACACTTGTGCACTTTCTTGTTTTGTTTAGCTTCTCTTTTCTGTGCTTTCACTGTTGTAAGAGGCTTCTCCGCCTGAAGGAGATATTTAGTGCGATTCATTCCTTGGATTAACAACCTCCCCGGTTGTGACCAGGTCAAGTGTGCGAGCCTCATCTTTTCAGTTTCGCTCTTTATTTAATTTATGCAATTGTTACTTTAAAAGTCCGAGAAGGGTATTTTATTTTTAATTTGTGCAGTGCTATTCACCCCTTTCTAGTCGACCAACTGAGCTCCAATAGGATTCACATATCCCACTGAAGACGGAGCTCTCGACTCCTGCGACAAATGGGATGCAACAACCCATAAGAAGATTGAAGCTGATGCAAAAGCAACCTAGACCCCCCAATGTGGCTTAATGAAAGAAGAGTTAAACCAGGTCAACCCCTTCAACAGTGCCAAGGAGTTATGGGAAAAATCTAATCAAGCTGCACGAGGGCACCTCCAACACTAAGGTAAGCAAATGGGACTCAATTTTAAATAAGTTATACAATATAAAATGCAGGATGGTGAGTCAGCGAGTCAACTCCACGCTCAAATTCAAGATATGCTCAACGACCTCCATGCAATTGGTCAGAAGGTGGAAAATCATGATGTTATAAGGTATGCCCTTAATGATTTTCCAAGGAAAACTTTGTGGGCATCCATGGTGGATGTTTACAAAGTTTCTAAGGATCAATCTTTAATCAGGTTAGATGAGTTGCTTCTTGAATTTAAACTTCACGAACAGACTAATGCACTTTTGATTGAGAAAGATATCGCATTGGTTGTAGGTACAAGTAAGACAAAGGAGTTTAGGAAGAAGTACCAAATCGAACACGAGTCTGAAGGTGAATCTGACTCAAAAAATGACAATGAAATTATCGCTAAACTCATGAAACTGGTACAAAACTGTACAAGAAGGACTTCACCAAACAAGATATCAATATGGTGACTCAATCAAACATGAAGCAAGGAAGAAGGAAGGCATTGAAGGCAACGTGGTTCAAGTCATCGGAAGAGTCAAACGAAGAAGAACAAACTCAATCAAGCTTATTGGCACTATCAGCACAAGCTCATGTTGTTGAGACTAAATCCAAGTCTGAGATAGAATCAGAAGCTGAGTCCAAGCGAAGCCACGAATCCGTATCCAGTTCAGAAGGTTCCCAATCCACTGTAAGTATTTCTTTAATTAGATCACGTAATTTAATTTCCCACTTGTCTAGAAATTTAGCTAAATCTAACCTCTGGGTCAAGTCACTCCAAGAGGATGACAAAGCCCTCAAGAAAAAGATTGACCCAAGTTCATTAACTGAGAAGATACAAATGGAACTCCAACTCAAGTCCAACTTGAGGAAGAAAATTCCAATATGAGAACTCAAGTTAAAGAACCTAAGGACATGTTGGAACAATTTACTTTGAGTTCCAAGAACCTTGACCTAATTCTTAAAAAATAAAGGGTCGTATACAACCGATTCAAACTTGGATATAAGGTCAAATGTTGATTCAAATCATACTCATCCTTAGTGAATCGACCAAATAAATAACTAGTTCAAGCATGGGTCCCTAAGTCTAACTTGATTAATCAAGTTGGACTTAATCAATATTAGATTCCCAAGAATTAAATTCACTATCTTGATAGACTTCATCGAAGCTATGATCTAGGGGGAGCCAGTAGAAAGACCATTTTCATTAGATATATTTGATATTTGATTTACTACTTTTCTCATGCATGCTTAGATTAGGGTAGATAAGGACTTAGGCTTAATCGACACTTGACTAGTTAGACCAAAGAATTTTAGAAATAAAATTAAATATCTAATTTATTTAAAAGGTTTTGTCTAGAAGTGGTTGTTGCTCTAATACCCAAGACGGTCTCGTGTCTCGTCACAGCCTGTAAGCTAATTATTGAAATAAATGTTTAATTGACTAACCATTAAACCTTAGTCTAACTTAAATATAAATCAATCCTTATATTTCAATTTAATGTGAAGATAAAATTAATAACTATCTCACAAAACACATAAGATTCATATTTTAAAATTTAGAAAAGGGTGAGATGAATTTAGGGTAAAATTGAGAATTAGTTTTCAACCCCAATAAAACTTAAATTAATTAACTTAATTAAATGCAACCCAAATCTTAATTAACTCAAAATTTCAAACTCAATTATTTTTATAAACTTAAATTAAATGCAAAATCTTAATTAACTTTTGAAACTCAAATTAAAATTCAAAGTTGAATATCCTTCAAAATTCAAAGGTAAATATTTTTCTCAAAATGTAAACTTTAATTTTCAAAATCCAAACTTAAAAATTTTGAAATTTAAACTTAAATATTTCCAAAATTCAAACTTTAATTTTCAAATTTTAAACTTAATTATTTTTAAAATTCAAACTTTAATTTTCAAATTTCAATATTAAATATTTTTCAAAATTCAAACTTAAATATTTTTTAAAACTCAATCTTAAATATTTTTTAAAACTCAATCATAAATATTTTTTAAAATTTAAACTTAAATATTTTGAAATTCAAACTTAAATCTTGTTTTTAAACTTAAATATTTTTTAAATTTAGAGATAATCTTCTCAAACTTCAAAATTAAAATTAACTTAACTTCATCTCATATTAACTCAGAAGCTTAATATGTTTGATAACTTAGAAAGGATGAGACGGAAAATAAGGAAAATAGATAAATTTTTTTTAACTTTAATTACTTTTGTTACTCATGCTTAGAGTCTAGGGTTATACTCATGTTGTTAGTTTTGACTATTTTTTTTTTAAATTCTTGAGTTTTTTTAACTTAGTTAAAAAAAAACTTCTAAGTTATTTTTATTTAAAATAAGTATCTTTTCAAAGATACTAAGTCTTTTCAAAAGCTAAAGTCTACTTTAAAAAAATAATCCTTCAAAAATGAAGTATTTTTCAAAAGTAAGTTCCTTTTCAAGGCTTTTACAAAAATACTAAGTATTTTCAAAAGATAGTTTGTTTGAAACCTAATTAGTTTCTTCAAGAAAGATTTTTCAGAAGTAAGTACTTTAATTAAACTTCCTACTTGAAATTTTTTTTAACTCTCCTTTTCAAAGTTTTTCAAAGCAAAATTCTACTATCTCAAAAGTCAACTTCATTTCAAAATATTTTTCAAAGAATAAGTGTTCTTTCCAAGTTTAAACTTTGTCACAAGAACTAAGTATTTGAAAAACTAAAATATTTCATTTTTAAGTATTTTTTTCTTTCTCCCTAAATTATTTTTGATGAATGGCAAGGGGGAGAGAATGGTCAAAAGTTAAGAGAGAAAGTTATGCAGGAGTGATAAATTAAAGGGGAGCTAAATTGAAAAGATTATTTTCTTAATCTTTCCTTTAAAAGTTACTTTAATAATCAAACTTATTCTTAAAAATTTTTTTTTGTGTTTAATATTAAATTACTATGAAAGTTCTTTGTGTTTAAATTACTCTAGTATTAAATTACTATGTTTTTTTCCTTGAACTGCTATATGATTTTACTTAACTTTTGAACTAGGTTTCCATAATCAAAAAGGAGGAGATTGTTGGTGCAAGGAGCAATAGACGATCGCACCTATATTTTGATAATGACAAAGGGGTTCAAAGTTAAGCTGTCTTATGATCTAACAAGTTAAACTGAGTGTGCAAGGAAGTCTTAAGTGATATTAGGTAAAAGAAAGTCCTAGTTGAGATTAGGTAGGTGGAAAGTCCTAGCTGCGGTTAAGCAATGAAATCCTAGTCCGAGAGATCGGACAAAGTCTTGGCGGATTGTGGACATTGGACGAAATCCTAGAGTTGAGCACATTAGGTGAAAATCCTAGGGGTCACGGACACCAGGTGAAAGGCGGGATAGGTTGGGGATCGGACATCCAGCATGAAGTCCTGATGTCTTGGATGCTGAGCAAAAGTTTAGACAGTTTGGAGGACGGTTTGGTAAAAGGTAAACTCTCCTGAGAGAAGTAGGTGAGGATGTGCTACCTGAAGAGGAAACGGTAGGTGTCAGTCTGACCTAAAGTTTCAGTGAAACTCAAAGTTAGTACCAGATAGTCCAGAGGCTGTCAAAATTATTCTTTATATATTGTTTGCCTATTATTCTAACTCTATTTTGAGAAAGACTAACATTTTACAAGTTAGGATTTTACTTTGTTCGGTCGATCGAACATCCGTATCAGTAGACCAAACTCCCAAGAAAAAAGATCAGATTCTAGCTCGCAATGAGTTTTTGACAGAGGGATCAATCAACCAAATAGGGAGGTTCAGTTGATGGAATGGTGGATAAACAGCGAGTTGATCGGACTAGATATGCCAGTGAGGATAGCGGGATCAGTTGACTGAATGACAAGATCGGTCAACCGAACGAAGATCTCATCCTAAGCGGCAACATCTAGATGGAAAGTCGGGCCGATATAGAAGGATCAGTAAAAGGATCACGATGGACCAGTTGACCAATAAAAGTTAAGTCACGAACAGTGATCCCGAGATCAATGGATCGGATCAGGTTCAACTTGACTATAAAAGGAGGTCTCTACCAGCACTTTAGACCAAGGAATTCTCATGATCTCTCTATTGTGTGCTGCTCAAAAAGACAAGTCAACAAATCTATAACGTTGCTCCGATAACCGAAAGCTAAAACTCCAACTCTCTAAGTCATCGGTATAATTTTCATTGATAGCATTCAATTGTACTTGTACTTATCTTTATAATTCTGCGGATTAATAGTGGATTGTCCAAAGTAAATACTCAATAAGTGTGAGCCTTAGAGTAGGAGTTGTCAAAGGCTCCAAACCAAGTAAAACCAAAAGTGTTAGCATTGCTTTTATTTTCTTTTATTTATTCCGTTGTGTTTTACTCTACATGATTGTTTTACACGAAAAGTGTGAAAAAGTCACGAGCACTATTCACCCCCTCTCTAGCGCTTTTGATCCTACATTTTTTATACCTATTGTCTAGTCTTCTTGACCTATTAGGACTTTCCATGTTAAGTGACTTGCACACTTAACTCACATATTAAACATAAACACATAATATCTAACTTTAAACCCTTTGTCAAATATCAAAATACAAGTTCAATTATCGTTGTCAATTGCACCAACAATCTTTCCATTTTTGATGTTTAACAACACAGTTTAAAGTTAGAAAAATATACATTTCTTCTATCTAAATTTAACATTCTTTTTAACAAACTTAACTTTAGGTCAAAAGTAGTTAAACTTAAATTAAGATAAGAAATATTTGATAGCTTAAACTTAGATTAAAGTGTTAAAATTAAACTAGATAAAGACTTGATAACTTTAACAACTTTTCCTTTAGTAAAAAATGGTAAGCAATTAATTCATGCTTTAAGTTGAAAGTTCAATCAAAATTGAGATGACTAACTTAAACTTAACTTCAATCTAAGTTTAAATTTAAATTAATTTTTCTAAATTTATATTTATCTCAGCTCAATTTTTAAACTAATCTCTCCCTCTTTGACACACATTAAAATAGATATCATTGCAATATTTTCAAAGAAAATTTTAAACAACTTTTCCAACATTCTAAAAATATTTTCGAAAATAAATTTCTAAGGTAATGATGCAATTTTCAAAAATATTTTTCTAATGTAATGATGCAATTTAATGATGAGTGCATTTGTTAAAAATATTTTCATAGATTAAAATTTTTAATGTATTTGTGAATGTATTTTCAATGTATATTTGAAAAGCTTTCAAAAATCATTAAAATAATTTTGAAGAGAAAGTTCCAAAGTGTTTTCAAAATATTTTTCAAAGGTATTTAAAAGTTTCAAAAGAATTTTTGAAAATTAATTTCTAATATAAGTTTTCAAACATTTCCCTAATGCAACATGATGAATAGGCAATCAATTAAATGTTCAGTCGATTGTTCAAGTTTCAAGGTTGAAATGGTCAAATTTGGGTGGAGAGGGTTCGATCGATTGATAAGGTGATCGGTTGACAGAATAAGTCAAGTCATGTCACCTTTTTACAGTTTTGAGGTTACTCAGTCGATTGATAGGTTGATCTGTTGGAATGTATACTAAAAGCCTAGTTTTTTGTATAAACATTTATTTAGAAATAAGAATCACATCGGTCAAATATCTACATTTATGCTAAGTGTAGTTGTCTATTTAATTTATATTGTAGATAACATGGTGTGAGGAGACACATAGAAGATCATATTATCAGATCCTTATAAATTATAAATAGTAGCTCACAACCAAGATGGAATGAGACAAACTATTGGAGTGGTTGTAGTGTAATTTGGTAATAGTTTATCTTGACTATGATATTACACTAGTATACTATGAGTGTATTGAGCAGGACCATTTGAGGTAGTTTCTACTGACTATAAAAGAGAACAAAACTTCTGTTATTATGGAAGTACGTGCTCTTAACCATGATATAATAACAAGCACGTATATTTAATATTTATTTCTTTAATTTATCAAAGGGTGTGATTTAGTTCGTTAAATCAATAAGCCCGATAAGTTGGGAAATGATATTATTTATATGGTGTGTTGTTGATTATAAAATGAAACTGTATCCTAGTAATCTAGGTTGATGATATCCCCTTGAGGAGCTCATAAAGATTGTCATGTAAACCATGCAGGTGGACCTAGTCCGGCATGATAATAAAGTTGAGTGGTACTACTCTTGGAGCTAAATATTAATTAAGTGAGTTGTTAGTAACCCATTTAATTAATGGGCATTCTATATCTTAAACACAGGGAGATTAATGCACTCATAATAAGAAGAAGCCCATAATATAATTTGGGAATGATGCGGTAGTTCAATAATAACTCTTTAGTGGTATGAGTTATTATTGATGAACTTGAGTTGGGTGTTCGGGGCTAACACAGGAAGCTCAAGCTCATCGGGAGACTAAAACCAATTTCTCCTCTCGACCCCTGTTATAGCCTCTATAAATCCTTGTATCCACAAAGTCCACTTCTTACCCAAGTAATGGGTCGGACACATCCTTGCTTGGTGCAAGGGGTCGACCAAGCATGAGCTTGGAAGCCAAGAGGTAGCCGGCCAAAGCTTGGTGCCCAAGCTAAGGGCCGGCCACATGAAGAATAAAAGGAAAAGGAAGTTTTGTTTTGAAACAAAATTTTGTTAAAATTTTTTCTTATTTGTAGTTATCTACAATGGTTAAAAGAGAGATTTTATTTTGTTAAAATCTTTCCTTTTTGTAGTTATCTACAATGGATAAAAGAAAGATTACAATTTCCTTTTATGGTTTTAAAAGAGAGTTTTAAAATTTTAAAATCTTTCCTTATTTGTAGTTATCTATAATGTTTAAAAGAGAGATTTTAATTTTTTGATAAAACTTTCCTTTCTTGTAACCATGATTTAAAAGGGGAAGTTTTAATTAATTTTTCCTTTTTTGTAATTGTCTACATGTTTTAAAAGAGAGAGATTAATTCTAAAACTTTCCTTTATTGCCATATTCAATAGGAAATTTAAAAGAGAGAGATTTTAATTGTTATTAAAATTTCCTTTATTAAAAGGGAGGCCACAAATAAGGAAGTTTTAATTATGTTAAAAATTTTCTTTTTTGCCTTGACCAAGGATTATAAAAGAGAAAGAGAGGGTGCCTCATGAGTAGACACAACCCTAATTCTATTCCTCTCTTCTATTTTCCTTGGTGTGGTTGGCTTCTCCTCTCCCTTCTCTCTTCCTAAGGTCGGCGGCACAACCTTGCTTCCTCTTTCCCTTTCTTCCCTCTAGGGCCGGCACTCCATATCATCTTTATGGCCAGAGGTTGGAGAAGAAGAAGATAAGAAAGAGCATAGAGGTGGTCGATTGCTTGGAGAGGAAGAAGAAGAGAAGGAGTTTTTCCTATTTTGGCATCCCTTGGTGGCTCGAGAGTCTTGGAGGAGAAGAAGTGGTTCAAGTGGATTCCATTTTGGTAGATCGTTGCCCACACAACGTCCAAGAGGAGGAGAGGAATACAATAGAAGATCAAGAGGTCTTTAGCTACAAAGAAAGGTATAACTAAGTTATTTGCTTCTGCATCATAACTAGTTCATGTTCTTTGTATAGATCTTGAAAAACCAAACACAAGAGGCTATCGATTTTAGTTTATCATTTTGTTATCGATTTTATTTTTTGATTTCATGTTTCGATATTGTGTTTCTATTGAGGTCTCTGTAGTTAAACCTAGTTTACTGTGAGAAGTTAAATATCCAATTTCTTTGTGAGGCTTTGTCTAGGAAGTGGTGGATGATCCCATACCCAAGAAGGCCTAGTGCCTCGCCTTGTTTAACCTGGAAGTCGATCTTTGAAATAGATATTTGATAACTTCTGTAATATGGTTTAATTTAGGAATATCACATCGATTAAGCTTGAAGAAAGAATGTTAAGTTTCGTTCCCAATTCAAGTTTAACTTCTGAAGGACAACTTGGATTAATAATGTTAAGCATCATTTGCAATTCAAGTTTGACTTCAGTAGAGCACAAAGGTAGCTAGGAAAAGTTCTTTGCTTGTACAAAATTTTTGTACAGGGGAACTAGAGCGGTATTCCGAGTAGCAACCAACATGATCGGTATTTGAAAGGTCATGTCAATTGTTGACTTTTTGACTTACTAAGGTTAATCAATTGATGAATCATTTGTTGTTGATCAAATTTATAGTAAAAAAAATTGACCATGCTTAATTTGGGTTTTTGACCAAGTTTGATTGACTAGATAAGTATGCTCGTTTGACCAAATACTAATATTCCAATTTTTTTAAGATATATTTTTCAAAATAATTTATTAAAAATCACATGTAAAAAATTGTCCTTAGAGAAATTCCTAACCCCTTTTCCCTTTACTCAATTGATATTGAATGATCAATGAGTTTAGTTTGAAATTAGTCACTTTAATGATCATTTTGGGTTTAAACCCCTTGGTTCATGTCGATGCACTTGTCTACATCTGGAACTAGGGGTAGATCCTAACTTCTCACACCTGTCTATGTGGTTTAATACACAAACATGTTAACTCTTAGGTGTTTGTGAGATGCAAAGGCTGCCTTATATCTATAGGTTCATGTAATCTATGGTAGAACCTAGGCTAGTTCAAAAAATAAATGAAACTATATAAATAATATATTAACACAAGTCTATTCTATTATCTAATATTTTTTTTCTATGTGTTTAAGCTAAGTAGACATATTTGAAGAAGTTATGATTTTGTTAATTTAACATCTAATCCATTCTAAGTGATCAAACAAGGTAAACTTATGGATTGTGTGAGATGATTTTTCAATTTCAAAGATGATTAATCTAAGATAGTTTGATCTTATGTTAGATTCAAACTTAACTTTGGGTCCACCAAGTAAGTATTTTTAGCATAAACTTCCAGGCTGTGGTGAGTCACAAGGACATCATTAAAGTAATTACGTGCCTTGACAAAGTTTTTCAAAAACATCTTACCAAAATGACTTAATACTAAGTCTTGGTCTAACTAGTTTAAATTAGACTGAGGTAGCTTCAATTAGATCTACTAAGCCAATTAAACCAGGTAGAATACATATGATTTAATCTAGACATGCATTTTCCAGAGATTCCTTAGCTTACTATCATCTCAACCCTCTTTGGTACCGTTGATCAAAATAAAACCATCTTTTATTACATTTGCCCTATCTATCTATTCTATATTAAGCATAAACTAAGCATGACATTTAAAGCATAAAATAAACAAGCAATGAAAAAAACAAAAACAAAAACAAAAACACAAATATGCTCCTCCTAAATCAATGATACATTTTCCCCTCCCCCTAGATTACAACTTTGATATTGTTTATTCACATAGAGATTTTATCTTTAGGAATAAAAAATTTGTTATTTCCAACTTTATTGATCAAATGTGATTTCTAACCCATGCTTGAACTCTTTTAACATTTCTATTTACTAAATACATGTAAATTCTATGTTGAGTGTTAGACTTGTATCTAAGTTTGGATTTGTTGTACATAACTCTTTGAGTTTCAAGTATCATATTTAGGTACTTTAAGCCCAAAGTGAACTTTTCCAATGATACCTTAAACTCTTCAACTTGACCTTTCAAGAGAGAATTTTCTTCCTCAATAGTTTCAACTTGAGTTGGGTTTCCTTCTTGAACTAGGTTAGTTGAAGGGCTTAAATTGATCTCCTTTTTAAGAACTTTTACCTCCTTTTGAAGGGATCTAACCCATTCATCAGATTTATCTAACTCTCTAGTTAAACAAGCAATTATACTACACAATTTTTCAACTAAGGGAGAGCTAACCTCTTCTTCTTGATCATTTGAACTGGATATATATTCGTGGCTTGACTTGAAATTAAACTTAGATTCAGATTCGGTTATGTGCTCCTTTGCTACTAGAGCCATGTTTTGGATCTAGAAAGTGCTAGAGAGGGAGGGATGTGAATAGCATGCTTCATACGCATTTGGAAATCGTCCAAAAAAAAACAAAGTCTCGCAGTAGAAAATTAAAACATAATAGAAAATGGACACTTTGGTTTTACTTGATTCACATCCTAGTGGCTACTACTCCAAGACTCATAGTTAGTTTGATCACTTTTAATGGACAATCACTATTAACCTTCTTTTTAAAAGAGAAGAAGGCTCACTTCTTTTATAAGGGTAGGATATGATAACAACTTTACCAACCCTTAGATGGATAAGTACCAAAAAAATGAATGAGTTAAGTACAATAAATAAGTGTTACCCAAAACTAGGCTAGTTGGAGCTCGTAGTCATGGCATTGAAGTGTTGTGTAGTTGTAATTTTAGCAGTCTTGTTGATGGTGTAATAGCACATGGTTGAGCTTTTGGCACATAATGGAAGCATTGAGGCACAAAAAGATGTCTTGAAGCTACTGTTCAAAGGTGTTTTTCAAGGGGGTTCTGGGCATCTAGACCAACCTTGAGCACCTCTAGCATGGCTTATCCAATCCACCTCCGTCAGTGAGTTAGACAATTCATGACACCTGGATCCCTTCTGGTGCCTTAAGTGCTGATGTGGTGTCATCTTGATGAAACTTTATCTGCGTCAAGTTTATCCCTTCGTAGGCACCTGGAAGTTGACGTGTATTACCCAATTATAGTGTACCGCCTCATTTGGATGTGAGCTAGATTTTAAACCATTATGGTGCCTAAATCCACTCGTGGTGCCCGGACCTCCGATCGCCTGGATCCTCTCCAGGCGCCCTGAGTTTCTTATTTTTGACTAGCTCCCATTTCTAGTTTCCTGCACCACAGTGTTAGTACAAGCATAATAGAAGTATGATTGATAGCTTTTCAGCTATCCTGTCTCTACTTTAGGTCTCTCGCGAAACCTTAGGTTAGACCAACGCTTACTTCTCTCTTTACGAGAGCACGTCCTCACCACTTCACTCGAGAGAGTTTACCTATGCTAAAACTTTATCCATTCAACCTATTTGGACTTTTGCTCAACTTGATCTTAACCCTCGGGACTTTTCACTAAACCTCTGGTCTTTGACCCGTCTATACTTCCTACTTAGTGTCCTCGACCCCCAAGACTTCCTACTTGGTGTCCTCGTGTAACATATCAAAAATATATATAAAAATTAAAATGATTAAAATTTGACATAATTAAATTTATAGAAAAATGAATTAATATTGCTAAAAATTAAGAGAGAAATATATTTATATGAATTAATGAAAATTTTTTGGAATCTTTCTAGATTTTAAATATTTTTTTAATATTTTATAGGGATAAATTGATTAAGCTTTGGAAAAACCTATTTAGTACTCATTTTAGTGAGGACTTAATTATATAACAGGTAGGTTAATAAAATCAAAAACCTAGGTTTGTTAATTAAAAAAACTAAGGGGGCGTTTGGTTTGCGTTTTCCACGTTGTTTTCTGTTTTCATTTTCTGAGAAAATGGAAAGCGTGTTTGGTTTGCGTTTTCCACGTTCATTTTTAAGAAAATGAGAGAGCGTTTTCTAAGAAAACGAAAAACGCGGAAAAGTCATTTTCTAAAAAATGAAAAATGCGCGTTTTTCAGAAAATGAAAATGAAAATGGGACAAACCAAACGCACCCTAAGCCTTACTTTTCTCTTCCTCATGCTCGCGAGGTAGCGCCATCATGCTCCCGACCCGACGACGCTGGTAGCTCGCGGAAAGCCAATGCCACCTCTCCACTCCCCCTTCTACCTCTCCTTCGTGTCTCCTCCTCGCGATGAGAGACCCAAAAGTTGGTCGGTTGCCCCTTGCCTGTGCCATCTCTTGCAAGCGTCTACCACTGCCAACGTCGCGATAATTGCCGCAGTATGTGGCCACTGTTCTTTGCCTTTCCTACGCGTACAGTGTCGCAAGTCCAAACTTCCGCCGTAAGCCATCGTAGAGAAAAGGTGGTGAAACCGTTGAGCCCCTACCGTATGCCCCCCATTGTTGTGCTAGCAAGCCTCTGTTTCCATTGGCATCACTACTCTCCCTCTAGCTGGCAAGTAGTCGCCGGCTATTCACCAGCCGTTGTTTCATACCTTACTGTTGCCGTCACTGTTAACTTCACCGCCACCATTATAGGTTGTTGGACCACAAAGAGCAGTCACACATTCCCCTCGACTACTCATCACAAACAGCATCTTTTGTTGCCGCCATGGTCGTGGCCATCGCTGGCCAGCCGAAGCTGCCATTGCCGCCAACTGTGTCTACTACCTTGGTGCCACTACGGACCATTGAAAAATATGGTAACAATAAGACTAAGTAAATTAGGATTATTCTTGCATATATAGGAATTGTCGGGAGATTAGAGGATGCACTGTTTGATTAACATGTTATTAACTAATTGATTTAGTAGGTTAATTTATTGGGTAATTAGTTGAATTTGATTTATTTAATCCAAATCTAACTAATTGATTTGACATAATTAATGAGAGATTAATTGGATCATTTGTTGGTAATGATTATAATTAATAGTTGATTAATTGATGAAGAAATTAATAGATGGATTAATGGATTAATATAGGAATTAATCAATAGGTTGATAAACTGAATTAATTTTGGTTGCTAGAATTACTCTAGTACTTAGATTGGTTTCGTATTCTGTATATGTAGGATTCGAGCTTGAGGCAAACCTTTTGACTTGACAATTTGAACATTCTATATTTGAGGTGGATAGTTCTTACTTACCTTATTTAGATCTTTGACTTAGTGCATGATTCTATTTTTTGCATTAATTGTGTAGTAGTTATTTTTACCTTGATATCTACTTTATATTACTCCTTGAGCTTGATCTTTGTATTTTGATCTATTTTAATATCTATGCAGTCTCCTTTATTCCCGTGCATGTATTGTTTGGATATATATGATATTACAAGACCATAGTATAGTTACAGATTGATACTTGTGCATTTACATCATATCTAGTTATACACTTAGGCTTGTACCCATAAGTATACTCGTGTATATTTATGCAAGTGTATATATGTTAACGAGACTATACCTATCTATACATGATATATATCATATCCTAGCAGAGGTAGAGTATTCTACTTGGTTATCTTCTTTTGACTGACATCTATAACTACTTGACTCTGAACTCATTGGTTTACAGTATTCATGATGATACTAGGGAGTTAGATGAGATATTATGACTAGATGACTAGAATTCCCTTGATTGCAATTGTTACTATTGTACTTACTGTTGCTTATTGTATTCCTATGCTTTTAAACTGCCCATTAGACCAGATAGTGGTATTGAGCTATTGCACGTAGTCCGTAACTAGATAGCTGAGTTTCCTACTAGACCCCTTGTTGGTTGTTTAGGTTTGTGACTATATGTTAGTGAGACAATACCATATTGCAGCTAGTAGAGTTTACTTTGGGATGTGATTATTACTACTTACCTATCATTATTGGTTTGTAAACTTGTATGTCTTAACGGTCCATGTGACTATCTGTGGTAGAGCATTCTCCCACAATCAATAGTTGAGGAGCAAGATAACTACCTTATCCTGCCCACTCACGAGATCATCCATGGTAGAGCATTTTCCTATGGACAGTGACTATTTATATACTTTGATGGCCCACGAGATCCATTTATGGTAGCATATTGTTACACGTAGCCATGACTTGTTAGATATTTACTAAATGCTAGTTATGTATTTGTTTGTGTAGGATTTGGATGTATTATACTCTCGTTTTACTAGCTATACCTGTTTGAGAAGATTAGTTGAGGGTTGTGTATATTTTTGTTAGCAGTTGATTATATTGACACACTTAATTTTGTAGTAAGTATTTTACCTGAGACTGCTTTCTTTAATCTCCTTATATATAATATCATGCACTATCTTCTTATGCCTACTGAGTTATTATACTCATTACCCCTTTCCTTTCCTTTGACTTTAAGGTTAGTAGATAGACAATATGTTATGTCGCTCAGAGGTCCTAGCTGTAACGACCCGCCTCCTACTGACTAGGCTGCGAGGCCGATCGCTACAGTTATGCTGTGCTAGACTATTAATGCGGAATGAAAACTGGCTAATTAAAAATTTAGCTGAACTAAATTGCTGTAAAGTGTAACTTAGTGTTCTGGGTGTACCTAGGAGTTGCACACATGTTAGGGAAGACAATCTATGCCTCCCGGATGGACTGCTAGCTGTAATCAGGCACTTCAATCGATCCATAGATCGATTGGGCTGTCGGATCGATCCCGTGATCGATCCAGCTTGTTACTGGCACGGAACAACTCTCTGGATCGGTCGGCAGACCGATCCGTATGCTCCCTCGCCTCTGTATGCGGCTGGATCGGTCTACCGACCGATCCATGAGTACCCTGATCGGTCAGCTTGACCGATCAGTAGCTCACTCGGTCGGCTTGACCGATCAGTAGCTCACTAATCGGTCGGCTGACCGATCAGTGAGCGTCGGTGCTCTCTGTTCGCACTATGGATCGGTCGGCTGACCGATCCATAACAGAGGCCAACTCTCTGTTCACGCATGGATCGGTCAGCTGACCGATCCAGCGGCACAACCCACTCCCTGATCGGTCTGTAGACCGATCAGAGTTCTGATTTCGGCCTGAAACTCTGATTTCAGCCTGAAACTCTGATTTCAGCCTGAAACTCTGATTTCAGCCTGAAACTCTGATTTCAGCACTTGGGCGTGCCAAAATCTCACATATGAGTTATACACTACATGAGAAACATTCTAATAACATAAAACTAGTATTCTAAACTTAACATGACACATAGTTCACTGGTTCATAGCAATACACAATTAAACGAGCATGAAAGTAAAACACTAAAGAGTTTTACGGTTTAAACTTGCTAAGACCCCTAAGAATCTTTTATTCCAGTTCCTGCCACACACACCATCTCTGCATTGGCCTCCAGCTTCCTCTGCTAGTCCATTTTCCTTTTACCTGTATCTGCAGTATAAGGAAAATAGTATCTGTAAGCTAAAAAGCTTAGTAAGAAACCATCTACCTCACTAAAACATGCATACGATGCAAATATGATTTTAAATCATGCTGTTTGAAAAGATATGCTAAGTATACTGAATAAACTAAACATGGCATGGCATATAAGCATACAATCATGGCATGGCAACTAATCATATAAATCAATAAAGATAACTGAACTGAACATATAATAAGCTAAACTGTAGCTAAACTGATACTGAATTCCAACTCAACTAACGTAACTAATTTGAGCTTTGAAAACTAATTCATAATAAGTGAAAATACATAATCATGCTGTTTGGGCCAGGCAACTGTACTTGCTGTGCGCGCATCCCTAACTAGACCCGGGTTTGCAAGTCCCGAATTTAGTAGGGTTAACTAGGTTATCTAAACCTAGGGACGACTGTGGGAGTCCAACCCAATGGATATCTGATCCAGTACAGTGCCACTGAAAATAAAATACTGAATATAGCTAACTGTTTTAACTTGCTGTTTCTAGGTTATCTGAACCTAGAGCTAGGTTGTCTGAACCTAGAGGCGACTGTGGGAGCCCACCCATTGGACCGTGGTCCCATATAAGCTAAAATAAACTGATTTACTGATTTAAATGCTTCTAATGCATTTAACTGAGTTATTAAAATGCCTAATTTACATTTTAACTTAACTAGCTATTTTATCGAACACCTAGTGTGCCCCAACTCTCCCCTCTATTAGGGAAACCACTTCTAGGCACCCGACAACATCTAGGAACCCCCACTGAAGAGGGAATACGTGTCCGGCCCATCTAGAAGTACTCACTAAATCCCTAAATCTGCGAGGAGGGTCAAATTCACCCTATGCGTCGATAAAAATTGCATATAGTTAAACTAGTGCGTATAAAACCAAACGGAGCTACTTATACTGCAGGTGAGGAGTTTCTTACATCCTGCGCGTAGTTCCTTACAAATCTGATCGCTAGGTTTCCGGTGGAGATGATCTTCTCGACGATCCGCTCGCGTCTACGTGTTCTTCTCGCGAAGGGGAACGTCCTCGTATCGAAGATCTCACCGGAAGAAGTTCCCTTGGCCCTTGGGGCTTGGTGTGCCGTGCGTGAGGAAGAGGAGAAGAAGGGAGAAGCGGCGGTGGTGTTGGGTCTCGGTGGAAAAGATTTTGCCGAAACAAAAAGATAAAACCTAAACTTAATATCCACCTAATTAATTCCTATTTCTATTAGAGAATTAATTTAGCTAAAACAATTATAAATATAATTGTTTCTCTTTCCTTTCAGCACACCCCTGTTGGGGCCTCCTGGCTAGTCGGATTCACTTAAGTCCCGGTTCGGTCCAAGGTCACGGGTTCGATCCCCCGCGTACGCTATTTACGTGTCTAATTGTTTTTGCTACTTCCGCTACTCGGAAAATTCCGGAAAAATATCTAATAATTCCATAAAAATCATAGAATATTCCTAAAATAGTTTTGAGAATTTACGGGCGTTACACTAGCTGTCATTCCCACTTGTTTGGATTTTTCTTTTTGAGTTGCTTGGTTATCTTCTGTTGGTCGTGTTTATAGTTCCTTTCTATATCGATTTTGAGTTTTGTTAGAATAGTATGACTTTCTCCTTATTCAGTTGAATATGTTCATATGTACATGCATACATACACATTGACATTTATATTTGGCTAATTTTATATTGCATTAGTATTCGTATTGGCTTTAATTAGTTTGATATTGATTATTTTCTATATTATTAATAAAGGATATTGTTCGATTTGGCAGACAAGTATACCCTCGGGGTGTGACAATTTTATTCTTATTAGAGCTTGGTTCAAGTTCGAATACTGAGTTTTGTGATTTTGGGATTTCCATCTAATTTTGATATAATTTTTTTTTTAGTTTAGGACACAAGGTAAGCCAAAGGGCATCTCTAAGTTATAAGAAAGTAAGGTATACTTCTAGTGATTATCTTACCTTTTGTGTTCACTACTTGTTGTAGTTTATTATTAGACAAGTTGAATGTCATAGGAATTAAGATATGGGTGATTAGACTCTCTCTAATCTAGTTGGATTATGTTTCTATTTCTATACTTGTCTATTAGTTTCTCACTTATTTGGTTTTGACATATGACACTTAGTGAGTCCGTCTTATTCGAAGTCATGGTCGAGGTTGATCATGGAAGCGACCAGCTGATACTTTGGAACCCAAACCTAATGTAGTGAAGGTAGATTCTTCTTTGGCACTAACTAATACTAAATTGGAAAGCAGGAGTTGAGCTCATCAATAACTTATTGGGGATCAAGAAGCACAGTCTTGGGAAATACCAACAACCATACCATTCTTGCAACTACTATTTGGGTAATGGACAAGGAGCGTATACTCATACTATCACAGTCAATTAAGAATCAATGTATCCTATACCATAGGGATTTTAGCCATGGATCGCTCGTACGTGATTAGATAACCTAGAAGGTACATTAAGATATATGACTCACAATAATGTTGAGAAGATAGAGCTAGTTGCTTATCAGTTGAGAGATCATGACATTACTTAGTGAAAATTTTAGAAGATAACCTACAAAAGGTGGAGGCAATATTTATCTACCCTTTTAGTGTATTTCATCTTTAGGAGTTCTTGAACCCTAAGTGAGGCGAATATAGCATAATGGACCATAAGGTAGAGTTTAGTCGACTCGCCAAAAAGTTACCCCACCTAGTAGCTTAAGATTGGGACCACATGGTTCCATTTCCCACAAGCATTTGATTCCTACATTTGAATCAGAATGTTTGGGCCTTTGGTCTGTACTTGTTTGAGAGGCAATAGATCAAACAATTATCAGTAAGATTAGGGGAGTTCTAACACTATGATCATGTGGATTAGGTGTAATAATACAATTAAAGGGAGTATTGACTTCTATCTAAGAAGTTAAGGATTGTCCCTTGGACCTTAGTAGTCGTACTCTCACTATTGAGTTATAAGTTTTGGAAAAATAATGGAATTTAACATCATTCTAGGCATGGACTATTCATTTGTCACACTACAGTTTAACTGTTGAGCAAGTAGTAACCATGCAACTCCTGGACTAATCATCTTTGAAATTCATTGAGATTAACGATGAAAGAATATTTTGTTTAAAAAATATAAGCCAAACAATTACGATATCATGATATCAGAGGTATTTACTATTGTTAATGAGATTTAACAAGGATAGTACATCACTTTGCTAAGATATTTGAATAGTTTGAGAATACCTAGATATGTTTCTAGATGAACTCCCTAGGTTTCTGATGTGCGTAGATCTTATAATCTTCTATGCATGTTTCGACGCACATTCACGTATTTTATTCATGATGGATTTATGCATTCTTACACTCCTTATCATGTTTACACCATAATTACTCTTCTATTTCATAGATCTGCTCTTTATATGCATTTGTATTGGCAGGGATAACTTTTGGAGCAAAAATGATGATCGGAAGGCTAACCAACACTGGCTGTGTAATCCTACACGGTTGTGCAACACATCTAGAGGAGAAGGAGAATACGGTCATGTGACCCTACACGGTCGTGTGAAGCATCCAGAGCCAGAGAAGAACACGACTGTGTGGATCTCACACGGTCGTGTCACTTAACCCGCAACCAAGAAGGAGTTGGCTGTGTGATCCCGCACGACTGTGGCATGGGCCGTGTCGTGCCTGTGCCCTACCCTATAAAAGGGGTTCTAAACTTCTTCTCAAGGGGAAGAGGTAGCCTTTCGAAGAAAGATCTCCTTAGTGTTGTTCCACGCCATCCCGGACCTCCGTTCGACGATTTGAGGGTGTCTTCATAATCACATCAACTCTGGAAGCAAAGGGTTAGATCCAAGGATCACTCGATGTCATTGGATAAGCATTTCTCTTCCTTCCTTCTCTTAATTTGGAATTGAATGTTGTATATCATGATATCTTTGGGTTCTCCTCTTTCATCTATGGAGTAGATTCATTGTTTTAGGATTAGGGAGTAGTTGTGGTTAAGGGTATGATATAACAACTCATGTTTATGTCTTTTACCTATTATGTAATATTGACTTGCTCTTGTATCTATTCTATTTAACATGCAAAAGAATTGCTCACGTTTAATTGTCATGTAGATTAAATGTTTGTGCAGGGATTGTAAATCTCGTAGAGAGGGTACTTTAGATCATATACCCGAAGGGCCCTAGTGACAAGGGTAACCCGCTCATGGGCGTCTAGGATACTCCCTTGAAAGGAGAAGCAACTCCTTCATAAGGAAGTAGGAAACCGTACTGAACTCATATCTTTATCTTTTGTGTAGGAATTGTAAATCTCATAGAGAGGGTACTTTAGATCGTATACCAGAGGGGCCCTAGTGACAGGGGTAACCCGTTCACGAACGTTTAGGATAGTCCCTTAAAGGGAGAAGCAACTCCTTCATAAGGAAGTAGGAAACCGTATTGAACTTATGTCTTTATCTTTATTGTTATTAACTAGTCATGTATTCCTGTGATCTATTACCGATGTGCCCTCATGACAAGGGTTAATCGTTTTCGGATTTCACAGGGATCATCGCTATTCAATATTTAGAGATAATGACTCTAACTTCCTATAAGGGAACATTAATTGAAGATAGGAAAATGATAGATCGTGACACATTAGTACACACCACAACGAAACCGAACTCCTAGAATACTCCCCACACTGAGATAAACAACTTTATCTCTAGCTCTTTCATCTTCCTTCTAGGATTCATCTTTCCGTCTCAATTGATAACTTCAGACCATTGATAGTTTAGTTAATTCTACATGAGTGATAGCTAGTGCTTATAACCAATTCCTGTGGGTTCGATATCTTTTGTATTACTGATGACGTAACCGTGCACTTGTGGTATGTAACAAGTTTTTGGCGTCGTTGTCGGGGACTGCGCTTATAACACTAGCGATAATCATTTTGAGTTAGACTAAATCTTATTTTCTTTGTTTTTCTCTATATTTTACTTTTTGTTTTTTTTTTCATTTTTGTAATTTTATTTCTGTATTTTACTATCTATTTTGAAAAAAAAAACCTTCATTTTCTTATTACACATAGAATATTCAATACCTTGTTCTTGCATGCGAAGAGCTAATCTTTTAGGAGAATTTCTGTCGTTCAACCCAGAGATCGATAGAACTTTCCTGAGGAGAAGAAAATTGCAAAGACTCCAAGCAGAACAAGAAGCATCTAAGATGGCTGACAAACCTTTGAAAAACTGCGCAACACCCTATGCACACAGGCTTCGGTCTAGCATCACCAGACCACCAATTGAAGCTAACAACTTTGAGATAAAGCCTGCAGTAATCCACATGATTTAGCAAAGTCAATTTGGAGGAGGACCACATGATGGCCCGAACCAACACTTGGAACACTTTTATGAGATTTGTAGCACGATGAAGGTGAATGGAGTTCCACCAGAAATGGTGAGACTACTTCTCTTTGGATTTTCTCTGAGGGACAGAGCCAAGTAGTGACTTAATTCCTTGCCAGCGAACAGTATTACATCCTGGGAACAATGTGAGCAACAATTTCTGGATAAATTTTACCCATCAAGAAAAACAGCTCACATGAGGAACTTAATAGCGAGTTTCAGACAGACAGACTTAGAGTCGTTATTTAAAGTATGGGACAGATTCAAGAGTATGCTCTGACAGTGTCCCCATCATGGGCTTGAGAAGTGGTTGGTGCTACATACATTCTATAATGACATCAACTATCACACAAAGGTGCCCCTCGATTCTACAACAGGAGGGGGGTTAATGAATAAAAGCTTAGATGAAGCTGAAGACATAATATAAAATGTAGCCAAAACCATCATCAGTGGGCATCTGAAAGACTTGGAGACCCTTTCTTTGGAAATCTGATCAAGACGTCAGGAAAATTTGATGTAGATGTAGTCACACTCATGTTTGCAAAGTTGGATGCTCTGACCAAAAAGTTTGAGACCATGGGGAACAGCACGACCAATGCAATTATATGTGTGTGCGAGACTTGCGGATGTTTAGACCATGCTCAAGAAACTTGCCCCTAGGGCCATTATCTGCACAAATAAATCAACTTGAGCAATGCGGTGCAATAGTCAATTACAACCAAAGGCAGAACAATTCATACTCTAACACATACAACCCTGGGTGGAACAATCATCCAAATTTTTCTTACTGGGGTAATCAAGACTAAGAAACATCTATAGGGGCAAAGCCAAGCTACCAACCTGGGCATCAAACCTATCAACAACAGCAACATTCACAAGGCTATCAGTTGTCAAAGATAGAAAAGATGCAAGAGGAAGTTCTCACTGAACAAAGGGAAATGAAAAATGATCTTAGGCAATTTAATCAAAGAATGGAAAACTCTGAGAAGCACTAAAAGATTCAAGATAGTCAAATTGCTCAGATAGCTCAGTCCTTTTCAAGAGCACCAGGAGCATTGCTAGGAAAGCATGATATAAACCCAGTGGAACATTACAACCTCATTGAGCTAAGGAGCAGACGGACTTTGAGAGATCCCCAAATGATTGTTCAGAAAGGAATCGACTCAAAGGAAGAGCCCTCTCCTTTCACACCGAATTTGGTCCAGACCAAAAACAAAGAAGAGATCACCAAGAAGGGTGAAGGGACTCTTTCGTTTCCGCCATAAAGTCAAAGAATTCCTTTCCCCCAAAGGCTAAAAATAGCCCAAAAGGATGTGGAGTTCCATAGGTTCCTAAAAAAGGTTAAGGAGATTTGCATTGAGGTGCCTCTTATAGATGCCCTTCACCAAATGTCAAAGTTCACCAAATTTTTGAAGGGAATTCTGTCCAACAGAAGACAGAAGGGCGATTTTGAGATCGTAGCATTGATAGTGAAATGCAGCACACTGCTCACGGCAGTCATTCCCCCCAAACTCCAAGATCCAGGAAGTTTTTCTATACCTTGTAAATTAGGATTAGAAATTATAGATAAGGCTTTTTGTAATCTGGAGGTGAGTGTCAGCCTTATTCCATATTCTATTTGTAACAAGCTAGGCCTCAGGAATATTAAACTGACTACTACGGCACTGCAGTTAGCTGACTATTCATGCAGATACCTTATGGGGATAGTAGAAGGCGTGCCAGTGGAGGTGGGTGGATGCATCATACTCACAGACTTTGTTGTTTTAGACATGAAGGAAGATCCCCAGATCCCAATCATCCTAGGAAGATCATTCCTTACAACTGTTGGAGCCATCATTGATGTGAAGAACCACAAGTTATCTATGGAGATTGGTAAGGAAAGACTAGAATTTGATTTATCTGATTCTCCTAACCGTATCTCTTCTTTTCATGAAAATTTCAGCAAGTCGGATGTTCACAAAATTAAGGAATGTCGTTTCCATGGGAGGCCACCTAAAGTAATGCAAGATTCGACAAGATTGGAGAGATCATCCCCGACTAATTACGACAAATACATATGCCTTGCACGAGCAAGAATGAAGGACTAAACTGAAGTATTAACCCTAGGAGAGGAACCACCGTGTTTCCATGGGTTTAGTCCACATTAAACGAGACGGGGTCAAGCTAAAGACCTAAAACAAGCTCTTCTTGGGAGGCAACCCAAGGGTTTCCGTTTAATTAGTTTTCGGTTTGTTATTTGTTTTCTTAGTTAAGTTTATTTGTTTCTAATTTTTTGTTTTCAGGTTATGCATAGCCTTCACAAGCTGGTCATGATTATTTCATGGGCGTGAAGGCGTCGGAGGAGTCAAAGAGGAGAAAATCCAGCCACTACGTCAATCAAGAGGTCGACCATGTGACCCTACACAGCCGTGTTATGCTAGAAAAAATGGAAATGCCATAGGCCGTGTGAATTCACACGACCATGTGGTTTTGGCAGAGCAGAGAATGGAGCTCCCGTGTCAACTGACACGACCCGTGCAAGGCCACCCGAGAGGAAGAAGATACGGGTCGTGTTAATTGACACGACCGTGTGACTAAGGCCGAGAAGAAAAGGGGAGAGGTCGTGCCAAACGACACAGTTGTGCGGTGATACCCTCAATTGAGTCGTGCCCTTAAGACACGGTCGTGCCACACCCGTGTGTGCCACCAAACACATCCACCTACCCAAATTTTCATCTGCTTTTGTTCCAAATCCTTCTTCTCCCTCATCCCACTTCATCAACCGCAAATACCTAGATCTGAGATTCATCTCTTTCAAGATCTAGATCTAGGTTTCAATAAAAAAAATACCAAATTCAAGAAAAGAAGAAACCATCTCCCTACTTTTCTTCTTCCTCCTATTTCTTCAAGACCCACCTCCACCCACAAAAACTTCCTCCAACTCACCTTGAAAATCATGTCTCACCTCTTGAAAAGGCTCCGATGAGGGAGTGGCGGATCTAAATGAATCAACTCATGGAACCATATATATCTAAATGAATCAATTGTAATGGAAATTCTGCCCTAATTGATTTTCTAAATGGTTTTTTGTGTCATTTAACCAGCAAGACAATGCTTGCAATTAGACAAATCAACTTTAGAAAGAGAACCTAATAGTCCTACTTTTATTAGTTGATTTATCTTATTTTGCCCAATGTGACCTAATCTAGCATGCCAAGTATAACAATCAACATAATAGTTAAACATTTGTCTGATAAAATGTAATACAATAAAACCACTCATGAGATGTTCATAACCATAATACATACGAACTAAATTACTACAAAAGTTCAAACTGAATCCTAATCCCAAAATAACAACAGATACTAGATTTCGTTGAATTTATGGTGCATAGAGGACATCATGTAAAATAAGAGTTCGGCCTTCATGCAACTCAAGTTTACAAGTACTGATGCATTTGACTTTAACTTTAGCATTATTTCCTATATATATCCATCTTGTGCCGCAAGGAACTCGACAAAAATTTACAAATGCTTCATGATCTCTAGTCACATGGTATGTTGCTCCTGAGTTTACAATCCACACAAGATAAGATTCAGTTAGTAAAATAGTACTAGAGACATGCAGTATTCACAAAAGCTTTAATAAGTGTTACCTTTTTAGGCTCAGGGCACTCACGAGCCAAATTATCAAATGTTTGGCAATTGTAGCACTTCATTTTGCTCTTATATTTCTTTTTCCCAGACCACTTATGCTTGTTCTTTTGGTTTTGACTTGAAGTTGTTCTTCTTGAACCCTTCCACAACATTCTTCCCTTTCTTATTTTTCTTCCTGTTCTTAAAGAGTTCAAAGCTCGAAGCTTTCTTGGAACTAGATTTAGCCATAAAATTACTTGCTATAGACTTAGTGTTGGAGCAATCGGTGTGATCTTAGATTTTGATGTTTGGATAAAGGTTTAAGTTAGGTTTATTATTATATTTGATATGTGCTTGTGAGTGTGTAGAATGCAGATACAACAAGGCAAAGTCCAAGTGTATAAACTTGGTGGTGTAAGTCCAAGTGTGTAGCCTTAGCAACGTAAGTCCAAGTGTGATCTTGGCAAAGGTGAAAGTCTAAGTGGAGTCTTGGTGGTGTAAAACTAAGTGTGTAGCCTTGGCAATGTAACTCCAAATATGACTTGACAAAGGAAGACCTGACAACAAAGGACAAGATTGAAGGAAGCATCTTGAAGGCAAGACATGAAAGATATGAAAGCATCCGAAGGACGCAAGGCTGAGGGAAGATGGCTAGAAGGTAAGTGTTGGAATGTATACTAAAAGTCTAACGTTTTGTATGAAAATAAAAATCACATTGGTCAAATGTCCGTATTTATGTTAAATATAGTTGTCTATTTAATTTATATTGTACATAACATGGTGTGTGGTGCCACACAGAAGATCATGTTATCAGTTCCTTATAAATTATAAATAGTAGCTCACAACCAAGATGGAATGGGACAAACTATTGGAGTGGTTGTAGTGTAATTTGGTATTAATTTATCTTGACTATAAAATTACACTAGTACACTATGTGTGTATTGAGCAAGACCATTTCAGGTAGTTTCTTTTTATACTGACTGCATAAAAGAACAAAACCTCTGCTATTATGGATGTGCGTTCTCTTAATCCCGATATAATAACAAGCACATATACTTAGTATGTATTTCTTTAATTTATCAATGGGTGAGATTTAGTTCGTTAAATCAATAGGTCCGATAAGTTGAGAAATAATATTATTTATATGATGTGTTGTTGATTATAAAAGGAAACCGTGTCCTAGTAAATCTAGGTTGATGATGTCTCCTTGAGGAGCTCATAAGGATTGTCATGTAAACCCTGCAGGTGGACTTAGTCCGACATGATAATGAAATTGAGTGGTGCTACTCTTGGAGCTAGATATTAATTAACTAAGTTGTCAGTAACTCATTTAATTAGTGGACATTCGATATCTTAAACACAGGGAGACTAACGCACTCATAATAAGGAGCCCATATTGTAATATGGGATTGGTGCGGTAGTGCAATAATAACTCCTTAGTGGTATGAGTTATTATTGATGAACTTGAGTTGGGTGTTCGGGGTGAACACAGGAAGCTCAAGTTCATCGGGAAACCAAAACCAATTTCTCTTCTCGGCTCCTGTTGTAGCCTCTATAAAGTCTTGTATCCATAAAGTCCACTTCTTACCCAAGTAATGGGCCGGACACATCCTTGCTTGGAGCAAGGGGGCGGGCCAAGCATTGTTTGGAGTCCAAGAGGTGGTCGGCCCAAGCATATCTTGGTGTCCAAGATGTGGTCGACCATTAGTGGAAGAGAAAGGAAGTTTTGTTTTAAAACAAAATTTTGTTAAAATCTTTCCTTTTTGTAGTTATCTATAATGGTTAAAAGAAAGATTTAATTTTGTTTAAACTTCCCTTTTTAACATCCACTAAAGAAATAAAAGGAAGATTTTATTTTTATTAAAATCTTTCCTTTTATAGTCATCCTCATGATTTTTGATCCTGTCTGAGAAACTGGACAAAACGGAGAGTCGGGAGAAAAAACCTACTGCTAATGGAGAATAATACCTATGGGACGCCGATCCGAGAAACCCAAAGCGGATCCAAGAAGATGAAGCCACAAGAGTGCCCTCTCGATGCAAGATACCAATGGCAATGAAGAGATCCGATCGAAGAACACCCAGATTCGGAGCTCCCAAGGCTTCCTGCGCACAAGAGACCAACCAACACTACCGTCAATGACCTAAGACCGGGGTGGGAATCCCTGGCTAGGCCCTCCGACGATCAAGTCAGTGATCTCTTTTTCGATGTGGAGGAAGGAGGAAGAAGATGAACAGTAGCAGAAAAATTAGGGTTATCAATGTACGCAATGATGTGAACTTACCTAGCCAACGGAGAGGATTCCCCTTTTTATACCACTTCATATAACCTCCGTAGTCATGAAGTGGACCCCGGTTTGTTAGAGTTTGTTATGAGATGACGTAGGCTGTGTACTTGTGGTAAATGACTTTTTAAGGAATCTCCTTCGTACCCCAGATGTACCTTCTTTGTCGTCTAGCACCTGCAAAACGGTTTAAAAACATATTTCCCGCTAAAATATATAACACTGGTTATACAATCATATATTGCAAATATCTTCAGGAACTATTTTATTCGAAATATTACTTCTCTTCTATCTTACCAGTTCTTTTTCAAAGTGTTCTATCCTTCCTACTCGCCCCTACTGTTTTTGCTACATCAAAGATAGCTTAATATACTAATGTTTCTTGTGTTGATCGGGGTTAAGCTTAATTATGTTTGATCAATTACTATTACCTCTCATGAGGCTCCTTGGGCAATGCCCGTTCGTGCTCCTTTACGTTCATTATTCCAGCTAGCATTGAGCTATGTTTTATCAAGTATGTAATTTTTATCAAGTATCTTTTCCAGGTATTATTCAGCTTAACCGGTATATGGCTTTCTTTCTTAAAGGTATGTCTCAACTCATATTGGCTTACCTCCTTTGAGGTATATCCTGACCGATATTAGCCTACCTCCTTTGAGGTATATGTTGATCGATGTGGGTCCGCCTCCTTGGAGGCATATCCCAACCAATATTAGTCTTCCTTCCTGAAAGTATGTCTCGATCGATATTGGCCTACCTCCTTTGAGGTATATCCCGGTCAATATTAGTCTTCCTTCCTGAAAGTATGTCTCGATCGATATTGGCCTACCTCCTTTGAGGTATATCCTGGCCGATATTAGTCTTCCTTCCTGAAAGTATGTCTCGATCGATATTGGCCAACCTCCTTTGAGGTATATGCTGATCGATGTGGGTCTACCTCCTTGGAGGCATATCCCGGTCGATATTGGCCTTCCTTCCTGAAAGTATGTCTCGATCGATATTGGTCTACCTCCTTTGAGGTATATCCCGACCGATATTAGCCTACCTCCTTTGAGGTATATGCTGATCGATGTGGGTCTACCTCCTTGGAGGCATATCCCGGCCAATATTGGTCTTCCTTCCTGAAAGTATGTCTCGATCGATATTGGTCTACCTCCTTTGAGGTATATCCCGGTCGATATTAGCCTACATCCTTTGAGGTATATGCTTATCGATGTGGGTCTACCTCCTTGGAGGCATATCCCGCCCGATATTGGCCTTCCTTCCTAAAAGTATGTCTCGATCGATATTGGCCTACCTCCTTTGAGGTATATCCCGGCCGATATTAACCTACCTCATTTGAGGTATATGCTGATCGATGTGGGTCTACCTCCTTGGAGGCATATCCCGGCCGATATTGGCCTTCCTTCTTGAAAGTATGTCTCGATCGATATTAGCCTACCTCCTTTGAGGTATATGCTGATCGATGTGGGTCTGCCTCCTTGGAGGCATATCCCGGCCGATATTGGCCTTCCTCCTTAAAGGCGTATCCCGGTCGATATTGGCCTTCCCTCTTGGAGGCATATCTCGGTCGATATCGGTCTGCCTCTTTGGAGGTATATCCCGGCCGATATTGACCTATCTTCTTCGTTTGATTATCTACTTTCCCTTCCTTATCAGGGACCCATGAAACCTAACCCATATCACTAGCCTTCCCTTCAAGTCTAGTCGAAGGAGGTGTAGACGACTGACTAGACACAAGTCTGATTTTGTTTCTTCCTACCCGTGACTCTGCCACAGATATTGAAGTGACCTTATAAATTTTGTGTACAACTATCTGGTGAACCTGAGTATAGTGATCCCGTGAACCTCAGTACAGTGATTTTTTGAGGTCTTTGATCCTTTAAATAGGGTTACAACCTTCTCTTCGTTCACCACCCATCTTAGTTCTTTTCCTTCCTTGTTAACTTTTCCTGCTAAGAGTATGGTCTTGGATCCCCCTCTTTGGGGGCGACTTTTGTTGGACAAGGCGAGATCTATATATGAGTTTATTCAAGTTTTTGCTTCGGCTAACTCTAGGGTTCGAGGAACTATCCCAAGAGATGGAGTTTCTCAAAGTCTAAAATTTTCATCCAAAGGTGCCAATGCTCTGAAGGCTCAAGAAACTTCAGAGAGGTTTTCGTTACTCATGGAGGGCCAACTAAATAGTCCATGGATGTCGCGAGAAGGGCACAACACATATTACCAACGGGCTAAGCTTGGTGGCTCTAGTTGCAGAACTCCAGGGCTTGAGGAGGGGAGAGGCTCTTTCAGTCGCCTTTGCACCATGGCCTGAATAGATCCATCCTCTTCCCCTTTCCCTTGAATCTTTCTGCTTCATAATTTTCTTCGTCCCGGGCAAAATATTGCCACTTCTGCGCCTTGACAAGCTTGAACGAGCTTCCTCTACGCTAGGTAAAATGTTTCCACTTCTACTCCATGGTATGTTTGACTACAGTGGGACTAAAATTTTCTAAGCATCTCAAGAGCTTATGTTTGTAATTTTTGTTATCTGTTTGAGGTTTAATGTTCTGAGGGGAAATGTAATGTTATGTACTTGACCAGATTCTAAGTGTAAAAACAATCTTTTGTATTGAATTAAGTGACTCTATTGAATATTCCTAATTTATAAGAGTAAATGTGATGTTGTGTTCATTACCCCTTCGTATATCCTATGTATTGTTATCTCGACAAATATTTTTATTTATCATGACCAAGGCTATCTTGACCGACATTATACTTATCTATTACAGCTAAAGTTATGTTATTCAACATGAGCAAAAAATCATCTCGATCAATGCTAGTTTATACTTCACGATAACATTAAGTTAAAACATGTTATACGCCTAAATATCTCTCCTTAAATTTTCTTGTCTTTAGCCTGGGCTTAGTCAAACTCAGTCCCTCTTCCTTTATTATGCCTAGTAAACTAAGTTTCCTTTCAAAACTTCCTGATTGGTGATTGGCTCTACCTCGGTCGAGAGAATGCTGGAGGCGTACAACGAGGTGTTACCAACCCCAGCGTGATCCGATCTGTCACATCCAGTATCAATGTTTCTTTATGACTGTATGACACACACTTTCTCTTACTGCCACGTCATGTATGCCTTTGCCTTTTTCCTATGATCCTCAGCGTTTGCTGAGATAAAAACATTTTGATCTGATGACGGCTGTGTGTTTTTCAAACCCTAAACCCTTTGTCTTCTTTTCAACTTTGTCTCTTCTTTTCTTACCTTAGCGTTCTTCTCTCACTGCACTTTTCGACCAAACCTCATGCTCATCGTTTCTCGACAATCTCCTTTCTTGCTTTCAGTAAGTAATCTATTGTTTTGCTAGCCTCTACTCTTGTCTATGGCTGAGGAAGCAATTGTTCCCTGGTATGTCCACATGTCTTCTTCCTTTGATAAAAGTGTTAGGCTCACCATCCGTCGTCAATATGAAATTCCCCGGGAGTATGGCATCGTAATCCCAAAACTAGATGATCGTCCTCATCGTCCTCCTGCTAATTGTGTGACTTTTTTCAAGGATCAGTTGATAGGAGGTTTAAGGTTTCCCATTCCTCCTTTCTTGATCGAAATAAGCCAGTATTTCAATATTCCTCTGCAACAATTTGCCCCCAACGCCTTTCGTTATCTATGTGGTGCTTACATGTTATTTCGTCTGCGAGATATTCCTCCTACTCCTCAAAATTTCTTCATGTTTTCTTATCCCAAGTGTTCAGAACCTGGTGTTTTCTTGTTCCAGTCATGAACTAAAATGGTTCTTTTTGAGGATATGCCTTCGTCTCTTAAAGCTTGGAAATCCCGCTTTTTCTTCATAAAGTTTCCCGGACCCATTCCTTGGTCTTATGCTTGGAAATCCTCCTTACCCTCTTTGCCTGATATCAGAGAATTCCATCTCCATTCTTCTTTTCCTATTTATTGTGAAAAGTTACTAAATCGTCGACTTTCAATTCCCAAGTGGCTGAGAGTCGATCTTCTATACTTGTTCGGCCTAAGCCCCGTCAAACCTGATACACAAGTCTCTTTAGGTAAAACCTTGTTTCTTTCTTGTTGATTTTAACTAACTAAACTATTTTTCCTTTCTATGTAGTGGAGAGCTTTTATGACGCTTTGATTGATGAAGAACTACGTCTGGAGGAGGACGCAATTCGCGCCAAAGAAAAAGAGCTTCTGGCTGCTATTACTCCTCCACCTTCAATCGAAGAGCCGGCTCCTTTAGCTGGGGTGCCCAACTCTTTGGGAGTTCTTGAGGCTCCTGAAGGTCTTCCAGCAGAAATCTCTGCTGTTTCTTTACCCGCTATTACTTCTCCAGTGGCTGCTGCTACCTCATCATCCGCCCCTCTTCCTATCGTTGAACTCACGTCTTCTGGTAGCCCAAGTAAATCGATAGCTGAAATCGCTACCAGCAAGCATCCGGGGCGCAAACTTACCAGGGTTCCTCCGTCAAAAAGGAGGCTTATCCTTCCTGCTGACGAACGGGTTTCAGAAGGTTTTGTTCCTGCTGACCTTCCTTCTGATGAGCCTACGTTGGCTGAACTTTACCCTTCTCTTAATTTTCCTGCCTCACCTTTCTCCAATGTCAATGCTTCTGGTGATGTCTCTTTCACCTTTCCATTATCTATTTCGGCATCTGGATCTTTACCCTACTCACCTTCTTCTTATTTAGTCTTTGCTCCTCCATCTATTCCTACTTCCTCCTTCTCTGCTGGTTCTTCTACTATTCCTGTCCTCCCCATATTGCTAGGAGGTTCTTTCGCCAGCGCTTGGCATGCAGTTCGTCCCATTTTTGAAGAACTCACTACTCCCAAAACAATTGATCGTTTCTCCCATAATGAGAATCAGGTATGTTTACTAACGTCTACTTTCTATTTCTTAGAAATTATCTCATGGCCTCTTATTATATTTCTAGCGATGGATAGAAAACATGGGCTTATCTCGGCTGATGCACAATTTATACGCCGATAACAAGAAGTTGAGATCGGAGAATGATAGGCTGAGACAACAGGTTACTGAATTATCTTCTGCCTCATTTTCCACTGCTGCCAAGAAACAACTTGAAGCCCAGATTGAAAGTCTTCAAGCACAATTCCAATCAGCTACGGATCTTAACCAAGAATTAACTTCCAAAATTGGCGAACTAAAGGCTGATTATGAAGCAAAATTGGCTGAAAAACTCAAATCCTGCAGCTGAAGGAAGATGAAATAACTTCCTTGAACACCTCCCTTAATTCAGTTAAAACTGAAGTTTCTATCAAAGAAAATGAACTGAAGACTTCCCAAACGGCTCTGGTGGTCTACAAGGCGAATGAAGACACTCGTTACAAGGAACGGGCCACCATCATGATTGAATCTCCTGAATTCAATAGGCCGATCGTGAAGTCAATCTTAGCGGCCTTTACTGCGGGAGCTAAAGGGGCAATTCAGCAATTGCGAGAGGAAAACTACTTATCTCGCAATCCTCCTCCTCACTTCTTGAATCATCGCAAACTCATTGAGGACAAGCCTCTTGATCTATTCCCTCAGCTGGCCTTAGTATGACTTTCTTTTCTTATTTAAATTCGAATTCCTATAAAGGGGGACCAAAACTTTGTGATGACAATCTAGCGGACTCATGTAAAGTTGATTATCCCTTTTTATTGTTAAATTTACTCTTCCTTATGACGATCGTCTGTTTTGTTTAAATATGTTAAATGTCGCTTGGCTGGTCATCATAAAACCTCACCCAACATATTATTATGTTTATCTATTTAGACTGTTTTATCATGACCGGGCGGTATATATCAATGATGACAAATAGCGTCCGATATTTTATAGATTAATTGTGTCTCGTTCACTCTAATACAGTCCTATTGCGATATTCTCAATATCGGTCGATTTGTTCTACTTGATTGATTTACGCTCGTATCTATGTGTGTCATCTTATGTATTAACCAAATTTCATATGGTTTTATCATTGTGTATGTCATTTGACTTATCATGATAAGCCTTAGGTCGACATATTTGAATTGCATCTATCTCGGCCGATCTATTATAATCGATCGATTCATATCTATGAATCTCATCCGATATTCTTTAACCAGGTCTCGTCTATTAACTAACACCTTGTACCCAACTTTTGCCTGATTTTATTAAGCAAATACTCCGAACTTATAACACTTGACCAATTTCTCTTTATACTCGTTAAACTCTCTTAAAAATTGTATCTAGGGAAACTTTACGTATTTTTCGAGGAAGATTACTTAACTTCATCTCTCTCTCTCAAGATTCATTCCTCTTTGATTTTACCCTTTAATGTTATCACTCATTTATGACGATTGGAATTCCGAGTACTTTTTCTTTTCTTGTTTTCTTCTGCTATCTCTATTTGGGGGTTTTAGCACAGGACTGAAAGGAAAACAAGGGTTTTAAGAAGTTCTCTTCCGCTTTCCCCCTTCTCTCTTCATCTCTCTTGATTCATCTTCCTTCTACTGTTTCACTATGGCAACTTCCCCTTCTGCGTGGTTTCTATCGTGTGTTTCTGACCTTATAGAGACAGAAGAAGTGGATTTAAAGGCGACTTATGGTTTTCCTTCTTATATGGCTCGTCCTACTTCGCTGGATAGTCCACATCTTCCTCCTTTAGGGTGTATATCTATCTTCCGAGATCAAGTCCTACACGGTTTTCGATTTCCTCTTCACCCTTTTTTCTCTAACGTTAGCTTTTATTTTAACATTCTGCTCGATCAGTTTGTCCCTCAGTCCTTTTCTATCCTTATGGGTTTTATCGGGGTATCTAAACTCTTAGATTTTCCCTTATCTCCTCATCTTTTCCATCACTTCTTTGTTCCTCGTCAAGTAGATGTTGGTGTTTTCAAATTCCAATCTCGTCCCAAGGCCATTTTGTTCAACCGAATTCCTCCTCAGGGGGAATGGTATCACAAATTTTTCTATATGTGTCTCCCTTCTCCTCCTCTATTTCCCATTCAATGGATATATGATCTACCTCCGATTCCTAGTACCCATAATCTTCTTAACGATCCTTCTTTTGCCTTTGCCCTCTCTAAACTGAGGGGAGCAAAATTCAGCTTGCCGCATCTAATTGTAGAGGGTTTGATGTTTCCTTTTGAGATAGGCAATATTGACACTCCCTTGGATGACTCTTTTGGTACGCATAAACATTTCACTCTGCATTTACTGATTAATATATCTCTTTTATAATGGTGTTTAATTCCTGTGTTTCAGCTGATGTTCTTCTTCCAGTTTTTATGTACAAGAATCCTACTATGACTAAGTCCTTTGTTAATAATCTTAAAGAAGAGTGGTTGCGAGCTCGCTGGGCTAATCCTAATCCCTCCACCTTGGGCTTGCTATCCGAAGAGGAGCGACAGGTAGAGGTTGTCGCATCCATGGAAGAGGAAGAAGAAGAGCCTTTTATTGCCTTAGTCAAAAATCCAAAGCTTACTGAGGATGCCTCCTTTGGCGATTTCTTTGGTACTTTTGTGCAAACTCCTCTGGTTCCGGCGCCCATTTCTCTTGAGAGAGGTAAGGCACCGATAACTCCTACCCATATTATCTCTAATCCTTCTCTTAGGATGATGAGACCTGGTCTGCTCATCCCCTCTTCTTGTGCTATTATTTCAGCTCCTTCTGCTTCTGAGATGGCCATTATCCCTTCTATGTCTTCTACTCCTCTTGCACTGGCCTTGCCTCCTTTGGCTTCTGGACCCCGGGCCAAACGGACGCCTTGCCAGAGATCTTCTCCTAGTGCCGGGCCCTCAGATATTCGCATTTCCACGACTGCATCAATATCCCTCGCATTGCCACCTTCTATTCCATCTAGTTCTTCTTCTACTGCTCTTGTTTCTACCACTTCTTTCCCTTCCATTGCTTCTTCTTCTTCCCTACCTTCTTCTTCCTCCATTCCCCGGCCTTTGTTTAAACAGGCCATGGGTCTGCCTTCTCAATTGGGACAGACCTCTGATCCACCTAGCTATGGTTCTCTACAACTACAAGGCCTATTGGCCGAATCTTGGCTACAGGGCCAAGAACAACTGAGGGGCCTTAGTCTTCCAAATCGAGCCGACCACCATAGTCGTCAGGCAGTAGCTGTAAGTATTCTTGGTTATATGTTGTCAACTTCGCATCCTTATCGTTACTTGTATAATCATTTTGTTTAGTTCCTTGCCTCGAGTCTGCATATCAACCAGCTACTTATGGCTCGAGACCGGGAGAATAATAAGTTAAAAGCTCAACTAGAGACATTGAAGGCTACTTTATCTTCTTCTAATAATGACCTGGCTCAGTTACAAAAGAAAGTGCTTTTGCAAGATCAACAATTAGGGGCATTGAGACAGGAATTAGAGGAATCACAACAATTACTAAAAGACAAAGATCTTGCAAGGAGAACTCAGGAATTACAGGTTCTGGTCTCCGACTGGAAATTACTTTAAAGGAGAAAGCTCTCTTAGATGCTTCTCATAAAAGTCTTATTTTAGAGAAAGTAGAGAAGCTTCATAATGTCTGTCTTTCTGAACAAGCTCAAGACCTAGCCTCTCATGATTTCACTATCCTACAGGAACAAGAGCAAAGGAAAGCTCAAGATGTTGAGTTGTCACTGCTCCAGAAGGAATTGGAATAGCTTAAATTGGAAAAGGATGCTTTAAAAGATCAAAACACTAAACTGCAAGCTGATTTTCAAAGCTATAAGGAGCAAGAGAAGAGTCGATGGGAAGAGTGGCGTCTGGCTTATCTAAAGTCTTCGGCGTTTGCCCAAGAATTTTGTTAGGATCGATGTACTCGGCTAGAGAGGGGGGTGTGAATAGCTGCCCCAAATCGTTCGTTTCTTTCTACAAATCAGGTTAGCGCAGCGGAAAATAAGACAATAGAAACGAAAATAAGGAAGAGCAAACCTCAACGCGATGATGTAACGAGGTTCGGAGGTGATACTCCTACTCCTCGACGTGTCCGTAAGGTGGACGAGCCCTATCAATCCGTCGGTGGATGAGTCCCCGGAGAACCGGCTAATAAGTACTCCTTGTGGGTGGAGAAACCTCGCCACAATAACTTGCAACAGCAATATGGAAATACAAAGAAGAGCAAGAACAAAATACACAATGAATGTACAAATACTCGCTTGCCTTCTCGTCGACTGAAGTCCCGGATGAAGCACCAACTTCACGGACGAATGCCAACAAGCAACTCAGTCGTAGAAGCTCACCCGAAGCTTCGGAGCTCAGCAAAGCTCAAGAGCACAGCAGTGAAGAAGCAGAAGCTTCGGACCAGAAAAAGAGTGAGAGAGTTACTGCACTGTAGAAGCCCTCGACCCTCTTATACCTGCATCCACCTGCGAAGAAGAAGCCAGAAGATAGAAGACCATTGGCTCACGGATAGTTACGGACCGATCGGTGGCTTGATCGGTCAGGCTCGATCGGTCACGGGACCGATCGAGCTTCTGATCGGTCGAGGACCGATCAGCATCATCCCTTCCTTTTCTCCCGAACTTTTGCCTTGATCGTTGTTTCTGATCGGTGCGGACCGATCAGATAACTTCGATGAGGCTACCGCTTGTTTAATTCGATCGGTCACGGACCGATCCGGATACCTAGTGTATCACTGGATCCAGAGCTTGGTTTTGCCCAAACCAAGTCCCAAACCTTCAAACCAACATCCGGTCAACCTTGACTGTTGGTACATCATGTAGCATCCGGTCACTCCCTTGTCCTGCTAAGACTCCCCACCAAGTGTCCGGTCAATCCTTTGACCCACTTGGACTTTTCTCTTTGTCAAGTATCGGTCACTCCCTTGACCTACTTGACCTTCTCAACACCGATGTCCGATCACCCTTGATCCATCTGGATTTTCCTGCCCGGCTTCACTCACGGGACTTTCACCTAGCTTCACTCACTAGGATTTTCACAGCTTCACTCACCAGATTTCCAATCTGGCTTCACTCACGGGACTTTCCAACCGCTGGCTTCACTCACCGGACTTTCCCCCCGGCTTCACTCACGGGACTTTCACTTTCACCTAGCTTCACTCACTAGGATTTTCACGGCTTCACTCACCAGTGATTTCCATTGCTGGCTTCACTCACGGGACTTTCCAACTGCCTAACATACTTGGACTCCCAATGTCCGGTCAACCTTGACCTACTTGACTCTTCTTCATCCAACCTGATCAGACCCTGATCAATATCTCTCCGCATGGACAACTGCACCTGCATTGTCCATGTCTACATATCTTTCTGTATTGTCAAACATCGAAACCATGACCAAGGTTTACGCTTGGTCAACTAGGTCAACCTTGACCTACTGGAAATTGCACCAACAATCTCCCCCTTTTTGATGTTTGACAATACCTTTAAGTTAGGCTAATCCAATAGCCTCAACTTTCTTCATGCCACTAGGTAATGAAACATAAGTTACAACCTTACATTCTCCTTCTAAGAAGGCAACCTCCTTCTTAGATAATGAAGGTCTAACTTAAACCCTTCATTCTCCCCCTATTGGCACACATCAACAAACTCTCCCTCTGAAGAGTAAGTTATCGTTGTTCACAACTTCACTCGTTGTGATCAACAAACTCTCCCACTAACTCCAATATTCTTCCTTGAACATTCTCTAGACATTCTCCATTCTCCCCCTTTTTGATACACATCAAAAGGAGTGAATCAAGGTCAAGAGTTTCTTCCTAATGAAAGTCCCATACCTTTCATTGAAACTCTTAATTCCCCCCTTGATACTAAATTCAACAATTAACTTAGTGATAATCTCATATCACTCAAGTCTTTAGGAGTAAAAACTCCCCCTAAAAGTCAACTTCCCTTGACCATTGCACCAACAATGTCTTGGAGAGTTTCAAGCCTTTAGAAATCCAAAACACCACTTCCATAGCTGCAATTTCAGACAAACAGTCGAAATTCAGTAGGTTGGCACGCTCTGATCGGTCACCAGACTGATCAGCCTTCACTGGATCGGTCACCAGACCGATCCACACTCTCCTGGATCGGTCCTAGTGACCGATCCACACTTTCCTGGACCGATCAGAATCCTCTCTGATCGGTCCACAAGTCTGATATCAGAATTTCTGATTTTCCTCCCGAAATTCAGAAACTCCTAGAAAATTACATAAAATTCCAAAAATTTTGAAATTTTGAGGATACATTCCTCATAGCATATACTATCAAGGAAAAATAGTTTTCTATGAAAATAACTTCCATTTTCAAATCTTGATACAAAGTTTAAAAACTTTGAAATAGCTCAAAGTTAACTCATCTTTGTATCACTTTGCTCAATGATGAATGCTATCACTAGAAAAGCTTCATCAAGGTTTTTCAAATCAATTTTGAAATGATTTTAACCCCTTTAATTTGGGACCACAATCTTTGGGCTAAATGTACATGACTTGTACATAAGCTTTCCCTATGATCCCCAATTTAGAATTAGGCTCATCTAGGTACAAGAACTATGCACCTTGATCCTAACTCATCATCCTAATATCTCACACACATCTAAGGTGTATCAAACACATCCAAGTCAATTTTGATGTGAGATATAGGTTTAGGTCATCTTAGGCTAAGTTCTCATGCATTTTCTAAACATCAATTTGATCTCCATATCAAATTGTGTTTTTAACCTTAAATCAATTTCATTGATTATAAATGCAAGAAATGATGACATGGCATAAAATGATATCATACATAATAACATGTGCCAATGTCATGATGTCATGGCATAAAGTATGAAACTTAAATAAAGCATGACATTTAACTAACCTAAGCATTATCATGATGTTTCAAATGATAGTAAATTAAATATGATGTCATGACATGGCATATGGCAAGCAATATATGGCAAATAACACGTAAAGGTATAGAAGATACCTAATTCTAGCCTTAATTGCCATTTTTGATAGTTTTGATCATTTTGCCATAGGTTCTATATTCCTAAGTGTAATAGACCTAGCATCTTATACCAAAGATTTTTAGGTCACTATGTGCCAATTAGATTGACCCTAGACAACTCCTCAAATATGATTGGCACATTCTAATCACCTTTGGAATAATTCTTAATTTCATTTTCAAGGCTTGATTATACCTTGAAAAATCCTAAAGTGCCACCTTTTGTCATGATTAGGTTAACTACCTATTCAAGTAAGGTTGGCACACCCTAACTCATCTAGCGTGATGAAATCACGCTCCTAGGAACCCAATACCTATTGGAGCTCATTGGGTTCACTAAGTATTCACTAGGGATGACTTCCCTAGCAACCCTCCTAATGACCCTCCTAGACTTTAAAGCCTTGGTCATTTGGGACTCATCAAGATCCACTCTAGGGGTGACTCCCCTTGTGACCTTGGTGATGGTCTTTCTAGCCCTAGGTCTTGTTCCATAATCGAATGGAACATTGTGATAAGTGGGCTTGACCACTTGAGACTTAGGTTTGTGACCCAAACCTTTCTTGTCCTTGGACTTGGGTTTTTGACCCCTAGACCCTAGAGTCAAATCCTCAAGAGCCTTTTCTAGAGAGTCAAGTCTTGACCTCAAGACTTGATTTTCTTTCTCTAATACCTCAAGCTTTAATTTATCATTTTTCTTTGAGGTATTCCTAGGCATATGTCTAGATGATTTGGGATTTCTACCTAGATTTTCCTTAGCCTTAGATGGGTTAATTCTAGGGTTGGCTTTCCTAGTGTTATCCTTATCTAGGCTCACATGTTTGGCACCTAAGCATGTGTATCGATTTCTATAATTATCATGCTTATCATTATTGTCAATTGCAATCAAACTACTAGCATGCATCTTACTAGTATTGCAATAATGTGCCTTAGAGATTACCTTAGGGTTTGCCTTAGCTCCCCCTATCGATGTGCTCGGTCTCTTGTCCTTGTGAGATTGCCTCCCCCTCGAACATTGGCTCCGATAATGTCCCCTTCGCTTGCATTGGAAGCACACCACGTGCTCCTTGCCCTTGCGGGTTGGGACTCCGGCTTCCTTGACCTTTGGCGCCGGTGGAGTCTTTCTAACCCTCTTTGGACATTTACTCTTGTAATGTCCAAATTCCCTACACTCAAAGCACATTATGTGTAATTTGCTAGAAACTAAATGGCTTGAGTTACCTAGAGTTGAGGATGGATGAACGCTCTCTCCTTCATCCCTTCCGGAGGTAGAAGCTTCTTCTTCTTGCTCCGAACTTGAAGAAGAACTCTCCTCCTCTTCTTCTTTAGATGTTGAGTGGCCCTCAACTTCTAAATCCATTCCTCCATGAAGTGAACTCCTTGGCTCACTTGACTCCTCTGTTAGGATCCTTTGTACGGCTAGAGAGGGGGGTGTGAATAGCCGACCCCAATTCGTTCGATTCTTTCTACAATGTCGAGTTAGCGCAGCGGAAATAAAACAATAGAAGCGACACGGAAAGAAATCAAACCTCAAACTCGATGATGTAACGAGGTTCGGAGATTAGGGCTCCTACTCCTCGGCGTGTCCGTAAGGTGGACGAGTCCGGTCAATCCGTCGGTGGATGAGTCCCCGGAGAACCGGCTAATACAATATACTCCTTGTGGGTGGAGAAACCTCGCCACAACCGTTTGCAACAGCAAACAAAGAGTACAAGAGCAGTAAGAAAAGCAATACAATATGAATACAATCGCACTCTACCAATTGCTTGCTTTCTTGTCGACTGGAGGTGAAGCAGCAACTTCACGACCCTACTGCAAGCGAAAAAGTAGGAAGCTCACGCGAAGCTTTGGAGGAGCTCAACAAAGCTCAAGCACGACAACTTAGAACGGCAAGAAGGAAGAAGAAGTTATCGCGCGGCGGCCCTCGATCCTTTATACTGCGAAAGCGAAAACGAAGAGATCTGGCGTTGCGGCGGCGGCAGTACTGAATCGGTCGGGGACCGATCGGGACCTATTCGATCGGTCCCGACCGATCGGCTTTCTTCCTGCCCACCTTACATGCGGGTTACGATCGGTGCGTGGACCGATCGAGCCTGGAATCGGTCTGGACCGATCCCAACCTCAGCGACATCGTCTCGATCGGTCCCTGCCGATCGGGACATGATCGATGCAATGGACCGATCACCGCCTCTCTTTGCCTCTGTTGCTGATCGGTCACGGGCCGATCGACAAGAAACTCGACCGATATCGATTGGTCACGGACCGATCGAGCAAACATGTATCCTTTGGATCGGTGCGGTGACCGATCCGAGCAAGTTTGGCCCAAACCAAGTCCCAAGACTTCCAAACCAATATCCGGTCAACCTTGACATATTGGTACTTCATCCCTAGCATCTGGTCACTCCCTTGACCTGCTAGAACTCCCTGCCAAGTGTCCGGTCAATCCCTTTGACCTACTTGGACTTTCCAACACCAGAAGTCCGATCATCCCTGATCCATCTGGATTTTCCCTTGCCTGGCTTCACTCACCAGGACTTTCACCTGGCTTCACTCACCAGGATTTCCACTGCCTAACATCCCAGTTCGGACTTTCCCCCTGCCTGGCTTCACTCACCAGGACTTTCCACACTGCCTGGCTTCACTCACCAGGACTTTCCACACTGCCTAACATCCCAGTTAGGACTTCCCATTCACCTAGCTTCACTCACTAGGATTTTCACCTGGATTCACTCACCAGGATTTCCCGACTGCCTGGCTTCACTCACCAGGACTTTCACCTTCACCTAGCTTCACTCACTAGGATTTTCCCCTGGCTAAACTCACCTGGATTTCCCGACTGCCTGGCTTCACTCCCCTGGACTTTTCCGTGCCAAGTCTCCATACTTGGACTTTTCCGTGCCAAGTCTCCATACTTGGACTTTTCCCAGTGCCAAGCTCCCTGCTTGGACTTTTCCGTGCCAAGTCTCCATACTTGGACTTTTCGCGTATCAGGTCAACCAGGTCAACCTTGACCTACGGTTGCACCAATAATCTCCCAAACATCTATTCTTGTCCCACATCAAGAATAGAACTCTCTCACGAGTGTCAAACATCAACATGCAACTCAACTAGGTCAACCTTGACCTAAGGTTGCATCAACAATCTTCCCAAGTCAAACATCAAAATACAACTCGAGTCAAGTCAACTCGAGTCGGGTCAACCAGGTCAACCTTGACCTAAGGTTGCACCAACAATCTCCCCCTTTTTGATGTTTGACAAAATCATAATCAAGTTAGGTTAACCCGATAACCTAACTTAGGTTTTCAATCATCTTCCAATGTCCAATGTTCTTTCCTTGAACATTCTCTGGACATTCTCCCCTTAGGTTAACCTGATAACCTAACTTGGGTTCTCTAATAATTCTCCCCCTTTTTGACACACATCAAAAAGTATTCCAATGTTCTTCCTCGAACATTCCTTGACAATCTTCCCTTAGCTTAGGTTAAACCGATAACCTAACTTAGGTTCTCTAATAATCCTCCAATGAACACTCTCCCCTTTTTGACACACATCAAAAAGAAAAAGGAGGGTATCAAGGTCAAAAGTTTCTTCCTGATGAAAGTCCCATACCTTTCATTGAAACTCTTATTTTCCCTTTGATACTAAGCTCAACAATCCACTTAGTGATAATCCCATATCACTAATCCTCAAGGAGTAAAAACTCCCCCTAAAAGTCAACTCCCCTTGACTAATAGTTAAAACTCCCCCTAAAGGCCAACTCCCCCTTGACCATTGCACCAACAATGTCTTGGAGAGTTTCAAACCTTTATAAATCTAAAAACCAACTTTCAGCCGAAATTTCAGACATGCAGTCGAATTTCAGCACATTGGCACACTATCAGACCTCACTGGATCGGTCACCAGACCGATCCACAGCACTCTGGATCGGTCCAGTGACCGATCCAGTCCTCCCTGGATCGGTTCAGCGACCGATCCAGACACTGATCACAGGGATTTCTGATTTTTCCTCTCCCGAAATTCAGAAACCCCTAATAAATTCCAGAAAATTCGAAAAATTGTGAAATTTTGAGGATACATTCCTCATAACATACATTATCATGGAAAAATAGTTTTCTATGAAAATAGTTTCCATTTTCAAATCTTGATACAAAATTCGAAAACTTTGAGATAGTTCAAAGTTAAGTCATCTTTGTATCATCTTGCTCAATGAAGAATGCTATCACTAGGAAAGCTTCATCAAGGTTTTTCAAATCAATTTTAAAATGCTTTTAAAACCATTTGAATTTAGGACCATAATCTTAGGGCTAGATGTACATGACTTGTACACAAGCTTTCCCTATGATCCTCCATTTCTTGAATTAGGCTCATCTAGGTACAAGAACTATGCACCTTGATCCTAACTCATGATCCTAATATCTCACACACATCTAAAGTGTATCAAACACATCCATGTCAATTTTGATGTGAGATATGGGTTTAGGTATCTTAGACTAAGGTCTCATGCATTCTCTAAACACCAATTTGATCTCAATATCAAATTATATGTTTGTCCTTAAATCAATTCAATTGATTATTAATGCAAGAGATGATGACATGGCATAAAATGGTATCATAAATGAAAACATGTGCCAATGTCATGATGTCATGGCATAAAGTTTGAAACTAAACTAACACATGACATATAGATAACCTAAGCATTATCATGACATTTCAAATGATCATAAATTAAATATGATGTCATGACATGGCATATGGCAAACAATCATGGTAAGTTAGCACAAATGAAATACCTAGATTACCTATCTAAGTATCCTTAGCCTTAGCTAACTTAAAATCTAACCCTAGATTGCCCAAAGTGCTCCAAGAAAATGTCAAAACCTAAATTGGCATCTCTTGATCTCTTGTTTGATTTATACCATTACAAGAGTAGCACTTCTAAATTAAGGCCCGGATTGCCTTGATTACCTAAGAGAATATCAAAATCCCAATTTGATATTTTTCTAGGTTTTTCCAAATCGTGTCAATCTAAAGTAAGATTAATATATTCTCACTTTGGCACACTTTACTCTTCCAAGGAGTGAATGATAAAGATTATTCCATTTCATTTTCAAAGGTTCCCAAAAACCTTGAAAATGCTCCTTGAGTGTCAATTTCCTCAAAGTTGGGTTAACTACCCTTCTTATTGGAGTTGACACTCTCTAACCCATCTATGGGGTAGAGAAAATGCTCCTAGGAACCCAATACCTATTAGAGCTCATTGGGTTCACTAAACATTCACTAGGGATAACTTCCCTAGCAACCCTCCTAATGACCCTCTTAGGCTTTAAAGCCTTGGTCATTTGGGTCTCATCAAGATCAACTATAGGGGTGACTCCCCTTGTGACCTTGGTAGTGGTCTTCCTAGCCCTAGGTTTTGTTCCATAATCGAATGGAACATTATGATAAGTGGGCTTGACCATTTGGGACTTAGGTTTGTGACCCAAACCTTTCTTGTCCTTGGACTTGGGTTTTTGACTCTTAAACCCTAGAGATGACTTCTCCATGTTTTTAAGAGCCTTTTCTAAATTATCAAGTCTTGACCTCAAGACTTGATTCTCCTTCTCTAATACCTCAATTTTTGATTTATCACTCTTCCTTGAGGTATTCCTAGGCATATGTCTAGTTGATTTAGGATTCCTACCTAGGTTATCCTTAGCCTTAGATGGGTTGATCCTAGGGTTAGCCTTCCTAGTGTTATCCTTATCTAGGCTCACATGTTTGGCACCTAAGCACATATATTGATTCCTAAGATTATCATGCTTATCATTATTTGCAATTGCAATAAAACTCCTAGCATGCATTTTATTAGAATTGCAAAAATGAACCTTAGAGGTTACCTTAGGGTTTGCCTTAGCTCCCCCTATCGATGTGCCCGGTCTCTTGCCCTTGTGAGGTTGCCTCCCCCTCGGACAATGACTCCTATAGTGTCCCCTTTGCTTGCATTGGAAGCACACGATGTGCTCCTTGCCCTTGCGTTTTGGGACTCCGGCTTCCTTGACTTTTGGCGCCGGTGGAATCTTTCTTACCCTCTTTGGACACTTACTCTTGTAATGTCCATGTTCCCTACACTCAAAGCATATTATATGTAACTTATTTGAAATTGAAATGCTTGAGTTACCTAGGTTTGGGGATGGGTGTGAGCTCTCTTCCTCATCCCTTCCGGAGGTAGATGTCTCTTCTTCTTGCTCCGAACTTGAACAAGAGGAACTCTCCTCCTCTTCTTCCTTGGATGTTGAGTAGCCCTCAACTCCCAATTCGCTCCCTCCATGATGTGAGCTACTTGGCTCACTTAGCTCCTCTTCATGGCTTGAATTTGAGCTCTCCTCATGGAACTTTGCCAAGTTGTTCCACAATTCCTTGGCATCGTTGTATCTACCTATCTTATGCAAGATATCACTAGGTAATGAAAATTCAAGAATTTTCGTTACCTCGTCGTTGATTGTGGATTGGTGGATTTGCTCTTTCGTCCACTCCTTCTTCTTGATAGGTTTTCCTTCCTCATCCATCGGTGGGGAAAACCCTTCTTGTACACAAAACCAATTTAACATATTAGTCCTAAGAAAATACATCATCCTTACCTTCCAATATGTGAAGTTGTCGTGAGACTCATAGAAGGGTTGAATCGTGACATCTTCTCCATAGAGATCCATCTCTAGCTTTGCTCCCACGGGTGTTGATCCGACGAAGAGCGTCCTCGCTCTGATACCACTTGTTAGGATCCTTTGTACGGCTAGAGAGGGGGGTGTGAATAGCCGACCCCAATTCGTTCGATTCTTTCTACAATGTCGAGTTAGCGCAGCGGAAATAAAACAATAGAAGCGACACGGAAAGAAATCAAACCTCAAACTCGATGATGTAACGAGGTTCGGAGATTAGGGCTCCTACTCCTCGGCGTGTCCGTAAGGTGGACGAGTCCGGTCAATCCGTCGGTGGATGAGTCCCCGGAGAACCGGCTAATACAATATACTCCTTGTGGGTGGAGAAACCTCGCCACAACCGTTTGCAACAGCAAACAAAGAGTACAAGAGCAGTAAGAAAAGCAATACAATATGAATACAATCGCACTCTACCAATTGCTTGCTTTCTTGTCGACTGGAGGTGAAGCAGCAACTTCACGACCCTACTGCAACAGCGAAACAGTAGGAAGCTCACGCGAAGCTTTGGAGGAGCTCAACAAAGCTCAAGCACGACAGAACGGCAAGAAGGAAGAAGAAGTTATCGCGCGGCGGCCTCGATCCTTTATACTGCGGCGAAGAAAACACGAAGAGATCTGGCGTTGCGGCGCGGCGGCTGGGGAATCGGTGCGGGACCGTTCAGGACAACGATCGGTCCCGACGATCGGCTTTCTTCATGCCCACCTTACATGCGGGTTACGATCGGTGCAGCGGACCGATCGGTACCTGGATCGGTCTGACCGATCCCAACCTCAGCGACATCGTCTCGATCGGTCCCGCACCGATCAGGGACGTCGATGCGTGGACCGATCGGCCGCCTCTCTTTGCCTCTGTTAAGCTTGCGATCGGTCACCCGATCGATGGCAAGAATCGAAACTCTGATATCGATTGGTCACCGGACCGATCGGAGCAAACATATCACTGGATCGGTCTAGTGACCGATCCGAGCTTTTTGGCCCAAACCAAGTCCCAAGACTTCAAACCAATATCCGGTCAACCTTGACCTATTGGTACTTCATCCCTAGCATCTGGTCACTCCTTGACCTGCTAGAACTCCGCCAAGTGTCCGGTCAATCCCTTTGACCTACTTGGACTTTCAACACCAAAGTCCGATCATCCCCGATCCATCTGGATTTTCCTTGCTGGCTTCACTCACGGGACTTTCACCTGCCTAACTCAGGATTTCCATACGCCTAACATCCAGTTAGGACTTTCTCCTTGGCTTCACTCACGGGACTTTCCAACTGCCTGACTTCACGGGACTTTCCACAACGCCTAACATCCAGTTAGGACTTTCTCATTCACCTAGCTTCACTCACTAGGATTTTCACCGGCTTCACTCACCAGGATTCCCAATCCGGCTTCACTCACGGGACTTTCACCTTCACCTAGCTTCACTCACTAGGATTTTTCCCCGTGCCAAACTCCCTGTTTGGACTTTCCGCGTGCCAAGCTCCCTGCTTGGACTTTTCCGTGCCAAGTCTCCATACTTGGACTTTTCCGTGCCAAGTCTCCATACTTGGACTTTTCCGTGCCAAGTCTCCATACTTGGACTTTTCCAGTGCCAAGCTCCCTGCTTGGACTTTTCCGTGCCAAGTCTCCATACTTGGACTTTTCCCGAATCAGGTCAACCAGGTCAACCTTGACCTACGGTTGCACCAATAATCTCCCAAACATCTATTCTTGTCCCACATCAAGAATAGAACTCTCTCACGAGTGTCAAACATCAACATGCAACTCAACTAGGTCAACCTTGACCTAAGGTTGCATCAACAATCTTCCCAAGTCAAACATCAAAATACAACTCGAGTCAAGTCAACTCGAGTCGGGTCAACCAGGTCAACCTTGACCTAAGGTTGCACCAACATCCTCTTCATGGCTTGAAGTGGAGTTCCCCTCATGGAACTTAGCCAAGTTGTTCCACAACTCCTTGGCATTGTTATATCCACCTATCCTACACAAAACATCATTAGGTAAAGAAAATTCAAAAATTTTCAATACCTCATCGTTGACTAGGGATCGGTGGACTTGTTCCTTGGTCCACTCCTTCTTCTCTAGGGTTTCTCCTTTCTTGTCCATCGGATGCTTGAAACCTAATTGAACACAACTCCAATTTTCAAGGTTAGTCATAAGAAAGTACTTCATTCTTACCTTCCAAAATGCGAAGTCGTCGCGATCGTAGAAGGGTGGAATCGTGACATCTTCTCCAAATAAATCCATTCTCTAGCTCGTGCTCCCCCGGGTGTTGATCCAACGAAGAGCGACCTCGCTCTGATACCACTTGTTAGGATCGATGTACTCGGCTAGAGAGAGGGGTGTGAATAGCCGCCCTAAATCATTCGTTTCTTTCTATAAATCAGGTTAGCGCAGCGGAAAATAAGACAATAGAAACGAAAATAAGGAAGAGCAAACCTCAACGCGATGATGTAACGAGGTTCGGAGGTGATACTCCTACTCCTCAGCGTGTCCGTAAGGTGGACGAGCCCTATCAATCCGTCGGTGGATGAGTCCCCGGAGAACCGGCTAATAAGTACTCCTTGTGGGTGGAGAAACCTCGCCACAATAACTTGCAACAGTAATATGGAAATACAAAGAAGAGCAAGAACAAAATACATAATGAATGTACAAATACACGCTTGCCTTCTCGTCGACTGAAGTCCCGGATGAAGCACCAACTTCACGGACGAATGCCAACAAGCAACTCAGTCGTAGAAGCTCACCCGAAGCTTCGGAGCTCAGCAAAGCTCAAGAGCACAGCAGTGAAGAAGCAGAAGCTTCGGACCAGAAAAAGAGTGAGAGAGTTACTGCACTGTAGAAGCCCTCGGCCCTCTTATACCTGCATCCACCTGCGAAGAAGCGGAAGGCGAAGACCGTTGGCTCACGGATAGTTCTGACCGATCGGTGGCTTTGATCGGTCCAGCTCCGATCGGTCGGTCGAGGACCGATCGGCATCATTCCTTCCTTTTCTCCCGAACTTTTGCCTTCGATCGTTGTTTCTGATCGGTGCGGACCGATCGATAACACTCGATGAGCTCTTTGTTTAATTCTTGATCGGTCACCGGACCAATCCAGATAAGTCGTATCCGGATCGATCCACCGATCGATCCGAGCTTGGTTTTGCCCAAACCAAGTCCCAAACCTTCCAAACCAACATCCGGTCAACCTTGACCTGTTGGTACATCATGCTAGCATCCGGTCACTCCTTGTCCTGCTAAGACTCCCACCAAGTGTCGGTCAATCCCTTTGACCCACTTGGACTTTTCTCTTTGTCAAGTATCCGGTCACTCCCTTGACCTACTTGACCTTCTCAACACCGATGTCCAATCACCCTTGATCCATCTAGATTTTCCTTGCGGCTTCACCACGGGACTTTCACCTAGCTTCACTCACTAGGGTTTCACACTTCCTCACGATTTCCAATGCCCGGCTTCACTCACGGGACTTTCCAACAGGCTTCACTCACCAAGACTTTCCCACCTGGCTTCACTCACCGGGACTTTCACTTTCACCTAGCTTCACTCACTAGGATTTTCACCGCCTCACTCCCATTTCTCGGCTTCACTCACCAGGACTTTCCGAACTGCCTAACATCCCAGTTAGGACTTCCCAGTCAAGTATCCGGTCAACCTTGACCTACTTGACTCTTCTTCATCCAACCTGATCAGACCCTGATCAATATCTCTCCGCATGGACAACTGCACATGCATTGTCCATGTATACATGCCTTTCTATATTGTCAAACATCGAAACCATGACCAAGGTTTACGCTTGGTCAACTAGGTCAACCTTGACCTACTGGAAATTGCACCAACAAATTTGTCCGTCGGATAGTGGGTGCTTTAAATCATTCTGTATCAGGAGTTCTTCGACAATTGAGAGAGGGTGGTTATCTACCCAAGGAACCTCCCTCCTCTTTCATAAGTCGTCGCAGACTTAACGAAGAACTGCCCGCAGATTTAAATAGTCCTTTTAATTAATCATGTCTATGTATCTAAAAAGATTGTCTATAAAAATACTTGTATTGGAAAAACTAGTGATGAAAAGAACTGTAACCAAAACTTGGTAATTAGGGAATTGCGATATATAAGAAATTTTTGATACTTACTTGTCTCTCCCTTGTGTTAGTTTGAGAATGCCTCTTTTGAAATGCTTTCGAGTATTGAGTAGAAATTTTATTCAAGAATTCCTTGCTTACCTCTTGAAGTTAAATCTTGTCTTGATGAATCTTTTTGCAGATAATATCTAGTGTGCTCCATATTTCAAAATAATGAATAATCCTGAGTGATTTTAGACAAGAAATTGTATAAAACTCCTGAGTTCCGAGCTGAGTATAATACTCCAAATGATTCTGAATAAAGATTTCCATGTGAATGGGCTTCCAGATAGAAAATGTGTCATATGCATAGAATCCTTCTTGAACCCTGGCTTTTGACCCGGTGTAAAATGTCAACCGATTTTGTGAATAAATTCATGTAAATTCGTATTTACTATGCCCATGAAGACTAAGTTCTATGATAGTTTAAAGTCTTCGGTTCCTCCCATGAAGACCCGTCCGAGTTACTTCATGAGATTTCCCGATCGACTATGTTCTGTGATAGTTTAAAGTCTCTGGTTTCTCCCATGAAGACCCGTCCGAGTTACTTCATGAGATTTACCTATCGACTATGTTCTATGATAGTTTAAAATCTCCGGTTCCTCCCATGAAGACCGAGTTACTTCATGAGATTTTCCCGACCGACTGTGTTCTGTGATAGTTTAAAGTCTCTGGTTCCTCTCATGAAGACCCGTCCGAGTTACTTCATGAGATTTCCCGATCGACTATATTCTGTGATAGTTTAAAGTCTCCGGTTCCTCCCATGAAGACCCGTCCGAGTTACTTCATGAGATTTTCTCGACCGACTATGTTCTGTAATAGTTTAAAGTCTCCGGTTCCTCCCATGAAGACCCGTCCGAGTTACTTCATGAGATTTCTCGATCGATTATGTTCTGTGATAGTTTAAAGTCTCCGGTTCCTCCCATGAAGACCCGTCCGAGTTACTTCATGAGATTTCCCGATCGACTATGTTCTGTGATAGTTTAAAGTCTCTGGTTCCTCCCATGAAGACCAGTTCGAGTTACTTCATGAGATTTTCCCGATCGACTATGTTCTATGATAGTTTAAAGTCTCTGGTTCCTCCCATGAAAACCCGTCTGAGTTACTTCATGAGATTTCCCGATCGACTATGTTCTGTGATAGTTTAAAGTCTCTGGTTCCTCCCATGAAGACCCGTCCGAGTTACTTCATGAGATTTCCCGATCGACTATGTTCTGTGATAGTTTAAAGTCTCCGGTTCCTCCCATGAAGACCCGTCCGAGTTACTTCATGAGATTTCTCGATCGACTATGTTCTGTGATAGTTTAAAGTCTCTGGTTCCTCCCATGAAGACCCGTCCGAGTTACTTCATGAGATTTCCTGATCGACTATGTTCTGTGATAGTTTAAAGTCTCTGGTTCCTCCCATGAAGACCCGTCCGAGTTACTTCATGAGATTTCCCGATCGACTATGTTCTGTGATAGTTTAAAGTCTCCGGTTCCTCCCATGAAGACCCGTCCGAGTTACTTCATGAGATTTCCCGATCGACTATGTTCTGTGATAATTTAAAGTCTCTGGTTCCTCCCATGAAGACCCGTCCGAGTTACTTCATGAGATTTCCCGATCGACTATGTTCTGTGATAGTTTAAAGTCTCCGGTTCCTCACATGAAGACCCATCCAAGTTACTTCATGAGATTTCCCGATCGATTATGTTCTTATACCAAATTATGATGTTTGTACTGACCATGTGATGGTTTTAAAATTTCTGGATTTTTCTTAGGGGAGTTGAATAGGTCTTTAGGATTCCCCATTATTGATTGCTTGAAAATAGATTATGAAAGTTCTGCCAATACTTGTCAATCTGTATGAACCACATTTATTTCTGTGGCAATATTTATCTTGCATTGCATTTATTGAAAGAAATGGAGTACATAAACTGTAAGAATACTTGTCTTCACCTTATTGGGAACTTACTTAAGATAATTATGATTTGTTCCTTCTGACGTATTCTTGAGTGGCATGATCTTGTCAGGTCCGGTAAGGTTGTAAATGATTTGCACTCCAGGGACGTTCCAGAATTCTTCCTTCAGTATCTTGCAGGTAATATGAACTTAATGCGAGCTTTTCCACCATTTTGTAGGGTCCTCCCCACTGTGGTGCCAACTTACTGACATCCCCGACAGGTTTAATACGCTTCCAAACTAAATCTCCTACTTGGAAAAATCTGGGGATGACCCTTTTGTTATAATTTTACCTCATTCATTGTCGGTATGATACGAGATGAGTAGCAGCTTTATCTCTAACTTCCTCTATCAAGTCTAGCTCCATGAGCCGTCGTCCCTCATTGTCTGCATCATATAATTGCCTTCTGTCAGATTCTACTCCCACCTCAATGGGAATTATTGCTTCTCCCCCATAGACTAATTGAAAGGGAGTGATTCCTGTAGCTTCTCGAGGTGTAGTACGATATGCCCAAAGAACGCTGGGTAATTCATCTACCCAGCTACCTCTAACATGATCTAGTTTGGTTTTTAAACCCCTTATAATTTCTCTATTGGTTATTTCCGCTTGACCATTACTTTGTGGATAAGCTACAGAGGTGAAAGCCTGAATAATACCATAACTTTTGCACCAAGCTAAGATTCTATCCCCTTGAAATTGTCTTCCATTATCAGAGACTAATTTATGAGGAATGTCAAATCTGCATATGATATTTTTCCACAGAAATTTAATAACTGCATCTTCAGTAATCCGGGCAAGTGGTTCTGCTTCTACCCATTTGGAAAAATAATCCACTGCTACCAATAAAAACCTTCTTTGTGCAGTCGCCATAGGAGATGGGCCTACTATGTCCATGCCCCATTGATCGAAGGGGCATGAGGCTATAGAGGTTCTCAACAACTGTGTGGGATGATGCGAAATATTTTGATGTTTCTGGCAAGACATACAAGTTCTGACCAACTTGTTGGCATCCTCGTGTAGAGTAGGCCAGAAATATCCCGCTAATAAGATTTTATGGGCCAAGGATCTCCCTCCTACATGACTACCACATTAACCTTGATGAACCTCCTGTAAAATAAATTGTATATCTTCTGTGCCGATACACTTGAGCAGAGATCTAGAAAAAGCTCTTTTATATAACTGTTCTCCTACCATAGTATACTGAGCAGCTCTCTTCTTAAATACCCTTGCCTGTTCTGTATTATCTGGAAGAATGCCTTGCTGTAAATATAATATGATTTGAGCCCTCCAGTCATCTTAAATTTCTGCTTCAGCTTGCCTTTCGATACAGGATATTAACAGAGTTTGTTCTACGGGCCGATCTAGACTCCATGGTACTATAGCAGAGGCCAACTTAGCCAATTTATCTGCTACATGATTCTCAGATCGAGGAACCTTTTGTATATTTACTTCTTGAAACTGAGACTTCAACTTATCAAATGCCTCAGCATATAACTTGAGCCTGTCATTATTAATTTCAAAATTACCTGATAGTTGTTGGGCTGCCAATTGAGAATCATAATAGATGAGGACTCGAGCTGCCCCTATATGCCGAGCGGCCTGTAATCCAACTATCAAGGCTTCATATTCTGCTTCATTGTTAGTAGCTCTATAATTCAATCTGACAGAGAGTTGAAGTTTATCTTCCCTTGGAGATATAAGAAGAACACCAATTTCGTTGCCTTGTCTAGTGGAGGAACCGTCCACATAAATTTTCCAGATGTTTTCTTCCTCAGGGCCTTGAACTTCTATAATGAAGTCTGCTAGAGCTTGTGCCTTGATGTCCTAGCGAGGTTGATATTAAATGTCATATTCTCCGAGTTCAGTTGTCCATTTTGTTAGCTAGAGCCCTAGAGCCAATCATTTGATGATTGTATTTTGGACTTGTTGTATCATATTCTATATAGATAAAGGCATTTGGTTTTTGGTTATTATACTTACTTGTATTAGTGCCAAATAAACTAAATATAATAATGTCCTTGAGTAGAATGTTCTTACCTATATCAATCGGTTAGCTGAACTGATAGTGAGATGATATAGGGAATACTACTATTAATCATTCCTAGTCGAGTATTAACATTCAGGGACAATGTTAATGCAATAAGAATAGCATGTAGGTCAACTCGATGACTTGATCTCACAAGTCATGGATATAGAGATATCAAGTTGACACATGGGTATGCATTAGAGAATGTATACTGAATGACCCGCCATGAGAAAGTATCATGGATCGTTATATGAGTGTCATATACTTTCTCATGTGGCTATTAGTATGACTACTAGTCCTTAGACCTGAAGTCACCATGGTTCCCTACATAAGGAGTTATATACTTTGGTGTCGTCAAACGTCACCCGTAACTGGGTGGACTATAAAGGCGATTACTGGGTATGTAACAAATTATGCGGAGGGATGTGAGTGATGTAGATGGGATATATCCCTCCTATATGACGGGAGAGACATCGGTATTCTTGATAGAATGAGACCACGAAGTGCATGGCCATGCCCAAATGAGTCAATATGAGATATTGAGCTCATTTGATTTAGTGAGTCTACTTGGAGTTCAAGATTTAGATTTATCAGAGGATGACACGGTCTATGCCTCACATTGATCAATCTAGATGTCTAGGATAGAAGGACACTTGTCATATATTGTGAGGAGTCACAATTAGTAGTCACAAGGTGATGTTGGATCTCAACATTCTTGTAACTTGGGTAGTAATAATGTATTGCTAGATACCGCTCATTACTTATGCTTCTAAATGAGTTTAGGGGCATTGCCAACGTTACAAGAACCTATTGGGTCACACACAAAGAACAAGTGGATGGAGATTAGGTTCATATGATGAACCAAGAGGATTAGATTCATGTGATGAATCAAATTGGATTAAGAGTAATCCTAATTGGGCTAATTGAGTTGGACTCAAGTTGATTCATGTGTTCAATGAGTCTAATTTAGATTATGACTCATTGAATCAATTTAATTAAATGAATTAGATTCATTATATTAAATTGGCATGAATTAAATGGTTGGATTAGATCAACCATGAGAGAGATTAAGTCAAGTTTGACTTGACTTGAGAGGAAGAGGAAGAGTCAAGTTTGACTTGACTTTATGCCACATCATTTGTGACATGGCATTAGGAGAACTAATAATGATGTGCCACATCATCACATGTGCCACCTCATGGAGGTTACAACTATTCTCTTTAATGGCCTCCACATTAATTGTGATTAATGTGAAGGGGGTTACACCACTTGATGGAAAAAGAGAAGTTTTCTTTTGGTGAGTAACTCTCATTCAAGTGATCTTCATCCTCCTAAGCTCTCTTCTTGCTCCTTCTCTTCTCTTGGTCGTGGGTTTCAAGCAAGGGAGAAGAAAGGAGAGTGAATCTAATCCAAGAAGAAAGGTTAGTGAAAGTCACATAGAGATTTTAGAGGAGTGTGTTCTCTTCTTTTCCTTTCTTCTTCTTCCAATCCCATCCGAGAGCATCAAGAAGTGCTAGCACACTTGTGGTGTTCTCTTCTCCATCCTTGTGTGTTAGAGAACACATCTTGTTCGTGTGGATACTTCTAGAGAGTTGTCTACTTTGAAAACTAGAGATTCGGCATCTCCTTGGACAAGCGGGACTCGCGAAGGGCACGCATCGAAGGTATAAGATTTTCTCCATGTAGATCTAAGTGTAGATCTAGGTAAACTCATACTCGTAGTTTTTCGAAAATTTTTCTTTGCACGGATCCATTGGCTAGGGAGTTTCGGGGTTTCCGCGACGCGAAAAAGCGATTTTCGCGGCCCGAAAAACCCAACAGTGGTATCAGAGCCACGTGCGAAGACGAATATGAGTTTATTTTGGTTTTTATGAAAAAAATAAACATTCTGTGAATTTCTGTAATTTTAAGTTTTTAATGGTTTTTATGAGTATTTTTCTCGTAGAAGCGAAGCACAAGTGTTTCTACACTTGTAGGCTTCGTCTACCGAGAAGTTTTTCCCAAAACGGCCATGTTTCGACCCAAAAATTTTTGGGACAGCGGGCTAAGGCTGTAGGATCGCTTAGGAGCAACTCGCAATGGTTAGATCGCGGGTAGGGGTACTGCCCCTAACCCCGCAAGGAGATTTGCTCCGTGATTGCGCCCGAAATCGCTAATCGGGACCGCCGGGAAATTGTACTCGTAAAAATTGTAAAAATTATAGGAAACATTACATAAAATTATATAAATATATAATTTCGAATTATATATTATTTTTGTGATAGTCATGGCCCAAAGACCCAATTCGATTGGATAATTTGTGTTGTAATTTATAATACGGTCTGCGTGCCGTCATGTGTTTGTGTGTGTTGTATTTGATACGCGACCTGCGCGTCGTGCCTCCCTATTTATATTCTAGTTGTAAATTAGATTTAGACTCGAATGTAACTCAAGTTTCAAAATGTAATGTAAATTTTGAAGCGGTGGAAGGTCCACTCAAGACGGAGTTACGAGGAAGGCGCGAGCAACACAAGGTGGTCAAAAGGAAGGCGCTTGAGAAGCAGTTGACCTTAGGTTGACCATCCGATCTTCTCATTGGCTTGAGAAGATCGTAGTAGGGCCATGACATAATCACAAAATTATTTAATTAATTGCTTTTGTGTGTATGTGATGCTTGTTAGTTAATTAAGTAATTAATTAGTGCCTAACGATTAGATTAGATCTAAGTCGTGCACATGATGCACCCTTCGATTAGATTAATTGGTAATCGTTACCTACCGATCATACTATGTCTTGGGCGTATTAGCCAAAGCTAACTCAAGGGTTAGTATGATGCGGATCTTGTCCCACATGAATTATAGAATTCAGTGGGAGCATCATTTAGTTAAAGGCCTAATTAAATGATTAAAAGAATATGATATTTATTTTCTTCATTTTTCTGTTGTAGATAACCATGACGTCAAATACGAACACTTTCTCTCTGTGATATGTTCTTGAGAAGGACAAGCTCAACGGAGCAAATTTCCTGGACTGGTATAGGAACCTGAGAATAGTTCTCACCCAAGAACGTAAACTGTACGTTCTGGAGCAGCCCATTCCGGAGGCTCCTCCTGCCACTGCCACGCGAGCAGATCGAGATGCTTACAAGAAGCATCAAGATGACGCATTAGATGTGTCCTGTCTTATGCTCGTGACCATGAACTCTGAGCTTCAGAGGCAACATGAGTTGATGGGTGCTTACGATATGGTTGAACATCTTTGTCACCTATATCAAGGACAAGCAAGGCACTGGAAGAGGAACTCCAAAGAATACTTGGAAGATCTTAAGAAGAAGAGAAATAAGATTTCTACTTCAGGTATACATGTTATAGAAGTCAACCTCTCAGTTTCTTCATCGTGGGTATTAGATACCGGATGTGCTTCGCACATTTGTACTAATGTACAAGCGCTGAGAAATAGCAGGACATTGACGAAGGGTGAGGTAGACCTACGAGTAGGCAATGGAGCACGGGTTGCTGCTATTGCTGTAGGAACTTACTATCTATCTTTACCCTCTGAGCTTGTACTAGAATTAGATTATTGTTGTTATGTGCCTGCCTTGACTAAGAACATAATTTCAGTTTCTTGTTTGGACAAGAAAGGATTTTCGTTTACAATAAAGAACAAATGTTGTTCCGTCTATTTAAACAATATGTTCTATTGTAGTGCACCTCTAATGAACGGACTCTATATTCTATACCTTGAGAGCCCTATCTATAACATAAATACCAAGAGGTTCAAGTCAAATGACATGAACCAAACCTACCTCTAGCACTGTCGCTTAGGTCATATAAATGACAATCGCTTATCACAGCTCCATAAGGATGGTTTGCTGGACTCATTTGATTTTGAATCATATGAGATATGTGAGTCATGCCTACGAGGTAAGATGACCAAGACTCCATTTAGTGGCCACAATGAGAGAGCGACCGATTTATTAGGACTTATACATAGTGATGTATGTGGCCCTTTCAATGTTGCTGCTAGAGGCGGTTATAGGTACTTTATCACATTTACTGATGACTTCAGTAGATATGGTTATGTGTACTTGATGACACATAAGTCAGAATCCTTTGAAAAGTTCAAAGAATTCAAGAATGAAGAACAGAACCAGCTTGGCAAGAGTATTAAGATACTTCGATCAGATCGAGGTGGAGAATACCTTAGCCATGAGTTTCGTGACTATCTAGCTGAGTGTGGGATTCTATCCCAACTCACTCCTCCTGGAACACCACAGTGGAATGGTGTATCCGAAAGGAGGAATCGTACCATATTAGATATGGTACGATCTATGATGAGTCACACTGATCTTCCGACATACCTTTGGGGTTATGCTCTAGACACGACAGCTTTTATACTCAACCGAGTTCCATCCAAGGCCGTGATAAACACATCATATAGGATATGGACTGGGAGAGATGCCCAGGTGTCTTTCATGAGGATTTGGGGTTGTGAGGCTTACGTTAGACGTCAAGTCTCAGATAAATTAGGACCCAAATCTGACAAGTGCTATTTCATTGGATATCCCAAGGAAACTAAGGGATATTACTTCTACATTCCCAGTCAGCACAAGATAGTTGTGGCAAAGACTGGAGTCTTTCTAGAAAGGGACTTTGTTTCTAGAAAGACTAGTGGGAGTACATTCGATCTTGAAGAAGTTCAAGATGCGGATCCTAGCACTGAAGCCTCGATGGAAGTTGAACTGGAACCACAAAGTGTTGTGGATTATGTTGTTCTACAAAGAGTTGAGCAACAACAACCAGTTCAAGTAGACATACCTCTTCGCAGGTCTGATAGGGTACGTCGTCAGCCTGAGAGATACTCATTTCTCTTGTCTGACCATGATGACGTTGTTCTCATAGAGGATGAGCCTACCACCTATCAGGAAGCTGTGATGAGACTAGATTCTGAGAAATGGCTAGAAGCCATGAGATCCGAAATGGAATCCATGTACACCAACCAAGTATGGACTTTGGTTGATCCACCTGAAGGGGTAAAACCCATAGGGTGTAAGTGGGTCTTTAAGAGAAAGACTGACATAGATGGACTTATCTATAAGGGTCGCTTGGTAGCTAAAGGTTTCAAGCAGATTCATGGTATTGACTATGATGAAACTTTTTCACCAGTAGCGATGTTTAAGTCCATTCGGATCATGCTTGCTATTGCAGCTTACCACGATTACGAGATCTGGCAGATGGATGTCAAAACTACATTTCTGAATGGAAACCTACTCGAGGATGTGTACATGACACAACCTGAGGGTTTTGTAGATCCAAAGCATACTAGCAAAGTATGCAAGCTGCATAGGTCTATTTATGGACTAAAGCAAGCTTCTCGGAGCTGGAATCTTTGATTCGATGATGCAATCAAATAGTTTGGTTTCATCAAGAATGAAGATGAACCTTGTGTCTACAAGAAGGTTGTAGGGGATATAGTTGTCTTCCTCATATTGTATGTGGATGACATACTACTCATTGGGAAGGACATCCCTATGCTTCAGTCTGTCAAGACCTGGCTAGGGAGTTGCTTCTCAATGAAAGACTTAGGTGAGGCATCCCATATCCTAGGGATACAGATCTATATAGATAGATCTAAGAGATTGCTTGGCCTAAGTCAGAGTACATATATTGACAAGGTACTCCTTCGGTTTGCCATGCAGAACTCCAAGAAGGGATTTCTGCCGATGTCACATGGCGTGAGTCTTTCGAAGACTCAGGGTCCCTCTTCTAGAGAGGAGAGAGACCGCATGGATCAGATCCCTTATGCTTCAGCCATAGGATCGATCATGTATGCCATGCTATGTACTCGACCTGATGTCTCGTATGCTTTGAGCATGACGAGCAGATACCAGTTAGATCCAGGTGAAAGTCACTGGATAGCAGTCAAGAATATTCTTAAGTACTTAAGAAGGACTAAAGAATATTTCTTGATATATGGAGGCAATGATGAGCTAGCTGTAAAGGGCTACAGTGATGCTAGCTTCCAGACCGACCAGGATGACTATAGATCGCAGTCGGGGTTCGTATTTTGCATTAATGGTGGTGCTGTGAGCTGGAAGAGTTCGAAGTAGGACACAGTAGCTGATTCTACGACATAGGCCGAGTAAATTGCTGCATCAGAGGCAGCAAAGGAGGCAGTTTGGATTCACAAGTTCATCACTGAACTTGGGGTGGTTCCTAGTATTGCTGACCCTATTGAGCTCTATTGTGATAACAATGGAGCTATAGCACAGGCGAAGGAACCTCGCTCACACCAGCGGACCAAACACATACTATGGCGCTTCCATCTCATTCGAGAGATCATCGAGAGAGGAGATGTGAAGATTTGCAGAGTACCTACAGAGACTAACATCGCAGATCCCTTGACCAAGGCTTTGGCACAGAGGAAGCATGATGGTCACACTAGGTCATTGGGGCTTAGAGCCTACACTGATTGGCACTAGTGCTAGTGGGAGATTGTTAGTTAGAGCCCTAGAGCCAATCATTTGATGATTGTATTTTGGACTTGTTGTATCATATTCTATATAAATAAAGGTATTTGGTTTTTGGTTATTATACTTACTTGTATTATTGCCAAATAAACTAAGTATAATAACGTCCTTGAGTAGAATGTTCTTACCTATATCAATCGGTTAGCTGAACTGATAGTGAGATGATATAGGGAACACTACTCTTAATCATTCCTAGTCGAGTATTAACATTCAGGGATAATGTTAATGCAATAAGACTAGCATGTAGGTCAACTCGATGACTTGATCTCACAAGTCATGGATATAGAGATATCAAGTTGACACATGGGTATGCATTAGAGAATGTATACTGAATGACCCGCCATGAGAAAATATCATGGATCATTATATGAGTGTCATATACTTTCTCATGTGGCTATTAGTATGACTACTAGTTCTTAGACCTGAAGTCACTATGGTTCCCTACATAAGGAGTTATATACTTTGGTTTCGTCAAACGTCACCTGTAACTGGGTGGACTATAAAGGCGATTACTGGGTATGTAACAAATTATGCGGAGGGATGTGAGTGATGTAGATGGGATATATCCCTCCTATATGACGGGAGAGACATCGGTATTCTTGATAGAATGAGACCACGAAGTGCATAGCCATGCCCAAATGAGTCAATATGAGATATTGAGCTCATTTGATTTAGTGAGTCTACTTGGAGTTCAAGATTTAGATTGATCAGAGGATGACACGGTCTATGCCTCACATTGATCAATCTAGATGTCTAGGATAGAAGGACACTTGTCATATATTGTGAGGAGTCACAATTAGTAGTCACAAGGTGATGTTGGATCTCAACATTCTTGTAACTTGGGTAGTAATGATGTATTGCTAGATACCGCTCATTACTTATGCTTCTAAATGAGTTTAGGGGCATTGCCAACGTTACAAGAACCTATTGGGTCACACACAAAGAACAAGTGGATGGAGATTAGGTTCATATGATGAACCAAGAGGATTAGATTCATGTGATGAATCAAATTGGATTAAGAGTAATCCTAATTGGGCTAATTGAGTTGGACTCAAGTTGATTCATGTGTTCAATGAGTCTAATTTAGATTATGACTCATTGAATCAATTTAATTAAATGAATTAGATTCATTATATTAAATTGGTATGAATTAAATGGTTGGATTAGATCAACCATGAGAGAGATTAAGTCAAGTTTGACTTGACTTGAGAGGAAGAGGAAGAGTCAAGTTTGACTTGACTTTATGCCACATCATTTGTGACATGACATTAGGAGAACTAATGATGATGTGCCACATCATCACATGTGCCACCTCATGGAGGTTACAACTATTCTCTTTAATGGCCTCCACATTAATTGTGATTAATGCGAAGGGGGTTACACCACTTGATGGAAAAAGAGAAGTTTTCTTTTGGTGAGTAACTCTCATTCAAGTGATCTTCCTCCTCCTAAGCTCTCTTCTTGCTCCTTCTCTTCTCTTGGTCGTGGGTTTCAAGCAAGGGAGAAGAAAGGAGAGTGAATCTAATCCAAGAAGAAAGGTTAGTGAAAGTCACATAGAGATTTTAGAGGAGTGTGTTCTCTTCTTTTCCTTTCTTCTTCTTCCAATCCCATCCGAGAGCATCAAGAAGTGTTAGCACTCTTGTGGTGTTCTCTTCTCCATCCTTTTGTGTTAGAGAACACATCTTGTTCGTGTGGATACTTCTAGAGAGTTGTCTACTTTGACAACTAGAGATCCGACATCTCCTTGGACAAGCGGGACTCGCGAAGGGCACGCATCGAAGGTATAAGATTTTCTCCATGTAGATCTAAGTGTAGATCTAGGTAAACTCGTACTCGTAGTTTTTCGAAAAATTTTCTTTGCACGGATCCGTTGGCTAGGGAGTTTTGGGGTTTCCGCGATGCGAAAAAGCGATTTTCGCAGCCCGAAAAACCCAGCACATTTGACCAACCGACCTGATGCCTCTGGGTTGAGTAGCACCCATCCGAGAGTACTATTGGTTAATACAATAATTTCATGTGCTAAGAAATATGGTCGCAGCCTCCGAGAAGTCAACATTAATGCGTAAGCCAATTTTTCTAGTGTAGTATATCTACACTCAGCTCCTTTTAATAAATGGCTAGAAAAATATACAGGTTATTGTTCTTTTCCTTCTTGTCTGACTAACACAGAGCCTACAGCGTTTTCATTAGCCGACAAATATACCCAAAGAGTCTCTCCTACTATAGGCTTAGCTAATACAGGAAGAGTAGACAAATAATCTTTTAACTCTTGGAAAGCCTTATCACATTCCTCGTTCCACTGAAATTTATTGGCCTTTCTGAGTATTTTAAAGAAATGGGAGCTACGATCGGCCGACCTGGAAATGAACCTAGACAAGGCTGTAATCCGGCCGGTTAGTGTTTGAGCTTCTCTCATGTTGTGCGGAGGCTCCATGTTCTGAAGTGCCTTGACTTTGCTCGGGTTGGCCTCTATTCCTCGCTCGGACACCATATACCCCAGGAATTTTCCCCCTTTCGCTCCGAATAAACATTTGCTCGGATTTAACTTGAGCTCATATTGTCTCAATGTCTTGCAGGTCTCCTCTACATCCCTGCACAGATCAACAGCTTGAAGAGATTTAATTAAGATATCATCAACATATACTTCCATATTTCTCCATATCTGCTTCTGGAAGACCTTATTCATAAGCCTTTGATAAGTTGCTCCTGCATTTTTTAATCCGAAGGGCATAACATTATAACAATAAGTACCTTCAAATATTATGAAACTGACCTTTTCTTGATCTTCTTTAGCTAAGGGAACCTGATGATAGCCTTGATAAGCGTCTAGCATAGAAATGTACTCACATCTAGCAGTGAAGTCTACCAATTGATCGATCCTGGGTAATGGATAATAATCTTTTGGGAAAGCCTTGTTGAGATCCCGGAAATCAATGCACACTCGCCATTTGTTTGCTGACTTAGAGACTAGCACCACATTAGCTAACCAGCTAGGAAATTGTACTTCCCTGATGTAACCAGCCTCCATAAGTTTAGTTATTTCTTCTTTGATGATTTGGTTCTGTTCCGCACTAAAATTCCTCTTTCTTTGCATGACCGGACGGGCATCTGGGAAGACATGTAAGGAATGCTCCATGACTGTAGGAGAAACGCCCGAGACTTCTTTATGTGTCTAGGCAAATACATCATTATTCTTCTTTAGGCATTGTACCAATTCGGCTTTCAGAGTGGGATCAAGATCAGTCGTAATATACGTAGTAGCTTTCGGCCGACCGGTTTGGATTTGAACTTCTTCCTTTTCTTCATAAACCAGAACAGGATGCTTCTCCTGAATGGCATTGACCTCCATTCTTTGAATCTTTCGCGCAGCGTTAGCTTCAGCTCGAACTATTTCTACATAACATTTTCGGGTTGTCTTCTGATCACCCCGCACCTCCCCAACTTAGTCGTCAACAGGAAATTTAATTTTCTGACAAAAAGTAGAAACGACCGCCCTAAAATCGTTTAGGGTCGGTCGACCCAGTATCACATTATAAGAGGACGGGGCGTCTACCACCATAAAATAAGATCTCCTTGTTCTCATCAAAGGCTCCTCTCCTAGAGATATGACCAACTTTATTTGACCCAGTGGTTGTACTTCGTTGCCTGTGAATCCATATAGGGGAGTGACCATCTGTTGAAGTTCACTTGGGTCAATCTGTAATTGATCGAAAGTCTTCTTGAATATAATATTGATAGAACTGCCCGTGTCTATGAAGGTACGAGAAATAGCGTAGTTGGCTATCACGACTTTAATGATCAGGGCATCATCATGGGGTATTTCTACTCCCTCAAGATCTCTAGGTCCAAAACTTATTTCGGGACCGGCTGCTCGTTCCATGCTACACCCCACGACATGAATTTCTAGTCTTCGGGCATGTGCTTTCCTAGCCCTATTAGAATCCCCATCAGTGGGTCCGCCTGCAATCATATTGATATTGCCCCGAACGGCATTACTCCTATTTTCTTCTTGTCGAGTTGTCATGGCTTCAGAAGGAGCCTTTTCTAACACTTGACTTGTACCGGCCGGGGTGGGCAATGCATCTTGCCGAGGCTCGACCGGGCGATATTCCAACTTGAGCGGACTTTGCTGTCTAGGGTACTGCTGCCGATAATAATTTTGCCTCTGATAACGCTCCCTATTAGCCCGTTTATTTCTTAAAACAAAACAGTCTTCAGTATGATGACTGCTAGTTTTATGATAAGTGCACCATCTTCTTGATGCCTCTGACTGTATCTCCACATGTTGTACTGCTTGTGGACGATATTCTGGTTGACGGTGGGGTGGATGAGTCGCTCTAGGCCCTCTTGGTGGAGGAACAAGGGCAGGAGCTTTCTCCTTAACCTGGATAGGAGAAGAAGTAACGCCCTCCTTCCTACGGGCGGCTTGAGCTTCTTCCACATTAATGAATTCAGTAGCACGCTCAATCAAGGAATCAAAATTAACAGGAGGATTTCTCACTAAATCTTTAAAGAAATCATTATCATTTAAACCTTGAGAAAAAGTGCTCACTAAGATTTCTGTGGTAGCATTAGGTACATCGATAGCTACCTGATTGAACCTTTTGATGTAGGCTCGGATGGACTCTTTAGATGCCTGTTTAATTGAAAATAGACTCCAAGGAGTCTTATGATATCTCTTATTGCTGGAAAAATGGTGCAGAAAAACTTTCTTGAAGTCTTTGAATTTTCGGATAGACTTCTCTGGCAGTCTCTTGAACCAGCGTTGTACGGCTCCTCCAAGAGTAGTAAGAAACATCCGACATTTCACCCCATCAGAGAATTGTTGTAATAATGCTACATTCTCAAATTTCAATAGATGATCTTCTGGATCTGTCGTTCCAGTGTACTCGCCGATCTGAAGATTTTGATACCGTTTAGGAAGCGGATCATCCAGTACACTTTGAGAGAATGGAGAGATGACCTTTTCTGGTGAGCTATCACTAGTTATCATTTTAATCTTACACTTTTCTCTGTCTGGTGCTTCGCCAGAAGATTCTTGGAACACGGGCCTCCGACCCCCCTGCTCCATGGGAGTGCGAAGAAAAGCTCGTGGACATCTTGTCGGAGAAACTGCAACTGGAGGGAAATACGCATGTTCTTCTTCTTCTAGTTCTTTTCCCTTCCAGTGCTCAGTAGTTGAAATCGCTGGATTATGGGCTGTTGGTAGAGTAGCTCCAGTGTGAGCTTGAAGTTGTTGTTGTTGTTGTTGCAAGGCTTTCTGTACATGAGAATTGATGAGAAAATCCAGATCCTCACGACTAATGGTGAGTAGGTTTGATTTTTCGGCTTCTTCCATCTTGTAGTCTCAGATTCAGGTGAATTTCCCACAGACGGTGCCAAATTTGATCCTATCTGAGAAGCTGGACAAAACGGAGAGCCGGGAGAAAAAACCCACTACTGATGGAGAATAATACCTATGGGACGCCGATCCGAGAAACCCAAAGCGGATCCAAGAAGATGAAGCCACAAGAGTGCCCTCTCGATGCAAGATACCAATGGCGATGAAGAGATCCGATCGAAGAACACCCAGATTCGGAGCTCCCAAGGCTTCCTGCGCACAAGAGAACAACCAACACTATCGTCAATGACCTAAGACCGGGGTGGGAATCCCTGGCTAGGCCCTCCGACACTCAAGTCAGTGATCTCTTTTTCGATCTGGAGGAAGGAGGAAGAAGACGAACAGTAGCTGAAAAATTAGGGTTATCAATGTACGCAATGATGTGAACTTACCTAGCCAACGGAGAGGATTCCCCTTTTTATACCACTTCATATAACCTCCGTAGTCATGAAGTGGACCCCAGTTTGTTAGAGTTTGTTATGAGATGACGTAGGCTGTGTACTTGTGGTAAATGACTTTTTAAAGAATCTTCTCCGTACCCCAGATGTACCTTCTTTGTCGTCTAGCACCTGCAAAACGGTTTAAAAACACATTTCCCGCCAAAATATATAACACTGGTTATATAATCATATATTACAAATATCTTCAGGAACTATTTTATTCGAAATACTACTTCTCTTCTATCTTACCAGTTCTTTTTCAAAGTGTTTCTATCCTTCCTACTCGCCCCTACTGTTTTTGCTACATTAAAGATAGCTTAATATACTAATGTTTCTTATGTTGATCGGGGTTAAGCTTAATTATGTTTGATCAATTACTATTACCTCTCATGAGGCTCCTTGGGCAATGCCCGTTCGTGCTCCTTTACATTCATTATTCCAGCTAGCATTGAGCTATGTTTTATCAAGTATCTTTTCCAGGTATTATTCAGCTTAATCGGTATCTGGCTTTCTTTCTTAAAGGTATGTCTCAACCCATATTGGCTTACCTCCTTTGAGGTATATCCTGACCGATATTAGCCTACCTTCTTTGAGGTATATGCTGATCGATGTGGGTCCGCCTCCTTGGAGGCATATCCCGGTCGATATTAGTCTTCCTTCCTGAAAGTATGTCTCGATCGATATTGGCCTACCTCCTTTGAGGTATATCCCGACCGATATTAGCCTACCTCCTTTGAGGTATATGTCGATCGATGTGGGTCTACCTCCTTGGAGGCATATCCCGGCCGATATTGGCCTTCCTTCCTGAAAGTATGTCTCGATCGATATTGGCCTACCTCCTTTGAGGTATATCCCGGCCGATATTAGCCTACCTCCTTTGAGGTATATGCTGATCGATGTGGGTCTACCTCCTTGGAGGCATATCCCGGCCGATATTGGTCTTCCTTCCTTAAAGTATGTCTCGATCGATATTGGCCTACCTCCTTTGAGGTATATCCCGGCCGATATTAGCCTACCTCCTTTGAGGTATATGCTGATCGATGTAGGTCTACCTCCTTGGAGGCATATTCCGGCCGATATTGGCCTTCCTTCCTAAAAGTATGTCTCGATCGATATTGGCCTACCTCCTTTGAGGTATATGCTGATCGATGTGGGTCTACCTCCTTGGAGGCATATCCCAGCCGATATTGACCTTCCTTCCTGAAAGTATGTCTCGGTCGATATTAGCCTACCTCCTTTGAGGTATATGTTGATCGATGTGGGTCTGCCTCCTTGGAGGCATATCCCGACCGATATTGGCCTTCCTCCTTAAAGGCGTATCCCGGCCGATATTGGCCTTCCCTCTTGGAGGCATACCTCGGCCGATATCGGTCTGCCTCGTTGGAGGTATATCCCGGTCGATATTGACATATCTTCTCCGTTTGATTATCTCCTTTCCCTTCCTTATCAGAGACCCATGAAACCTAACCCATATCAATTTTAAAAAGAGAGTTTTAAAATTTTAAAATCTTTCATTTTATAGCTATCTACAAAGGATTAATGGAGATTTTCATTTTGTTAAAATCTTTCCTTATTTGTAGTTATCTATAATATTTAAAAGAGAGATTTTAATTTTTGATAAAACTTTCCTTTTTTGTAACCATGATTTAAAAGGAGAAGTTTTAATTAATTAATTTTTCCTTTTTTGTAGTTGTCTACATGTTTTAAAAGAGGGAGATTAATTTTAAAACTTTCCTTTTGTTGCCATGTACAATAGGAAATTTAAAAGAGAGAGATTTTAATTGTTGTTAAAATTTTCTTTTTAAAAGGGAGGTCATAAATAAGGAAGTTTTAATTATGTTTAAAACTTTCCTTTTTTGCCATGACCAAGGATTATAAAAGAGAAGGAGATGGTGCCTCATGAGGCACAACTTAAGCCTTGCCTCCTCTCTTCTCTTCCTTGTGGTCATCCCTCTCTCTTCCTCTTCTCACTTTGTTTCTTCTCTTAGGCCAGCGGCACCATCTTCTTCTCTTCCCTTTCTTCTTTCTAAGGTCGGCACCTATCTCATCTTGGTGGCCAAAATTTGAAAAGAAAAGAAGAGATCCTTGGTGGCCGGTTGTTTAGAGGGGAAGAAGAAGTAGAAGGAAATTTCCTATTTTGGCATCCCCTGGTGGCTCGAGTTTTTTTGGAGGAGAAGAAGTGGTTCGGGTGGATTCCATCTTGGTAGATCGTTGCCCACACAACGTCCAAGAGGAGGAGAGGAATACAACAGAAGATCAAGAGGTCTTTAGATATGAAGAAAGGTATAACTAATTAATGGTTTCCGCTTCAAATTAATTAGTTAATTTTCTTTGCATGTATTCTGAAACACCAACACAAGAGGCTAGCGATTTTATGTTTCGATTTCATGCTATCGATCTTGTATTTTGATTTTGCGTTTCGATCTTGTGTTTCTATTGTGGTCTCTGTAGTTAAAACTAGGATTACTGTAAAAAGTTAAATATCCAATTTCTTTGAAAAGCTTTGTCTAGGAAGTGGTGGATGATCCCATAACCAAGAAGGTCTAGTGTCTCGCCATGTTTAACCTGAAAGTCAATCTTTGAAATAGATATTTAATCAACTTCTGTAATATGGTTTAACTTAGGAAGATCACATCGGTTAAACTTGGAGTAACAATGTTAAATATCGTTTCCAATCCAAGTTTAACTTCTGAAGAGCAACTTGGATTAATAATGTTAAGCATTGTTTGCAATCCAAGTTTAACTTTAGTAGAGCACATGGGTAGCTAGGTTAAGTTCTATGCTTGTACAAAATTTTGTACAGGGGAAACAGAACGGAATCCAGGTGTAGCAACCAATAGCAAGATCATGGTTGTGCTAGTAAAGAAAGACCCGACAATAAGGACAAGGTCAAAGGAAGCATCTTGAAGGCAAGACGTGAAGGATAGGGAAGCATCCGAGGGATGCAAGGCTAAGGGAAGATGGTTAGAAGGAGAGGTCAAGGTTGTGTGGCCGAGGATGAGTGCATGAGTGATTATACTCAAGATAAAAACCCTAGTGTTAGGGTTTACCAGTCGACTGGGATAAAGGCCAGTTTACTGGTCCAAGGTACAAAATGTTTTTGTGCCTTCGACTGTGAAGATTAGTCGACTAGTAAGGATGCCAATCGATTGGTAGATAGTCATTGACAGAATCATGGATTCTGTGGAGAGCCATTGGCTAGCAACAATCAACTGGTGGAGAGACCAGTTGACTAGTAATGGAAAAAACAACTTAACTATTTTCCTCAAGATCTATATAATGGACATTGGGGGTGGCTGGCTTTAGTGGCGAAATTAGAGGTGGTTGACCCCGAATTAGAGTCTCCAAGCCCTCAAGTGCAATATAAGGTCTTGATCAAGTTTGTGGCGAAGTTTCTTCACCGGCAAGGAGGATTGTGCTAGTTAAAGTTCTGGGGACTAATCCACCGACGGATTGAGGGATCTTTTATCTTAAGGACAACTATAGAGTAGGAGCTTTATTTCCAAATTACGTTAACTGAACGTGTTAGAGTTTACATTTCTTTCTTGTCTTTAACTTTTATATTCGTATTAGTTTTGTATTTCCACTGTGCACTGACAAATACGTAGGAGCGAACAATTTAGGGTGATCATCTATTCAACCTCCTTCTAGTCGGGCCACGATCCTTGATACATAGGAGCACCAAGTCGCTCATCCTCAAGTTCAACATGGTGAGCAACATCAGAGCAAGTATTAATGCTATCATTGTGAGTTAGATTAACTTTCAGATGCTCCCACTTGTCAGGAAGAGATCAGATTAAAGCTTGAACATGTTGCTTGTCAGAGAGCATATGACCAGCTAATTTCAATTCGCATATCATGTTTGACATAGTTCGTAAATGTTGTTTGATACTCTAGTTAGTTAGTTTCTTGTAAGTGTCAAACTTGATAGTCAATTGCCTCAGATGGGTAAATATAGTACCTCCGTACTTCTCTCTTAGGTACACCCAAATGTCATGAGTAGTAGGATGCTTCTCACATTCATGGATGAGATCATCAATTTCAGAGCTAACCAAAATAGCACGAGTAGTGGAATCTTTGTTTTTCCATACCTAGTAAGCTTCTTGATCTCTACTCTGCTGAGCATTGTTCCCCACGCTAGGATCCTGCATGATTTGGTTGATACCCTCTAAGGCATCTTGCTCATCAAACACATACTAAATCTTACGACACTAAGTATCATAGTTGTCACCATTCAGTTTGTCACCTTTATTAAAAACAACAATGATAGATTTTGATGCCATGGTCTGTAATTTTTTTTAGAGGTGGATGTCATGACCCGAGGGTATACTTGTCCTCCAAATTGGACTGTACCCTAGTGACAATATAAGAAATAACTGATATCAGACCAATAAAGAAACAAACACAAGCATCGATGCAATATAAAATCACAACTCATAATAACCATATGTGTATATGTATGCATGTACATGAGAACGTATTAAGATTACCAAAAGAATAACCTCTGACATAAATATCTGATACACAATAAAAACCAAAACTATAAGTAATGAAAAGGAATCATGTAGAAATCTAACTCGAGTGGGACTGGCAGCGAGGACCTCTGAGCGACCCACATCCTCTATCTGCTAACCTGGAGGATCAAAGAAGAACAACAGGTAGTGAGTATAAGAAAATATACTCAGTGGATAGAAGAAATAGTGCATAATAATATACTGACAGGAGATCAAAAATACAATCTCAGGTAAAATGCTTACTATCCAATGTAGGTGTCTCAACATAACCATTAGCTAACCAAAATATAATCAATAACAAATCGGGAGTACATACAGTACATCCAAACTTGCACAAACAAATACATTAACGATGTATAGCAAGTATATAACAAACACTGACTGCAGGAGAACGCTCTACCACGGATGGTCCCGTGAGCAGTCAGGGTAAATGACTAGTCACTGTTGTGTGGCGCTGGGATTCCGTTCTGTTTAAACTTTCCCGTACAAAAATTATATAAGTACAGAACTTCTCCTAGTAACTTGCATGTTCGATAAAAGATGTGTTCGATCAATCAAGCAAGTTCTTGAATGATCAAAGCACACCTTGATCGAAATACAATATCGCTGGCCTCTTGTGTTGGTATTAAAAATTGATACGCAAAATTGATACGAAGAAAATAAAACTAGATACGCAGCAGAATTAAAGAACTAGTTGTACCTTTCTTCGTAGCTATAGACCTCTTGATCTTTTGCCGTATTCCTCTCCTCTTCTTGGACGTCGTGTGGGCGATGATCTACCAAGATAACACCACCCTTCTTTTCTTCTCTTCCAAACCGCCGCCCACAAAGGGAGTCTCTAGGATGGGACACCTTCTAATCTTCTTCCTTCTCTTCTTCTTCCTCTTCTTTCTTTTCTTTCTTTTCTTCCTCTTCCCTTTCTTCAAGCCGCTGGACACAAGGAAGAGAAAAGGTCGTCGGCCACAAAGAAGATGGAGGAGAAAGGGGCGCTGACCCTAGGAGGAGGAGAAGGGAGTTGTGCCGCCGGCCCTAGGAGGAGGAGAGGGGGCGGCAACAACAAGAAGAGAAGGGATTGTGGAGAATAAGAAAGTTAGGTTTTAGGAGCCACATCCTACTCCTTTTTATAGACTAGCCGTCGGTTACAAGGAAAGAAAAATTAACAAAATTTTGTTTAAAAAAAATCTAAATAAATTATGTTAAACTAAACCAAGTTAAGTTAAATCAAACCAAGTTAAGTTAAATCAAATCAAGTTAAACCAAACCCGGTTATGGAAGGATGGATACGAGAAATTAAATATATAGAGGCTACAACAGGGACCGAGAGGAGGAATAGGTTTTGGCCTCCTGATGGACTTGAGCTTCCTGTGTTCGACCCAAAACTCAACTTAAGTTCATCAATAATAACTCATACCACTAAAGGGTCATTATTGAACTACCACACCAATTTCATATTACAATATGGGCTCCTACTTATCATGAGTGCATTAAACTCCCTATGTTTAAGATATCGTATATCCATTAATTAATTGAGTTGCCGACAACCCAATTAATTAACATCTGATTCCAAGAGTAGTACCAATCAACTTTATTATCATGCAGGACTAAGTCCACCTACAAGGTTTACATGATAATCCTTATGAGCTCCTCAAGGGGACATCATCAACCTAAATAATTAGGACACAGATTCCTTCTATAATCAATAACACATCATATAAATAGTACTATTTTCCAACTCATCGAACCTATTGATTTAACGAATAAATCTCATCCATTGATAAGTTAAAGAAATAAATACTAAGTATACGTGCTTGTTATTATATAGGGATTAAGAGGGTGCACATCCATAATAACAAAGGTTCTATTCTTTTATGTAGTCAGTATAAATCGATCAACCTCAAACGACCTGCTCAATACACACATAGTGTACTAGTATAATTTTATAGTCAAGACAGACTAATACCAAATTACACTACAACCGTTCCAATAGTTTGCCCCTATCCATCTTGGTTGTGAGCTATTATTTATAATTTATAAGGAACTGATAACATGATCTTCTATGTGGCACCCACACACCATGTTATCTTCAGTATAAATTAAATGGACAAGTGCATTGACATATATGTAAATATAAAATGCAGACATTTGACCAAAGTGATTCTCATTTCAAAATATTTCAAAACAGATGTTCATACAAAAGCTAGATTTTTAGTATACATCCCAACAATTGTCTACGGGAAAACGCTCTATCACGGATGGTCCTGTGGGCGGACAGGGTAAATAACTAGTCAGTGTCTGCGGGAGAACGCTCTACCACAAATAGTCCCGTGGACAAACAGGGTATATACCAATGGTCACTAACGACCCTCTCACCCACGCATGGGAGACAAGATATACTAACGGTCGCTGACGACTCTCTCAACTACGAATGGGAGACAATAGTCGACAGGATATACCAACGGTTGCTAACGACTCTCTCAACCACGAATGGGAGACAATAGTCGACATGGTATAACAACTAAGGGGTCTAGTAGAATCCTCAGAATCCTACACTATGGTATAATTCTATTAATGTATAGGCATGAGCCTATATAACAATAAGGGTCTACTAGGGTACTCGATACCTCATATTACGATATCATCCTACTCATTATATAGCCAGACCATAGACAATCAGGTTCCCAAGTTACTAGTCATCTGGTATTAATATCTAGATTAATTCCATGGAATCATTGCAAATATAATAAAGAATGGGATTAATATCAAGAAAATCCTAAGGGTTGATTCAAAGGGGAAAGGCTAGTGGAATACACTACTCTTCTGTTAGGAAGTGATTTCCTTCAAGTGTAGGTTAGTATAATCTCACTGACGTATATTTCCTTGCGCCAGTATACAACTATACTACCCATAATATTAATGCCCTATAGGCATGAACCTAAGTATATAACCATATGATCCGGCGGTAAGAATCCGGAACCCCATAAGGAGGGGTCAACACCACGGGGAGGTCAAAGGGTCCAATGGCTCGCCGGAAAGGGACGAGCCGACCGGATTCGGAAGAAAGGGAAATCTGATAGTAAAAGGCACCCTGGTAGGGACCAGGGTTCCGACGCTCAAATGAAGCAGTACATAATGACCGAGCGGAAGGACGTGCCTCCCGGCCGGCGCAAGGAATTAAGGTCGTCCGGACGATGTTCTTCGCCCGCCCGCCCGGCCGGACGTTCCGGTCAGGCGGTGGGTAAAAGACGGGAACATCTTCTGACAGCCGTCAAGTCGTATGGCTACGCCATACTCCTAGTCTGACAACGGGGGGTCCTGTTGTCCCATCGAAGAACATGCTCGGACTGTAGCAGTATGGAGTCAGGTAAGCTCTCTGACAGGTGCATACCGGGGTATGGGTTGCTGACACGTATGCACCTCGGTGGACGTGCATTAGTTCCTTCTCCGTCCTATATAAAGAGCCTATTACTCCGCCAAAGGTACGCATAACACAAGCTTGGCAACCACTTTTTCCACCACTTACCTGACTTGAGCGTCGGAGGGTCGCCGCCGGGAATCCCTTCCAGGCTCGACTTTGGTGCAGGATCGCCGGAGCTTCGTTTGACCAGCCGGAGATCCACTCCATCGACTAGGAGCGCGCCACGTGCCCAACGTCCTTTGGTTCAGCGATTCAGACAGGATCAATTTGGCGCCGTCTGTGGGAACGCACCTGCATCCGAACGGGAACGATGGACGAGGATGGACGACAACACACGGTGGCGCTTTCAACAGAAGAACTCGACGCTCTGGTTGAGATGAGGGCCGCCAAACTTGTGGAGCAAAAACAAAAAGCAGCAGCCGAGCGGCCGGAGCAACAAGCAACATCTGCGTCGGGTGGCCGAGCGGAAGCACCTCCAACCACCGTCGCATTCCATCGAGCCTTATTTCGCACCCCTAAAGCCGTACCAGCTCGAAGAGATAGAGGATCTTCTTCAAACGAGATGCCTAGGCGAGATGACAGAAAGGGGAAAGCCCCCCGAGCGGATCAATCGCCAATTCTCAGAGGCTATTCTACGAGACCCTCTGCCCAAGCATTACGTGCCTCCGACGATCAGCGAGTACAATGGAACAACAGACCCGGATGATCATCTGGGTAAGTTTGATAACACGGCTACACTCCATCAATACACAGATGGAGTAAAATGCCGAGTTTTTCTTACCACTCTCTCGGGATCGGCTCAACGGTGGTTTCGGAGGCTGCCGGACGGATCCATCACAAGCTTCAAGGACTTCCGAACGGCCTTCCTCCACCACTTCGCCAGCAGTCGGCGTTATCAGAAGACAAGTGTCAGCTTGTTCGCCATCAAGCAAGAGCCGAGAGAATCGCTTCGAACTTACATCCAGCGGTTCAACAAGGTGGCAATGGATATTCCAACGGCCACATCGGAGACCATGATGAATGCCTTCACACAAGGCCTAGTGGATGGGGACTTCTTCCGGTCGCTCATCCGAAAGTCGCCCCGAGATTATGATCACATGCTACATCGGGCCAACGAATACATAAACGTGGAAGAAGCGCAAGCCGCCCGGAAAAAGGAAACTCCAACCGAGAGGGCGCCTATTCATGCCGAACGGAGACAACATGCCGCTCATCAACCGCCTAGAGGACCAAGGGCTGAAGCAATCCGCTCCCCTCGTGTGAGGTCCCAAGTTCAAGAAGTGGTTGCCGCTCGGATCAAGCCAAAGAAGAGATGGACCCCTATGTTCTGCTCCTTCCACCGGACGGATACGCACAACACGAGGGATTGTCGAAGTCTTCCCTTCGTGGCTAATCCCGTTCCCAGGAAGGCCGAACGACGGTCTCCTTCCATCGACCGGAGACAAAGGACCCATGAAATCGACCGGACCCGCACCGAGAGGCGACATCAACAGACGCCCGATCGGCACCGATCTCCAAGACAGGAGAATCGCCGAGCGTCCAGAGAACGGTCCCGACCGTCCGCTCGGGAAGAGGAAAAAAGGAGCAACACTTCCCGAGGCGAGATCAACGTTATTGCTGGGGGGCCGACCGGAGGAGACTCCAACCGAGCCAGAAAGGCGGGCGTCCGGCAGCTCCAGATCCACGCAGTCGGTTGTAGCCAAGAGCGGGCAAGTGGACCGGAAGTCATTTTCGGGCCTGGGGACTTAGAAGGAGTTGAAGTGCCCCACGACGACGCTCTGCTCATTAAAGCGGTAATAGCAAATTACACTGTTCACCGCATATTTGTTGACACAGGGAGCTCGGTCAACATCATATTCAAGAAGGCGTTCGATCAGCTGCAAATTGATCGAGCCGAGCTGCTACCCATGACGACCCCGCTCTACGGGTTTACGGGCAACGAAGTTCAGCCGATCGGACAGATCCAGCTGGCTACTTCACTGGGAGAGGAGCCGCTCAGGAGGACCAGGACAATAAACTTCGTGGTGGTCGACTCTCCCTCATCCTACAACGTCATTTTGGGACGACCGGCGCTCAGCGAATTCCGGGCGGTCGTCTCAACCTTCCACCAGAAGATGAAGTTCCCCGTCGAAGACAAGGTGGGAGAAGTACGGGGAGATCAGTTAGCGGCTCGACGATGCTACATCGAGATGATCCGAGCAGAATCCAACTCCGCTCGGAAGGCGCCTCGAATCGAGGTAAATGCCATCACTGAAAAGCCACCCTCTCTAATTTATGAAGAAAAAGAGGAAGTGCAGATTCACCCGACCCGACCGAAGGCTACAACTTTTATTGCCTCTGATCTGGAGGAGAAGCAGAAGGAGGAGCTGATCCAATGCCTCCGACGAAATCATGATGTATTCGTCTGGTCGACACATGAGTTGCTCGGAATTTCGCCGAGCATAGCGCAGCATGAGTTGCATGTCCGACCGGACGCTCGGCCGATAAAGCAGAGAAAAAGAGATTTCAGTGCCGAGCAGAACTCCATCATCCGGGTGGAAGTCGAGAAGTTTCTGGAGGCCGGCCATATACGCGAGGTGCAGTTCCCGAGCTGGCTGGCTAACATAGTATTAGTCTCCAAGCCGAGCGGCAAGTGGAGAGTCTGCATCGACTTTCGGGACTTAAACAAAGCATGCCCCAAAGATTTTTAGACCCTGCCCCGGATAGATCAGCTGGTGGACTCTACGGCCGGCTGCGAATTAATTTGTATGTTCGACGCCTACCAAGGATATCATCAAGTGCCGCTCGCCCGGGAAGATCAAGAAAAAGTAAGCTTCGTAACGGCCGACGGCACATATTGCTATAATGTGATGCCGTTCGGATTGAAAAACGCCGGGGCCACCTATCAGCACTTGATGAACAAAGTGTTCAGGGAGCAGATCGGGCGGAATCTGGAAGTCTATGTGGACGACATTCTTATCAAATCCGTCCGAGCGGCCGATCTCTTCAAGGACATGGAAGAAACCTTCCGAACGCTACGCAAATATGGAGTCAAGCTAAATCCCTAGAAGTGCCTGTTCGGAGCAAAAGGAGGGCGTTTCTTGGGGTACATAGTGACCGAGCGGGGAATCGAAGCAAATCCCAGCAAGGTGAAAGCTCTACAAGACATGCCGCCTCCAAGAAATACAAGGGAAGTGCAGCGGTTGACCGGTCGGATAACCGCATTGTCCAGATTCATCTCCAAAACTGCCGACCGAAGCCTCCCTTTCTTCAAAATTTTGCGCAAGGCCACTAAATTTCACTGGGACGAGGAATGCGATCGGGCATTCGAAGAATTGAAGACGTATCTTAATTCCCTGCCTGTACTAGCCAAGCCGATCGGGGGTGAGCCACTTTATATTTATCTGTCTTCAACCGAGCATGCTGTAGGCTCGGCACTTGTAAGGTCCAGCGGCGAGGAGCAGCCGGTGTATTTTCTGAGCCACATTTTAAAAGATGCTGAATCTCGTTACACTGCCTTTGCTTTGGTTCTAGCCGCTCGGCGCCTTCGACCATATTTCCTGGCTCACACCATCATTGTCCGGACGAACAGTCCACTAGGAAGAGTACTGTTGAATCCAGAAGCGTCCGGACGGCTCATCAAGTGGACGACAGAATTAAGTGAATTTGACATCCAATACCAGCCCCGCTCGGCGATCAAAGCGCAATCCTTGGATGATTTTGTGACCGAAGCGCAAAGGCCAGAGCCGGAAGCTGCGTGGAGAATATATGTGGATGGGTCTTCCACTCGGCTCGGAAGTGGGATTGGAATATTGCTGCTCTCACCTCAAGAAGAAAAGATGCACCTATCCGTCCGGCTAGATTACAAAGCTACCAACAATGAAGCAGAGTATGAGACCCTCATAGCCGGATTCCAGGCAGCACGGCATGTGGGAGCCGGTCGGGTGACACTTTATTCGGATTCACAGTTGGTCGCTCGGCAACTTTCTGGCACCTTTGAAATCAACAGCGTTCGGCTTAAACTCTACGCTGAGGCCTTTGAAAAACTCAAAGCTACTTTCCGGGAGGTGCTTATTCAGAAGATTCCCCGAACGGAGAACCAGGCAGCCGATGAGTTAGCCAAACTCGCAAGCTCAATAACGTCGGTCGCCATTCAGCAACCAATTGAAAAAGTACTGCTGGTGGCGCACGTCGACCGGATGCAAGGCCTCACGTTTCCAAGCGACTAGAGGACACCCATCATAGAGTTCCTCCGCTCGGGAGCCACACCGGCCGATCGGGATGAAGCCCAGCTGCTCAGGAGGAGGGCCGGTCGATTCACACTCATTGGCGATCAGCTCTACAAGAAGGCTTTCTCTCGCCCGCTGTTGAAATGCGTGAGCTCGGAGGACTCAGCTTACATCCTCCAAGAGGTACATCAAGGATCGTGTGGAGGACATCCGGGCGGACGATCACTAGCTAAGAAGATCCTGCTAGCTGGATATTTCTGGCCGACCTTACAAATAGACGCCGCTCGGACAGTATCTACATGCCTTTCATGCCAGAAGTATCACAACTTCTCCCACCGACCGGCAGAGGAGATGAAGGCATCAACCGTCTCATGTCCGTTCGATCAATGGGGAATGGATATTGTGGGTCCATTTCCGATGGCGACCGGGCAGAGGAAATTTTTGCTGGTGGCGGTCGATTATTTTTCCAAGTGGGTGGAAGCCGAGCCACTAGCCAAGATCACCGAACAGATGGTCAAAAAATTCATCTGGCAACACATCATCTGTAGGTTCGGTATCCCTCGCCGATTGGTTTCCGACAATGGGCGGCAATTCACAGGGAAGGTGCTAGAAGATTGGTGCAAAAGCTACGGCATCGAGCAACACTTCACGTCCGTAGCTTACCCCCAAAGCAACGGTCAAGCCGAGGTGGCCAATCGGGAAATTCTCCGTATTCTGCGCGCTCGGCTCGACTACTTGGGAGGAAGTTGGCCGGATGAAGTGCCGGGCGTTTTATGGGCCATCCGAACGACTCCTAAGGAAGGAACGGGCGTCACATCTTTCCATCTGGTGTACGGCGGCGAAGCGGTCATTCCGGTTGAAGTCGGCGTCGAGTCCGTCCGGGTCCAATGTTACGATGAAGGCAACGCCGAGCGAAGGAACATGGAGCTGGATTTGGTTGACGAGGAGCGAGCCAAGGCATCCGTTCGGCTGATGGCATACCGTCAACGGATGAAGCAAAACTACAACCGGCGCGTCATTCCCAGATCATTCCAGGTCGGCGACCTGGTCTGGAAGAAAGTCAAGCCGGTCGGCGACGTCGGCAAGCTTGAAGCTCCGTGGGCAGGTCCCTTCAAAATCATCGAAAAGCTCCGCTCGGGCGCGTATTATTTGGAGGATGAGGAAGGTCGGCAGCTAGATAGGCCGTGGAGCGCGAACCACCTCCAGCCTTACCGGGCGGGATGAAAGGTGTGCTTATGTAAAGCATCCTGTGTACTTTTTTCGACTGAATGCTTGAAATGCAGAAATGAAAAATCAAGAGAACAAATATAAGGCATCGTCAACAAGGATCGAAGGCCTCGTACCAGTCGGACAGAGGTATATTATCCGAGCCAAAATGCTCGACGAAGCAGACCCTGAGCCGTTCGGCCGGGAGTACGTTATCCAAGCTGGGTGAAAGGAACCAAAAGTGATAAAAAGGATGACAAAAAGCTCCGCCGAACGGAAGCGTCAAAATTAGCCTTAACGGCCGTCTAGCCCAGACGTTAAACCGTAGAGCCGCGCCGACCGGCTATAAATATCCGCGCCGTCGAGCTCCGACGTTAAAGATCGAGAGACGAGCCGGCGTCTATAAACGTCCGAGCGAAAGGCCGACGAGCTCCGTCGTTAAAGATCGAGAGCCGCGCCGACCGGCTATAAATATCCGCGCCGTCGAGCTCCGACGTTAAAGATCGAGAGACGAGCCGGCGTCTATAAACGTCCGAGCGAAAGGCGGACGAGCTCCGTCGTTAAAAATCGAGAGCCGCGCCGACCGGCTATAAATATCCGCGCCGTCGAGCTCCGACGTTAAAGATCGAGAGACGAGCCGGCGTCTATAAACGTCCGAGCGAAAAGCCGACGAGCATCGTCGTTAAAGAAATAGAGCCGCGCCGACCGGCTATAAATATCCGCGCCGACGAGCCCCGTCGTTAAAGATCGAGAGCCGCGCCGATCGGCTATAAATATCCGCGCCGTCGAGCTCCGACGTTAATGAGCGAGAGACGAGCCGGCGTCTATAAACGTCCGAGCGGAAGGCCTTGCGAAAATCCAGCAAAAACCCCTTTCAGGCGAGGCGCGAGGTTGATCAGACAACAATAAAGTATCAAACTCATAAGCACTACAGGACAGGTTTAAAGTAGGTGAGTAACTGTAATCTCATCAGACATGACAGTAATCAATCATGCAATATAATCCAAGCTATCAAAAAGATAAGCAAGATCTACCCACCTTGATGTAGCGTGCCCAAACCATCTTCAAGTCAAAGGTCTGCCTCAAACTCGAATCCTACAAATATAAGAATGAAGCCGATCTAAGTACTAGATAATCTTAGCTCCTAATTAAACCATGATCAATTTGGTTAGTAGATCAATTAAATACTAAGTTAATTAATCTTATTAATTATTACATTGATTACGTCTAATAATCTCTTAATTAATTTTTTATTAAGTAATTAATTACTCAATTAATCTACTTATTTATAAAGTAATCCAATTAATTGACTTATTACTTAATTAATTCATACCTTGATTAATTAATCTAAGAGTCAATTAAATTACTCATCACTTATTAACTTAATCAACTCCACGTACCAACTACTCATTAATTACATCAATTAGGTTCCCTCGGATGGGTCTAGTGGCTAGCACATAAGGTATTGCCATAATGAGGTCTGGGGTTTGAATCTCGGCAAAGCCGAGGTAAATACCTCCCTTATGTGCTAGTTGCTATTCCAAAGGCTAGTAGTCGCCCGTGATTTACCTCCTCCGTGTTGGTCTTGGGACGGATTGGCGGGGGCGCTGGGGGTGAGCGTATTCACCTTTGCCACAATTAATTACATCAATTAATACTAATTAATTAATAAGTTAACTAATTAAAACTTACCCTTACAGCTTCACAACCCATGGCAAGGATGGTCGGCGGAGGTCTGTCGACGGTGCCAGGGGCTCATTGCGACGGTGCCAAGGGGGAAGCGATAGGGCAGAGAAAGGCATTGGCATCAGTGGAGGTGCACGGCAGCTTCTTCTCCAATGGCGGCGATGGTGACGCAAAAGCAACCACGACAATGATCTGTACACGCGGTGGCTGTTCGTTGGGAGGAGGAGAGGTCAGCGACATCCTTAGCCGACCTTTGTGGCTCACACGATTGGTCACTCGCAAAAAGGCAGTGGCTGGCGGTAGGAGATCGCGGCGGCATCGAGCAGCAGGTGGTGCGGCATGTGTCGCTGATGCTAGAGGGAGATGCATGTGTGCCGGAGGAGGAACACAACGTCGACGTTGACAGCTTGTGTGGATGAAGGTTGGCATCAAGGATCCGTCGACAAATGGCGTCGCGCGGTGGCATGCATATACGGTGGATGAAGCGGCGGAAGGGAAGGAGGTCAAGAGGTGGAGACCAGCCTTGGCTGTTGACGAGAATAGCGGAGCATCGATGACGGTCAATCTTCGGCTGTTGATCGCGGGCGACGAACAGCGCTTGTGCGCTGTGCGCGAGAGAAAGAGGAGAAGCGGAGGAAGAAATATTTAGGGTGCATTTGGTTTGCATCGTTTTCATTTTCATTTTCTGGAAAACGCGCGTTTTCTAGAAAACAGAAAACGATTTTTTGTCATTCTCTGTTTTTCTAGAAAACGATAGTCAATTTTTTAAAAAACGCGCGCGAAAAATGCAAACCAAACACCGTTTTTCAGAAAGCGCACATTTTCCAGAAAATGAAAATGAAAAACACAAGTACCAAATGCCCCCTTAGGTTTTGATAATTAAAACATTGGTTTATATTTCCAATCAATTTCCATTTTAATTGGATATTCTAAACAGGTTATCTCATAAAATTTAAAACACCTCATTTAAAATCCAAATTAGGAAATCTCATAAATTCTTATAAACTTAATTCTGGATAAATTATCCACTAAAACCTATTTATTTTCCCTTAAAATCATTTAATTATATTAACATTTAATTATTTTAATCCTTGTTGTATTTTTGATATATTATAGTGGAAACACAATAACACATGTTAATGCTCATTAAATGTACACATTAGTTTATGAATTTGTAATTAAATCTACAATGATTTAACAAAAGGCTTAGACTTGAAAGTTCACTCAGTTCCCGATCATCATTTACCATTCTAAAGTTGCATCATCATAAATTTAATTTCAAACTAAAAAAAATATCAATTAATTTTAGGTGAGTATCATTCAAATTTGTTCAGCTTAAAACACCCATATAACTTGGAATATCTTAATAGATTCTAAATAAACATATGTAGAAACACATGACTTAAAATAAACTAACATCGAAATCTACTATTCAGACTGGTATTAAAACACGAATTAAACATAAACTACATTACATATGCCACATTATATTCATGTGAAAAACTTTGAAATAAATATACATCATAACCAGTCATCATTCTAAATAAAAATCTAATTTCTTGTCATTACAAATGCAAATTATCAAATTGGTCATTCCTCCTATATGATAGAGCAAACTATAAGAGATGAGCACTAGAAGAATTTATCTACTTGGATAATATTTTTTTCATCTCGAGTTCAATCTCTTTCCTCCATGTCATAGTCAATGAAGGTTTTATCGTATCAAGGCAAATCGTAGATCCGTTTTGGTTAAGTATTTCATCAATTATGCTCTTCCAACATCCAGGCAAAGAATCTCATAGAATTCAAACTTTATCATCATGTTCAAAATAATAACCCAAATGTATAAGATATAATCATTTCTCCTCCTAAACTTTAAGATGTTAAAGTATCATGTGCATATGATCCATTTCATAATGCTTAAACATATGCAACTTTACTATTCTCTCTGGGCCACTTTGGAGTTTAGCTACTCCCTGAAGGATGATAAAAATTTATTTAATTCTAATTATATTTATATTATGAGAAAAAAAAATTAGATTGGACAGAAAGCCAACCTTAAACATCTATTTGATCAAATAGCCAAAATCCAAATAATACATTTCACTATTATTGCAGCATGCAATATTTCACTGTCCACGAGAATATTACATCTGTGAAGCAATAATTTCAATTAATTGCAACATAAAAATACTTACGCGGTGTTAAGTTTTTCTCTACCATTCCAATATCATCTAACTGGGAAAAAAAGAAGTTTACATGGTTTTAATTTCTTCTTCTCAGAATGCCCCTTTTAGCTTTAGAAAAGTATTATGGTTACGCGGTTTCAAATTTTTCCCTCTGCAGTTGCATGTTTTAATGAAAAGATGTAACTTGGCGTGACTGAGCATAATCTCTTTTATGTCTTGGTCATTTGTACTAATGATTAGTAGTCATCCGTGATTTATCTCCTCCGTATTAGTCTAGGTTGGCAGGGGCGCTGGGACGAACGAATCGTCTTTTTTTACCACATGTTTTAATGAAAAGAAAAAAAAATAAAAAATAAAAAACATGGTTTTATTTTATTTATCTTCTAATTCGAAACTAAACCTAACATCCCCGATCATGTTTTTTCCTCCGTGACCCGCCGACGACACATTTTTTTTGCTTTCTCCGCAGCCACACCGTGACCAGCTGGCGGTGACGGTTCCCTTCTGCTATGACACGGTTGCCGACTACGAGGAGATATCCACAATGTGATCGCGGTTGCCACAGCTTGTGACGTCATCGGCTTGGGAGGAAACCACACCACAGAGCCGTGATTTCCCGACAACTCGCTTGACACGTAACCAGGAAGGGTTCGCGAGGGGGGCCGTCTTTCTCTGTGTCTCGGGACCTCCGGCTGCGATTGGTTGACATTGAACAGGTTCATCTTGGCACCCTTCAGATTTTTTAGCCGAGGGTATTTCGAGAGTTTCCAGTTTTTTTTTTGTGAACTCATTTTTTTTTATTTAAATGCATAAAATAAGTTAAAAATTCAACTAATTATATGCTCTGATATCAATGATGAAAAATGAACTCGGGAAAATTGAATAAAGCACCATTTTACCTTTCTCCTCAATGATTTGATATCCATCACGAATGGAAAGAGATTAATTTTCGTAGTCCAAATGCTTTCTTTAATAAAAGGCGAAAGAATAATTCGTTACTTTCTTAATATGATGGTTTGTAGAGAGAAAAAACATGAAGAAATAACCTTCCTTCCTTTCATTTTCCTTTTATATATCCCTCTACACATAAAAGTAGTTTCTAGGGAGATTGTCCCCGGGGTTATGGTACCACGGTAAGATATCCAGATTGTCATTTTGATATTCAAGGTTTGAATCTTAGTTACGATACATTTGTAAGAACTTTTACTCTAAATCGGGGACGTAATCAAAGAATGTTGGGTTTCTGGGTTAGCAGCCGCTTGCGCTTCCCGATTTATCCTGATGACCGGTAAAAAAATTTCATAGGACTAGACTGATCACTCTAAAAATAATGAATGAGACTAACTGAGATTATCAATTTTTTTTATTTCTAAAAAGATTATTAGAAGGGAAAAATTGTTCCTTCAAACATTCAAATCAAATGTTCTGATGTCAATGGTGAAAAATGAACTCGGGAAAAATTGAATAAAGCACCATTCGATTTAAATTTTTTTTTGTTAGTTTACTGACCTTTCTCCTCAATGGTTTGATATCGATCACGAATGGAAAGAGATCAATTTTCATAATCCAAATGCTTTTTGATACAATGGTTTGTAGAGAAAAAAAACATGAAGAAATAACCTTCCTTTCTTTCATTTTCCTTTTATATATCCCTCTATATAAAAGTAGTTTCTAGGGAAGTTATCCTCGGGCCATGGTATCACGGTAAGATATTCAGATTGTCACCCAGATATTCACGGTTTGAACCCCAGTTACGATATATTTGTAAAAATATTTTTTTCTAAATGGGGGACATAACCAAAAGATGCGGGACTTTTGGGCTGGCAGCCGCGTGCGCTTCTTGATTTATTTTGATGATCGATGGGATGAAAAGGGGCTGGGGAAGCTTGAACCCAATTCCTACAGTGATGGATATAAGCACAATTAAAATTCCTGGGAAGTTATATATTTGTGTATTGATAAGATCATTTGCTATTTCTTGAAGCTCGATCTCCCCCTAGATGAACCATATAGCCAAGAGAAATCATAAACTAGAATAGAAGAGTTTCCCCCACCCATGAGTAAATATTTCATAGTAGTCTCATTAGACCGTATATCTCTCTTGGTATATCCAGACAATAGGTAGAAATATAAACTGAAACATTCTGAAGCTACAAAGATAGTTATTAAAATAACTAAAATTATCATTTTTTTTATTCTAAGAATGTTATTGGAAGTGTAAAAACTACTCCCTTCAAACATTAAAATCAAACGTTCGAATTGATTTGGATCAAGCTTGGGTCGGTCCTCATGGACGACCCATGTTACCATCATCTATTTCTTACCGTTTGGAACTTTCTTCTCCCATTATTTATAGTATGTAATTTTTAAGATCTTTAAATGTTATGATAATATGAAAATTTTAATAGTAAAATAAAATGAATGGAAAAATTTTCGTATATTTATGTTAGAGACAATTACAATATATATACGAGTGAGTGTAATAATCAAAATCTATTATTAAAGATGAAGATTTTTTTATCCTAATTTTGTTTCTTAATCACTAATAGATATAGTTATTTTTTTTTAAAAGTATAAACTAAATTTATATCACTAAACAAATTTAAAAAATATTGATAAATTATTATAATAAAATTGTTAATTTCTTATTCGTAGAGTATCTGTTTTTTTAAAAAGATGTTGTTAGAGTATTATAATACCCACATGTTAACTGTTACTCAAAGAATTAGGTGGCGTTTGGTTCTCTCCTGAGAATCGGAATGAGAATGAGTATCATAGTATAGCGGAATGAGAATAAGTATGAGCTTAGGTATCATTCTTAAAACTAATGTTGGGTTAGTTGAATATTTTCAATCGGAATGAACTTAAATTTTCTTTTTTATCCTTAGAGGAAAATAAGAGAAAAAAATATATGGAAGAGAAAGTTGAATGTGAGAGAAACATATGATGAGAGAGAAAGTATGATGAGAAAAAAATGAAGAGAGAGAAATTATGATGAGAGAAAATGAGGAGAAAGAGAGCGTGATAGGAGAGATTGAGAAGAGAAAAAGTATGATGAGAGAGAAAGTGTGCTGAGAGAGAAAGAGTGATAAGAAAAAATGAAGAGAGAGAAAGTGTGATGAGAGAAAATGAGAGATTGAGGAGAGAAAGTATGATGAGAAAATGTGATGGGAAAAAATGAAGAAAGAGAAAATGTGATGAGAGAAAATGAGGAGAGAGAGTGTGATGGAAGAGAATGAAGAGAGAGAAAGTATGATGAGAGAAAATATGGAGAGAGAGTATAGTAAAAGAGATTGAGGAGAGAGAAAGTATGATGAGAGAGAAAGTATGATGAAAAAATAAGGAGAGAATGAAGAGAGAGAAAATAATAAAAGAGTGTATGATGAAAGAGAATACAAAGAGAAAATAGTCGAGAATATGTGAGGAGAGAGAATGAGGAGATAGAGTGTGATGGAAGAGAATAAAGAGAGAGAAAGTGTGATGAGAAGAAATATGGAGAGAGAGTATGGTAAAAGAGATTGAGGAGAGAGAAATATGATGAGAAAGAAAGTATGATGAAAAAATGAGGAGAGAATGAAGAGAGAGAAAATAATGAGAGAGTGTGTGTGATGAGAGAGAAAATGAGAGAGAATGTGTGATGAGAGAGAATGACGAGAGAGAAAATATGTTGAGAGAGAAAATATGATGATAGAATGAGGAAAGAAAAGTATGATAAAAGAGAACAAGGAGAGAGAGTGAAATGAAAGAAAAATTGAACAAATATACTAAGTATATTTTCGTCAAAACTTTTCCTTCATTCTCAAACCTCTAAACCAAACACCACCTTAAACGTTGTTACGAATTTTATATAAAAAATTCAAAAAATAATCAAATAATAAATTTTAGATATAAAAATAAGGATAAATAAATAGACAATGAAATCCACACATAATTAATATTAACATTAAAATGAATATAAATAAATATTAAAAAAATAAGATGTTAATATATTAAATATGCTATTTAAAAAGGTAACATATATTAATGTTCAGACTAATACGAATGCGTATAAGGTATATTAATGTTGAACAAAAGTAACATAGTCCACGATCAAAATAAAAACCAGTAACATAATTCATGAGCATAAAAAACAATAACATAATTAATGAACATAAAAAACAATAATTTAGATCATGGAACGTGAATTTAGTCCGTTCTAATTAATTTTTAGATTTTTAATTTCGTATTCACAAGGCACGAGTGGTCGGCCCAGGTCGGCCCAAAGCATGGCCCGTCTCCATGTGAGGAAGCACCACGCGTCGTCGGGTTTATTTCCGAGCTTGAATTCTAGGGTTTCGATAAATAGGCGCTACAATTTTAAAATAGCTGGATCTTAGTTCTCCGACCGACGGCCATGGTGTACCTCACTCTGGAGCAAGCGTGCCGAGAGACAAAGAATGATGCCGCCGCTACCACCATCCTCAAACTCTCTTACCGAGTTCTTACTGATGTGAGCTGATTCGCCTTTCCTACCAACCACTCGCTCAAGAAAGCTTTTTATCAACATATCGTGACTTGTGCCTCACAGGTATCTTGTTTGAGCAAATTCCGGAACTTGGAGAAACTTGATCTGAGTGGCAACTGCCTCTCGTCTCTCAAGGTGGGTTTTTATTTTTTGGTCCAGACAAGTTTGTGGTTTACCGCAAACGTTTATAGTTCAAAAGTTGTCTTTTCTGTTTTTTTTTTTCATGTTGGTAACCACAGGATCTTTCATCTTGCGTCAACTTGAAATGGCTGTCTGTGGTAGAAAATAAGCTCGAAACCTTGGAAGGAGTTGAAGGTCTCTCTAAGCTAACGGTGAGTAGTATAGTTCAGTGTGCTGTCATGAGATAGGACCAATTAAGTACCATTCATGTTTTTTTTTTCTATTTAAGCAGCAGTGTCGTTTATTTTGCTTCAATCAGACTGATGTTATAAGTAATCTTGTAGCTATTTCTTGGTTTGTAGTATTTTAAGTGGCTAAGAGTGCTGGGGGTACGTGTATTCTAATGTATTGTCCAAAAAAAAATGTTGTATCCAAATGGATCCTCAATACTCCTTGACCATTTCTATCTTTTTTTGATATAATTAATGTGGAGCTAATACTAACATAAATTGGATAAAGTAATGAAGTGAAAAAACTACCACTATAATTCAACAACAATCAAATCTTATCCCACTATGTGAGGTCAACTATATGAATTCTTATACGTCATTGGACTATATCTTTTACTATATCATCATTTATATGTAAATAAATTTTATCTTGTTTTATTGTTGCTAATCAAGTTTTTTTTGACCTACCTTTTCCTTATTTAATGTACATATTTGTCATAATTTCATATTACTTAACTGGAGCATTTATTGATTATCTAAGTATATGTCCTATCATCTTAAACGTGTTTTCCGGAGTTTTACCTCAATAGGTGTAATTTCGACTTTCTCTCTAATATTTTCATTTCTTATTTTGTTCTTCTTTCTATATCCGGACATCCATCTTAACATTTTCATTTCTGCAACTTTCATTTTTTATTCATGTGCTCGAGTCATAGTCCAACATTCAGCACCATGTGACATAGTAGTTCTAATCGTTGTTTTATAAAAATTTTCTTTAAGTGTTAGATGTTCTTTATAATCATAAAAAACACTTAACACTCTTCATTTCAAGCACCCCACTTGCATTGTATGTAAGATATTTCTTTAAATCTCTCCATTCTTTTGCAAAAATGATTCTAAATACTTAAAATTTTTAGTTACAGACTACTAGCCATCTCCTATCTTAATAAGTCTTATTACGTCTAATATTCTTAAACTTAAATTTTATATATTATCGTGACTTTACTAAGCCTAAAACCTTTAACTTATAGCATTTCTCACCAAGATTCGAGTTTAACATTTACTCCTTTAATATCATTTGCAAACAACATGCATCATGATATCATATCTTGAATGTGTCCAGAGAGTTCTCCCTAATTAGCGTAAAAAAAAATGGATTTAAAGTGATCCTCTATGTAACCTTATCCTTATGAAAAAAGGCTTCAATTAATCCACCCGAGTTTTCATTTTTCAATATACATTATGTTAACACTTCTCTTTTCTAGAATTAAATCTCTATATAATTTCCCGTTATAAGCTTTTTTCAATGAATACTATAGGTAAATTTTGTTTATGTTCCTGATATTTTTTAATTAGTTGTCTAGAAGATGTATAACTTCTATTATCGACTTTCCAACATAAATCCAAAATGATTTTTGATCATCGTGGTCTCCTTAGTCTTTTATTTATTATTCTTTTCCAAAGTTCATAGTACGATCTGTTAATTTAATACCCTTATAGTTTGTAAATTTTATACTTCTCTTTTATTTTTATATAAGGGAACAACTACTTACCCTCCATCAAGCATTTTTTTTGTTTTAATATACATTTGAATGACTTTATAAGTCGTTCAATACCTTATTTCCCTAGTACTTCCATACCTTTCGCCGGTCCAACTACTTTTTCATTGTATATTCCATTTAAAGCTTATTCTACATATGAAGTTTGAGTTATACGATAATAATTTAAATTTCTATACACATTTGACCTATTTAAATTACTAAGTTGATTACCTAAACCTCATTAAAAAATTGATAAAAATATCTCTTTCATCATTTTTTATTTCCTCATTATTTAATAATACTTTATTGCATTTATCTTTAATACATCTTATTTGGAAAAATCTTTTGTGTTCCTCTGTCTTGTTTTTGCTATTTTGTAAACTATCTCTTTCTTCTTTTATTGTATCTAATTTTTGATATAAGCATTTAAAAGGTTTATTTTTGGCTTCATTCATTCGGCTATTTTTGTGCTATTATATACTTTTCAAAGTTCTTATTCTTATAAGGGTATAATATCTTATAAGCATTGTTCGTTTTTCTTTCACTTTCTCCTATATTTTCTTATTTCACCACCAAGATTCTTTATTTGGTAGTGCACGCCCCTTTGATTCACTGAGTATACTCTTCACTCCTATTTTCAACTTTAATATCATCTTTTTCCATGCCGTATTCGAATCTAGTTATATCCTCTCTTTAAATATGTGTTGCTTCCCATCCTTTAACTTTCATTACTTAATTTTAGAAGCTGTGCATATTTTCTTTCTATAGATACTATACTTGAGGCGTTATCCAACACTTACGATTTATTATTCCTACTTTTGAACATGATCAAGTATTCTTCTCTTTTCCCAATTCTAGGAGTTCTATATATTTTTCTTATAACCTATGTTGGGCAGTTAAGTTTTCTCTAGGATGACATTGTAATCTTTACAAATATTTCTATCATTTTTCTAAATCATAAGAAAGTCAATTTGTGAATTATCATTCCCACTTTTAATTATGATCAAGTGTTCTTCTCTTTTCTTAAACAACGTATTAGCTATTATAAGGTTATATGCTATCGCAAAATTCAATATAATTTTTTCTTTTTTTACTTGATTTCTTGTTTCAAACCCATAACTCCATGCATCCTATCAAATTCCTTATTTTTCACTACTACATACTCATTTAGATCTCCTATTAAAATCATTTCGATTGACGGAATATTTTATAATACCTCTTCTAGGTCGCCCCAAAATTTATGTGTTCATTTAATCCTAGGTGTATATATATTATAATCCTATTTGCCTTTCTAACTATTCAAAGACTTCATTCTTTAGTGAATTATGACAACAATATCTATTCTATTTATTGTTTTACTCTTTTCTGTACCATAACTTAAAATCCAAAATTTCTCTTATCTAATTCTCTCTTATCTTTGCCTTTTCTTTTATCCATTTTATCTCTTGTACATAAAATATGAATTCTTTTAATTATTGTACCTACTACCTCCTTTGTTTTATCTATGAACGTTCCTAGATTCCATGTTCCAAATCTTAGATGGCTAATTTTCCTCTAATATTTATTTTCCCCCAACCTATAATGTGAGAATTCTTGCATATTTAATACTATACCCAAGTTCTCATGGAGATATAGCTATCTTTTCTTAAATATTACGGTTGGATGGTGTAACGTGTTCCTTCCGAGGAATATCCTAACATTAGTACGATAGATTGATGGACTCATTCATTGAATATTTGTCTGCAAGTCTACGCTAGCGGACAATCTAATGTGCAATCCTTGCCCATTTTAATCTAGGCTTAGGACCGACATTGACAGGTTTTACCACTATAATAATCTTAATAAATTAGTTTTCTCTAGTGAATCAATTCAAGAATTGTTGAGGGTTGAGAACTAATCCACCCCCCGGGCTAAACTAGCTCACCACCTAGCTGGGTTGAACTGATGCAACCTAGTATTATAATAAATCAGAATTGTTTTTAGATCACATAATTGGATTTTTTGTTTTGGAGTTGTAGGGAGTGAGGTTCAGTTTGAGGAAATTTTTAGTTGAATTAAGGTTAAAACACTGTGATTGAAGCTTGATTCAATTTGGTCCATTCTATCATTCTACACAAGCCTATAAGTACATTGTATTCAAAGCAAAATCTTCCTTCTTGGTGTGAGACTATTCATGATGACTCTTTGGTGACTTGAGGTTGCTATGAGGTCAATATGTATCACCGCACCTCAATTTATTTCCTATTTTTCCATTGCATGCCATTTACTTCTCTTTATAATTGTCCTCTCTAACTTTCTTGCTAAGTAGTCCCAAGCGTAGCAAAACTTTCTTTATAAAAAATCATATTTAGGTGGCTACTTCAATCTTCATCGACACTCAGGTCTCACATTCTTTGCCGCTTCTTTGTCATTCTTTGCCGCTTCTTTGTCAATACTGTTAGAGCAAAAACACTAGGTAAATGCTGGTTGGGGGGAGTAAAATATTTGTTCTCTTGTTATATTCAGAAGGTCACAAACATAAATTAATAGTTGAATGAAAATAAAAGTTGACAAATATACCACAACCACTGACATAGTTGTTTAACATGTTTTGATAGCCCCAAGCTTCAAGTCCACGATCCATGATTTGTTTGGTGGATTGCCTTTAGAAGCCTCTGTTCTTTCTCCTCCTTTGTGAATTGTTGGAGGTAGAGAAACCTCTTACAAGATTATCATAGTACGGATAGGAGGCTCACAATCACAACATTAGCTCATAGTTTTTGACAATGAGGTTCGATAAAAATAACAATAAGATGATGTCTTTTATCAATTTGTTGCTGTCTTGTTCATAGATCTTCAAACCCGTTTTAAAGCCTCTTCTTGCAATGAAATCTTGACACTATCTTGCTGATATATTGGTTCTTCAGACTGATTCAAGTGGATCACAACCATTTTCTTTGTTTCCCTTGATGACTGCTTCATCTAAGGTTCTATGCTTGATTGGCTGGTCGACTAGCCATGATCGAATATAATGATTGCAATTTTTTCTCCATTTCCTTTGATTTTCGAATCACCACGATCATTTTCTTAGTTTCCTTTAATTTCTTTGATGGTTGTTTCATCTAATCATAGGCAATTAGTGGATGAGTCAACAAATACAATATTCTGATAGTGAGTTAACAATCCGTTGATTGGTCAACATTTCCAGTCAACTAACATATTTATTAAGACCCATAGAATAATCTAGTCCACTTGGATTGAAAGCTAGCATCGCTTGAGTACAATTTGCTTTTAACTCTCAACTTACCACTAGTTGTCTTCCGCCATAGAATCTTCTGTTAAACTTCTCACCCATCCTTTTTGTTCGCTTATGTTGTGCCCCGCCATCCATCTCACTTCCAGCTTTTCATCTCTCAAATGCATCAAATGTTTCCCTATGACATTCTTTTTTCGCTCAACTTACGTAGTTCGCTTCACATTTGCCTCCAATTTTCCTCGTCCTACTTTCCCTCATGTGTCTCATATCATTCTTATTCAAACTTCATGGGCCTTGAGCCACCTTGGCCACACCAACTCTTAAGTCATTTCCCTGTGTGTATATCTAAGTCTTTGACACTCAGACATGTATTAAACACAAATATGAGGCTAATTTGAACCCTATGCTCAAACATCAAAACCCATGATTATGCCAACTACTTAGGCGACATATGTTCCAAATTATCTCTTTTTTTTTATAATTGACAATTTGTTTAAGTTAGGAAAAACAAAAAAAAAATAAAAATATATATATATATATATATATATATATATATATATATATATATATAAAATATTGATACGTTGTATTCGAGGGTGCATGCCCAAGAGAGCACGACCCACATGGACACTTTGTGGGGCCCACATCACGTGGGCTGTGCCCTCTCAAGTGCATCTCGGGTATGCACCCTAGGGGTGCAACGTATTTTATATATATAATGTAAAATTGAAATCTAATTATAGGCTTCCTCTTCAAATAAGCTCCTCTCTCCTTAATCCAAAAATGACCTTTAACCTTACATCCATCTCCCCTCGGAAATTAGATCTCCTAACTTAACCTACACCTATGTTCCTCTTTGATAAAATTAAAACGAGTGTTCCAAAATAAACTAGGATTCAAAGTGTAAGTTAGATGCTTCTTTTTATTAGTTGACTTAAATTTGAAACAATCCACTATTTCTAAGAATTCATGCCAATGTTTAAAATTCTACCATAAATTCTAAAAATTTAGAAAAATATGAAATTTTGTAAACACATTTGTTACATAGTAGGAAGAGGAGCCTTGGCGCAACGGTAAAGTTGTTGCCATGTGATCAAAAGGTCACGGGTTCGAATCCTGGAAACAGCCTCTTGCAAAAAGCAGGGTAAGGCTGCGTACAATGGATCCTTCCTTGGGACCCCGCATGGCGGGAGCTTTGTGCACCGGGCTGCCTTTTTTTTTATTTGTTACATAGTAGATTAACTCAGAAAATTATTTTCTTGAAAAACATATTAATTTTCAAAATTTGATCTAGTTTTTGTAAAATTTCATGAATAAATCTATCATTACTATAGTCCTGATATCTCACTTTGTTTCTAGGTTCTTCAACAGAAAAATTTAGTTTTTCTGTTGTTTTTATGAGATAGAAAAGTATTCGTACATGTCTATGATCATACAATAGAAACCTAAATCTAAAATGTCAGGTCAACCATATAATAATTTTGGTACCCTAAACCTTCCTTATTACAACTTGCATTTTGACTATCTATTATGGTGTTTAGGTTGTTTGTGCCACTGAAAATCTTTTTAGAGTAACCTTAAGGGTTTTTACCTGTCCCCTTAGTGGTAAGTTTTCAGCCTCTAAAGTTTTACAACTTTAGGATATGAATTTTCTAATCTAGCCTCTAATGAGCCTACTAATTTTCAAATCAAAATATTTACTTCTAACTTTATACAATGATCTAGACTGCCAAGTAATGAAATCATGTAACCTTTTTGAAGGTAGCTTTATTACCTCACTTACCATGCGTTATTTAACTCATTTGGTATAGCTCCCCCTTTACTAGGGCTCCCATGGCTTTTATCTTTGGATGAGGTTGTGAACTTTGTTAGTTACTCCATCATTTCTGGGTAAGCTATGATGCATCTCCATCTGATGCTTCTGATCTGTGCATTCTGTGCCATAGGCTATTGCTTAACGTTAACCTTTTCTTTTCCTTTTTCTTTCTTCAATTTAGGGCATTGGCTCTTCATGTGATCTTTACTATTAAAACCAGTGTATGAAATGCCGTTCCGTGCCGCCCCGCACGGGCGGTTTTTACCGTTCCGTCGGGTGGCCGAAATCGGCACGGGAGGCGTCCCAGTCTCGGCAGCGCCGGAGGAGACGCGGGACGCCTCCGGTGGCGTCCCGCGACGCCTTCGGCACCAAAGGCGTCGCCAAAAGCTTCCGGCGACCCTGCCGGCGTCGTCGGACTCTTCCGGAGGAGTCCGACGACGCTTCTGGCGCCGCCGAGACACCGCTCGCAGGATCGCCCAAGATGATCGCGGGCGATCTCGCGTACGCGTAATTTTTTTTTTTTAATATTTATTTATTTAATTTAATTAATTAAATTAAACAATTCCTAAGGAGGACGTGGGTTATTTCCAAGAGGCTTTTATAAACCTTAATTAAATTATCCTAATAAAATATATAAAAAATATGTTTAAAATTAAAATAAATTTAATAAATTTTATTAATTAATATTCTGAAAAAATTAATATTGTAAATTTAATTTAATTTTTTTTTAAAAAATAATAATTCTTATTTATATTCTAATATCTTCTTTATTATTTTAAATTTCATTTAAATTTTAAATTTTTTTTAAAAAAATTCTAAAAAAAAATTAAAAATTCTAATTTTTTAAAAAGAATTCTAATAAATTATATTTGTATTCTGATATTTTTTTTAAAATTTTTTTACTTGATATTTTTTTGCTATTTAAAATATATATTATTTAATTAATAATTAATTAAATGAATAAATAATTAATTTATATAATTATTATTAATATAAAGTAATATCTTGTATTAATTTATATACTTATTATTATTATTATTATAGATACTTCCATTTTAATTTAAATTATTGATATATCAATTCTATTTAAATAAAACTATTTTTAATTATTTTTTCTAACAATATTAAATTATTCAATAATTGAGAACTTATAATAAATCAATATACAATTTATTTTTATATACACCATAAACATATTTATTTTATAATTACTATAGATAAATAAAAAAATACCGAAACTGTATCGGCACGGTACGATACGATACTGAAACCGTATCGTTCCGGTCTGAGACCGAAACCTCGGCACGGGTCGAAATTTTAAACCTTGATTAAAACATCTTACCTTTTTAGCTTTCTCTGTCTCTTTTCCTTTCTTAGCAACTTCTTTGCTTTTTGTATGTCAAGGTTAGAATTTTTGAAAAGCTTTCTCATCTTATCGGAAACACTAGTTCGTTATTGTTCATCGAGGAAGATTTTGGTGAGGACTTTAGATTCTGTTTCTTTTGTGCTTGGCTAAGGCTAAGTTGCCTCCTGTAATTCAATTCCTATCCATCAAGCTAGACTCGTGTAATTCCATAGTCGAAAAGAAGTAATCAAGACTACTTATCTCGAAATCTTTTTGACATATAATAAGAATCTACCATTGATACCCATTGTGGTAGCACTCAGCAACATATCCATGTCACACATTGTTTCACCAATACTTACTTGTCCTTTTATCAGTTCTTTTAACTTGCTATAGAGTTTTGCCACTAACTCTCTTTTTTCTAATTTCAAATTGTTGATATGACTCCTCAAAAGATCTCTATTTACTAGCTTTGACTCCCAGGTGCCTTTATATAGTTCCAACTTGTCCCATAAATCTTTGGCGGAATAGTAGGTTCTAATTCGATTAATCTCATTTGTGGGTTGGACTCTCAAGATATAGTATTTGATTTTATTGTTTAGGTGTGTACCGTACCTGATATTTTTTAGTACACGAGTGATCTTTCAGAACATCTCCGTCTACGTCCTTGGAATACTATCTGTGAGTTCTCACCTCCTTATTCTTATTACTTATTTCCTATCATATATATCACCTTCGCCTCCGCCCCTCCCCCACTTGGTATTAGAGCCAGTTTTGTGAGAATCTTTATATAATTATTCCTAACACTTTGAGATCATTGGTATTATGCAACTTGATTTTGCAAAAGAACATATCCTAACTTGGCAGAAGGCAAGGAGGTCGCTGTAAGTCCAAGGGCACATCTGTGTGAGCATCATCAGGAAGAAATTGCCCGATTCAAGAAGTTTATGAGTAATTATATAATTACTAGAAACACTGCCTCTTACTGAGACGCAATATCCGCAACTGACCAGTTAGAAACTCCACCTATTGGGTTTGCAAAACCGAGCGACTATCAAGGATATTCTAGTATCTCTGTCATTATAAAGCAAAACAATACACAAATCCATCTTCTAGTGCAGATATCAGAATCCTTAAGAGAAATACAAACCGACTTGAAGGCTGCAGGCAAAAGGGACGCTGTTACCTCACTTCCAGAGGACCTAATAGAAAAATTGAAGAATCTATCTCTCGGACCTTCAAAAATTTGTGAGAAACAAGGAAAGCTTCGAGTGTTTAAAGATCCCTACAAAATCTTAAAGGAGGAGCAAGAGAAGCTAAAGAAATGATAACAACAAGATCCAATATAGACCAACATCAGGTATCCTCTACTCCCCTCTTTGAAGACCAAATAAGAGAATATCGACGAAACTAGAGAAGATTACATAACACTAAGCAAGCCGCAAAAAGGATAAGCAGACGCCTTACTGGAAGGACAACCCCTAGTCATACCCTAGAACAACAAATTGACCCACAGGCTCAACTTCAACTATCTATGCAAGAAAGGACATCTCTTGTACCAGCTGAAGTATTATACCATTCTCGGAGAGATGACGCCAACCATCGTGTATACGCCCACCGATCAAAAGAAGCTGTACTTGTAGCAGACAGTAATCAAGTAGATAGGAGCTTTATTCAAGAAGAAAGCTTCAACCAACTTCAAAGAAGCAATATGCAAAGCTGCTGCCGTACTACTACAGAGGTTCAAAGCTGACGTATATATTGCAATAGCTGACGTATATGAGGGTCAAAGCTTAACTCCAACAGACCGAGGGACTAAAGGTCTAAATCTAGAAAATGTTTCATCATTCTTCTCCAATGATGAAAACTCAACTTTGACTAGTTGAATGATTTCAACGTCTTCATTCTACTATTGTTCCTTCAGGAGTTTTGAACAAATGAAGTATTCAACGAAAGGGGCATAGGATTGTGTGAAGGGTGGAACAGTGACAATGAAGATGCAGATGTGGTATGATAGATATGACGGAAACATAAATGGAGCTCTACCAATCTTTCATGATTTTTTTAAAGAAGATTTCTTTGATGTTTTTACTAAGCAACTCAGTAAGACTTGATTCATGTACAGTGACAAGCTAAATATATTTCTGCAGATATACGGGGTGCTAGAAATAATTGGTTGGTCTCACATCACTAATTACTAAATGTACTATTAACACTTTTGTGTTATATATAGAGGTTTGTAATCTCTTGTTTGATTGATGAAATGCGACTCTAATTATAACTACCTCTATAACATACTTTTGTATTATGTTAGGCATCAGTTATATCAGTGCATTTGATGCTAATAAGTGCCTTTTTTTTTTATGGATATTAAGTAATTCCTGTAAATTTCATTGAGGTTTTACTTGTGTTCTCCTTATGGCTTAGGTGCTGAATGCTGGCAAGAATATGCTACAGAGCATGGGTGGGATTGAATCTATAACTAGTCTTCATGCTCTAATCCTGAATGGTACCTATCTCATATTTACTAAAATCAAACTTTAGCATCGTAGCTGTGTCTGTTGGCAGCAATCATGTAGAACTGAATCTTCTAGCTTTATCTTTATATGGATTCTTTATGGCACAACATTTTATACAGATAACAAGATATCCTCGATTTGCAAGCTTGATCAACTGAGCTTTTTAAATACGCTTGGTATGTTTTCACCCAATTTCTACAGTTCCTGTACACATTCATTCATGATGAGACTTGCCTGCTTCATTCAGTAAATTATTGATACTCCCTTTGAAAAGTTCAGTCAATATATTCCTTGTCTGTATATGAAGTTGTTAAGCCCTCTTATAAATATGTTAATGACTTTCTTACTGTCGCATTTTTATTTTTTTTATTTTTTTTGCATTTGTATTCTGTTTACCATTGCATGTATTATTTAAGAATTTCATTTTGTTCCTGTAAAACTTTATAATCTTATCAGTGATACCTCAATTCTGGAATGCAGACATTGTATTGTTTCCTTTAAAAAAATGGAGCTATAATATTGCATAGCCATTTGATAATAGATTTAAATACATAAAGAATGAATAAAGGGAGAAATTGGAATGAATATCTGTAGAATGTCATGAAAAACTTGTGCACATATTGCAATGTTGAACATCACTAATATGTTTATAGTTATCCTTTGAATATCCTTTCACACTAGTCCCTCTGCTGCGTGTTATTAAGTTTCTTTAGTAGAAAAATGCACAAATGTGGAGATGGTGTTTCAGAGACTATGGAAATTTATATAACTTTATGTTATCTCATTATCAGTTCTTTCTCGGAACCCAATTCACGATATTGGTCACTCTTTGATGAAGGCGATATCTATCACAAAAGTATGATGTTTTTGCATGAACTGATTACAGTGTTGATGTTTAACAGATACACAACCAAATGATTTAACTAGAGTTATCTTGTAATTTATTCCAGCTCTCTTTTTCTCACTGCCAAATTGAGAACATTGGATCTTCCCTTGCCTCGTGTGTAGACCTGAAGGAAGCTAGATTTTCTCATAACATGATAATGGTATGTTTTTTTCTCACTTATATTATTATTGTTCAAATTTATTATATCTTGCATTTAATTGTGTAAAATTCGTAGATGTCAACTATCTTTCTTTTGCTTTTATAATATATATGCTGCTCTCATATTACTCACAAAGATTCAAGTGCAGGGTTTATGGTCTGTAGATAAAATGAATGTGTCAAATGTTATGTAGTAGTTACAACCTATCTCAGAAACTTGGGTAGTTGGTCAAGGTCTTCTTTATAATCTTAACATTTCCCAAACATATCGGTGGGCAACTAGATTGACTAGACCGAAGGTCGACACATTGACTAAGGCTTAATTATTATTTTAAAACTATTGTTAATAGAAATATTTGAACAAAAGGTCTCTTGTTTTGCCATTGTGTTAACTTTGGCTAGACAAATACTTATTCTGAAAGCTATTAGGAAAGAGGATAAAATTGAATTCATCATGAAGTTTGTTGATGAAATCAAGCGGCAGTCAGTTTGGCCATTTTGCTTTATTTTGGAGTGGACAACAAGACAGTGATACCATATTTAGTAGAAGAAAGAAAACAAAAGACAGCTCGGTGCATGAAACTCGAAGCTCTTGCTAATGTAGGTTCCGATGAAGTGTCAGACCACATTGGATGCATTGCACACATTCTTACCCACATTGCATGAGTCTGATTTTGCTACTTGAACCCGTGACCACAAGGGGATAAGTAGATCGAGAGACTAGAGAGGGAACATCTCAGCGCTTTCAGTACATTGTCAATATTGGGAATGTTAAATATGCGATTGTAAATTTTATATCTAGATATATATAAGATGAACTAGGACATTGAAATTCTAACTTATTTCATAGTCACGAGTTGATCCTAAGTTTCTTTTTCCCCTTCTATGTTCTTGTCATGGTTCCTACTACAAAGACTAGCAAAGGCACTATGGCAGACAGCAGCACTACCAATTACTAAATTCTTGAGTGGCTGTATTAATGTAACAGAATGTAGATGACAAAAGTAGCATATTAACTGATTATGCAGAAACATGGTGTGCACATGTAGTAGTTGATGAGTTTTAACTGTAGCTGTGATGCTAATTGTTGTAAAACTACTGCTAGTTGTAGCAACTAGCAAGTGCACATCATGACTTTCATCCAGTTCCATCTTCAACCACAGAATTCTCTTACATAGTTTATCATTGTATAATGTTGCTCAGCATCTATGTCTTAGTGTGAAATGATATATCTGTGATGTTTGTGTGGAGGATGCTAAGTGAGTGCACATCACATAAGGCATTTGATACTTTGTTGTTGAAGTGATGGTTGTCTCCCCAGACTATAGATTTATAGGTTTACAATGGTAATTCTACAGTTTACCTTCAGTCGTCTACATTATGTTTTCTCTTGTCCTTGAATTCTTTAAGTGCAATTTATACAAGTGTCATTAGAATTCTGATCAGGTGTGCCTTTTAACCAAAGTTGTTGCAAGAATGCGGTGGTAGTTGAACCAAGCTGGTCATAGGGGTAAACTTATTAATGTAGGTAAAAGAGTTGAAACTTTGTGTGGCTTCTTATTTGTTGAAAAATGGTTATTAATTCAGAAGTATCTGGATATGTTGAGAACTGGATTAATCTTTAAGTCAGATGATTGATGAAATTTATGTGCATTGGATCTGAGATAATGAGAAAATAACCAATGTTCAAATATGAAGTCTCTCCATCATGTTCTTTAGGAAACTCTTAGTCGAACCAAGGCATCTTCATCCATTGGCGTCTTATATGCCTTCAATATATAAGAGACAGGGAAGGCATACAAGGTTGAGGATTTGAGGAGTCATACATCGGGAGAGCTAGAAATGGAACTGTTTCAGTGAATTTGTTACCTTAATTATTTTAGGCAAACTTGCTTGTGATAAAGCGAAAACTAGTCTCTTTGTTTTTCCTGTCTCCTGTCACTTCTGTGGAGGAACAGCAGTTGCTGTACCTGCTGCAGCTGCTCATCTTCTTCTCTGTTGATCTTATTCTATTATGTTTCTTGGTTGATCAAGGCAATAGTTGTGTAATCTTGTAACCTTCTTCTCCATCTCATGTCACTTTAATAGTGTAATGTCTTATCTCTCTACATTTCTTTTCTATTTTTTCTCATTTCCATCTGATCTCACGGTAATAGTCTTGTCTCTCTACACTTCTTTTCTGTTTTTTATCTTTTCCTTCTTTCATTTCAGAAGCTTGGTAGAAGTTAGCCTGCAGGTAATAAGAATGTTGTTATACTTTGTGGAGAAATTTAATCTGTGGAAATTTCTTTTCTCCTGTTATTGCTTTGAAACCAGTAACAATGATTTGAACTGCCACTTTTTGCTTCTCTTCCTCTGTGTTCTCCTCTTCGAATTGGAACATCTTTTCTTCTTTTCCAGTAATCATATGCGATTATCTCTCTCTCTTTCTCTCTCTAAATTGTCTTGTATTATCTTCCTCTTTTCCAGTAACATCTTTTCTTCTGCAGTAGGACAGTCCATTTTTTTACATCTCCAGGCAAGGATGTATCATTTGTATATTGTTTTCCCCTCCCGATTGCTTCTGTTATGCAGGACCACTTCATAATCACTGGAATTTCTTCCCTTGCACATCATCTCTTCTTGCCTTTCTTCATTACTATGAGGAAACAAAATGTGGATTCCAATTGTTTCTTCTTGCTGATCTTTTCCACCCGGCTAATTCAGATTCAATCCAGCTGATCTTGATCTGGATGCCAGCTTGGCAAGAGTGTAGTCAATACTGACTAGTAAGTGATGACTTCATAGTATAAAATAACACAGATTGGTTATACAAAAGTTGGATATTTTTGATTCATTTGTGAATTATGTAGCACCATGAACGTGCAGTTTTATGTGAACATTGTCATTAAGTTGAGAGCATAATTAAGTTATTTAAATTAAAGATGCACAATGTTTGCATTGAATAAGTTGAGAGCATAATCAAGTTATTTAAATTAAAGATGCACAATGTTTGCAATGAAAAAGCTGCACCCAGTCAATGGCTGGCATGTGTTAGGTTTAAAATGGAATTGAATCTTGGCACAATTGTCTGTCTTGGTTACTAATACAAGTGATTCTGTAACTGTGCTATCTATTCAGTCAACTAGAATTTCCATGATAATTGCTTCGACAATTTTACAGACTCTTCCTGGTGAGTTGGCTAGGAACTCGAGTCTCCGAAATTTGGATGTAGGAAATAATTTAATCGAGAATTGGTCAGACATAAAGGTCAGGAAGTAATCAAGCTGATCTGTTATTCTTTGTTTGCCTTATGCACTCCATTACTATCCTACGTTAACTATTTTTATTTGATAGGTCCTTTCTGCATTGCACAACTTAAAGAACCTCAATCTGCAAGGAAATCCTATTGCCGAGAAAGAAAAATTAACCAAGAAGGTGAAATATCCTCTGCCGTAGTAAATTTTTTTTATTGATCCAAACTTTTTAATCCAGTAAACAAGTTTGTATCTCGTGTTTTTTTAATGCCATATCAGCTCAAAGAATTGGCACCGAACTTGAAGATATTTAATGCTAAACCATTAGAAAGGATTGATAAAAGCAAAACTGCAGCTCGAACAGAAAGACCAAATCCCAGCAAGGATGATCTTCCATCTCATGCAAGTGACCATGCAGCAGCCAAAGTCACCAAGAAAAAGATGAAACCAGATAACACCTCTATCAACACCAACAACTCTGGTAAAGGTGATGCTGCAGTTCGGACTTCAAAGGATGTTGAAGTAGAAAAGGTTATTGAGTTGAAAAAATTGAGATTGAAGCCGAAAATCAAAACTCAAGTAGTGATGGACAATGACCCCATGAAGGATTCTTCCAAGATACTCCAACTCCAAGGGAAAAAACTGAAAGGAGATGAGCATTTGAACAAAGAGCAAAAGGACCCTGAGGGTGCTGATGGTGCAGAAGCACGATTTGTCGACCTTGCAGCTCGACATTCTGAAGGAAACAAGAAAGTGAGAGAAATGGAAGCGGATGGAGAAGTGGTAGCATTGATTCTGGATCATGCTAAAAGACGGAAAAGGTCAAGAGGCACATCAGGTGCTTTAGCATTACAGCTCTTGTCCTCCCCTTCAGAGGTGGGAATGGGAGGGCCATCAGCATGGGATGATTAGTTAATCTTACAATGGAACTCATCCAATTTTGGGTTTTGTGCCAGAAGGTTGTGAATTATCAAACTCAAGACATTTGGTTCGATTTATTCTGGGTATAATTCTATAACCATGAATAATGATTCCTTACTGTTATTGGGATCCTTAGCCATTTGAGTTTGGAGAAAAAATTCACTACCGACGAGGGAGTGGAAAACTTGGATGGATGCTCATCATATATGGGATTATGGTTGACAATTAATATGAATACTTTGGTATGCCTTTTATTATCAAGATGTGTTGTGTTTTTTTTTGTCCTTATTGCTATTTGACATTGTTCACGTGATCTTTGAAGTTTTCTCTGAGATTTTTCTTTTTACTATAATATGCTTTTTCGTCTTTGTTCATCTTTCCCAAGGTTCTATTCTCACAGGTTAGCAATTTTAGCCTCTCTCATAGGCTTGCTTCAAATATTTTTTTTAATGCAGGTAAGTGAATCAAATACCATGACCGAGATTAGCTTGCTCATGAGTAGCTCTATCATTTTTGGGCGATTTTCCAAACTGAGTACTTGGTTTTGCATATTATCTAAAACACGTATCCATTTTTGGATAGGTGTCTCTTCCCATTCCCTTTTTTATAATCTTCTTCGTTTTTTGTTTTTTTATTCATTCGAAATTTTTTTTTGAACCATTTTATTTTTCCTCCTAAAAAAAAAGCTAACATCCTATTTCGTCTCCATTGAAGGGTTTTCAGGGTAGGACAATGGCTTACCTTCCACGTGTTGAGCTTCGTCTTTGAGTTTGAAATTGTCGTGCAAGGTAGGGCAGTTACTGTCAAGGTTGCCACTGTGATCAAGAAGCTCCTTTGTAGCATTGGAAAGACTGCGTGGATAACTAGTATTATTTTTCTCATCCTCATAGTTCTCTTTATCATTGAAATGAATCATAAACAGTACCAAAATAAGTTGGAGATGCAGTAGTCAGCCTTCCTTGACGCCCCAACGCCCCTTTATACCATCGCCACACTATTCAAGTGAGAAAATGAATGAGATGATTATAATCTAATCCAATACTTTGATAGATGGTAGTAGTAATTTCATAAGGATTGTGGAGGATTATCCTATTTTAGTTATTTTTCGGTCATTCCTTTTAATGATGGGTAGAAAAAGTGTTCAAGAATTAAGACAAATGGACTTCTATAAATAATCGACCATGATTGTTGTTCTCTTAACAATTTTCAGTATTGTTATGCATCCTGTATTAAAAACAGATACTACTTAGTAGTTAGATATGTATTGTGCTTCTTTTTCATTTTACATCTTTTGGTGATGAAAGATAGATGCTTAAATTTTCACATATATAGTATACATAATCAAGTCATCATGCCCTTTGAGACGTTCCTAGTTTTTTTTATAAACATATATGGCTGCGGATATCACTTGCACATACTTCCCAAAATGAACTCTTAATTCAACTACGATATATAGATAGCTCTTTAAACATAAATTACTAGCAACATGCAGTTCAAAATTTATTCTTCAAAGAAAGACACCTAACTAATGCGGAAACTACACTGAAAGATCTTCAGGTTGTACTGTCATTGTCCTGAACTAGTCCACTAGTCAACCACGTAAAATTTTAGTGAGCTCCCAAGCTAAGGACACCGGTCACACTTAACCACATAATTACATAAATATGGACATAAGCATAATCATGCACCTAACATAAACTTGATCACTACTTAAACATGAGCATAAACATAAATCTTAGCATAGCATGCAAATTCGTAACCTAAGCTTAAACCTAGACTTGTACATCAACCTAGCATGCAGGTTCATAAAGTAAGCTTAAATATAAACTTGTGCACCAACATGAACATGAGCATGCATAACAACTTCTACATGGCATAATCGTAAACCTAAATGTAAGCATGTAAATTCATATCATAAGTTAAGCCTAAACTTATACATCAAGAATTGGCTACTTCTACCTAGCAACAAGTGTGGTAGCATTAACTCCTGCATGAAATCTCCTAAGAACCAAGGGGATTCATTTATAAGCTAATTCTACCAAACTATATTCTGATTTTTAATTCCGTTGGTTAAATTAAGAGGAACGGTTTGCCATTTCATCCAAATTATCCATAAATCATCTTGGTCCCATTATAAAATAAAGAAATGAATTGGTAGGATCATATGTAATCTAGCCATAAAAATTCATTTATATCACAAGACAGAAAAGGACGTGTAGATAAGTTTCCACCATTATATATGCAAGTGTCTCCTTAAGCGTGCAAAAATGTTACTTCATGGAAATCAAAAGTAACCTACTGCATGGCTCCATTGCATGAACATGAAAACAATTAATAGCAAATGTCATGACATCTCTTGTATAAATAACTTTCAACCAAATAAATTTCTCTTAACTTCGAAAGGGAGAAACACGTCCTTAACCCAAGAATCGAATATAGAGACATGATTAAAAACTAAGATGATTGCACTTATAGTTGTCGCTTGCAGGAATTAAAACCACCCAAACTAGACTCTATCAAATCTGAAATCCACATCAATACAATAATTTGGAGCACAATAAAAGAACCTAAACCATGGGATTATCTTCCTAAAATAGTAAAGATTATTAAAAGTCATAGGATCCGAATTCCACGAGTTATAGAAACTAATTAAAGCCTTAACAAGATAGAAAACATGCCTTTAATTTTCTTAGCTATCGACTCTCCTGTCTTTGTCTTCTCTTGGAGCTCTAGAATTGACGGAGAACAATGGGGAGGGTGGAGCTTCCTAAGGTCAGTCGATCCAAAAAAGAAGATGGTACTTTTGAAGGTAGGGATTTTATAGAGATGAAAGATTAGGACTTTGTCTATATTCTATCAATTAAGTTATATATTTTTTATTAGTAAATCTTTATAAAAAAACATATCCATATATACCATTTAAAATTCCTATATTATAATATTATAATTTCCTAATTATTATCTACAGGTAAAGCTACGTTGATCCTAGTTTTTTTCTTTATATTATGTATAATATATTATTTATATGGATCAAATTTTTATATATATACCCATATATATCCAGATATATATGTATATATGATTCATATATCAAAATATTATTACACAATTCTTAGATACATATTTTTTACTATATATTATATATTATATGTACACATTTCTTATATAATTTATATTACATATAAATGTTTGTAATCCATATATATATATATATATATATATATATTTCTATATTAATTAGATGAATAATTTATATAAAAATTTCATATATTTATGTCCTATTATTTTTTCTAATATAATTGATTAATCTAAATTCCCTAAGGCTAACTTAATTAATTAAATCTATTTACATTAATAATTTTTTAATCACATCAAATGAACCCCTTAATTAAACCATTGAGTTTTCGGATATTACATCCTTCTAATTATTATATATTGAAAAAAATACAAGGGTATTATCTAGTATCACAATTCTGATTACTAAAATTGATTGATGACTATTTTAGCTATTACAACTCACATCTTCAACTAGCTTGTTTTTCTCTTATTTTGTACCCTATTGCAGATGAAGTTATCTTGATTTGTAATATTTGCTTATTTGAACAAAGATCATGTACTATGATCAATATACCTCCTCCTTGTTGGCCCTGGGACGGGTTGGCGGGGGCGCTGGGGCGAGCGTATTCGCCTTTTGCCACCATGTACTATGATCAATAGCTTTAATAGAAACAATTTAGAATTTACAAAGATTTCTTAAGGGCAGATAACTTCCATTATTTATTTTATAATTCTCTTAATATTGACTGAAAATTATAGATGACCTCCTAACTGATTTGCTCCAAAAGTATAGTTTTAAGTTGATCTTATGTTTTTCATATAACGATTGGTTTGTTGGACTTTAAACTATCACTTAGATTATCTTTTTTGGTGCTAGAACTTTAGTTTTCTAACTAGTCACTGTTGGTCTCGGTGCGACCAGCAAGAGGAGAGAGGGGATGAATTGCCCTTAAATTATGAATATACCATTCTCATTTTTTCAACTTGAGTTAGAAAAACACTTAATAAATAAAAATAAAATATGGATAAATGAATACGAGACTACCAAGATTTACTTGGTTTCAACCGGGAAGACTGCTAATCCAAGGGAATGTGAACACTAGCAAAATCTCCTTCTTCGAGAAAAGTCGGAGGTGGAGAAGTCCCGTACAATGTTTAAAAGTACAACTGGTAAATACGAAAAATAAAATGAAATTAAAGTATAGAAAGTGTTGTATTCGAATAGGAGAACAAACTCTCCTTTTATAGCCTCTAGTCAGATTTGACCATTGGCTTACTTGGCGGATCCGAGCGCCCCCAGCGGTGCATCTATCTTCTACGCAACGACTCTTCAATGGCTTTAGGATAAAATTTTATCCTTGCCTGAACGCTTGGATCGGTCAGGGCACCTAGACTGATCCGGGCGCTTGGAGTGCTGTTTGTTGACAGTTCTAAGCATGAAAAACATTAAACATGAAAATTGTAAACACTTACAATGTTCTCCCGTAGATCCGCAATCGATGACAGAATATAATCTTCGGACTTGTTGTCGGAAGAGTGATCACGAACAAATTGAAAAGCTCTTCACGGTTCACAAACCAAATCCCTCTTTCGAGATTAGACAAACCAATCTTGAATGTTCTTCATGCCTCTTTCAATCTTGTGTACATGGATGAACCTTGCACAGAGACCTTTCATATGGGATGAACCCATTCTCATTGAATTTGCACAAAACTCGCACATAGCAAGCCCCCTCTTCCTTTCTCTCTTGTGCTCATCTCTTTTTTTTTTCCACCTTTAACCAATTGCCTTGTACGCCTATTTTATAGAGGAAGATGACTTTTCATCTTCCTCATCTTCCTCTACCTCCATTAATGGAGGAATGATAAAGGGTTGGAAGGTGAAGGGGAAGAGGCACCCTTTGACCTTCTTAACACCAACATCTCCCACTCGTCCAAGTCAATCCATAAAGGTTATCTGGTCACATAGACCATGTCAGTCACATAGACTACAAGATGATCATGTTACTGGGCCAAAGCCAAACATTAATTGGTCACAAAGACCAAATAAGTCACATAGTCTATATGAAGGTTAGAGCAAAATACTAATTAGTCACAAAAACTAAATAAGAACATCCAATTCATACTTTAGGGAAAATGAGTTGTGAGACAACAAGCACACTGAGTAATTATTGCTAAGCAGATTGTTACACATCACATAGCTGCTCTCTGAACGATCAATGCTAACAAAGTTGTTACACTTTATTTAGTCACTCTTCCAAATGAATTAGAGACACTCTCATAATGGCACATAGCCTCTCTTTTGGCAAAACATATCCATTATCCAGAAAACATCTAATCTCCCAGTGGCACACAACCATTATCTTGGAGATTTCCATGTCTTGCTATTTACCCATATTAAATAATCTTCATTTACATCAATATGAACATCTCTAATCCCTTACAATGACCATTATGTCAAGAGCATGTTCTATATTCAATATTCACATTCATTTCTATACATAACAGAAATGGGTCGACCAGCAAATAACATCAAAAGATGTAAATCTATTTAATCTTCCTTTTTAGCTAGAATCTATTCATTTCAATCAGTCGCTTTTCTAGTTCTATTCCATAGACCGAATCATCCATAGTCATAGGATACATGCTAAAGTAGCAGACACTGATTAATACTTCAAGTAAACAACTAAATAGTCACTAAAGACAAAAATTGAGATTAGCTTATAATCTCAAAGGTCTCACATAGTAGAGAAACAGAGTTCCATTCTCCTATTAACCTTCTTGTCGCCATAGCACATGTGATATGAATCACATGCTACGATGTTATTTTCTTTACTAAAAAGTGTGTATGTTATTCTCAAATTTTAATATCGTACAGATTTCGATCTAAACATACCTAATGTTTAATCCTGAATTCAACATATGAATTCCAATCTGTCTTTTATCAAGTTTAGTAAATGGTGGGTTCATTTACTTCGATCATTACATAAATGATCTCATCTTGACGCAATTATCAAGGTGACCTTAACTTATAGGTATGTCTCTATTCACAGCTACATAAGTTATCCTATAAGTAACGGTCTTATCTCTATTTATACTCAACAAATAGAGATGATTGTCCATGTGAGTGGACTGATCTCAACCTGCCAACATGCTCATCGAGATTTTAATCCAAAATGTAACAACTTATACACTGAATAGATCATGACATTTTACAACGTGTTACATTTTACGAAGTCACAAAGACTTCCCATTCTTTGAAATGACTCTTTAGTCAATGACTTAGTATAAGAATCTGCAAGCATAGTACGTGTAGAGATATACTTAAGAATTATCATTTTCTTGTCCACTATATCTCTTACAAAATTATACTTAATTCTATATGCTTGCCTTTGCTGTGATATTTGGGATCCTCAGCTTGGCCATTACAGTATACTGTAACAGGACTCCCACTATCCTCAACAATCTTCAAATGCTTTAGGAACTTTTTTCAACTAGACAGATTATTGCACAACTGATGTATAAGCCACACAACTTCCAATGTCGACAAGGCTACATAAGCCTACTTCTTGCTCTTCCATGAGATGACACCACCATTTAGCAATAAGGTATAGATTGATGTGGGTTTTCTGTCATCAAGGTCTCCTTCCTAATCTGTATTTGTGTAGCCACTCAGGCTCATCTTAGATCCTTGAAAAATATATACATAATCTGTTATCCTTTTGTGGTATTTAATTATCCTCTTCACGCTTTCCAGTGTCTCGATCCTGGGTTTAACTGGAAATGACTAACTAAGTCAACACCATAGCTTATATTAAGATAAGTACATAACATATTGTACATCAAACTACCAATAGAATTGACATATGATATTACCTTTATTTCAGCTATTTTCTCAGGAGTCTTGGGATACATACTTTTGCTCAAGACAGTACCTTTCGTAACAGGTGTCTGTTCAATATTGCAATTTGAGATATTGAAATATTGTAGCATCTTAGTGATATAAGATTCTTGAGATAAGCCCAAAAGTTTTTTAGAATGATCTCTAATGATCTTCACTCCTAAGATGTACTCTACTTCTCCCATGTCTATTATGTCAAATTATGATGAAAGCTAGGATTTGACTTCTAACACACACTTTATGTCGCTTCCAGCTATTAGCATATCATCAATATATAATGATAAAATGATAAACTTTCCTTTTTTCCTTTCTTAGGTAAACACAATGATCCTCATTGATCATTTCGAAACTATAAAATAAAATGACTTTATTAAATCTTACGTTCTATTGTCTTGACACTTGCTTTAGCCCATATATAGACTTCTTAAGTCCTCATACTTTTTTCTCTTGGCCTTCAGCAACGTAACCTTTTGGTTGTACCATATAGATTTCTTTGTCAAGATTACCATTAAGGAAAGCCATTTTTACATCCATCTAATGTAATTCCATGTCAAATTGTGCTACTATAGCTAGGATGACACGTATTGACACAAACTTCACAAATGGGGAGAATGTCACTTCAAAATCAATACCCTCCATTTGGGTGTACCCTTTTACAACTTATCGAGCTTTGTATCGATTAATCGATCCATCTTCTTTCCTCTTTATTTTAAGAATCCACTTATTCCCAATAGTTCTTCGGCTCGGAGGAAGATCGACTAAATCTCAAACTTGATTCTTTCTCATTGACTCCATTTCTTCATCCATTGCAATTTTTCATTTTTCTCTTACTAAGCTTCTCAAAGCTTCCTCAACTGTTCGAGGTTCCTCACCATCAACTGGGAGAATCATCAATGACTCATTCTCAATATCAAATATTCTCTGAGGAATAATCTAATGACTACTTCTTCGTAGGTTAGACTATTAAGAAACTGACTCATTCAGTGGCAAATTACTCCCACTGGTTGACTATATTCAGGCATCTCCTGATTTGTTGATAAAGGAACATTATCTTCCTCCTCTATCTCATATAGAGAAATTATCTTATCAACTTCACCTCGTGTTGGGAACTCAGTTTCAAGAAAAGTAGCATCTCTTGACTCTATTTCAGAGATGGTTCCATCTTGTCGCTCACCAATAAAAACATAACCCTTAGAAGTCTCAGAATACCTTATAAAGATACACTTCTTACCTCTGGGTCATAATTTTCCATGTTTGTGAGCGCCCCAAGGTCTCAAATTACTCAAATCTGGCTTTCTGCTTATCCAACGTTCATGTGGGGTAGATGGAACTGACTTTGAAGGCACTTTGTTAAGTATATAAGTCGTAACTAATAATGCATCTCCCCAATAGGAGATTGACAAATTAGCCTGCGCCATCATAGACCTAACCATTTCAAGAAGAGTTCTATTTCTTCTTTCAGCAACCCTATTTTGCTGTGGAGTTCCAGGGATAGTTAGATATCTAATAATCTCTTTCTCATTACATATTGTCTTGAATTAATCAGACAAATATCCACCTCCATGATTAGTGCGCAAGGTTTTAACCTTACTTTCCAATTGATTCTCAACTTCATTCAAGTAACGAATTAAGCAATTTAATACTTCAGATTTGTGAGAACTCAAATACACATGACCAAAATGTGTGAAGTCATTAATAAATGTAATGAAATAAGAACTCCCATTTCTAGCCTTCATATTCATTGGACCACAAATATCTATTGGTGCAGGAAGCATTCGACGATCGAACCTATATTTTGATTATGTCAAAGGGCCCAAAGTTAAGTTATTTTGTTATCTAATGTGTTTGAATGAGTTTGCAGGAAAGTCCTAAGTGTACTTAGGCAAAAGTCCTAGCTGCGGTTAAGCAGGTGGAAAAGCCTAGGGAGTGATAACCCTAGGTCCTAGGAGGTGGTAACCCTAGGTGGAAAGTCTTGGTGGGTCGAGGGCTTTGGGAAAAAGTCCTAGAGTCGAGGACTCTAGGTGGAAAGTTCTAGTGCCACGAACCAGGTGAAAGTCTGGATGGGTCATGGAGTGGATGTCCAATAGAAAGTCCTGGAGCCTTGGGTGCTAACCAAAAAGTCCAGTTGGTCTGGATGATCAACTGGCAACAGGTAAACTCTCTTGAGTGGAGTAGGTGAGGACGCATTCTCCGGTGAGGGAATAGTAGGCATCGGTTCGACCTAGGATTTTCGACCGGGATTCCGAAGTCAGAACCGGACAGTCCAATGACTATCAAATACTCTAATTTTACATATCTATATTGTGCTAACTTTGTTTTGCAGGGTATGTTGGTTTGTTAGACTAACTTATTTTGTAGGAAGTGAATTGGACATCCTTGCCTCGGATAAACAGTACCCGAGGCACCCTCCATAGAGCTTGGAGGCGCGTCGGGTCGCATGCAGAGACCCTCTCGCAACAAGGTGCGAGGGCGCCCTTATAGAGCTTAAGGGCACTCTAGATGTTGAGCAGAGGGCACCCTCTATGGAGCTGAGGGCGCCCTCCATGCGGTTGGAGGCACCCTCGAGCGGATAAGCGGCGAAGAGGTCAGAGCTCATCCACGTTGCGGATTTGGTGCGGATGAGGGCACCCTCCATGGTGTTGGAGGCGCCCTCAACAGGCTTTATAAGGCATGTTTGAGCAGCATCAAAGGAACAACAAAAATCTGTGATCTTTCTTCCGTGTGCTGTTAGAAAAACATTTCGATAAACCTGTGACAAGACACCGACAACCCGAAGCTTCAGAGTCTACTGTTTTCATTGTCGGTATAACTTTCGTTACGATTTTACTGTACTTAATTGCTAAACTATAAACTGTAATATTTCCGGATTGATAGTGATTGCCCAAAGTAAATGCTCAACGAGCGTGGGCCTTGGAGTAAGAGTTGCCCTAGGCTCCGAACCAAGTAAAAATTTGGTGTTTGCGTGTTTGCATTATTATTTACTTTTCTGCTGCGTTTTACTCGTAATCTTTTCCAAAACATAAGTGAAAGCCACGAGCGCTATTCACCCCCCCTCCTCTAGTGCTTTCGATCCAACAATATTCGAATGAATTAACTGCAATGGTGATTCAACCCTAATAGCCTTACCAAATGATTTCCTAGTTGCCTTTCCAGCAAGACAATGCTCACATATAGACAAGTTTATCTTAGCATGAGTGCCTAAAAAGACCTTTATTAGCTAATGTATTCATTCATTATTGTCCTATATGTCCTAGTCTAGTATGCCAAATTTCATTATTAACATCGGCATTACTAGTAAGAGCAATGTTTGAAAAAAAAATATCATTATTATTTGGTTCTACATCAAGAACCATAAAACCATTTGTTATATAACCATACCCAATTAACACAGAGTTAATTCGAAGTTCCACACAACAGCTATAAAAATTTACACAATAACCTAAATTAAGAAGATAAGTGATGAAAACCAGATTTCGTCGAATTTCAGGAGCATACAGGACATCATGTAGAAACAAAACACTACCACCACGGAGGTTAAGTTTGCAAGTGTCGACTCCTTTGACTTTAACTCTTGCATTGTTTCCTACATAGATCCATTTGTTGCCAGCTAGTATCCGTCGGCACTATATAAATGTAACTCACTCCCGAGCTACATGGTTGGTTGCTTCCGAATTTATAATCCATAAAGGATAAGAATCAGCTAACAACACTGAACTAGAAACAAAATGCTCAAGAAAAAAAGACACACTTGCATTGTTTCGATATGGTCTTCTTTCCTTTCTTCTTGATTGGGTCTTGTCCCACAGCAACAACTTCTTTCTTCTTTCCCTTCCCCTTCTTGAACCATTTCTTTTTCTTGGATCTAGATGATCCAATAGAACAAATAGCCACATAGGCTAGTCCAAAAATCCTTGCAAATTCAACTCTCTCCGCCTCTAATTCTACATGGCGTGAGATGTCAATGAAAGTCTTAATACTCTCACAGTGAGTTAGGGTTTGTTTCATGGTCTCTCAAGAATATGGAAGGGAACGAATAACTGCTTGAACCTGTTGTTCATCGATCAACTCATGACCAGTAGTTTTAAGCTCCTGAATCATGTTCGACATCTCCCTGAGGTGTTGAACCATTGAAAGATTCATACGCTTAATGTAGCTATCAAACTTAATCGTTATCTATCGAAGCTTGCTCATACTTCCTCCATTGTACTTTTCTCTAAGGGCTACCCAGACAGCATGAGCTGATGGTAATGACTCATACTCAAATAGCAGGTCATCCATCATTGAACTAATCAATATTCCCTTAGCAATGGAGTCCTTCCTTTTTCATGCCCTATAGGCATTGAGATCTTGTCTGTTCTGTGCAGTGGGATCTACAGGGCTTCCATAACTTGTTTTATAGCCTCAAGAACTTCTTTTTCCTCAAGAACATGTTGTATCTTGAGTTGCCAGATTTTATAGTTATCCTCATATAATTTCTCTCTATTATTGAGTTAGCTATGATGTTCTTATTTGTCATGATCTAACATAAATAAACATATTATTTAGTATTCAGTGCAATTCACATGCATGCAATTTATGATTAACTCAATATTAATTTGAATTGGTTTACAAAATCAAGTGATAACTACGTTTCCACTCATTATTTGTATGGTCCAATCAAATCAACATTGATCAATACTATTACATACATCCCAACAAATGAACTAATCATCGTTCTATCATGATTTCTTTAATTAAATGAACTAATCATTTTTCATGTATCATGAAGTAATCAGCATATGAATGAAAATATCATTCATATAAACATGCCGCATATTGTTAACATATAACAAACATGAATTAAATGGACTAATAGTATTCATACACAATGACAGTAAAAGAACTCTTACAAACTAGATAAGCTTACACCACTCCCACTAGGATAGATACTAGTGCAGTGGCCAACATAATCCTCTTCAACCAGGACTCATTTGACGCAATCTCTGATAGACCAACTTCAAGATTTTCAATTTGACCTATCATCGAAAGTTATTCAAAATCCTCTTTAGATTCTTCAGGATCCTCCTCTAGGAACTTATGGCGAAGTATCTCCACACATAACTATGCATATATAGGGTTCTCCCTTCGGAGAACCTTTATATCTAGTGTGCTACCACCTTAGGATTCTCCGGCAGTGAACGAATCAATGCCTAGATCCTATAATTATCCATGATTAGAAACTCTTCTTATTCAAGTTTCCAAGATTGGTAATCATCCGTGCCAACTTTAAATTGAAATTAAATAAGTTAGTACAACACCAACTAACCAGTACAAAACTGGCTTAATTTAATTTATATAGGTATGAAACCAACATTATTAATCAAGGAAAACAAATCTTCTTGATTTTCAGGAGTCTAAATTGACTGATCCATTTGATCAGTTGATTGGGAATCCAGATCCTGAGCTCTGTCCAATGTCCTCATTAGAACTAATCTAACTGGACTGGGATTTCTTACCTATGTTCTGTTAATCTAAGCCCATTTAAGTCAATCTCAGACTTATTGATTAAACTCATATCCATTTGATCAATCCAATGCTTATTAGATTAAGTCTGACCCATTAGAACAAATCTAATCATTTTGGTTAAACTAACTTATGTAATCAAAATCATCCCAATTAATTCAATAATAAACCAAACTGGTTAAACCAATGAATGATTTGAGCTCAATCTAGGTATTATTGAATTAAACTGGTCTGGTTAAACCAACCAATGATTTGAACTAGATCTGGGATCAAGCTGGTATAGTTCAATTTTCAATTAATCGAACTTTGATTAATCAATTTCAATTGATTAAATAGTGAGCAATCGGTTCACGCATGATTAGCATAATATACTGTTCATGCATGAAATCTTAATCGATTAAAATAATCATTTTCAAACAGTGTTGACGGATGAATAGTAATTAATATTGTTCATCTTCATTTAATCGATTATATCAATCGATTAAAAAAAACTATTTGAATCGATTACTCCAATCGATTACACAGATTCATTGTGCTTCGTTAGTTTAATCGATTGCACAACTTCTTCTCTACTCTGTCGTGATCGCGACACTCTCTTCTTCTGTCGCGACGAACGTGATTGTCGTTACCTTCAATTGTCAGCCTCCCGATGTGGTCGCCGACACTCTCTAGCCATGGAAGCCGATAGCCAGCAACTTCTCGGGGCTTGACAACTACGACAGATCGCAACCCAATCACGATCTTGCCTAGCGACGACGACAAAGAGATTTTCATTTCAACGAAGAGATTATTTCATGTTTAGACATCACTCTGATACCATTGTTGATAGTTCTAAGCATGAAAAATATTAAACATGAAAACTGTAAATACTTACAATGATCTCCTGCGGATCCACAATCGATGACAGAATATAATCTTCGGATTTGCTGTCAGAAGAGTGATCACGAACAAATCGAAAAGCTCTTCATGGTTCGCAAACCAAATCCCTCTTTCGAGATTATACAAATCAATTTTGAATGTTCTTCATGCCTCTTTCAATCTTGTACACATGGACGAACCTTGCACAGAGACCTTTCATATGAGACGAACCCATTCTCTTTGACTTTGCACAAAACTCGCACATAGCAAGCCCCCTCTTCCTTTCTCTCATGTGCTCATCTCTTTTTTTTCCACCTTTAACCAATTGCCTTGGACGCCTATTTTATAGAGGAAGATGAAGAGTCATCTTCCTCATCTTCCTCTACCTCCATTAATGGAAGAATGATAAAGGGTTGGAAGGTGAAGAGGTAGAGACACCCTTTCACCTTCTTAACACCAACACTGTTGATGTGGACTTCCAGAGTTATCCTAGTCGTAGTAGACAAAGGGGCGCCTATTTTGTACTAGGGTAGCCTGGGCGCCTGGACAAGTCAACACAGAGTTGACTTGTCCGGCTGTTGCTCCAGTCGCTTGGGTGATTTTTCGGCCATCCAGAGTTGAGCTCACCCGAACCCAACTTCGACCTTCTCCTCGAGTAGTCCTCCGCTCCGGCTTCTCGTCCCTTGGAAGCATTGCGCACGTCCTTTTCGCTCCATTGGTGTACTCTTCTGTAGCTTCTCGTGCTCGGATGCATCGAGCTTATCGACTCACTTCCTGTATCATCCTTCTCGTCTGCTACACCTTCTGCTCAACTTCTTGTGTTCCTAAGTCCTTGCACACTTAGACACAAGGCATAAAAAATGCAGAACCTAACTTAATCTAGTTGATCACATCAAAACTCACATGGGGTATTTACAATCTCCTCCTTTTGATGTGCATCAATCCAAGTTAAGTCAAGGTAAAAAAATAATAAAATAAGTAATTTTTACAAATTAATACAATAATTTGGAAATTATAACAAGTAGAGATGAATGAGAAAAAAAATAATTTATGCTTCCCCAAAACTTAATTCCCATTCTCCCTCTTTGATCATATAAAAAACTAGGGTATATATCGAAAAAATCTAAATTTTTTTAAGGGTGATTTAAATAGTGATAAGTTTGAGAAAAAATTTCAAGAATTATTTTTTAAATATCCAAATTTCTAAAAACTAAAAATTAGATTTGTCAAAAAATAATGTAAAAATTATTTTAAAGTGTCAATAAATATTAATTTTTTTTTACAAAAATAATCATAATAATTTTAGAACATAAAACTTTCAAGTATAGAACATTTTTTATTTTAGCCATCGAAAATATTTTAAATAGATAAAATTATTTTTAAAAATAAATATTTAAAAATAGTTTTATAATCCTAAAAATCTGGCTGATTTTTCAAAACATTCAAAATATAAAGGTAATTATCCAAAAATCAGATTTTTTAAAATTCATCTTCAATAATTTTTAAATTATATTTTTCAATAAAAAATTCATAAAAAATTATATAATCATAAAAAAATCTCCAAAAAAATTTTATACTAACAAATTATTCATTTGTGCAATAAAGAAAATAATTTCAACAAAAAAAATATGAATAACAGGTATACAAACTAATTAATTTTGTAAACAAAATTAAAGCAAATTAAAATTAAATATGCATAAAAATTTATTTAAACTAAGCTTGATTTAGGAACCCAAAATAAGTTTTTACCTATTGAATTAACAAAATATTTTTTTAGAATATATTTTCATGTCACTTTTCTAATTTGACCCTTTGAAATCTAAAGTACCAATTTAGCCCTCCTTTATAATTTTGAGAATTATTTTATAGAGTACATAAGGTTGAACATGACGAATTATTTTATAATAATTCTATTTATTCCTTTAATTTGTCATTTTTAATTTTCAGTTTATCAAAATTTTCTAGGGACATGCATTAGGTAAAATACATCTTAAGTCTTAATTTTTCCTTTTTAATTGTATGCAGTTCGTCCTTAGCTTGCATAATGATCTAGAAAGCTTTTGTATACCTTCATATAGTAGATTAGGAGGTAGAAGATGTACCTCACTTATCGTGTCGTCCTCGTAATTTGATGCTCTCCCTTCATCTTAGCTTTTTTTCGATGTTTCTCCCCCTTCATCTATGCTCATCTCTGAGGTACTTTTGTCGTTCTTCTGGTGATCCACCATTAGTGTTAGTTCGGCATACTCTTCCAGCTCAGACTTGGATGACGACTCGTCCCATGTGCTTTGAGGTTCTTGTGCTTGTTTTTATTTGGCCCTTTATCCTTCTCTGTTGTCTTGTTCTTCAATTTAGGCGAGTTGTCTTTGATATGCCATTCTTCTTGACAATTATAGCATCGAACCTTTCTTCTTCCCCTTATTAGCTTTTTGGCCCGAGACTTGTTGAACTTGTTAGTTTTAAAGAAATTTGAAAATTTTCTTATCATGAATGTTGCTTCGTCTTCATTGAGGGATGATTCTGAGTCTGGTTTGTCCTTTCTGACTTGTAGTGCTAGGCTCTAATTTGTCTTCATTTCTTTTGTAACTCCTACACATTTAGACTTGTGTAATTCGAAAGTCAAGAATAGTTCATCTAGAGTACTTACCTCTAAGTCCTTAGAGATATAGTATGCATCTACTAAGGTTGACCACTCTTATGTTATCAGAAAGGCATTGAGTGCACACCGGATTGAGTCCTGATTCATTACCAATTATTCGAGGTTGTTGAGTTGGGTGATCAGGTCCTTGATCTTCGCATGAAGTTGAGCTACCTTCTCTCCCTTATTCATCTAGAGGTTTGTTAGCTGATTTCAGAGGATGCCCCATCTCACTAGCTTGACTTCCGAGGTACCTTCGTGCAACTCCGAGAACTTCTCCCAAAGTTTTTTTGTTGAGTCATAGGTTCTGATCTGGTTGACTTCTTGGGCTGGGAGTATAGTAAGTAGATGAAATTATGCTTTGCCGTTGGCTACGAAATCTGCCTGCTCCTTGTTCCAAAGATACTCTTCTTTCTCTACTCCGTATTGATTTTTGGGTACTATAAAATTATTTTTTAATGTTAGAAATATATCACAATAAATTTTAAAGTAACCCTCCATTTTGCGTTGTCAAAGCACAAGTTTTCCTTTGATCTTGGGTGGGTGAATGCTAGATCCGGCCATTATCTTCTTACTTTAGACAACCGTTAGTCCTTCTAGAGCAGTTCAGGTTTTTATACCAATTATTGGTCCCGGTGCAGCCGACAAGGGGGGGGGGGGGGTGAATTGGCCTGATATATTATGCGCCTCATGAATTCAACTCGAATCAAAAGTTATGGTCTCTTAAAGTTAAACTTGTAGTTATAGCAACTATGATTTTATTGTTGCTATAACGTGTATGCTAGGTAAATTTTGAGAGAGTATAACTTTTGACTCAGGTTGAGTCATAGGATGCACAATATATTAAATCGAAGATCTTTGAACGAGATTCAATTTAATATATTGTGTGTTTTATGGTTCAACCTAAATCAAAAGATATGAAGATCAACAATAACATATTATTGGTTTTCAAAAGATCAGTCTTTAGATGACCAACAACACATTGTTGCTAATCATCTGAAGACCAACAACACATTGTTACCGATATTCTGAAGACCAACATCATATTGTAGTAGCTGCGAAATCATAGTTGCTACAACTGCAAGTTATAACTTTGAAATGCCATAACTTTTGATTCAGGTTGAACTACATGCAAAATATTTTTGTTATGAAGCCGCAAGTGCACGACTACATCATCAGTAATAAAAATATTGATCCCACAAGGATTGGAAACACCTAAAATTAGCTAAACTAACGAACCTTGGAAAAGGGTTTCTTGCATAAAAGTAAAGAACACAAACAAAGGAAAGTAAACTAGAAATTAGAAAATTGAGGAAGTCTTGCTTCGTAAAAGATTCTAGGGGTTTGGTTTCAAAATGAAGGAACTAATGTACTTGGACTTACCCATTCCTACCATCAACTCTTATACGTGCAAGAAGCCTAACCAATGTACCAACACTAATCCGCGGCTAAGTGTCGGAGTGTTGTCCCTATTGTCATCCAATGCATCCAAATGAAGATGGTGTTCTAAGAAGTTCGATTAAGAGAGAATCCCTGCCACTAGGACCCTCTAGTCATACATTCCTAGGTCACTCACATTATCTATGTACACGGGATTAGGGAAAACCAATTAAGAGCAGTTAAGATCTCCCTTGTGGGAGAATTGACTCTCTTCATCTAAATTAATCCTAGATGTCTGGTTAAGAGGGAATCCCTATCACTAGAACCCCCTAGTAATACAATCTAGAGATCAATCCATGCAAAGAAAACAATCCACACAATCCATCAAATTTAACATAAGAAATAAACGTAAAACCACACATGCACATTATATCTAACAAGAACAAGAATGATAACATCATATGAATAGGGCATTACCATAATCCAAGAGTTTTATATCAAATCCACATTCACATCTACTCTCTAGTCCCTAGAACAGAAGATCTACTCCATAACAAGAGGAAAATTGATCACAAAGATAAAGTACACTAATCTCCACATCCAAATCAAGAAAGTAAGGAAAAAGAAACTTAGCGAGTGTCGATGAGTGATCTTCGGATCAATCCTTGCTAGTGGAGAGATGGAGAACTGGGATCCGACCTCGGATCGTTGAGTTGAAGCCTCCCGGATGCTAGGTTCAAAGCTTTGAATCGTCTTCTCCAAAGGGGAAAACTTCCTCCCCTAATTTGAGGAAGAACCCCATTTTTTGGCCTGTTGTCTACTGGAATTGACACATGGCTATGTGAAATCCATACGGCTTGAGTAAAGTTGGTCCTTGGAAGTGACACAGTTGTGCCAAAAGGAACAACCCCACTCCAATTAAGCGATGGAGGAACCACACAGCCATGCAGATCTACACGGCTTGAAGTTATTGGCCATGAGAAATTCCACACTGTCGTGCCTAGGGGCACGGACTTGTTCTGGTTGCGCTTGGGTGAAGTGGCATGGCCGTGCCAAAAGGCACGACCGTGCTCCGCTATTTTCTCAACATGCTCCTCCTTAGCGCGTTTCTGCTCCGTCTCCACTCCAAAAGCGTTCCTATCATCGCAAAATGTATGAGACCATATCTTTAAACCAAAAGAGTAAATATACTAAAATAATGATAGAAGAAGTGCAAAAGCGTAGAACATGTTGGTGCGGGTAGCACTAACGGTCTAACCCAGGTTTTGATGAATGACAAATGGGTTAAGTTAGTTGTGTTGTTGTCTGACACTTTTATCAAGTGTGCAGGAAAAGTCCAGCTAGGTCGACGGGCTGACCGGATAGTTGGCGAGAAGTCCAAGCGGGTCGACGGGCTGACCGGACGCTTGGCGAGAAGTCCAGCTAGGTCGACGGGCTGACCGGATAGCTGGCGAGAAGTCCAAGCGGGTCGACGGGCTGACCGGACGCTTAGCAAGAAGTCCAGACGGGTCGACGGGCTGACCGGACGTCTGGCAGGTAAGTAAGGTAAGTTACTGGAGGGGAGTGACTGCGAGGACGCGTTCCCGGGAAGGGAACATTAGGCGTCGATCCGGCTTAGATCCATTTCGGATATCTAAGTCGAGATCGTGACTAGATTCCGGTCTCGGAAAGACGGAATCTAAGTCATACTTCTTTGATTAATCTATAAACTGTGCTAACATCTTATTTTGCAGGATAACCTTTTTTTGCAGGGAGGGAACAGTGAGGGTCCGGGCGCCCGGAAGTCCGGGCGCCCGGAAGGGATCCGGGCGCCCGGAGGCAAGTTTTATCCCCAGGACGACGTTGACACTTGGAGCATGCTGGTTGGGAGTGTTACGTCACATTCCAGGCGCCCGGAAGGGATCCAGGCGCCCGGAGCAGCATATAAAAGAAGCCCCAGGCAGGAGCTTCATAATACAAGTCTGCTGAGAACTCTGAGTCCAATCACTCTGCTGCTCTGCGCTCCAACAACGTTCACAAAGCTCCGACGACTCACTCCGGTTTTTTTTATTCATTGTTTGTCGGTTAGCTTTGTCTTCTTTCTTTTTCATTAGCAATATTTGTACGTAAATTGTAATTATCCGAATTGCTAGTGAATTGCCCAACGAAAGTACTCAAGGAGTACGGGCCTTCGAGTAGGAGTCGTCACAGGCTCCGAACGAAGTAAAAATCAACAGTGTCATCTCTTTTTCTTTACTTTTCCGCTGCGTTTTAACTCGAGATTTTCGAATCGATATTCACCCCCCCTCTATCGAATCTAACGGTCTTACAAGTGGTATCAGAGCAGGTACCGCTCTGATTTGGTGCAACCACCAATCAGACAGGGGGTGAAATCATTTCTTTTAACAATTCCAAACTGATATTATTATCTTTTTGGAAGTTTTTTTTCCGTTGCATTTAAAATCAAAATTGGTACAACACCAACTTAGAGTTTCTATTTCTCCCGCACTGCTAATCCAAGACGAAGTCTTGGGATTTTTTTCCAGTTAAGTTAGTGTGTGCAGGATAAGATGTCTCAACAAGAAGGCTTCAGCACAGTACGTCCTCCCCTATTCAACGGGGATGACTTTTCGTACTGGAAGAGGAGAATGGAGGTCTACATGAAGACAGACTACGACCAATGGATGAGCGTCACAAAGGCTTACAAAATTCCAGTAGACAACTCCGGGAAAATAGTAGACCCTGAAGAATGGACAAATGATATGAAGAAAAAGGCATCAATTGAAAACAAAGCCATCAATACTCTACACTGCGGACTAACACGAGAAGAACTGAACCGGGTCGGACCACATGAAAACGCTAAGGAGCTTTGGGATAAACTGATCGAGCTGCATGAAGGAACAAGCGACGCGAAGGTAACAAAAAGAGATTTGCTGTTAAATAAAATTTTTAATATAAAAATGCAAGAAGGAGAAACGGCAAGTCAGCTCCACGCGAGGGTCAAAGATATCCTCAACGGTCTCCACGCGATAGGCCACCAAATGGAGAACCGAGACTTAATCAGGTACGCATTAAATGCTTTTCCGCGAACAATTTGTGGGCATCAATTGTAGATGCCTACAAAATCTCAAAAAATTTATCTAAATTAAAATTGGACGAACTCTTTTGTGAATTAGAACTTCATGAGCAAACTAATGCCGGGGTCGAGAAAGGTGTAGCTCTATTTGCAGGTTCCTCTAAAGAAAAGAAGAACAAGCCCGAATCCGAAGAAGATTCCGATCAAGACTCGGAAGACGAAGAACATCTGGTGAACCTGGTAAGGAAAATGTTCACCAGGAAAAAGAGAAGCTTCAGCAAACAGGATCTTCAGAAGATCAGTTCGCCAGCCGACTCAAGAAATGTCACATGTTTCGGATGTAACAAAAAGGGGCACTACAAGAACGAATGCCCAAGATTGAAACTTGACAAACCAAAGTCAACAAAGAAGAAAGCCCTCAAAGCAACATGGGACGATTCCTCCTCGGACGAATCGGAAGGAGAAAGGCAAAAGCACCAAAGTCACCTCACGCGAAGCTGAAACGGAAGACGAATCAGAGGAATCGGAAGACGGATCCGAACCCGAATCGAGCCACGAGTCCGCACTCGTTTCCGAAGGTTCCGAAGAGGTATACCTAAACTTAAATCGTAAATTCTTTAGAATTATCTCGTGTTTAAATAAAAAAGTAGTTAAATTGGAAAATGAAAATAAATCGCTTCTTGAGGAAAATCAAAACCTCAAGGAACAATTAAAAAATTCGAATCCAACTCAAGATCGAACACTTGAGGAGGAGAATTTATCATTAAAAAATGAAATTAATAAGTTAAAAGAATTGTTGGAAAAATTCACAACAAGATCTAAAAATTTAGATTTAATTCTAAATAACCAAAAGGCATGCTATAATAAAACCGGACTTGGATATGAGTCAAACTCAAACAAAACCTTTAAATCATTATTAACCCAACACAAAGCAACTAAACAAGCTTGGGTCCCGAAAGCGTGCTTAACCACGCAAGTAGGACTTAATCAATTCTATATACCTAAAGATAAAATACATTATATAAACTTGAATAAATCAGATCAAAAACTAAAATATAAATTTAACTTAAAATCAAAATTCAAAACTCAACAAAATTTAGATTATCACCAAGTTGATTATAACTATAAAAAGAATCGACACAAACCCAAAATCTAAATTAATGGCCAATAATTCAGGGGGAGGCTCCAGAATAGCTGGCACCTCCAAAACTAACATACCCGACAGGGTAACCCAAAACAAACTAACCCGACAGGGTAATTAGGATTAGTTAAAAAGAGACCAAGGTTAACTTGACTCATGGTACTGGTGAAGTTTTTGGATGATAGTACGTTAGGGAAGCTTGGGCATCGCATGTCTAGAAAGATATGGCTTCGATCTGGTGCATTTGGCCAAGTGGAACTGACCGAAGCTACCCTTAAATGAATCCTAACCAGTTAGACCAAGATTTAGTACTAAGTTCCGTGGATAGGACTATTCGGAAAACTTCGAAAGGTTGGTTACTTCTAATGATGTCCATGAGACTCACCAAGCTTAGAAGTTTATCCGAAGAATGCCAATTTGTGGAAACCAAAGCTAAGTCTGAATCTAACACTAGTTAAACCAAAACTCTATAATCAAACCAATTTTATCTCACAAAACCATAGGTTTCCCTGATTGATAATATAGATCGGGTGAGATGAATAAGACTTAAAAAATTATTTAAATTTAATTTTAATCTTTAAATTAATTTCAAAATTTAACTTTAAACTTAAATTAATTTCAAAATTTAATTTTAAACTTAAATTAATTTCAAAATTTAATCTTTAAATTAATTTCAAATTTTTAAAAATTATTTTCAAAATTTTAAACTTAAAAATTATTTTCAAAATCTTAACTTAAAAACCTTAATTTTTAAACTTAAAAACCTTAATTTTTAACTTAAAAATTATTTTCAAAATTTTAACTTAAAAATTATTTTCAAAATTTTAAACTTCAATTTTAAGCTTAAAAATTATTTTCAAAATTTTAAACTTAAAAATTATTTTCAAAATTTTAACTTAAAAACCTTAATTTTTAACTTAAAAATTATTTTCAAAATTTTAACTTAAATTTTTAACTTAAAAATTAGTTTCAAAATTTTAAACTTCAATTTTAAGCTTAAAAATTATTTTCAAAATTTTAAACTTAAAAATTATTTTCAAAATTTTAACTTAAAAACCTTAATTTTTAACTTAAAAATTATTTTCAAAATTTTAACTTAAATTTTTAACTTAAAAATTATTTTCAAAATTTAAAAATTATTTTCAAAATTTTAAACTTAAAAATTATTTTCAAAATTTTAACTTAAAAACCTTAATTTTTAACTTAAAAATTATTTTCAAAATTTTAACTTAAATTTTTAACTTAAAAATTATTTTCAAAACTTTAACTTAAATTAATTTCAAAAAAAAAAAAAAAAAAAAGGTCCAAAACTAGGGGTGGGCGCCCCTTGTATTCTGGTCGGGGGCGCCCGGAAGGGATTCCAGGCGCCCCGCCCCAGCAACCCCGGGCGCCCGGAAGGGATCCGGGTGCCCGGAGTCCCCTATAAATAAGGGGCAGCAGGCGCCCCCAGCATCTGCCCCACTCCCTCTCACTTTTGCCAAGGTTCACTTTGAACCTCAATGCGAAAGTACTCTAAATCAAAATCTTCTTGCGGTGACGACGCTGTTGCGATTCAACCGAGGTCGTCAAATCGATATTTTTTTCTTCGATGGCTCCTCGGTAAAACACTCTTCCACTCTCTAAAAATTTCTTTTGTCTTCTAAATTTTTTTTAAATATTCTTTATATACAGTAGGAAACGAACAAATACTGGTGCTGGACCCTCCAATGCTAGTACAGACCCTAGGTTTCCCACAGACGAACTTAGGATTAAATTTGAGTCCACCATTTATAAGGCCATTAGGACTACTTGCATAGATAGAGCGTTCTTCCTAAGGTCATGTCCCTCTGCCTTAGAGGTTATAGGCCACTACAATTTAAGGAACCTTGTCGAATGTACCAGTCCAATAAACATAAGTCTATGTGCCAAATTTTGCAATAACCTAGTAAAAGTAGACGACTTCACCTATACCACTAGGACGGCAGGCACTGATATCGTATTTTCCCCTACGACTATCCGAGAGTTTTTAGAGTTGCGTCCTTCTACTTGCTCCTTTTTATGCTATCCTCCGAGGGATCTACCGTTCGACGATCCCTACGCACATATTACTCTCGATACGATGTATTCGTATTTTTTTGGGGGAGAGAGAGATCCCACTGTGACACAGTTTAGGTCAGTAGAACTTAGAGTCCAGGACTACGCTCTTTATAGGGTTGTAGTTCTTTGCATTTTACCACTGACAACTCGGGACATCGCTGTGATGCGCCCATTCCATTCATTCCTACTTTATGCCCTGATTCATAGGTTAGAGATTGACATTAGCCTACATATCTTTTCCACCATCATTTACTCAGCCGGATACGTGACTGACAGTCGAGTCCATATGCCATTTGGTCACATTCTGACAGCCTATATGTCCTCGCTGCACATTGATGTCACTAGAGGAGACGTTGCCCATATGACCGAGTTCGATGTTATATCCTCTCGGAACTTCTCCCTAGCCGGCATCCAGGTAGATAGAGATGATGGGAATATGACTTGGCGGAGGGGGGCACAGCACCAGCCCGATCCAGACGCACAGATGGACGAGTTCATGCTCGCACTATTTTCGGAGGAAGCCGCACCGGCTCCACCACCACCCCCAGCTCGAGCACCACGACACGCTCCCCGCACACTAGCCGACCGTATGACCGGACTAGAGAGAGCCATGGCGAGTCTCCAGCAGGAGAACTCCGACTTTCATCGGGACATACGGCGAGAGGTTGCCGAGTTACGAGCTGCCGGGGACACCCGCCACACTGAGCTGATGGCACTTCTTCGATCCTTGGGATCTGGACCACCCTCTTCATCATCTCAGTAGCTTTAGTGATGACCTACTTCTGTAGCTACACTATTTGTAAAATATTTTGGATTTATCTAGTGACATTTCAAACTTACATTGAATATGTTCTATCTTAATAGACTAGGAAATTTCAAAAATACTTTCGAAATTGATTTCATCAACTTATAGGCTAAACTTGTTTGTTTTCAAACTTTCCATTTTTTAGACTTTCGAAAACAGTTTTGGCCTTAGACTAGTTTTGAATCCTTAGAAAGCATGTACCCATAGGTTTAGTTTTTGAGCATCTCACCAACACCCTAGAGTTACCTTGCTTGTGTTTGACAAACATAGAAAGGGGTGAGATGCATAGGCCAACTGTCTGGACTTAAGATGCTTATTTCAGTGCATCAACATAAGTTTGGACGTTAAATACAATTCAGATATTAATCAGATTAAAGTTCATCAGTCAAGTCAAACACTGACTGATTATAATTTCCTTAATCTGACTAACCTAGTGAAAGCTACTATCTTCTGAAAGTTAGTTAGTACCTAACTGGTTAGACAGCTGGTTAGAGTTAAGTATCAATTTCAGGGGGAGAAATAAAACTACTTTAGTTTTCCAAATTGAATTTTAAACTTAATTTTGAAAATCAAAATTTAAAAAACAACTTGTTTAAAATTGTGAAATTCCTTTACCTCACAAACTTATTTTTTTAAAACTGACCTTTTCAAGTATTTTAAACCATGGGTTTAACACTTTTACACTTTGAAAATTTGATTTTAGAAAACAAATGTTACAAATTTTAATTTCAAATGTTACAAATTTTAATTTCAAATTTTACAAACTTTAATTTCAAAGTTTACAAATACATTCTAAAAATATGATCTTAATTTCAAAGCTAAATTTTACAAACTAAGCTTCTCAAAATCATTTTCTTTGATTTTGAAAATTGAATCTTTTACAAACTTAGTGTTGAAAAATAAATCAGTTTTGAAAAAAAAAATATATATATTTTCTCAAACTTGTTTTGGAAATTTGGTTTGAAACATTAGACCTTATACACTTGTGATTGAAAATTAGACAATCTACACTTAGCAAACTTTCAAAAGCTAAAATGCGTTAAACAAGTTTTTTAAGCTCCCCCAAAGTCAAATTGATTTTTCTTGGATTTAAAGAGTGTACTTTTATCCTTGAATTTTGAACCAAACTCAGTTATTTTTTCATTAGGTAACTTAAACACTATGCTTATTTACCCTTGTTCTTTTTTTTTGATGAATGCCAAAGGGGGAGGAGGGTTAGGTGGTTAAGTTAGCTAAACCAATTTGAAAACTCAAACTAACTTTAAAACCACACAAATGCATGTTGTTTCGTACATATGCTTTCACTAACTTAACCAGGTTGTCATTCCATCAAAAAAGGGGAGATTGTTGGTGCGGGTAGCACTAACGGTCTAACCCAGGTTTTGATGAATGACAAATGGGTTAAGTTAGTTGTGTTGTTGTCTGACACTTTTATCAAGTGTGCAGGAAAAGTCCAGCTAGGTCGACGGGCTGACCGGATAGTTGGCGAGAAGTCCAAGCGGGTCGACGGGCTGACCGGACGCTTGGCGAGAAGTCCAGCTAGGTCGACGGGCTGACCGGATAGCTGGCGAGAAGTCCAAGCGGGTCGACGGGCTGACCGGACGCTTGGCGAGAAGTCCAGACGGGTCGAAGGGCTGACCGGACGTCTGGCAGGTAAGTAAGGTAAGTCACTGGAGGGGAGTGACTGTGAGGACGCGTTCCCGGGAAGGGAACATTAGGCGTCGATCCGGCTTAGATCCATTTCGGATATCTAAGTCGAGATCGTGACTAGATTCCGGTCTCGGAAAGACGGAATCTAAGTCATACTTTGCTTATCTATAAAACTGTGCTAACAATCTTTGCTGCAGGGTACATTTGCCTCGGACTAACCTTTTCTTGCAGGAGAAGGACTTTCTGGAGAAGAGGGGTCCGGGCGCCCGGAAGGGATCCGGGCGCCCGGAGGCAAGTTTTATCCTCAGGACGACGTTGACACTTGGAGCATGCTGGTTGGGAGTGTTACGTCACATTCCAGGCGCCCGGAAGGGATCCAGGCGCCCGGAGCAGCATATAAAAGAAGCCCCAGGCAGGAGCTTCATAATACAAGTCTGCTGAGAACTCTGAGTCCAATCACTCTGCTGCTCTGCGCTCCAACAACGTTCACAAAGCTCCGACGACTCACTCCGGTTTTTTTTATTCATTGTTTGTCGGTTAGCTTTGTCTTCTTTCTTTTTCATTAGCAATATTTGTACGTAAATTGTAATTATCCGAATTGCTAGTGAATTGCCCAACGAAAGTACTCAAGGAGTATGGGCCTTCGAGTAGGAGTCGTCACAGGCTCCGAACGAAGTAAAAATCAACAGTGTCATCTCTTTTTCTTTACTTTTCCGCTGCGTTTTAACTCGAGATTTTCGAATCGATATTCACCCCCCCTCTATCGAATCTAACGGTCTTACAGAACATACTTAAGATAAAATCGTAGATGTATGATAAAACATGCATAAATGCGTATGTAAACTATGCACATCAATTTTAATCAAAGATCTCTGAACAAACTTCTATTTATTTTATTGTTTGTCTCTTAGTTCAATCCGAATCAAAAGTTATAGTCTCTTAAATTTGAACTTGTAGTTGTAGCAGCTACAGTTTCGTAACTGCTACAATATGTATGCTAGGTAAATTTTGAGAGACAATAAATTTTGATAGGGATTGAGCCAAGGGACACACAATATATCAAATGTTATGACATTTCAATGTTTAAGGTTTACATTTGTTTAGTACAATCTGTAAGTGCACACTTGTCATTAAATAATAAAAGGATATTGATCCCATGAGGACTTGAAAGTCAAGTACTAATCAAATGGGTGAAACAGATTATCTAGAGAATCAAAGATGTGAGAGTTCATAAGAGACAGGTGTTAGAGCAATCAGTATACCCTTAGGTTTTGATATTTGGGTAAAGACTTTAAGTTAGGGTTTGTATTTATATTTGATATGCGCTATTGAGTATGCAAGTGACAGGTGCAATCAAAGTCTAAGTGTGATCTTGGCAAAGATAAGTCCAAGTGTGACTTGGCAAAGGAAGACCTGACAATAATAATAAGGCTAAAGGAAGTTCTTGAATGCAAGGCATGAAGGATGGGGAACCATCTAAGGGATGTACGGCTAATGAAGAATGCTAGAAGGCAATGTCAAGGTTGTGCTGATAAAGGAAGACCCAACAACAAGGACAAGGCCGAAGGAAGTTCTTGAATGCAAGGTGTGAAGGATGGGGAAGCATCCAAGGGGCGTAAGGCTGATGAAGGGGTTAGAAGACAAGATCAAGATTGTACTGGTAAAGAAAGACCCAACAACAAAGATAAGGCAGAAGAAAGCTCTTGAAGGTAATGCATGAAGGATGGGGAAGCATTTAAGGGCCTCAAGGTTGATAGAGGTGGCTAGAAGGCAAAGTCAAGGTTGTGTTGACAAAGGAAGACTCGACAATAAGGACAAGGCCAAAGGAAGCTCTTGAAGGCAAGGAGTAAATAATGGGGAAGCATATGAGGGATGCAAGATTGATGGAGGAGGCCAGAAGACAAGGTCAAGATTGTATGAGCAAGGACGAGTGCATGAGTGATTTTACTCGGGGGTAAAACCCTAAATTAAGGTTTACCAATCGACTGGTTTATTGATGTGCATAGTTTGTATACACTTTTATCCATGTTTTAACTCACATTTACTTGCATTTCTTGATTACATTTTATGTTGTTGCATCCTATTTTATCATTATTTCAGCATTATAGTCTCCTTTATCAAAGATTTGATCTTTACCATTTTATGATTGACAGGTTGCGATTCGAAGAAGAAACGGAGACAAAATATACATTGGAGATACACCAAGAAGAAGTGCAGGCTGGCCATGCCTCTTGGCATGGTTGTGCCTTCCTAGAGTCAAAAGCCAAGACATGGCAGTGCCCCCTGGCACAACCATGCCTCCTATATCTTGGAGCCATGTGCCATCCAGAAACCAAAAGGGACACAATCGTGTGGATCTACACGGTCATGCCTCCCATGATGTGAAGAAGACATGACATGGCTGTGCCCCATGGCACGGTCGTATCCCTTAATGGGCAAAGAACTGGACCCAATAGAAGCCAGAAGGGAGGTGACTATGTGGATCTACACAACCATGCCTCCCTTGACCTAAAGAACGAGGATACAGTCATGCTCAGAGGCACGACCGTGCCTTCTCTATCCCAGAATATCAAGACACGATCGTGTCCAAAAGGCATGGCCATGCTTCCTTAGATCTGAACTCCCGAGACCTAGCCGTGCCAACTTGGCACAACCATGACACAATCTGTGTCTCATACGGTCGTCCCTCGCCTATAAATAGGGGAGTTCTTCCCCCTTTAAAGGGAGAGGAGAGTTTTCCCTTAGGGAGACTCAAGGTCAAGATACATGTTTCATCTACGTCACATTCAACGATCTGAGGCCATTTTTGATGTCTCCATCTTCTCTAGATGCAAGGATTGGATCTAAAGACCCGACATCATACTTGGATAAGCTTTTCTTCTCTCTTCTCTCTTGAATTGCTTATGAAGCTTATAATCTTAATGTCTTTTGATTCAATTGTCCTTGTCATGGAGTAGATCCACTTGTCCTAAGATTAAGGGAGTAATTATAATATAAGATTGATGTGAACTCTATGGATTTGACATTTTCCCTTCTAATGACATGTTTATTCCTTGTATCCATTTGATTAAATGTGTGTGTGATGTGTTTGTACTTAATTTTTATGTTTAATTGATTGGATGTATAGATTTCTCACCCCGTAGAGGGGATGCCCTAGATTGTATAATCGAGGGCTCCGTGATAAGGAGTATTCCTTTAACCAGACTTTCAAAGGTGTCTCCTTGAAAGGGAGGGTAATTCTCTATATGGAAGAACCTAATTAGGCTTAATGGGTTGTTCCGTATTCTATGTCAATAGGTGTATTGTATAATCTAGGATCGTATGACTGGGGAGCCCTAGGTAACAAAGGATAATCCTTTAACCGGACATCCTAGGTTATCTCTACTACCTAGGGATATCGGGTAATCAAGGGAAAAAACTCCGACATAACCGTCGCGGAGGAGTGTCGAGATTTAGTTATACTTTCTTCATTACATAAGGATAGAGGATAGGAGATGAGCAATTCATAAACAATGATTAACATTATAATGAAACTGAACTCTTAGAACACTCACCTTCACCTGTTCTCCTTAAAACTCTCTTTCTCTCTTTTACTTCTCAATCTTAGTTCATAAGACTTCAACCAATATTTCAATCATCTAGTTAGCTAGTCTTGTGAACTCACTATTGATCATCAATCCCTGTGGAATCAATATTTTATTATTGATGATGTAATCATGCACTTGTAGCTTGTAATAAATTTTTGGAGATGTTGTCAGAGATTGTTTGACATTAGTGATAAACACTTAAGTGATACTAGACATTGTAGATATTTCTTTTTGCATTTCATTTTCTTTTTTTACATAGTTTGCACTTTTATTTCCTTTAATTTTTGCACTTTTAATTATTGTAATTTTAATTTCTGCACTTACATTCTTTTATATTCATAAAATACAAGCAAACTTATCTTGAATTGTCTTGCTCTTATATGTGAAGGTATAATTTTACAGGAGAATTGTTACCCATAGACCCTGAGATTGAAAGGACCTTCAAAAGAAGAAAAATTCTGCAAAAGCAACAAGAAGAGCAAGCAAGAAAAAATATGACAAACAAATCTCTCAAAGATTATGCAGGACCATATGCTCGAGGTCAGCATTCTACTATCACTAGACCGACCGTTGAAGTTAATAATTTTGAGATTAAGCCTGCAATGATCACAATGGTCCAACAACATCAGTTTAGTGGAGGCATACATGAGGGCTCGACCCAACACTTGGAGATTTTCTATAAAATTTATGGAACAACAAGCATGAATGGAGTACTAGCTGATGCAGCAAGACTACTCCTATTTAGGTTTTCTTTGAGAGATAGAGCAAAACTCTAGCTCACTTCTTTACCAGGAAATAATATTACATTTTGGATGCAGTGTGAGCAAGTATTTTAGACAAATTCTATCCACCGAGCAAAATAACACACATGAGAAATCAGATTGCAAGCTTCAAACAGATTGATATAAAATCTCTTTATGAAGCATGAGATAGATTCAAAAGTATGCTCATATCGTGTCCACATCATGGATTGGAAAAATAGTTAGTGATCAACACTTTCTATAATGGAATCAATTATTAGACTAAACTATCTCTTGATTCCACATTTGGCAGAACACTTATGAACACAAGTCTAGACGAAGCTGAAGAGAAATAGAGAGTGTGACACTTAATCACCACCAATGGGCATCAAAAAGAAGTGGAACTATTTTTCCTAGAAATCTGATCAAAATGCCCAGTAAATATGATCTTGATACTTTGAGTTTGATATCTACAAAGGTTGATGTTTTGTCTAAGAGATTTAAATTAATGGATTCCAACCCGGTGAACACAATTATAAGAGTTTGTGACTCCTATGGAGGTGCAGAACATACTTAAGAAGTTTACCCACTTGGTGCTATTATTGCACAACTAGCTCAGATTGCACAATACAATGCAATTGACAACTTTAATTCAAGGTAAAACAATTCATACTCCAACACCTACAATCTCAGGTGGAGAAATCATCCTAACTTCTCCTACAAGAATAATCAAGAGAAAAACTATCAACCAAGTCAACAAAAGAGCTATCAACCGGGGCAACAACAAAACTTCCAGTCTCAACAACAACAGAGTTACCAACCATCAAGGACTAAAAAGATGTTTGAGGAGATCTTTGCAAATCAACTTGAAATGAAGAACGACATCAAACAACTAAGACAAAGGATGAAGAACTCTGAGAAACATATGAAGATGTTTGATAGCCAAGAAGTCCAGATAGCTATATCATCCTCTAGAGCACCCGGGTCATTTCTAGAAAAACTAGATGTAAAACCAGTCGAGCATTGCAATAGAGTTGAGCTCAGAAGAGGATGGACCTTAAGAGAACCCCAAGTGACTATTTCAAGGGACCAGAAATTAATGGAGTCCTTCTTTCATAATGGTGGCAACCAAGAGGAGGAGGAGAGTACCATTGTTGTTGAAGGGCATTCTCCCACTCAACCAATAACGCAGTTGATCCCTTTCCCTCAAAGACTAATCAACATAGAGAAAGATGAAGAATTTGGCAAGTTTTTAGAGAAAGTTAAGTCACTTTGCATCGAGATCCCTTTGATGGATGTATTGCAACAAATGCTAAAATTTTCTAAATTCATGAAGGAGTTGATGTTAAACAAATTCAAGACAGATGGATTCAAGACTATGATGTTAATCGAGTAGTGTAGTGCCCTTCTGATGGACTCATTGCCTCCAAAGATCAAGGATCTTGGAAGCTTTTCAATTCCTTACAAGATAGGAACAACACTTTTTAGTAAAACTTTTTGTGATTTAGGGGCTAGTGTTAGTCTCATTTTATTATCAATTTGAAATAAGATGGAACATGGCAAACTAAAACTGACCACCATGGTACTTCAACTTGTTGATCATTCATGTTGATACCCGCTTGGTATCATTGAGAATGTACCGATGGAAGTAGAGGGCATGTATCATCCCTAAGAATTTTGTTGTACTAGACATGGAAGAGGACCCAAGATTCCTATAATTCTTGGAAAACCCTTCCTCACCACTCCGGGAGGACTATTGATGTCAAAAATTATAAACTATCTTTAGAGATAGGTGAGGATAGGCTTGATTTTGATCTTTCTAAGTTCTCTAACCATGTTTCTTTTCTTAAAAGTTTTTGTCATAGGTTGGATGAGGTCCAACAAGAACAAGGCTTGTTCCATACCCATGGGAGGCCGCCGAATGTAGCACTTAGTCTGGCAAGCAAGGAAAGGAGACCCCCGATAAGAAATGAAAGTATGTCTGTTCGGCAAGAGCCTGGATAAGGGAGGAATAGGACACAATCACCCTTGGAGGAAAAGTCCAACCCTCCAAGGACTTGGCCCCGAGTTAAGCTAGTTGGGGTCGAGCTCGAGACCTTAAATGAGTACTACTTGGGAGGCAACCAAAGGATTCTTTTTGTTTATGTTTTGTTTCTTATTGAGTCTAATGGAATTCTATCATTTTGTGAAGGTTAACTGGTCTCCACGAGCTGGCTATAGCATTAGCATGAGTGTGGAGCTATCGAGGGCAAATAAATGAAGGAACCAAGGGGAAAAATATAGTTTTTCATGTCTTGCCCATGTCTCCTAAGACATGATCATACCTACATTCCCGAGAGTTGTAATGTGCTGGCTGTGTCACTTGACACAACTGTGTCTTGTTGATGTGAAGAGCTTGTATTCGACAGAGCTCAATAATGCTCTAGCCATGTCATTTGACACGACTGTGTGTGCAAATTTTATCCTAGTCGTGTATCTGTAGATACGATCATGTCCCCTTGAAGTGAGGAGTTTAATCTTTGGCAGAGAGAAACCTTTACCTGGCAATGTCATTTGACAGAGCCGTGTGAGCTAACATTGTTTCGCCCATGTCACTTGACATGATCGTGTTTTTGGATGTATTCCTTCTCATGTAAACACTCTTCTATACTGAGCCTAATCTAGCCCTGGCTATGTCATATGACACAGTCATGTAAATACCAAACTAATAAAGCCGAGCCTAACCATGAACCAGCCGTGTCTAAGGGCACGACCATGTACTCCCGCGATACCCAACCCAATGATCTGGCCATATCTTGAGACATGGTCGTGTGGCAAAAATCCACTCCCAAATAAATTAGGGCACGGGCGTGTCTTATTCTCATACAGCCGTGCCGCCTCATCACACACACCCATCTTCTCTTCTTCTCCTTCATCCAACTCCCAGTTCTTCCCTTTCTCCATTCTTTGAGCATACAAACACCATCTTCCTAACTTCCTTTCCTCTAGCGTCCAAGCACTTTTTAAGATCTAGACCTAGATCTAGAATTCTCTCTCACTTTCAAGAATTTCACTTTTTCTCAAGACTCTTTTCTTCTTTCCCCTTCTCTCAAAGACTCTCCTTTTTCTTCTCCATTCTTGTAACAATGTCTAACATCCTAAAACATCTTTGTAGGAGCAGCGGATCAAGTGGTGGAGGAGAAGATCCAAATCAAGGCAAAGGGAATGGGAAGGCAATTGAAAAGTCCAAGGCAACCTCAAGGGGGAAGAGAATGTCACACGACAAAGGTAATGAAGAGTATTATGACATTGTTTTTCGCATTGAAAATAAAAAATCTCGATATGATACTCTTGTTTGCCATAAGCTTATTTGTACCCATTATCCCGATCATTATACAATGGATTTATTGGGAATTAAGGATGATATAGATTGGATGCTTGACAACATAGGTTGGACCAATTTCATGAACCTTAGTTATCCAACCTACCCTCATATTATATTGGAATTCCTTAGTTCACCGAGTGCCTTTGAAAGGATGATGTGAAACTAAGTTTTCGTTTAATGAACACCGATTATAAGTGGACTCTAACTAAATTTAACAATGGTTTCGGGTTCCCAACATGATTTTGCTGAATTTTTGATAGTGAAGAATTTTGGAAGGAGATAGCGTTGTTCGCTGAACCCTATGCCCCTTCAATATTATCAAACAAATATCAAAACCTTGAAGGTCGATTGCACCAATAATCTCCCCTTTTTTGAAGTTTAGCAATATATTTAAGTTAGGCTACTTAACCCAACTTATCAAGTCTTATGCCCAAAAATAATTAGGGTTTTAATTTAAATCCTTCTTCCCCCCCCCTTTAGCACATATCAAAAAGGTTACTAACTTAATAGCGTTTAATTCCTAAGAAACTCCTTAGGTTTTACACCAACAATCATATAATACCGTTGTCAAAAAAACATCTCCCTTACCCTCTTGAAAGACAATTTTGAGTTTTCATATTTTTAATTTTTAATTTTTATTTTGAAAGACTCCTTTCAAAATAATTTTTAGGCTTTGATGTGTGTGTGTGTGCGCGCGTGCGTGCGTCCGTGCGTGTGTGTGCGTCTGTCCATGAGTGTGTGTGTGCGTGCGTGCACATGACATGGCATAAGTATTTTAAAGTATGCATGAACATGACATGACGAGCAAATCAAGTCAAATAGTTAATATCATTATTTCTGTTATTATTATTATTATTATTGTTGTTGTTGTTGTTGTTATTGTTATTATTATTATTATTATTATTATTATTTTAACTGTTAGTTTCATGATTAAAGTATATTTGATTATAACTTGGTTTGTGAAATTGAAGTTTTTGATTTGACCTAGACTTGCAACCCAAATCTAGATTTTGTGATTTGGTAAAATTATTAATAATTTTTTCTACTTTATCAATTTTATTTTTTAAAAGATTATTTTGTTTTTCTAATTTTATAAAGTTTAAATTTGAGTTTTTAAATTTATAAAAATTATTTTCTTTGTTATTTAATCTTAAGGTAGAATTTTGTTTTTTATAAGTTGAAAATTTATTTTACAAATTCTTATTTTTAAATATAAATCCTTATTTTTATTTTCTAAATTTTTAATTATTTTTTAGTTATTTTTAAATTTTTATTATTCAGATTTAAATTTAAATTAACTTGATTAAATATATTTGGATCTATGTTTTGATCAAATAAATTATGGTTTGAGTTAATTTGATCAAGGCTAGTTATATTTGAATTAGTTAAATTTTTATTAATTAAATTATTTATGTTAAGCAATGCTAATTTAGAATATTCATACATTTCTAGTTCTTCAATATAATCTAAACATGAAAAATCTAAAACATGCAAATTTTTATGAAATTTAAGTTGATTTACCTTAATTGCTCCCCTTAAATCCTTGGGTCTTCTCTCTAGGCATTGAAATTTATAATGACCCATTTTTTTTACACTTGAGATATTCAATGTTGTCCTTCCTTTTCTGGACTCCAAGCATTTGTTCCTCCTTTGCCTTCAGTTGTGCAGATTGGTTCTTTAGACATTTACTTTTATAGTATCCTTTTTCACTACACTTAAAACGTGTTATATGACTCTTAAATTTTGAATTGACAATTTTACCTTTTGAATCCTCATTAGGATTCTCCCCTTTGACTATTGCTATTTCAGATTTAGATTCAAACTCTTATTCTGACTCGAGTTTTTATCCATCAAACTCCTCCTTGGCCATTAATGCAATGAAGTTGATTTGGTTTGGATCTTCTGAGTTAGACTCTAATGATGACTCGTACTTGGATTTTGATTCAGATTCTTCTTGATCTTCTAGCTTTGATGACTTCTCATGAAACTTGATATCTTTAAATTTTGAAAATAGTCATGATTCATAGAATTTATAAGTACTTGTATACCATGGTGATCTCCTAAACTATATATAGGTTACTGGATGAAGCTTGAATCATGTAGGCTTGCTCGAAAAAAATTTAAAATATCCCGACATTTGTACCCATTTGTATTTGTAAGTGCTACATTTGAAGTACCAAAAATAAAATAAAATAAAAAGAGAGTTGAATTGAATAAGGGATATAAAAAATAGTTTCACAAGTGGAACCTAGCAATTTACTCCTTTGAGACAGAGTTAGGTTACTGAGGAAATAAATGCTAAGTTTCCATTGATATTGAGAATGCCTTTGAGACCTAGGGTAGATTTAGAGAGATGAACCAAGCGTGTGGCAAGTAAGCGCCTATCTTTAGGAAAATGAGAAACACAGTTAGATGATGACTTGACTAAGCTTAGGGAATGATACTTGAAAAACTTTAGGCCACTCATCGTACTATGCACGAGAACTTAAACTTAGACCACATACTTGAGTTACTCTATGATCATGCTCACCAATAAAACTAGTTGATAGAGTTAGACGATTTCTCTAGAGATTATGAGACACTATTGAGCACATGAGTCTAGATTGCAGAGTTTTGCTTGTGGATAAGTAAAGATTTATGTAACGACCACCCTTCTTACTACTACTACTCTCTAAGAGTGACCGTTACTTAACTACTAACTCTACTTAACCGGTATAATTAAAAAACCACGAGGAATCCCTACCGAAAAATTTCGATAAAATCTCCCCTGTACCGGTGACCAAATCAACAATACAAACAAACTATACTCAGCCACAAGCGGCTGGAACATATATTTTCACAACCACGCGGTATAATATCACAAATAAAAGAAGGAAACTACTCTAACAATAGCAAACAACTATATCACTCCATCAATAGAACCCAACTACAAGTGCGGAATAAACTTAATTACAATCTTAACTCATAATAACATTTAAAGAAAACTAAAAGAACTCTAAACAGAAAAGTCTTGACAATTCCTTAGCAAACTCTTGATCTCCCCATAGTCCAGCCATCACACACCTTCATCACCACCACATTGTCGCCTTCCTTGCTAAATCTTTTCCTTTCCTTTATCTGCAGTAGGAGGAAATGCAGTCTATAAGCATAAAGCTTAGTGAGCGCTATCTACTCACAAAAACTCGATATGCATGTATGTAAATAAAAACATGCTAAAACTAAATGCTAACATATAAAACTACTCATGCTCATAAATAGCAAAGGAATCATACTAACTGAAATACTAAACATGTATAACTAATCATGCTCATAAACCAATAAAGGAATCATACTAACTGAAATACTAAACATGTAAAGCTACTCACGCTCACAAGAATAAAACTATAACTGCATGCTGAAAGCAAATAAAGCTAAACATGCTGAATAATCTAATAGCAACAAATAAAACTACTACTGCATGCTTCAAATAACAAGAAACTAAACTTTCTAATTATAAACATATTTGAAGCTTGTTTCATTTGTTTCAAAACTTATACTTTAATACTTCAAAATAATAATAAACTTCTTTTGGGCCTGGCATTGTACCAATTTGCGCGCATCCTTAATAAGAGTCGAGGTAGCTAATCCCGAAACTACTAAGGTACTTCTAGGCGATCTTGTGCCTAGGGGCGATCTAGGAGCCCACCCAATGGACCTTGTGTCCTGGACCTTGTGTCCGGTACATGCCATTAAAAGTAAAATACTTTCTTTTTAACTATAACTTCCTTATACTTGCTATTCTTTAATTCTCTTATAATAAAATGTCTTGGCATTTCTTTGAGCACTTGATATGCTACTGATCCCAATTCTTAAAATTAGGGATCCTATTAAGACCTTGGTCTCTCTTTATTATAACTTCTTATAAATCCCTAAAGGATTTATTAAAACTCTTATTCTTCCCACCTACAGGTAGATACTAGAGTTTTTATAGAGCAACAAGATTCTTTAAAAATGTATCAACTGAATCAAGCAAAAGAAAACAAATCAAACTTCTTTAAACATGCTACAATAAACATAAATCAAAGGGAAACAAACTGAGCTCTCTAAGCATGCTACAACAGATATAAATCAGGGAAAACTGAATTTGATTTCTTTAAGCCAACTCTAAAATAAAACTGCTCATGTTAAACTGATCATGCTTAATTATTAGCAAATAAAACTAATACTATATACTCAGACTAAAGGTTGTTCGTGCCCTCTAAATAACACAAATAAAACTGCTCAAGCGCCTAAGGTGGCCAAGGGTAACTAAAACTGGAATGCTACATTTAGGTTGTTAATTATGCCACAACTATCTAATTTATTCTAGCACAATTTGAAAAGCATTGACAACCAAAGATGAAGCATCAACTTCTTTTTGCTGTAAAATTAAAACAAACTTTAATAACACCTTCTTAGCTTAACCCTTATTGTAAAGCGACCCAAAATTTCCAATTATACTTTATCAGATTGGTAAGGAACAATTCAAGGTTTAATTGCTTCATGAAAACCACAGTAGACAGCCAAAAAGGATACCAATGTGCTGCTAATAGGATAAATTGCTACTGGAAACCTAAATTTTGTAACTGTTCTTCATGCCTAACCTAAACTAATCCTTCTCTTCTTCCTTTTGGTTTCACGGCAGCAAACAAAGAATAATACAAGCTTCATGAAACATGCTCCGAAATATTTTAAGATACAGAACTATATACAACTGCACATATATGTAACTATTTCTTGTTATTTAATTCAATCTAGATACTCAATTAAATTAAACCATCTCTTGATCCTTCTTTGAAACCCACGGCAGCAACACCCAAAATCGCAAGAACCAAAAGAAAACTTGCCGAACAACAGGAAGGCGCAGAAATACCAAATCAGAGCTCATTCGCAAATCAAGACTCGCGGAACTACTCCTACTGCAGGTGAGAAGCAACTCACCTTAGGCTTTCCTTGACTTACAACCGACGGCAGCTTCTAGGGTTTGCGGAGAGATGAAGATCCCGACTCTTCTTTGTGCACCGCGCGCTCTCCTTGCCAAGAGAAACTCGGACTTGTGAAGAATCCGCGGAGAAGGGAGCTCGCCGGCCGCCGGAAAACCAACCCTAGCCGCCGCTGCGTTTCCTCCCGAGAGGAGCGCCGTCGCGTGAAGGAGGAGAAGAATTTTGAGAGAAAAGTTTTGGTTTTCCAAAAAATCCAAAACTTAATTCCCTTTCTTATAACTAGAGTTTTTTTTATTATTAACTATACCTTAAATATAATCCATTCTTTCCTTAATTAACAAAAACTCACTGGCACAGCTGGTCAACCGAGTTTTAACCAAGTCAAAGGTCTTGGCTTCAATCCCTCAGCCGTGCACTTTTTCCCAATTTATTCCCTAATCATTAACTATGCTATAAACTTAATTCTCACCATATAAGATTAACAAAACCGTGTAGCTCAGCTGGTTGGGCCGGTTTTGCTTGGGTCAGTCCGACCTGAGGTCGTGGGTTCGAATCTCACCTTCAACGTTTTTTTTTTTCAAAATTTCTTTCTTTTTGTAACCCTACTAAACGACCTCCAAAAATTACGTAAAAATACTCTAAAAATTCTTAAAAATCTCTAGAATATTTTAAAAGTATTTCCAAATATTTTTATGGACTTTTAGAACTTGAAATAGAGAAAATTGGGTCGTTACAATTTATGTAAGGGGGTGTGATGTGCATAGTTTGTATACACTTTTATCGACATTTTAACACACGTCTACTTGCATTTCTTGATTGTAGGTGCAGCGGAGGCCGGCAAGAGGGGGGTGAATTGCCTGCAAATAAAAATTATACCCTCCTCGTGCTTTCAACTCAACTAGTGCAATAGTAAATAAAATGATAAAGCAATAAAGAAGTACGAAGACAGGAATTTAGCCTGGTTACAACCAAGAGGGTTGTTAATCCAGGGCAGTAAGAAGAGCGCAGTAGAAAAATCTCCTTTGCTGAATGCAGAGAAGCCTTTTACACACTAACGACTCAGAACTATTGCTAGGAAGTTGTTACAGAGTTGAATGAATAATCGATGTAGAATTCCTAGCTCCAGGGGCCTTTAAATAGCTTCTGGAAATCTGATCTCGAGGGTCCAGGGCGCCTCCAACAGGGGTCCAAGGAGCCTCCATCGAGTGGGTGGATAAAACTTTATCCAAACACTCAACGTTCAATTCTGCCGGGTCCGAGGTGCCTTCAACAAGGGTTGAAGGCGCCCTCAAGCTGGAGGTGCCTCCAAGCCTGATGGAGGCACCTCCAAGCTGGCTGGCAGCTTTTCCAACTTGGTTGCTTCGTCTTTCGAAGTCTCGTTCTTTTTGGATGATTCTGGCCAATCAAAATAGGGCTCACCCGAACCCAATTTTCGGCCTTCTCCTCGAGCAGGCTTCCGTCCGGCTTCTCGTCCCTCGAACGTCGCGCACATTCTTCTCGTCCATCGGAGTACTCTTCCACAGCTCTCTCGTCCTTCGGACGCACCAAGCCCGTAGAATCCCTTCCCGTGCAGTCCTTCTTGCTAGCTACGTCTTCCGCTCGACTTCCTGCGCTCCTAAGCTCCTGCACACTCAGACACAGGGATCAAACACAAAGAAGGACCTAACCAACTTGGTTGATCACATCAAAACACCCACGGGGACCAACATGTTGGGACCGAAAAGTAGCTAGAGGGGGGGGGGGGTGAATAGCTCTTCGCGTGCTTCGTGGTTGACGTTGCTTGTTTCTTTGAAGATGTGCAGCGGAAATACAAGAAACAAAAACATACAACGCTAACACTTGGGATTTTACTTGGTATCCACCTCACAAGAGGTGACTAGTCCAAGGATCCGCGCACACACACACACCTCCACTATGAAACACTCCTTTTCAGTAACTACCGAAGGCGGAGAATCCCTACAAGACTCTCAATACAAGAAGAAAGGAAAGGGAAACAAAATACAAGCGCAAAGCTTACAATGAGTACAGAAAACTCTAACCCTAGCTTCTCTTCTTGGCTTTGATCCGCCTCTTGACTTGGAAACCTCCAAGATCCTTCAAGAACTGGCGATCTGAGCTTTGAGAGCGCTGTGGAGGAGCTGGCGAGAGATATGAGATGAAAATAGTGGAGCAGTTCTTAAGGAGACGCCCGCTTGCAGCTCATATACGATGCAACGGTCGGATCCTAATCGATTCGAAAACTCCCAATCGATCGGAGAGGCTTTGGATCGATTCACGGATCGATCCAGAGCACCTCTGTGCTATGGGAAAACGCCTGGATCGATCCACTCATCGATCCAGCGCTTATCGCGCGAAGCAGCAGCGTCCCAATCGATTCACTGATCGATCCAGAGGCTTTCTGTGCGCTGGGAAGAGCCTGGATCGATCCACTGATCGATCCAGCTCTTTGTTTTTGCCCAAAACCAATCCCAAGCCTCTCAAACCAACATCCGGTCAACCTTGACCTATTGGTACATCCTGCCTAGCATTTGGTCACTCCCTTAACCTGCCAGGACTCCCCACCAAGTGTCCGGTCAATCCCTTTGACCTACTTGAACTTTTCTCCTCTTGCCAAGTATCCGGTCAATTCCTTTGACCTACTTGGACTTTCCTTCATCATGCCAAGTATCCGGTCACTCTCTTGACCTACTTGGACTTTCACCTGATGTCTGGTCAATCTTGACCCATCTGGATTTTCCCTCGTGCCTGGCTTCACTCACCAGGACTTCCAATCTGCCTAGCTTCACTCACGAGGACTTCTCTTCTGCCTGGTTTCACTCACCAGGACTTCTCTTCTGCCTGGCTTAACTCACCAGGACTTTCACCTAGCTTCACTCACTAGGATTTCTCTTCTGCCTGGCTTCACTCACCAGGACTTTCACTTCGCCTAACATCCCAGTTAGGACTTCCCTGTCAAGTATCTGGTCAATCCTTGATCTACTTGACTCTTCTTCAATCCACCTTGTATTATCAAACATCGAAACCCAACCCAAGACTCAAGCTTGGTCAACCAGGTCAACCTTGACCTGAGAGATGTTGCACCAACAATCTCCCCCTTTTTGATGTTTGACAATACCACAATAACACTTACAATACCACATGTAAGTTAGGCTAATCCCTTAGCCTAAACCTTCTTCATGCCACTAGGTAATGGAAGCATAAGTTAAGCTCTTCATTCTCCCCCTAAGAGGGCAAACTCCCTCTTAGATAATGAAAGCCTAACTTACCCCCTTTCATAAGTCCTTTCATTCTCCCCCTATTGGCACACATCAAACCATGCCCCATTCTTGGGCACACATCAACAAATCCACTTGTTGAAAACTCTCCCCCTGAAGAGTTGCTCATCATTGTTCACAGCTTCATTCGGTGTGATCAACACGACAATGAATGTCCCATATCCTTCATTATCCTTAACCCTACATTCTCCCATTAATGTAGTCAAATGCCCATCCTAGAGCATTTCTAACTTAAACCACTTGAACAATGAGGATATCTAATCCCCATTAAAGTTCAAACGCTCAACCTTGAACATTTTCTGAAAAGAAGGTTTACCACCTTCCAAGGTTCATGAAAAAAATAGTGTTCATGTCTTTAAAGAGTCCCTCCCCCTATAGACATGGTGGTAACTTCTGTCATTGCACCAACAATGACTTGGAATCCCTAAACCTTTAGGAAACCCAAATTTTGAAGTTGTGAGGTTCAAATATTCAAAACTTTGAAACAAACCTCAACCTAACTTCAATATAGTCTTCCTTAACCAATCCATCCTTGTTTTCAACATGAAAACTCCCTTTTTATGTATACAAATGTATTTTGAGGGGTTTGGAATGGTTACCTAGACTAACATGGGTTCAAAATGTTGAAATCAGGCCTTCCCAGCCAAAATCAGCAACTTGGATCGATTGGAGTTGGGTTCCAATCGATTGAACCTTGCTGAATCGATCCACTGATCGATTCAGGATGTGTAAATCGATCAGCTAATCGATCCAGCGAGCTTCTGCTCGCGAGAATTGCCTTCTGAATCGATCCACTGATCGATTCAGGCACTCCAATCGATTCATGGATCGATCGGAGCTCTGATAGTTGCTGAATTTCAAATTCAGCCAACTTCAGAAATCCCTAGAAAATTCTACAAGAATCCAAAAATCATGAAATTTCGTGTAGACATTATTTAGGGCATACTTTATCATGGAAAAATAGTTTTCTATGAAAATACATCATATTTTCAAAGATTGATACATGCTTGAAAACTTGCTAAAAACTTTAGCGTTTTCTTCAAGTTTGTGTCTAACTATTCAATGGTGATTACTGTCAAAAGCTAGCCTTCACCAAGGTTTTCCAAAAGCATTTTAACATAATTTTCAAAACCAATATCCCATCACATTCCTTGGACTTAATGCACATGACTTATACATTAGCTTTCCCAATGATGGGAAAACACATAACTATGTGTTTTGATGAACCTAAAACTCAAAAGAATGCACTAAATCAACATCTTGAGTTTTGTTCATCTTCCTAACATCTCACTTGTATCTAATGTGCACTAAAACACATACAAGTCACCTTATAGTCCTTGTGAGATGTGAGATTTTGGTTTTGCCCTATTCTAGGGATCATGCATATCTATCTAGGCATTTTAGAGATATTAGACATCCACTTAGGATGTCACTTGTTGATACCACTTGTTTATAAATGTCATTTGTTTATACCACTTGTTGGTAAAAACATTTGTCCTTAATTTTAAGGAAATAAACATGATGCATGATTATGTTATGACATACATCAAAAGGAGATAATTTTCAAAAGAAAATATCCTATAACCACATGATGTATGAATGTCATGACATGGTATTTTTGTATTTTTCATAATAAGTCATGAATGCAAAATACAAAACTAAAACATGATGTCATGACATATAATGGGCAAACAATCATGGCAAGGTTTAGCATAAATAAAATATACCTAGATTACTTATCTAAGTATCCTTAACCATTTAGCTAACTCAAAATACACCACTTGTTTTAACTTAACACGTCAAACCTAGATTGCCCTAAATGCTTCAAAGAAATGCCAAAACCTAAATTGACATTTCTATTTCTCTTGATTTGTTTATGCCACTTAAAAATTAAGCATATCCTCAAATGTTGGCACATTCCATTTTTCTTCAAGAGTAATCACATAAATCAAGGCCCGGATTGCCTTAAATTTATAAGAGAATACCAAAATCCCAACTTGGTATTTCTCTAGGTTTTCCCAATTTATGCCATTTTAAGATAAAATCAAATTTTCCGCCATTAGGCACATTTTACTCTTTCAAGGAGTAAATAATAATTCCATTTCATTTTAAGGTTAACAAAAACCTTGAAAATGCTCCTTGAGTGTCAATTTCCTCAAAGTTGAGTTAACTACCCTTCTAATCGGAGTTGACACTCTCTAATCCATCTATGGGGTAGAGAAAATGCTCCTAGGAACCCATCACCTATTGGTGCTCCTTGGATGCTCTAGGTACTTGATAGAGGCCCAATTTTGTCGCGAATTGGGCATCAAATGATGAAGTACCAAACCCCTCCTACACTAATGTAGCATAGGAATGACTCGGGTCGTCCGCCAACGAAAGTTACGATAGGATGGTAAACTTAGGATTGTATGTTATTTCTATTTTTGAGATTTTTAATATGGAATTTGGGGTTTTGGATTTTAATTCTAAATCTAAGAAATGAAAAGCAGAACAAGTATAGAAAACTAATCTAATGCTGGAATGAAATCTAACTATGTGTGAATAATTAATCCACAACGCATTGTCACTCTACGCTATGGGTTAACTATCAACACAATTAAACTAAGGATCGAAATAGCGAAGCATCAAATGAAATCTAATCTAAATACTGAAAGACAATGCAAGTAATAAAGCTATGTCTACTCTAACTAACCATTGAAGATTTTCCTACATCGCATTGTCACGCTACGATACAAGAATATCTATCAATGGAAATAACATGAAATAAAGCATTAACGAAATTAAGAATGTAATGAAACCTAAAGCATGTAACAAAACCTAAACTAATCTATCCTAATTGCATTCAATCGAAACTAGAACTGAACTAAATTGCAAGAATAAGACAAAGCAAGAATTAACTGAACTAAAATGCATCAAAATTGAACCTAACTACTGGTTGAAGCATTTCATCGAACATGTTATATGCGCAGATCAAATTAGGTAAAGTGTGTGCAATCTAAACATGGAAGATCAAGTTTGCTACAACCATTCACTAAGAATTAACAAACATCAACAGTAAACATGAAATAAACTAAAAATTCCAACTACAATCCACACAACTTCTTCCGATACCAACGACTATCTCCGCCGTCACACGGAGACCCGGCTCCGGAACCCCCAAAAACCAGTGGACAGAAGCAATCTGCCGGTTGCTGCTAGCTTCAACGACGACATAGATGAATGCAATCTTTACCGAGGAACCCCCTCGCTGGAAGTTGCTGGAAAATCTGGACTGCCGGACCTCCCTATGCTCTGCCTCCTTCTTCTTCCTCTGCCCGTCCGAACCCCAGAAAGCTAGAGAAGTCGGAAGGTGAAGGATCTCACCGGAGAACCCCTCCGGTGAGGTGGATGACCGGAATCGTCGCCGAAGTTCGCTGTGCTGTGGTTGGCCGGCCGGCGGCAGTGCAAGCAAAGGAATAGAGGCCGCCGGCCGGAGAGAAGGAAAAGAAAACCGGCGGTGGGGAGAGCTGCGTGCCCTAGCCCGTGGGGAAGAAAACGCGCCGACCCCCTGGTGTCCCGAACAGAAGGGAAGAAAATGCTACTGTAGCTTCTCGTTCGGATCCGGGTTTGAGGAGAAATCCATTAGCTTAGATCTGGATTCATTAAGGGTGAAATTGGACTTTTTAGAATTGGGCTTTAAGAGTGGGCTTGAGTATTGGATTAGGTATTTGAAATTGGGCTCCTTTCTATCCAAATTGAATTGGAGCTTTAATGAGCCCTTGGATGCCATGATCCTGATCAACGGTCCAGATCCCTTTAAATCAGGATGAAAGGTTGGATCTTTTGATCTGACTGAAGGGGCAAGATTTCTCCTGATCTGGATCAACGGTCCACACTGACTCAGCTTGATCTTCTCCGTTTGACCTCCAAATCAAGCCAAATTCGATTCGGCTCGACCCTAATCCATGGCTCTTTGAATTTCCTACAAAACACACAAAAATATGAAATTAAATTCCACAATTTGTAGGAAATTTATAATTAAGTCCAAACTAGATTTTTCTCACAAAATATAATATAATCACAAAATTAAGCATGTGAGAAGGTAAAAACGTCAATAATAAGAGCCAAAATAATCAATAAAAATGCTAGTTATCAGTACTCACTAGGGATAACTTCCCTAGATACCTTCCTAGTGACCTTGTTGGGCTTCTTAGAAGCCTTGGTCACATTTTCTAGATCAACTATAGGGATAGCCTCCCTTGTGACCTTGTTAGTGACTTTCTTAAACTTCTTAGAAGTCTTGTCACTTTGGTTGCAAAGATACTTCTAGGGATATCTTCCCTTGTATCCTTGACTTGACCTCTAGACTTAGGGTTTGTTCCATAACTATATGGAACCCTATGATAACTAGACACATCCTTTTTAGCTTTGGGTTTGTATCCCAAACCTCTATGGCCATTGGATGACTTTTGTACCCCTAAACCTAGGTTATGCTCATTTTGCCCTAATAGGATATTTTCCAATCTTTTTAGGGTCTTTTCTAACTTATCAAGTCTTGACCTCAAGACTTGATTTTCCCTCACTAAGTCCTTAGTATTTGATTTTTCATTTGATCCATGAGCATTTTTATTCTTGGGCTTGTTTCTATTATCCTTAGTGTTCTTGCCCAGATTTTTATCTACCTTCTTAACCTTAGGTTGGGTAGTCTTGGCATGTAGGGCCACATGCTTTTCCTTAACGCCCTCATGCTTTCTATTCTTATGGTAAATTGCATTAAGATGATAACAATTAGATCTATCATGCTTTTTACCATAATGTAAAGGGGTAGACTCAATAAATGTTACCTTCTTCTTTACCTTGGAGGCTCCCCCTTGACTAGTGCCTCCTTGAGCCTTGACCATCTTCTTCCCCTTGGAGCATTGACTTCGGTAATGCCCTTTTTGTTGACACAAGAAGCACACAATGTGCTCCTTGCTCTTCTTTGTCCCGGGGGTGGTCTCTTTGGGCTTCTCCTTGCCCTTTTGTGTCACTTGACCCTTCTTCTTGGCCAAGTTGGGACATTTGCTCTTGTAATGCCCACTTTCCCTACACTCAAAACATATTATATGATTTTTATTTTTAATTGAAACATTTATACCTTCATGTGTAGGGTTGACACTTTCTCCTTTGGATTCGGAGGTAGAGACTTCCTCTTGATCCGCAAATGATTGTCCTCCCATTGATTTAGCTTGACTTGTGGAGGTGGAAGTTACTTCATCCTCTTCTTCTCTTGTCCCGGATGTAGAAGCTTCTTCTTCTTCTTGATCCGGCGTCACAAAGGATTGCTCCCCCTAAATCCTAGAGGTGGAGGTTTCATCATCTTGTACATAGAACAAGGAGTATGCCCCCTCCTTGTTCTCTTCATTGCACTCCCTTGAAGATGAAGCCTCTTCTTGGACTTCTTCTTCGGAGGTTGAGCATCTCTCAACCTCGGAGTCCTCCTCTTGGTCTTGCTCCAAAGAGTCACCCTCTCTGGATTCTTCTTGCTCTTGTACAGTGGAGGGGATCTCTTCATGAAGCTTTGCCAATTTACTCCATAATTCCTTTGCATCTTCAAATTCTCCAATTTTGCAAAGGATGGTGCTTGGCAATAAATTGACCAAAAGCTTGGTCACTTTGTCATTGGCCTCGCACCTTTGGACTTGCTCTTGGCTCCACTTGCTCCTCTTGAGAACTTTGCCCTTTGAGTTTGTTGGAGTCTTGAAGCCTTCCATGAGAGCAAACCATTGCTCTATCTCCATCATAAGAAAATTTTCGATTCTTGATTTCCAAGAATCGAAGCTCATGGAAGTGTATGGTGGATCCACCCTCGTGTCGAATCCGAGCCCATCTCGAAATTCCATTGTAGAAGTTGAGCTTTTGATTTTCTTTGGCTTTGACAATTTTGCTTCAACTTCTTCACCCTCTAGCTCTTCTTGTTATGCTTGACCCTTCCGGCGATGATTCCGGTGAAGAGCAACCTCGCTCTGATACCACTTGTTGGGACCGAAAAGTAGCTAGAGGGGGGGGGGGGGTGAATAGCTCTTCGCGTGCTTCGTGGTTGACGTTGCTTGTTTCTTTGAAGATGTGCAGCGGAAATACAAGAAATAAAAACATACAACGCTAACACTTGGGATTTTACTTGGTATCCACCTCACAAGAGGTGACTAGTCCAAGGATCCACGCACACACGCACACACCTCCACTATGAAACACTCCTTTTCAGTAACTACCGAAGGCGGAGAAGCCCTACAAGACTCTCAATACAAGAAGAAAGGAAAGGGAAACAAAATACAAGCGCAAAGCTTACAATGAGTACAGAAAACCCTAACCCTAGCTTCTCTTCTTGGCTTTGATCCGCCTCTTGACTTGGAAACCTCCAAGATCCTTCAAGAACTGGCGATCTGAGCTTTGAGAGCGCTGTGGAGGAGCTGACGAGAGATATGAGATGAAAACAGTGGAGCAGTTCTCAAGGAGACGCCCGCCTGCAGCTCAAATACGACGCAACGGTCGGATCCTGATCGATTCAAAAACTCCCAATCGATCAGGGAGGCTTTGGATCGATCCACGGATCGATCCAGAGCGCCTCTGTGCTCTGGAAAAATGCCTGGATCAATCCACGCATCGATCCAGCGCTTATCGCGCGAAGCAGCAGCGTCCCAATCGATTCACTGATTGATCCAGAGGCTTTTTATGCACTAGGAAGAGCCTGGATCGATCCACTGATCGATCCAGCTCTTGGTTTTTGCCCAAAACCAAGTCCCAAGCCTCTCAAACCAACATCCGGTCAACCTTGACCTGTTGGTACATCCTGCCTAGCATTTGGTCACTCCCTTGACCTGCCAGGACTCCCCACCAAGTGTCCGGTCAATCCCTTTGACCTACTTGGACTTTTCTCCTCTTGTCAAGTATCCGGTCAATTCCTTTGACCTACTTGGACTTTCCTTCATCATGCCAAGTATCCGGTCACTCTCTTGACCTACTTGGACTTTCACCTGATGTCTGGTCAATCTTGACCCATCTGGATTTTCCCTCGTGCCTGGCTTCACTCACCAGGACTTCCAATCTGCCTAGCTTCACTCACTAGGACTTCTCTTCTGCCTGGCTTCACTCACCAGGACTTCTCTTCTGCCTGGCTTCACTCACCAGGACTTTCACCTAGCTTCACTCACTAGGATTTCTCTTCTGCCTGGCTTCACTCACCAGGACTTTCACTGCGCCTAACATCCCAGTTAGGACTTCCCTGTCAAGTATCCGGTCAATCCTTGACCTACTTGACTCTTCTTCAATCCACCTTGTATTGTCAAACATCGAAACCCAACCCAAGACTCAAGCTTGGTCAACCAGGTCAACCTTAACCTGAGAGATGTTGCACCAACACAACAATCTCCCCCTTTTTGATGTGCATCAACCCAAGTTCAAGTTAGGGTAAAAATAAATAGAAGAGTAATTTTTAAAAGGAAATTACTAAACTAACATGTCAAACATAAGTTTGCAATAAATAAAATTGTAACTACTAAATTAAGAGTTAACCAGAATTTTTTAAAAATATTTCTAATAATAATAAAAAAATTCTCTCCCCCTAAACTTGTACTTTTCTCCCCCCCCCCCCCTTTGATCACAGCAAAAACGGGGTAACAGAGAAAAAAATTTTAGCAAAAATTTTTAAGTTAGATGATTTTTTTTTAAATTTAGTTTCTAATTTTAAAATGAAATTTTTGAAAAAAAAAATCTAAGTAAAATTTCTAAGTGACAAAAGAATTCTAACTAAAATGATTTGTTTGAATTTTTCAAAATAATTTCTAAGTCAAAAAATTGATTTAAAAAAAATCCTAAGTAAAACTTTCAAGGAAATGTTTAAAAACTTTTCAAAGCATTTTTTAATTCTAATTTGAATGCTTTTATCATGAAGTTAATTAAACATTTTTATTTCGATATTTCGTCTTCCAGGTCGTGGCGAGGCACTAGGCCTTCTTGATTATTGGAGCAACAACCACTTCCTTAGACAAAGATTCCATAAAGAAACTCATAGTTTAATTTCCTTACTGTAAGCTTTTAATTAAATAAATTAATTTAGCACAGATTTCGGAATCCAATAGAGGTTCCTTCCTACAGGGTTATTCAAAAATTTAGGGGGTACATAGTTCTTGTGCACTCTTCTAAGTTGGCCCTGATGTTTTCTAATGTATTAATTTAATTTTTCATAAATTCTAATTTTTTATTTTGGAAATCTATTTAAGTATGCATCAGTTTTTAAATTTTTTATTTCTAATTTTAGATTATCATTTTCTGATTTTAGATTATCGCACATCTCAAGTGGACATGCTTTCGCTAATTTCATTTTCAATTCAGTATTTTTTTTTTCTAATTTAAAAAAATCTTTAGAAAGAGATTTGATAAATTTAAACGACTGAGTAGGGGTTAGAGCACGTACCTTACTTACCTGGCTTGGTGATGCTCCCCCTTCATCGCTACTTTCTTCTGAAGATGTTCCTCCCCCTTCATCTATGCTCATTTCTGAGCTTGATTTTTCTTCCAGCTGATGGTTATCTATTAGCGCTAACCCCGAGAATTCTTCGATGTCTGATTCGGAGGATGACGAATCTGACCAAGTGGCCTTCAGGTTCTTGTGCTTTGTCTTTTTCTTCTCTTTCCGTTTGCTCTTTAATTTCGGGAAGTCATCCTTGATATGCCCTTCTTCGTTGCAGTTGTAGCAACGAACCATTCTCCTTTTTCGCTCATGCTTCTGCGATCTAAATTTGTTAGATTTAAAAAATTTATTAAACCATCTTACCATTAATGCAGCCTCATTTTCGTCAATCGAGGCTTCGGAGTCAGAACCATTTGCTCTTGCCTTCAAAGCAATGTTCTGAGTTGTCTTTTCTACTCCATTGGGCTCTGCAACTCGAGATTCGTAAAGTTCAAAAGTAGAAAACAATTGTTCTAGAGTATTTACCTCGAAGTCCTTAGAGATGTAGTACGCATCTACTAAGGAGGCCCATTCTGGAGTTCTGGGGAAGGCGTTGAGCGTGTACCGGATCGAGTCCCGGTTCTTTACTTCTTCTCCAAGGTTGCTTAATTGCGTGATCAGTTCTCTAATCCTCGCTTGGAGTTGCGCTACCTTCTCCCCTTGGTTCATCCGGAGGTTCGTCAACTGGGTCCGGAGAATGTCGCGCCTCGCTAGTTTCGCTTCGGAGGTACCTTCGTGAAGTTCCAAGAATTTTTCCCAGAGATCTTTCACGGAGTCATAGTTTCCGATTCAATTTACCTCCTGAGGTGGCAGAACGCTGAGCAGGTGGAACTCAGCCTTTCCGTTGGCGACAAAATCGACTTGCTCCTTCTTGCTCCACGTGTTTTCTTCTTTATCTTTCGGCGCTGCATATCCATATTTCATTATTAAAAGTATATCAAACTCAGTTTTAAAAAATACCTACATTTTTCGCTTCCATGTGGCGAAATCTCCGTCGAACTTTGGAGCATGAATATTTGTTCCGGCCATCGTCTTGATCGTTGTGCTTCAGTCGGCGGTTACTCCTTCTGAGGCGGTCTCGCTCTGATACCAATTGTAGGTGCAGCGGAGGCCGGCAAGAGGGGGGTGAATTGCCTGTAAATAAAAATTATACCCTCCTCGTGCTTTCAACTCAACTAGTGCAATAGTAAATAAAATGATAAAGCAATAAAGAAATATGAAGACAAGAATTTAACCTGGTTATAACCAAGAGGGTTGTTAATCCAGGGCAGTAAGAAAAGCGCAGTAGAAAAATCTCCTTTGCTGAAGGCGGAGAAGCCTTTTACACACTAACGGCTCAGAACTATTGCTAGGAAGTTGTTACAGAGTTGAATGAATAATCGATGTAGAATTCCTAGCTCCAGGGGCCTTTAAATAGCCTCTGGATATCTGATCTCGAGGGTCCAGGGCGCCTCCAACAGGGGTCCAAGGCGCCTCCATCGAGTGGGTGGATAAAACTTTATCCAAATGCTCAATGTTCAATTCTGCCGGGTCCGAGGCGCCTTCAACAGGGGTTGAAGGCACCCTCAAGCTGGAAGCGCCTCCAAGCCTGATGGAGGCACCTCCAAGCTGGCTGGCAGCTTTTCCAACTTGGTTGCTTCTTTGCTTCGTCTTCCGAAGTCTCGTTCTTTTTGGGTGATTCCGGCCAATCGAAATAGGGCTCACCCGAACCCAATTTCCAGCCTTCTCCTCGAGCAGGCTTCCGTCCGGCTTCTCGTCCCTCGAACATCGCGCACGTTCTTCTCATCCATCGGAGTACTCTTCCGCAGCTATCTCATCCTTCGGACGCACCAAGCCCGTCGGCTCCCTTCCTGTGCCTTCCTTCTCGCTAGCTGCGTCTTCCGCTCGACTTCCTGCGCTCCTAAACTCCTGCACACTCAGACACAGGGATCAAACACAAAGCAGGACCTAACCAACTTGGTTGATCACATCAAAACACCCACGGGGACCAACATTGATTACATTTTATGCTGTTGCACCCTACTTTATTATTATTTCAATATTATTGCTCCCTTTGTCAGAGATCTGCTCTTTGCCATTTTCTAATTGACAAGTTGTGATTCAAAGAAGAAATGAAGAAAAAACACACCTTGGAGCTACACCAAGAAGAAGTACAGGCTAGTCGTGCCTCTTGGCAAGGCTGTGCCTCCCCAGTGTCAAAAGCCAAGACATAGTCATGCCCCATGGCACAACCATGTCTCTTACATCTAGGAGTCATGTGTCGTCTAGAACCCAAAAGGGGCATGACCGTGTGCATCTACACAATTGTTCCTCCAATGCTGTGAAGAAGTCATGGCATGGTTGTGCCCCATGGCATGGTCGTGTCTCTCAACGGGCAAAGAACTAGACCCAGCAAAAGCTAGTAGGGAGATGGTTGTGTGGATCTACACGGTTGTGCCTCCCTTGACTTGAAGATAAAGGACACAACCGTGCTTATAGGCATGACCGTGCCTTCTCTAGCCCAGAATTTCAAGACACGGGCATGTCCAGGAGACACGACCGTGATTCCTTAGATCTGAACTCCCAAGATTTGATCGTGCCAAGTTGTCATGGCCATGACATGATCCGTTTCTCATGCGGTCGTGCCTCGCTTATAAATAGGGGAGTTCTTCCCTCTTTGAAGGGAGAGGAGAGTTTCCCCTTGGGGAGACTCAAGGTCAAGATCCATGCTTCATCTATGCCACATTCGATGATCTGAGGCCATTTTCAATGTCTCCATTTTCTTCGGACACAATGATTGGATCCGAAGACCCAATATCACACTTGGATAACCTTTCCTTCTCTCTTATCTCCTGAATTTCTTAAGAAGCATATAATCTTAATATATTTGGATTCAATTGTCCTTGTCATGAAGTAGATCCACTTATTCTAGGATTAAGAGAGTAATTGCAATGTAAGATTTATGTGAACTCTATGAATTTTCCATTTTCCCATTTAATGACATGTTTATGCCTTGTATCCATTTGATTAAATGTGTGTGTGATGTGTTTGTGCTTAATTTTTATGTTAAATTAATTTAATATATAGATTACTCACTCCATAGAGGGGATGCCCTAGATCGTATGACCGAAGGGCCCCGTGATAGGGGGTATCCCTTTAACCGGACTTTCAAAGGCATCACCTTGAAAGGCTGAGTAATTCTCCACACAAAAGAATCTAATTAGACTTAATGGGTTATTCCTTATTCTAAATTAATGTATTGTATAATCTAGGATTGTATGATTGGGGAGCCCTAGGTGATAAAAGATAATCCTTTGACCAAACATCCTAAGTTATCTCTATTACCTAGGGACATTGGGTAATCAAGGGAGTAACAATCTAACACACCGTCGTGGGGGAGTGTCAAGATTTAGTTAGACTTCTTACATTACATAAGGATAGAGAATAGGAGATGAAAAATCCTTAACACGTTGATCAACATTACAATAAAATCGAACCCCTAGAATACCCACCTTGACTTGTTCTCATCAAAATTCTCTTTCTCTCTTTTACTTCCTCAACCTTACTTCGTAAGATTTCAACCAATATTTTAATCATCAAGTTAGCTAGCCGTGTGAACTCACTAGTGCTCATCAATCCCTGTGGGATAGATATTTTATTATTAATGACTTAACGGTGCACTTGTGGTTCATAACATATATGTCTCAGATTGAAAACTAGTAAACTTATAATAGAATTATAGGTTTTATGATTCTAGGGTTATCAATCGACTGGGAAGTTGACTGGGAGTGAATATAATGCTTCTATTCGCTCAACCCATGAAGATCTGTCAATTGATCTATGGTGAATAGTTGACTAGAATCGAGTCATTAGGTGGTAACAGTTGAATTTCATAGAGGCTAGTCGATTGATAAGTATGACAGTCGACTGGTTATAGAAACATATCTTGGGTGTTTCCTCCCAAGCTTTATATAGTGGAACTCGGATTGGCTGACTTTAGTGATGAAATTAGAGATGGTTAACTCCTAATAGAGTCTCCAAAGCTTAGAGCAATCCAAGAGTTCTTGATCAAGTTTATAGTGAGGTTTCACCACTGACAAGGAGGATTAAAATAGCTAGAGTTCTGGGGACTAATTCACTGATGGATTGAGTGATCGTCCACCTTACAGACAGCCATGGAGTAGGAGCATCATCTCTGAACCACGTAAACAAACACGTTAGAGGTTTGTTTTCTTCTTTTCTCTAAGGTTAGCTTTCATATTTGTTTAGTTGTATTTCCGCTGTGCTAACAAGTATAGGAAAGCAAACAAAGTAGTTGATAGTCTATTCACCCCCCCTCTAGTCGGTGATTAAGGCCCCAACAAGAGGGAGAGAGTTGAGAAAAGGTTTAGAGCAATCGAGAGGTCAAGACCAAGTGAATGGTTGAGGGAGAAATTTGCTTTAGGAAAACGATCCTAGGATTTCAGTTTGGCCTCGATGATTGTTGATATCCTAAGTATTGTTTACTTTTCTATTTATATGTTGTTCGTGAAGGATCAAAATAGATGAGAGAGAAGGGGGTGAATCTCGTTCATTAAAAATCTTTTTCTTTATCATAAAATTGAATCAAAATAAGCAGCAGAATAGAATAACAAAAGTAATACAAGTGAATCAGTTAGTTACTTGGTTAGGAGCCTATGTCGAATCCTATTCCAAGACCTGCGTTCCTTGATCACACCGTTAGATAATCCACTAAAATCCTTCTTTTCATAACCTCCATAAAGTTGTAATTCGTGCAATGAATAAAGATAGTAATAACTCTACTATCTCTTTATAAAATGCAAGCAATATAAAAATTATACCGACACGAAAGATAAAAGATGAAGATCGTGGGAGCTTCTAGGCGTTGTAGCTTGCATGTGGAATTGAAGAGTAGAGCAGTAGCAGCATGAGCAGAGAGGAACAAAAAGTTACAAAGAGTTGTTCTGGCTTGGACCTTAAGCTACTCTTTTAAACAACACATTTGGTCGAACGAAAAATTATTCAATCGATCAAAAAGCTGTTTGATCGACTGAAAAGTTGTTCGGTCAACTGATCCTTTCGGTCTACGGATTACCCTATCAGATGACTAAACAACCAGCCTTCCATCTTTGTCGAGATTCAATCTTTATGTCATTAATGCCATTTAATGTTCGATCAACTCATCACCTTGATCGGTCGAATGATCACCTTGATCAGTCGACCAATCATGCTTTCATACCATGTTTGCGAGCCTGATCCATTTTTATAGTCTTGCCTGTTTGATCGACCAAATCTTCATTAAGTCGACTGATAAAATGGTCTGATCGGTCAACTAAACCTCTTGTTCAGTTGACCAAACTCTCGGTCAAATGAAGATTTTTGAGTTCTGCGCCCGTGGTCACTGACAGAGCCTGATTCTAAGTTTTGAGTCAAAAGTTATGACCCTTTGAAGTTCAAGAGGTTATAGCATTTTGCAACATAGAGTTACTTCGATATAACAATAATATTCTTACAAAATAGAGTTAGTACAGTATAAAATAATGCATGAGTATGACAGTTCTTGAACTCAATTTAGAAACATCTGTTGGTTTCTTTAGTTAGATCAACGACCTAGGGTTTGTCCCTTCCCGGGACATGACCTCCCCGTCGCTCCACTCCAGTTGCTTACTTCAACTTACTTACAAAAAATCAGGTTCTTCAAACTTGTTTAGACTTTACTTCTTGGCTGTGACTAGGGACTTCCTGGTTGAGTAAAAAACTTATACACTTAGTCAATTTATCAGATAACAATATGACTTAACTTGAACCTTTGATAATATCAAAATTCAGGTTTAATTCTAGTGCACCCTGCACCAATAGTTCACATATAGGTGGACCTTTCCTAGAATATTGATATAAACTTTTGGAATTACATTATCATGTCTACTCAAACACGATGCCTACTTTTAAGGTGATATTGCTAGTTTGACCGCTTTCTCATGGAGGACCTTGTCACATGAACCCCACGGTCCCCTTGTTACCCTCTACTTTGTGATGCTGAATCGAAGTATTCCCATTATGCTTTGTGATATCCAATGGTGCTCCCCATTGGGGCACCATCCCCTTGTGACAATCAACCTACTTTCGAGGTGACACTTCTAGTCTGACCACTTTCCAAAAGGGGGCTCCTGTCATAAAGCCCCACAATCCCCTAGGTTATCTCATTTACTTCGTAAGCTGAATGTCCATGTCTTGGACATTTATAGGTCAAAGATTTGGGTTCACCTTTCAATCCTTAGTGCCACTATCGTATAAGTACAATAAAGTCGGACCATGAAATCAATATGTCATTCAAGAGAGAAAGCTAAACAAATACTTGAATTGAAATTAGCTGCCAATAATTACATTGGACTACTCCCTAATCCTAGAATCTAGGGAACTACTTCATGGAGATGGAGTTACAATCCAAAGACATTGAATCTAAGTAATTACAATTAAAAACTGAAAGTAGAGAGAGGAAAAGCATTAGTGGTATGGATGTTGGTCTTCAAAAGGGACTCCAAGTCCAATCAGTGGAGGGATCATCGTGGCGGTTGGTGAAATAGCTACTCTAGGGTATCCCTAGGAAAGGGAAAACCCTCCTCAAGTTAAGAGGCTTTTTGGGTTTTTATAGACCCAAACCATCAAAATTGGTTGGGGAACCTCAAGCCATCGGGGAAAAATCCATGTGACATGGACGTGCCTAGGAGACAAGGTTAGGGCATGTTGCTCTTAGTGTTGGAGTGGGGGCTAGACAGGGCCATGCCTAGGAGTAACGACCCGGGCATGTTCGGCTAGGATGTTGTGTCAGGATCAAATATTGTCATGGCTGGGAGGTATGGCCCGGGCATGTCTAACCAAATGATAGAGGCATGATTGTGCCTGAGAGGCATGACCAGGCCATGTCTGAATCGGTGATGAGTCTAGGCCAGACACGGCAGTGCTTGGGAGGCATGGTCTGGGTGTGTCCAGTTCGATAAAAGGAGGCATGGCTACTGGAGACTTCAAATGAGGCACGACCGTGCCAGTGAAGCATAGCTAGGGCGTGTTGAACACTAGAAGCTCTATTCTTGCTCTTTTCTTCAGTTATTTTCATCCAGATGAATATGAATGTATCATGGGGCACATCCAGAGCATGTTTTTACTGCAACTTCTTGTTCCAAGGCCTAAATGACTCTATTTTTACTTTGAAAACGTGTCCTATCAATGAAAATAAGTAAAGAATAGTTCTCCGAACTGAAAAAGCAAAAGAGTAAAATAAAAAAAGGAAGATGCATGAATGCCAAATATGCTCATGAAATGCCACAGAATGCATGGAAAATAATGCAAAAAAAAATGCAAGAAATATACACATCAATACCCCTAGACTTAAATTTTTTTCTTGTCCTTAAACAAAACCTGCAATCTAGACTTATGTGTGTGAACTATGCATCATAATCCCTAGTGAAATAGTGTAATCCTATCATGTGGTTTTACTAATGAGCAAGACAATTGAATTATTTTAGTGTGGCCTAATTGGAAGTTCTCCATGCTTAGTGTAAAGAGTAACTCAACTTTTTTATGTTTTAACCTCTAATCCTAGTCAAGTTGTCATTTAACCGTGTTGCTAATGCTTTCGATGATAGTCGCTTACTTGCCATACGCAAGGTTCATCCCCCTCAAAAGTGCTATGCACCGTTTACATAAGGTCTCAAAGTAATACTTGGTATTAGGATAAACATAACAAATATTTCTCTAGTAACTTAACTTAGTCTTAAAGAGGTATCTTATCAGTTTGCACTCATGACAATTATTTTTTTATCTCTTATTTATTCCCTCTCTTTTTTTTTCACAATGAATCGTGCTCTCTTTGTCACTATGATCTTTTTCTCTTATTCTTTCTTTTCTCTGGGATTTTGATTTTTCCCAATAAGTACCATGATTCGAGTTTATTTAGTAACCAAAATGTAGTTGAGGGGTCACCTACAAAACAAGAGTACTAATTTAATCCTATGAATCATGACTATTTTCAAATATATCACTATCAAAATTAAGCATAAGTATAAAGAGATCCAAAATAACCAGGCCAATACCAAAACATTACAGCAAAATCACAACTCAAGTCATGCAACTAATAGAAGAAAATAACTCACTAAACATACTAGCATATTATTACAAAAATGTGAAGTCTATCATGTTATAATCATGCTATAATAAACAAACAAATGAATGCATGATGACATGTGATGATGAAATAATAAAAATTTTATGATGCAAAGAAAAAAGAAACATGACAAAACAAAAACTAAGACAATCTAAACTAAAACTACTAAACTAAACCAACATATGTACATCCCCTATACTTGGACTTTTCATTGTCCTAATAAAAATAAACAAACTAATGGTCTCACTGAGGAGGAGGAAATCTAGGTAATTGAGGGATAGTACCTAGATGTTCGTGGTAGCAATAGAGGCAATCAATTGGCCAATTTGCTATCTCCATCGAAGTTCAATGTTCCTTCTCTTTCATTCACTCTTCTTCTTGACATCCAAATTAAAGTAGTTTGTGGCTTGATCGTAAAAGACACCCATCCTCTGTAGATGTTGTTGCACATCATGATATTGTTCATGTGTCATATGTCCTTGCTCCTCCAAGAGTCGACTATGCTTAGTGTGTTCTGCATGGATTGTGTCGAAGGAGGCATAGAAATTAGAGAAATCAAACTCGAAATGCCCTGCAAAAGAATCAAAAGAAAAAGAGTATCTAGCAGTTATGGGCCTACAGGACAAATATCTAGGGTCTTCCATGGGGTAGGGGCTGGTGTCGTACCAGCACCATTAGTGTGGAATCATATGTTACTTTTATGGTTAAGAGTTAATATATGTTTTAAAACTTGGAAGAGGCTATTAATTTCATCATTCAAACCTTTTGGAAGAGCTTATATTTTATTTTTTAAATGCAACCACTAATATGATGCAACGTATCAATAAGGACTGCTACATCTCCATGAAAACTTAAATGTAGTGCTAAATATGCAAAAGTTCTCACACTATAGGTTGAATAAGAACAAATATTATAGAAAAACTAATGGTCTAAGATTTGAAATATGTAATATATAAACGCTCACTGGTAAAACAATGGAGGTAGTATATACGATGATAAAGAGAAGAATTAGTATTTTATATGTATAAGAGATAAAATGGATAGAAGAGAGGACAAATATGATAGAGAACTTAGGTTTTAAGTTATAATACATAGAAATAAGTAAAACAAGAAATGAATTAAGTATTATTGTAGATGGTTCCTTAAATTATGAAGTTGTAGGAATAGTTAGAAATAGGGATATGATTATAGCTCTCAAGATAGTAGTGGCAAAAAAACTATTAACCTAATTAACATTTATGCAACTTAAGTAGGATTAGATGAAGATACCAAATTTAAGTTTTAGTATGACCTAGATGAGGTATTATAAAATATTCTGTCAATGAAATAATTTTAATAGGAGGAGATCTAAATAAGCATGTTGAAGTGAAACATGAGGAAGGGGGGGGTTATGGGTTTGGAACAAGAAATGAGGAAGAAAAACTATATTGGATTTTAGGATGTCATATGACCTTATATTAGCTAATACATTTTTTAAGAAAAGAGAATAACATTTGGTCACATTCAAAAGTGGATATAAAGATTTATAAAGATTGCAAAGTCATCTGTAGAAATATCTTAACTACCTAACATAAGTTAATAGTGTTGGATATATGCCTCAAGCATAATATCAATAGAAGGAAAATATGCATGACTCCTAGAATTATGTGTTGGAAGTTAAATGATGGGAAGAAAAACAAATTTTTTGAGAAGATAGGAGTACAAGTATTAGGAGAAATTTATGATGACTCGAATACAACATGGGATAAGATGATATTGCTGGTGCAATCGACCTAGGTTTGATCGGTATGATAATGGTTTTGATGTATGTGTCAAAGAGTTTAAGTTAGACTTTCATATTGGTTTGATATGTGTTTGAGTCTTGCAGGACTTTGTGAAACACATGAGCAAAAGCTCATCTAAGGGCTCGGATCCTTGAGTCGGTGAAGGATGTTGTGGAAGACATCCGAAGAACCACCGGACGAGGAGCAATGGAGTGGAGCCGAGGGAAGCAGACTTCAAGGCAACGTGAAGGATGACACGGAGAGGAGCCACGAGCTCGGGTGCATCTGAGGGACGAAGGCTGAGGAAGAGGGCTTCAAGGGCGACTCCGAAAAGGATGAGTGTGAGTGACTGTAAGGTACCAGTCGACTGGTACTTGGACCAGTCAACTGGTCCAAATTCACAAAAGTACAGTATAGTTCTGTGCTCGACGTTGTGAAGACCAGTTGACTGGTAGATAGCCATTAGTAGGATCGCGGATTCTACGGAGTGCCGTTGGCTGTGTCTAATGGCTACACCAATCGACTGGTGCATGGACCAATCGACTGGTGCATGGACCAATCGACTGGTGCATGGACCAGTCGACTGCTATTGAGATGAGTTGATTTATTGTTCAACTCTCTCCTCTTATTTATAGGAAGTTTGGAGCATTGAAGGAGGTTACTAGTTTGATTGAAACTCTCCTAGTCTTTGCCTCCAAACTTCCAAAGCCTACTCTCTTCCTCCTCAACCTAAACTTCATCTTGTAAAGAGGAAGAGAGCATTGTAAGAGGTTTGCTCCATCGAGAAAGAGAAAGCTCTAGACGGATATTGTCGGGGACTAATCCACTGACAGATTAAGGGTTCATCCACCTCAAAGACAAACTATGGAGTAGGAGCAAGCAATTTCCGAACCACATTACATCCGGCTTGTTAGCGTTTGCATTCTTTTTTTATTGTTTTCATTGTTTTAGTATATTCTGCTATGCACTAACCTTCTTGTAGAGAAGTAATCAACATTGGGGTGACCTAGTCTATTCAATCCCCTTCTAGCTGGCCATAAGATCCCCAACAAGTGGTATAAGAGCGAGGACGCCCTTTAACGAACTAATCGCTGAGAAGAGCACTTAATCAAAATGGCCGATTCAAGCATCCATCCACCCAAATTCGAAGGAGAATTCTCTTGGTGGAAAAAGAGAATGGAGGTATTTTTCGATACTGATTTTGATATTATGCTAATTATGGAAAATGGTTTCGAGATACCTAGGGATGAAAACAACATGATAATCAACAAAGCAAGATGGAGCAAGAATCAAAAGTAAGAGCATTTAGCAAATTCAAAGGCCTAGCATCATCTACTAAACGTTCTTCCTCAACAAGAAATAATAAGGATTGGAAACTACACAAGTGCCAAGGATTTGTGGGAAAAACTAGTAGAGCTTAATGAAGGGACATCGGAAGAAAAATTAGCAAGAAGGGACCTTCTCCAAACTCAACTCAACAATATCAAGCTTAAGAAAGGAGAAAAGGTATCTATTCTACATTCTAGAATTAAAGAAATTTAATTGGACTAACAAGTATAGGTGAGACACTTACAAACTGAGACATCATAATGAAAACCATCAATGCTTTCCCAAGAACCACTACATGGATGTCCATTGTAGATTCATTCTACATCTCAAGGGATCTAGAGAAATATTCTCTAGATGAATTCTTCTCAACAATGGAGCTCCACGAAACTAGAGTTGAAGGGCTAGATGGAGAAGCCCATAGATCAAGAGGAGTAGCCCTTGTGGCAAACAAGGGAAAGGGTAAGAAGAATAATTCTTCATCCCCATCATCCTCCGACTCCAAAGAATCAAGCGCCTCAATGGATAGCGATCAAGAGGAGTATATGGTAAGAAAAATGAGAAGAGAATTTAAGAATTTTAATTCTAAAAAATTATATGCTAGGAGAAGTTCAAGGGGCAAGAGTAGAAGAAGGAAGGTAAAATGCTACAATTGCCAAGGAGAAGGACACATGAGGGATGAATGCCCCCTTTTGAAGAAGAAGGAAGAAAGGAAGAAGGAAGAGGAGAAGAAGACAAAAGAAAAAGGAAAGAAGGTTAAAAGTCTATTTGCAACATGGGATAATCCATCATTATCGGAGGAAGAAGAATACCATGTCTCCCATTTTGCATTAATGGGAGTTGATGACATAGCCTCCATCTCATCTGAAAAGAAGAAGGAAGGAGCTCAAGTGAAGATGAAGAAGGGAGCTCAAGTGAAGGGGGAGGGCAAACATTGGATTCGGGCGTCTCGGTAAGTAAGGTATACAATCCTCCTCCTCATGTTTTAATTAAAATTATTAAAAGTAAAAATGAAGATTTGTTTAAGGCTAAAAGGAAAAATAAGTCTTTGAAAAATGATATTATTTGTCTTGAAGAAAAATTAGAATCCATGTGTTCTAAGGATAATGATATGCATGTTTCTTCTACTATTTCAAATACATCATGTTTAGAAGAAGGAAATAAGACTTTAAGGGAAAAAGTAGAATACCTTAGCAAAGCCCTTGAAAAATTTGAAATTGACTTTAAAACTCTAATCATGATTATTGGGAGCCAAAGGGCAAGCTTTAACAAAAAGGGTTTAGGGTTTAAGGAATCTAACAATGAAAAGTCCTATCATTGCTTAATTGCTAGGGGCATTCAAAAACAAAGACCATAGATAGGAAATGGATCCCTAAGGAGTACTTGGTTAACCCAATTAGAAAAAATTCCTATTGGGTACCAAAATCAATCCTCAAGGGTTAGAGGATTTTGGATTAGTCAATCATGGAAGTCATAATTCTAATTTTCTATATGGTTGACTTTAGGCATAAAGGGGGGAACATTTAACCTTGATAGAAATTCATGATAAAGAGGGCTACGTAGAGGTTACCTTTATTTCATCTCACAAGGACTTACATCATATTTCTAAACATAGATGTGAGAGGATAGGATGATACTCACAATTCACTTGTGCTTATGGTGAGGAGTATGATGACATTTTCTTCTCAACTAGAGTTTTTATGAGGTAAGACACTCAAGACTACAATGTACCTACTCAACAAAGTTCTTAGTAAGGTGGTAATGAAAACCTCATATGAGCTATGAACAAGTAAAATGCTTAGTATTAAGCATTTACATGCTTAAGGTTGTCTCAAGAATTGTTAGCTGTCATTTTGTATGATACTCTAAAAGGTCAAGAGACTTCAAATTTGTCAACCCCTTAAATAAAAATTTTTTTTAGATGAGTAATGTCAAATTCATTGAGAATGATAAAAGCACAAAAGTTAGGGAAATAACATTATACAGTTGAAGTTGCACCACCGAAATGGGTAGTGGACAACGACGTTCCCATATCACCTCAAATGCAAATGGAGGGTATGTCAACTCAAATAGAGGTATTCCTTCCTACGTTTAAGTATGACTCCCAACTAACTCAAGATCAAGTGTCACTAACAACCCATTAGGGAAAGGATATCTTAATGTTTTGTGATTATATATATATATATATATATATATATATATGTTCACACATCTTTTCAAGAAGTTAAACAATATCCTAATTCGAAAAAATGGATAGAAGCCATGAGGGAATAGATTGAGTCTATGACGGATAATGACATTTGAGAACTTATTGAATTGCCTAAAGAGGTGAAACATGTTAATTATAAATGGATATTTAAAATCAATCGGGATTCACATGACAATGTAAAAAAGTATAAAGTTTATTTAGTCGCTAAGGGATTCACTAAAAGGACATTGATTCTAAGGAAACTTTTTCGCTGATTTCGACAAAAAAAAACTCTCTTAGGATAATAATGACACTTGTAGCTCATTATGACATAGAGCTCTATCCAATGGATATTAAAACTGTATTTTTCAATGAAAATATTAACGAAACAATATACATGGTGCAGTAAGAAAACTTTGAGTTAAAAGATTTAAAGCATCTAGTATGTAAATTAAGAAAGTCTATTTATGTTCTAAAATAGACATCTCGTTAATGGTACCAAAAATTTGATTAAGTGGGTTCTTCATATAATTTTAAGGAAAATATAATTGATTAAGGTTTGTATGTCAAGTTCAGTATGAACAAATTTATTATATTTGTTTTGTATGTGGACGATATTTTATTAGCAAGCAATAATAAGAGTCTACTGTAAGAAACCAAATCATTTCTATCTAGTGAATATAAAATTAAAGATTTTGACAATGAATCCTTTGTTTTTAAGTATGTAGATTGTTCATGATCGTTCAAATTACACACTTATAATATCACAAAGGTCTTTATAGAAAAGATGTTTAGTTGGGACTTTCGAGCCGCAAAAACCATTTTTTGCATTGCGGAAACCTTGAAGTCTTGCCACGGATCCGTGCGAAGATAAATAAAAATTCATGTACATGTTTGTTTATCCTAGATCTACCTTAGATCTACATGATAAGAGTGTTACCCATGTCGTGATGCCCTTCGCTTATCCCGCTCGTCCAAACGGTTGCCGGATCTCGTAGAGTGTCAAGTGTACACTCCTCTACACGTATCCACATGGACAAAAGGTGGAGAGAACCACTTAGAATGTGCTAGCACCCTTGAGTGGCTCGGCAATGGAGGAGAGGGAGAAGGAAGAAGAGAGGGGGAAGAAGAAGAAGTTACAACAATCACAAATACTTGCACTAATGTGGCCGACCACATAAAGGAGGGTTTTAAACCTCCATGTAATACCAAGAGTCATGATTATTGGTCTTCCTCATGAGGTGACACACTATGATGTAGCCTTGATGATGTGGAACACTATCATTGGCTGACCCCATGCCAAGTGACAATGAGGTGGCATTTGGTCAAGTCAAACTTGACCCTTTATCTTCCCTCTCAAGTCAAGTCAAACTTGACCTTTTTATCTCCCATGGTTGATCAAATCTAACCATTGATTCAAGTCAATTTAATTTGATGAATCTCTATTCATTGGTTTAATAACTCAATGAATCATAATCTAAATTAGACTCATTCTACACATGAATCAAATTGAGTCTAACTCAATTAGTCTAATTTGGATTACTCTTAATCCAATTTGGTTCATCATATGAACATAATTCTCTTGGTCCATCATATAAACCTAATTCCATCTAATTGCCCTTTGTGTGTGACCCTATAGGTTCTTATAACGTTGGCAATGCTCCTAAACCCATTTAGAAGCATAAGTAATGAGCGGTATCTAGCAACACATCATTACTACCCAAGTTACAAGAATGTTGAGATCCAACATTACCTTTATGACTACTAATTGTGACTCTCATAATATGTGACAATGCCCTTCTATCCTTGACATCTAAGTTGATCAAATGAGACATAGACCGTGTCATCCTCTAATAAATTTATATCTTGAACTCCAAGTAGACTCACTCTAATCAAATGAGTTCAATATCTCATATTGACTCATTTGGGCATGACCATGCACTTAGTGGTCTCACTCTATCAAGAATCATGATGTCACTCCCGTCATATAGGAGGGATAGATCCCATCTACATCACTCACATCCCTCCGCATAATTTGTTACATACCCAGTAATCGCCTTTATAGTCCACCCAGTTACGGGTGACGCTTGACGAAGCCAAAGTATGCAACTCCTTATGTAGGGAACCATGGTGACTTCAGGTCCAAGGATTGATAGTCATACTAATAGTCACATGAGAAAGTATATGACACTCATATAACGATCCATGATACTTTCTCATGGCGGGTCATTCAGTATACATTCTCCAATGCATACCCATATGTCAACTTAATATCTCTATATCCATGACTTGTGAGATCAAGTCATCGAGTTGACCTACATGCTAGTCTTAACGCATTAACATTGTCCCTGAATATTAATACTTGACTAGGAATGATTAAGAGTAGTGTTCTCTATATCATCTCATTATCGATTCAACCAATCGATTGATATAGATAAGAACCTTCTACTCAAGGACGCTATTATACTTAATTATTTGGCACCAATATAAGTAAGTATAATAACCATAAAGAAATGTCCTTATAAGTATATAGGAATATGATACATCGAGTCCATACAACAATCATCATATGATTGGCTCTAGGGCTCTAACTAACAATCTCCCACTAACACTAGTGTCAATCAGTGTAGGGTCTAATACCCAATGACCTAGTGTGACCATCATGCTTTCTCTGTGTCAAAGTCTTGGTCAAGGGATCAGCGACGTTAGCCTCTGTGAACTCTTCCAGCTCACAGCACCATCATTCAAAAAAAACACGAACCCAGACTGCGATCTATAATCATCCTGGTCAGTTTGGAAGCTGGCATCACTGTAACCCTTTACAGCTAGCTCGTCATCGCCTCCAAATATCAAGAAATAGTCTTTAGTCCTTCCCAAGTACTTAAGAATATTCTTGACCACTATCCAGTGACGTTCACCTGGACCTGATTGGTATCTGCTATTCATGCTCAAAGCATGCAAAACATCAAGACGAGTACATAGCATGGCGTGTTGGATCGAGACGCGCTAGAGGGGGGGTGAATAGCGCTCGTGGCTATTTCTTTTTCAAATCGGAAAACTATCGGAGTTTAAAAACACGCAGCGGAATAAAGAACAAACACACACAGAGAGACACGAGAGATTTTACTTCGTTCGGAGCCTAAGGCGACTCCTACTCGAAGGCCCGCGATCCTTGATCGCTTTCCGTGGGCAACAACTATAAGCTCGTAAAATGTACAATAAGATATTACAATTGAAAGAACTAAAACAAATTATACCGACAACAATAAAGTAGCAGAATCTGAAGCTCCGGGTTGTCGAGGACTTGTAACAGCACTTCTGGGCGTTTCTAGAGCAGCTTGTAGCGTAAGGATTGCTTGGAGTTCGTTGTAGAGAGCTGCTGGTCGAAACCCCTTATAAAGGGTGTTCAAGGCGCCTTCTACTGTTCACCAAGGCGCCTTGAATGGCTGAGTCAGCCGCGAAGATAAGGGGCGAACTGGTTGAACCTTATCACAGATTCAAGGCGCCTTCCACTATTCACAGGGCGCCTTCATCTGTTCAAGGTGCCTTACACTGTTCACCAAGGCGACTTGAACAGCTTCTCGCAGCCAGCTCCTTGCCTTGCACCCGAGGCGCCTCCAAGCTCCATGAAGGCGCCTCGGACACTGTTCATCCGAGGCTTTAGGTTGCTCCTTTGCCCCTGCAAGATACGTTAGTCCCAAACACTACCCTGCAACACAAAGTTAGCACCTAATGCAATAAATGTGATAAGTGAAGTATAGACAGTCTCCGGACTGTCCGAGTCTGACTTCGGGTTTCCGACCGGAAACCCTAGGTCGACCCGACGCCTACTGTTCCCTCTACGGGGAATGCGTCCTCACCTACTCCCCTCAGGAGAGATTACCTGTTGCCAGTCCGGTCCTCCAGACCGACTGGACTTTCTGCCTAGGGTTACCACCCCCTAGGACCTAGGGTTACCGCCCCCTAGGGTTTTTCTCCACCTAGGGTTACCACCCCCTAGGACCTAAGGTTGCCGCCCCTTAGGGTTTTCCTCCACCTAGGGTTACCGCCCCCTAGGACCTAAGGTTGCCGCCCCTTAGGATTTTCCTTCACCTAGGGTTACCACCCCCTAGGACCTAAGGTTACCCCCCCTTAGGATTTTCCTTCACCTAGGGTTACCACCCCCTAGGACCTAAGGTTACCCCCCCTTAGGATTTTCCCTTGCCTAACCGCAGTTAGGACTTTCCTGAAACCTTATTTAACCACGTTAGATAACAAGGAGTCTTAACTTTGAATCCCTTTGCCATTATCAAAACTGAGGTTCGATCGTCGGATGCTTACTGCACCAACAATCTCCCCCTTTTTTATTATGCAACCGAAATTCAAAGTTAAGTAAAAATGCAATAAAGATATGCATAAATAAGCACAGGCATAAAGCATAGGCACAATCACAAATTCACAACAAAATTTTTGTTTTAATTTATAATATTCTTTGAATTTCTTCCTATTCTCCCCCTTTGCCATATATCAAAATACACAAGAGAGTGAAGAAAATCTGGGCCTTAGCTTAACTTTCAAAGATAATTTTTAATCTTATCTTCCAATCTTTTAATTTACTTTTGATAAACACTTAGTTTTTCTTGTAAGACTTTTAGATAGGTGAAATCATAATTTTGAATGCAAAATTCTTCCTTTAGTTTGAGAGATACTCTTAGCTGAGATAAAGTTATTTTGTCTTTAAACAAATTTTTGTACTTAGCTAAATCTCTTTTTTTTTGTTTTAAACACTTTAAAAAGTACTTAGCTAAAAAATATTTAGCTATATTTGAAAATACTTAGCTATGTTTTCAGCATAAAAATGATTGCGTTGAGAAAATATCTTGCCAAGTAGCTAAGTTTAGAAAATAATTTAACTAAGTTTAGTTAGAGAAAACTTAATTAAGTACTCATCTTTGAAAACATTTAGCTTATAGAGGAGTTATAATTTAAAAGTCAGGTCATAAATAATTTTAATTTTAAAGCTAAGTTAAAAATAGCTTGAATTTTCGAAGATATGCCAAAAATAGTTTTTAATTTTAAGGTCAAGTCAAAATTTTTAAAGAAAAACTAATTTTAAAACCGACTCAAAATCACTCCCCCTTAATTAATGCCTTAATAAATTTTTGAGTTCAGGAGTTCAAGTATGAGGTTAAATAGATTTTAAGTTGTCCAGATTGTTTTGTTCAGGTATCAGAGCCCTAAAGTATGAGCATGCTCAAACTTCAAATCTCCATTTCCTTCAAGGCTAATTCCATATTCTTGTAAGTCTAGTAAATTTCGGGGAGCAAGATTTTCAAGTTAGTTTTTAAGTATTTTTCAAAGGTTTTTGAATAAATTTTTCAAGGATTTTTCAAAGGTTTTTGAATAAGTTTTCCAACTATTTTTCAAAGGATTTTGAAATATTTTTCAAAGGATTTTGAAATAAGTTTTTCAAATATTTTTCAAAGGATTTTGAAATAAGTTTTTCAAATATTTTTCAAAGGATTTTGAAATAAGTTTTTCAAATATTTTCAAAAGATTTTTAAATAATTTTGAAAGCGATTTTGAAAAGATTTTTAAATAATTTTGAAAGAGATTTTGAAAAGATTTTTAAAAGATTTTTTAAATAATTTTGAAAAAGATTTTGAAAAGATTTTTTAAACAATTTTGAAATTAATTTTAAAAAGATTTTTTAAACAATTTTGAAATTAATTTTGAAAAGATTTTTTAAACAATTATGAAATTAATTTTGAAAAGATTTTTTAAACAATTTTGAAATTAATTTTGAAAAGATTTTTAAAAGAATTTTTTAAATAATTTTGAAAAAGATTTTGAAAAGATTTTTAAATAATTTTGAAAAATATTTTGAAAAGATTTTTAAATAATTTTGAAAAAGATTTTGAAAAGATTTTTTAAACAATTTTGAAATTAATTTTGAAAAGATTTTTTAAACAATTTTGAAATTAATTTTGAAAAGATTTTTTAAAAAATTTTAAATTAATTTTGAAAAGATTTTTAAATAATTTTGAAATTAATTTTGAAAAGATTTTTAAATAATTTTGAAATTAATTTTGAAAAGATTTTTTAAACAATTTTGAAATTAATTTTGAAATTGATTTTGAAAAGATTTTTAAAAGACTTTTTTAAATAATTTTGAAAAAGATTTTGAAAAGATTTTTAAATAATTTTGAAAAAGATTTTGAAAAGATTTTTAAATAATTTTTAAAAAGATTTTGAAAAGATTTTTAAATAATTTTGAAATTGATTTTGAAAATATTTTTAAAAGAATTTTTTAAATAATTTTGAAATTAATTTTGAAAAGATTTTTAAATAATTTTGAAATTAATTTTGAAAAGATTTAAATAATTTTGAAATTGATTTTGAAAAGATTTTTAAACAATTTTGAAATTAATTTTGAAATTGATTTTTTAATTTTAAGTTTCTTAGTCATCTCACCCGATCTAAGTTTTCAATCAGGTAATCCTATAATTGTTGTGAGATGAATTGAGGTTCAATTTAAGGGTTTGTTTAAACTTTGTGTTTGATTCAGGTTTAGTTTTGGGTTCAACAAGTAAGCATTCTTTGGATAAACTTCTGGGCTATGGTGAGTCATAAGGAACTCATTAAAGTAACCATGCCTTCGAGGTTTTCCAAATAGTCCTACCCATTGAACTTAATACTAAACCTTGGTCTAACTAGTTAGGATCCATTTAAGGGTAGCTTCGGTCAGTTCCACTTGGCCAAATGCACCAGGTCGAAGCCATATCTTCCTAGACATGCGATGCCCAAGCTTCCCTAACGTACTATCATCCAAAAACTTCACCAGTACTGTGGGTCAAGTTAAACCTAGCCCATTTTATCTAACCTTAATTACCCTGCCGGGTAATTTATTCTTGCTTTACCCTATTCCGGGTAAATTAGGTTCAGTTACCCTGTCGGGTAGTTCAGTTGGAGGTGCCAGCTAGTTTGGATCCTCCATCTACTTTTCATAATTTCGAATTTAATTTAATTTAATTTCGAATTTGACTTTTAAGAATTTGATTTTTAATTTTAGGTTTCGAATTTTAAATTAAGAATTTGATTTTTAATTTTAGGTTTTTAATTTTATTTTGAATTTTAAATCAAGATCATTTTTCTTCTAGCTCCCCCTGGATCACGGCCTCGATATGGTCTATCGAGGTAGTATATATGATCCTTAGGGACCCAGTATTGACCAAGTCCAACTTGATTGATCAATTTGGACTTGGGGACCCATGCTTGGACTGATTTACTACTTTGTTTGTTTATTAAGGATAAGTAAGATTTAAATTTACTTTTATATCCTAGTCCAGTTCTATTGTAAATGGCCCTTTGTGTCCCAAGAATTAGATCCAAATTCTTGGAGCCCAGAGAGAACTTTTCTAAAGTGATTTTTAAATCATTTAACTGATTTTTCAGATTTGAATTTTCTTTCTCAAGTTGTTGTACTTGAGTTGAATCTTCAGTTAAAGATTTTGAGTTAGTTACTCCTTTAAGAATGGTTATTTCTTTTAAAAGTGACTTAATTTTCAAATTTGACTTGGCTAATTTGCGAAGTAAATAATTGACTAAATTATTAAGCCTAGGAATACTTACAGTGGAGTCTGGCCCTTCGGAAATGGATGCGGATCCGTGGCTTTGCTCGGAGTCGGCTTCTGTCTCGGATTCGCTGATCTGGTCCCGGGCCATCAATGCGAGTAGACTCGTTTGGTCGAGTTCGTCGTCTTCGTCCTCCGAAGAGGATTCGTCCCAGGTTGCCTTTAGGACTTTCCTTCTTCTTTGCTTCTTGGCTTCTTTTTGATTTGGGCAGTTGGCTTTTATATGCCCCTTTTGGTTGCACCCGTAGCAGGTGACTTCGAACTTCGTCTTTGAGTTCTGTTGAGCCTCCTTGGATTGAACTGCCTTCTTCAGATCTTTCTTGTTGAAGCCCTTCTTCTTCTTGTATAGTTTCTTTACAAGATTCACAAATTCGCTGGCCAGTTCATCTTCCGAATCTTCTGAATCGGGTTCGTCTTCTGATTCCGATTCAACTTTTCGCCGTCCTCTTGATTCCCTTATTCGACTTGTACCTGCAACCAAAGCAATGCTCTTCTCGGATGGCTGTGCATTAGTCTATTCATGGAGTTCAAATTCACTAAATAATTCATCTAATTTTAAGGAAGACAAATCCTTAGAGACTTTGTAGGCATCTACCATTGATGCCCACAATGAACTCCTAGGAAATGAGTTAAGAGCATACCTTATTATATCTCTGTTTTCTACTTTCTGCCTGATTCCATGAATGGAATTCAAGATATCTTGAATTCGAGCGTGTAAAGAACTTGCCGTCTCGCCTTCCTGCATTTTCAAATTATATAATTTATTAAGTAACAAATCATGCTTACTTACCTTGGTTTCCGAGGTGCCCTCGTGTAGTTCGATTAGTTTCTCCCATAGTTCTTTTGCGGAGGAGAATGGACCGACTCTGTTGAGCTCTTCTTTGGTAAGACCACATTGGATGGTGCAGGTGGCTTTTGCGTCAGCTTCCACCTTTTTGATAAATGCTGGCTCCCAATTTTCACAGGGTGTAGGCTTACCGTCGGTACCATTTGACTGTTTTGATGATCATCCAGGTATCAAACTGGATCTTCAGATATATCTCCATTCGCCCCTTCCAATACCCGAAGTCTTCTCCGGAAAATAGTGGGGGACGAACGGTGCTATATCCTTCTTGTTGGGCCATTTTAGATCTAAAAGAAAAAAACAACAAAATCTATTCCAAGACTGAGTCTTGGATTAGTAGTGCGAGAGAAAGAAAAAAAACGAGCCCAAGTGGAATTGACCAACTTTGAGCAATACCGATTCGTGAAAAGCAATTAGAATATAGCTATGAAGCTAAATTCTGATCAACTCCGAACAAAATACCACGACAAAAAAATGTTTTAAATGGTGGTTGCACCAAATTAAAACAACCCCGCTCTGATACCAATTGTTGGATCGAGACGCGCTAGAGGGGGGGTGAATAGCGCTCGTGGCTATTTCTTTTTCAAATCGGAAAACTATCGGAGTTTAAAAACACGCAGCGGAATAAAGAACAAACACACACAGAGAGACACGAGAGATTTTACTTCGTTCGGAGCCTAAGGCGACTCCTACTCGAAGGCCCGCGATCCTTGATCGCTTTCCGTGGGCAACAACTATAAGCTCGTAAAATGTACAATAAGATATTACAATTGAAAGAACTAAAACAAATTATACCGACAACAATAAAGTAGCAGAATCTGAAGCTCCGGGTTGTCGGGGACTTGTAACAGCACTTCTGGGCGTTTCTAGAGCAGCTTGTAGCGTAAGGATTGCTTGGAGTTCGTTGTAGAGAGCTGCTGGTCGAAACCCCTTATAAAGGGTGTTCAAGGCGCCTTCTACTGTTCACCAAGGCGCCTTGAATGGCCGAGTCAGCCGCGGAGATAAGGGGCGAACTGGTTGAACCTTATCACAGATTCAAGGCGCCTTCCACTGTTCACAGGGCGCCTTACACTGTTCACCAAGGCGCCTTGAACAGCTTCTCGCAGCCAGCTCCTTGCCTTGCACCCGAGGCGCCTCCAAGCTCCATGAAGGCGCCTCGGACACTGTTCATCCGAGGCTTTAGGTTGCTCCTTTGCCCCTGCAAGATACGTTAGTCCCAAACACTACCCTGCAACACAAAGTTAGCACCTAATGCAATAAATGTGATAAGTGAAGTATAGACAGTCTCCGGACTGTCCGAGTCTGACTTCGGGTTTCCGACCGGAAACCCTAGGTCGACCCGACGCCTACTGTTCCCTCTGCTTTACCTGATGCCAGTCCGGTCCTCCAGACCGACTGGACTTTCCGCCTAGGGTTACCACCCCCTAGGACCTAGGGTTACCGCCCCCTAGGGTTTTTCTCCACCTAGGGTTACCACCCCCTAGGACCTAAGGTTGCCGCCCCTTAGGGTTTTCCTCCACCTAGGGTTACCGCCCCCTAGGACCTAAGGTTGCCGCCCCTTAGGATTTTCCTTCACCTAGGGTTACCACCCCCTAGGACCTAAGGTTACCCCCCCTTAGGATTTTCCTTCACCTAGGGTTACCACCCCCTAGGACCTAAGGTTACCCCCCCTTAGGATTTTCCCTTGCCTAACCGCAGTTAGGACTTTCCTGAAACCTTATTTAACCACGTTAGATAACAAGGAGTCTTAACTTTGAATCCCTTTGCCATTATCAAAACTGAGGTTCGATCGTCGGATGCTTACTGCACCAACAATCTCCCCCTTTTTGATTATGGCAACCGAAATTCAAAGTTAAGTAAAAATGCAATAAAGATATGCATAAATAAGCACAGGCATAAAGCATAGGCACAATCACAAATTCACAACAAAATTTTTGTTTTAATTTATAATATTCTTTGAATTTCTTCCTATTCTCCCCCTTTGCCATATATCAAAATACCCAAGAGAGTGAAGAAAATCTGGGCCTTAGCTTAACTTTCAAAGATAATTTTTAATCTTATCTTCCAATCTTTTAATTTACTTTTGATAAACACTTAGTTTTTCTTGTAAGACTTTTAGATAGGTGAAATCATAATTTTGAATGCAAAATTCTTCCTTTAGTTTGAGAGATACTCTTAGCTGAGATAAAGTTATTTTGTCTTTAAACAAATTTTTGTACTTAGCTAAATCTCTTTTTTTTTTGTGTTTTAAACACTTTAAAAAGTACTTAGCTAAAAAATAGTTAGCTATATTTGAAAATACTTAGCTATGTTTTCAGCATAAAAATGATTGCGTTGAGAAAATATCTTGCCAAGTAGCTAAGTTTAGAAAATAATTTAACTAAGTTTAGTTAGAGAAAACTTAATTAAGTACTCATCTTTGAAAACATTTAGCTTATAGAGGAGTTATAATTTAAAAGTCAGGTCATAAATAATTTTAATTTTAAAGCTAAGTTAAAAATAGCTTGAATTTTTGAAGATATGCCAAAAATAGTTTTTAATTTTAAGGTCAAGTCAAAATTTTTAAAGAAAAACTAATTTTAAAACCGACTCAAAATCACTCCCCCTTAATTAATGCCTTAATAAATTTTTGAGTTCAGGAGTTCAAGTATGAGGTTAAATAGATTTTAAGTTGTCCAGATTGTTTTGTTCAGGTATCAGAGCCCTAAAGTATGAGCATGCTCAAACTTCAAATCTCCATTTCCTTCAAGGCTAATTCCATATTCTTGTAAGTCTAGTAAATTTAGGGGAGCAAGATTTTCAAGTTAGTTTTTAAGTATTTTTCAAAGGTTTTTGAATAAATTTTTCAAGGATTTTTCAAAGGTTTTTGAATAAGTTTTCCAACTATTTTTCAAAGGATTTTGAAATATTTTTCAAAGGATTTTGAAATAAGTTTTTCAAATATTTTTCAAAGGATTTTGAAATAAGTTTTTCAAATATTTTCAAAAGATTTTTAAATAATTTTGAAAGTGATTTTGAAAAGATTTTTAAATAATTTTGAAAAGATTTTTAAAAGATTTTTTAAATAATTTTGAAAAAGATTTTGAAAGGATTTTTTAAACAATTTTGAAATTAATTTTGAAAAGATTTTTTAAACAATTTTGAAATTAATTTTGAAAAGATTTTTAAAAGAATTTTTTAAATAATTTTGAAAAGATTTTTAAATAATTTTGAAAAAGATTTTGAAAAGATTTTTAAATAATTTTGAAATTAATTTTGAAAAGATTTTTAAATAATTTTGAAATTAATTTTGAAAATATTTTTTAAATAATTTTGAAAAAGATTTTGAAAAGATTTTTAAATAATTTTGAAATTAATTTTAAAAAGATTTTTAAATAATTTTGAAATTAATTTTGAAAAGATTTTTTAAACAATTTTGAAATTAACTTTGAAATTGATTTTGAAAAGATTTTTAAAAGACTTTTTAAATAATTTTGAAAAGATTTTGAAAAGATTTTAAATAATTTTGAAAAGATTTTGAAAAGATTTTAAATAATTTTTAAAAGATTTTGAAAAGATTTTAAATAATTTTGAAATTGATTTTGAAAATATTTTTAAAAGAATTTTTTAAATAATTTTGAAATTAATTTTGAAAAGATTTTTAAATAATTTTGAAATTAATTTTGAAAAGATTTAAATAATTTTGAAATTGATTTTGAAAAGATTTTTAAACAATTTTGAAATTAATTTTGAAATTGATTTTTTAATTTTAAGTTTCTTAGTCATCTCACCCGATCTAAGTTTTCAATCAGGTAATCCTATAATTGTTGTGAGATGAATTGAGGTTCAATTTAAGGGTTTGTTTAAACTTTGTGTTAGATTCAGGTTTAGTTTTGGGTTCAACAAGTAAGCATTCTTTGGATAAACTTCTGGGCTATGGTGAGTCATAAGGAACTCATTAAAGTAACCATGCCTTCGAGGTTTTCCAAATAGTCCTACCCATTGAACTTAATACTAAACCTTGGTCTAACTAGTTAGGATCCATTTAAGGGTAGCTTCGGTCAGTTCCACTTGGCCAAATGCACCAGGTCGAAGCCATATCTTCCTAGACATGCGATGCCCAAGCTTCCCTAACGTACTATCATCCAAAAACTTCACCAGTACTGTGGGTCAAGTTAAACCTAGCCCATTTTATCTAACCTTAATTACCCTGCCGGGTAATTTATTCTTGCTTTACCCTATTCTGGGTAAATTAAGTTCAGTTACCCTGTCGGGTAGTTCAGTTGGAGGTGCCAGCTAGTTTGGATCCTCCATCTACTTTTCATAATTTCGAATTTAATTTAATTTAATTTCGAATTTGACTTTTAAGAATTTGATTTTTAATTTTAGGTTTCGAATTTTAAATTAAGAATTTGATTTTTAATTTTAGGTTTTTAATTTTATTTTGAATTTTAAATCAAGATCATTTTTCTTCTAGCTCCCCCTGGATCACGGCCTCGATATGGTCTATCGAGGTAGTATATATGATCCTTAGGGACCCAGTATTGACCAAGTCCAACTTGATTGATCAATTTGGACTTGGGGACCCATGCTTGGACTGATTTACTACTTTGTTTGTTTATTAAGGATAAGTAAGATTTAAATTTACTTTTATATCCTAGTCCAGTTCTATTGTAAATGGCCCTTTGTGTCCCAAGAATTAGATCCAAATTCTTGGAGCCCAGAGAGAACTTTTCTAAAGTGATTTTTAAATCATTTAACTGATTTTTCAGATTTGAATTTTCTTTCTCAAGTTGTTGTACTTGAGTTGAATCTTCAGTTAAAGATTTTGAGTTAGTTACTCCTTTAAGAATGGTTATTTCTTTTAAAAGTGACTTAATTTTCAAATTTGACTTGGCTAATTTGCGAAGTAAATAATTGACTAAATTATTAAGCCTAGGAATACTTACAGTGGAGTCTGGCCCTTCGGAAATGGATGCGGATCCGTGGCTTTGCTCGGAGTCGGCTTCTGACTCGCTCTCGGATTCGCTGATCTGGTCCCGGGCCATCAATGCGAGTAGACTCGTTTGGTCGAGTTCGTCGTCTTCGTCCTCCGAAGAGGATTCGTCCCAGGTTGCCTTTAGGACTTTCCTTCTTCTTTGCTTCTTGGCTTCTTTTTGATTTGGGCAGTTGGCTTTTATATGCCCCTTTTGGTTGCACCCGTAGCAGGTGACTTCGAACTTCGTCTTTGAGTTCTGTTGAGCCTCCTTGGATTGAACTGCCTTCTTCAGATCTTTCTTGTTGAAGCCCTTCTTCTTCTTGTATAGTTTCTTTACAAGATTCACAAATTCGCTGGCCAGTTCATCTTCCGAATCTTCTGAATCGGGTTCGTCTTCTGATTCCGATTCAACTTTTCGCCGTCCTCTTGATTCCCTTATTCGACTTGTACCTGCAACCAAAGCAATGCTCTTCTCGGATGGCTGTGCATTAGTCTATTCATGGAGTTCAAATTCACTAAATAATTCATCTAATTTTAAGGAAGACAAATCCTTAGAGACTTTGTAGGCATCTACCATTGATGCCCACAATGAACTCCTAGGAAATGAGTTAAGAGCATACCTTATTATATCTCTGTTTTCTACTTTCTGCCTGATTCCATGAATGGAATTCAAGATATCTTGAATTCGAGCGTGTAAAGAACTTGCCGTCTCGCCTTCCTGCATTTTCAAATTATATAATTTATTAAGTAACAAATCATGCTTACTTACCTTGGTTTCCGAGGTGCCCTCGTGTAGTTCGATTAGTTTCTCCCATAGTTCTTTTGCGGAGGAGAATGGACCGACTCTGTTGAGCTCTTCTTTGGTAAGACCACATTGGATGGTGCAGGTGGCTTTTGCGTCAGCTTCCACCTTTTTGATAAATGCTGGCTCCCAATTTTCACAGGGTGTAGGCTTACCGTCGGTACCAGTTGGCAGTTCCAGTCCTGTTTTGATGATCATCCAGGTATCAAACTGGATCTTCAGATATATCTCCATTCGCCCCTTCCAATACCCGAAGTCTTCTCCGGAAAATAGTGGGGGACGAACGGTGCTATATCCTTCTTGTTGGGCCATTTTAGATCTAAAAGAAAAAAACAACAAAATCTATTCCAAGACTGAGTCTTGGATTAGTAGTGCGAGAGAAAGAAAAAAAACGAGCCCAAGTGGAATTGACCAACTTTGAGCAATACCGATTCGTGAAAAGCAATTAGAATATAGCTATGAAGCTAAATTCTGATCAACTCCGAACAAAATACCACGACAAAAAAATGTTTTAAATGGTGGTTGCACCAAATTAAAACAACCCCGCTCTGATACCAATTGTTGGATCGAGACGCGCTAGAGGGGGGGGTGAATAGCGCTCGTGGCTATTTCTTTTTCAAATCGGAAAACTATCGGAGTTTAAAAACACGCAGCGGAATAAAGAACAAACACACACAGAGAGACACGAGAGATTTTACTTCGTTCGGAGCCTAAGGCGACTCCTACTCGAAGGCCCGCGATCCTTGATCGCTTTCCGTGGGCAACAACTATAAGCTCGTAAAATGTACAATAAGATATTACAATTGAAAGAACTAAAACAAATTATACCGACAACAATAAAGTAGCAGAATCTGAAGCTCCGGGTTGTCGGGGACTTGTAACAGCACTTCTGGGCGTTTCTAGAGCAGCTTGTAGCGTAAGGATTGCTTGGAGTTCGTTGTAGAGAGCTGCTGGTCGAAACCCCTTATAAAGGGTGTTCAAGGCGCCTTCTACTGTTCACCAAGGCGCCTTGAATGGCCGAGTCAGCCGCGGAGATAAGGGGCGAACTGGTTGAACCTTATCACAGATTCAAGGCACCTTCCACTGTTCACAGGGCGCCTTCATCTGTTCAAGGTGCCTTACACTGTTCACCAAGGCGCCTTGAACAGCTTCTCGCAGCCAGCTCCTTGCCTTGCACCCGAGGCGCCTCCAAGCTCCATGAAGGCGCCTCGGACACTGTTCATCCGAGGCTTTAGGTTGCTCCTTTGCCCTTGCAAGATACGTTAGTCCCAAACACTACCCTGCAACACAAAGTTAGCACCTAATGCAATAAATGTGATAAGTGAAGTATAGACAGTCTCCGGACTGTCCGAGTCTGACTTCGGGTTTCCGACCGGAAACCCTAGGTCGACCCGACGCCTACTGTTCCCTCTACGGGGAATGCGTCCTCACCTACTCCCCTCAGGAGAGATTACCTGTTGCCAGTCCGGTCCTCCAGACCGACTGGACTTTCTGCCTAGGGTTACCACCCCTAGGACCTCGGGTTCCCGCCCTTAGGGTTTTTCTCCACCTAGGGTTACCACCCCCTAGGACCTAAGGTTACCGCCCCCTAGGGTTTTCCTCCACCTAGGGTTACCACCCCCTAGGACCTAAGGTTGCCGCCCCTTAGGATTTTCCTTCACCTAGGGTTACCACCCCCTAGGACCTAAGGTTACCCCCCCTTAGGATTTTCCTTCACCTAGGGTTACCACCCCCTAGGACCTAAGGTTACCCCCCCTTAGGATTTTCCCTTGCCTAACCGCAGTTAGGACTTTCCTGAAACCTTATTTAACCACGTTAGATAACAAGGAGTCTTAACTTTGAATCCCTTTGCCATTATCAAAACTGAGGTTCGATCGTCGGATGCTTACTGCACCAACAATCTCCCCCTTTTTTATTATGGCAACCGAAATTCAAAGTTAAGTAAAAATGCAATAAAGATATGCATAAATAAGCACAGGCATAAAGCATAGGCACAATCACAAATTCACAACAAAATTTTTGTTTTAATTTATAATATTCTTTGAATTTCTTCCTATTCTCCCCCTTTGCCATATATCAAAATACCCAAGAGAGTGAAGAAAATCTGGGCCTTAGCTTAACTTTCAAAGATAATTTTTAATCTTATCTTCCAATCTTTTAATTTACTTTTGATAAACACTTAGTTTTTCTTGTAAGACTTTTAGATAGGTGAAATCATAATTTTGAATGCAAAATTCTTCCTTTAGTTTGAGAGATACTCTTAGCTGAGATAAAGTTATTTTGTCTTTAAACAAATTTTTGTACTTAGCTAAATCTCTTTTTTTTTGTTTTAAACACTTTAAAAAGTACTTAGCTAAAAAATAGTTAGCTATATTTGAAAATACTTAGCTATGTTTTCAGCATAAAAATGATTGCGTTGAGAAAATATCTTGCCAAGTAGCTAAGTTTAGAAAATAATTTAACTAAGTTTAGTTAGAGAAAACTTAATTAAGTACTCATCTTTGAAAACATTTAGCTTATAGAGGAGTTATAATTTAAAAGTCAGGTCATAAATAATTTTAATTTTAAAGCTAAGTTAAAAATAGCTTGAATTTTTGAAGATATGCCAAAAATAGTTTTTAATTTTAAGGTCAAGTCAAAATTTTTAAAGGAAAACTAATTTTAAAACCGACTCAAAATCACTCCCCCTTAATTAATGCCTTAATAAATTTTTGAGTTCAGGAGTTCAAGTATGAGGTTAAATAGATTTTAAGTTGTCCAGATTGTTTTGTTCAGGTATCAGAGCCCTAAAGTATGAGCATGCTCAAACTTCAAATCTCCATTTCCTTCAAGGCTAATTCCATATTCTTGTAAGTCTAGTAAATTTCGGGAAGCAAGATTTTCAAGTTAGTTTTTAAGTATTTTTCAAAGGTTTTTGAATAAATTTTTCAAGGATTTTTCAAAGGTTTTTGAATAAGTTTTCCAACTATTTTTCAAAGGATTTTGAAATATTTTTCAAAGGATTTTGAAATAAGTTTTTCAAATATTTTTCAAAGGATTTTGAAATAAGTTTTTCAAATATTTTCAAAAGATTTTTAAATAATTTTGAAAGTGATTTTGAAAAGATTTTTAAATAATTTTGAAAAGATTTTTAAAAGATTTTTTAAATAATTTTGAAAAAGATTTTGAAAAGATTTTTTAAACAATTTTGAAATTAATTTTAAAAAGATTTTTTAAACAATTTTGAAATTAATTTTGAAAAGATTTTTAAAAGAATTTTTTAAATAATTTTGAAAAAGATTTTGAAAAGATTTTTAAATAATTTTGAAAAATATTTTGAAAAGATTTTTAAATAATTTTGAAAAAGATTTTGAAAAGATTTTTTAAACAATTTTGAAATTAATTTTGAAAAGATTTTTTAAACAATTTTGAAATTAATTTTGAAAAGATTTTTTAAATAATTTTGAAATTAATTTTGAAAAGATTTTTAAATAATTTTGAAATTAATTTTGAAAAGATTTTTTAAACAATTTTGAAATTAATTTTGAAATTGATTTTGAAAAGATTTTTAAAAGACTTTTTTAAATAATTTTGAAAAAGATTTTGAAAAGATTTTTAAATAATTTTGAAAAAGATTTTGAAAAGATTTTTAAATAATTTTTAAAAAGATTTTGAAAAGATTTTTAAATAATTTTGAAATTGATTTTGAAAATATTTTTAAAAGAATTTTTTAAATAATTTTGAAATTAATTTTGAAAAGATTTTTAAATAATTTTGAAATTAATTTTGAAAAGATTTAAATAATTTTGAAATTGATTTTGAAAAGATTTTTAAACAATTTTGAAATTAATTTTGAAATTGATTTTTTAATTTTAAGTTTCTTAGTCATCTCACCCGATCTAAGTTTTCAATCAGGTAATCCTATAATTGTTGTGAGATGAATTGAGGTTCAATTTAAGGGTTTGTTTAAACTTTGTGTTAGATTCAGGTTTAGTTTTGGGTTCAACAAGTAAGCATTCTTTGGATAAACTTCTGGGCTATGGTGAGTCATAAGGAACTCATTAAAGTAACCATGCCTTCGAGGTTTTCCAAATAGTCCTACCCATTGAACTTAATACTAAACCTTGGTCTAACTAGTTAGGATCCATTTAAGGGTAGCTTCGGTCAGTTCCACTTGGCCAAATGCACCAGGTCGAAGCCATATCTTCCTAGACATGCGATGCCCAAGCTTCCCTAACGTACTATCATCCAAAAACTTCACCAGTACTGTGGGTCAAGTTAAACCTAGCCCATTTTATCTAACCTTAATTACCCTGCCGGGTAATTTATTCTTGCTTTACCCTATTCTGGGTAAATTAAGTTCAGTTACCCTGTCGGGTAGTTCAGTTGGAGGTGCCAGCTAGTTTGGATCCTCCATCTACTTTTCATAATTTCGAATTTAATTTAATTTAATTTCGAATTTGACTTTTAAGAATTTGATTTTTAATTTTAGGTTTCGAATTTTAAATTAAGAATTTGATTTTTAATTTTAGGTTTTTAATTTTATTTTGAATTTTAAATCAAGATCATTTTTCTTCTAGCTCCCCCTGGATCACGGCCTCGATATGGTCTATCGAGGTAGTATATATGATCCTTAGGGACCCAGTATTGACCAAGTCCAACTTGATTGATCAATTTGGACTTGGGGACCCATGCTTGGACTGATTTACTACTTTGTTTGTTTATTAAGGATAAGTAAGATTTAAATTTACTTTTATATCCTAGTCCAGTTCTATTGTAAATGGCCCTTTGTGTCCCAAGAATTAGATCCAAATTCTTGGAGCCCAGAGAGAACTTTTCTAAAGTGATTTTTAAATCATTTAACTGATTTTTCAGATTTGAATTTTCTTTCTCAAGTTGTTGTACTTGAGTTGAATCTTCAGTTAAAGATTTTGAGTTAGTTACTCCTTTAAGAATGGTTATTTCTTTTAAAAGTGACTTAATTTTCAAATTTGACTTGGCTAATTTGCGAAGTAAATAATTGACTAAATTATTAAGCCTAGGAATACTTACAGTGGAGTCTGGCCCTTCGGAAATGGATGCGGATCCGTGGCTTTGCTCGGAGTCGGCTTCTGACTCGCTCTCGGATTCGCTGATCGGTCCCGGGCCATCAATGCGAGTAGACTCGTTTGGTCGAGTTCGTCGTCTTCGTCCTCCGAAGAGGATTCGTCCCAGGTTGCCTTTAGGACTTTCCTTCTTCTTTGCTTCTTGGCTTCTTTTTGATTTGGGCAGTTGGCTTTTATATGCCCCTTTTGGTTGCACCCGTAGCAGGTGACTTCGAACTTCGTCTTTGAGTTCTGTTGAGCCTCCTTGGATTGAACTGCCTTCTTCAGATCTTTCTTGTTGAAGCCCTTCTTCTTCTTGTATAGTTTCTTTACAAGATTCACAAATTCGCTGGCCAGTTCATCTTCTGAATCTTCTGAATCGGGTTCGTCTTCTGATTCCGATTCAACTTTTCGCCGTCCTCTTGATTCCCTTATTCGACTTGTACCTGCAACCAAAGCAATGCTCTTCTCGGATGGCTGTGCATTAGTCTATTCATGGAGTTCAAATTCACTAAATAATTCATCTAATTTTAAGGAAGACAAATCCTTAGAGACTTTGTAGGCATCTACCATTGATGCCCACAATGAACTCCTAGGAAATGAGTTAAGAGCATACCTTATTATATCTCTGTTTTCTACTTTCTGCCTGATTCCATGAATGGAATTCAAGATATCTTGAATTCGAGCGTGTAAAGAACTTGCCGTCTCGCCTTCCTGCATTTTCAAATTATATAATTTATTAAGTAACAAATCATGCTTACTTACCTTGGTTTCCGAGGTGCCCTCGTGTAGTTCGATTAGTTTCTCCCATAGTTCTTTTGCGGAGGAGAATGGACCGACTCTGTTGAGCTCTTCTTTGGTAAGACCACATTGGATGGTGCAGGTGGCTTTTGCGTCAGCTTCCACCTTTTTGATAAATGCTGGCTCCCAATTTTCACAGGGTGTAGGCTTACCGTCGGTACCAGTTGGCAGTTCCAGTCCTGTTTTGATGATCATCCAGGTATCGAATTGGATCTTCAGATATATCTCCATTCGCCCCTTCCAATACCCGAAGTCTTCTCCGGAAAATAGTGGGGGACGAACGGTGCTATATCCTTCTTGTTGGGCCATTTTAGATCTAAAAGAAAAAAAAACAACAAAATCTATTCCAAGACTGAGTCTTGGATTAGTAGTGCGAGAGAAAGAAAAAAAAACGAGCCCAAGTGGAATTGACCAACTTTGAGCAACACCGATTCGTGAAAAGCAATTAGAATATAGCTATGAAGCTAAATTCTGATCAACTCCGAACAAAATACCACGACAAAAAAATGTTTTAAATGGTGGTTGCACCAAATTAAAACAACCCCGCTCTGATACCAATTGTTGGATCGAGACGCGCTAGAGGGGGGGTGAATAGCGCTCGTGGCTATTTCTTTTTCAAATCGGAAAACTATCGGAGTTTAAAAACACGCAGCGGAATAAAGAACAAACACACACAGAGAGACACGAGAGATTTTACTTCGTTCGGAGCCTAAGGCGACTCCTACTCGAAGGCCCGCGATCCTTGATCGCTTTCCGTGGGCAACAACTATAAGCTCGTAAAATGTACAATAAGATATTACAATTGAAAGAACTAAAACAAATTATACCGACAACAATAAAGTAGCAGAATCTGAAGCTCCGGGTTGTCGGGGACTTGTAACAGCACTTCTGGGCGTTTCTAGAGCAGCTTGTAGCGTAAGGATTGCTTGGAGTTCGTTGTAGAGAGCTGCTGGTCGAAACCCCTTATAAAGGGTGTTCAAGGCGCCTTCTACTGTTCACCAAGGCGCCTTGAATGGCCGAGTCAGCCGCGGAGATAAGGGGCGAACTGGTTGAACCTTATCACAGATTCAAGGCACCTTCCACTGTTCACAGGGCGCCTTCATATGTTCAAGGTGCCTTACACTGTTCACCAAGGCGCCTTGAACAGCTTCTCGCAGCCAGCTCCTTGCCTTGCACCCGAGGCGCCTCCAAGCTCCATGAAGGCGCCTCGGACACTGTTCATCCGAGGCTTTAGGTTGCTCCTTTGCCCCTGCAAGATACGTTAGTCCCAAACACTACCCTGCAACACAAAGTTAGCACCTAATGCAATAAATGTGATAAGTGAAGTATAGACAGTCTCCGGACTGTCCGAGTCTGACTTCGGAAACCCTAGGTCGACCCGACGCCTACTGTTCCCTCTACGGGGAACGCGTCCTCACCTACTCCCCTCAGGAGAGATTACCTGTTGCCAGTCCGGTCCTCCAGACCGACTGGACTTTCTGCCTAGGGTTACCACCCCCTAGGACCTAGGGTTACCGCCCCCTAGGGTTTTTCTCCACCTAGGGTTACCACCCCCTAGGACCTAAGGTTGCCGCCCCTTAGGGTTTTCCTCCACCTAGGGTTACCGCCCCCTAGGACCTAAGGTTGCCGCCCCTTAGGATTTTCCTTCACCTAGGGTTACCACCCCCTAGGACCTAAGGTTACCCCCCCTTAGGATTTTCCTTCACCTAGGGTTACCACCCCCTAGGACCTAAGGTTACCCCCCCTTAGGATTTTCCCTTGCCTAACCGCAGTTAGGACTTTCCTGAAACCTTATTTAACCACGTTAGATAACAAGGAGTCTTAACTTTGAATCCCTTTGCCATTATCAAAACTGAGGTTCGATCGTCGGATGCTTACTGCACCAACAATCTCCCCCTTTTTTATTATGGCAACCGAAATTCAAAGTTAAGTAAAAATGCAATAAAGATATGCATAAATAAGCACAGGCATAAAGCATAGGCACAATCACAAATTCACAACAAAATTTTTGTTTTAATTTATAATATTCTTTGAATTTCTTCCTATTCTCCCCCTTTGCCATATATCAAAATACCCAAGAGAGTGAAGAAAATCTGGGCCTTAGCTTAACTTTCAAAGATAATTTTTAATCTTATCTTCCAATCTTTTAATTTACTTTTGATAAACACTTAGTTTTTCTTGTAAGACTTTTAGATAGGTGAAATCATAATTTTGAATGCAAAATTCTTCCTTTAGTTTGAGAGATACTCTTAGCTGAGATAAAGTTATTTTGTCTTTAAACAAATTTTTGTACTTAGCTAAATCTCTTTTTTTTGTTTTAAACACTTTAAAAAGTACTTAGCTAAAAAATAGTTAGCTATATTTGAAAATACTTAGCTATGTTTTCAAAAAATGATTGCGTTGAGAAAATATCTTGCCAAGTAGCTAAGTTTAGAAAATAATTTAACTAAGTTTAGTTAGAGAAAACTTAATTAAGTACTCAGCTTTGAAAACATTTAGCTTATAGAGGAGTTATAATTTAAAAGTCAGGTCATAAATAATTTTAATTTTAAAGCTAAGTTAAAAATAGCTTGAATTTTTGAAGATATGCCAAAAATAGTTTTTAATTTTAAGGTCAAGTCAAAATTTTTAAAGAAAAACTAATTTTAAAACCGACTCAAAATCACTCCCCCTTAATTAATGCCTTAATAAATTTTTGAGTTCAGCAGTTCAAGTATGAGGTTAAATAGATTTTAAGTTGTCCAGATTGTTTTGTTCAGGTATCAGAGCCCTAAAGTATGAGCATGCTCAAACTTCAAATCTCCATTTCCTTCAAGGCTAATTCCATATTCTTGTAAGTCTAGTAAATTTCGGGGAGCAAGATTTTCAAGTTAGTTTTTAAGTATTTTTCAAAGGTTTTTGAATAAATTTTTCAAGGATTTTTCAAAGGTTTTTGAATAAGTTTTCCAACTATTTTTCAAAGGATTTTGAAATATTTTTCAAAGGATTTTGAAATAAGTTTTTCAAATATTTTTCAAAGGATTTTGAAATAAGTTTTTCAAATATTTTCAAAAGATTTTTAAATAATTTTGAAAGAGATTTTTAAAAGATTTTTAAATAATTTTGAAAAGCCATTATCAAAATTGAGGTTCGATCGTCGGATGCTTACTGCACCAACATGGCGTACATGATAGATCCTATGGCTGAGGCATAAGGGATCTTATCCATGCGGTCTCTCTCCTCTCTAGAAGAGGGACTTTGAGTCTTCAAAAGACTCACACCATGTGACATCGACAGAAATCCTTTCTTGGAATTCTACATGACAAACCGTAGTAATACTGTGTCAATATATGTACTTTGACTTAGGCCAAGCAATCTTTTAGATCTATCTCTATAGATCTTTATGCCTAGAATACAGGCGGCTTCACCTAAGTACTTCATTGAGAAAAAATTCCCCTGCCAAGTCTTTACAGACTGCAGCAAAGGGATGTCATTTCCAATGAGTAGTATGTCATCCACATACAATACAAGGAAGACAACTGTGTTCCCAACAACCTTCTTGTAGACACAGGGTTCATCTTCATTTTTGATGAAACCAAACTGTTTGATCGCATCATCGAATCGAAGATTCCAACTCTGAGAAGCTTGCTTTAGTCCATAAATGGACTTATACAGCTTGCATACTCTGCCAGCATGCAGTGGATCTACAAAACCCTCAGGTTGTGTAATGTACACATCCTAGAGCAAGTTTCCATTCAGAAATACGGTTTTGACATCCATCTACCAGATCTCATAATCGTGGTATGCTGCAATAGTAAGCATGATCCGAATGGACTTAAACATCGCTACTGGAGAAAAGGTTTCATCATAGTCAATACCATGAATTTGCTTGAAACTTTTAGCTACCAAACGACCCTTATAGGTATGCAAATGTCCATCCATGTCAGTCTTTCTATTAAAGACCCACATACACCCAATGGGTTTGATGCCTTCAGGTGGATCAACCAAAGTCCATACTTGGTTGGTGTACATGGATTCCATCTCGGATCTCATGGCCTCTAGCCATTTCTCAGAATCTGGTCTCATCACAGCTTCCTGATAGGAGTTAGGCTCATTCTCAACGAGCATAATGTCGTCATGGTCAGGCAAGAGAAATGAATATCTCTCAGGCTGACGACGTGTTAGAGTGTATACTAAAAGCCTAGCTTTTGTAAACATTTATTTGTTGAAATAAAAGAATCACATTGGTCAATATTTGTATTTATTTGTTAAATGTATTTGTTCAATTAATTTATATAGTAGATAACATAGAGTGTGGCGTCACACTCAGAAGATCATGTTGTCAGTTCTTTATAAATTATAAACAGTTGCTCATGACTAAGATGGAAAGGAACAAACCATCAGAATAGTCGTAGTGTAATTAAGTATTAGTTTATCTTGACTAATAAATTACACTGATACACTTTAAGTGTATTGAGTAGGATCATTTAGGTATGTTCTTTTTGTACTGACTTAGTAAAAGAACTAGACCTTAGTTATTATGGAAGTGTGTGCTCTTAATCCTAATATAATAACAAGCACATATATTTAATATTTATTTCTTTGACTTATCAAAGGGTGAGGTTTAGCTTGATAAATCAATATGCCCGATAAGTTGGGAAATGATATTACTTATAGTGTGTATTGTTGATTATAGAAGGAATCTGTGTCCTAGTTATCTAGGTTGAGAATGTCCCCAAGAGGAGCTCATAAGGATTGTCATGTTAAACCCTGCAGGTGGACCTAGTCCGACATGACAATAAAGTTGAGTGGTACTACTCTTGGAGCTAGATATTAATTAAGTGAGTTGTCAGTAACTTACTTAATTAGTGGACATTCGTAATCTTAAACACAGGGAGACTAACACACTCATGATAAGAAGGAGCCCATAATGTAATTTGGGATTGGTGCGGTAGTGCGGTAATAACTCTCTAGTGGAATGAGTTATTATCGACGAACTTTAGTTGTGTGTTCGGGGCGAACACGGGATACTCAAGCTCATCGGAAGGCCAAAACCAATTTCTCCTCTAGGTCTCTGTCGTAGCCTCATTATAGCCTCAAGTCCATCCAAATGTAAGGCTCTTCTTGGTGACCAAGAAGGGGGTCGGACCATTGCTTGGTGACCAAGCAATGGCCGGCCACATCCTCTTATAGGGGTCGGCCCTATAGCTTGGTGACCAGGCTTGTAAGGGTCGGCCAAGATTAATTCAAATAGGAGGGGTGTTTTGAATTTTTAAAATCTTCTCTTGGTAGAAAACTATAAGTTTTAAAAGTGAGATTTTAATTTTTAAAATTTTCCTTATTTTGAATTAGGTCACATGTTTTAATAGAGAGTTTAAAAGTTTTAAAACTTTCCTTTTTTAATCATCCTCATGGTTTAAGAAAAAAAAGGGAGATAAGTTTTAAAAATTAAAATTTTCTATCATCATGTTAAAAAAGGAAATTTTATAAGAGAGTTTTTAAATTTTAAAACATGGTTTTAATTTTTAGAAACTTTCCTTTTTTAACTCTAGGAAAGAGAGTTTGTAAAATTTTATAAGAGTTTTTCTCTTGTAAAATTTTTAAAAAATTATTATTCCTTTCCTAAAACATGGTGGCCGGCCACCTTGCTTGGTGCCCAAGCAAGGGGCCGACCAAGTTTAATCCTAAACCAAATAGGATTGATCTCAACCATTGATTGATGATTGATTCAATCAAGAGAAAAGAAAAGGAAAAATAAAAAGGGAAAAGGAAAAACTCTTGGATGATTTTATTTTTTGTAAAAGATTTTTCCTTATTTGCCTTGGGTAAGTAATATAAAAAAAGGGGTGAGGGGGCTTCATGAGACACAACTCTTATTCTTTTGCTTGGGTGATCTCTTGGTGTGGCCGACCCTCTCCCTTCTACCTCTCCCTTTGCTCTCTTCTCCTTGGTGGTGGTGGTGGCCGAATTTTAGAAGAAGAAGGAGGAAGCTTTTGGGTGATGTTCATCTTGGAGGATCGTCGCCCACACGACGTCCAAGGCGAGGCGAGGAATACGGCAGAAGATCTCGAGGTCATTAGCATACAAAGAGAAGGTATAATTAGCAATTGTTTTCCGCATCATGCTAGTTTTTCTCTTTGTAAGAATTCTAAATACAAGAGGCAATTAGATCTAGTTTTTCGAAATAGTTTTTCGAGTTTGTGTTTTCTTATTTTTTGAACTTGTGATTCAATTGTTCCTTTTGGTTAACCTAGAGTTATTTAAGGAAATAAATATTAGCTTTCCTTAAAAGGTTTTGCCTAGGCGGTGGCGGTTGCTCCCATATCCAAGAAGGCCATGTACCTCGCCATGCAGTCTTGGAAGCCAATTTTGGAAATTAATATTTATGGAATTAATAACCTAGGTAGATTTGAATCAATAGTGTTAAGTTCCGCTTGCGATTCAAATCTAAACCATTAAAAACGGATAAGTTAAATTTGGAATCAATGATGTTAAGTTCCGTCTGTGATTCCTTATTTAACTTCTAAAGAACACAATAGGTTATTTAAAGAAAGGTTCGATACTTGTAAAAAAAATTTGTACAGTGGAACCGATACGTTTTCCTAGGATTAACCAACAATTGGTATCAGAGCTAGGGTTTGCCTCTGTGTATTTTTAGAATTCAAATAGGTTATGCACATATCATACATAATTTAGGCAGGAAAATAGTAGGATGTGCTAACTCTTTGGTTGCAGACTCCAACTATTATGGTTTATTGATATTGTGTGTGATTGGACCCTTGGACATGTCAAGGGCATTATTTGTGTGCATGATTGTATATATAAAATACAGCAGGAGCTATATTATTTTTAGAATTTTATTTTTGTTCGATCTAGAATACATGTACATTCACTCGTGGAATATAGGATCGATATATGTAAAATTCTATTTTTGTCGCGGATCGGATTCTTGCGAGGCGAGGTACTTTCGGAGCACCAGAGGTGCAGCGGAATAAGAAGCAAGAAGGATGCGACAACTCGACCCGATGGCGGTGGCTAAAGATGGCAGCAGCTAGGGTTGGAGCATACTGAAGACAAGTGATGGAAAAGGCCATAATAGTTGGAAAATTAATTTCCAAATTTATTACTTTTATTTACTGTGATGTTTATATGCATGTGATGTATGCTAGCATAGGTTAAAATCCTCATTTTTAAATAACTAAGTGGGAGAGGGATTTTAATAAATCCCATGGTCTCCATTACTGGTTTGTAAGTGATGCAACAAGCTTGCGTGTTGGCTCTGAGTGCCTCCCTCCACAACAGATGGGTTTGTTACGGATCACTAGATCAAATTTCCTTTTATGGATGGTTAAAGGAAATTATTTAGGAGCGTGTGATCTTCTCCAACTGAAGGGGCACAATCCTATTTAATGGACTTAGTATCAAGTAATGGTATACACTTAGACGCATTCAATAGTATCCTCCCCAACGGAGTCACTGCTATTGTATTGTGTGACCAAAGTGAAACCAACTATTAATTTTATTTGTCATAAAGTTAGGATGACAAGATAATAAAATTAATAGGTCACACCTTCCTCTTACAAATGTTGAACTTGTATACGTCCACACTAACGTGGCATGCAATATTCACGGTGATTTTGTAACGACCCGACCCTTTGGCCTCTTGGGCGGCCCTTGTGGCGGCCCAACTGGTGGCCCTTATGTCGTCGGCCCATTTGGCGACCTCTCATGTCGTAGACCGACGACCCTTTGGTCGTGCCGTTACTCACTAGGACTTTCCACCCCTGGCCAGTGGATTTTTGCCTCCCCCAGGATTCGAACTCTAAACCTCCAGGCTTAAGTATTAGAGTTTATGAATCCTGGTAACCAAGTGAGATTTTTTTTTTATTGTAACGACCCGACCCTTTGGCCTCTTGGGCGGCCCTTGTGGCGGCCCAACTGGCGGCCCTTATGTCGTCGGCCCATTTGGCGACCTCTCATGTCGTCGACCGACGACCCTTTGGTCGTGCCGTTACTCACTAGGACTTTCCACCCCTGGCCAGTGGATTTTTGCCTCCCCCAGGATTCGAACTCTAAACCTCCAGGCTTAAGTATTAGAGTTTATGAATCCTGGTAACCAAGTGAGATCAGGGCCGCCCAAGAGGCCAAAGGGTCGGGTCGTTACAATAAAAAGGCGCCTTTTTATTGTAACGACCCGACCCTCTTGGCCCATTTGGCGGCCCATTTGGCGACCCTCGGGTCGTCGACCGTCGGCCCTTATGTCGTCGGCCCATTTGGCGACCTCTAATATCGTCGACCGACCCTTGGGCGTGTCGTTACTCACTAGGACTTTCCACCGCTGGCAGTGGCTCCAGGATTCGAACTCTAAACCTCCGGGCTTAAGTACTGGGTTTATGAATCCTGTAACCAAGATCTCACGGTTGCGAGTTCATAAACTCTGTACTTAAGCCCGGAGGTTTAGAGTCTGAGGCAAAACCAACGCAGGTGGAAAATCTGAGTAACGACAAAGGTCGTCGATCGGCGACATGAGGCGCCAAATGGGCCGACATAAAAAGGCCACCCAAGAGGCCAAAGGGTCGGGTTGTTACAATAAAAGGCGCCTTTTATTGTAACGACCGACCCTCTTGCCAATTGGCGGCCCATTTGGTGACCTCTCATGTCGTCGGCCGACCCTTTGGTCGTCCGTTACTCACTAGGACTTTCCACCTGGATTTTTGCCTCCCCGAGTTGAACTCTAAACCTCGGGCTTAAGTATTAGGTTTATGAATCACGGTAACCAAGTGAGATCATCTCACTTGGTTGCGAGATTCATAAACTCTAATACTTAAGCCCGGAGGTTTAGAGTATCCACTGGCCAGGGGTGGAAAGTCCTAGTGAGTAACGGCACGACCAAAGGGTCGTCGGTCGACGACATGAGAGGTCGCCAAATGGGCCGACGACATAAGGGCCGCCACAAGGGCCGCCCAAGAGGCCAAAGGGTCGGGTCGTTACAGATTTGAGGTGTTGGTTAATTTATAATAGTATTGTTTGAGGAATCAATATTATTCTAAATTTAGAGTCTTGACCAAAGTTTATTTTTGTGATTCTTAGGATGACTTTCAATCCACTAGCCATTATACTGAAAGAGAACAAACTTACTGATCCCAACTATATTGATTGGAAAAGAAACCTGGACATTGTTCTTACTGCTGAAAGTTATAAGTTTGTACTAAAGCTGAAACCTGGACGTTGGCGGAACTTCTGACAGAACTACAGGCAGAAGAAGGAATATTTCGTCATAGTTCTCAGATTCACTATGCTGAAAATGGTTCTACTTCCAAGTCGAAAGGCAAGAAGAAGAAGAAACAGGTCTTTTCAGCAAAGAAGGTGAATAAACCTCAGAGTACAGGACAGAAAGCTGGAATGAAGAAGCCGAAGGGCAAGTGCTTCATCTGCAAGCAGTCTGGACATTGAAAAGCGGACTGTCCTCGCAGGAACCAGAACAATAAAGATATATCTCATACTCTAGTAGTTGAAACATGTTTAGCGGTATTATCTACCAACACCTGGTGTGTAGATACGGGAGCCACTGATCATGTCTGTAATTCTTTGCAGGGGTTCCAGGAAACCAGGCGACTATTTGACGGAGAGATAACTGTCTACATGGGCAATACTACTAAGATGGCGGCTGTTGCAGTGGGAGACGTCTACTTATCTTTTGATAGGAATAGAAATTTGATTTTAAGAAATTGTCTTTATATACCCAGTTTTAGAAAGAATTTAATTTCAGTTTCTAAACTGTATTTGGATGGATATTCAGTCTCTTTTAGTAACAATGTCGTTATAAAGAGAAATAAGGTGATTATCTGTTCTGGTGCATTAGTTGGCAATTTATACACTTTAAATCCAATTTCTCCCACAAAGCAAAATATGGAAATTAATAACACATCTTCTAACTCTAATAAGAGAAAAGAACCTTCGGAAATGAACCAAGCATATCTTTGGCATATAAGGCTTGGACATATTAACCTAAGTAGGATTCAAAGGCTTGTAGCCGATGGACTCTTGGGTTCATTAGAGTTGGAAAACTTTCCAACATGCGAATCCTGCTTGGAAGGTAAAATGACCAAGAAACCTTTTAAGGCCAAGGGGTATAGAGCCAAAGATGCGTTAGAACTGGTTCATTCTGATTTGTGTGGTCCTATGTCTATCCAGGCAAGAGGTGGTTATGAATACTTCGTCTCCTCTATAGACGATTATTCAAGATACGGATACATTTACCCGATGCGCCGTAAGTCTAAATGCTTTGACAAGTTCAAAGAATATAGGGCTGATGTGGAGAAACATCTTGGTAAAAGTATCAAGACACTACGGTCTGACCGTGGTGGCGAATACCTCTTTGGAGAGTTTAGGAATTACTTATCAGAAGTCGGGATTCAATCCCAATTGACTGCACTTGGTACACCCCAGCAGAATGGTGTGGCAGAACGAAGGAATAAGACTCTTATGGAAATGGTTAGATAGATGATGAGTTATTCAGAATTACCAAATTCATTTTGGGGATATGCTTTAGAAACAGCAGTGTACATTCTGAATATGGTACCTTCTAAAATAGTTCCTTCTACTCCCATGGAATTATGGAATGAGCGTAAGCCTAGTCTGAATCATATCCTGATATGGGGTAGTCCAGCACATGTGCTGAAGGGAGATACTGATAAGTTGGAATCACGTACAGAAGTTTGTCTGTTTGTGGGATATCCAAAGGGAACGAAAGGTGGTTTGTTTTATAATCCTAAAAATCAGAAGATCATTGTTAGCACCAATGCTCGATTTTTAGAAGAAGATTATGTAATGAACCATAAGCCCATGAGTGAAATAGTTCTAGAAGAAATTAGAGATGACACGTCTACTTTAGCACCAACAGTACAAGATGAAGTACCACAAGAAACTGCAACACGTGTAACACATGATACACAGCCAGAGACAGTGCCTTGTCGTAATGGGAGGGTTGTAAGGCAACATGAGAGATTCATGTTTTTGGGAGAATCTTCGGACTTGATCCCGGGTAAACATGAACCTGATCCCCGGACATATGATGAAGCACTCCAAGATATAGATGCAGAATATTGGCAAAAGGCAATGAATTCTGAAATAGAATCTATGTATTCTAATAAGGTCTGGGAGCTTGTAGAATCACCTGATGGTATAAAAGCCATTGGATGCAAGTGGATCTACAAAAGGAAAAGAGGGATAGATGGGAAGGTAGAAACCTTCAAAGCAAGACTTGTTGCGAAAGGGTATACTCAGAAAGAGGGAATCGATTATGAGGAGACTTTTTTACCGGTAGCCATGCTTAAGTCTATCCGGATACTCTTATCCGTTGTCGCTCATATGGATTATGAGATTTGGCAAATGGATGTCAAGATAGCTTTCCTTAACAGAAGTCTTAAAGAAAACATCCATATGAAGCAACCAGAAGGTTCATTGAAAAGGGCAAAGAGCATCTAGTGTGTAAGCTCAATCGGTCCATTTATGGACTGAAGCAAGCTTCAAGATCTTGGAACATCCAGTTTAATGAAGTAATCCAGTCATATGGATTTATTCAGTGTCCAGATGAGTCTTATGTATACAAGAAGTGTAACGGAAACGTGGTGGTATTTCTTGTACTGTACGTAGATGATATTTTGTTAATTGGCAACAATGTCAAGGTATTATCGGGCGTAAGGGTATGGTTGTCCAAACAATTTGATATGAAGAACTTAGGAGAATGTGCACACATTCTTGGGATCAAAGTTATAAGGGATCGCAAGAAAAGAATGTTGTGTCTATCCCAAGCTTTATATATAGATACGATCCTTGCTCGTTTTAGCATGCAAAACTACAAGAAAGGTTTCTTACCTTTTAGGCATGGAGTAGCTTTATCTAAAGAGATGTCTCCAAAGACATCAAAGGAGATAGAGGACATGAAGGCAGTTCCTTATTCCTCGGCTATAGGAAGCCTTATGTATGCAATGCTGTGTACGAGACCTGATATTTGTTTTATCGTGGGTATGGTTAGCAGATATCAGAGTAACCCTAGACAAGGACATTGGACTGCGGTAAAGCATATACTAAAGTACCTGAGAAGGACTAGAGATTATATGCTAGTCTACCAAGCAGACGATTTGCTCCCTGTGGGGTACACGGATTCAGATTTCCAATCAGATAGGGATAATAGTAAGTCTACGTCAGGCTATGTGTTTACTCTAGGAGGTGGAGCCATTGCATGGAGGAGTGTTAAGCATAAATGCGTCTCAGACTCAACCATGGAAGCAGAGTATGTGGCAGCCTCTGAGGCAGCCAAAGAAGCTGTATGGCTCAGGAACTTTCTAATGGATTTAGATGTGATTCCTAGTTTGCCCAAGATCATCACAATTTATTGTGATAATAGCGGTGCAGTTGGAAACTTGAAGGAACCACGAGCCCATAAAGCAAGTAACTTATAGAGCGCAAGTACCACCTGATACGAGACATCGTCAAGCGAGGAGAAGTTGTCATCACCAAGATTGCATCAGAAGATAACCTGGCAGATCCTTTCACAAAGGCCCTTCCGGCGAAAGCTTTTGATCGGCATGTGGAGGGGATGAGAATCAGATGTAAGGCAACAGATATGGCAGCTTAGACTTTTAGTATAAGTGGGAGATTGTTAGAGTGTATACTAAAAGTCTAGCTTTTGTAAACATTTATTTGTTGAAATAAAAGAATCACATTGGTCAATATTTACATTTATTTGTTAAATGTATTTGTTCAATTAATTTATATAGTAGATAACATAGAGTGTGGCGTCACACTCAGAAGATCATGTTGTCAGTTCTTTATAAATTATAAACAGTTGCTCATGACTAAGATGGAAAGGAACAAACCATCAGAATAGTCGTAGTGTAATTAAGTATTAGTTTATCTTGACTAATAAATTACACTGATACACTTTAAGTGTATTGAGTAGGATCATTTAGGTATGTTCTTTTTGTACTGACTTAGTAAAAGAACTAGACTTTAGTTATTATGGAAGTGTGTGCTCTTAATCCTAATATAATAACAAGCACATATATTTAATATTTATTTCTTTGACTTATCAAAGGGTGAGGTTTAGCTCGATAAATCAATATGCCCGATAAGTTGGAAAATGATATTACTTATAGTGTGTATTGTTGATTATAGAAGGAATCTGTGTCCTAGTTATCTAGGTTGAGAATGTCCCCAAGAGGAGCTCATAAGGATTGTCATGTTAAACCCTGCAGGTAGACCTAGTCCGACATGACAATAAATTTGAGTGGTACTACTCTTGGAGCTAGATATTAATTAAGTGAGTTGTCAGTAACTTACTTAATTAGTGGGCATTCGTAATCTTAAACCCACGGAGACTAACACACTCATGATAAGAAGGAGCCCATAATGTAATTTGGGATTGGTGCGATAGTGTGGTAATAACTCTCTAGTGGAATGAGTTATTATCGATGAACTTTAGTTGTGTGTTCGGGGCGAACACGGGATACTCAAGCTCATCGGAAGGCCAAAACCAATTTCTCCTCTAGGTCCCTGTCGTAGCATCATTATAGCCTCAAGTCCATCCAAATGTAAGGCTCTTCTTGGTGACCAAGAAGGGGGCCGGACCATTGCTTGGTGACCAAGCAATGGCCGGCCACATCCTCTTATAGGGGTCGGCCCTATAGCTTGGTGACCAAGCTTGTAGGGGCCGGCCAAGATTAATTCAAATAGGAGGGGTATTTTGAATTTTTAAAATCTTCTCTTTGTAGAAAACTATAAGTTTTAAAAAAGATATTTTAATTTTTAAAATTTTCCTTATTTTGAATTAGGCCACATGCTTTAATAGAGAGTTTTAAAAGTTTTAAAACTTTCCTTTTTTAACCATCCTCATGGTTTAAGAAAAAAAGGGAAATAAGTTTTAAAAATTAAAATTTTCTATCATCATGTTAAAAAAGGAAATTTTATAAGAGAGTTTTTAAATTTTAAAACATGATTTTAATTTTTAGAAACTTTCATTTTTTTAACTCTAGGAAAGAGAGCTTGTAAAATTTTATAAGAGTTTTTCTCTTGTAAAATTTTTAAAAAATTATTATTCCTTTCCTAAAACATGGTGGCCGGCCACCTTGCTTGGTGCCCAAGCAAGGGTCGGCCAAGTTTAATCCTAAACCAAATAGGATTGATCTCAACCATTGATTGATGATTGATTCAATCAAGAGGAAAGAAAATGAAAAATAAAAAGGAAAAATGAAAAACTCTTGGATGATTTTATTTTTTGTAAAAAAAATTTCCTTATTTGCCTTGGGCAAGTAATATAAAAGAAGGGGTGAGGGGGCTTCATGAGACACAACTCTTATTCTTTTGCTTGGGTGATCTCTTGGTGTGGCCGACCCTCTCCCTTCTACCTCTCCCTTTGCTCTCTTCTCCTTGGTGGTGGTGGTGGCCGGATTTTAGAAGAAGAATGAGGAAGCTTTTGGGTGGTGTTCATCTTGGAGGATCGTCGCCCACACGACGTCTAAGGCGAGGCGAGGAATACGATAGAAGATCTCAAGGTCATTAGCATACAAAGAGAAAGTATAATTAGCAATTGTTTTCCGCATCATGCTAGTTTTTCTCTTTGTAAGAATTCTAAATACAAGAGGCAATTAGATCTAGTTTTTCAAAATAATTTTTCGAGTTTGTGTTTTCTTCTTTTTCAAACTTGTGATTCGATTGTTTCTTTTAGTTAACCTAGAGTTATTTAAGGAAATAAATATTAGCTTTCCTTAAAAGGCTTTGCCTAGACGGTGGTGGTTGCTCTCATATCCAAGAAGGTCATGTGCCTCGCCATGCAGTCCTGGAAGCCTATTTTGGAAATTAATATTTATGGAATTAATAACCTAGGTAGATTTGAATCAATAGTGTTAAGTTCCGCTTGTGATTCAAATCTAAACCATTAAGAACAGATAAGTTAAATTTGGAATCAATGATGTTAAGTTCCATCTGCAATTCCTTATTTAACTTCTAAAGAACACAATAGGTTATTTAAGGAAAGGTTTGACACTTGTACAAAAATTTTGTACAGTGGAACCGGTACGTTTTCCTAGGATTAACTAACATGACATACCCTATCAGACCTGCGAAGAGGTAGGTCTACTTGAACTGGTTGTTGTTCCTCAACTCCTTGTGGAACATTCTCATCATCCACAACACTTTGTGGTTCCAGTTCAACTTCCATCAAGGCTTCAATGCTATGGTCCATATCTTGAACTTCTTCAAGATCGAACGTACTCCCACTAATTTTTATAGAAATAAAATCCTTTTCTAGAAATACCCCAGTCTTAGCCACAAACACTTTGTGTTGACTGGGAATGTAGAAGTAATATCCCTTCGTTTCCTTGGGATATCCTATGAAATAGCACTTATCGGATTTGAGTCCCAATTTGTCCGAGACTTGACGTCGAACGTAAGCCTCACAACCCCAAATCATCATAAAAGACATCTGGGCATCTTTCCTAGTTCATATCTTATATGATGTCTTTATCACAGCTTTGGATGGAACACGGTTAAGTGTGAATGGCACTGTGTCTAGAGCATATCCCCAAAAGGATATAGGAAGATCTGTGTGACTCATCATAAATCGTACCATATCTAATAGGGTACGATTGCTCCTTTCAGATACACCATTCCACTGTGGTGTTCCAGGAGAAGTGAGTTAGGATAGAATCCCACACTCAGCTAGATAGTCACGAAACTCATGGCTAAGGTATTCCCCACCTCGATCTGATCGAAGTATCTTAATACTCTTGCCAAGCTGGTTTTGTACTTCATTCTTGAATTCTTTGAACTTTTCAAAGGATTGTGACTTATGTGTCATCAGATACACATAACCATATCTACTGAAATCATCAGTAAATGTAATGAAGTACCTATAACCACCTCTGGCAGTGACATTGAAAGGGCCACATACATCACTATGTATAAGTCCTAACAACTCAACCGCTCTTTCGCTGTGTCCACTAAAGGAAGTCTTGGTCATCTTGCCTCGTAGGCATGACTCGCATGTCTCATATGATTCAAAATCAAATGAGTCTAGCAAACCATCTTTATGGAGCTGGGATAAGCGATTCTCATTTATATGACCTAAGCGACAATGCCAGAGATAGGTTTGGTTCATATCATTTGACTTGAACCTTTTGGTACTTATGTTATAGATGAGTTTCTCTAAGTCTAGAATATAGAGTCTGTTCATCAGAGGTGCACTATAATAAAACATATCGTTTAAGTAAACAGAACAACATTTGTTCTTTATTATAAACGAAAAGTCTTGTCTAAACAAGAAACTGAAATGATGTTCTTAGTGAGAGTATGCACATAACAACATTCATCTAATTCTAGTACAAGCCCAGAGGGCAGAGATAGATAGTAAGTTCCTACAACAACAACAGCAACCCGTGCTCCATTGCCTACTCGTAGGTCCACCTCACCCTTCGTCAATGCCCTACTATTTCTCAGCGCCTGCACATTAGTACAAATGTGAGAAGCACATCCGGTATCTAATACCCATGATGCAGAAATAGATAGATTGACTTATATAACATATATACCTGAAGTAGAAGTCTTATTTCTCTTCTTCTTAAGATCTTCCAGATATACTTTGCAGTTCCTCTTCCAGTGTCCGGTCTAACCGCAGTGGAAGCAGGTAGCATCCTTAGCAACCCCTCCTTTAGGTTTCATTATCTTGCCTTTGCCCTTGGCTTGGGACTTTCCCTTACCTTTAAGCTTGCCCTTGCCTTTATGCTTTTGCACCATCAAAATAGAGTTGGGCTTTACCTTCTTAAAGTTGAGCTCAGCAATTCGCAACATGTTAAGCAGCTCAGACAGTGACTTTTCAATTTCATTCATGTTGTAATTCATGACAAATTGACTGTAGCTCTCTGGCAAAGATTGCAAGATCAAGTCAGTGGCTAGCTCTTGGCCATGTGGGAATCCCAACCTCTGTAGGTTCTCTATGTACCCAATCATCTTGAGCACATATGGACCTACGGGAGTCCCATCTTGCATCTTGCACTGAAACAGTACTTTGGAGATCTCGAATCTCTCGTGCCTCGCTTGCTCTTGATATAGTTGACGAAGATGTTCAACCATATCATAAGCAGACATCAACTCGTGTTGCTTCTGAAGCTCAGAGTTCATGGTCGCGAGCATGAGGCATGACACATCTAATGCATCATCTTGATGCTTCTTATAAGCATCTCGGTCAGCTCGCGTGGCAGTGGCAGGAGGTGCCTCGGGAATGGGCTGCACCAGGACGTACAATTTTCTTTCTTGTGTGAGAACGATTCTCAGATTCCTGTACCAGTCCAGAAAATTAGCTCCATTGAGCTTGTCCTTATTAAGGGCAGAACGTAGGGAGAAAGTGTTCGTGTTTGTCGACATGACAATCTACAACATAAATAAAGCAGAGAGTAAATATCATATTCCATTTATTATTTAATTAGGTCTTTAACTAAATGATGCTCCCACTGAATTATAGAACTTTTGTAGAATCAAGTCGTGGATGTGGTCAATCCACACTACTAGATTCATACTAATGGGCTATAATTCACGCGGGACAAGATCCACATCATACTACGCCTTGAGTTAGCTTTGGCTAAATCGCCCAAGAATTAGTATGATCGATAGATAACTAATTATCAATTACATCTCTATGCAACTCTTGTTTATAGGATCAAGATCCTCATTTATATTAAAACTTGAGTTAGCTTTGGCTAAATCGCCCAAGATTTAGTATAAATATAATTTTTTATCCTATCTTCCAACCGTTGGAAAAATGCCTATAGTTATACTCGATCAAATTGAATTAACTAGTTATACTCATTCTAATTGAGTTTGTACTCACCCAAGTTTTGATAGGCGGGACCAAGATTGTCCATCCGCACCCTACCAAGATTGTTAGGACCAAAAGTAGCTAGAGGGGGGGTGAATAGCTCGTCGCGTGCTCGTCGCTTGGCATTGCTTGTTTCTTCAAGGATATGCAGCGAAAAATACAGAAACAAAACACACAACGCTAACAAGGTTGGTTTACTTGGTATCCACCTCACAAGAGGTGACTAGTCCAAGGATCCACACCACGCACGCACCCTCCACTATGAAACACTCCTTTTCGGTAACTACCGAGGGCGGAGAAGCCCTACAAGACTCTCAGTACAAGAAGAAGAAAGGGAAATACAAGTTAAGCAAAAGTTTACAAGATGTGCAGTAAAAACCCTAACCCTAACTTCTTCCTCTTGCAATAGATCCGCCTCTTGACTTGGAAAGCCTCCAAGAACCTTCAAGAACTGGCGATCACGTGCTTGTAGAGAGCTGTGGAGGAGCTGGAATGAATCTGAGAAGAGCTCGTAAAGCAATGCCGAAGACCACGCTCGCCTGCGTCTTTAAACCCGACGCACCGGATCCCGATCAATCGAATGTTCGAATCGATCGGGAGGCGTGGATCGATCCACGGATCGATCCGGGCTCGATGCTCGAAAGCGCTGGATCGATCCACGGATCGATCCGGCCATTCGCAGCAGCATCGTCCCGATCGATCGGCCGATCGATCGGGACCTGAATCGATCCACGGATCGATCCGAGCTTTCCATTGGAAGGATCGGATCGATCCACCGATCGATCCACATCCTGGATCGATCCACGGATCGATCCGGCGCAATTTTGCCCAAAACCAAGTCCCAAACCTCCCTAACCAACATCCGGTCAACCTTGACCTGTTGGTACATCATGCCTCGCATCTGGTCACTCCCTTGACCTGCTAGGACTCCCTACCAAGTGTCCGGTCAATCCCTTTGACCCACTTGGACTTTTACTCGTCGTGCCAAGTATCCGGTCACTCCATTGACCTACTTGGACTTCCACCAGATGTCCGGTCAACTGACCCATCTGGACTTCCTTCCTTGCCAAGTATCCAGTCAATCCTTTGACCTACTTGGACTTCCCAACACCAGATGTCCGATCATCCTTGATCCATCTGGATTTCCTTCCTTGCCTGGCTTCACTCACCAGGACGTTCACCTAGCTTCACTCACTAGGGTTTTCCATCTGCCTAGCTTCACTCACTAGGACTTTCACCTGGCTTCACTCACCAGGACTTTCACCTAGCTTCACTCACTAGGATTTCCTTCTGCCTAGCTTCACTCACTAGGACTTCCTTCTGCCTAGCTTCACTCACTAGGACTTCCTAGTCAAGTATCCGGTCAACCTTGACCTACTTGACTCTTCTTCGATCAATATCTTATTGTCAAACATCTAAACCCAAACCAAGACTCAGCTTGGTTAACCAGGTCAACCTTGACCTGAGGGATTTTACACCAACAATCTCCCCCTTTTTGATGTTTGACAATACCACAATAACACTTACAATCCCACATGTAAGTTAGGCTAATCCTATAGCCTCCTTCTTCATGCCACTAGGTAATGAACACATAAGTTAAGCTTTTCATTCTCCCCCTAAGAGGGCAAACTCCCTCTAGGTAATGAAAACCTAACTTACTTCCTTTCATTCTCCCCCTATTGGCACACATCAACCCCTACTAATAAAACACATCAACCCGTCTTTGGACACACATCAACCTATGCTCCAATTTTGGGCACACTTCAACAACTTCATCTGTTGAAGACTCTCCCCCTGAAGAGTTGCTCATCGTGATCACAACTTCACTCATTGTGATCAACACAATAATGAAGGTCCCATACCCTTCATTTATCCTTAACTTCTTCCTCAATGTAGACAAATACCCAACCTTGAGCATTTTCTAACATCTTGAGTTCCCACTTGAAATAATGAGGATATCCACTCCCCATTTCAAGTTCAACTGCTCATCCATGAGCATTCTATTAACAGAAGGTTAACCACCTTCCAAGGTTTATGAAAAATAATTTTCATGTCTTTAAAGAGTCTCTCCCCCTAAAGACATGGTGGTAACTTCTGTCATTGCACCAACAATGACTTGGAATCCCTAAACCTTTAGGAAACCCAGATTTAGAAGTTTTGAGGTTCAAATGTTCAAAATTTGAAACAAACCTCAACCTAAACTTCAATGAAGTCTTCCTTAACCATTCCATCCTTGTTTTCAACACGAAAACACCCTTTTTATGTATACAAATGTATTTTAAGGGTTTGGAATGGTTACCTAGACTAAAATAGGTTCAAAGTGCTGAAATCAGGCTTTCCCAGCCAAAATCAGCAACTTGGATCGATTGGAGTTGGGTTCCAATCGATTGAACCTTTGAATCGATCCAGCGATCGATTAAGAATACCGGATCGATCGGCTGATCGATCCAATGCCTCCCATCAGAGCTCGAATCGATCCATGGATCGATTCGGACCTCAATCGATCCATGGATCGATCAGACTCGATAGTTGCTGAAATTCCATTTCGGTCTCAGAAACCCTAGAAAATTCTACAAAATCCAAAAATTATGAAATTTCGTGTAGACATTGTTTAGGGCATATATTATCAAGGAAAATAGTTTTCTATGAAAATACATCATCTTTTCAAAGATTGACACAAACTTGAAAACTTGCAAAAACTTTAGTGTTTTCTTCAAGTTTGTGTCTAACTATTCAATGGTGATTACTATCAAAAGATAGCCTTCACCAAGGTTTTCCAAAATCATTTTGAAAACTTTTTGAAAACCAATATCCCACCATGTTCCTTGGGCATAATGCACATGACTTGTACATTAGCTTTCCCAATGATGGGAAAACACATATCTATGTGTTTTGATGAAACTAAAACTCAAAAGAATGCACTAAATCAACATCTTGAGTTTTGTTCATCATCCTAACATCTCACTTGTATCTAATGTGCACTAAAACACATACAAGTCATCTTATAGGTCTTTGTGAGATGTAGATTTTGGTTTTGCCCTAATCTAGGGATCATGCATATCTATCTAGGCATTTTGGAGATATTAGACACCCACCTAGGATGTCACTTGTTAATAAGTGTTGTTAAATGCCTTTTGTCCTTAATTACAAGGAATTAAACTTAATGCATGATAATGTTATGACATACATCAAAAAGAAATAATTTTCAAAAGAAAATATCCTATAATTACATGATGTATGAATGTCATGACATGGTATTTTTGGATTTTTCATAATAAAACATGAACGCAAAAATAGACATGATGTCATGACATATGATGGGCAAACAATCATGGCAAGATTTAGCATAAATAAAATATACCTAGATTAACTATCTAAGTATCCTTAAAACCTTAGCTAAACTTACAACTTAAACCTAGATTGCCCTAAAGTGCTTCAAGAAAATGTCAAAGCCTAAATTGGCATTTCTAATTCCCTTGATTAATTTATGCCAGTCGAAATTAAGCATATCCTCAAATGTTGGCATATTTCATTTTTCCACAAGAGTAGCACTTCAAAGTTAAGGCCCGGATTGCCTTAAATTTCCTAAGAACATACCAAAATCCCAACTTGGTAGCTCTTATGAATTTCCCAATATGTGCCTTTTAAGATTAAAATCAAATTTTCACCACTAGGCACATTTTACTCTTTCAAGGAGTAAATAATAGTTCCATTTCATTTTCAAATGTTAACAAAAACCTTGAAAATGCTCCTTGAGTGTCAATTTCCTCAAAGTTGGGTTAACTACCCTTCTAAGCGGAGTTGACACTCTCTAACCCATCTATGGGGTAGAGAAGATGCTCCTAGGAACCCAACACCTATTGGTGCTCCTTGGATGCTCTAGATACTCACTAGGGATAATTTCCCTAGATACCTTCCTAGTGACCTTGTTTGGCTTCTTGGAGGCTTTGGTCACACTTTCTAGGTCAACTCTAGGGATAGCCTCCCTTGTGACCTTGTTTGTGACTTTCTTAGACTTCTTAGAAGCCTTAGTCACATTTATTGCAAAAATACTCTTAGGGATGACTTCCCTAGTATTTTTGGCTTGACCACTAGACCTAGGGTTTGTTCCATAACTATATGGAACTCTATGGTAAGAGGGCACATCCTTCTTAGCCTTTGGTTTGTATCCCAAACCTCTATGGCCATTGGATGGCTTTTGTACCCCTAAACCTAGGTTATGCTCTTTTTGCCCTAATAGGATATTTTCCATCCTTTTTAGGGTCTTTTCAATTTTATCAAGTCTTGACCTCAAGACTTGATTTTCCATCACTAAGTCCTTAGTTTTTGTTTTTCCATTAAGTTCATGAGCATTTTTGTTTCTAGGCTTGTAGCTACAATCCTTAGAGTTCTTGCCTAGACTTTTACCTACATTCCTAGCCTTAGATGTAGTAGTTTTGGCATGTAGGGCCACATGCTTTTCCTTAAAGCCCTCATGCTTCCTATTCTTATGGTAAATTGCATTAAAATGATAAAAGTTAGAACTATCATGCTTTTTACCATAATGTAAAGGAGTAGGCTCAATAAATGTTACCTTCTTCTTTACCTTGGAGGCTCCCCCTTGACTAGTGCCTCCTTGAGCCTTGACCCTCTTCTTCCCCTTGGGGCATTGACTACGATAATGCCCCTTTTGATTGCAAGAGAAGCATATAATATGCTCCTTGCTCTTCTTTGTGTTGGGGATGGTCTCCTTGGGCTTCACCTTGCCATTTTGTGCCACTTGGCCCTTCTTCTTGGCCAAGTTGGGACACTTGCTCTTGTAGTGCCCACTTTCCCTACACTCAAAACATATTATATGATTTTTATTTTTAATTGAAACATTTATACCTTCTTGTGTAGGGATGACACTTGCTCCTCCATTTGCTATTTCTTGAATTTCGGAGGTGGCACCATCTTCTTCTTCTTCACTTGACCCGGATGTAGAAGCTTCTCCTTCTTCTTGATCTGGCGTCACCAAGGATTGCTCCCCCTCAATCCTAGAGGTGGAGGCTTCATCATCTTGAACATGAAACAAGGAGTATGCTCCCTCCTTGTTCCCTTCGTTACATTCCCTTGAGGATGAAGCTTCTTGGATTTCCTCTTCTTCGGAGGTTGAGCATCTCTCAACCTCGGAGTCCTCCTCTTGGTCTTGCTCCAAAGAGTCACCCTCTCTAGATTCTTCATGATCTTGTACAGTGGAGGGGATCTCTTCATGAAGCTTGTCCAATTTGCTCCATAATTCCTTTGCATCTTCAAATTCTCCAATTTTGCAAAGGATGGTGCTTGGCAATAAATTGACCAAAAGCTTGGTCACTTTGTCATTAGCCTTGCACCTTTGGACTTGCTCTTGGCTCCACTTGCTCCTCTTGAGAACTTTACCCTTTGAATTTCTTGGAGCCTTGAAGCCTTCCATTAGAGCAAACCATTGCTCTATCTCCATCATAAGAAAATTTTCGATTCTTGATTTCCAAGAATCGAAACTCGTAGAAGTGTATGGTGGAGCCACCCTTGTGTCAAATCCAAGCCCATCTTGGAATTGCATCTTAAAGTTGAGCTTGATAAAGTCTTGAACTTGAAGAATTTGCTCCAACTTCTTCACCCTCTAGCTTTTCTTGATATGCTTGACCCTTCCGGCGATGATTCCGGTGAAGAGCGGCCTTGCTCTGATACCACTTGTTAGGACCAAAAGTAGCTAGAGGGGGGGGTGAATAGCTCGTCGCGTGCTCGTCGCTTGGCGTTGCTTGTTTCTTCAAGGATATGCAGCGGAAAATACAGAAACAAAACACACAACACTAACAAGGTTGGTTTACTTGGTATCCACCTCACAAGAGGTGACTAGTCCAAGGATCCACACCACGCACGCACCCTCCACTATGAAACACTCCTTTTCGGTAACTACCGAGGGCGGAGAAGCCCTACAAGACTCTCAGTACAAGAAGAAGAAAGGGAAATACAAGTTAAGCAAAAGTTTACAAGATGTGCAGTAAAAACCCTAACCCTAACTTCTTCCTCTTGCAATAGATCCGCCTCTTGACTTGGAAAGCCTCCAAGAACCTTCAAGGCGATCACGTGCTTGTAGAGAGTGGAGGCTGGAATGAATCGAGAAGAGCTCGTAGCAATGCGAAGACCACGCTCGCTGCGGCTTTAAACCCGACGCGGTCGGATCGATCGATCGAATGTTCGAATCGATCGGGGCTGATCGATCCACGGATCGATCCGGGCGCTCCATTCGCGAAAGCGCTGGATCGATCCACGGATCGATCCGGCGCTTATCGCGGGACGATCGTCCGATCGATCGGTGATCGATTGGGACCTCTGATCGATCCACGGATCGATCCGGAAGCTTTATGTTCGCTGGGAAGGATCCGGATCGATCGATCGCACATCTGGATCGATCCACGGATCGATCCGACGGTTTTGCCCAAAATCAAGTCCCAAACCTCTAACCAACATCCGGTCAACCTTGACTGTTGGTACATCATGCCTCGCATCCGGTCACCCTTGACCTGCTAGGACTCCCCACCAAGTGTCGGTCAATCCCTTTGACCCACTTGGACTTTTACTCGTCGTGCCAAGTATCCGGTCACTCCATTGACCTACTTGGACTTCCACCAGATGTCTGGTCAACCTTGACCCATCTGGACTTCCTTCCTTGCCAAGTATCCAGTCAATCCTTTGACCTACTTGGACTTCCCAACACCAGATGTCCGATCATCCTTGATCCATCTGGATTTCCTTCCTTGCCTGGCTTCACTCACCAGGACTTTCACCTAGCTTCACTCACTAGGGTTTTCCATCTGCCTAGCTTCACTCACTAGGACTTTCACCTGGCTTCACTCACCAGGACTTTCACCTAGCTTCACTCACTAGGATTTCCTTCTGCCTAGCTTCACTCACTAGGACTTCCTTCTGCCTAACTTGCCAGTTAGGACTTCCCAGTCAAGTATCCGGTCAACCTTGACCTACTTGACTCTTCTTCGATCAATATCTTATTGTCAAACATCTAAACCCAAACCAAGACTCAGCTTGATTAACCAGGTCAACCTTGACCTGAGGGATTTTGCACCAACAAAGATAATATGTGTTGCTCTACTTTGGCAGATTCAACAACAACAAATGATCGAGGTAGTGATGGGTATCAAAACTTGGTAGGCATTTCGAGTTGACTTGATTAAGATCTAATCTAATCGTGAATGTGTATCATATACGCATCAAGGCACTAATTACCCTACATTATCATGCATCACAAAGACAAGCAATGATAGATAATTAATTATTTTTGTGATGAGGTTATGACCCTACTGCGATCTTTTCAAGCCAATGAAAAGATCAGACGGTCAACCTAGGGTCAACGACTTCTTTAAGCGCCTCCCTTTGACCGCCATGTGTTGAAATCACCCTCCTTGTAACTCCTTCTTGAGTGGACCTTCCACCGCGTCATTTTGTACATTACAAATGTGAAACTCGAGTTACATTCGAGTCTAAAATCTATTTACAACAAGAATATAAAAGAGAGGCACGACGCGCAGGTCGCATATAACATATACAACACGCACAACACAAAAATGGCGTGCAGGCCATATTATGAATTACAATACATTTTAACCAATCATATTGGGGTTTTTGGGTCATGACCATCACAAAATCACACATAATTCTAAATTATGTATTTTACATAAATTTCTATAATTTTACTACTGATTTTATCAATTTTATGAGTCACAACTTCTCGGCGGTCCCGTTTAGCGATTTTTCGAGCGCGATCATGGGACAATGCCCCTTGCGGGGTTAGGGGCAGCACCCCTACTCACGAAATGAATGTCGCGAGTGTCCCATCTTGATCTAACAGCGCCTTAAGCCACTGCCCCAGAATAATTTGGACGAGACCTTGCCATTTCGGAAGGTTTTTCTCGGTAGTCGAAGCCTACAAGTGTCCAAGAACTTGTTTCGCTTCTATGAGAAAAATACTCACAAAATCTATAAAAATAGCAAACTTACAGAAACTTACAGATCTAAAATATTTTCATAAAATTAAAATATAAACTTGTACATGCTTCGCACGTGACTCTGATACCACTGTTGGGACTTTCGAGTCACAAAAACCATTTTTTGTGTTGCGGAAACCTCGAAGTCTTGCCACGGATCCGTGCGAAGATAAATAAAAATTCATGTACATGTTTGTTTATCCTAGATCTACCTTAGATCTACATGATAAGAGTGTTACCCTTATCGCGATGCCCTTCGCTTATCCTGCTCGTCCAAACGGTTGCTGGATCTCGTAGAGTGTCAAATGTACACTCCTCTACACGTATCCACACGGACAAAAGGTGGAGAAAACCACTTAGAATGTGCTAGCACCCTTGAGTGGCTCGGCAATGGAGAAGAGGGAGAAGGAAGAAGAGAGGAGGAAGAAGAAGAAAAATTACAACAAGCACAAATGCTTGCACTAATGTGGCCGGCACATAAAGGAGAGTTTTAAACCTCCATGTAATACCAAGCGTCATGACTCTTGGTCTTCCTCATGAGGTGACACACTATGATGTAACCTGGATGATGTAGAACACCATCATTGGTCGGCCCCATGCCAAGTCACAATGAGGTGGCATTTGGTCAAGTCAAACTTGACCCTTCATCTTCCCTCTCAAGTCAAGTCAAACTTGACCTTTTTATCTCCCATGGTTGATCAAATCTAACCATTGATTCAATTCAATTTAATTTGATGAATCTCTATTCATTGGTTTAAATTGACTCAATGAATCATAATTTAAATTAGACTCATTCTACGCATGAATCAAATTGAGTTCAACTCAATTAGTCTAATTTGGATTACTCTTAATCCAATTTGGTTCATCATATGAACCTAATCCTCTTGGTCCATCATATAAACCTAATCTCCATCTAATTGCCCTTTGTGTATGACTCTATAGGTTCTTGTAACGTTGGCAATGCTCCTAAACCCATTTAGAAGCATAAGTAATGAGCGGTATCTATCAACACATCATTACTATCCAAGTTACAAGAATGTTGAGATCCAACATCACCTTTGTGACTACTAATTGTGACTCTCACAATATGTGACAATGTCCTTCTATCCTTGACATCTAAATTGATCAAATGAGGCATAAACCGTGTCATCCTCTAATAAATTTATATCTTGAACTCCAAGTAGACTCACTCTAATCAAATGAGCTTAATATCTCATATTGACTCATTTGGGCATGGTCATGCACTTAGTGGTCTCACTCTATCAAGAATCATGATGTCACTCCCGTCATATAGGAGGGATAGATCCCATCTACATCACTCATATCCCTCCGCATAATTTGTTACATACCCAGTAATCGCCTTTATAGTCCACCCAGTTACGGGTGACGCTTGACAAAGCCAAAGTATGCAACTCCTTATGTAGGGAACCATGGTGACTTCAGGTCCAAGGATTAATAGTCATACTAATAGTCACATGAGAAAGTATATGACACTCATATAACGATCCATGATACTTTCTTATGACGGGTCATTCAGTATACATTCTCCAATGCATACTCATGTGTCAACTTGATATCTCTATATCCATGACTTGTGAGATCAAGTTATCAAGTTGACCTACAAGCTAGTCTCAGCGCATTAACATTGTCCCTAAATGTTAATACTTGACTAGGAATGATTAAGAGTAGTGTTCTCTATATCATCTCACTATCGATTCAACAAATCGATTGATATAGATAAGAACCTTCTACTCAAGGGCGCTATTATACTTAGTTATTTGACACCAATACAAGTAAGTATAATAACCATAAAGAAATGTCTTTATAAGTATATAGGAATATGATACATCGAGTCCATACAACAATCATCATATGATTGGCTCTAGAGCTCTAACTAACAGTTTATTCAGTATGACATGCAAAATTATGCTTCTGACGACAAACCTCTACCAAAAAATGATAGATATAGCTAGCAGCAATGTTCCCGCCATGAAATTAAAATAAAAGAAATGTAATAATTCTCTTATGATTAACCAGGCTAGGTAACGTCGAACCTGGGGTGACCATCCTGACCCCATGGAAGTTTCCCACCGGCCACTAAGGTAAATCGGGAAGTGCTCGCAGCGGGCAGCCCAGGAGCACAGCATCCTTTAGTTGCATGCCTCATTTGGAGGAAATATTCCTGTAAATTCACCATTGTTGAGGCTCGAACTGCGGGTGTCTGGGTTCTCTTATGCATCAATGGTAAGGAGTTTGATATATGCTCAATTATGTACGTGTTCAGATCTTATGTACATTATAGGGATGTTAGATAGATATTTGAGTAACCTGGACTAAAGCATTGGAAAACTATAAAGAAGGTTATGTGATATTTGCAAAGAACTAAAAATTACATGCTCACATATCAGAGATCAGGTCATTTGGATATCCTTGGATATTCATTCTCCGATTTTGTTAGATGCTTAAATAGTAAGAAGTCTACCTCAGATTATGTCTTCATGCTATCAGGAGGGTTATATCATGGAAAAGCGTTAAACAAACACTAATAGTCAATTCCACTATGGAGACGACATTTATAGTCTTCTATAAAGTGTCCAACTACGGGATAGTAACACAACAACCTTATCACAAGATTATAGATCATCGAGGGCATTCATAAGTCATTGATGATCAATTGTGATAATAAAACTACAAAATTATATTTCAAGAATAATCAGAGTTCATCGAAGTTTAAACACATCGATATAAAATTTTTAACAGTTAAAGAATAAGTTCAGAACGTTCAACTAATGATACAACATATAAGGACAAATTCTACTATTAACAAATTCTCTCACCAAGAGCTTGTCACCTAAGGTGTTTTATCAGCATGTGTTGAATACCGGATTCTTCCTTTTAATGAAGCACTCATTTGATAGGAATCCGTATTTGGTGTAATATTCTATATTAATGAGCACATGTATTTTTTGACATATTATATGTACTAAATTTTATGTATGTGTATAAGGTTTTGACTATTTGATTTAAAGATATCATGAAATACTATTGCGGTTCTGCACATGGTACTTATAAATATGATGTAGGAGTCCATTTTGAGTCATAAGATTGAGTTATAATTTATCACTGTGATTTAGCTTAAAGTGTCAGTAATATGATTTAGACCCACTTTAGGTCATAATTTTATGTCATTTTTATACTACACATCCACATTTAATTTATGTCATTAATGAAATTAGTACTATGATTATTGTTGGATATGTTATAGTTATAATAATTCTGACTTTTTTATTCTTGTATTAATAGAATTAATGTACCAGATTATTTAAAGGGATATTTAACCCATAAAGTTTTGACCTGTTGAGATCAACTAAGGTGTTATGGTGAATACAATATCATGTATAGTCCAAGTAGGAAATTGAAAGATTAAGTCTCCATTTAGTAGGCTAATATGTGATTAACAATACAACAGTTATCATTAAAAAATTAAACCCTAATTAAATGATTTAATGTTTGATACATATTAGAGGGTTTAAGTTATTGAATGTGAATTAAATGTGTAGATCTAATAATCAATTTTGTTAACATTAATGGATTGTTAACGGATTATAGAATTTATAGTGGATGGTCCTTGCAAGATTAGCTAAGCTATTAAAAGAGGAAGTCAAAATCAATTTGGGCATGCTTGTGATGGTTGACTCTCCTTTCTCTCTTCATTTGGATTGAGAAGAGAACTCTGGAGGTTGCCTTGCCGAAGATCCTTCCGCTGCGATTGTAGGAGCTTCTCCGGTGACAAGTAAGGCACGATGGCTTTGGCATTGGATTTAAGTCAACTCCTTTGTTAACCATTGTTTCGGTTTCCATTTAGTTGTAAAGATGATGATAACGTATGGGTTTGTTTGATGCAATGCTTTCAGTGTAAATATATATTTCATGTAGTATGTAAGGAATTACTCAAAGAACAAAGCAATAGCAAGATATAAACAAGAAAGCAGAGTAATGATGAGCTATTAAAAAAAATTGATAAGAGTGACAGCTTCAACATGAATGAAGCCTTTCCAAAACTAATTTGATGTTTGACATCAAATTGCCATCACTTCACCATCATCACTGATAAGGACTTACCCCAACCACAAGTTAAAGATGATCATACAAATATTATGTTGTTCACACAATCAACATGAGATTAATTTTGAAGCATTAACAAATCAAACATACACCCAACAGAACTTTCCAATTCTTATGCCTACTCCATCAAGGACATACTCAACATCTTATAGAAAGGCAATCCAGTGATAATACGAGTAACAAACACAAATTTTTATCTTGTATCAATGAGCTTCCAGTAAGAAGCATCATTTTTGTCGATACGAGTAGACAGAGGGTTCCAAGTTCTAGTAGCTATAAGGAAGCACTGTTGCGTGAAACTGAAGTTGCAAAACGCTGTACAGTCAACCGAAACAACCACCAAAGTTCCAAAAAGAGAATTATGAATCTTGAGCAACATCAATCAATGATAAGATAGCAGATTGTTCAATCATATACATGCAACCGTGCTTTCAATAAGTTATGAATCAGCTATGCAAAGTTCACCACCAAGCTAACACGAACAGAAATCATGATATCAATCGAAGACATGCAGCAATCTTCTAAATGAGAGTAGATCATGTTGATGAGAAAAAAAGGGGGAAGCAAAAAAATATAAATTCCATATATTTTCACCAGGAAATACACAACAAATTTATAGAAACAAATAATATGATCTGCAACAATAAATTTGCAGGTGAAGAAATGAACAGATTCATAGAAGTCATGATCTGATAACTATGCACTATGAGCAGCTCGAGTACTGATACAGAGCATTATATATCACCACAAACCAAGCAATCGACATAAACAATCACCAAATCGGCATACAGGAATATAAAACCTGAATTATCCACATATAAATCCAAAATCCATACCATTCCGACAGCCAATAACACCCCAGTTCAAGCGTGATCACAGAATCCGAACAAAGGACTGTTGCTGTTGCTGCTGTTGCACTGGAATCACGAAGGAAGGCACAACCAATCCTCCGCTTGTTGCCTCTGTCTCGTCTAGAAACAGATCATCCGTTTTCCTGAACACCGCGTGTAGACAGATTATGGCCAAGGCGACCAAGATTGCCCCGAATACAGTTGATCCCACATCGGAGAACAAGAGGGCAAAGACCGTGGCAACGGAGAGGACGCCGAGGACGGTTCCTTCGTCGATCGTACGGCCAAATAGAACGAGCGGTTGATCGCGGGAGAAGTAGAGGAAAAACCAGGCGGCGAGGAGGGCGACGAAGGCGAAGAGGGAGCCGAGGTGCCAAATGAGGGAGAGGGAAAGGACGGCGAGGGAGAAGATAATATAATTGGATCGAAAATACGAGACGTTGCGCTGGAGGCGAACGAGGGCGTCGCCGGCGTTGAAAGGGCGGGTGAGGGCGGTGAAGTCGAGGAGCTGTGGCCAGGGGCGCTGCGAAGAGATCAGGGCCTTTCCCTGATCCTTGAAGCGGGAGACCAGTTGGGCAGTGCGCTCGGCGGGGGTTAGAGTGGTCAAGGGTGGCGATCTGGTCGGCGGCGGTGGTGGAGGCTCCGTCGCCGTGGTGGAAACCGAGGGTGAGGAGATGGTGGATGGAGGGGGATAGGTAGGAATCGGTGCGTAGGAATAGGGCGAGGAGGTCTTCTGTATCTTGGGAGTTCGTGCGTCGTCGGCCATGAATTTCTTCGATGTGAAGGCAATAGCAAAGGGGAAGACAGCTGAACGAACTTGTTTTGCCGATTGACTTCCTCTTCCTCAATCTCAACTCAATCTCAATCTCTTTAAAGGTAAATAAAGAAAAGGCAAAAATTAAATCAATATGAAAATAATATCCCGCTCCATTCTTTAATAGATATTTTTTCCGTGTCAGTCCAACTGTAAAGCTGAACTTCTATCTTATAAATAGTATAATAGATTGTTGGACAATTTAATTAAAAGAAGTAGTTATGAATTGATTAGAGTTATGAATTGATTGACTAAAAGATGTACTTTGATATTTATCAAATAGTACATTCAATTTTTTATTTTTTCCATTCTACTCTTCAATTATTTGTCAATCTTTTTCCTTTTTTTTTGTATGTAATTTTTTTTCTTTTCTCTTTCTTCAATGCAAGCATACTCTCTTCTCTTTCCTCTCATCTTCTCTTTCCTCACTCTTTTGGAGATATACATGCATGCAAAACATAATATGAGTATGATATTATTTTATATCAGACCCACAGGATTAGAGTTTAACATGCTTTCTTTAATAATATTTTAACACCTTCGGAGAAGTCGAAATATGAAATGGACAACACCGTTCAACTCCTTACAGTCTCAGAAATCTTTAGAACTTGAAATAAGTCTAATCCGAGGTATCTAGATCCATCAGTGGGTTTTGACGATATTTACCAAATAGCACACTTAATTTTCTATTCTTCCCATTCTACCCCTCAATCATTTGTCAATCTCTTTCCCTTTTTTTCATGCAATTTTTTTTCTCTTCTCTCTCTTTAATGCACGCATCCTCTCTTCTCTTTCCTCCCATCTTCTCTTTCCTCACTCTTTTGGAGATATGCATGCATGCAAAGCATAATATGGGTTTGATATTATTTTATATCAGACTCACAGGATTAGAGTTTAACGTGCTTTCTTTAATAACATTTTAACACCTTCGGAGAAGTCGAAATATGAAATGGACAGCACCGTTGGACTCCTTACAGTCTCAGAAATCTATAGGACTGAAATGAGTCCAATCAAAGATATCTAGGTCCATCAGTGGATTTTGACGATATTTACCAAATAGTACACTTAATTTTCTATTCTTCCCATTCTACCCCTCAATCATTTGTCAATTTCTTTCCTTTTTTTTGCATGCAATTTTTTTTCTCTTCTCTCTCTTCAATGGACGCATCCTCTCTTCTCTTTCTTCCCATCTTCTCTTTCCTCACTCTTTTGGAGATATGCATGCATGTAAAGCATAATATGGGTCTGATATTATTTTATATTAGACCCACAGGATTAGAGTTTAACGTGCTTTCTTTAATAACATTTTAATACCTTCGGAAAAGTCAAAATATGAAATGGATAGTACCGTTGGACTCCTTACAGTCTCAAAAATCTATAGGACCTGAAATGAGTCCAATCCAAGGTATCTAGATCCATCAGTGAGTTTTGTGCTATCCATTTCATATTTCGACGTCTATGAAGGTGTTAAAATATGATCAAAAGAACTTAACGTGGACTTGATATGGAACTATATCAGGTTTAATGTGGATTTGATATGAACCATATCATGCTCACATTAGTTGTATGTTGGTTTTAGTTGAAGATCTTTTCTGTACTAAACTGAAATTTACCAACAAATGAAACTGTTAGTAGTACGTGTAGCCATCAAATTTTGCGACTGTAATTTAAAGTATAATTGTTTATGGCTTCATGGATTTTCTAAAGAAATTGCATATATAAATATAATTCCTAAAAAATATATATAACATGCAAAGGATTTAGGCTTGCCTTTGCAAATTACTATATATATTTGCAGATGAAACTTTAATTCGAATTTGTTATTTCAGATTTATTAAGTCTGTAGCTTTTGTTCTTGTTAAGGTAGTTTAATCAAGATTTTGTTCCTTCTCGTTTTTTTTCATTTTGATATTGACTAAGTAGGCATTTTGATAAGTTAATCTTTTTAAGATTTTTTTTTTATAATGTCGCTTACAGTTCTTAGATCATTTTCTTTTCATGTGTACTTAGCATTTCTATATATCCTGTATTTTTCTTAAAAAGATTCTTATAGTCTATTCTTTATTTTTTTTTCTTCTAGCTAATATTATTTTTATGATACTCATAACAGATAAATTATCCTTGGGTTCTACTACAATATCAATGGATCTGATATGAAACTATAAATTATCCTTGGGTTCTACTACAACATCAATGGGCTTAATATGGTTCCATATCAGGCCCAACGTGGGCCTGATATGAACCATATCAGGCCCATGTTGGGTTGTTTTAGCTGATTTTTTCTATAACATTTTAACACCTCTGAATCAGTCAAAATATGCAATGAACGACATCATTCGATTCCTTGCAACCTCAGAAATCTACAGGACTTGAAATGGATGCAATCTGAGGTCTCTAGGTCCATCAGTGGGTTTTGACCGAAACCCACTGATGGACCTAGAGACCTCAGATTGCACCCATTTCAGTTCCTATGGATTTATGAGGTTTCAAGGAGTTAAAATATGCTATCAATTGTTTATTTCGGCTTCTCGGAGGTGATATGATATAATAAGAAAGAATTTGTAAAAAATTTCACGTTGGACCTTAAACATGTATCAGAAGTTAATTCTTTTCCCCTATCAAATATCGACAACTAGTCAATGCTTATTTACTAGGGTTGTACATCAATTATCAGTCTTCATGTTCATCTTTCAATAACATATTGATTATTACTTTAACTCGGGATGAAAATGAACAGATCTATTATGCTACACAATTTTTTAGCAACACAACTAAAGCAGCATTTGCTAAGATAGCAAGCATAGGTGAGGAGCATAAGATGCTGATCCTCTTTCACTAACGAACTTTGAGGAAGAATCATAATACAGTAAACATGTATCAGCAAGGATAAAAATCACAACATAGTAATCATGGAGATTTTTCCATATTATATTATATCACCTCCAAGAAGCCGAAATAAACAATTGATAGCATATTTTAACTCCTTGAAATCTCATAAATCCATAGGAACTGAAATGGGTGCAATATGAGGTCTCTAGGTCCATCAGTGGGTTTCGGTCAAAACCCACTGATGGACCTAGAGACCTCAGATTGCATCCATTTCAAGTCCTGTGAATTTCTGAGGTTGCAAGGAATCGAATGGTGCTGTCCATTGCATATTTTGACTAATTCAGAGGTGTTAAAATGCTATAGAAAAAATCAGCTAAAACAACCCAACATGGGTCTGATATGGTTCATATCAGACCCACGTTGGGCTTGATATGGAACCATATCAGGTCTAACGTGGGTCTGATATGGAATCATATCAGAAAAATGTGGAACCGCCACATCAGCGGCCCCCCTAGAGCCGGTCCCACGGATATGGAGGGAGGTAAATGCAGGTACACAGGTGGAAAGTGCATAGCGGAGACGTTAACCCTAGGCAGTGACACCCCGGGGATCGACCCCTGGACCTTTCAGCCACAGAACCATGCACTCCCCATCTGTGCTACGCCCTGGGGACAAACAACCAAAATTGATATGGAATCATATCAAGCCCATTGATGCTGTAGTAGAACCCAAGTATAATTTGCCTGCTATGAGTATCATAAAAATAATATTAGCTAGAAGAAAAAAATAGAGAATAGACTATAAGAATCTTTTTAAGAAAAATGCAGGATATATAGAAATGCTAAGTACACATGAAAAGAAAATGATCTAAGAACTGTAAGCGACATTATAAAAAAAAAATCTAAAAAAGATTAACTTATCAAAATGCCTACTTAGTCAAACATCAAAATGAAAAAAAAAACGAGAAGGAACAAAATCTTGATTAAACTACCTTAACAAGAACAAAAGCTATAGACTTAATAAATTTGAAATAACAAATTCGAATTAAAGTTTCATCTGCAAATATATATAATAATTTGCAGAGGCAAGCCTAAATCCTTTGCATGTTATATATTTTCTTTAGGAATTATATATATATGCAATTTCTTTAGAAAATTCATGAAGCCATAAACAATTATACTTTAAATTACAGTCGCAAAATTTGACGGCTACACATATTACTAACAGTTTCATTTGTTGGTAAACTTCAGCTTAGTACAGAAAGGATCTTCAACTAAAGCCAACATACTACTAACGTTGGCTTGATATGATCCATATCAGGTCCAACGTAGGTTGTTTTAGTCGATTCTTTTGATCATATTTTAACATCTTCAGAGACGTCGAAATATGAAATGGACAACACCGTTGAACTCCTTGCAATTTCAAAAATTTATAAGACCTGAAATGAGTCCAATCCGAGGTGTCTAGGCCCATCAGTGGGGTTTGGTCAAAACCCACTGATGGATCTAGATATCTCGGATTGGACTCATTTCAGGTCTTATAGATTTCTGAGACTGCAAGGAGTCCAATGGTGCTGTCCATTTCATATTTCGACTTCTCCGAAGATGTTAAAATGTTATTAAAGAAAGCACATTAAACTCTAATCCTGTGGGTCTGATATAAAATAATATCAGACTCATATTATGCTTTCCATGCATGTATATCTCCAAAAGAGTGAGGCAAGAGAAGATGAGAGGAAAGAGAAGAGGGGATGCGTGCATTGAAGAGAGGGAAGAGAAAAAAAATTGCATGTAAAAAAAAGGAAAGAGATTGACAAATGATTGAGAGGTAGAATGAGAAGAATAAAAAATTGAATGTGCTATTTGGTAAATATCAAAATATGGTACATCTTTTGATCAATTCATAACTCTAAGTATGTCTTTTGGTAAATTGTCCTAGATTGCTCCTTTAAACAATTAAAATTTTTTAATTTAATTTAGATACAAATCAAAAAAATATCCGAATTTTCAAAAGGATTTTTTTGTTAATCATTTAAAAACAACACTCTGTTCTATTTTTTGTACCTAAATTATCTCCTCCAACCAGTAAACTCGAATGATATTATAATAGTTGCGGTTCATAGTTGAAAGAATGATTATATTCATCTAGGGGTCTTTATTAATCTGTTTTATATTATGTAAAGTGAAGTAAATTATGGAGACAATTTATTCTCATCGTTAAATGATTAAAAGTTGGAAGGAGTTTTTTCCCCAATAGTTACGGTTTATAATTATTATAATGTGTTATTAATCACCTATGCACATATTATTGTAGAGATATTTTATGAAAAATAATAAATATATATAGCAGACAAACTTGATCCCTTCATAGATTCATACGAATACAGTAGGGGTGAGCAGTCAACCCGTCAAATTGACCAATCCACTTATATCGACCCGAACCGAACCGAACCGAAAAAAAATCCACCGGATATAGGGCCGAATGTAGGGTCCTGATATTACATTATCCGATCTAGTAGGGTCGGATAGTTTTTTATCCCAATAATCGAATCAACCAGGGACGGATCCAGGAATTAGAGTTGGGGTGAGCTTGAATTTAATATAACAAATTATATATTATTATTAAAAAATATAATAAATTATAGATATATAACCAAAAAAAAAAAAGTCATTACATTATACTGCTCAAAATTGTGCCATACGAGATTTTGAAACATAAAATTCATCTATAATAGAATCTATATCTATATCTTTAGCTAAATCTCGTTCAATATAGAGTGTTAAACAATCTTCAAGAAAATCATCCTCCATTTTATTACGAAGTGTCGTCTTCACATGCTTCATTGCTGAAAATGCTCGCTCTGTAGTGGCGGTAGAAACAGGTAACGTCAAAAATAAGATGAATCAATCTAGTCAACATAATGTAAACCTTTGAACGCCCACTCTTAGTCAATTGCTGACACAACTCAACAAGTGTTGAAACCTTCAAATTTTGCACTACATCAAATTTATAATGTACCAATTCATACTCCAAAGCAACAATGTCTTGACTTGTGAAATCTTCAGGATAAAACTCAAGTTTTCAAATATCATCACTGTTGATTGAGTCAAATGAATTTTTAGGATCTAAAGTTGTACTAAGAGAAAGTAGTTCAATCGATGACTCATTGAACCGAGTATTTAACTCCATCAAGATGGAATCTATTGCTACATTAAAAACATCAAAGTGGTAATGATGTTCAACTGTAGTTTGCTGACGAGAACGACCGATCTTATATTGGAAATCAAGGTCAGGCACATCAATTTCATTTCTCGATCAAAAAACTTTCACTTCATGAAGAAATTCTTCCCAACCACATTCTCTAAGTTCTTGAAGGATAGTTTTGGTAGTAGAGACAAATGTAATAGCAGTCAAAATATCTTGAGATTTTCTTTGAAGAATTTGACAAAGAGTATCTGTTGTTCTCATAATTTTATGCATTAAGTGCAAAATGAACACAAATTCAAAGCTTGTCATGTTTTTGTAAATTCCCCGAACTTCAGCCTTAGCTCTTGCATTTGGAGAATAGTCACTAAGAACTTCAAAAACTTTGCAAGTTGCAGCGTACATACCTATCAAGCTTTTTACTGAGTCATAGTGAGAACTCCAACGAGTAGCTCCTGCCCGTTGCAAACTACCAATCTGATTGGACCCACTTTCGGAATCACGTTTTCCAATTGCCAACATATGTTCAATTTCATTTCTTTGTGCAATACGTAACTCAACAATATGCTTAGTAGAAGAAGTGACAATATTGTCCAAATGAGAAAAGAATTCCCAAATAACGCTGACATCTTTGGCTGCAGAAACCAATGTTAGTTGTAGTCGATGAGCAAAGCAGTGGATATAATATGCATAAGGACAATCTCTGAGAAATAATGCTAGAAGTCCATTCCATGCGCCACGCATATTGCTAGCACCATCATATCCTTGACCTCTAATTTTCTTAACTTGTAAGTCATAATGTATAAGAACATTTGATATTTCATTTTTCAGATTCAATGAAGTAGTGTCACTAACACTTTTGATGGCAAAAATTCTTTCTGTCAAAATCCCATGATTATTCACAAACCTCAAGATAATGGCCATTTGCTCTTGTTTAGATATATCTTGTGCTTCATCAACAAGAATACAAAAGACTTTATCTCCAACTTCTTTACGAATCATCTGTCATACTCTATTGGTCATAATATGTAAAATCTCTTTCTGAATTTCTGGAGCAATATATTGAGCATTTTTTGGAGCATTTTCTAGTACAACTTCATTAATTTCTGTACTCATTTTTGCAAAAGCCTTCACCAATTCAAGAAAATTTCCACGATTAGATGAAGATAGAGATTCATCATCTAAAGGCACAACCTTGAAGTGCTAGCCAGCGAACAATGACAATTGAGGTCCTCAAACGCAAATGATTTTTCTCCTTTTCCTCTTTAGCTTGAACATGAATCACATTATCGATATGTTGAGAGAGTCTCATCAAATTTTCAGCCCTTCTCTAACACATAATATGAGGCGAAGAAGCTACAAAACCAATATGAGCAAGAAATGCACATGTTTTTCCTTGATTTACTTTTTTCCACTTGTCAAATCTTTCATTGACCAACGCTGAGATATTAGATGAATTAGTATCATTCAGAAAAAGAAAACAATAAAAATAATATGCCTTATTTGTTGAAGGCAAATATTTCAACCAATGAAATTTCTGGGACCATTTTTTTTAAATCGACGATTTTGACTTCTAAATTTTGTAGCCGGATACTCCAACATATCTGGTTGATAGGGCCCCATCTTTAGATATGAACATCTTATCTCATCTCGTATATTAACATGATATTCACATATTTATTTTCTTTTTCCCGGATCTCATACAATACAAGTAGAGGATGACTGATAATCTTCGTTAAGAGAAGAAATAGAAGGGATTTGAACACTAGGAATGAGAAGATTCTCACTAGATTGATATTCCATTGTAGTAGGAATTGAAGTGCTTTCACTAGTTTCACGATCTCTCTTTTTAAAGAAAGAGGATATTAATGTCTTTCCTTTCTTTATAGCAAATTGATGTTCCATTTGAGACAGTTCAATTATATCTCCTAAATAAATAATCAAATAAATAAACAATTAATGACTCAAAGAATTATGTGAGGAACTAGTTTAAGATAAAATATAAATTATAATCTTATTCTAAAAATAAAATCTTAAAAAGTTAAAGTCAAATTAAGAGTACAGGGTACTAATAAGTAAAATAATGATATTACTTTACTTGATTACCAAAGTATATTTATAGATTTACTCTATTGATTACCATTTACCAAAGTACGTCAAGCAAGTTAACAACTCAAGTAGTGATAAAATCACCGCTTTAGAAAAACTAAGGCGGTAGTGACGCAACGTGCAAAGCAAATAAGCAATGCTTTGGCAATTGACAATGAAGCCACAACGTTGGATGCTCAATGGCGGCCACGACAACAGAAGTCGAGAGGTAATTACAAATAAGTTATCGCAGGAAAGAGAAAAGGAAATATTAGGGATTTAGGGTTAGGGTTACCTGTCCAATTGTCCAACTTTCGTCCTCGAAGTCGGAGAGATCAGAGATACACATACGCTGCCAGGCCTGGTGCAACGATGTCGTCGTGCCGATGTAGTGGAGCCACTCCACGTCTCCATGGTTGGATGCCGAGCACCGCCTTCGAGTTCGCGGTATCGTCAAACGGCGCAGTGTTGGAGATCAAGAGAAGTCTGTCGAGAGCAAACGACAAAATAGAGAAGTAAACATTTCACTTATTTTTATTTTTTTGGGCTGATAGGGCTGGGCTATAGCCCAGTATAGCCCTTGAATACATCCGTCTATGGAACCAACCTGATCCGCGATCGCCCCTACTTGTAGCAACTACTGTCGATAAATTGATACACGTTATAGTAGCTACTGCGGATAAGCTGCTAAACGTTGCAGTAGCTACTGCCGATAAGTTGCTACACGTTGTAGCAACTATTGACGATTAGCTACTACAACGTATAATAAGTAATGTTTATTATCATTTTAAAATATTTTATATTTTATTGTTTTATATTTATATTTTATATTTCATTGGATATAATATCGGATATCCAAATAACTGACAATCCGTCAGATATCTGATACAAAATAACCGCCGGATATAGGGTCGGATGTAGGTCCTGATATTGTATTATCTGATCTAGTAGGACCGGATAATTTTTTATCCAAATAACCGAACCAACCTGATCCGCGATCACCCCTAGAATACAGTATACAAAGTTTGAGTGAGTGGTTACCTTTATTGTGTGAACGGTATAATCCCGACAGTAACTCTGATTCGTCGGAACTCAACATGATTAGAGTGGTCGTACCTTTTCGGTATCTACAAAAACATGTTCTACGTTCGTCAAACGAACTCAAATTCGAAGAAGAACAATATTTATTGTGCTAGTAACAACTAGGTGCTCGGCTAAGGAAAGAAGAAAAAGAATAAAATAAAAAGTTTCTTTTTATGTGAAAATTTCACTTAAAAGGTTTTTTATATTCATTCGATAAATACCAAGGTTTTGTATTTTGATCTTTTTCCATTAATGATGAATTAAATTAATCTCTATTAATCTTCTTAATGGGTTAGATTTTAGTCTATTAGATTAATTATTAATCCAATAAGTCAATGAGTCTAATCAATTAATCCAATGAGGCTAATTCGAATTCATTTGTCTAACTCAATGAATTAAATTCGAATTAGACTTAACCTTATAATCTTAGAATCCATCATATTTTAGTCAAACTAAAATAAACTTATCTTCAAATCAACATGTTCTTTGTGTATGATCCAATAGGTTCTCATAACATTGGCAATATCTCTAAAACAACATTTTAGATACATAAACAATGAGTGATATCTAGCAATGCATCATTGCTATCCAAGTGACGAAAATATCGAGATCCGACCTAACATTTTTATGTCTATTATCTTGTATAACTTTATCTTTTTATCCTTGATATCTAGATTGATCCATGAGGTATAGACCATGTCATCCTCTTATCAGTCTTTATGTTTTTAAATCTCCAAGTAAACTCACTTAATCAAATAAACTCAATATCTAATATTAACTTGTTTGAGCATGATCATGTATTTTTAGTAGTTCACTTAATCAAGGGGCCCACGTATATCACTTCCGTCCTATGTGAGAAAGAAGCGGGGCCACTTCGAAGAGAATTGGAAGTATAATTCTTAGAACTTCTCATAGAACCAAGCGTGTTCATGACCAAGAATGAACATACTCATGAAAACTGAGTTGTATCAGGGAGAGTCTTGGATGAGATTTGTCACTACTTACACAAACGACAATATAGTTCAAGGACATCGTGTCTACTATCAGCTAGTAAGCAACCAGATCTTCACAAGGGAAGTTTCAAAAGGTAAAACCTACCTATCCTATACTTGACTCAACTACTGAATGCTATCACATACCCTATCTCCATTCATGTGGGGGATTGTTAGATATAAGTGATGTGAATGGAGAAGAGGTGGAAGAGGAAAGAGACTCCATTGTGAATGAGGCTTTAGTCCCACATTAGGAGTTTCATGGCATGCTGGTTGGTTTATATTGATTCACATACATTGAGGATGTGAACAAATGCATGTGGAGAGGTTCTCTCTCACGCGTGGGTGCACAAGGGAGGGGGTGCAAATCCAGGGCCCGGATTGCACTGAACCATATTGATTCGTGTGCGGTCACGACCTGCGCGCACCTAATGCCGAACTGATCAGGGTAAAATTTGCCCAAGCAGAACAACCAACATTTTGCCATGTAAATCTTTTTGCTACTTGTGTAATGGATGCATTAAAGGAAAGATTAATGCAGAATCAAAACGACCGAGGGAAACGCTGATGTTTTACTACTCGACGAGTAATGATCATTAATTCATCATTCATGCTACCCTTTGGCCTTGAGCTCCTATATAAGGAGGTTGCGACTACAGGCAAAATGTGATGTACATAGAAAAGCAGTAGAAGTTTTCCACCTACGTTCCCTCCTCCTCTGTCCTGTAACTTTTACTTGACAGAGTGCCTGTGATAGTTCGGGTACCTCTCAGTTTGCCGTTGTAACGCCCAGCAATTTCATATGAATTTCTTTTAAGAATAAGAGAAAATGAAACCAAAAAGAAAAAAAAAAGTGGTCAAGGCTTGAACCTTGAACCTCTTAACAAGTGACAAGTTTTAAGTGGTATGGGATAACCAATATCCCAAGAGGAAGTATTGTTATGAAGGAAAGGAAAATTGTAGTTAAGGGTAGGGAGGGTGAAGGGACACCTTTCTCCCTTCACTTAGAAGAAAAGTTTATCTTTCCTTTCTCCCCTTCACTTAGAATGAAGAGTTCATTTTCCTTTCTCCCTTCATTTAGGGTAAATAAAGTAAGGGGATGAAAAGGTGGTTTTCCCTTTCTCCCTTCATTTAGAATAAATAGAAGTAAGAGAAAGAAAAGTTATTCTTTTTCTTCTTCCTCCTTCTTCCTCCCTCCACCGAAATTAGCCTCCTTCTCCTCCATTTTCGGAATCAAGCCTAGGGTTTCTTCCTAGGAAGTCTTCACAAGGAGGAGTCCTTAAGGTCTAAGCCCTCTTACAAGCAAGATACACAAGGGAGAGTCCTAGAAGCGGAAGCCTTCTCTTTTCTCTCCACCAAGGGTATTCTACTTGTAGTAAACCAAGCAAAAGGATGTAAGTATTTCTCTCACCTGCAGTACAAGTAGTTTTTTCCTTGTTGTTTTCTTCTTTTTATGTTGCTCAAAACCTAGAAACATGTCCTTATAAGTTTCGGCCAAGAAGAAATAAAAATGCTTAGGAAAGTTTAAACTTCAACTAGACTTGCTTATGCTTTCTCCCATGATACCTAATATGTTATGTGATGTTATTAAGATGCTATTCATGGTTGGTGTTGGCTAAAATCTAGAATCATGTCCTTGTAAGTTTCGGCCAAGAAGAAATAAAAAGGCTTAGGAAAGTTTAAACTCCAACTAGACTTGCTTATGCTTTCTCCCATGATACCTAATATGTTATGTGATGTTATTAAGATGCTATTCATGGTTGGTGTTGGCTAAAACCTAGAATCATACCCTTGTAAGTTTCGGCCAAAAAGAAATAAAAAAGCTTAGGAAGTTTAAACTCCAACTAGACTTGCTTATGCTTTCTCCCATGATACCTAATATGTTATGTGATGTTATTAAAATGCTATTCATGGTTGGTGTTGGCTAAAACCTAGAATCATGCCCTTGTAATTTTCGTCCAAGAAGAAATAAAAAGGCTTAGGAAGTTTAAGCTCCAACTAGACTTGCTTATGCTTTCTCCCATGATACCTAATATGTTATGTGATGTTATTAAGATGCTATTCATGGTTGGTGTTGGCTAAAACCTAGAATCATACCCTTGTAAGTTTCGGCCAAGAAGAAATAAAAAGGCTTAGGAAAGTGTAAACTCCAACTAGACTTGCTTATGCTTTCTACCATTATACCTAATGTGCTATGTGATGTTATTAAGATGCTAGTCATGGTTAATGTTGCTTAAAACCTAGGATTAGGTTTTTTATAAGTTTCTGCCAAGACTTGAAATTAGGGTTAGAAACTCATTTATGCTTGCTAAAAGTCTCACTTGCTATGCCATGTATTATGTGATATTAGTTTAAAGTTTCATACTTAAGGTTGCTTAAAAGAAACCTAGAATCATGCTTTATAAGTTTCGGCCAAGACTTGAAATTTGGGTTAGAAACTCATCTATGCTTGCTAAAAGTCTCACTTGCTATGCCATGTATTATGTGATATTAGTTTAAAGTTTCATGCTTAAGGTTACTTAAAAGAAACCTAGAATCATGCTTTATAAGTTTCGACCAAGACTTGAAATTTGGGTTAGAAACTCATCTATGCTTGCTAAAAGTCTCACTTGCTATGCCATGTATTATGTGATATTAGTTTAAAGTTTCATGCTTAAAGTTGCTTAAAAGAAACCTAAAATCATACTTTATAAGTTTCGGCCAAGACTTGAAAATTGGGTTAGAAACTCATCTATGCTTGCTAAAAGTCTCATTTGTTATGTCATGTATTGTGTGATATTGGGTTAAAGTCTCCATGCTTAATGTTGCTAAAAAACCTAGGATTTTCTCCCTTGTATATTCGGCCAAGACAAGAAGTTAGGGTTATGAAGCCCATCTATGGTTGCTAAGTGTCTCACATGTTATACTAAGAATTTTGAGATATTAGTTTAATATAGTCCATGCTTAAAATAGCTCAAAACCTAGGACCATGCCTTGTGTATGATTCGGTCAAACCAAGAAACTAGGGTTAGAGGTCCTCTTATGTTTGCTAAAGGTCCCCCATGTTATGATAAGTACCATGTGATGCTAGTATGATGCTTTCCTTGTTTTAAAGTTGCTTAAGACCTAAGACCATGCCCCTTGTAGGTTTCGGCCAAGACATGGAATTAGGGTTTGTAGAAAGTTCAAAACCCCAACTATGCATGATAATGACTCTCTATGATATGCTATGTGATATGTGAACCTTATGTCACCATGTTATGCTTATGCAAGACTTATGTATGATGAAATGCCTAAGAGTTGCTTCCCTATAAGTTGGGATTAAGAGCACTCTTTATGATATGACAAGGAACATGATATGATATTTTACTTTTGTATGGCTGGTACCGGATCCTAGCACGGTCTAGGAGATGGGCTCCTACGTCGCCCCTAGGTCGAAGCACGGGCCTAGTTCCCTAGTAGGTTCGGGATTAGCTACCTCGAATTTATTTAGGGATGCGCGTAAATCATGTATGTGGTACAATGTCGGATCCTCATGTTGAGATTTATGTTTAAGTACCTATATGATATATGTTTTCAAAAGAACATCTTGCATATACTTATTTCATGCTATATGATTATTATGCTTCAGGAAGATGCTCTCTTGTGATATGCCTATGATGCTTAGATGAACATACTACTACCTTATGCTTATGCTCTCGTATGATATGTTTATGATTTGCCAAATGAGTATGACATTACCTTATGCCAGTATGCAAATGTTAAATCTATATGTTGGTTAGATGAACATGTCACTACTCTATATTACTTCATGATGTATGTTTCTTTGTGAGTAGGAAAGGATCTTACTAAGCCTATGTGCTTATAGTTTACTTTCCTTGTACTGCAGAAAAGGGTAAAGAATGACTAAACTAAAGGGAGCAGCAGGAGGGGCAAAAGATATGTGTGACAGTGATATGGTGGAAGAGATCTGTTTTATATTTCGAACTTATGCATGTCCTAAGTTTTGCATGATTTCTTACTTTTCTACTCGATGTTTTTGATGGTTTACACTGAATGTGAAATTATACTCTCTCCTTTTATTATTTCCATGAAATCTTGAACTAATAGGCACTTGGTTTAGTTAAAGAATTGCTAAGAACCTTCTTATCATACTTGAATGTTAAGTAAAAGGTAACTAAACTATGCTTGAATTCTATGTTATGTTTCAGTGACTAAATATTAAATCAAGTTACACACATGAATGCTAAGCATGCTCACATGTTTAATATGTTTACATGATCATATTGTTCTTTATGTATGTTTTAAATTTAAATTCTTCTGCTGCAACGATCGCACATGTATGTGTATTCGCGTAACGCCGCTCTTGCTATCAGTAGAGGAAGGGTGGGCGTTACAGTGACCCTCAGTTCTTGGGGAGAATCATTGTTCGCCATTGTATCTTGGGAAACAGACGACCCGAGAAAGTCTCGAAGCACAACCGGAGGTGAGGCGAATCTGTTTCAAGAAAATTGTGTTTGTCGCAAGCCTCGGTTTACTTAGTTCACTCGTCCGGACGCGTTCTAGGCTTCACTATGTTGTTCGGCAGTAACTTGCTCGGCAAAAGATTGCAACTCGCTCAGCAGAAGCCTGCAACTCGCTCGGTTGCAACTCGCTTAATTGCAGAATCCTGCAACTCACTCGGCAACAACTCGTTCTGAAAAAGCCTACAACTCACTCGGTAAAAGCATGCAACTCGCTCGGCAGAAGCTTGCAACTCGCTCGGCAGAAGCTGCAACTCGCTCGGCAAAAGCCTGCAACTCGCTCAGCAGCAAATTGCTCGACAAAAGCTTGCAACTCGCTCAGCAAAAGCCTACAACTCGCTCAGCAACAACTTGCTCATCAAAAGCTTGCAACTCGCTCAGTAGAAGCCTTCAATTACTCGGTCGGCCTTGAACTTCACTCGGTCGGCCTTAAGCTTCGTTCGGTCGACCATTTCGTTCGATCAGACTCTTCACTCGGTCAGCCTTAAGCTTCGCTCGGTCGGCCTCTTCACTCGATCGACCACTTCATTCGGTCGGCCTTAAGCTATTTCGCCTGGTCGATCATTGTGAAGCCTGCATTCAGCACTTGGTAGACACCAACCTCTGTTGGCAGTCTGAAATTATCAACTCAAGTTATTTCAACCGATATATTGAATTTATTTTATATAATTTAAATTTAAATAAATTTCCAAGAATCTCCACCAACGAATTAATTTTGTTAACACTTTCATCATTTTAACTCTGACACCGCGCCTCTGTTCCTTTTTTTCCCCTAATATTTCATACATGTCTTAATGGTATGTTTTTATTTAATTTGTGGTCTCTACTTATAATATTTTATTGCATTTCTTGAAGTTGCTTTCTTTATTATTATAATAATAAATCTTTCTTCCAGTGACAATCTACTATTAGAATTGTCATCATCGAATTATTCGTATCAAAATTACTCTTAGGATTATAATTGTCATCATTATCCATTTCCGTGGGGGTGGATTGATCATCTAAGTTCAATATTATCGAATCTAATTAATCATTTTTTTTATTTTAACGATAAAATATTTCCGGGGTCATGATACCACGGTAAGACATCTAAATTATCACCTAAATACTCGCGATTCAAACCCTAGTTACGACGTATTTATATAAATTTTTCATTCAAATGAGGGGCGTAACCCAAAGGATGTTGAGCTTCTGGACTGACCATCGCGTGTACTTCCTGATTTATTTTGGTGGCCGGTAGGAAACTTCCGTGGGGCCGGGCCGGGCCGGTCACCTCCAGAAATAGTCAATGAGACTAACTGGGATTATCTTTTTTCCCTCGGGCTATGATGTCGCAGTAGGACATCTAGGTTATCCCCCATGCACTCGTGGTTCGAACTCCATTTACGACGTATTTACAGGGATTTTTCCTCCAAATAGGGGGCGTAACTAAAGGATGCTGAGCTTCTGGGCTGGCTGCCGCATGCGCTTCCCGATTTACCCTGATGACCGGTAAAAAAATTCTGTGAGACCAGAATGATTATCTTAAATATAGTCAATGAGACTAACTGAGATTATTATTATTTTTTATTTTAATGGTAAAATAATTTCGGAGTATAGTCATATGATAGGATATCTAGATTATTATTTAAATATTTAAGATATATATATATATATTTTTTATTTTTATTTTTTTTGGCTAAATTGAGAGTGCAATCGGATTTTCGAATTAGTCATCATGTGCTTCTCGATTTAACTGGGATTAAGTGCTTACAAGACTTGCGAAGGAAGAAAATGTGAAAGAGAAATACGGAATAAAAGAGGATTAAAAATGATATGAGTAAATTTCGATCAAGAAAAAATAAAAAAAATGGAAAACGAAAATGGAATGAGAGACTGGATGGAGCTATATGTGTTCTTAAGTTATAAAATATAAAATATTTTTATAAGTCATAGATAGGTTAAGTGGGAAAATTTACATGCAGTCCCCATTGATAAATATAATTTTACATACATTCCCCATTAGAAAAATTCTTTGTTTTCACTCCCTAGTCTAATATATTTACCTAATTGCCTCTGATATTTTTAAGTATAAAAAATTTAAAAATGAGTATAAATCTTCTTAAATTCAGTACATTAAAGTAGAATCTAGTATATTTTCTATCAAATTGAGTATGATTCTTTTTCCATCTCAATTGAATAGAAAATATACTAGATTTTCTTTAAATGGTACTCAATTGGATGGAAAATATACTAGATTTTCTTTAAATGATACTCAATTGGATAAAAAATATACTAGATTTTTTTCAAATGGTACTGAATTTAGGAGAAATTATATTAAATAGGAAAAAAAATCGTATTCAATTAAATAAAAAATATACTCAATTCTAGTTTAAAATACTGAATTTAATAGGAATTATACTCATTTTTAGATTATTTATACTTAAAAATATGAAGGGCAATTTTAATAGAAAATATACTCAAATATACTAGATTTTCTTTAAATGATACTCAATTGGATAGAAAATATACTAGATTTTCTTTAAATGATATTTAATTGGATAGAAAATATATTAGATTTTCTTTTTACATGGTGTTGAATTTAAGAGGAATTATATTAAAACAGGAAAAAAATATACTCAATTTAATAGAAAATATACTCGATTTTAATATAAAGTGCTGAATTTAAGAGGAATTATATTCATTTTTGGACTTTTTGTACCTAAAAATTTAAAGGGTAATTAGGTCACAATATTTGCATGAAGAAGTTGAAGCAAATAAAATTTTACATGTAGAGAATGAAAATAAAATTTTTTATAAATAAAAATTACATATAAAATTTAAATTATTATTGGAGATTTTTCCCTACTTTACGAGTAGTTGAAATCCAAAGTTTTCGTTTTCCTTTTTTTATCAGTAAAAATAAAGGTCAATGTTGATGACAACATTAATAATAAAATTACAAATTAATTGGCAAATGAGGACTAAAGAGGCAGCGGTAGAATTGAAAAACTACGCGGTTCTCAATTTTTTATTTCTCACGCAACAAACAAATCCATCTGCTCTCCTCTCCTCTCCACCCGTCATTTGTCTTTTCCTTTTCCTCCTTCCTCGTCGCCATGGCGTTCTCCTCTCCGGTTGCCACCAAAACCCTAATCCCAAACGCCACTGTCGGAGAAACCCTCATCCCTGGCCTCCCCGACGACATCGCCGCTGTGATTCTCGCCTCCCTCCCCTACTCTCACCAGTCTGCCCTCCGAGCCACATCCCGGTCTTGGCGTGCTTTCCTTGCCCCCCTCGCCCTCCTCCCACTCCGCCGAAGCCTCCGGCTCCCCTGCCGCCACCTCCTAGCTCTCTTCCCTGCCGACCCTTCCATCACGCCGCCCTGCCTCTTCGACCCCGCCGTCTCCGCCTGGGTCCTTCTCCCCCGTATACCTTGTAGCTATCACCTCTACGGCCTCTCCAATTTTGTGCCCGTTGCTCTAGGACACCACCTCTACGTCCTCGGTGGGTCACAGTTCGACGCTCGCTCCTACCCCATCGGCCACCCGATCGCCTCTGCTGCCGCCTACCGCCTGGACCTCTCCTCCATGCCGCCTCTTTCGTGGGACCGCCTGGCCAACATGATATTCCCCCGTGGTAGCTTCGCCTGCTCGAGTTTACGCCGGTCCAGCCATGGGGGCGTGAAGGATGAGGGCAAGATCATCGTAGCTGGTGGCGGCTCGCGCCACTCGATGTTCCCAGTGGAAGGCAGCCGGATGAGCTCTGTGGAGTGCTACGACGTGGAGTCGGGCCAGTGGAGTATGCATAAAGGTCTTCCTAGGGACAGGGCAGGGTGCGTTGGATTATTGATTGCAAGGCCTGATAGCGAGGAGGATGAATTTTGGGTGATGGGAGGATACGGAGACTATAGGACAGTCTCAGGTGTTGTTCCTGCAGATGTTTACCACAAGGACGCAGTGGTGCTGGGACTGAAGAGTGGGAGATGGAGGGAGGTCGAGGACATGTGGGAGGAGGGGGATAGGAGACGGCTAGGGGCAGTGACGGCGCTTGATGGAGATGATGGACACGGGAAGGATATTTTCATGCTCGACTCAAATGAGATATTCAGGTAATCCTTTGATTTATTATTAACTGATACTGATTTTTAGTTAGGTTTTAATGCATTCTTGGAATACATCTCCATGTTTCTTCTGTTGGGACACAGTTCTGCAACATTCAAAGGTACTGAGAGTTATCTTAATAAATATAGGGTTCACTTTTCTGATATTCATATCCCATCCACTCAACTACATTGCTTACATGTTTGAATTTCCTAATCTTCCCAAATCAACAACTTAATTATTTTGGTAAAGTATTAGTGTTGTTATCTGAAATTTTATTTATGCCCATAAATTTTACTCATAATGCTAAAATGGGAAGCTATTCTATTTCCAAGATTGCAGGTGCTTAAAATTACTAAATAATTTATTGCTGGAAGTTTGGAAACTATCGTTTTGACTTTTGAGTAATCATATCTTTGTTACATGTATTTATTTCACTTCAAATTGACTCATTTTCTTATGTGACTTTCCTGTTTTGTCCTTGAAAAAAAAAAGAGAGAAATGACGAGACCTTTCTTCCATGTTAACATCATTATATATAATGTTTAACTACATACCTTCTTGTGAAATTGGATGTCCTCCCCAACTAGGATGTTCTCCCACTTGGGATATAAAATTATCCCTAACCTATTTGACACTCATTATAATAATAGAACAGTATCACAAAGACAACATGTCACTTCCTACAACATTCTAATATATTCTCTTATGACTTGATATGTCTTTGTATTTTATTTTTAAACTCTACTTTATGTTTCTAAATAATCTTAATCATGGCATAAGATTATGAACTTCGTTAGTCAGACACTAAATGCACAATGTTTTAGCATCATGTAACTTCCTTGAACCATTAGAATATCAAGGTCTTCATGATCTTCTAGTTAGAAACTAAGTGAAATACATCTTGAGCTTCATATAACTTGGTTACAAGATGAGGAGGTTGAACTGGAAAAATCACTTTGGTAAAATACCTTAAAATATTATGTCCTCTAATTAGGTCTACAAAGAAATCCTTCCAATAGTTATGCTTTAGCGAAGCTTTTATAGCCATCAATGTGTGTAACACTCAAGGTGTAACATCCTAATTAGGCAAAGCACGAAGTTTGCTTCTAAGTAGGTCTATACACAACTTTGGTTCTTTATTTAAGGAGCACGATGTTTACACTAATTTGATCCTAGAACAAGAGAGTGGATATGTAACATTCAAGGTATTAATAGTTAGTCATAATTAGTAGGCGACTGATCCATTGCCTAGCGGCACATCGTAGGTGGGTGCAGTCAATATTAAAATGATATTAGGATAGAAAAAGAATTTAAAATGCTGTACATATATATATAATAAATTTATCTTTAGTGAATCAAAATATGATTACAATCACAAATAAACAAGTGATAATTAGTAAACATGAATTAAAGACAACAATATAAGACATTTCATATTTTACATTGCAATCAAGAAAATAAAGATCACCAACGAAACAAAAAATTCAATAAATTTTTATTAAGTCCACACAACAATCAAAATAGAATGATAATTAGTGAGCCTTTTTCCTAAATATTTTCTTGTTGATATTATTATGACCCGTCTTCCTATCTATGCTACACATACTTTTCCTTTGACTAACACATGTAAGCTTCTATGTGGATGATTATGATAATCTCTTTCATTGTATATGTAGCAGATAGAAGTTAGAGAAGAAACTAGTAGAATTCACAAGATGTTGGGATTCAAGAATGTTACTAGATTCTTAAGCATTTACAATGATTAGGACTGGGATATGCACCGTAAGACTATACATATAATGCTTAGATATTAATGCATTTGTGAATTTGTTTACAACAAATACATTTATTTTATAAATTCATTCATATTAGTTATTTTTTGCATTCAACATAATGGGATTTAATTAGGATGCAGGTTTTTTAACTTAGTGTTCTCTTAGTTAGAAATGATCTAAATATGTATTTTTGTATCTAAAATGTTTTATTTCTATCGAGTTATATTTTTGCAGTGTGTAATATGAGTAGTCTTGAGAATTTATGACTAGTTGATTGGAGTGGGGGTCATTAGAATGGTTCTTGAGATTGTAATAGTTAAATTTTATTTCGAGGCACATATTCACCCTCTCCCCTTCTAGCATTTATGTTCACCTCACCATCACCATCACCATCACCATCACCATCACCATTTTGACCAACAGAATCTTTATATCACAATGTAATTTGTTGAAGTTTCATTGTGTGGAAGAATTTATTGGTGTCAATGTCAATTTTTTTAGTTTCTATTTGTTTGATTAGACTTGATTATTATGTTTAGTAGTTTTGATTTGATTGAAATAAGTTCTCTTGTGCAAGGATTTGGCTTGCATTCCAACACTTTCTTAGTTTGTTGGTTTATAATTACAAGTGATGTGAAGTATATTTGGGATCACTATTGAAATAAATAGGTTGTGTGCAAGCATTCCTCTTCGTTCCATGTTTATTGTAAAATTTACAGAAATTATTTTCACCCAAGGCAATTGATAGGACCATGATTTTAGATCTCATTCCATGCTAGTTGGTACAAGTGAAATGCATTGTTCTGTTGTGAACTTAAATAGAAACTAGGTTGGCACGAAGAAGTTTCTTGTTTTACACAATTTGCCTATGTAAGCCATATATGGTTCTTATCAGTGAATTCAGTGATACACACCTTCTTCTTATCCTGTGCCTAGATAAATTAACCTCATGAAGGGTGACAAGGAAATGTATAGCAAAGGTAGAGGTGGGAAGGAAATGTAGAGCAAAGGTAGAGGGGGACTTTGGTTTAATATCTCGTATTGTGTTGAGTGATATAGTTGACACTCATCATTCCAATAAATCATTGAAATTGTGTTGAGTGATATAGTTGACACTCATCATTCCAATAAATCATTGAAACTTGATACTACTTGCATAGATAATCTATCCTATGTCATGTTAATCATGTCGATTATTCGACACCCCTTGCCCCTAGACATGCTACAAATATGTCAAGATTAATTAGAATTTTGTATATTATTTTTGTACCTTGTTCGCAATATAATGTTAAAATTGTATTATTAAGATGGGGCACAAAGTCCAAATAGCCATATAGTTCCATTCTCTTTTTAATTTTTTTCATCTCTTTTCTTTTTCAATTCCCCACCGACACTATATGTTAAAATACTAGCACGGTATCGAAATAATATCATTCCAATTAAAGTCAGACCTGAGATTTTGGACCTTAAGTTGGAAAAAAGGGATCCACATCCAAGGTATAAAAGAACAATACAATATAAGAGTACCTGTTTTACCGAGGAGAAGATTTTAGTGTCACTAAAGGTGAAGGAGGTCCCTAAGGGATCCACATCTGAGGTATGGAAGGGCAAAGAGAACATAATTTGCTTCCTTTGCTAGAAGTGACATTATTGAAACCAATGTCAAAGTGGGAGGAAACGCAAGGAGGGATACAAGGGGGATATCCTAAGGTAAAACCTAAGGTATCACTATTTAATTATAATACAATTTATAATAATGTACTTGATGATTGACATAGTAAAAATGCCGGTGTTAATTTCCATAATTTCAGTGCTTTATATCATAGGAATAGTAAAATTGATACTCCTAGGATCAATTATAGAAAAATGCACGATATCAATGAAGAATCTAAAATTATAGAGTTAAGGAAAAAAAATCATATTTTGAGATGAAGAATTGATAATTAAGAAAAAATACTTAAGGAAATAACAAATAGGTCAAAGAAACAAAACTTAGGTTTAGCAAGGTAAGAATCATCTAAGAACAACAAAGGTTTAGGCAATAAGCCTACATATAGTAGTGTGCCAACTTATCACAAAGGTTTCTTTTGACTATTAAGAAAACCCTCTAGATTTCAGAGCAGTAGCAAAGTAATAAGGGAAGTCATCCCTAAGTAAGCTTGATGAGGCCACCATGGTCAAGGTGGCTAAGAATCTTAGGAGGGCCATTAAAAAGACATTAAGAGACGTTATCCCATGTAAGTACCTAATAAATCCAAGGAGTTCTATCTAATATGTATTAAATTCCTAAGAGTGTTTTTTTTGGTAACCCATTGTCCATCTCTTCGAACCCTAAACCCTAAGAGTGTAATTCCTTCATGCTAAATGAGTATAGGACTCTCAATTATTAAACTAGCTGTGCTAAAGTTGACATACTAGGATTAGATCATCTAAATACATTTGAATGGATTATAAGTTATGGTCTAAACTTATGTCTAGAAATTCATGAAATCAATTAAACTTATAGTTTAATAGGTTGTGTTAAAATTGGGGTTCTGGCACATTTGAGGACGTCAACGGAGTGTGCCAATTTTAGTATTTATCACATTATTAGATTATTAGAAAATAGATTGATTATGTACAATGTCTACTATACATATGCTATGTTTTTGACTCTTGCCATGCTAGTTATTGGTCGCTTTTGTTTTCATTTATATCAGTTTTCATTGATACTTGTTTATTTTATGACCTGCATATTTTTTACTTATGTCATACTAATTATATGATATTTTGGTCATGTAATATTTTACACAGTTTCCTTAAATCACGATTTGTTGTATGTTTTTGATTTTTGTCATGAAAAATTGCCATGTATTTTATGTCATGTTCATCTACATGTCACATTATTTACAAGCTACAAGTATTACTCATTTTTTTGCAATTGAGTTGAAGTCTCAATTATGATTTTAGGTTGACATGCACGAACCAGTATAGTGAAAGCATTGATACATCTCCCAAGAACCATAGCATTACCTAGTATTGTGTACTCAGAGAGGAACAATTGAGATGTTAGCATGATAAACTAAGTGTCATCAACACACATGGTTGACAATTTATTTGAAAACCCATTTTAAAAATAGTTTTTGAAAACCTTATTATTGCCTATCTGATGGTAGAAGTCACCGTTGGTGGTTTTGACATAAAGTTTGGTAAAACATTGAATATTTCAATGAGTTTTAATTTTATGCCAAGTTTTGAAAATTAAGGCTATTTTACAGAAATTATTTTTCCCCTATAGATTTTGACATAAATAATGAGTGTATGATTTTTTTTTTGAGACTTTTTGAAATTTATAGAATTATTTATAATTTTTTTATTTCAAATTATTGGTATGGGGGCAGTTGATTGGAAAGACATTTCAATGCATGGTAGAGAGGTATTGTGAAGTTTTTGTTATGATTGAAACTTATTCAGCTCCATCCCATTGATATGTAGTTATCTCACATATACTTAAACTTAGGTAAGTAGTAAAAGGAAGATTGTCTATGTAAACTAAGGTGAGTATTAAAGATGGGTGTATTTATCTAGAACTGAGCTAGGATCAACAATTCATTAAATTAGGATATCCAATCAAAATTAAATTATAGACATACAAGCTCTTAGAATGATTGTTGGTGTAATCTCAAAGGGGGGATTTTTAGATTTTGGAGAAGTGTCTTTTAAAGGGAACCCACCTTGAAGGTATACAAGTTACTGAAAGTTAGGATATGTGTTTCCTTAAAGGGAGAGGAACTTCCCTAGAGTAAGGAAGGAAGTTGTGAAGAGAAGATTAGAGCAAGGGAAGGTACCTACCTTGATGAAGTGGTAAACTTAGGTTGAGCTTTGGACAAATACCAAAGGGGGAGAATAGAAGGTTAGGGAACCTCCATCTATAATTTGGCATAAAGATTGGACTTTGATCGAGAAGGTTATGCGAGAACCTTTTTGATGTATGCCAAAAAGGGAGAATGAAGGGAAACTTGCATTTAAGTTTTGACATAGGGTATGGGAAATTGGACATTGGACTAATGGAGAAAACTAACTTAAACATATTGTTAAGCAGCAAAAGGGAGGGCTCTTTCTCCTTGCCTTGGGCGGCTTGCTTTGCATAGCTAGGGGCATAGAGTTATTGACCATGGCTTGGAATTTTGATGTTTGAGTAATATAGTTGAACGATATAGTGTGTTTGAACACTGTGTTTTAGCAAAATGTTGTCTAGCTTTGTCAGTATACTGCATGACTCTCTCAACCTTGTGGTTGCTGGTTCGAGCCTCACGGTGTGCAAAATAAGTAAATATATGGGAAATATTTTGTTAAGTCAAAATTAACTAGATACTTGATATTGAATGGAGTTCAAGTGGGCCAAGATTGTCTAGACACTTGGTTGATAAAAAGTTCAAGTGGGTCATGTAGATAAGATTCTTGGCACAAGAGAAGTTCAATCGGTGTTGGTAGTGGAAGTCAAAGTAGGTCAAAAGTAATTGGATGTTTAATAGCACTAGAGAAGTTCAATCGGTGTTGATAGTGGAAGTCTAAGTCAAAGGTGATTGGATGTTTGATAGATACTTATAAGTTAAGGTTGATATGTACTAGGCAAATGAGGAAATTCCAAAGACATGGGGTCTTTTGCCACGACATAGGTTCAACTCTCGTGTGGCTGGAATAAGAGTGCTAGTCGATTGGTGAAGTGCAATTAGTAAAAGATTCTGTCAGCACGCACGTCATGTTCCAACAAATGTTGGTGAAGTACCTTAACACTAGGAGCTTTTGAAGATAACACTCACAATTTCCAAATTTGAGCAAGAGGCTTATGCAAGCAAGTTTTGAGTAGGGTTGAGTATTCAGTTGAAACCAATCTGACCGAACCGAATAGAACGAAAACCAAACAAACCAAAATTTTTTCAAACAAACAAAAATTTTTTCAAACTAACCGAACCGATAAAATATTGGTTAATTCGGTTTTTGACCGAATTAACCTAATTAACTGAAATTTTAAAACCTTATTTAGTTTTAACTAAAAAAACAAAATTTTATTTAATTAATTATATTTTTAAATTAAAAAATAATTAAATTAATATTCTTATTTGGTTTATTTCGTTTATTTAGTTTAATCAAATTACAAAAGTTAAAATTGAAACCGAATCGAATTAATAGAAAACCAAACCAATTTTTTTTAAAAAAATACTGAAAACTGAATTAACTGAACCGAATTTCTAAGTTCAGTCGGTTGAATTAACTGAACCGAATTTCTAAATTCAGTCGGTTCGGTTAATTCGATTTTTCTGAATTTTTGCTCACCTCTAGTTTTGAGGAGCTTTTGAAGATAATGCTTGTGATCGGTTCTAGGGAAAGTGTTGTCGCAGGGCCATTGTGAGGAATCCACAACAACAAAGAGCAAACAAGTGAAGCATTTTTTGTATAGCTTTTATTTCTTTTATTATCTTTGTCATTTGCTTGTATTTTAAAATAAGCAACTATAAGAGATTTTTCCACTTCCAGAAGGTTTTTGAAGAGTAGAAAATATAGTGGTGATTCTAGAGTGATTAATCAACGGATTATTGGCCATAGAGTAGGAACCAAGGTTGTGTGGGTTCTGCACCACTTAAATTGATTTGTGTTTTTGTATGCTTTTATTCATATGCTTGTTTATTTCTTATATTTCTGTTGTGCAACTAATAAATTGTAGAAACGAGCATCATCGAATGATAAGTGATTTGCATCTATTCGCTCCTCCCTCTAGCTGCAACATACGATCCAATAGAATTTGGGCGAGGAGCTCAAGAATCCCTAACCTAACACGTATTTTTTAATTGACATAATTATATGCTTATATTTTTTTTAATCAAATTGGTCTTGTATATCCTTATATAACAACTTGGTTCAGCTTGTTTTGGGTCTACTTGGTCTAAATTGACCCTCTAGACCGCTTGTAGATATTGCATTTATTAGAGATTCTGTTGGGCATTATCTGGAGCCAATTGGGTGGTCAAAATTTAATCTTAAGTCCACTTGATTAACCTAAAACACCATGTAATTTTAATTCCACCTGTTAGAGATCTATTATGCCTTAAATGAAGCCAATTGGGCCCAAGTTTAATTCTAGATCACTTACTAAGACCTAGGTTGGTGCCAATCCATGCAGTCTCAACATGTGTTGGTGTTGAAACAATATCATTCTAGACAACTATATTGGTATTAAAACTGAGGTTGAATTAAACTCAGTTTGACACAAACATTTATTCCTGGATCGTAGATTATAAGTTAAATGTGTTCTGTTATGCCCTCTTCCTTTGTTTCATCAACTGGAGTGGTCAAGACGAAAAAAGGGAGAAGCAGGAAATAGAGGAAGATTTAACATGCTTGCACCATACCTTCTAATAAAGGAGAAAGAGTGGAGATATGGAAAAATTAGGGAATTGAGAGAAATCCAGAGAGAATTTGGAACAACAGCATAACACTTTCCTCATTACATAGGCATATTTCATGCTTGTTTAGACATTAAACAAAAACTTCTTTCAAATAGAAAATTATGCTGTAAATCCACTAGGTAAACACACTATCTAGGTTACAACAAATAGTAAACTATTCCTAAAAGTTAACTATCTATATTACAACAAATACCAAAGAAGACAGTGTGCCTGTCATCATGAAAAATAAATTCCATGGGGTTGAACTAGATGTCTTTTACAATATGTGTTACATCCCAATTAGTCAATAATAGTTATATTAGTTTCACAGATCTTGCCATTGAACTTAGCAAGTTTACTTTACTAATAAATGTTGTCTTACACCAAAAATACATTAAGATCATTGTCCATAACATTTCTAATGCAAATTTCCATTTGACAGTTGAAGTTGAAAACGACATTGGCTGTGATATAATTTGATACAGTCATCAAATAGCGATTGACTGCCAAAACAGATTGTCATTATAGTCACTGGGAAAAAAAAATCTATATTACAACAATTAAAGTACTGCTAATAAATTAATAATCAATTAAATCCTTATTATATAATTGAGTAACAAGAAGTGTAACCTGCAACCCTATTGCCAATAAGTACACTACTGTGAACAAGCACCATTTGCTGCTGTGTTCACTGGTTCACTTAGGTAGAGCATTCAGTCTAGATTCTATCTCCACATGAGAGCTTCTGATTTTATATGTCTGAGCATTATTTCAAAAGATCTATTGATAGTGGAGCTTTTTTTTAAAATTTTTTTCAGTAATCGTGCATGGGACACTACTATTTTCCTTCAATCTGTAGTGCTCTTTGAACTACATTATCTCACACCAATATTAAGCATCATCAATTGTATTCTAGTGTTAGAAACTTCATACATAATAATAGTATAATAGTAGAATTTAGGTTGAATTCTGTAGGTAACAAAATTAAAACATGGTTGACCTTTTTCTATATTGATAGAAAATTTAAAGCGACTTTTGTGATTTGATGTCCTCGATATTTCTTTTGAAAGGGATTGGCTGAAGTTGAAAATGTACTAGTCAATGAGTAGGCATTCAGTTGGGCATCAACAAAATCCAGTGCTATGTCTAGCAGCTGCTGTTTTAACAAATGGTTTGAATTTTAGGTTTCATGGATAAGTTCCACTCTAGGTAGATGTGTTGTGATTGTTTGCTTGATAAATTGTGGTGTTCTTATTACATCAATTCTATCCTCTGCTATTAGTGCAATCGCTTAGCACTTAGCTGCTACAGGGAAAAAACCGTAATAACATCAAATGCTCCAGCTTTAACTTAAAATTGTATATTTCCTAATTGCATCTAATGAAAATGTCTCCAATTTGCAGGAGAGATGATATGTTACTAAATTGTAGGACTCTTTCCTATTTATTTACATAATGTATCATATTTCCTAGAATCACCTTGAAAGATTTTGAATTGCAGATATGACTTTGTTTTAAACCGATGGATTAAGGAATCTTGCTTGCGAAGAAAGATTCCTGATAATGGCTCATGTGGCTTTGTAGCGATGAATGGGGAGATATATGTTCTTACGACCTCAATCCAAAGCTTTGATCTATCAGATCAACGGAGAGCCACCAAGAAAAGATTGACCATAGAGATCCAAATCTACAATCCTCAAAGGAAGAAATGGAGATTCCTGACAACGAGCCCACCTTTTAACCACACTATTTTTAACAACATGATTGACTTTAAAACTGCTGTTACATGCACCGTTAGAGTATAATGGTTTATGGTTGTGTACGCCATGCTTCTGTAAGTAGCTAGCAAGATATTTCATTACCTGAACTCGGACAATAAAATCAGCAGACAATACCATTTCTTATTTGATGTATAGATTTGCTATGTAGCTCTATGGTGTTTTCCTTGGCGCTACACTATTGTAAAAATTGGCAGGAGTTGATCATGTACATATAATTTAGCTTTGGATGGAATTACAATAATTAGCTTGTTAGTTCGGCTATAGTTTCTCGAGGCAGTGGCTATATATCCCTTCCTTATTGTGCCTTTCATGAACTTTAGGTGTACAGTACTATAGTGAAATAGCACCAATAGTGGCTGTACTTCATAGTGCTAAGTTTGAGAAATTGATAAAATAGCTAGGATATGGAACCACTGCTCCACTAGCTGCAGCAGTTTCCTAATACCCTGCAGCAAACAATTTCTAGGGATTTCAAACACCAACCGAAAACAAACTGAAAAGTTTGACATATCTGTAAAATATGTTGAATTTGGCAACAAACTCATTTACTATGAATGCCATCACTTGAAGAAATCTATAGTCTCTAGCAGGAACACAGGAATCTAAAACCTTGATCATCAAGTGATTCCTTTACCTTCATCTTATGTCAGATACTGAATGAATGAGTATTATAGATTAGCAAGTATATTGTAGTTATTAGTTGAACACAACTGAAAGATTAATTGTTGCATTTGTTCAATTTAGTATTTTTGCTAAATCTATTATTATTATTATTATTATTATTATTTAATAAATTTACCATGTTAAGATTTGTCAAGCAGTTCTTATTTCACTGAAATCGAACTGAAATTAGTTTATATATAGGTATGATAAATCAACAATTTTTATTTTTATTTCTTTTAGTCTAAAAATTATATCCTAAATTTTAAACCTTATTTTTTTTAAAAAAAAATTAATACTACGTGCTCACAAATTGGTATACGGTATAACATTCCATATAAGTACTTATACTAGTATAAGCACACCAACTTTGATCAGTTCACGCATATATGTGTTTGAAATTAAAAATATTAATTTATGATAAATCAACTAGTTTAGTGATGGAACACTAAACTCTGCAGAACCGAACAAAGTGGATGAAGCATTTAACGAAATATATTTTTTTTTCTTTTATCATTGATTAACCAATCTAACTTTTTTCTTCAATTTATTTTTTTTCAAAGTTATTTATTTTCCACGATATTTATTTCTTTATTTGTATTATTCTTTTCTTTGTTTGCATTAAAAATATTTTTCTTTGGGCATCTCTTCCAATGAAAAATAAATTGATGTATTTTATTTTATTTTTGCTTTTTGATCATCCTTTTGAATGAGTAAAAAATTATGTGAGTTTGTTGTATAGCGAGAATAATATCACCTTCATTGAAATCATGTGGTGTGAGGAAAATAATGATGATGATGATTCCATAATACCTATAACAAAACCAACATTTGAAGAGGAATGCTCGAACTTTCCTAAGTAATTAGTATATCCTCTAATTTAAAATTTGAAATTGTATTTAAATAAGTCGGAATGTTAAATGAATAAGTATGTATAATAATTAATTTTACAATTAATCAAGTTAATTTAGATTTAATTAAAAATGATCATATTAATTCAAACAATTTAAATAATCAAATTAATCATCTTTAATAAAGAGTTTGATCAAGTCAATCAAGGCTTTAATGAGATCAATACAATATGTTCAATAAAAATCTTGATCAGAATAATCAAAGTAAGATATGTCTAACCTAGATCAGATCGATCTAAACCTTCATCAGAAAAATAATTAAATTAATTCGAATTTACTTAATAATATAATTAATTAAAAATAATAAGATTACTTAGAATTTTCAAAAAGGAAAAAATAGTTTTCAAAATTTAGAAAATAGAAAAGTAGTTTTTAAAATTTTCAAAATCTAAAAAATAGTGTTTAAAATTCAAAATTTTAAAACTCAGAAATTAATTTTTAATTTTTTTTTTAAATTTTAAAAAAATCTTAATTTCAATTTTTATTCTTTTAAAACAAGAAAAATATTGATTTGAATTTTAAAAATTAATAAAATTTAGATTTAAATTTTTAAAATTATAAAATTAGTTTTAAAAAATTAAAAATTTTGAAAATTGAATTTTAAAAACACAAAAGACAAGTTTTATTTTTTTAAAATAATTTAGTAAATTCAAAATTAAAAAGTTTGAAAATAAAAATAATACTTTGAAAAATAAGATAAAATAAAAATATTAATAATTTCTCAAAAACAATTGAGACTTAGTTAAAGTCTAAGTTCAACACAAGTATAAAATCATACTAAGAAAATAATAAAATTTAATAATATTTCTTTTTATGATAGATAAATATATATTATCAAAATGTATAAATCATATCTGTGCCAAGGATAGCTATCAAATTTGAGTAAATATCTAAGGGAATCATACATGTGTGTAGCCTCATGAATACCATATACCATCCTCACTGCTAATGAGTCAATCAATCAGCATGTGTGTGTATATATATATACATACACACATATTTGATATGTTGGATGACGCTTTGTGTGCGATCGTGAGCAACGCGCAAACGTGGCGTTTTCACCTTGATTTCCTTACAAATAAAATATACCATTTATTCTCTGTCTCCTCCCGCATGTAGTTCAAAATAACGTCGTGGGACATTACCCAAATTAAAATTAAAATCTCCCTCGCCGCTCTCCCACTCTCGCTCCCTCCGTCTCCGTCGTCCGGCCGACCTCACAAGCCGTCGGGAAAGTTTAATATTAAAATCTCTCCCTCGCTAGCTCCCTTCGTCAACGTCCTCCGTCGTCCGTAGTCCGTCGGACGTCGTCCCTTGGCCCTCGCGCTCCCGACGGGAAAGTTTCACCCGCGTCTTCAATCGCACAGCTATTATGAGAGCTTACCACCTCTCTCCATTCGCAATGATAAGTCGTTTCATTTTAATTTGATAATCCACACCGTTATAGCCTACAAATATTAGAAGGATTATTCCTATAACGTTCAGAGACGATGCTTTGTACAAACGGCTGCAGGCTACAGCTAAGTGGGCTGCAGCGTAACTGCTACATGTTGGAGTAGCCACTTGGTAAGTCATTTTTTTGGCAGCTACAATTGATAGCATATATTAACCCTAGAAATATATCAGCTTGGTAAAAAAATAGTTGAAATTATTGTTTAAAGATGCAACGTCTTTGTTTCGCTTCTAAACGTTGCATCAACTACTTAGCAGGAAACCATTCTTGTAGTTGCTACAACTTGTAGTAGCTAACTTGGATTGGTCCTCGTCGAAGGTCGGATGGATTTATGCTATGACGTGGAAGGGCGACGGCTACAACAACCGCCTGCAGCCACTTGGACTTTCCTTTGCTGCTACAAGTTGTAGCAGCTACATGGAGAGGTAGCTGCTACAACGTGTATTGATAACTGCTACACCTTATAGCAGCTAACTCTCCATGTAGCTGCGACACCTTGTAGCAGCTAACTTGGAAAGAGGTTTTTCTAGTAGCCCTATTGCCTCGCAGAGATTAATCCAGTAGACATATTTTTGATATGTTGTATATCAACTTGCTAAAAATGAATTAAAAATATTTCCGCTGCTGCAGCACCCTTGGTTTGCTTTGCTAGTATACGTTGAAGCAGCTACTTCATCTAATAACTGCTACACCTTGTAGCAGCAAATATGGTAAGTCATTTTTCTAGTAGCCCTATTTTCTAGCAGAGATTAACCTAGTAGCCATATTTTTGATATGTTGTATATCAACTTGATAAAAAATTGATATAAAATTATTTCCGCTGTTGCAACGCCTTTGCTTTGCTTTGTTTTGCTCCTACACGTTGAAGCAGCTATTTCGACTCATAACTGCTACACCTTGTAGCAGCTAAGTCTACATGTAGATGCCACAACCTGTGGCAGCTAACTAGGTAAGATATCTGCTTTTAGTAGCTATATTTTTGATCTTGATTAACCCTAAAAATATTTAATTATCTCTCTATATCAACTTTCTAAACAAATGATTATAAATAAATTCCGTTGCTGCAGCGCCTTAGCTTTGGTTTGTTGTGATGCGTTGTAGCAGCTACTTCGACTAATAACTGCTACACATTGTAGCAGCTACCTGTACATGTAGTTGCCAAAACTTGTGGCAGCTAACTCCGTAAGTCCTTTTTTTTAGTAGCCATATTTTTGTTCAAATAGTAACCCTTAAAATATTTAATTGTCTCTCTATATCAGCTTGCTAAAAAAATGATTATAAATTATGTCCACTGCTGCAGCGCCTTTGCTTTGGTTTGCTGCGACGCGTTGTGGCAGTTACTTCGACTAATAACTGCTACACCTTGTAGCAGCTACCTCTACATGTAGCTGCCACAACCTGTGGCAGCTAACTCCGTAAGAAATTTTTTTAGTAGGCAAATTTTTGTATCTGTATATCAACATGCTAAAAAAATGATTTAAAATTATTTCCACTGCTGCAGCGCCTTTGATTTGCTTTGCTCCTACATGTTGAAGTAGCTACTTTGACTCATAACTGCTACACCTTGTAGTAGCTAACTCCCCATGTAGCTGCGACAATTTGGGGCAGCTAACTTGTTCAATCTTCTTTTAGTAGACATAATTTGATATGCTGTTTATCAACTTGCTAAAAAAATTATTTAAAATTATCTCCGCTGCTGTAGTGCCTTTGCTTTGCTGCTACCTCTTGAAGCAGCTACTTCGACTCATAACTGCTATACCTTGTAGCAGCTAAATCCCCATGTAGCTGCCACAACCTGTGGTAGCTAACTCGGGAGGATATATGCTACAACGACGTAACAGATCTTTCTTCGTTGACGCTCCACCAAGATGTGACTTTGCATTCTCAAGCAATAATTGATCATAACAATCGTAGATTTTCATCTAGTTCAAGTAAATGAGGTTTCTTACATTTCGTTGTAGAAACAAATACAACACGTTGAAGCTGCTACACGTTGTAGTAGCTAACGGTCCAAATAACCTTTTCTTACCAATTACCCTTTTTGCAAATATTGTGCAAATATATAGTGTGAAATTACATTATTACCCTCACCGGCCAAAGTTTTAACCACTAAACTCGCCGTGTGACAAATATTTCGAAGGAATTTCATTGATAGTTGATCGGTGCCCATGGAGTCTTCCTCAATCAACCTCACTGTGACGATTTGTTTCTCATCGAAAGCTACGCCTCCATCGTAAGTATTGTGGTAGGGTTTCTCATCCAAAGCTTCCCCTCCATTGATAGGTTGAATCTTTAGGGTTTTGATTCGTCTCCTAGCTGCTACAATGGGATTTAATGTTGTTAGATCATTAATGATTGAGGGTTTACTTTGAGCGAATCAAGGGTTTTAAAAATATGTTTATCTTTGTTGTCGCAGCTACTGTAGTTGAACTGCTACAATGTTGGTAAACCCTATTGATTGATACGTTGTGATTAAATCCCACACTCTCGATTGGCTTCTCATTATTATAGTAGCTACTTGACCCTAACTGCTACAACGTGATCAATACCTATGTTGTATAACTACTAATCATGTTGTACTAACTAAGAGAAATTATAGACATTGTATTGTAGCTAATTATGGTATAAAAATAATAGTTTCATGTATATGGTTGACAGAACTAAATGGCGAACCAGAGAACTGCTGCTTCTTGTGCATATCGTAAGAAAGTGCACTGGAAAAGTAATTACCCTCACTTCAAGGGTTTTATATCATCACTACAGATAAACGACCGACAGATGGAGTTGATCAATGGAAGCCCATTTTCCTGGGCAGTAGCCATGCCTGATATTGTAAATATTCGAAGCCTTATACAAAATATGTTTAACAATTGGGGCGTTCAAGCCAGATGCTTCATCTTTCATAATAAGGAGATTAGATTTACTAGGAAAGATGTTTCATTGATTCTGGGGCTCCCAGACTAAGGCAATGAAGTAAATTTGCAACAGCATGCAGCCACCACCCCACTATTTCTTCAACACTTCCATAATGTGGAGTGTACACAGAACGAGCTAGAAAACAAGATGATCAACCTCAGCAAACAACCTCTATCTGCTAAATCCGATACTCTTTTTTGCCAACTTTTAATATTGTATTTCTTTGTTTCTGTGTTCTTTACTATTACTGGCAGTATATCTAGATTACCAATACAATCACTAATAGATTGCATAGATGATTTTGCAAATTTAGGTAGGTATAATTGGTGTACAGTTGTATATGACTATATCAGCCCACGGCTAGGGGCCATTGGTCCGATGTTTTCACAGAGGCCGAAACCAGAGGGTCTTGCAGGAAATCAAGCTCTCATGCTCAGAGGGTTCGCACATCTCCTTGCTGTAAGCCCCTAAATATAATGATAGTCTCATAAGATTTATGCAGAAAGTATCATATTTTAACAATTTTATTGTATTGCAGGTCTGGATGTGTGAACATGTCAGAATAATGGATCCTTACAAACAACATGCCCTTCCAAGAATATACAGATTGAAGTGGTCAGGCTCCTAGGTGGAGACAATAAGGGCTATGATCGCTGAATTACCTCCTACAAAAACAATTGTTGATTTAAGTTCATCGGACCTAGAGACACATCTGCTCTCAAACAATTCCCTAGAAGATCTTGTAGAGCATATAGATCAACAAATTACAGAGGGGTTTTTACAATTAGCTGATGAGGGAAATTATGAACAAATTTCAGAGCAATTTACTGAACAGGCAACCGATGTTCAGGAAATTCCCCACCAAGTGCCTGAATAGGTAGCCGAAGCTTTGGAAAATCCTGAACAAGTTCCTGAGCAATTTACTGTAGAATTTATTCAGGAGAAAGAGACTTGTAAAAATTGTAGAACATGGGAGGGTAAAATTTCTCGTTTGGAGGTTGTGGTTGAGGGCAAGGATCAGATCATTGCCCAGATGGAGGCCACAATTAGTGAGTTAATTGTTGAGAATAAAATAGTTGTCAGTGATTCAGAAACTTCAATAGATTGCAAGGACAAAATAATTGAGGAAAATGACAGAATTATAATTGTAAAAGATAAAATTATAGCAGAGCAAGAGAGAAAAATCAAAGATCTTCAAAGTCAGTTGCTTGCCAAGGATATAGTAGCATTACCTTCCAAACAACCAATAACAAGGGCAAAAAGGAGTGCTACAAAGAGAATCACACTCCCAACTGCAAAAGATATTAAGGTAGTGCCCTTGGCCAAAAGAATTAAAAAAAGTCACTTTCCATGATGGATTATATGTGTATACTTATATTGGAAACACAAGGATAAATTACTTTGGAATTGTATTCTTATTGAATAGTAAAACAAACATTTCATTTTGTTGAATAAAATCAACCATGGCAGATATAGAAGTTGGTATAACACATATAATTTTCGTAACTGCTCCAATTGTAGCAGCAATAAACACTATTGTTGTAAAACATAATTTATGGACATGTTTTATTTTTTGTTTATGTAGGGATATGACAAAGGCAATGTGGTCCAACGGAACAATTTCATTGGATATGTCACCTTTCCTGTGTGTTTTTGATTGGACTATAGGCACAGATGGCTATTGCATCAACGCATTTTTTGCCATCATTGCAGAGGAAGCCAAAACTTCTGGCATACCATATTAGCCATCTATATTTTGTGCTGTTGGTTTTGTTGTGAGTATAATGGCAACTCCTACTACCCAATTTTTTATTCTCCGTATAATCCTCTAACAATATTTGTTTGGATACACAGGAATTGTTTGAAATGTTATCTTATGAGGCATTTAGTCTATCAGCAAACACTGACAATGACAAGCCTATCAGATATATATTATGTCCATTAAATAATGTAGATGATCACTGACACCTGCTGATCATAGACCTCCAAAAAGCTCTTTATATGCATTATAACTCCCTTGGAGCCTCAGAACTCTACACATCTAAGTTTCAAAGTTCTGTAAGTACCTTCCATGTTATAGAAATCATAATGTATTGGAGTATGTGTGTATTGGTAACAAACCTCATCCTAATGTAGGTGGATTTTTTTTTTAAAATATGGACCCATCTTACTACGAAATGTGGTATTCAGGGCTATATTCCTTAATGTCAAGAGACTTTGAGGTATCTACGATCCCGGGTCCAACACAAGTAAAATTGTAAGTACATATGTTTATTCATAATTTTTATACATCTCCATACTTCCACTAGCAATTATAATATTAACAGAGTGAAATCAACTCTATCTTTCAGGTTAGATTGTGCATTTGTTGTGATGCGATACGCTGAGAGTTTAATGTACTGATGGCCAATATATTTTGGATAAGATGGAATGAGAGAATTTAGTTTTCATGTCGGTCATAAAATTTTTAATAGCAAATACTAGATTAATGACAAGGTGGGGGTGTAAACGTATTGTTAAACTGATTGTAAAAGTATTCTAAATCCCATAAAATTAGCCTAGGTGGTGTAAATGTATTTGTAACACTGTTGTCAATGCCTTGTGAAGCTAATATAGGGTATAGCTTCAGATAATGTGTATTAAATGTGGTAAAATATAATTGTATATTTTTATGATCGGAAGTAGGTACTACTACAACGTGTAGCAGCTAATCTGCAGCAGCTACTCTTGAGAAACTGCTACAATTTGTAGCAACTAATCCGCACTAACTGCTACAGAGTGTAGCAGCTACTCTTGAGAAGCTGCTGCAATTTGTAGGAGATCACTTTAATACTGTATCTTGATAAATTATAATTATATTTCACTACCTCATCCAATTACCTTTAATGTGGTATATGGAAACGATGGTTCATTTACTACAAGGGTGTAGCAGTTACTACATGTATTGTGAAGCTGGTGAGTCCACCTTGTAGTAGTACATCTAGATCTGGTAAAAATAATATTGTTATGTATATTCACTTGGTAATAAAAAATGTGAAAATATTTTAATCAGTAGTAGCTACTACAACGTTGTAGCAAGTATTGCACTAGTTGTTGCACGTTGCAGCAGCTACATTATAAAGTATAACACTAGAGTAAATGCTACACGTTGTAGCAGCTATTCCTAAGTAGCTGCTACAAAGTGTAGCAGCTTATCGTCAGTAACTGCTACACGTTGTAGCAGTTAGTATTTTGTTGCTTCTATCTATCCTTGCAGCATCTACTGCTACACGATGGCGCAACTAGTCAGTGTGTATGGAATGTAGGTCTATTAAAATTATTGTGCAAATATATATAATGTGCCATTACATTTTTACAATCATTGTCCCTTCCAATAATATGCAGATGGAAGTGGTCTGTGCTGTTGCATTTACCGACCAGTAACTGCTACAACTTCAAATTGTATAAAATTAAATTTCACTAACTCCTCCCATTGCCTTTAATGTGTTATCTGGGAATGATATTTCAGTTCCTACAATGGTATTTATGTCCATCACAAAGTAGCTACTCCAACGTGGACCTCATTTTCTGTGGTCGTGTGCTTGTTCAAGTATTCATTAGTCCACTTGAATTTACCACTTCATGATATGATGACATACTTAAGAAAATAAATATGAATAATATATGCAAAAATAAATTAATTCGGTGTTTAAAAATATCTGGCAGTAGCTGCTACATTATGTAGTAGCTACTTAGTACTATTTAACAAGGTATAGCACCCATACATTACATTAATACATTTACCTAAGGAAATAATGTCTATACATTTACATTTCGATTGCATCGTAAGTTATATATTGAACACTGTTCAAAACCCCCCATGATCGCTTACATTTCTCTCATACAGACAACGACATTTTCATATAGGCCAAGTTGCGTCCACATTCTTCTCCATGCGGGAACACCCTTCAACGTACATAGTGTTGTGAACACCAAACATATTATATTATTTTCCACGTGCCTCACATCTTTTGGTAGTGGCTGGGAAAAGTTCTTCGAGGTGATCAACCTCTCCCTACTCCACTTCAGCGGCCAAACCTCATCAACATATACGCATCAGGGCTAGACGATGGTGTTTGCATTAAGGAACTACATTTATGAGTATGGAAGCATACTCTAGACTGTGGAAGGCAACATGACCACTTTGTCTTTCCCAATTTGGGAGTGTGATACACTTCATGGTGGCAAAAGGCGAATACGTTCGCCCCCAGCGCCCCCGTCAACTTGTCCCAGAGCCAACATAGAAGAGGGGCTTGATACACTTTAGGATTTAGAGAGGATGGCATGAAAGAAATGACAAAGGTGGTGGCGAAAAAATGTGTGCATTCCATGATTAAGCTACTCATTTTCTTTTGTGACAATCAGAAATGTTGCGACCCTCTGTTATATAGGAAAACAGTGACGCTATATTATTAAATCTGAGAATGGGTGTAGTCACGAGCCCACAGTTACCCTTCTGACAAAGCAGCTTTATAGTTTCAATCACGGGTTATGATTTATGACAGTTATGACTGCTATGAGTGGTCATTTTATTGACGATGAGAGAGTAATGGACCAGATTTTCACGCTATTTTTCTATCAATGATCTGAGATGTGCCTCTCTCTATTTTGTAGTAGTTACGGATAGATAGCTGCTACAACATGAAGTAATATGTTGTAGCAATTTCTGCCCCCGAACTGCTACAACATCAACCTAAAAACCTGCTTTGTCAAAAGCCCACCAGTGGATGTTGTTGGTGCAGCAGGACCGGCAAGAGGGGGGTGAATTGACTGCCACTCAAAACGTATACCCTCCTCAAAGAACTTTAACTCAAAATGAAAGCAACAAGAGTATTATAAATTAAATGTCAGAAACAAAAAGAGAGACGACTCAGCTATTTGCCTTGGTTACAACCGAGACGGTTGTTAATCCAAGGTGGTTGGAAAGCACACTAGAAACGTCTCCTTCTTTGAAGGCGGAGAAGCCTTTTACACTTTGAGAGCACAGAAGTTGCTAAGAATGAAAGTATAGAGTTGTTGTTCGAATAGCTGTTCGAGACCCCTTTATATAGGGGTTCCAGAACTTATCAGATCACCTGATCTTCGGGATCAGGTTTTGACTCGAAAGGGATCGGTCGACCGATCCCTAGGTTCGGTCGACCGAACCTGATGAACTCTCCCAGCTTTCCGTCTGGATGCAGGCTCTGTGGATCGAGCTTAGGTTCAGTCGACTGATCCTTGCGTTCGGTCGACTGATCAGCCAACGGTCTCCCTGAGCTAGCCCGATCAGCACGCTTGACTAGGTCTTCTATTTTATCTTCGGTTTGGTCGGCCAATCAGAGGGTCCGGTCGACCGATCAACCAACGCTTGGATGCTGATGTGGCTGCGACGACTGGCTTCTGAAGATAGGGGTTCGGTCGACCGATCATGGCGTTCGGTCGACCGAACACTTGTCAAGTCAACTCCCGGTTGACTTGCTCTAGTTCGGTTTGCTTGGGTGATTTCGGCCAACCAGAATAGGGCTCACCGGAATAGGGTTCACCCGAACCTAATTCTCGGCCTTCTCCTCGAGCAATCTTCCGTCCCGGCTTTACGTCCCTCGAACGCCGCACACATTCTTCTCACTGTTGGAAATGGGGTGAGTGGGGATATGGGAACATTGCCCATGTTCCCCACTACTCATAATGGAAAAGGTCCATTATGCCCCTGGTTTATTTCCCTATATAAAGGGGATGCGTCCAAGGATCAAGGATGATAATCAGGGTGTGTTGGAGACGAGAGTAAGAGGAGAACATCCAAGGCGGCGGGATTTGGTTTGTGAAATTGCGGAGGACTTTCTGATCCTGTGATCGCTCTTCCGATAGCGAGTTTCGCCATTGCCGATTGCGGATCTACGGGAGATCGCTGTAAGTTTTTACCGCTTTATTTTTAATTCATCTTTCATGCATTTAGTATAATCTACATTGGTATCAGAGCGCGTAGTTATTTCTAAATGCTTAGAGATGAATTATAAAATCATTGTTCGGATGTTTTCTCGATTTGCCATTTCTCGTCACTATTTTTTGCACGACTAATGTGTCGTAGCATACAACGTCGCTCACCGGCGACAGGGTCGCTGGTAAGAGTCACCATCGGCGTTAACGTCGCTGCTCAACAGCGTACTGTACCAAGTTTAAAAAATCGCGACAGTATAGCGATTTCCATCAGAGCAGGGCTCGGGCCGCAAAGATATACCGGTGAAGGTATTCTGTGGCCTATGATGACATCTTGGTTGGTCGGTGGAGTGCTCATGGTTGCTGCCTCTCACAATTTCTGCGCAAGCAGAGACTGGCTACCTGCGTTCGTCGTGGGTGAGGCAGTGAAGTGGTGGGCGGCGAACAGATCGTGGTGAAGAAAATGCCGGCAGCGTGCTCGAGGCGGCCTCGGCCTCTTGCAGTTTCTGTATCGTGTTTGTCACTGGTGCGTGGCTGAGACGGCATGTGGCATGCGACGTAGGGGTCGTGGCGGCGAAGAAAACGACAAAAGATAAACATGAGATTTCTGTTTTGAATTTTTCTCAAAACAAAAACGGAAATAAAAAAAAACGTGAAATGACGAAGCCCAGTGCTTCGTGAGTAATTTTCATTTAAGGAAAATTAAAAAAAATAAAAAAAAAACGTGAGTGTAATTGCTGCATGCTTTAAAAAAAAATTGAAACCTTCCTGTTTTGAATTGTTTTTCCATGCAAAATTTTTAAGCTTATGTGTTTAAAAATTATTTATATATATTTATTAATATATATAAAATTATGCATGTTAAAATTAATTAAAATTATGATTGTTGGTCTAATTTTAATTAATTAGGTGGGTTTAAACTGGTTGGTCCAATTAGACCCGGTTTAGATTAAACCATTGGGTTTAATTAAACCAATTTGATTCAACCCCAAATTAATTTGGGTTAATTAATTGGACTTGGACCAAATATGATCAAATGACCAGATTTGTTCTATTAGGTCAGATTTGATCAAAACAATTAGATTTGTTCTAATTGGTCAGACTTAAACCAATGGGCATTGGTTTGATCAAATGGATATGAGTTTGATCAATAAGTCTGAAATTGGTAGGAATGGACCTAGAGAAAAAGTAACAGAACATAGGTACAAAAATCAATGTCCAATTAGATTAGTTCTAATTATGGACAATGGACCGAGCTTAGGATCTGGATCCCTAATCAACCAATCCAATGAGTTTGACCAATTAGATTAGTTCTAATTGTCGACTTAAACTCCTGAGATCGAGAAGATTTATTTTTCTTGATTTATTATGTTGGTACTATGCCTTTATAAATTGAAATAAGCCGGTTTTGTACTGGTTAGTCGGTTTTGTACTGACTTATTTATTTTTAATTTTTCAGATGGCACGGACGATTACCACATTGACTCGTCGCGAAGTGCGACGAAATCAGCTCAGGGAGGAGATTCAGGAGATAGAGTACAACTCTGCTTATGGAGTCGACGGACACATTGGATGGCTTGATGATCTATTTTGGAAACTTGAGCGAGAAGAGTTTCCAGTCCTGGACAGTTATAGGATTTGGGCTTTGATGCAATCATTGCCAGAAAATCCTAGGATGATAGCGGACTATATTTGGAGGCGTCATCAAGGACGCGTCACATATTCTATACTATGTGAGGAGTTGCTTCATCATATGACTGAAGAGGATCCGGAAGAGTTCGAAGAGGACCCGGAAATGATCGAGGAGGAACCAGAAGAGAATCCAATTGTGGATCCAATAGAGAACCTTGAAGCTGTCCTGCCTGTGATTACCCCAAATGAGTCCAGGCTGAGAGGGATTATATTAGCCACTGCACTAGCGTCTGTCCTAGTGGGAGTGGTAGTTGCCTATCTAGTTTATTAGAGTTCTGTTATTTTTATTGCCGTTTTGTATGAACAATAGTTAGTCCATTTCATTCATGTCAGTTAGTTATATGTTAACAATATGCAGCATAATTTTATATTAATGATATGTTCATTTATTTATGCTGTTTGCTTGACATGATGCATGATTAGTTCATGATGTATTAAATGATTAGTTCATTTAATTAAAAAAAACATGATATATTAAATGATTAGTTCATTTAATTAATGAATTCATGATATTATAAATGATTAGTTCATTTGTTGGGATGTATGTAATATAATTGATTAATATTAATTTGATTGGTCATACGGATGATGAGTGAAAACATAGTTGTCACTTGATTTTGTAAACCAACTCAAAGTAATATTAAGTCAATCATAAATTGCATACATATGATATACACTGAATACTAAATAATTTGTTTATTTATGATAGATTATGACAACCAAAAACATAATAGCTGAACTCAACAAAGGTGAAAAACTTAATGGAGATAACTACAAAATTTGGCACCTCAAGATACAATATGTACTTGAGGAACAAGAAGTTCTAGAGGTTGTAAATCAGGTTATGGAAGTACCTGTAGATGGTCCCACTGTACAACACAGACGAGATCTTGATGCCTATAAGGCATGGAAGAAAAATGACTCCACTGCAAAGGGTATATTGATTAGTTCAATGGTAGACGACCTAGCTTTTGAATATGAGTCATATCTTACTGCTCATGAAGTCTGGGTAGCTCTTAAAGAAAAATATAGTGGAGTAAGTCTGAGCAAGCTTCGACAGCTGACAATCAAGTTTGATAGCTACAAAAAGCGTCTAAATGTTTCAATGGTTCAACACCTCAGGGAGATGTCGAACATGATTTGGGAGCTTAAAACTGCTGGTCATGAGTTGACTGATGAACAACAGGTTCAAGCAGTTATTCGTTCACTTCCAGATTCTTGGGAGACCATGAAGCAGACCTTAACTCACAGTGAGAGTATCAAGACTTTCACTGATGTCTCACGCCATGTAGAATTGGAGGCGGAGAGAGTTGAATCCTCAAGGATTTCTAGACAAGCCTATGTGGCTGTAGGTTCTGCAGGATCATATGGATCCAAGAAAAGGAAATGGTTCAAGAAAGGGAAGGGAAAGAAGAGGGAAGCTGCTGGTGTGGGACAGGGCCCAATCAAAAAGATAGTCAAGAAGACTGGAAAGAAACCTAAAAACAAGTTGACTTGTTTTAACTGTGGCAAAAAGGGCCACTTTGCTCGGGAGTGTACTGAGCCGAAAAAGGTAAATCCAAGTGTGTCTTCTTTTCAAGAGCATTTTGTTGCTAGTTCAGTGTTGTTAGCTGATTCTTATCCTTTGTGGATTATAGATTCGGGAGCAACCAACCATGTAGCTCGGGAATGAGTTACATTTGTTGAGTACCGTCGGGTACCAGCTGGCAACAAGTGGATCTATGTGGGAAATAATGCAAGAGTTGAAGTCAAAGGAGTCGGCACTTGCAAACTCAACCTACGTGGTGGTAGAGTTTTATTTCTACATGATGTCCTATATGCTCCTGAAATTCGACGGAATCTTGTTTCTGTTACGTGTCTTCTTGATTTAGGGTATTGTATTAATTTTTACAGTCGGTCTGTTGAACTTAAGATTGACTCAGTGTCAATCGGATATGATTTTTTAACAAATGATTTTATGGTTCTTGATGTAGAACCAGATGTCAATTATGCTATTGATGGTTATTTTTCAAACATTGCTTTAACTAGTGATGTAGATATAACTGATGAGGTTTGGCATGCTAGATTAGGACACATAGGACAAGAACGTATGAATCGATTAGCTAACGAGGGTCTATTGGGCACTCGAGCTAAGATTCAATTGTCTATATGTGAGCATTGTCTTGCTGAAAAAGCAACTAGGAAACCATTTGGTAATGCTATTAGATCTGAATCAACATTGCAGTTAATTCATTCAGACATTTGTGGTCCAATGAATGTGAAGGCTAGACATGGAGCTTCCTATTTCATTACATTTATTGATGATTTCTCTAGGTTCGGTCATGTGTATTTGATTTCTCACAAATCTAAAGCATTAGATTGCTTCATTCGTTATATGAACGAAGTTGAGAATCAAACGGAATGTAAAGTTAAGGCTTTACGCACTGACTGTGGAGGGGAGTATTTGTCTGATATGTTCAAGACAATATGTAATGATAGAGGGATTATTAGACAGCTGACAATCCTTGGAACTCCACAGTAAAATGGGTAGCTGAAAGAAGAAATATGACTCTTCTTGAAATGGTTAGGTCTATGATAGCGCAAGCTAATTTGCCAATCTCCTATTGGGGAGATGCATTATTAACTGCAGCCTATATACTTAACAAAGTGCCTTCAAAGTCAGTTCCATCTACCCCATATGAACGTTGGACAGGTAGAAAACTAGATTTGAGTAATCCGAGACCCTGGGGGTCAGCTGCTTATGTTCATGACAGTTCTGACAAATATGGAAAACTAGGGCCTAGGGGTAAGAAATGTATCTTTATAAGATATCATGAGACCTCCAAATGTTATGTTTTCATAGGTGAGCAACTAGATGGAACCATCTCCGAAATAGACTCGAGAGATACGACTTTTCTCGAAACAGAGTTCCCAATCAGAGGTGATGTTGATAAAAATGTTCCTCTATTTGAGGAGGATGAAATATTATCAACGAGAGAGGTGTCAAAAGGGATACTTGAGACTAGTCAACCGAGTGGGAGTGATATGCCGAGCCATGAGTTGACTTCTCAACAACCCAACTTACGGAGAAGTGTTCGTAAGATCAAACCTAAGAAGAGGTTTGATATTGAGAATGAGGCATTGATTACACTTCCAATTGATGACGACGAACCTCAATCCATTGAGGAAGCATTGGGATGTAGAGTTAGAGAAAATGGAAAGCTGCAATGGTTGAAGAGATGGAGTCCATGATTCATAATCATGTTTGGGACTTAGTCGATCTTCCTCCGGGCCGAAGGGCTATTGGGAATAAGTGGATTCTCAAAATAAAAAGGAAAGTGAATAGATCGATTAACAGATACAAAGCTCGTTTAGTTGCAAAAGGATATACCCAATTGGAGGGTATTGACTTTGAAGAGACATTTTCTCCTGTAGTGAAATTTGTATCAATAAGAGTTATTTTGGCTTTTGTGGCACATTATGACTTAGAATTACATCAAATGGATGTAAAAACCACTTTCCTTAATGGTGATCTTGACGAAGAAATCTATATGGTTCAACCAGAAGGTTTCATTGTTGAAGGCCAAGAGAAGAAAGTATGTAGACTTAGAAAGTTTATATATGGGCTAAAGCAAGCGTCAAGACAATGGAACATAAGATTTAATGAAGTCATTTTATCTTATGGTTTTGAGATGATCAATGAGGATCATTGTGTTTTCCTGAAAAGGGAAAAGGAAAGTATGTCATTTTATCATTATATCATTATATGTTGATAATATGCTGATAACTGGAAATGATATAGGATATGTGAATGAAGTCAAGAAGTGGCTGTCATCACAATTTGATACAACAGATATGGGAGAAGTTGAATACATCTTAGGAGTGAAGATCATAAGAGATCGTCCTAAAAGACTTTTGGGTCTGTCACAAGAGTCTTATATAAATAAGATGTTACATCATTTCAGCATGTCTAATTACAACATAGAACATACACATATTGTGAAAGGTACTGTGTTGAGCAAGAGTATGTGTCCTAAAACTCCAGAGGAAATAGCTGAGATGAATAAAAAACCATATGCCAGTGCTATTGGTAGTTTGATGTACACTATGTTATGTACACGTCCCGATATCAGCTATGTTATGGGCTTGGTCAGTCGCTTCCAGTCAAACCCAGGACCGAGACACTGGAAGGCAGTAAAAAGGATATTCAGATATCTGAAGGTGACAACAGATTATTGTCTCTGTTTTCAAGGATCAGATATGAGTCTGAAAGGTTATTCAGATGCAGATTGGGTTGGGGACCTGGATGATAGAAAATCCACATCAGGCTATGCATTCTTGCTGAATGGTGGCACCATCTCCTGGAACAGCAATAAAAAAGTTTGTGTAGCTTTGTCGACTATGGAAGCCGAATATGTGGCATGTTCAGCAGCTGTGCAAGAAGCAGTCTGGTTGAGAAGGTTTCTGAAGCATCTGAAAATTGCTGAGGATAGTGGGAGTCCAGTAACTGTCTACTGTGACAGTCAAGCTACAATAGCTTTTTCCAAGGATCCCAAATATCATAGCAAAGGCAAGCATATAGAAATTAAATATAATTTTGTAAGGGATATTGTGGCTAAGAGAAAAGTCATTGTTGAGTATGTCCCTACACATGTTATGCTTGCAGATCCTTTTACTAAGCCAATGACTAAAGAGCCATTTAAAGAACATATAAAGTCTTTGGGACTTTATAGAATGTAACAATATTGAAATTACAATCAGACTTTGTGTTATGATTGTGTAATTTGCCATAATTTATTCAGTGTATATGTTATATTTGTTACATTCATATAAGATCTCGGTGAGCATGTTGGCAGGTGGAGATTGGTCCACTCACATGGACAATCATCTCTGTTTGTTAAGTACAAATAGGGGTAAGATCGTTACTTATGAAACAGCTTACGTAGCTGAAATTATGAAATTAGAGACAGATTCATAAGTTGAGGTTGCCTTGATAATTGTGTCAAGATGAGATCATTTATGTGTAAATAATGATCTAAGTAAATGAACCCACCATTTACTGAACCTGTTGAAAGCCAGATTAGAATTCATATGTTGAATTCCGGATTAGACGTTAAGTATGTCTAGATCAAAATCTGTACGATGTTAAATTTGAAGACAACATGCGCTCTTTATAGTAAAGAGAATAACATCGTAGTATGTGATTCATACCACATGTGCTATTGCGACAATAAAGTTAATAGGAGAATGAATGATGTGAGACCTTTGAGATTATATGTTAATCTCAATTTTTACCTTAGTGACTATTTAGCTGTTTACTTGAAGTTTTAATCAGTGTCTGCTACTTTAGCGTGTATCCTATGGCTATGGATGATTCGGTCTATGGAGCATAACTAGGAAAGCGACTGATTAAAATGAATTGATTCTAGCTAAAAAGGAAGATTAAATATATTTACATCTTTTGTTGTTATTCATTGGTCGACCCATTTCTGTTATGTACGGAAATGAATGTGAATATATAGGATATGGAACATGCTCATGACATAATGGTCATTATAAGGGATTAGAGATGTTCATATCGATGTAAATGAAAATTATTTAATCTGGGTAAATAGCAAGACATGGATATCTTCAAGATAATGGCTGTGTGTCACTTGAAGATTGGATGGATCCTGGATAAAGGCTATGTGCCACCAGGAAAGTGACTAAGTGCCATGAAGAGTGTGTCTCTAATTTATTTGAGCAGCTAAGCAAAGTGTAACAACTTTATTAGCATTGATTGCTCAACGAGCGGCTAAGTCAAGGTGTAACAATCTTCTTAGCAACTATCGCTCAGTGTGCTTGCTGTCACACGAACCATTTTCTCTAAGTATGGATTGGATGTTCTCATATGGTCTATGTGACCAAACTCTCTAATAGTCTGTGTGACTGATTAAGTCTTTGTGACTTACCTGAATGAACTACTCTTAGTGACTTACCTTGGATGAGTGGGAGATGTTGGAAATGGGGTGAGTGGGGATATGGGAACATTGCCCATGTTCCCCACTACTCATAATGGAAAAGGTCCATTATGCCCCTGGTTTATTTCCCTATATAAAGGGGATGCGTCCAAGGATCAAGGATGATAATCAGGGTGTGTTGGAGACGAGAGTAAGAGGAGAACATCCAAGGCGGCGGGATTTGGTTTGTGAAATTGCGGAGGACTTTCCGATCCTGTGATCGCTCTTCCGATAGTGAGTTTCACCATTGCCGATTGTGGATCTGCGGGAGATCGCTGTAAGTTTTTACCGCTTTATTTTTAATTCGTCTTTCATGCATTTAGTATAATCTACACTCACCCACCGGTGTACTCTTCCGCAGCTCTCTCGTCCTTCGGACGCACTAAGCTCGTCGGCTCCTTCCCGTGTCATCCTTCTCGCTAGCTACGTCTTCCGCTCGACTTCCTGCGCTCCTAAGCTCCTGCACACTTAGACACAGGGATCAGTCAAACAGGACCTAACTTAAACTTGGTTGATCACATCAAAACAACCACGGGGTCTAACAATCTCCCCCTTTTTGATGTGCATTAACCCAAGTTTGAGTTAGGAAAAAAAAAGCAAACAGTAATTTTAAGAAAATTACTAAACTAACATTTTAAGCACAAAAAATAAAGTTTGCACCATAAGGTAAAAAAAATATTAAAGAAAAATTAATTTTCCTAACTTCCCCTAAACTTGTCACTTAAATCTCCCCCTTTGATCACAACAAAAACGGGGTAAAAATAATTTTCTAAGTCATTTTCAAAAAAAAATTTGCTAAGTGAAAATTTAATATTTTTTTCAGAAAAACTTAGCTTAGATAAATCTAATTTCAGAAAAGATCTTAAGTAAAGAAAAATGAGAATTTTTCTAAGTAAAACTTTCAAGAAACATTTTTCTAGAAAAAAAATATATTTAAAGAATTTCTAAGGAAATGTTTAAAAACTTTTCAAAGCATTATTTAATTCTAATTTTAATACTTTTATCAGAAAGTTAATTAAACATTTTATTTCGATATTTCGGCTTCCAGGTCATGGCGAGGCACTAGGCTTTCTTGGTTATTGGAGCAACAACCACTTCCTTAGACAAAGCTTCCATAAAGAAACTCATTGTTTAATTTTCTCACTGTAAGCTTTTAACTAAAAGAAAAATTTAAACTAGCAAAGATTTTGGAACCCAGTAAAGGTTCCTTCCTATAGAGTTGGTCAAAAACTTAGGGGGTACATATCTTTTAGGTATTCTTCTAAGTTAGCCCTGATGTTTTCTTATATACCAGTTTAATTTTTCATAAACATTAATTTTTTATTTTTGAAAAGCATTAGTTTTTAAACATGAATTTTCAGCTTTCAATTTTTCAATTTCCAAATTTAATTTCTCATTTTCTAAATTCAAATTTTCTAATATTATTTTTAAATTGGCAATTTCTTTTTCTGATTTGACTAAGTCTTTAGTAAGTATTTTGATAAACTTAAAAGACTGAGAAGGAGTGAGATCACGTACCTTACTTACCTCACTTGGTGATGCTCCTCCTTCATCGTAACTTTCTTATTCTGATTCTCCTCCTTGATCAATGCTCATCTCTGAGTCCGAGTCATCTTCGAAGAGATGGTTAGCCACCAGTGCTAGTCCCGAGAAAGCTTCAGCTTCTGACTCGGAGGATGAAGAATCATCCCATGTAGCCTTCAGGTTCTTGCGTGTAGAGGACGTCGATTTTTGAGGCTTTTCTTTGTTCTTTTTCTTCAGTTTGGGGCAGTCATCCTTGATGTGCCCTTTCTCGTTGCAATTGTAGCATCGGACCGCCCTTCTGTTGCGTTGATGCTTTCTCGACTGCGATTTAAATTTATTAGTTTTAACAAATTTATTTAGCTTTCTTACCAATAATGCTGCTTTGTTTTCATCGATCGAGGCTTCGGAGTAAGAACCGTTTATTCTTGCCTTTAAGACAATGTTCTGACTAGTCTTCTCTACTCCATTGGGCTATGCAACTCGAGATTCGTGAAGTTCAAAAGTAGAAAACAAATTTTCTAAAGTACTTGCCTCGAAGTCCTTAGAGATGTAGTATGCATCTACTAAGGATGCCCATTCTGGAATTCTGGGAAAGGCGTTGAGCGCGTACCGAATAGAGTCTCGGTTTGTTACTTATTCTCCAAGGTTGTTAGTTGAGTTATTAGCTCCTTAATCCTTGCTTGGAGTTGCGCTACATTCTCACCGGTGTTCATCTAGAGATTCGTTAGTTGTGTCTGAAGGATGTCGCGCCTCGCTAGCTTTGCTTCCGAGGTACCTTCGTGGAGTTCTAGGAATTTCTCCCAAAGGTCTTTTGCAGAGTCGTAGCTTTCGATCCGACTTACCTCCTCGGTCGGAAGAACGCTGAGCAAGTGGAACTCAGCCTTTCTGTTAGCCACAAAATCAACCTACTCCTTCTTCGTCCATTGTCATTCTTCTTTGTCTTTTGGAGCTACAAAATCATATTTCATTGTAATAAGAATGTCAAAATCCATTTTAAAGAATACCTCCATTTTTCGCTTCCATGTAGCGAAATCTCCGTCGAACTTTGGGGGATGAATGTTCACGCCGGCCATTGTCCTGATCTTTATGCTTCAGACCGCGGTTAGTCCTTCTGAGGCCGTTGGACTCTGATACCACTTGTTGGTGCAGCGAGACCGGCAAGAGGGGGTGAATTGCCTGTCACTCAAAAAGTATACCCTCCTCAAAGAACTTTAACTCAAAATGAAAGCAACAAGAGTATTATAAATTAAATGACAGAAACAAAAAGAGAGACGACTCAACTATTTGACTTGGTTACAACCGAGACGGTTGTTAATCCAAGGCAGTTGGAAAGCGCACTAGAAACGTCTCCTTCTTTGAAGGCGGAGAAGTCTTTTACACTTTAAGAGCACAGAAGTTGCTAAGAATGAAAGTACAGAGTTATTGTTTGAATAGCTGTTCGAGACCCCTTTATATAGGGGTTCCAGAACTTATCAGATCACCTGATCTTCGGGATCAGGTTTTGACTCGAAAGGGATCGGTCGACTGAACCTGATAAACTCTCCCAGCTTTCCGTCTGGATGCAGGCTCTGTGGATCAAGCTTAGGTTCGGTCGACCGGTCCTTAGGTTCGGTCGACCGGTCCTTGCGTTCGATCGACCGATCAGCCAACAGTCTCCCTGAGCTAGCCCGATCAGCATGCTCGACTAGGTCTTCTGGTTTATCTTTGGTTCGATCGACCGATCAGAAGGTCCGGTCGACCGATCAACCAACGGCTGGATGCTGATGTGGCTGCGATGGCTGGCTTCTGAAGATAGGGGTTCGGTCGACCGAACACTTGTCAAGTCAACTCCCGGTTGACTTGCTCTGGTTCGGTTTGCTTGGGTGATTTCGGCCAACCGGAATAGGGCTCACCCGAACCCAATTCCCGGCCTTCTCCTCGAGCAGTCTTCCATCCCAGCTTTACGTCCCTCGAATTCCGCACACGTTCTTCTCGCCCACCAGTGTACTCTTCCGCAACTCTCTCGTCCTTTGGACGCACCGAGCCCGTCGGATCCCTTCCCGTGCCGTCCTTCTCGCTAGCTATGTCTTCCGCTCGACTTCCTGTGCTCCTAAGCTCCTGCACACTTAGACACAGGGATCAGACAAACATGACCTAACCTAAACTTGGTTGATCACATCAAAACAACCACGGGGTCCAACAAATGCGTGAATATAACCAATCCCTCAGTAATCCTATCACACAACCAAACGCTACCTTAGTGTATATAGAGTTGCCTAATGATGTAGCAGCTTCTCAAGAGTAGCTGCTACACTGTGTAGCAGTTACTTCATATTAGCTGCTACATTGTGTATTAATAACTCAATGGTCAGTTATATAATTTAAGTAGCATGGAAATCTGAGTAGAATATGCGACTGATTATTAGCTGCTACACGATGTAGCAGTTAGTGCGGATTAGCTGCTACACATTGTAGCCGCTACTTCGGAGACGTGATATGCTACAAAGTGTACCATCTACTGCCGATGCAGCTAACAAGCCTTAATCTCTATACATAAATCCATGGTCAATTATATTATTTGAAATTATTTTATTTATGGAGACCATCAGTCCATTAATTGAGTTTTGGCAGAAAGAGGGATGATGATGAAAGGTAGTTTCGTGGAGAAATGATTTTCTTATAACTAAATTTAGGTATATATGATACATCTCAGATTCTTATTGGAATAATAGCGTTAGGTTCAGAGCAAAAGAAAACCAAGTTGTAATCAGTCATACTGCTCGCCGAGAGTTTGACAAATCTATCCTCATAATGCAAAGGGCAAGGTGTTAGAACCTACAACAGTAGTGCAATAATTATAAGCCGCAATTTGTCCAGATTCAGTTATATAGGTACAAAAAATAAGAATGTACCAGCTATAGATGCCAAATATTCTTCATAGGATTCATCATCGTTGGTATTCTCCTTCTCTGTAGTAGTTGATCTGACAATCATTTAGTCATTAACTTTATTGTTAATGTATGATAATCGTTGATATGTTCAGCTAAATATGTATGCTCTAAGGAGATAATTAATGGACGCATACCCCTGCTGTAATAATGGACAGTTGCGCTTATCGTGTGAGACACCTCGGTGGCCGCATCCACGACATAGCCTGGATTTTGAGGTTGATGTCTCTTTTGAAGATTTCAATCATTTTCCACAACCCTTTGACCTTACTAAATAAGGATCAACAATAGAGGGGCCTCCATCGATGCCTTTCTTCCTTTGACTTTGGTTGTCACTTTTTCGGCTAATGTTCAGCTCTTGAATTTTACTGTATATATAATCGAATTGGTCATCCAAAAAGTTTGTCCCTCATCAATCAAAGATGCAACATCGATCACTACGGAAGCTTTATAGGACAACCTCGAGTGTCTTGCCATCAATTTCGCATCTGGACTGCCGATGGAAGTTTGCTCAACAAAATCATATATTGCCCCAACCTTGGCATTTCTTGTCCATCTGTTGAGTATGTACTTATCAAGCAATAGAAACATTTGGTTGATGCGGAAAAAGCTAACATATGGCTACATGCAATGCCCTCAAACTCAAATTTACTACAACTACATGATATGTAGTTTGCATATTTGTTATGCGTGAGGACCCTTGGTTTTGCAGATGAACCAGTTTGAAGATTCATGACATGGTAACCCACTAAATAACCAACTATAGATGCTTGTTGCACATAATAACCATGACTCACACTCATTTCACTTTGAAAATCCAACCATTTCTTTTTGGTGTACACCCTAACCATTTGAGATTTCATAGGCCAGTTTGTCTTAATCTTTGGCTGCTCGACCATATCAATATGCTCAACAACTAACTCATTGTGTCTTTGGTGTTGCATTGCTCTATTAAAATGCGTGATAAAATCCATCAATAAGTTCTTATGTGATACATACTTCTTGAAAAATGAATGTAAGCTTTCAGATCGTTGACTGCTTGACATTCCAGCAGAAAAAATATGGCTAAAGAATAATGGGACCCACCTTTGTTGTAATTCATACATCAATGTTAACCAATCATTTTGCTCCAAGCCAGAACACCTGATAACTTATTCCCATGACTTATCAAATTCATTAAGGGTTGAGGAGTTAACAATTACATCTTTTATGGTTTGATAGTAGTTGTGGAAAGTCAAAGGGGGTCATTTATCTGGAAATGTATTGAGTATGTGCCACAAACAATATCGATGCACTGTGCGAGGTAAAACTTGGGCAATGGCCTTCGTCAACGCTGGATCTTGATCGGTGATGATCACAGTTGGTGGACCTTTAGGCATGACTTCTATAAACTTCATAAGCAACCAAACAAATAACTCAGTTTTCTCATCACTTAGAAAGGCACAACCAAATACAATGCTCTGATGATGATGATTCACTCCTACAAAGGGTGCAAAAATCAACCCATATTTGTTGGTGTTATATGTGGTATCAAATACAACTGCATCACCAAAGACGCTGTATGCCTTCCTTGATACATGATCCACCCAGAAACACCTAGTGAATCTTTCTGTTGAATCAGTCTCATAATCATAGAAAAAGGCGGAATTCTTCTCTTTCTCAGTTGCAAATAACTCAATGAGTGTTTCAGCATCAATTCCCTTTGTTCATCCCTTAGCTCTCTGTCAAAGTTTCTAATATCCCGTTCTGTGCAACTGAGATGCTCAGGGCCTCCGAAATCTATTTCCAATATTCGGACTTGTTGATAAGTTGGCACATTAGCCTATGAAAACTACTGCGTTAATACTTTCTTGGCTTCAGAAACATGGCGATGTGAGCGAATCAAATGCATCTTCGAATGAGTGAAGAGTGGATGATTATGACTTTCCATGAATTTTGTGACAATCCAATTTAGCCCGGTCTGTTATTTAACAAGTGAAAGTTTTGCCCTACATCCAGTCCGTACTTCCCCATGTGCTCTTTCCTTTACACTGTCAACTTGTGCTTCTTTTTTCTGTTTATCATCTGTATATCCTTCTTTAAAGCATACAAATTATTTTCATCCAACTTCATTTGCCCTCTTATTTTTCTTGTTGTTGCCTAATCTTGCACTAAATCCAGCTTCACGTGCATATTGATTATAGAACGAAAAGGCCTCCTCCAATGATGGAAATTTCATCCCAATCTGTGGTTTCCGATCTTCAACAACTTGGGGAATGTATAGCTGATTAGCATCATAGGTGTCTTCCATTGCTAGAGAATGACATATTTAGCTCCAATTAAAGGTATCAATTTCAATCAATGATGATGACTAATTAGGATAAAATATAAGATAGAGGAAATATTTATATGCTTGTAGAGTTAAGTACGATATTCTAGAAGGCGACTCAAAACCATATGAACCAGATGGACGAATTAACAGCTAACCATTCAAACCCTATTTCCAAAGTGAAGAGTCAAATTAACTTACGACAGACAAAGAGCCGAAGGCGAAAACCAGACGTTGTAGTGAGGTTGGGAGGCGAAGTGACAGTCGCTACTCCCAAACTTAGTATGGGTTAGTAGTGGTCATATGTTCGTGCAAGCTTGGACAATAGGGTAAATAGTGTAAGACTTTAATATTTTAGCAATTGTGAGGGTAACTAAAAAAAAAAAGGACGATGTAGCAGCAACTGCTGCCTAACTGCTACAGCGGACAGTATTAAGTTATTTGTCGAAGCAAGACCTGCTACATCATTGTAGCAGCTAACATTTCCAGTAGGCTACTACACCTAGCAGCGAACATTAACAGTTAGTTGCTGCAGGTTGTGGCAGTTATGTGTCAAAGTAGCTGCTAGAACGTGTAGCAGCAAAGCACAGTCGGTGTAGTATATTAGGAAAAAACAAATTTAAAAATAATTTTTTTACCCAGTTGATGTACAGCCGCACACAATAATTTTAGGGCCAATATCTTATAGAAAATGAAGATACTAATAAAATGACTTACCGAGTTTCTGCTACACATTGTAGCAGCTACATGGACAGGTAGCTGCTACAACGTGTAGTGATTAAATGTCGAGGTAGCTGCTATAACTTGTAGCAACCTTACATTTGGTCGATATCACTGCACATTTTCTTTCTCCATCTTCTCCTAGGTATATAGTCAAGAGGTATGAATTAAGATTTTGGATAAGCTTGACCTCAACTATTATCCGAGAAAGAGGGATCCCTAGCATAGGTGATGCAAGCTCTGGATCTTCATCGCTCACATCAAGGCAAACTTGGCGTGCATCTCTTTGCTGCTCATTCCCAGATTCGAGCCAAGGTCACCTTAAGGGAAAAAGCCTATTTGGACTTAAAGCAAAGGATCGCCAAATTGGATGACTTGGGATTGAAGCATGCTTCAGCGATCACCATCCTCACAAAGAAGATCCAAGCAATGGTCGACTAATATCACAACAGCAGCAAGATTTGGAGCAGCAAGCAGATAAAATCAAGTCCTTGCAATATGAATTAAACTGAGCCAACTCGGAGATAGACTCTCTTTCATAGACCTGTGAAGGTAAGTCTAGTAAACGTAGGCAGATGGAGTAAGCGTCTCATCTTTGTCCAGCGTGTTGTTCATCCACACACCCCTACCTGGGGTGGGAGGAACAATCCGGTACTTCCTCGAGGCACCGAAACAACTATTAAAGTGACCATCCATTTGTTGGAAAACATGGAATTCCAGGTCATGTACGTTGTATTGTAAATCATATTAATATATACTTCTATTTATATATATCAAATCCAACTATAGTCTTCAAGTCTTTCTTCGTTTATGCTCAATAAGATGTTAGTCTATCTGTCGATCTTAGTTTTTTATTCAGATCACCTAATTTTAGCTTCTACATGATTTATCAGATAACGTATAAATCACGCACAAGCTGCTACATGTTGTAGCAGCTACTGTAGCACCTTACAGTAGGTAGTTGTCAGATGCTTCTACAACGTGGATCAACTTCTCAAGAGTAGCTACTACACTGTGTAGCAGTTACTATGGATTAATTGCTACACATTTTTGAAGAAACCACAGACATGTGAGCTGACACATCATGTAACAGTTACTGCGGATTAGCTACTACACATTGTAGCAGCTGCTCCCAATATGTGTGCTAACACAACGTATAGCAGTTACTGCGGCTTAGCTGCTTCCCTTTGTAGCAGCTACTCCATAATTGTGAGCTACGACAACATGTTGCAGCAACTAACAAGAAAAGGCGCTGCAAACTACTTGGCGCACCACTCCCTATCTTGCCACTCTCTATATCGCCTTCGTCTATTCCCGTTTCACTAGCGTCTTCAATCTCACAGTTGTTGTTGTGCTTACCACCTCTACATTACTAACATACAGATGATAATCATGTACCAGTTAATATCGAGCAGGTAACTCGACGGTTAGCTATTACAACATTGTAGCAGCTATGTGGAATGATACCTGCTACAACGCTAAAATATCTACTGCAATCGTTTCTGTCTCCAACAGTGGCAGTAACTGCCATGGTTAGCTGCTACAACGCTGTAGCAGCTACTTGAAATGTTAACTGCTACAATGTTGTAACAGGCAAGAAAATTAATGATAGATTGTTAATAAAATATTGTGAATAAAATTACATTTCGATTACATCATAAGTTTAATATGAGCACGGTGTTTAGAAACCCTAGGAGTGCTCACATTGTTCTCACAGATTGTGTCATTTTCGTATTGGTCAAGTTGCATCCACAGTAATCTCCATGAACAATATCCCTTGATCGACGTACTCCGTGTTCTGAACACAATACACCATGTCTTATTTTCCATGTCCCTCATGTCATTTGGTCGAGGATGGGAAAAATCCTAGGATGAGAGAATCCTATGGTTACTCCATGAGGATTCCTCAGGGCATTGCAGAGGCCCTTCGTCGTGCACACATAATTTTAGGCGAAGTTAAACCTTTGCATGAGCAGCCGACCATCATACGTGTATGTTGATGGGAGCTAGATGATGGTGTTCACATTAAGGAAATACATTTACGATTATGGAAGCATACTATAGAGCGTGGAAGGCTACTTGACCGCTTTGGCTTTCCCGGTTTGGGAGCTTGATACACTTCAAGATTTATAGAGGATGGCATGAAAGGAATGACGAAGGTGGTGGCGAGAAAATGTGGCCAACCCATGAATCTGCTACTTGTTTTCCTTTGTGACATTCATGAACGTTGCGACCCTCTGTTATATAGGAAATCAGGTGTAGTCATGAGCCCACAGTTGCCGTTCTGACAAAGCAACATATTAGACAACTAGTCATGGGTCATGATTTATGACAGCTATGAGTAGTCATTGGGTGATGGTTGCTATGAGTGGTCATTCTAGGGGCAATGGCTGCTATGAATGGTTATTCTAGGGACACTCAAAGATTTATGCTGCACTATACACTTCCTAAATACAACACGCTATTAAAGCAACTAGTACCCTTACCTGCTATAACGTGGAGCAGATACATGGAGATTCTGTTGCTACAACGTGTAGCAGCTACTTGGATAGTAAACTGCTACAATATATAGCAATTACTTGGTAAGCCTATTTGGACTTAGAGCAAAGCTGCTATAGATAACATATCATCACTTTCAAGCTGCTACATGCTGTAGCAGCTATTGCAGCACCTTGCAACATGTAATTGTCAGATGATGCTATAACGTGTAGCAGCTTCTCAAGAGTAACTATGTAGTAGTTACTATGGATTAGCTGTTACACATGTTCTAAGAAACCACAGACACGTGAGCTGCCACATCGTGTAGCAGTTAGTGCGGATTAGCTGCTACACATTATAGCATATTCTCTCGATATGTGTGCTAATACAACGTGTAGCAGTTATTGTCGATTAGCTGCTTCACTTTGTAATAGCTAATCCAGAGTTGTGAGCTGCCACAACATGCTGCAGCAACTTACAAGCTAATCTTGTTTGTGTTATGTTATTATCTTTATTTATAATATTAATATTATTCCATTCATTATATCAACCCCAACTATAGTCTGTAGGTTTTTTTTTGTTTACGATCAACAATATGGTATCTGTATTTTCTACTATTGAGAAGATGCTACACGTTGGAAGAATTTATGCTACTATTCCGATTTATACGCTATTATTCTATTAATGATCTGAGATGTCTTCCATAATGTTGTTGGTTGCTACTCGGAAATCGTACCGGTTCCCCTGTACAAAAATTTTATAGAAGTCTTGAATCATTCCTAACAACCTATTGTGTTCTTTATAAATTAAATTTGGAATCGCAAACAGAACTTAACATTATTGATTCTAAATTCAACTTATCTGTTCTTAGTGGTTAAGACTTGGATCGCAAATAATGCTTAACATTATTGATCCAAATCCACCCATGTTACAAATTTAATTAAATATTAATTTCAAAGATCGGCTTCCAGGTTAAACATGGCGAGGCACTAGACCTTCTTGGGTATGGGAGCATCCACCACTTCCTAGACAAAGCCTTTCAACGAAATTCAATATTTAATTTCCTTATAGTAACCCTAGGTTTAACCAAAAAGAACAATCGAGTCACAAGTTCGAAAAACAAAGGAAACACAAAATCGAAAACATAAATTCAATAAGCTAGATTCATTAGCCACTTGTGTTTGGTATTTCAAGATCTAAATAAAAGGATGAACTAGTTATGATGCGGAAACTAATAACTAGTTATACCTTTTATAGCTTATAGACCTCACGATCTTCTGTCGTATTCCTCTTCTTATCTCGGACGTCGTGTGGACGACGATCTATCGAGACGAGAATCCACCCAAGCCTCCTTCTTCTCCTTGCAAGTTTTGACCACCAACAATCTCCTAGAGATGAAGAACTTCGGCTACCAACCAAGCTCCAAGGGATGCTAGGAAACAATGCCTCCTTTCTCTTATTCTTCTCCAAGCAAGATCCGGCCACCAAGATCTCTCCAAGAAGATGATGCCGTCGGCCACTTAAGAAGAAGAATAGGGGAAGAGGAAGAAGAGAGGGTCGGCCACCACAAGGAAGAGAGGAATAATAGAAGATAGATTGTTATGAGGTGAGACACCTCTACCAACTCTTTTATATTCCTTGGTCTTGGCAAATAAGGAAAGTTTTAATAAAAACTTCCTTATTTTCCTTGCCAATGAAAGGAAAATTTAATTGATAAAATAAAATTTTCTTTTCTCTTATTAATGTGGCAGACCATATCAAATCCTCCAAGGAAGGAAAGTTTTAAACACAAAATTAAAACTTCCTAATTTGTTTCCGGAAATTTTTAAAATAAAAATTTCTCTTTTAAAAATTCCCTTCACGGTTAGTTATAAAAGGAAACTTTTATAAATTAAAATCTCTCTATTAAAACATGTGGATGATTTACAAAAAGGAAAGTTTTATCTAAAATTAAAATCTTTCTTTTAACTATAAATAAGGAAAGATATCAAATTTTTCTCTTAATCTTTTGTAGAAAGCTATATGATCCTGTCCGAAAGCTGAATCAACGTACACTGGGCACGTGGCGCTCTCCAAGCGGCTGACGCAGATCTCTTGACTGTCCGCACGGACCTCCAGCGAACCTGCACAGAAGTCGAGTCGGGAAGGGGTTCCCAGCGACGACCCTCCGACGCTCAAGTCAGGTAAGCGAACAACGAAGAAGTGGCTCCAAGTATCAAAGATTGCGTATCTCCGGTGAAGTGCAAAGCTCCTTATATAGAGCTAGGAAGGAGCTCCGGCACACATGCCTAGGCAAACACGTGTCCCCAGCCCATACCCCAGTAAGGGCCTGCTAGCAAGCTTACCTGACACTATACTGCTACAGTCCAAGCACGTCCTCGATGGGACAATGAAACCCCTTATCGTAAGATTTGGAGTATGGCCGGATTATAGAGCATGCCTGCTGTCAGAAGATGTCCCTTGTCCTACTCTCCTTATTCCCTGCCGGGCGTCCGGCCGGCCAGCACGCGCCTTACGTCCGGCCGGTCATATATGTTGGTTGCTACTCGGAAAGCCTATAGGTTCCACTGTACAAAAATTTTGTACAAAGATCTGAACCTTTTCCTAGCTACCATGTGTTCTTTTAAATTAAATTTTGGATTTCCTGCGGAACTTAACACGTTTGATCCAAAACTTAATCTATTTGTTCTTTTAGGTTTTGACTTGGATCTCCTGCGGAACTTAACACGTTCGACCCAAGTCTCCTTAAGTTATTAATTCCATTAAATATTAATTTCCATAAAAGGTTCCCAGTACTGACGTGGCGAGGCACATGGCCTTCTTGGATATGGGAGCAACCACCACCGACTAGACAAAACCTTTAATAGAAAGCCAATATTTAATTTCCTAAAATAACTTTAGGTTAACCAAAGAGAACAATCAAATCACAAGGAAAAGAAAGAAACAAAAGAACACAACTTCGAAAAAACATATTCGAAATACTAGAACGTAAGCCTCTTGTATTTGGTATTATTTCCATAAATAACTAGCATGATGCGGAAATAGAAATTACTAGTTATACCTTGTAGAAAAACCTCTTGATCTTCTACCGTATTCCTCTTCTAACCTCGGACGTTGTGTGGGCAACGATCTACCAAGATGAGAAACCACCAACCACCTTCTTCTTCTCCAAGCAAGGTTCGGCCACAAAGGAAGAACTTTACCAAAGAAGAAAATCAAAATACTAACCAAGCTCCAAGAGATGCTTGCTTTCTCTCCTTCTTCTTCTTCTTCTCCAAGTAGTATCCGGCCACCACAAGAACTCCAAGAGGGATGAAGTATTCGGCCACCACAAGAGGAAGTGAAGGAGAGGGTAATGGCCGGCCACAACACCAAGGAGAAAGGGAGAGAAAATAATAGAGGTTGTCTCTTGTGAAGGCACCCTCACCCCTTCTTTTATATTCCTTGGCCTAGGCAAATTAGGAAATTTAATTACAATAAAATTTCCTTAATTTCCTTGACATGATTTATTTGAGAAAAATAAAATAAAATTTCCCAAATAAACTCTAATGGCCGGCCACATCAAGAGGAAGCAAATTGGACAAGTTTTAATCAACAATTAAAACTTTCCTTATTTGTTTCCAGAAATTTTAAAAAATAAAATTTCTCTTTAAAAATCTCTTCATGGTTAATAAAAGGAAATATCTATAATTTTAATTTTATTAACATGTGAATAATTTTAAAGAGAAAATAAAAAACTCTCCAATCTATAAATAAGGAAAGAGATCTAATCTCTTTCTTTAATCTTTTGTAATCTTTTACAAGAGAGATATTTTAATTTTAATTCTCTTTAAAATATATCTTCCACATAATAATAAAATCTAAAATTAAATTTCTTTTTTATTTAATTATGGCCGGCCCTACTAGCTTGGGTTCAAGCTAGGGCCGGCCACCTCAAGCTTAAGCCGGCCCTAGCTTGGTTCCCAAGCTAGCTTGGCCGGCCCCTTTAGGTGGGTATAGAAGGTGGGTATATGTGGGTATAGTACTCTATAAATAAGAGGCTACGATAGGGACCGAGAGGAGGAATTGGTTTTGGTCTCCGATAAAATTAAGCATCCCATGTTCGCCCCGAACACACAACTTAATTTTATCAATGATAATTCATTCCACTAGAGAACTATCATTGAACTACCGCACAATCCCAAATTACATTTTGGGCTCCTTCTTATTATGAGTGTGTTAGTCTCCTGTGTTTAAGATATCGAATGTCCACTAATTAAGTGAGTTACGACAACTCATTTAATTAATATCTAAGTCCAAGAGTAGTACCACTCAACCTTATTATCATGTCGGACTAAGTCCACCGCAGGGTTTAACATGACAATCTTTATGAGCTCCTCTTGAGGACATTATCAACCTAGTATCACTAGGACACAGTTTCCTTCTATAATCAACAACACACACTATGAGTGATACCATTTCCCAATTTATCGGGTTTATTGATTCATCGAACTAAATCTCACCCATTGATAAATTAAAGAAATAAATATCAAACATATGTGCTTGTTATTATATTAGGATTAAGAGCACACACTTCCATAATAACTGAGGTCTTTGTTCCTTTATAAAGTCAGTATAAAAGGAACGACCTCAAATGGTCCTACTCAATACACTCTGAGTGTACTAGTGTAATTATATAGTCAAGATAAACTAATACCTAATTACACTACGACCTTCTAATGGTTTGTTCTTTTCCATTCTGGTCGTGAGCTACTGTTTATAATTTATAAGGTACTGATAACATCATCTTCTGTATGTGACACCACATACTATGTTATCTACAATATAAATTAAATGAACAACTACAAAACAAATGTAGATAATTAGACCAAATGTGATTATTTATTCATAATGAATGTTTACAAAGCTTAGGCTTTCAGTATACACTCCAACAATATAGTGGTCTACTTGGGAGATTCTCGGTAAGGTGCTCTGTGGAGACTGTTAACAGTATGCTACCTTATGTCTTCGGCCGAACGTGCCATTCGCTCGGCCCTACGATCCTGTTAAATGAGCGCCGGAACTCCGACTCCTGCCGGGGCGCCTTTTGCCATCAGTTAGACACCGGTCGGCCGGCCGGGCGGTCGGCCCGCCCTTCTCCGGTCGGCCTATCGATCCAACCCTTTCTCGGGCGTCCGGTTGGTCCCTCCTTCTCCTATCGACCACCTGGCCCTTTGACTTCCATGTGGCGTTGACTTCCCAGAACGGGGGTCCCCCGTTCTTACCACCGGATCACTATAAAAGGAAAGAATTAATTTTAAAACTCTCTTTTAAAATCATGAGGATGGTTATAAAAAAAGAAAGTTTTATCAAAAATTATTTTTTTTAACTACAAATAAGGAAAGATATCAAACCTTTCTCTTAATCTTTTGTAGAAAACTATAAAAGAAAAGATTTAAATTTTAAACTCTCTTTTAAAACCATGGCTTCCACATAAGGAAAAATTTTAAAAAATAAAATCCTTCTAATTTATTGTGGTCGACCACCTAAGCTTGGGTTCAAGCTAGGGCCGACCACCTACTTGACCCATCTAACCTTAGTTTGGCCGGCTCTAGCTTGAGCTCCAAGCTAATCTTGGCCGACCACCTTAAGGTGGGTAAGAAGGTGGGTATGGGTGGGTATAACACTTTATAATTAAGAGGCTACGACAGGGACCGAGAGGAGGAATTGGTTTTGGTCTCTCGATGAACTTGAGCTTCCCGTGTTCACCCCGAACACCCAACTTGAGTTCATCAATAATATCTCATTCCACTAAAGAGTTATTATTGAACTACCGCACCAATCCCATATTACTATATGGGCTCCTTCTTATCATGAGTGTGTTAGTTTCCCTGTGTTTAAGATATAGAATGCTCACTAATTAAATGAGTTACTGACAACTCACTTAATTAATATCTAGCTCCAAGAGTAGTACCACTCATCTTCATTGTCATGTCAGACTAAGTCTACTTGCAGGGTTTACATGACAATCTTTATGAGCTCCTCAAGGGGACATCATCAACCTAGATTACTAGGACACGATTTCATTCTATAATCAACAACACACTATATAAATAATATCATTTCCCAACTTATCGGGCCTATTGATTTATCGTACTAAATTGCACCCTTTGATAAATTAAAGAAATGAATATCGAGTATATGTGCTTGTTATTATACCATGATTAAGAGAACACACTTCCATAATAACAAAGGTCTTGTTCTTTTATGAAATCAGTATAAAAAGAACTTAACTTAAATGATCTTTCTCAATACACTCAGAGTGTACTAGTGTAATTTTATAGTCAAGATAAACTAATACCAAATTACACTACGACTATTCCAATGGTTTGTTCCTATCCATCGTAGTCGTGAGCTACTGTTTATAATTTATAATGAATTAATAACATGATCTTCTGTGTGTGACACCACACACCATGTTATCTACAATATAAATTAATTGAATAACTACACTTAGCATATAAATGTAGACATTTGACCAATGTGATTCTTTATTTCAAAATAAATGTTTACAAAAAGCCTAGTATACACTCTAACAAATGCCTCTCTCTGTGTTGTTGCAGCTATGGATAGATAACTGCTACAACATGAAGTCATATGTTGTTATTGACCCGTAACTGTTGGTTGCTACTCGGAATACCGTTCTAGTTCCCATGTACAAAAATTTATACAAGCATAGAACTATCCTAGCTACCCATGTGCTCTACTGAAGTTAAATTTGGATTGCAAATGATGCTTAACATTATTAATCCAAATTGTCCTTCATAAGTTAAACTTGGATTGGAAACGATACTTAACATTTTTACTCCAAGTTTAACCGATGTGTTCTTCATAAGTTAAACCATATTACAGAAATTAATTAAATATCTATTTTAAAGATCGACTTCCAGGTTAAACATGGTGAGGCACTAGGCCTTCTTGGGTATGAGATCCCTAGACAAAATCCTTTCAAAGAAATCGGATATTTAACTTCTTACAGTAAACTAGGTTTAACTACAGAGAGCTCAATAGAAGCACAATATCGAAACATGAAATCGAAATATAAAATCGATAATAAAACGATAACCTAAAATCGATAGCCTCTTGTGTTGGTGTTTCAGAATCCATGCAAAGAAAACTAACTAATTAATTCGAAGCGAAAACCATTAATTAGTTATACCTTTCTTTGTAGCTAAAAACCTCTTGATCTTCTGTTGTATTCCTCTCCTTCTGTTGGACGTCGTGTGGGCGACAATCTACCAAGATGAAATCCACCCGAACCACTTCTTCTCCTTCAAGACTCTCGAGCCACCAAGGGATGCCAAAATAGAAAATTTCCTTCTTCTTCTTCTCCTCCAAGCAACCGGCCACCAATTGCTACTCCTCTTCTTCTTCTTCCTCTCCAAGCAACCGGCCACCAATTGCTACTCCTCTTCTTCTTCTTCCTCTCCAAGCAACCGGCCACAAGGATTTTCCAATCCTTGATACCACCGGCCCTAAGGAAGCAAAAGAGGAGACAAAAGGGAATAGATGCCACCGGTTTTAGAGAAAGAAAACAAGGGAGAATAAGGAAGAAGGGGGCCGACCACACCAAGGATTAGAAGAGGGTTTCAGCCACAATAGAAGGGGAGGCAAGGCTTAGGTTGTATGTCTCATGAGGCAACCTCTCCTTCTCTTTTATAATCCTTGGTCATGGCAAAAAAGAAAAATTTTAAACATAATTAAAACTTCCTTATTTGTGGTCTCCCATTAAAATTTTTTTTTAACAACAATTAAAATCTTTCTTTTCTAAATTTCCTATTGTACATGGCAATAAAGGAAAGTTTTAAAATTAATCTCTCTCTTTTAAAACATGTAGACAACTACAAAAAGGAAAGATTAATTAAAACTTATCTTTTTAAATCATGGTTACAAAACGAAAAGTTTTATCAAAAATTAAAATCTCTTTTTTAAACATTATAGATAACTACAAATAAGGAAAGATTTTAACTAAATTAAAATCTCTCTTTAATCTTTTGTAGATAGGTATAAAAGGAAAGATTTTAAAATTTTAAAACTCTCTTTTATAACCATGAGGATGACTATAAAAGGAAAGTTTTTAACACAAAATTAAAAACTCCCTTTTATTTTATTACTGACCCCATGCTTGGTCACCAAGCATGGCATGGTCCGCACCTACTTAGGCTCCATGAAGGGCTTGGCCGATCCTAGCTTGGGCTCCAAGGTTGGCTTGGCCGGCCACATCAAGATGGGTAAGAAGCTGGGCTTTAGGTGGATATAAGACTTTATAAATAAGAGGCTACAACAGGAGCTGAGAGGAGGAATTGATTTTGGTCTCCCGATGAGCTTGAGCTTCCTGTGTTCGCTCCGAACACCCAACTCAAGTTCATCAATAATAACTCATACCAGTAAAAAATTATTATTGAACTACCACACCAATCCCATATTACATTATGGACTCCTTCTTATTATGAGTGTGTTAATCTCCCTGTATTTAAGATATCGAATGCCCACTAATTAAATGAGTTACTGACAACTCACTTAATTAATATCTAGCTCTAAGAGTAGTATCACTCAACTTTATTGTCATGCCGGACTAGGTCCACATGCAGAGTTTGCATGACAATCCTTATGAGCTCCTCAAGGGGACATCATCAACCTAAATTACTAGGACACAGTTTCCTTCTATAATCAACAACACACCATATAAATAATATTATTTCCTAACTTATCAGGCCTATTGATCCAACTGAATAAATCTCACCCATTGATAAATTAAAGAAATAAATACTAAGTATATGTGCTTGTTATTATATCAGGATTAAGAGCACACACTTCCATAATAACAGAGGTTCTGTTCTTTTATGCAGTCAGTATAAAAGAATAACCTTAAATGGTCCTGCTCAATACACTCATAGTGTACTAGTGTAATTTTATAGTCAAGATAAACTAATACCAAATTATACTACAACCATTCCAATAGTTTGTCCCAATCCATCTTGGTTGTAAGCTACTATTTATAATTTATAAGGAACTGCTAACATGATCTTCTGTGTGACACCACACACCATGTTATCTACAATATAAATTAAATAGATAACTACATTTAACATAAATGCAGATATTTGATCAATGTGATTCTTATTATAAATGTTCATACAAAAAGCTAAGCTTTTAGTATACATTCTAATAGTAACGGATACACCATCAACTTAAGTATAATTACATTTCACCGACCCCACCCGTTGCTACATTGTTGTAGCAGCTATAATGTTGTAGCTGCTACAACGTGGACTTGATGTTCCTTGATCCTTGTTCGTGAGTATGATATTGAATAATGAATCCATTTTAATTTACCGCATAAACATATCACAACATAGCAAAGAAATAAAATTGGAATAATACATTTATTATCAATATGACAGATAATCCATAGTAAATGTAAAATTGTCAATTAAAGATTGCATGTCCCTCATGTCATTTGGTCAAGGTTGGGAGAAGATCGTTGAGCCCAGAATCTATTTGTTACTCCATGATAATTCCTCGGCGAATGACCGACGCTCTTTGTTGCACACATGAAAAATTGTACAGAATTTATACCACTGCTTGAGCAGCCTAAACCCATGCACGTACGTTGATCTGGGCCAGATAATGGTGTTCGCATTAACGAAATTCCTTTACGAATATGGGAGTATACACTATACCGTGGAAGGCAACATGGGCGCTTTCTCATTCCCACTTCCAGAGAAAGAAACACTTGAAGATGTACACTAGATTCCATGAAATAAATGGTGAAGGTGGTGTGGGGAAAATGCCGCCAATCCATTTATAAGCTACTCATTTTATCTTTGGATGTTAAGAAATGAGCCTAGCTACCTCTGTTATATAGGAAAACAGTGACGCTTAGTAGTCAATATTGGAATAATTGTCTTCACGGTGGCAAAAGGTGAATACGCTCAACCCCAACACCCACGCCAACAAGGAATAGTTTGTATTCATGCATCCACAGCTGGTCGTTTGACAAAGTAGGTTTCTGATTTCTTATCAAGTCATGGTTTATGACAGGTATGACTTCTCATACCTCTCATAAATGACAGCTATGAGTGGTCATTCTATGGACGTGACGGATAAATGGAACAGATGTCGTAGGTCACCAAAAATAAATTGACGAGTCTGCATAAATTTATTTTTTTATAATAAATTACTGACCATATAATTTTTAATAGAGAGTGGGGTTTGTTAGTTGTATCAGTAGTAACTGCTACATGTTCTGGGAGCTCAAAACTCTGGAGTAGCTGCTACACGTTGTAGCATCTAATCCGTAGTAACTGCTTCACGATGTGGCAGCTACGTATCTGGAGTTTACCCGCAAATATGTAGCAGCTAATCCGTAATAACTGCTACACAGTGTAGGAGTTACTCTTTAGAAGCAGCTACATGTGGGAGCATCGTCGGGCAACTAGGTACTAATGCTACAATGTGCTACAGTAGCTGCTACACCTTGTAGCAGCTAATCGCAGTAGCTGCGACACGATGTGTAGTTCCGCAGTAACTGCTACACGATATGCTACAGTAGATGCTACACCTTGTAGCAGCTAATCCACAGTAACTACTACACGATATGGAGCTATGTGTCTGTAGTTTCACAGTAATTGTGTAGCAGCTAATCGCTAGTAACTGCTACACAGTGTAGTAGCTACTCTTTAGAAGTTGCTACACGTGGTACCATCTTCGAACAACTAGATGTTAATGCAAAAATATGTTGCAGTAGCTGCTACAACATGTAGCAGCTTCTGACTATTTATAAGCAAATAGATAAAACATATAGAAGCTCAATTATGTGATCTAAATACAAAATTGAGATTGAGGGACTACAACTCTTGTTCAGCGTAAACGAAGAAGGCTTGGAGACTATAGTTGGGTTTAATAATAACATAAAACAAACAATATCTTAAGCCAAATAGTTAATACAAACACTATTGTTTAAATCATTTACTTTATAGCATTCTCTAGTGATACATTAAATTCACATAGTTATCATCGCACTTGGACAAATGCAGTTTTATTCTTTTTCTCTCGTAGAAAGGCAGCATCACTATGGAGATGTGAGGCTAAGCATCAAAAAGAGTGATATTTCACTCATTCTTCTGATTTGTAGCATCCTCTAATGGCCCATTGACTTGGGACAGTTGTTGTCGTAGCTGCACAAGTTCAGTTTGGTTCTTTTTCTCTCGAAAAAGGGCATCTTCTAACTCCTTCCTCGCCTGGTTCCGTTGTTCCATGAGAATCTTAATATAGGCACAAACAACATGATGCTCCATTGCTAGACTGAGATACCTGTTACGAATATTTTAGAAACTTCGTGATTCCAAGGAAAGAAAGATATATATAAAATACAAGATGAATGAATAATACAAATCGGGAAGCAGATGAGTGTACTGATATAGTTGATCTTTCAAGTGAAGAAGACGTAGAGCTTGAATCCTCTTCGATAGGGGGTTCTTTAACACCACCCAAAGAGGATTTCATCTTCCTGCTAAAGCAAGACATGATCATGAAGGAGTTATAATGTGGACCAAAGCCAAGGCAACGTGCAAGAGTCAGTTATGTTAATCACCTATTTATAGGAAAAGAGGCGCTAGCAAACCCTACCGCTTGATAAAGACGAGTCAAACAGACACACCTTTTCGAGTCCATGGTTCATCGAAAGACTCACTACAACCCATTATGACCTGGGAAAGGATAAAGATCATAATACAGATAGTAAAGACAAGGATTAACCAACCATCGGGTATTGAATTCTACTGTGCATTTAATGTACAAAAGTTGCTACAACATGTCGCAACTTATAATGTTTAAATAGAAAATTTTAATAGACCTACATTCCGTACATACTGACTAGCTGCACCATCGTGTAGCAGTAGATGCTGCAAGGACAGATAGAAGCAACAAAAGACTAGCTGCTACAACGTGTAGCAGTTACTAGCGATAAGCTGCTACACTTTGTAGCAGCTACTTAGGATTAGCTGCTACAATGTGTAGCATTTACTCTAGTGTTATACTTTATGATTTAGATGTTGCAACGTGCAACAACTAGTGCAATACTTGTTACAACGTTGTAGTAGCTACTGCTCATTAAAATATTTTCACATTTTTTATTACCAAGTGAATATACATAACAATATTATTTTTACCAGATCTAGATGTACTGCTACAAGGTGGACTCGCCAGCTTCACAATACATGTAGTAACTGCAACACCCTTGTAGTAACTGAACTGTCATTTCCATATACCACATTAAAGGCAATCGGATGGGGTGGTGAAATATAATTATAATTTATCAAGATACAGTATTAAAGTGATCTCCTACAAATTGTAGCAGCTTCTCAAGAGTAGCTGCTACACTCTGTAGCAGTTAGTGCAGATTAGCTGCTACAAATTGTAGCATCTTCTCAAGAGTAGCTTCTACACTCTGCGACTAGTAATGAAGATTAGCTGCTACAACGTGTAGCATTTCCTCTATGGCAGCGACTTTATGTTGTAGCTGCTTCAACGTGTAGTAGCTAATCTACAGATTAGCTGCTACACGTTGTAGTAGTACCTACTTCCGATCATAAAAATATACAATTGTATTTTGCCACATTTAATATACATTATCTGAAGCTATACCCTGTATTAGCTTCGCAAGGTATTGACATTAGTATTACAAATACATTTACACCACCAAGCCTAATTTTATGGGAATTAGAATACCTTTACAATCAGTTTAACAATGCGTTTACACACCCACCTTGTCATTAATCCAGTGTTTGCTATTAAAAATTTTATGACCAACATGAAAACTAAATTCTCTCATTCCTGCTTATCCAAAATTTGTTGGCCTTCAGTACATTAAATTCTCGGCGTATCGCGTCACAAAAATTACACAATCTAACCTGAAAGATAGACTTGATTTCACACTTTTAATATTATAATTGCTAGCGGAAGTATGGAGATGTATAAAATTATAAATAAACATATGTACTTACGATTTTACTTGTGTTGGACCCGGGATCGTAGATACCTCAAAGTCTCTTGACATTAAGGAATGTAGCCCTGGATACCACATTTCGTAGTAAGATGGGTCCATATTTTTAAAAAAATCCACCTGCACGAGTTTGAAGTTTGTAACCAATACACACATACATCCAATACATTATGTTTTACTCAACATGGCAGTTACTTACAGAATTTTGAAACTTAAATGTGTATAGTTCTGAGTGTAACGACCCGCCTTCCACTACTAGGCTGTAAGGCGAATCGCTACGGTTACTGTGCTAAGCTGCGCGGAAAACTGATCTAATTTGAGTTTTTGCTAATTATCTGATTAATGGTAACTCTGACACTAACATTCCGGGTGTACCTTGGAGTTGTACACATGCTAGGGGAGGTATTTACAACTGGTGACACCCTCCGGATCGATCCACAGACCGATCCGCTGATACTGGTACGGTCATAAGACCCTGGGTCGGTCGGCTGTCCGATCCCGAAGCTACATCGCTTCTGTCCCCAGCTGGATCGGTCTACCGACCGATCCAGGAGTGTCCTGATCGGTCGGCACGACCGATTCCGGTATGTCTGGATCGGTCGGCTGACCGATCCAGGCACCTGGAAATCGGGGACTCGCTACTGTGTTGTACTGGATCGGTCGGCTGACCGATCCAGTGACACAGCCAGGCCCTGATCGGTCGGGAGACCGATCAGAGTCTGATTTCACCCGGGGACTCGGATTTCAGCACTTTGGCGTGCCAAAACCCCACTTAACACCTAACTAATGCATCATAACTATTCTAACAACGTATAATAACATTCCAACGACATAAACTATTAATCTGACTTAACATAGGGCATAGTTTAGGAATTCATGGCAACACATAACTAAAAGTGCCTAGAACATGGAAACCAAAACCAATAAATAAAATGCTAAAGTAAATGCTAAAGGGTCTAATGCTCAATTTGCTACGTCCCCTAAGGACCTTTGATTCCAGTTCCATACACACACATCCTCATCTGCATTGACCTCCAGCCTCCACTGCTAGTCCACTTTTCCTTTACCTTTATCTGCAGTATAAGAAAAGTAGTATCTGTAAGCTAACAAGCTTAGTAAGAAACCATCTACCTCACAAAAACATGCATTCGGTGCAATATGGTTTTTAAAGCATGCTATTTGAAAATATGCACTGAACTTGCTAAGTCATGGTATACTGAAATCATAAAGCATAACACATAAGCATGGCATGAGCACTGAATCATATCGTAGCAAGCAATAAAACACCGAACTGAACATAAGCTAAACTAATCAAACTAAATCTAACTCGAAACAAACTCAACTAGCATAATTGATTTTGAGTTTTGAAATCTAATACATAATAGGTGAAAATACTAAACATGCTGTTGGGCTCGCCCACTGAACTTGATGTGCGCGCATCCCTACTAGACCCGCGGTTGCAAGACCCGGATTTAGCAGGGGTTGTCTAGGCTATTTGAACCTAGGGACGACTCGTGGGAGTCCAACCCAATGGATATCTAATCCAAGACAAGGCCCCTGAAAATAAAATACGATATCTATAGCTAATCGATATAATATGTCGCTTTCTAGGTTATCTGAACCTAGAGCTAGGTTATCTGAACCTAGAGGCGACTGTGGGAGCCCACCCATTGGACCGTAGTCCCATAAAACTAAACTAAACTAATGTGCTCGTTTAAATGCCTCTAATGCATTTAACTGAGCTATTAAACATAACTGAGGTGGTATTTAGCTACACTAACATTTTACCGAACACTTGGTGTGCTCCAACTCTCTCCTCTAATAGGGAGATCACCTCTAGGCACCCGACAACGTCTAGAATCTCCAACTAAAGGAGAACAACGTGTCCGGCCCATCTAGAGGTGTTCAACTAGATCCCTAAATCCTCGAGGAGGGTTTAAACATACCCTATGTGCCGGAAAAACCTGCATATAGCTAAAATTAATGCGTAGGAAACCAACCGGAGCTATTATACCGCAGGTGAGGGGTTTCTTACCTCGTACGCTAAATCCCTTACAATTCTATTCGCTAGAATTCCGGTGGAGATGACCTTCTCGACGACCCGCTCACGTCTTCGTGTTCCTCTCGCGGAGAAGAACCTCTTTCGTGTTGGAGTCGTTGCCGGAAGATGAGCCGAGAGTCCTTGGGTTTGGGCGCCGAGAGAGGAGGAGGAGGAGGTGGTGGTGTCGGCGTTGAGGGTTTGGAGAGGGAGGAGTTTGCCGAACCAAGCAAAATAAACCAAACCCACTTAACCCTTCTATTTATATTAAGTGGTAACTCCAGTCAACTCTAACATAAATATAGATGTTTCTCCTTTCTCTCAGCACGGTCCTGCTGGGTTCACTGGTTACTAACATTATCCCTTAAACCATAGGTCTCGGGTTCGATTCCCGCTTAGACCGTTTTCGTTTATATTTATTTTTTTGCTACTTCCGCTACTCGGAAAATTCCGGAAAAATATCTAAAAATTCCAGAAAAATCATACTATATTTCTAAAACAGTTTTGAGAATTTTCGGGCGTTACATTTATGACACTTGAACCCTAGCTTTAAGCCCTCCAAGTCTCGGCCATGTGATTTTGCCACTGACTTTGACTAATGGTACCGCCTTGTTCCGTAATTTCTTTGCTGCTCGGTCTATTATCTGAATAGGCCGACTGTCATAGCTGAGATCATCACGGACCTGTACCAACTGGGGCTCAATCACCTGGGTGGCGTCTGGAATATGCTTCTTCAGCATGGAGACATGAAATACGTTGTGGACAGCTGACATCTCCTGAGGTAGCTCTAGCTCATATGCTACCTTGCCCACTCTCTTCGTGATAAGGTAGGGTCCCACATATCTAGGAGCTAGCTTGCCTTTCTTCCCAAAACGCATGACTCCCTTCATGGGAGCTACTCTGAGGAAAACTGTATCCCCAACTGAAAACTCTAGGGGTCTGCGTCGTGTATCGGCATAGCTCTTCTGACGGCTCTGTGCTGTCTCTATCCTCTGGCGAATCTGCTGTATGGCTGCTGTGGTATCTGCTACTAGATCTGTCTGAAGCTCTAGTTCTTTATGTTCACCACTCTCATACCAGCAGATTGGTGATCTGCACCTCCGCCCATAGAGTGCCTCATAAGGAGCCATGCCGATAGTGGTCTGATAACTGTTGTTGTATGCAAATTCTGCTAGACTCAGATATTTGCACCAACTTCCCTTGAAATCTAGGGAACAAGCTCGGAGCATATCCTCGAGTACCTAGTTTACTCGCTCCGTCTGACCATCTGTCTGAGGATGGAAGGCTGTGCTGAATTTTAACTGGGTGCCCATAGCTGACTGCACACACTTCCAGAAGTGTGATGTAAATCTGCTGTCTCTGTCTGATATAATGGTCATGCAGCCTGACAATCTCCTTGAGATACAACTGAGCTAGCTGCTCCATGGAGTAGGATATTCTAATAGCTAAGAAGTGGGCTGATTTAGTCAACCTGTCGACTATTACCCAGATGGCATCAAAATCATTCGTGGTTCTGGGTAGTCCCACTATGAAGTCCATAGAGATATCCTCCCACTTCCATTCTGGGATCTGTATAGGCTGCAGAACTCCTCCTGGTCGCTGATGTTCTGCCTTGACCCTCTGACAGATGAGGTAGATGCTAACATATCTGGCGATGTCTCGCTTCATCTCGGGCCACCAAAAACGGTTCTTCAGGTCTTGATACATTTTGGTGGAACCTGGATGCATCGCATAAGGAGTCCTGTGAGCCTCATCTAAAATCTGTCTCCGTAGCTCCTCCTGATCTGGAACACAGAGTCTGTCACCAAAATACAACACCCCGCTATCGGACACTCTGAATTCTCCACTTCCTGATTCTGCTAGCCCTTGCTTGATTTTCTGAATTTCAGGGTCCTGCTCCTGAGCTGACTGAATATCACCAAGCAAGGTGGACTCTAAGGTCATAGTAGAGAGCTGTCCAACGATGAGTTCAAGGCCGAAATCTACGATCTCCTTCTGTAGGGGCGTTGACATGGCTGTAAGAGATAATAAGGTAGCACTGGATTTTCTGCTAAGGGCATCTGCTACCCTATTGGCTTTCCCTGGGTGGTAGAGGATGTCTATGTCATAATCTTTGACTAGCTCTAGCCACCTGCGCTGTCGCATATTCAGATCCTTCTGAGTGAAGAAGTACTTCAGACTATGATGATCTGTATACACTCTGCACTGAGCTCCATACAAGTAATGTCTCCAAATTTTGAGAGCGAACACTACTGCTGCAAGCTCAAGATCATGAGTAGGGTAGTTCTTCTCATAATCCTTGAGTTGTCTGGAGGCATAGGCGATTACCTTGCCATCTTGCATCAGCACTGCTCCTAATCCCAATTTAGAGGCGTCACTATATATATCCAAGCTGTCTCCGGCAGAGTCGAATAGGTGCACTAGTCAATCTCCTCTTGAGTTCACTGAAGCTGCAGTCCTCTGTCCACCGAAATTTCTTGTTCTTCCCGGTGAGAGCTGAGAGGCTATCCCGAGAAGTCCTCACAAACTTTCTGTAATATCCTGCTAATCCTAAATCTCCGATCTCGGCGTTCTTAGGTCTCCTCCAGTTACTTACCGCTCTATCTTGCTGGGATCTACCATAATACCATCCTTTGAGATGACGTGACCCGGAAGGACACCTGATTTAGCCAAAACTCACATTTCGTGAACTTGGCGTATAGCTGGTTCTGCTGAAGGGTCCGCAATACTAGTTTCAGGTGCTCTTGTGTTCTTCCGAGTAGATAAGAATGTCATCGATAAACACAATAACAAACTGATCTAAATACTCCCTTACTCTGCTCATGAGATCCATGAATGTAGTGGAGCATTTGTCACGCCAAAAGGCATGACTACGAACTCGTAATGTCTCAGATCCGTCCTCGACGTCGCTTGATATCACCCTCCTTGACTCGACTTGGTGATATCCTGATCCGAGGTCAATCTTAGAGAACACCGCTGCTCCTTTAACTGGTCGAACATGTCATCTATTCGGGAAGAGGATACCTGTTCTTGATCGTGACCGATTCAATGCTCTGTAGTCTATACATAGCCGCATGCTTCCATCCTTCTTCTTCACGAACAAGACAGGTGCTCCCCATGGTGAGTGACTAGGACGTATGAAGCCCTTGTCAAGCAGCTCCTGTAGTTGCTCATGAAGTTCCTTCAGTTCTGCTAGAGCCATGCGGTAAGGCGCTTTGGAGATGGGATTTGTACCGGGCATGAGCCCTATCTCAAATTCTATCTCCCTGTCCGGTGCTAGGCCTGGTAACTCTTCGGGGAAGACTGCTAGGTAGTCACATACAACTCGGACCCCTTTTAGCTGTTGGTCCTTGTCCTGGCTGCTACTGACTACATGTGCTAAGAATCCCGTACATCCTGAATCCATTAATTTCTGTGCTTTCAGAGCTGAGAGAAACTTCTTGGCTTTCCTCTTTGGTTCTCCGATGTACTCAAACTGTACTTCTGCTTCAGGTTAGAATTTACTGCACTCTATGGAAGCACCGTATTTGATCGAAAGTCCATCCCAAGGATGACGTCGTAGTCGGTCATTTCCAGCAGGATCGGATCACGGAAGAGTTCCCTGTCTGCTATAATGACCGGCACCGCCAGTGCGTGGATGCCATGACCTCTCCTGAAGGTAGTGCCGTCGAAACCGACCACTGAGTACCTCTCGGGGTATTTCTAATTTCTCGGAGAACCCCGCTATATATGAATGGGTTGCCCCAATATCAAATAGAGCACTATATTGAAAAATGCTAATCGACCTGTGACGACTGCCGAGGCATTTGCTACGCCCTCTCTGGTGAGTGAGTAGATCCTCGCATTCGCCATAGCCGGAGGGGCTTCTAATCGGCCCCGGCCGATAAGTGGACCTTCTAGAGCTGCCTGCATCTGATGGAGCTGTGCCCTGCATACTGGATCTGCTGTGGCCGAGGAAGACCGGTCTTGTTCGGGCCTGGCCATGTGCCCTTCTTGTCCACATTCAAAGCACCTCGTGTGCCCTTGCGACAAACCCACGGTGGAATTTCCCACAAGTGGCACACTTTGGATAACCGGGTCGCTTGCTAGATGGTCCTCCTTTGAGTCACTCCCGATTTGCGCTTGCGTTGGAGTTCCCTTTCCCTGTGGCCTTGCTGTTTTGAGTGTGAGAGTTTCCTTGGCCCTTGGACTCGAGGAGACTTGCTTCTGCTGCTTCCTGTTTTGGTAATGCTCGTGGTCAAGGCACCGCTCACTAACTCCTCCGTGGTTTGTGGCCTATGATGCCACCGCCACGCTCATCGCTATCTCCGCCTCAAGATCTTGAGCATCAACTGATCCGTTCCTTTTCCGTCCGACTAGCTCGGGCATAGACGAGCCAACTGTTGAATTTCTTCACGGCTTCTTCAACTGAGAGGTTACCCTGACGAAACTCGGTGAACTCGTCATAGTGGCGGTTTGTAACATATGAAAGAACTCCTCAAAGAATTCCTTCTCAAAGTCGCCCATGTCATCCGGTTCACTGGGCGTTTCGATTCTTTCCCACCACATGCGTCGTCTGTCAGGCTAAGGAGGCACACTTCACCTTCTCGTGTTACGGCCAGTCGAAGCTCCATCGTGCTTTCGAGTGTTTTGAACCATGCTTGGCATCCCATGGTTCACTAGTGCCCAGAAGTTCTCCGGCTTGACTCGCTGCCTGGATCGGATAGGCTTCCTTTCTTGGCTCAGCTGCTGGGGCTCGGTGCTGGCGTTGGCGCTGTAGGCTGAGCTGGTGGAACCTCTAAGACTACCGGAGTCGTCAAATTCGGTTCTGGGGTGACTATGGGGGTATTCTGCTGATTAGCCTTTAAGGTGGCTATTTCCTGTTGCTGTTCAGCGAGCTGCTGCTGTAACTGAGCCACTAGTGCTGTAAGGTCTGGAGGAGGCACTGAACTGCCTGCCTCTTGCTGGGGCTCAGTAGCTAGTGCCCTTCTAGCTGGGCGTCCTCGTTCCATTTCTAAAGACATGGAGAACATAGGTATAACTAACACTATCACAGTTATCTAACTACTGATATCATGTTTAAACTATCACGTACTAACAAGCAGTAGGTATATAAACATGAACTGTAATAATAAACAAGAAGCATAAATAAAGTAGATGTGTTCTTACTTGGAAGCTGTAGGCACAATGCTGATGTGTGTGTAGGAAGTATGGAACACTGCTCTGATACCACTCTGTAACGACCCGCCTTCTACTACTAGGCTGTAAGGCGAATCGCTACGGTTTTGCTGTGCTAAGCTGCGCGGAAAACTGATCTAATTTGTGTTTTTGCTAATTATCTGATTAATGTTAACTCTGACACTAACATTCTGGGTGTACCTTGGAGTTGTACACATGCTAGGGGAGGTATTTACAACTGGTAACACCCTCCGGATCGATCCACAGACCGATCTGCTGATACTGGTACGTCACAAGACCCTGGATCGGTCGGTTGTCCGATCCCGAAGCTACATCGCTTCTGTCCCCAGCTGGATCGGTCTACCGACCGATCCAGGTATGTCTGGATCGGTCGGCGACCGATCCAGGCACTTGGATCGGGGACTCGATCCGTGCACCTGAAATCGGGGACTCGCCACTGTATCGCGCTGGATCGGTCGGCTGACCGATCCAGGAGGATACAGTAGCATACTGTACCTGGCTGGATCGGTCGGCCGACCGATCCAGTGACACAGCCAGGCCTTGATCGGTCGGGAGACCGATCAGAGTCTGATTTCACCCGGGGACTCGGATTTCAGCACTTTGGCGTGCCAAAACCCCACTTAACACCTAACTAATGCATCATAACTATTCTAACAACGTATAATAACATTCCAACGACATAAACTAGTAATCTGACTTAACATAGGGCATAGTTTAGGAATTCATGGCAACACATAACTAAAAGTGCCTAGAACATGGAAACCAAAATCAATAAATAAAATGCTAAAGTAAATGCTAAAGGGTCTAATGCTCAATTTGCTACGTCCCCTAAGGACCTTTGATTCCAGTTCCATACACACACATCCTCATCTGCATTGACCTCCAGCCTCCACTGCTAGTCCACTTTTCATTTTCCTTTATCTGCAGTATAAGAAAAGTAGTATCTGTAAGCTAACAAGCTTAGTAAGAAACCATCTACCTCACAAAAACATGCATTCGGTGCAATATGGTTTTTAAAGCATGCTATTTGAAAATATGCACTGAACTTGCTAAGTCATGGTATACTGAAATCATAAAGCATAACACATAAGCATGACATGAGCACTGAATCATATCGTAGCAAGCAATAAAACACTGAACTGAACATAAGCTAATCTAACTGAAACTAAATCTGTTACTGGAAACAAACTCAACTAGCATAATTGATTTTGAGTTTTGAAATCTAATACATAATAGGTGAAAATACTAAACATGCTGTTGGGCCCGGCAACTGTACTTGCTTTGCGCGCATCCCTACTAGACCCGGGGTTGCAAGTCCCGAATTTAGCGAGGTTTAGGCTATCTGAACCTAGGGACGACTGTGGGAGTCCAACCCAATGGATATCTAATCCATGCAGTGCCACTGAAAATAAAATACTGATATCTATAGCTAACTCTAATATTACTATTTCTAGGTTATCTGAACCTAGAGCTAGGTTATTTGAACCTAGAGGCGACTGTGGGAGCCCACCCATTGGACCGTAGTCCCATAAAACTAAACTAAACTAATGTGCTGGTTTAAATGTCTCTAATGCATTTAACTGAGCTATTAAACATAACTGAGGTGGTATTTAGCTACACTAACATTTTACCGAACACTTGGTGTGCTCCAACTCTCTCCTCTAATAGGGAGATCACCTCTAGGCACCCGACAACGTCTAGAATCTCCAACTAAAGGAGAACAACGTGTCCGGCCCGTCTAGAGGTGTTCAACTAGATCCCTAAATCCTCGAGGAGGGTTTAAACATACCCTATGTGCCGGAAAAACCTGCATATAGCTAAAACTAATGCGTAGGAAACCAACCGGAGCTATTATACCGCAGGTGAGGGGTTTCTTACCTCGTACGCTAAATCCCTTACAATTCTATTCGCTAGAATTCCGGTGGAGATGACCTTCTCGACGACCCGCTCACGTCTTCGCGTTCCTCACCTCTTTCGTGTTGGAGTCGTTGCCGGAAGATGAGCAGAGAGTCCTTGGGTTTGGGCGCCGAGAGAGGAGGAGGAGGAGGAGGTGGCGTCGGCGTTGAGGGTTTGGAGAGGGAGGAGTTTGCCGAACCAAGCAAAATAAACCAAACCCACTTAACCCTTCTATTTATATTAAGTGGTAACTCCGGTCAACTCTAACATAAATATAGATGTTTCTCCTTTCTCTCAGCACGGCCCTGCTGGGTTCACTGGTTACTAACATTATCCCTTAAACCATAGGTCTCGGGTTCGATTCCCGCTTAGGCCGTTTTCGTTTATATTTATTTTTTTGCTACTTCCGCTACTCGGAAAATTCCGGAAAAATATCTAAAAATTCCAGAAAAATCATACTATATTTCTAAAACAGTTTTGAGAATTTTCGGGCGTTACACTGAGGTTCCAAGCGAGTTATAATACATATAGCGAGCTTCTTGGAGGTCTATTATAAGTAGGTGCCAGTGATCATCTGCATTATTTAATGGACAGAATATATTCCTGAGTGGCTTGTCAGTGTCAGTGCTTGCCGATAGCCCAAATGTCTCATATGTTGTCATTGCAAACAAATCTTGTGTATGCAGACAAACATTGTTGGAGGCATATATGGAGAATAAAAACCTAGATAGTAGGAGTTGGTGTTATACTTACATCAAAACCAGTAGGACAAAATATAGATGGCCAATAAGGTATGCCGAAAGATTTGGCTTCCTCTACAATGATTGGAAAATATGCATTTATGCAATCACCATCTCTTATGACAGTCCAATCAAAAATACGCAAGAAAGATGGCATATCCAATGATATCGTTCTGTTGGACCATATTGGCTTTGTCACAGCCCTACATAAACCAAAAATAAAACATGTCTGTTAATTTGATTTTATATCAACAGTGCCTATTGATGCTACAATTAAAGCAGTTACATATATTATATGTGTTATATCAACTTCTAAATCAGACATGGTTGATTTTATTCAACAAAATGAAATATTTGTTTCACTATTAAATAAGAAGATAATCCCAAAGTAATTTAACCTTGTGTTCACAATATAAGTATACACATATAATCTATCATATATTTGCATTACAGTAAGTGTATAACTCAAGAAACTTCCAACTCACTTTAGCTGGTTTAGTTTCAACAATGCCTCTGCCACCACATCATCTTTATTTTTCTTAAAATATGACTTCGCTTGCTGAACAAATATATAGAGACAAGTTTTCGGTGTGAGTAATAATATGTGAATTAGGACTAAAAGACAACACATTTAACCAACCAAAACCGTACCTTAATTATTTTGTATTTTTGTTTGGCAAGCATATACAATAGTTTAGTTGATGAAGATGTAGCAGCTACATCAGTAGATGAGATATGACCTTCTTGTACTTTAACAAGAGGCACAACAAATGCCTCTGCTTTGCCCTTCGCCATCTCTGTCTCATGCTCATCTTGAAAAGTGACTCTTTTACTCCTTTTTACCAAGGGCACTCCCTTAATCTCTTTGGAAGTTGGGGGTGTGATTCTCTTTGTAGCACAACTCTTGGTCCTGGTTAATGGCCGATTGGGAGGTAATGGGACAATAACATTCACAAGCAATTGACTTTGAAGATCTTTAATTTTTCTATCTTGCTCTGTTATAATTTGCTCTTTTACTTCTATAATTCTGTCATTCTCATCAATTATTTTATCCTTGGAAGCTAATGAAGTTTCTGCATCACTGGCACATTTTTTATTTTCCTCAATTAACTCACTAATTTTGGCCTCCATCTGGCCAATGATCTGGTACTTGCCCTCAACCATAGACTCCAACTGAGAATTTTCGACCTCCCTTGCTTAACAATTTGTACAAGCCTCTTTCTCCTGAATAAATTCTACAGTAAATTGCTCAGGAACTTGTTCAAGATTTTCCAGAGCTTCGGCTGCCTGTTCAGGCACTTGGTGGGGAATTTCCTGAACATCGGTTGCCTGTTCAATAAATTGCTCTGGAATTTGTTCATAATTTCCCTCATCAGCTAATTGTAAAAACCCCTCTGCAATTTGTTGATCTATATGCTCTACAAGATCTTCTAGGGAATCGTTTGAGAGCAGATGTGTCTCTAGGTCCGATGAACTTAAATCAACAATTATTTTTGTAGGAGGTAATTTAGCGATCCTAGCCCTTATTGTCTCCACTCGGGAGCCTGACCACTTCCATCTGCATATTCTTGGAAGGGCATGCTGTCTGTAAGGATCCATTATTCTGACATGTTCACACATCCAGACCTGCAATACAATAAAATTATTAAAATATAATACTTTTTGCATAAATCTTATGAGACTATCATTATATTTAGGGACTTACAGCAAGGAGATGTGTGAACCCTCTGAGCATAGGAGCTTGATTTCCCGCAAGGGCCTCTGGTTTCAGCCTTTGTGAAAGCATCGGACCAATGACCCCCAGCTATGGGCTGATATAGTCATATACAGCCTTACACCAATTATACCTACCTAAATTGACAAAATCATCTACACAATCTATTAGTGATTGTACTGGTAATCTAAATATACTGCTAGTAGTAGTAAATAACACAGAAATAAAGAAATACAATATTAAAAAATGGAAAAAGAGAGTATCAGATTCAGTAGATGGAGGTTGTTTGTTGAGGTTGATCATTTTGTTCTCTAGCTCCTTCTGTGTACACTCCATATTATGGAAGTGTTGAAGAAATAGTGGGGTGGTGGTTGTATGCTGTTGCAAATTTACTTCATCGCCATGGTCTGGGAGTCCCAGAATTAATGAAACATCTTTCCTAGTGAATATAATCTCTTTATTATGAAAGATGAAGTATCTGGCTTGAACACCCCAATTGTCAAACATATTTTGTATAAGGCTTCAAATATTTGCAATTTTAGGCATGTCTATTGCCTAGGCAAATGGGCTTCCATTGATCAACTCCATCTGTCGGTCATTTATGTGTAGTGATGATATAAAACCCTTGAAGTTATTGTAATTAATTTTCCAGTGCACTTTCTTACGATATGCACGGGAAGCAGTAGTTCTCTGGCTCGCCATTTAATTCTGTCCAAAAAATACATAAGATCTTAATGATACTCCGTTGCGTTCACTGAATGCAATTGATTTTCACCCATACTATGATACCTGCCACTCTTATTTTTAACCCATAATCTAATACATTACAATATCTATAATTTCTCCTATGTAGTATAATGTGATTTGTTGCTGCTAAACATGAGTACTCTACACGTTGTAGCAGTTAGTGTCAAGTAGCTGCTACACTTGTGAGAAGCCAATCGACACTGTAAGGTTTAACCACGTTGTATCATTTTGTAGCAGTTCAACGACACAAGCTGCGACGGCAAAGATAAATATTTTTTTTTAAACTCTTGATTCACTGAAAGTAAACCCTCATTGATTATCGACCTAAAAACATTAAACCCCATTGTAGCAGCTAGGAGATGGTTCGAAACCCTATAAATTCAAACTATCATAGTAGGCAAAAGTTTGGATGATAAACCCTAAGATAATACTTACGATGGAGGTGAAGCTTTGAATGAGAAACAAGTCATCGCAGTGAGGTTGATTAATGAAGACTCCGTGGGGCACCGATGAACTATCAATGAAATGCCTTTAAAATATTTGTCACATGACGAGTTTAGGGTTTAAAACTTTGGCCTATGAGGGTAAAAATGTAATTGCACAGTATATATAGTACCACAATAATTGAAAAAAGGTAATACACTGCTGCAACGAAGACTAGCTGCTTTAACATGCTGCAGTTGCTTCTACCACGTGTAAAACCTGAGATTCCTATGAACTATTATTGGTTAAAAATGCAGAGTTATATCTTGTTGGAGCGTAAACGAAGAAAGAGTTGTTACATCGTTATAGCAGCTAACCTCTCGAGTTAGCTACCACACGTTGTTGCAGCTACATGTAGAGGTTGCTACTACAAGGTGTAGCAGCTATTAGTTGAAGTAGCTTCTTCAACGTGTAGCAGCAAAGCAAACCAAAGGCGCTCCAACATTAGAAATAATTTTAAATCATTTTTTTTTGCAAGTTGATAATCTTTGCACAAAATTATGGCGACTAAAAAAGGGACTTACCGAGTTAGGTGCCACAGGTTGTGGCACCTACATCTAGAGGTAGCTGCTACAAGGTGTAGCAGTTATTAGTCGAAGTAGCTGCTACAACGTGTCACAGGAAACCAAAGTAAAGGTGCTGCAGCAGCGCAAATTATTTATAATCATTTTTTAGCAAGTTGATATTGAGAGACAATTAAATATTTTTAGGGTTAATCTTTTTACAAAAATATGGCGACTAAAAAAGGGACTTACCGAGTTAGGTGCCACAGGTTGTGGCAGCTACATGTAGACGTATATGCTACAAGGTGTAGCAGTTATTAGTCGAAGTAGCTGCTACAATGTGTCGCAACAAACCAAAGCAAAGGCGCTGCAGCAGCGCAAATAATTTATAATAATTTTTTTAGCAAGTTGATATAGAGAAATAATTTTATAATTTTTAGGGTTAATCTTTGTACAAAAATTTGCCTACTAAAAAAATTTCTTACGGAGTTAGCTGCCACAGGTTGTGGCAGCTACATGTAGAGGTAGTTGCTACAAGGTGTAGCAGTTATTAGTCGAAGTAGCTGCCACAACGCATCACAGTAAACCAAAGCAAAGGCGCTGCAGCAACGCAAATAATTTAAAATCATTTTTTTAGCAAGGTGATATACCGAGATAATTAAATATTTTTAGGGTTAATCAAGATAAAAAAAATATAGCTACTAAAAGTAGATATCTTACTTAGTTAGCTGGCACAGGTTGTGGCATCTACATGTAGAGTTAGCCGCTTCAAGGTGTAGCAGTTATGAGTCGAACTAGCTGCTTCAACGTATAGGAGCAAAGCAAAGCAAAGCAAAGGCGCAGTAGCAGCGGAAATAATTTTATATCAATTTTTTAGCAAATTGATATACAACATATCAAAAATATGGCTACTAGGTTAATCTCTGCTAGAAAATAGGGCTACTAAAAAAATGACTTACCATGTTTGCTGCTACAAGGTGTAGCAGTTATTAGACGAAGTAGTTGCTTCAATGTGTACCAGAAAAACAAACCAAGGGTCTGCAGCAGCGGAAATATATTTAATTCATTTTTTTAGCAAGTTGATATACAACATATCAAAAATATGTCTACTGGATTAATCTCTGCGAGACAATAGGGCTACTAGAAAAACACCTTTCCAAGTTAGCTGCTACAAGGTGTCGCAGCTACATGGAGAGTTAGCTGCTACAAGGTGTAGCAGTTACCAGTACACGTTGTAGCAGCTACCTCTCCATGTAACTGCTACAACTTGTAGCAGCAAAGGAAAGTCCAAGTGGCTGCAGGCGGTTGTTGCAGCCGTCGCCCTTCCACGTCATAGCATAAATTCATCCTACCTTCGACAACGACCAATCCAAGTTAGCTGCTACAAGTTGTATCAGCTACAAAGACGGTTTCCTGCGAAGTAGTTGATGCAACGTTTAGAAGCGAAGCAAAGGCGCTGCATCTTTAAACAAAAATTTCAACTATTTTTTTACCAAGTTGATATATTTCTAGGGGTAATATATGCTAGCAATTGTAGCTGGCAAAAAAATGACTTACCAAGTGGCTACTCCAACATGTAGCAGCTATGCTGCAGCCCACTTGGCTGTAGCCTGCAACCGTTTGTACAAAGCGTCGTCCTTAAACGTTATAGCAATAATCCTTGTAATATTTGTAGGCTATAATGGTGTGGATTATCAAATTAAAATGAAATGACTTACCATTGCAAATGGAAAGAGGTGGTAAGCTCTCGCAAAGCTGTGCGATTGAAGACGCCGGTGAAACTTTCCTGCCGGGAGCGCGAGGGCCGAGGGACGACGTTCGACGGACTACGGACGACGGAGGACGTTGATGGAGGGAGCGAGCGAGGGAGAGAGAGAGAGCGGCGAGGGAGAGATTTTAATATTAAACTTTCCCGACGACTTGTGAGGTCGGCCGGACGACGAAGACGGAGGGAGCGAGAGTGGGAGAGCGGCGATGGAGATTTTAATTTTAATTTGGGTAATTTCCCACGACATGATTTTGAACTGTATGCGGGAGGGGAGAGAGAATAAATGATATATTTTATTTGTAGGGAAATCGAGCTGGCAACACCACGTGTGCGCGTCGCTTACGGTAGCACATAAAGCATCACCCAGCATATTAAATATATATATATATATAATTTTTATTGGTGAGATAAATTGATGTTTAACAAGTAGGATATAGTCCATCCGATAGAAATTTTGGACCAGAGTGCAATTCTCTCATCTGATGGATGTTTCATCGTACATCAAATCTCCCGTTAACGCTAATCCATGAGTAATATATAAAAGAGAATTATTCCACAAATTAAATTAAAATTAAAATATAATAATTATTAGAATAAATTAATTAATTAATTTTCTTTTATTATTTTATCAATTGATTAAATTTAAAATGTCTCTATATATTATATATTATAAATCAATCAATCAAAAAATTTAGTTTATTATCTCTTTCGTGTACAGAGCCTGGGAAAGGAAGTGTTCTGGCCTCACGTGGCCCCCATGCATCCACCCCTATATATCTTACCTCCTCCGAGTCTAGTGCTGTCCCACCATGAGCCAATAATGTCATAACAACTGTTTGGTCCGCTGTGCTCTGCTGGCGCCATGAATATTTGTCCAATTTGCAGTTTGCAGTTTGCAGTTTGCAGTCTCCACTCCACTTGTGGCTGGTGTAATCTCCTCTGTCCTCCTGGAGCAAATGAGCTCCAGCCTCCTGCATCTCCTCCACAATGTGTCCGTCAAAGCCCAGATCCCTCCAAGCTACTCTCCCCTCCAATCCTCCACCAACAATGTCTGACTAGCTCGTGACTGAGAGCTCTCCATCCAACATACACCCAGTCCCTACCGGCTCTATTGTGCTCCACTGGTGCCACGGTTGTGTGTACAGCTGACCCACAACCTCTCTGATTTGTGGTCTCTACCCATGCCTATCCTCCTAAAACTAATGACCTTCAACTTCCTCCACACTGTGTCTAGGTGATGTCCTCCCTCACATATCTCAACCCTGGCCCGTCAGCACCCAACTCAATCCTCCCCTCTAGCCCTTTGCTACTAAGGGATGATGCGCTCATCTCGGCAGAAGGCAAACATATGCATATAGGTGTATAAGTGAATCCATATGCTATGCCACTATAAAAACGTGTCATTTTTTTTTTTTTTGAGATACATGTATCATCTATATCAAGATGTGTCATCAAAATCATGTCAAAATGTAGCGCGGATGCACAGAGGCATCGAAACAAAAAGCATGATGCGAACGCTGCCATAAATGTGACCACGGATGTATGAGGTATCTAAACAAAAACAAAAAGTCACATATGACCCCTCGTATCAGATGAAGTCATTTATGTGGGATACTAAAATTATTTTTTTTCTCTTGAATCATGAATTTCTTCATGGTACATATAATTTTTAAAAAAATAAGATAAAAATATATCTCGAATCTTCAATAGACATGAATGATATCACAAACAAACAAAAGCCACACGTGCAACTCTTTTAGCAGTATCCACGCGCACTATATCATAAACTTGATACGATCCGTTAGGTGCTAGCATCTTGAATTGATAAAAACTTTTGGAAGTACTATAGATCTCTTTCGATGGAAGGAGAGAAGTGAAAAGAGCTTATCACAACCTTTCCGAGGGTGGCTATTTATAGTAGCCTCCAAGGAAGATGAAGAGTTAAGGTTTTCATTAATTCTTCATTTCTGACATTCATTAATTAGGAATATGAAGAGTTATGGTCTCCATTAATTCTTCATTTATGAACTCCATTAACTAGGAAGATGAAGAGTTATGACTCTTCAAATTTCCAAGGATTACAATGATTGTGTCTATCCAAATTCTCTACTCCCTTCTTTGAATCAAATAAAATCATATTTGATCTTGACCCATATTAGCTTTCAATATTTTAGAATTAATTAATAGTCTAATTAATTCTTATTCTGAAATAATCAATTGATTAATTTTAGTATCCACTAAAATAATCAATTATAGATAATGTTCATGTCTATGTGCTATACGTGCGACCCTCTAGGTTTTATACATGAAGGCGGTGTAAATCCATATACAGACTAAGGTAATAGTCTAGCAATAATTTTTAGCCACCCAATGTGATACAATTAATATAAGTTATAAACTATAAATCACTATGAACTGATTACTGTGTAATTCAATCTCTTCATCTAAGCCTACATCCCAATTAATTTGGTACATTATACATCATTACTAAATTAATTATTTTACGTGATTTCTAAGATATAATAGACTACTCTTGAATGATTAAACATTCCTCTAATGGATATGGATTTTGAGTTACTAATATCGTTATTAAGAGGCTAGGATGTTAACTCTTAATTCAAGAGAGCGATGAATTCTTTATTGACTCAACAATATTCTCTCTACACTTTGCCATACACCCAACTACAGTATTAATCACAATTTGATTAGAGACTACTTTTAACGGCGTTAAAGTACATAACTCCACGTATAGAATAAATGGATGTCTCAAGTCAAAAGATTAGTTACACTCATTCATAAGAGTATCCGGATAGACTTAAGCATGACTACCGGCGAAAAAGTTTCCTCATAATCGATTTCCTCTTTTTTAGTGTACCCTTTCGCAACAAGCCTTGCTTTGAAGGTTTCCACCTTCCCATCTGTCCCTCATTTCCTTTTGTAGACCCACTTACATCCAACGGCTTTTACACCATTTGGTGGTTCTACAAGCTCCCAGACCTTATTAGAATACATAGATTCTATTTCAGAATTCATCGCTCTTTGCCAAGATACTACATCTTTATCTTGGAGTACTTTGTCATATGTCCTGGGATCAGGTTCATGTTCACCAGGGATCATATCCGAAGACTCTCCCAAAAACATGAATATTTCAGGTTGCCTCATAACCCTCCCACTACGACGAGACACTGTCTGTAATTGTGCATCATTTGTGACACGTGTTACAATTTCTTGTGATATTTCATCTTGTACTGTTGGTACTAAACTAAACGTATCCTCTTTAATTTCTTCTAAAATAATTTCACTCATGGGCTTATGGTTCATTACATAATCTTCCTCTAGAAATCGAGCATTTGTGCTAGCAATGATCTTCTAATTTTTAGGATTATAAAACAAACCACCTTTCATTCCCTTAGCATATCCTAAATAGACAAACTTCTGTACGTGATTCCAACTTGTCAGTATCTCCCTTCAGCACATGTACTGGACTACCCCATATCCGAATATGACTCAGACTAGATTTACACCCATTCCACAATTCCATGGGAGTAGAGGGTACTGATTTAGAAGATACCATATTCAGAATGTACACTGTTGTTTCCAGAGCATATCCCCAAAATGAATTTGGTAATTCTGAATAACTCATCATCGATCTAACCATTTCCATAAGAGTCATATTCCTTCGTTCTGCCACACCATTCTGTTGGGGTGTACCAGGTGCAGACAATTGGGATTGAATCCCAGCCTCTGATAAGTAATTCCTAAACTCTCCAAAGAGGTATTCGCCACCACGATCAGACCGAGTCTTGATACTTTTACCATGACGTTTCTCCATATCAGTTTTATACTCTTTGAACTTTTCAAAGCATTCAGACTTGCGGTGCATCAAGTAAATGTACCATATCTCGAATAATCATCTATAAAAGAGACAAAATATCTGAAACCACCTCTTGCTTGGATAGACATAGGACCACACAAATTAGAATGAATCAGTTCCAACACATCTTTGGCTCTATACCCCTAAGCCTTAAAAGGTCTATTGGTCATTTTTCCTTCCAAGCAAAATTCGCAAGTTGGAAAGTTTTCCAATACTAATGAACCCAAGAGTCCTTTGAATCCTACTCAAGTTAATATGACCAAGCCTTAGATGCCAAAGATATATTTGGTTCATATCTGAAGGTTCCTTTCTCTTATTAGAATTAGAAGACGTGCTATTAATTTCCATTTATTGCTTTATAGGAGTTATTGGATTTAGAGTAAAATTGCTAACCAATGTACCCGAATAGATAACTTCCCTATTTTTCTTGATAACACCTTTGTTATCAAAATAGACAGAATATCCATTCTTGTATTGTTTAGAAATTGAAATCAAGTTCTTTCTAAAACTTGGTACGTAGAGACAATTTCTCAAAATCAATATTTTATTCCTATAAACATCTCCCACTGCAACAGCTTCCACTTCTATAACATTGCCCATGTAAACAGTGATTTCTCCTTTGTGTAGTTGTGGGATTTCTTGGAACCCTTGCAAAGATTTGCAGACATGATCAGTGGTTCTCATATCTACACGCTAGGTACCGGTAGATAACACCACTAAACATGTTCCAACTACTAGAGAAAAAGATATACCTATATTATTCTCTTTCTACGAGGATAGTCTACCTACAAATGTCTAGACTGCTTGCAAATGAAGTACTTGCCTTTCGGCTTCTTCATTCCTGCTTTTAGTCCAGTACCTAGAGATCATTCAGTCTTGCCTGTCAGCCCGATTCTAGTGTCCGAAGAGTTCCTTGAGATTGTACATCATGTCATATCCAGTAGGCATGGTCTGATGCTGATGTTGCAGCACATTTGATATAAAAGTCAAATGTAACTCCGCGCCATCTCATCTGCCTTGACCCATTTCCTATGATACTCAATCTCCTCTTCGCTAGAATCACTATTAGGCACATTAGGGCAGACCTCCATTAGTACAAACTTATATCCTTCAGCAGTTAGGACAATGTCCAGATTTCTTTTCCAATCTATGTAGTTTGGACCAGTAAGTTTGTTCTCTTTCAGTATAATAGCCAGTGGGTTGAAAGTCATCCTAAGAATCACAAAATAAACTTTTGGTCAAGACTTTAAATTTAGAATAATATTGATTCATCAAACAATACTATTTAAATTTACCAACACCTCAAAACACCGTGAATTTTGCATGCCATGTTAGTGTGGACGTATACAAATTCAACATTTATAAGAGGAGGTATTACCCATCAATTTTATTATCTTGTCATCCTAACTTTATGACAAATAAAATTAATAGTTGGTATCCCTTTGGTCACTCAAATCATAGCAGTGACTCCGTTGGGGAGGATACTATTAAATGTGTCTAAGTGTATACCATTACTTGATACTTAGTCCATTAAATAGGATTGTGCCCCTTCAGTTGGAGAAGATCACACGCTCCTAAATAATTTCCTATAACCATCCATAAAGGAAGTTTGACCTAGTGATCCGTAAACAAACTCATCCGTTGTGGAGGGAGGCACTCAGACCAACACGCAAGTTTATTACATCACTTACAAATCAGTAATGGAGACCATGGAATTTATTTACTAATCCCTCTCCCACTTAGTTATTTAAGGTGAGGAATTTTAACATGCACACACACATCACAGCAAATAAAGCAATAAATATGGAAAAATAATTTTTCAGCTATTATGGCCTTTTCCATCACTGTCCTCCGTGTGCTGCCAACCCTAGCTGCTGCCATCTTTAGCCACCGCAATCGGGTCTAGTCGCCGCATCTATCTTGATTCTTTTTCCGCTGCCTCTCTGGCCCTCAAATAGTACCACATCTCGCAAGGATACGATCTGGGACAAAAATAGAATTTTACATATATCGATCCTATATTTCATAAAGGAATGTACATGTAATCTAGATCGAAACAAAAATGTAAAATCCTAAAACTAATACAGCTCCTGCTGTATTTAATACATACAATCATGCACACACATAAAATGCCCTTGGCATGTCCAAGAGTCCAATCACATATAATCACTATAAGCCATAATAGTTGAGCCTGCAATCACAGAGTTAGCATATCCTACTATTATCCTGCCTAAATTATGTATGACATGTGCATAATTAAACTAAAAACCAAACACACAGAGGCAAACCCTAGCTCTGATACTAATTGTTGGTTGCTACTGGGAATATCGTACCGGTTCCCATGTACAAAAATTTTGTATAAGTCCTGAACCATTCCTAACAACCTATTGTGTTCTTTAGAAATTAAATTTGGAATCACAAACGGAACTTAACATTATTGATTCCAAATTCAACTTATCTGTTCTTAGTGGTTTGGACTTGGATCGCAAATGATGCTTAACATTATTGATCCAAATCCACCCATGTTACAAATTCAATTAAATATTAATTTCAGATATTGGCTTCCAGGTTAAACATGGCGAGGCACTAGGCCTTCTTGGGTATGAGAGCATCCACCACTTCCTAGACAAAGTCTTTCAATGAAATTTAATATTTAATTTCCTTATAGTAACCCTAGGTTTAACCTGTTAGAGTGTATACTAAAAGCCTAACTTTTGTATAAACATTTATTTAGAAATAAAGAATCACAGTGGCCAAAACTAATTTCTCCTCTAGGTCCCTGTCGTAGCCTCGTTATAGCCTCAAGTCCATCCAAATGTAAGGCCCTTCTTGGTGTACAAGAAGGGGGCCGGTCCATTGCTTGGTGACCAAGCAATGGCCAGCCACATCCTCTTCTATAGGGGTCGTCCCTATTGCTTGGTGACCAAGCTAATAGGGGCCGACCATAATAATTCAAACAAAGAGGGTTGTTTTGAATTTTTAAAATCTTCTCTTTGTAGAAAACTATAAGTTTTAAAAGAGAGATTTTAATTTTTAAAACTTTCCTTATTTGAATTAGGCCACATGTTTTAATAGAGAGTTTTGAAAGTTTTAAAACTTTTCCTTTTTAACCATCCTCATGGTTTTAGAAAAAAGGAAGAGAGGTTTTAAAAATTAAAATTTTCTATTCATGTTAAAAAAGAAAATTTTTAAAGAGAAGTTTTAAATTTTAAAACATGGTTTTAATTTTTAAAAGCTTTCCTTTTTAACATCCACTTTAGGAAAAAGAGCTTGTAAAATTTTATAAGAAGTTTTCTTCTTGTAAAATTTTATAAAAAAAAATAAATTCTTCCTTATAGGGGCCGGCCACCCTTGCTTGGTGCCCAAGCAAGGGGTCAGCCAATAGGATTAAATCATCATCCAATCAAATTAAAACTAATCTATGATTGGTGATTGATTCAATCAAGAGGAAAGAAAAAGAAAAATAAAAAGAGAAAAGGAAAAACATGAGGAAGATTTTAATTTTTGTAAAAATTTTTTCCTTATTTGCCTTGGACAAGTATTATAAAAGAAGGGGAGGAGAGGCTTCATGGGTTAATGAATTCTTTTTCTCTCTTCTCTCTAGTCTCCTCCTTAGGGCCGACCCCTAGCTCTTTATCAGGCTAGGTCGGCCACATATTGCTTGTGGTTCCTTTAAGTGGTCGGATACAAGGAGGAGAAGGAGAAGAAGAAGAAGAAGAAGAAGAAGAAGAAGAAGGCATCTAATTCTAGTCTCTTGCTTATGCTCTCTCATGATGGCCAGATCTCTCCCCTTCCCTTTCCCTTGCTCTCTTTGGTTCCTAAATTGGTGGTGGTGGCTGGATTTTAGAGGAGGAAGAAGAAAGCTCTTTGGGTGGTGTTTATCTTGGAGGATCGTCGCCCACACGACGTTCAAGGCGAGGCGAGGAATATGGCAGAAGATCTCGAGGTCATTAACATACAAAGAGAAGGTATAACTAGTAATTTTCTTCCTCATCATACTAGTTATTTTTCTTTGTATAAATTCCAAACACAAGAGGCATTAGATCTAGTTTTTCGAATTTATGTTTTCTTTATTTTTTGAATTTGTGATTCGATTGTTCTTTTTGGTTAACCTAGAGTTATTTAAGGAAATTAAATATTAGCTTTTCTTAAAAGACTTTGTCTAGGCGGTGGTGGTTGCTCCCATATCCAAAAAGGTCATGTGCCTCGCCATGCAGTCCTTGAAGCTAATTTTGGAAATTAATATTTAATAGAATTAATAACATAGGTGGATTTGAATCAATAATGTTAAGTTCCGCTTGCGATTCAAACCTAAACCGTTAAGAACAAATAAGTTAAATTTGGAATCAATGATGTTAAGTTCTGTCTGTGATTCCTAATTTAACTTCTAAAGAACACAATAGGTTATTTAAGGAAAGGTTCGACACTTGTACAAAATTTTTGTACAGTGGAACCGGCACGATTTCCTAGGACTAACCAACATAACCAAAAAGAACAATCGAATCACAAATTTGAAAAACAAAAGAAACACAAAATCAAAAACATAAATTCGATAACCTAGATTCATTAGGCTCTTGTGTTTGGTATTTCAAGATCTAAATAAAAGGATGAACTAGTTATGATGCAGAAACTAATAACTAGTTATACCTTTTATAGCTTATAGACCTCACGATCTTCTGCCGTATTCCTCTTCTTATCTCGGACGTCGTGTGGGCGACAATCTACCGAGACGAGAATCCACCCAAGCTTCCTTCTTCTTCAAGCAAGTTTCGGCCAATCAACAAGCTCCTTGAGATGAAGAACTTCGGCCACCAACCAAGCTCCAAGGGATGCTAGGAAACAATGCCTCCTATCTCTTCTTCTTCTCCAAGCAAAATTCGGCCACCAAGATCTCTCCAAGAAGATGATGCCGCCGGCCACTTAAGAAGAAGAATAGGGAAAGAGGAAGAAGAGAGGGCCGACCACCACCAAGGAAGGGAGGAATAATAGAAGATATGTTATGAGGTGAGTCACCTCTACCCTCTCTTTTATATTCTTTGGTCTTGGCAAATAAGGAAAGTTTTAAACATAATTAAAACTTCCTTATTTTCCTTGCCAATGGTTAATAAGGAAAATTTAATTAAAATGTCCTTTTAACCCTTTAATGTGGCCGACCCCTACAACTCCTCCAAACAAGGAAAGTTTTAAACACAAAATTAAAACTTCCTAATTTGTTTCCCGAAATTTTTAAAATAAAAATTTCTCTTTTAAAAATTCCCTTCATGGTTGGTTATAAAAGGAAACTTTTATAAATTAAAATCTCTCTATTAAAACATGTGGATGATTACAATAAGGAAAGTTTTCTCCAAAATTAAAATCTTCATTTCAATCTACAAATAAGGAAAGATATCAAACCTTTCTCTTAATCCTTTGTAGAAACTATAAAAGGTAAAATTTAATTTTAAAACTCTCTTTCAAAATCATGTCTTCCACATTAGGAAAGATTTTAAAACAAAATCCTTTTTATTTTATTATGGCCGACCACCTAAGCTTAGGCTCCAAGCTAGGCCGACCACACCTCAACCCATCCAAGCTTTATCTTGGCCAACCCTTGCTTGGGCTCCAAGCTTGGCTTGGCCGGCCACCTTAGGATGGGTAAGAAGGTGGGTTTAGGTGGATATAAGACTTTATAAATAAGAGACTACGACAGGCACCGAGAGGAGAAATTAATTTTGGTCTCTCGATGAACTTGAGCTTCCCGTGTTCGCCCCGAACACCCAACTCGAGTTCATTAATAATATCTCATTCCACTAAAGAGTTATTATTGCACTACCGCACTAATCTCATATTACTATATGGGCTCCTTCTTATCATGAGTGTGTTAGTCTCCCTGTGTTTAAGATATTGAATGCCCACTAATTAAATGAGTTACTGACAACTCATTTAATTAAGATCTAGCTCCAAGAGTAATACCACTCAACCTTATCGTCATGTCGGACTAAGTCCACCTGCAGGATTTACATGACAATCCTTATGAGCTCCTTAAGGGGACATTATCAACCTAGATTACTAGGACATAGTTTCATTCTATAATCAACAAGATACCATATAAATAATATCATTTCTCAACTTATCGGGCTATTGATTTATCGAGCTAAATCACACCCTTTGATAAATTAAAGAAATAAGTATTAAGTATATGTGCTTGTTATTATATCACGATTAAGAGTACACACTTCCATAATAACAGAGGTATTGTTCTTTTATATAGTTAGTATAAAAAAAACTTCTTCAAATGGCCCTGCTCAATACACTCAGAGTGTACTAGTGTAATTTTATAATCAAGATAAACTAATACCAAATTACACTACGACTATTCCAATGGTTTGTTCCTATCCATCTTAGTCGTGAGCTACTGTTTATAATTTATAAGGAACTAATAACATGATCTTCTATGTGTGACACCACACACCATGTTATCTACAATATAAATTAATTGAACAACTACACTGAGCATATAAATGTAGACATTTGACCAATATGATTCTTTATTTCAAAATAAATGTTTACAAAAAATTAGGCTTTTAGTATACACTCTATCATAGCATACATTATGGACCCTATAGTCGAAGCATAAGGTATCTTATCCATTCTATGTCTTTCCTCTTGTGTTTCTGGACACATAGCCTTGGAAAGATGTACACCATGTGACATTGGTAAATATCCTCTCTTGATGTCCTGCATACTGAATCTATTCAGCACTTTGTCAATGTATGTACCTTGACTCAACCCTATTAACCTGCTTTGTCTATCTCGGTATATTCTAATACCTAAAACATAGGTTGCATCCTTAAAATCTTTCATTGAGAAACATTCTCTCAACCAAGTCTTGGTAGATTCTAGGCTAGGGATGTCATTGCCTATAAGAAGTATATCATCAACACACAACACTAGAAACGTAATCTTTCTCCCACTAACCTTCTTGTAAACGCAAGGTTCTTCTGGATTCTTGACAAAAGAAAAATCTTTAATAGCTTCATCAAATCATAGATTCCAACTTTGAGATTCTTGTTTTAGTCTATAAATGGACCTCTTGAGCTTACATAATTTATTGGCGTTTTTGGATGTTATAAAACCAAGAGATTGTACCATATATACTTCCTACTGTAACCTTCCATTTAAGAAAGCAACTTTAACATTAATTTGTCAAATCTCGTAATCCTTGTAAGTTACTATAGCTAGCAAAATCCTAATGGACTTAAGCATTACGATGTGAAAATGTTTCATCATAGTCAATTCCTTGACATTGATTGAAACCCTTTGCCACAAGCCTAGCTTTATAGGTACTTATGTTCCCATCCATGTCAATATTTTTCTTAAAGATCCATTTGCACCCTATGAGTTTTACCCCAATTGGCACATCAACCAACTCCCAAACTTAGTCGGTGTACATAGAGTCCATTTCAGATTTCATGGCTTCTAGCTATTTTTCAGAATCATTTGAAGCAACTGCTTCCTCATAAGTTGACGGTTCATCATCTTTGATGAGTAGCACTTCCTCATCTTGGGTTACCAACCAACCATATTTGTTTGGCTCTCGGTATATTCTTGTAGACTTATGTTGATCTCGCGTTTCTTGAGCAGTCTCAGATGAAGAAGATGTAGGATCGAAAAGCGCTAGAGGGGGGGGGGGGGGGGGGGAATAGCGCTCGTGGCTATTTTGTTCGTAACTTTAAGTAAATACCCAGCGGAAAAGTAAAGATACAGAAGCAATGCTAACACTTTTAGTTACTTGGTTCGGAGCCTGTGTCGACTCCTACTCCAAGCCTCGTGATCGTTGATCACTTTCGGTGGGCAATCACTATAAGCTCGAGAATCTTTATAAGATTAATTACAAGTATATAATTTAAGTGTAGAGAAAAAAAATACCAACAACTAAGAATGAGAAAATCCAGACTTCAGGTTGTTAGAGCAGTGCTACGACTTCTTCGGATTGTTTGGTTAGCAGCACGCGGAAGAAGTATTGCGAGTATGAGCTGTGTTATGGAATCTGCTCGGATCAAGCTTATATAGGCTATTGAGGGCGCCTCTAACCTCCATAGGAGGCGCCTCCAACCCCGAGTCAGCCATGTTGATAAGCTCCATGGAGTTCGCTGCTTATCCACCCGAAGGCGCCTCCAAGCTCCATGGAGGGCACCCTCCATCCAACGTTCGAAGCGCCTCCTATCTCCTTGGAAGGCACCTTCACTCCTTGCTATGAGGCTTTTTTCAAAGCACTCGAGGCGCCTCTAAGCTCCATGGAGGGTGTTGATGCGGGAAGCATCCGACGATCGATCTTGTGTTTTGATAATGGCAAAGGATTCAAAGTTAAGGTGTTGTGTGATCTAACAAGTCTGCTTGAGTATTTCAGGAAAGTCCTAGCTGCGGTTAGGCAAAAGAAAAACCCTAGGGGGTGGTAACCCTAGGTCATAGGGGGTGGTAACCCTATGCAGAAAGCCTTGGCAGGTCGATGGCTTCAGGCAAAAGTCCTAGGAGGTGGTAACCCTAGGTGAAAAGTCCTGGTGTCGCGAACCAGGTGAAAGACTGGACTAGCCGGGAAGCGGATGTCGAGCAAAAAGTCCGAAAGCGTCGAGTGATGAGCAAAAGCCCAGTCGATCTGGAGGATCACACTGGCAACAGGTAAATCTCCTGAGTGGAGTAGGTGAGGACGCGTTCCCCGTAGAGGGAACAGTAGGCGTCGGGTCAACCTAGGGTTTCCGGACGGAAATCCGAAGTCAGACCCGGATAGTCTGATGACTATCGAAAATATTTTGTTACCTTATTTATGACTTTATGTGCTAACTTTGTGTTGTAGGATATTGTTTGGGACTAACATGTCTTGCAGGTACAAAATAATAAAGTCTTCCCTCGGATGAACAGTGTCCGAGGCGCCTCCATGGAGCTTGGAGGCGCCTCGGGTGCAAAGATGGAGCTGGCTGCGAAGCACCTTGGGAGGCGCCTTGAAGGAGACATAAGGCGCCTTGGAAGGCGCCTTGAATGGGGCATAAGGCGCCTTAAGCAAATGAACTTCGACCAGTTCAGGCTTGATCCACGCGGGAGACTCGGCAGCATGGAGGCACCTTGAATAGCCTTCAAGGTGCCTTGAACACCCTTTATAAGGGGGTTTCGAGCAGCACCTTGAATCATCAACTTCCAGGCTTCCTTTCTTCAACGTGCCGCTAACAAGATCATTCCGAAGTGCTGCTGCAACATTCCGACGACCCGGAGCTCCGTAACTTGTGGTTTCTATACTGTTGTCGGTATAACCGTGTTTCTTTTTACTGTACTTATTTGCAATACTTGTACTCTATTCGAACTTATAGTTGTTGCCCACGGAAAGTGATCAAGGATCGCGGGCCTTCGAGTAGGAGTCGCCTTAGGCTCCGAACGAAGTAAATTCCCCGGTGTTTGTGTGTTTGTTTTTATTCCGCCGCGTTTTAACTCCGATAGTTTTACAATTCGAAAAATGAAATAGCCGCGAGCGCTATTCACCCCTCCTCTAGCACTTTCTCGATCCAACAATTGGTATCAGAGCGGGGTCGTTTTGAATTGGTGCAACCACCATTCAAAACATTTTTTCGTGGTAATTTTTGGTTTTTCGGAGTTAATTAGAAATTAGCTTAGTAGCTAAAATTCTAATTCTTTTCAAAATCGGTGTTGCTCAAAGTTGGTCAATACCACTTGAGCTCGTTTTTTTTTCTATTCTTCCCGCACTACTAATCTAAGACTCAGTCTTGGAACAGATCTTCTTGTTTTTAATTTTTGTAAGATTTAAATGGCCCAACAAGAAGGATATAGCACTGTTCGTCCCCCACTATTCTCCGGAGAAGACTTCGGGTATTGGAAGGGGCGAATGGAGACATATCTGAAGATCCAGTTCGACACCTGGATGATAGTCAAGACGGGACTGCGACTACAAACTGATGCAGACAGCAAGCCTACATCCTGCGAAAACTGGGATCCATCCCTTATCAAAAAGGTGGAAGCCGACGCCAAAGCCACCTGCACCCTCCAGTGCGGTCTTACCAACAGAGTCGGTCCGTTCTCTTCCGCAAAGGAGCTGTGGGAGAAACTGATCGAACTCCACGAGGGCACTTCCGACACTAAGGTGAGTAAAAGGGATCTTTTACTTAATAAATTATATAATCTGAAAATGCAGGAAGGCGAGACGGCGAGTTCACTACATGCAAGAATCCGAGACATCCTCAACTCCCTCCACGGAATTGGGAAGAAGGTCAAGAGTAGGGACATCATAAGGTATGCACTCAACTCCTTTCCTAGGAGCACATTGTGGGCATCAATGGTAGATGCCTACAAAGTCTCTAAGGATCTATCTTGTATTAAATTAGATGAACTATTTTCGAACTTCACGAGCAGACTAATGCACAGCCACCCGAGAAAGGTGTAGCTTTGCTTACAGGTACCAGTAGAACGCGCGAACCGAGATCACGACGAAGAATTGAACCGGAATCAGAAGAAGAACCCGACTCAGAAGATGAAGAAGACGAACTGACCAGCGAACTCGTGAACCTCGTGAAGAAGCTCTACAAGAAGAAGAAGGGTTTTAACAAGAAAGACATGAAGAAGGCGGTACAATCCAAGGAGGCCCAACCAAGTTCGAAGGTAAAGTTCGAAGTTATATGCTACGGGTGCAACCAAAAGGGGCACATCAAAGCCAACTGCCCCAACCAAAAGGAAGCCAAAAAGCAAAGAAGAAAGAAGGCCCTTAAGGCGACCTGGGACGAATCTTCTTCGGAAGACGACGACGAAGAACTCGATCAGACGAGTTTACTCGCACTAATGGCCCGGGACCAGATCGACGAGACCGAGAGCGAGAGTGAGTCGGAGGCCGAGTCCAAGCAAAGCCATGGATCCGTATCCGTTTCCGAAGGGCCAGACTCCACTGTAAGTATTCCTAGACTTAATAATTTAGTCAATTATTTATTACGCAAGTTAGCTAAGTCGAACCTTAAGATTAAGTCACGTCTAAAGGAAGTAGCTGTCCTTAAAGAAGTGACTAACACTAAATCCGTACCTAATCAAGTTCAGACTAAAAATTCTACTCATGTTCAAAAACTTGAGGAAGAAAATTCGAGTTTGAAAAATCAGGTCAAGGATTTAAAAAATGCCTTAGAACGGTTTTCTTTGGGCTCCAAGAATCTTGACCTAATTCTTGGGACACAAAGAGCCGTTTACAATAGAACTGGGCTAGGATATAAAACTAAAAAGAAATATAAATCTTATTTATCCTTAATAAATAAAAAAAAATAGTAAATCAGTCCAAACATGGATCCCCAAGTCCAAATTAGTCAATCAAGTTGGACTTGGTCAATACTGGGTCCCAAAGGATCAAATACACTACCTCGATAGACCATATCGAGGCTATGATCCAGGGGGAGCAAAGAGAAAAGCGATCTTAATAAAACAAAATTCAAAATTCAAAATTCAAAATTAAATTTTAAATTCAAAAATCAAAATCAAATTAAAAATTTGAAATTAAATTTTAAATTCAAAATTCAAAAATTAAAATCAAATTAATAATTCAAATTCAAATCAAATAAAATAGAGATGGAGGATCCAGAATAGCTGGCACCCCCAACTGAACTACCCGACAGGGTAACTGAATGTAATCTACCCGAAATGGATAAAACAAGAGTAGATTACCCGGCAGGGTAATTAAGGTTAGATTAAAATGGGCTAGGTTTAACTTGACCCACAGTACTGGTGAAATTTTTGGATGATAGTACGTTAGGGAAGCTTGGGCATCGCATGTCTAGGAAGATATGGCTTCGACCTGGTGCATAAAGATAGGAAATTTTTAGCTCCCTGAAAGGTAGCTCTAACTTGAAAAATATTGGCAAGTTCGTAGTTTTGAAAGTAGACTTCAATTAAGAAGAAGAAAAAAACATAGAAAATTTTATAGCTTTGATAGTGATTTAGGGTTTACCAAAAACTTAGCTAGATTTAAGGTTTGAAAATGACTTAGCTTTTCAAAAGAAACTTAGCTAAACATAGTTTTTGAAAATAATTGTTAAAAAACTTAGCTAAATTAGAAATACTTTGAAAATACTTAGCTTTTTCAACAAAAACTTAGATAAACTTAAGTTTTGAAAATTACTTAGTTGGAAAAAAATTGATAAAAGCTCAGTTAAGTGCTTAGCTTAAAAAGCTTTTGAAAAAAATACTTTAGCATTTAAAAATATTTTGATAAAACACTACAAGAAATTTTAGATTTAACCACACCTAATAGACAACAATTTTTCGAGAAACTGTTGTCTTTTTGCCATTTAACAACGGTTTTATTGAAAACCGGTGTTGTTCACCATAATTTTTTTTAAATGACAACGATTTTTAAAAAACTGTTGTCTAATGTATGTCAAAGACAACGATTTTTAAAAAATTGTTGTGTAATGTATATCAAAGACAACGGATTTAAAAAACTGTTGTCTTTTAGCGTTTCTTACATGATAATATACAATAGTTTTATTAAACTGTTGTCTATTGAATGTTGTTGAATCCCAAAAAAATAATAGTTTTTTTTAACTTCACGAAAAAAAACTCACGAACAAAGAGTTTTTTTGTTCGCGTGAGGCTAGGTCACTGATAATGAGCATTTTTATTAGTTATTTTGGCTCTTAGACTTAGTATTTTTACCTTCTCACAAGCTTAATTCGGTGTTTATATTATATTTTGTGAGTAGGAATTCATTTTGGACTTAATTATAAATTTTCTATAAATTATGGAATTTAATTGCATATTTTGATGTGGTTTTGTAGGAAATTCAAAGAGTCATGGATTAGGGTTGAACCGGATCAAATTTGGCTTGATTTGGAGGTCAAATGAGGAAAATCAAGCTAAATTAATGTGGACCGTTGATCAAGATCCAGTGAAATCCTGCCCCTTCATTCAGATCTAAGTGATCTAGCCTTTCATCATGATTTAAAGCGATCTGGACCGTTGATCAACTTACCCTTAACCCAAAACCCGAACCCATTAAGAAAACCCACCTCCCCTTTTCTTCCTCACGCACGGAACAGAACCCTGGAATCCCTCTTCTCGCGCGATTCTCTTCCTCGCGCCAAGCTAGGGCAGCAGCGACAACTCCCCACACCGCGCCTCCTTCTTCTTTCTTCTCTCCGGTCGGCGACTTCTCCTTTGCTTTCACTGCCGCCGGCCGGCCAGCCAATACAGTCCACTCTTTTCTTCTTCTCAGATTCCAGCGGCGAGCGGCAGCAACAACTCGGCAGGGGGCAGCAACCTTCGGCGACAGATCCGACCAACTCCACCTTGCCGGAGGGGTTCTCCGGCAAGAACCTTCACCTTCGGACGTTCTTCCTTCACTCCTGCCTTCTGGGGTTCAGGCGGCAGCAAGAAGAAGGCAGCAAACGGATTCATCTCCATTTCCGATCAGGTTCCAGCAGAGGGGTTCTCGCTGGAGGATTCGTTCATCGTCCCCATTTGTGTCGAAGAGTGCAGCGACCAGCACCGCCACAATAACCTCCCGAGCCCTCCGAGAGAGATATCAGATATGGCTCGAGGGTAAGTTGTTTTTAGTGCTAGATTTGTGTGGACTTGATTGTATACATTGTTTGGGATGTTGAGTTTGGTTGTGTGATCGTTTATTACAGATCCGTCCGGCCAAAAAACATATGCCGCCTTCTCAACCGCCAGCCGCAACTCCCCCACCGCGTCCTCACCAAGAAGCACCCTGACGCCTCCTCCGCCGACGGCGAAGACGATTCCCTCCACTTCTCTGTGACTCTTCAACAGTCTTTATGCTGCCTATGCTAGAACTGATAACTTCCATTAAAATCAAATGATTTCTCCCTTTTGCAGTAACATCCATTTAGTTCTTCGCTTCTGACTGATTAATATCTTTCTAGTTCCTTTGCTTTTTGAATTTTGGTGTATATGCAAGATCCAATGATTTTAAATCACATTTTCAGATTTGACTTAATGTGTAGTGTCCATCTCCATTCAGTCCCTTAGTAGATCAAGAATGTCATGCTATAGAATGTACCTCTTTTTTATTGGAGAAGATGATTCTATTTCCATTTTGATATCAGGTTCATAAGCAGGGTGTTGCACTTGGAAGATCTGTTGACTTGACAAAGTTTGATGGTTATGACCAATTAATCGAGGAGTTAGATCAGCTATTTGAATTCAAAGGAGAATTGATGGCTCCAAATAAAAATTGGATGATTGTATTTACTGATAATGAGGATGATATGATGCTTGTTGGAGATGACCCTTGGCAGTAAGCATGCTTCTACATTCCTAATGTTCTTCTCTTATGTATATATATCTTCCATTTTCTATGTATAAAGTGGATATGTTGACAACTGGTGTTGTATAATTTTCTGCAGGGAATTTTGTGCTATGGTCCGTCAGATTTTTATATACACAAAAGAGGAGGTCCAGAAGATGGATTCAAGTACCTTGAACCCAAAAAATGAAGATTGTCCTGATATGAAAGAGAATGTCAAGGAAACAAAAGGCAGTCAATCTGCATCATCATCTAATTCAAAAAACTCATAGGCTTATCCTGCAATGTAAGTAGGAATCTCTTTTTGTTTAATATAAATTGCCGTGATAATCATTTTATCCCATCATTTCCTAGGTTATTGAGATGTTTTATTTGAAAACTATGATAGGTTAGGTCCTTCTCCATTAATTCGACATTTGAAAGATAACTCCAACAGTTAATCCCTGAGTACTTCATACTCATATTACAGCTACGCAAGTATTTATGCAACATGTTATCTGTCAATGAAAATTAAACTACATCCTTTGCAAGAAAGACTGACAACTAGAAAAATAGTTCAATATCGCTACTAGTATTTCATGTTTGGAAATTGATTTAAGCGAGAAGTTTGCAGGCTGACGACATCTTTGCCATGTGCAATTCAATCTTTGTAGGATCTTGAAGCTCAAACAAAGTGATTGTTTGAGCTTTATCTAAGTGATTGTTTGAACAGTTTTATAGCATGCATCTTGACAATTAATATAATTTTGAAGATCACTATCAAGGAAGAATGTTCAAAGGAAAGTAAAGGCTAAGGAGAAGATCACGTAATTAACTACACGGGTAGGTTTCCGTAAGAATTCAACTTTTTCTTGATCTATTCTTATGTAGTCCATGGTACACATTAAAGATTTCACTGTAGCTTATTTTCAGTATTCTAACATGTAAATTAATACACTTCTGTGGATCTTCCAAACAATCTAAGTTGTGATGGATTGATATCCTTTTATGTTCCAAACCTTTGTTTTTTTTTTTGGAGCTTGTAATTTTCATTGCAAACAATCCATATGGTGTATGAATTACATTCAGTCCAGTATAAACTTAGCACTTTCGCTTCAGAGGCAATTTATGGGTTTTATTCTACAATCATGTTTACTAATTGATCAGATTGATTAAGAAGGGCGTTGGAGTAGCTTGGTAAATTTATTTTGCTAGGTTATGATAAATTAGCATTCAGCAGAATAGATGTTTGGATTTCTTCTTCAAATCACACAGTAATATTTCTCTTGTCATTGGTGAAACAATCAATCCACTCTCATTATAACTTCCACAATAGAAAATTTTATGTTATTTGCCTACTACCAATGCAGTTTAACTGATTTTACATTGACTGAACAAGGTTGATTTTATTTAGGTATCAAACTCTGCCATTTGTTTTAGATATTACATGTCTTGTTTGTTAATTTCTCCAAACCATTATTTCTCAATTTGTTAACAAGGAAACTCATGTTAGCATAGTCATGATCAGAGCCTAATTATAGTTTACAATTATCTGAGTGTTATTGATTAACTGTTCTGTCCTTTCTTCTGTTTTTTTTTTTTAAATTTGTGCACTCATTTAGATGGTTTATTATTCTTGTTGTGATGAATTCAGGTCTAGTGAAAATACTGAAGAAGTATGACAAGAGAATAGGAGCACTTATCAGGCAGCCCTTCATCGAAAAGGTGCTGCAGCAACCAATCTTTACAACTGATCTCCTATACAAACTCGTGAAGGAGTGTGTGGCTATGCTCGACCACCTCTTCCCCAGCAACAACCTGTCAATTTCAGCAGAATGTGACGGATAAAATGGAGTGCCAAAGCCGGCACAATCAGGTGGGAGGGTTCCGGAGTTGGAGGAGATTAAATATATACAGAGCTTATACATGAAGAGCACCGTAGCAGCGCTGCGGTCCTTGAAACAGATTAGGAGCAAAAGTTCAACAGTCAAAACAGATTAGAAAATTTCGTGTTATATTGTTCTACCTTTGTTTTAATAGTGTTATCATTTTGTTGGTTGCTTATGAAATTTTATTGGTTGCTTATGAAATTTCTTCAGAATGTTATAGATATTATTTTTGAATGTTAGAAAATTATATATTAAATTTTATTTTGAAATTTAGTATTTTGAATGATTTATAATATTGGAAAATTGTGTATTAATTTTTTTTATTTTTTATCTAAAAAAGACAACGATTTTTCACTGTTGTCGTAGATAGTTTAAAACTGTTGTTGAAGACCCTGTTATTAAAGGTAGACGCTTAAAGACAACGGTGAAAAACTGTTGTCTTTGAAGGAAAAGACAACGGTTTTTCACCGTTGTAAAACTGTTGTCTTTGCCTTCAAAGACAACGGTTAAAAATTGTTGTCTTTGGGCATCCCTTTTAACAACACGACCTTTAACAACAGTCCGAAAGGGGCTACGACAACGGTGAAAAACCGTTGTTGTTGGGCTTTTTTCTTGTAGTGAAACCTTAGCTTTAAAAATAATTTCATTTAAACACTTAGTTTTAAAAAGATTTTGATAAATTTAATACTTAGCTTTAAAAAGATTTTGATAAATTTAATACTTAGCTTTAAAAATAAAGGTTTTGAAAAAAAACTTAGTTAAAAGTACTCAACTTAAAAAAGATTTTGATAAAAGCTTTAGCTTTAAAAATATTTTGATAAAACCTTAGATTTAAAAATATTTTGATAAAAACTTAACTTTAAAAATATTTTCTTGTAAAAATACTTAAAAATACTTTAGCAAATACTTAGTTTTTATCTTTCCAAAGATAATTTATTTTTCTTTTTAAAAAAATGAACTTCCTCTTTCAGAAATATTTTGAACTTTTGAAAAGTTTAACTTTAAAAAATAATACTTTAACAAGATAAAAATAAAAATTCATTACCCAACACTTTTGAAGATGATCTGATCTTGCTTAGTGTTGAATGACTCCTCAGTAATAATTGGGCATATAATAGAGTCGTAGCAGAGCAACAACACAAAGATAGAGCAGTCAAAATGTCAAACGGACGCGTAGAAGCTTGTAGAAGAGATGCCTCCAAAGCCTTGGTCGAATAACCCTTTTGAAGGGGATGGAAGGCGCCTTCCATTGCACTGAAGGTACCTTCAATGCCAACTCTTATCCCCCAAAAACTGGTTCTTATGATCGTTGAGGTCTTCTATATTATCCGACTGAAAGCTCCTTCCAAACTCTCAAAAACACCTTCCATAGCCTTTCTCAAGGCGCCTTCCGTCGCTTGGAAGGCGCCTTGGGCATTGCTCACCCAAGACATGTTGTGCTCCTTTTGCCCTGCAAAATGTGTTAGTCCAACATAAAATATCTAACTTGCAAAATAAAGTTAGCACAATAATAAAATAGCAATAATCATTAATTCCTGTCCTCCCAAGACTAGGACTAGTCAAAGTCTCAATTTAGGGATCCAAAATAGACCTAAACTAGACCAACGTCTACTGCCCCCTTAAACGAAACATGTTCTCATTAAGTCACTCTCCTCCAGTGACTTACCTTCACTTACCAAATATCAAGTTACCTCCTTGATGTCCAATCTGACCCACCAGGTCTTCCTGCTAAAATTACACTCCAAAATTCACTAATCAGGAATCGAACATCCCGACCTCCTGTCGAAATTGCACATCCAGACTTTAACCCATCAGGAATCAAACATCCCGACCTCTTACTAGAGACATACATCTGGACTTTACCAATCAAGAATCACACATCCCGACTAGATTTCCTGCATGGTGTCTGGTCCTCTTGACCCATCAAGTTAGTTAACCTTGCGCACTCGGTAATAAGGTTAGATCAACAACACATCTAACTTTAATACACTTGTCATTCATCAAAACTTAGATTTGATCATTGGTCTCAACTACACTAATAACTAGGACTTGATCACTTCCTGGTTTATAACTAAGACTTTAACACCTGTTAAATGTCCTGCACCTGTAAACTTAATACAACTAGTTAGATCATAACTAACCTAACTTTAACCTTAGTTATATATCAAAACCCTGGGTTAGATGTTGTGCACCCTACACTAATACAAGTGATTCAGGCTTGATAGATAAAATTACTAGTTGGGTGTTAGGTGACTTAAGTCCAAGTATATGGAATCAGTTTAAGGCTGATTGCTTGGCAAAATATCCAAGTGAGTGGAATTTCTTGGCATAAGTCCAAGTGTATGGAATCAGCTGGAGACTGATTACTTGGAAGAACTAAATTAGACGAGTTAATCTAGTCAAGTAAGTGCAAGTAACTTAATATTCTATATCATACTCATTACGTGTAACAACTACAATAAAACATGCTAGATGGTTCCAGGAAATCAGATGGAGTCCAGAGGCAACTAACTGATGATAACTCTCAATGAAGGGATTTTAGAGGTCCAAGCAACCGTATGGGTCCAGGCGACTTGGTATATAGGCAACCGAGAAGATTTCAGATGACCATGGAGCAATGTTATTAGCAACTTGAACACGATGGTCAAGATAAAGTTTGACCCCTGCCGAGGCAACCAGGTGGTACATGGGCGATTGGGAAGCTTCATTAATGTTATATTATGGATAGAAGTTGCAGCCACGTTAGCACTGTACAGGCGACCAGGAGGGCTACAGGAGACTGAGAAAGTACTATATAAGGAGCTTCAAGACAGATCTTTCAAATCTTCCCTTGGTCAATCATCTAGTTCTCTCTAGTGCTTTGAGTGTGATTTTCACTTTCTATGCTGCAACACACACTTCATTTTTGATTGGCAACACCTAAAGTAATATTTTCATATTATTTTAGAATTACCTTAATATTTTTTATTATGCTTAATTTTTAGATCTTTTTTTGTAAGGTTTCTCCACCCATGAGATATCATAAATAATATTTAAAATTTTAAAACTGTTGTGTGTCTATCTTCTGATTTGGTTGATCAATTTGCATGCTTATACTATTAGATTTCAATATAGCCTATCTCTTACTTGATTGAATTAATCTAAGTTAATTTATTATTTCCTCTATGTTAACTCTAATTAATTTAGTTAATATCTACTTATTTTTTTATTATAAAAATTCTTAACGCTATTCACCCCCTAGCATCGATCTTGATCCTACACTTCTCTGTCCTGTAAAATGTGCACTCTTTATGTTTCCTCTAGATACTCCAAAGAAAGACCTAATTGAAAACTAGGTAATGAAAGTCCTAGCAGAACTAGGTGTTGTATGATTGCAAGTGCATGGTTATATCGTCAAGTAATAATATATCAATTCCACAGGAACTATTGATTAAACACTAGTTGATTTTGCAAAGCAAGTTATCTAGATGATCAAAAGCTGTATTGATCATGAACACAAGAGATTAAGAGTTTGAGAGAGAGAGAGAGAAAACAAAGAGGGAGAGAGAGCACAGGTGAGTGAAGAGAGAAGTTGGCTTTGAGGAATGATTCTAGAATTTTAGCTTCACTATGATACTAGTTAATGCCCCTATGAATTGCCATTTCCTTACCTCTATGCTTACACTCTTATAGGGACTCTAACCAAATTACTAGTATAATCCCGCGAAGATCGCACTTGAGGGTTTACACCAATTTCCAATGTCATTAAGTAAAAAAAAAATAACTCTAGAAAGTTTGGTTAAATGAATACCATATCTTATTAAGGGCCCCTCGGTCATACAATATCTAGAGTTTTCTCATTTACTTTCGAATCTTAGATTAGTACTATTAAGTAAGAGGTAACATAGAAAGTTCAGTTAAAAAGATACCCTTTGTCACTAAAGGCCCCTCAATTATACAGTCTCTAAATTACACAAGTCACTTTCTAATATTAAGTTGACAAAAACCTATTAAGTCAATCCCTTGTAGAAGATTGACCCACATTTCAAGATGATACTCTAGAAAATCCTATTAAAAGGATACCCTCTATTTCTAAGGGTCCTCTGGTCATACAATCCAAAGCATCTCCTCTACATAGGGATCAATCCTTTACATTTAAATGCATTTACCTTACACACATTTCGTCAAACATAAACAAGGTACAATACAATAGAACAAGTCATAAACATATCATTAAATAAGGGAATAAGGAAATTCATAGTTCATATATCAACATTACGTCATAATTACTCCCTACATCCTAGATCTAGATAATCTACTCCATAGCATAGGAACAACTAAGAGACAAGAAGAATTGTATTCTAAAATCTAAAACACGAAATAGAGAAGAGAGGAATGTTTATCAATGTGTTGTTAGTTTTCTCGGATGAAGTCCTAACTCAGATGGTGGATGGATCATTGATGACACTTGAAACAGAGGCTTTAGGGTTTCCCCTAAGAGGAGAACCCTTCCCCAAGGAAAGGGGTTGAGATCCAAACCCAAGATATCTTAAAAAGGAGAGAAAATCCCCTTTTATAGTGGGGGACACGACCCTGAGTCCATGCCACATGACTGTGCTTGAGGGGTACGACTGTGGCATGTAAGCCACAGGTAAGTTGGCACGACCATGCCTCTCAAGCATGGTCGTGGCGTGTATACCACGAGAAGGAGCCACAATTGTTCCTCTCAGGCACGACCTGGCCATGGAAATTCTAGAAAATGGGAGAGATGACCCTGCCTCTTTGGCATGGTTTGCCCGTGGAGCCTGTTAAAATGAAGCACGACCATATCCAAGGGACACAACCTCGACATTGGTCTTGCTGGAGCGAGACACAGTTGTGCCTATGGGCATGACTGTGCCATGGGTTCTGCTGGGCACGACTCTGGGAGCTCCTGGGAAACACGATCGTGCCTTGTGAGGCAAAAAAACATGGCATTCCTAGAGAGGAATGACCTTGCCTTGCTAATCTTCCTCTCAAGCCGCTCAAATGTTCATTTTTACTCCGTTTTTACTTCAAATTATGTCATGTAAATGAAAATACATAAAAAGTAGATTCCCAAATAAAAAAAATAATTATGATGATATAATGATAAAATAGGGTGCGATAATATAAATCATGCTAATAAAATGCAAGTAAATATGCTTCAAATAATACATAAAAACACATATAATCTATGCATATTACTAGGTAGTGGAATAACTAGTTGGGAACTAGGTTAAGTCTATGGTTGGTCAGCTGAGAGCTGAACACTTGGTAAAGAGAGAAGTCATGGAGAAGTAAACTCCAATCAAGTGAATCTAATAGGTTAGGTAAACCAAGTACTAGTTTTTGTATGTTTTGCTTTTTGTTTGCTTGTTTGTTTTGAAGGAAACAATAGCTAGATGAAGGCTAAGGAAAGACCAGTTGAGAACTATTCTGGGTCACCAGACTCATGATCCAGTCGACCAAAAGGTAGTTCGGTCATTTAAAATTCAACGTGATTGGGTTTGCACTAGTTGATCCTCAAATAAGTTTTGACTAAGCTCTAGATGACCAAAGGGTGTGTCAGTTGACCGAAAGGTCAAAACTTAGCTCGAAGAGGATCGAGTTTGCAGTCGAGTCAGCAAAGGTCAAATCGATCGTGGAGCGTCCAGTCAATCGGAAGAGTGTCAATCGAGCTCTATAAAAGGCAAGTCGAGGTAGCATCATCTAGAATTCTTTCAATCAACAACTTCATTCTCTTACTCGAAATGTGCTCCAAGTTCTGTCTGTGTCATCCAAGAAGATCCAGGATGAGTGTCACACTCAAGACTTCCATATCAGAAACATGAGTTTGTTTGCTTGATTTATATTAAGTTTTAGTTACTTATCTTTATTTTGTATTTGTGATTACCTTACAAAATTTATAAGATATTTTCGTGCCTCCAGAAATAGTCCAGAAAGGAGAAAAATATTAGTGGAAGTGCATACCTTAGACATAGCACTGGAGGTTGTGAACCAAGTTAATCTGGTATTTTTGTCTCATCTTATTTATTTGTCTTTTAAGTTATTCTTGTTATGCTACTAATGACTCTAATATAAAATAAAAGAACAATGAATAAGATGATTATACTATCCCCTCTAGCGTCGAACAAGATCCTACAAAGTTCTCCTCCAACTCCTCTCCAATTCAATCCTTTCAAAAGCTATTCAGCATCCTATTGACCCAACAAAAAAACAAATCAACTAATAAATTAACCTATCTCTAGTTGCCTTAATCCTATTCTCCTCTACGTCCTTGGTCACTTAAGCATTGAAGCGACCTTGCCGAATAATTCTGATGCCTCTAATTTTTGTTGTACTATACTCAAGTCAAATCAGATCATGTTATGCAGGTCAGACTGCTCCACCTCAATAACCACTTTGTTGGTAGACCTCCCCATCAACACCTCTACTTTTATTTTTATTGTTAGTTAGCATCAGATATCAAACTTATACCAATTAATTCTAGGACGATCAATCTAGTCCCATAGAAATTTTTCTTTAGCCATCAAGATAAATCAAGAGGCACTCACATCAAACGATCCATCAATCTAACGTTTTTAGTTCAATCGTGCACCCATTAAATACCTCTACTTGAACATCTAGTAGGGCAGCAAATTTTAGTCGCATCAATCACTATCCAACTCTAAAATTTGTTGGATGGAGTAATGACTCAGCCACTTGGTTGGTCCAAAGGATCAAGTAAAAGATCATTTAGGATGCGGGGATGATATTGTAAAATTCTTTTGGTATTGTAATCTCAAATATCTTACTCATCACTAAGGTGAGGTTATAATAATTAAGAATCTCCTTGGCATCGTGATTTAGAAAAGACAACAAGAGATTAGAAACGAACTCCGGACATTATGATCCATAAAAGGATCAAGTGGAATTCATGAGATTGTCCAACTATGATGCTCAATGTGGAATAATAATTTTTATAGAATAAAATGACCTCATTTGTATAATATATAATAGTACTCTAAATTCTATGAACTATCGAACTGCTTACGCCTTACGCCCTAGACCTGCTTATCCCTGTGGCTTAGTGCGATGGTAAATGGAAGGATGAGTTTCTTAAGTAACGATGGTTCAATTCCCACGTAACGCAAATAAATATTTATGGTGCTCAAACTACTTGTAGTGTTGGGTCTTCCTCGTGATCTATATATCTGTGTTTCCCAAATTTATCCGATGACCGATGAAAAATTTCCGTTGGGTTATTGGTCATCCCCAAGTGAATTAATGATACGATACTTGAACACCTGGGCTTGAAATTACGCCTTAGACCTCACTAAAGAAGAAGACAATACTCGAGAGAAAAAGAGAGAAGAATGTACGATAGGAGGAATGAATGTCTTACAGGAGTCACCAAGGAATGGAAGGCTCGCTTGTGAGAATTAACGTTAAAACGGATTCCTTTGGTCAATTTTCAAAGCTCATGACTTTTTGTAACATGAGAAGTTGGTCTATCATTGACTAAATTGAGTTTCCAATTGGAAGCCATTCAACTTAATGGGTTGTTAAAACTAACAATCATTATTAATTTTAGCTTTATATTCTTGACAATTTTCAACTTTTATTTGGGCTATTTATATTGAGTTGCATGGTTCTAATTCCCTCTAAATTATTCTCATGTAAAATTATATTTTCAAATACTTGACTTAAGCTTTATACAAACTTGCATCTCCATCCGATCATAATTTTTATTCATCTTATTTTAGATATTATTTTTTATTTATTTTTAAAATTAATTTTACAATAATATACTTATGAAATAAATTCTAGCCGATTAATTAATTATGAAAAATTAATTTCCAACGCTATCACACACGAATTGATCGCTAAAAATTGCTTAAGAGCTTTTTTTTGTGCCAAATCCAATCAGGAACTAACATAAGCATACTAAATTTTCACATGAATATAAATCTCACATATTATCTTGTTGTTCATAATTGAAATGCCAAAAAAAAAAAACCTAAAATAAAAAAATATTGTCAAAACAAAAAAGGTTCCTTTTTTTATTGTCTTGCGGAATTACATTGATCATAGTCCTCTTCTTTGTGAAAATAGGCACTTATCCTCTTATTTGGGGTAGTGAAGCCATCATGCAAATCCTCACTAACATTGAGGGCCAATTAAGTTCATGGAAACTAAGATGATTCTAAATCACTACTAAAACAACTTGGAAGTGTATATGTACTGGTTCTCTTCCTGAACCATACAGATATCATCCACAGAAAAATGTATTTAATGGGTTATGTTTCTCTCTGCCCCTGCCTCTCAAAACAATGATCATGTCAAAATCAAGTAAAACTTTTAAAGTATGAGATGCCATGTTCACCCGAGTATCAGGTCACATTATGATCTTGCAACCATGTAGTTTTGCCTGCAGAGGAAGTGCCTTGTCTTTCCATCTTCTCCATGGAAGCTCTCATGTCATGAACAAACTTTAAGGATTCTGAGAGTCGATTTAGAAGGTTAAATAGCGCAATAACTTCATTTCTTTGTAGCTGCAACTGAAAATCCAGAGATTGTGTTACATTATGAATATAACCATAAGCATGTAAATCTTTATAGAGTTTAGATCAAATATATGAGGTTCATGTCACTATTATATGCAATTGGTTCTTGAAGGATTTCTTGCATATAACAGTTTTTTTATCAATGGATATTCTAAAAAAAACATGTAAGTTAAACATATAAGAAAACTGACATGCCTAGTGCAAAATGTAGATTTTCCATCTAAAAAACATGAAGAGAATCTTAAGGTGGCCATTTTTTGATTTATGCAAAAAAAAAACAAACAATTTGATGTTTAAAAAGACTAGCATACATGTTGATTGGGGTTATTTCCATTGACAGAGAATAGAACTTTCAGAGCTGTTGCTAGACCATTGACTTGAAGTTTTCCCCACAAGCGGCATTTCTCGCAAGCGACACAGTTCATAATGGCACTGAACATGCAATTGTCTTTGGTTAGTTAAAAATTAAAATATATTCCTGCCACTAAGCATGGCATATACACAAATACAAACCTGATATTCCTGAATTGCTTCAGAACCTGCTCCTTTAGCTCAGGCCCGTTTGTGCCTTGCCAAAGCTTAGCTTCATTGAAAGGTAAAGGGCAAGAAGAATGAATTTTTGGATTGTAGACAAGTTGTCGCACCAATGATTGAGTTTTCAAATCCTCTATTGGATTGCCAGTGTTGTATTCTGCCTGCTCCAGATAATCTGCAGCCTGAAGCAAATCAATTAGGAGAATGTTAATAGGGGTAAAATAAATAACAAAGGAAAAATAAAATTGAGTTCATATACTTTGCAACATCATAGAAGAATTGAAATCAAATCTTTATGTTTTCGCATTTAGTAAATCAAGGCAACAATCAAAAATTGACCAAAACTAAAAAAAGGTGCCTCTGAAAATCTTTGAATGGGCTTATTATGATTATTGTAAAAGGGAATCCCATTACCTTTAATATGCCTATTATCATTTATAAGTCATTTTTGTTGACAGTTTCAATAAAATTGTTCTCTTTTATTAAATTAAAGAAGAGGAACTTATAATGTCTCCTATAAATGTACTTTAGACCTATTATAAGAGAATAATGACACCAACGTGATTGGGCAAGAACGATTGCAATTTACATTAAAAATTTTTAAACCTAATAATAGTGAATAATTTGAATGAAATAATTCACTTTTATTAATCTAAGGCAGCAACCTTCAAACTCCGCTTGTGAATAGTAACAATTTAGATTATAAACATTTTCTTACATTTTTCATTGTAATTAGGATTATCTTTTTCTAAATTGATAAAATGAACAGTTCAATCACACATTCACTTGCCAATAAATCAAAGTAGAGTAGGGTATAGTGCAAATATTAGAGGTGATGGCGTGCCCCATTGCCAATATTAGAGGTGATAGCGTGCCCCATTGCCAATAATCAAAATAGAGGCAACCTTGTGGAAATTTTAAAAATAAAGGGCACCTTTTGATTTTTGTCTCACTTCCTTAGGAGGCTCATTAATAATTCATAGCAAATTAATCTTATCTATCTAGACTTTCTTTGTTATTTAGTAAATAGGATAATTAAATTTCTTAGAAGTACAATTCCAAGTTTTACTCAAGAAAGACATCAAACATTATCCTTTCACATTTAACAGAATCCACCCTTAACCCCAATTTGCACTAGATTAGTAGTATAATAAAACAAACAAACAATGGGAAGCTTTCCCATATTTAAATACAGGCTTCAGTACTTGGCTACAGTGTAGCCAAAGAAGGATCTTAAGGTTTAAATCAGTTTATCAGAACCATGAGGGATGCAGGACCAACAGAAGCATAGCCCAGATCAAACATATTGATATTGAAGAATGGCTACAATATTTGTAGTCAAACAAATGTTTAACTGATTATTTGGTTGGGAAATTTCAAACCTTCTAAGGTTTATCTATTTTTCAAAATGACCCCTCCCTTCCTCAGTTTCAAGATCATTAAAATGCTTCAAGAGTTTGAAAACTCTTGTTATTTTAGCCCTCAACCAATAACATCATTATGTTACTTGACAGAAAGATGACGCGGCAAACATGTATCATTTTATTAGAGTTGAAAACTGTCATATCATCATTCCATTGACTTAATGGTGTTAGTGGTTGGAGGGGGGATGACAATAGTCTTCAAACACATCTTGATCATCTTAAAATTCTAAGAGGAATTTTCAAAAAGAAAGTACTGAATTTATCATTATTAGGAATGCATCTGCATCTCAATGCAAAACTGCAGATGATTACAGAAATAAGGTTTTGAGCCAACATTTTCAAATGGATCACCAACGCTTTCAGCTCAAAAATGAGATTTTGAACCAGCAGACAGTCTTAACTTAAATAAAGTCGACTAGAACCTAATTTACAGAAGGATTCAATCATCCTAACCAGGATGGAGCCATATCACACAGCAGAAAAACACAAACTATGTGAAACAAAATTCTAAGACCAGCAAAAAGGAAAGACAGAGTTCCTGCTAAAAAAATTTAATTTATCAAGGAAACTTTGAATTTTGTCTTAGATTGCATTGCCACTATATATAAAAAGAGAAGTAACCCTCTTATATGCTATAATAGTTCTACCAATCTGTAAAAACTGTGTCCATCTAGTAGAGTGAATCAATGCTATGTATCACCATGGCATTAAATGAACTCAAATCCCAGAAACATTGTTACAGAAATAGACAGGATGCACCAACCTGAATTTTTATGGCTCAAGCCTCTTGATATGGAGGCCAGACCAAAACAACAAAATATTGCCTTTCATATTTTTTGAAATACTGTTTCAACTTTTATATGTTCTTCTTCCTAACAATGATCGAGATGCATTCATTGGTATTGATGAAGAAATACCGAAGAAGCAAGGAGATTTCAGTTCACCTTAAATTTCATAACTACAACATTGCCCAAAAATTTAAAAGATAGAGCATTGAATTTAAAAAAAAAATAGATTACTTACCTTTGTCACAGCTCTCATCACAAATAGAAAGATGAAATACAAATTTTTGACACGATCTGGATGTTTCCATACTCGATCATAAAACAACTCAACATTTGGCCCCCACTGGATATATAGAGGAAATCACAAAAGAAATTTATTACCAAATAAAAGCACAAGACTTGTAATGGAAGATTGAGATCAAGTTGTAGCTGTTCAAGAACATACCAAATTGGTAGATACATCTAGAAGATAATCGGAAGCTATATGAACTGAAATTGAAGAATGCAACCCAGAGATCAATTTGTACATCACTGTCTTCTCATCACACAGTTCTTCATCAGGATCTGAAGAAAGGTGGGCACAAGAAACATATAAGATAAAAATGTGGTTCGAGTTTGTCAATTGAAATACTGACATAGTTTATTTTTCTGTGTTTGGTTACGCATATCAAAATAATTTGAAAATACTCTCAAGGACCAAACATGATTCAGCATCTGTGTGGCTGACAAAGCATCCTCTACCACTATTGTTCAAACAGAATATAGAACTATTGGGCAATCAGTACTCATGTCAAGATGACCCTATCTTATTTACTGACTGGACTGGTTAATAACATTTTCAAGAATTCATTTCTCTAATCTTAGTAAGATTAAGATATATGAATTAGTTAAAATGCAAAAAATTAACGTTAAGTTCTAATATGACAAAAAATGACATAATTAGAAATTAAAAAAAACACAATTTTAGTAAATATAAGCATATAGAATTCAATCAGAACTCACATTGAACTGCATGTTTTTTCCTATAGTTGATTTCATATTCATGGACATGGTTGTACTACAACTAAACGTATATAATCCAAAAAAATAGAATTACTAAAAGATACCACACTTTTTGAATGAATTAATGAAGTATTGAAATTACAGATAAATTACAGTTGAACACATTTTAAAAAGGGATGCAGGTCTTCTCACATGTTGGGTCATACTTGGCCCGTGTATCAAGTATCCACTTCTTAAACAATCATGGAATATAGTTCTCATTTTCATATGCATAAATGAACAAAATTAGTGATCCACGGATCATTTAAGTATGCATGACAAAATTCAGAAAAATAAAGTATTTTCCTCAAAAAAATTATCTCATGCAAAACATTTTCTGTAGAAAATATTTTTGTGTGAAAATGAATATAAGGTATAGATTGAAAAAAAGTAATCCAGGAATTAATTGAACAAGCAACACAAAAAGTCATCATATTGTTATTACAAATGCACAATGTTATATACATACAATAACGATTGAAATCATGATGATTTTCAAAAACTTAAATATTCAAAATTATGATGCTTTTCAGCAACTTATATAAGTAAAATTATTGGTTGTCCTAGGCTACGATATAAACAACGCCAAACATGTATTGTTAGAATACCATAATAAGAGATACTAATAGCACACATAAGCCATGGTAGTATAGCATCTCAAAAACTTCAACAGGAAATGAAAAAAGAAAGTAACGACGACAACTAACATTTTGGACAATTATCCTTGTAAACAGAAGTCCATATCCTTTGAGTTGATGTGCCTGTATAGCCAGTGTATCTCTCAGGGTTTAGTTGGAGATTGACAAATGTCATTGCAGCTGCATAAAATAAAAACGTTCCATCAAAATCTAAAAAAAAAAAATTGAGGTGAAATGCTATGTCAAATTAAAAAAATAAAACAAATGCTAAATCAAGGATGAAGAGTACAATTATCAGTTTCATCATCATATGTCCAGGGATTATCAATCTCAATCCACCCCTTGAAGACTTTATCATCAAGGGTTTTATCCACAGCAGCATATTGTTTGCCCTCTTGGCAAATTGCCTCATCAACCGAGTGTCCTCTGGATAATTTCTTAAATGGCTCTGGAAATTCACTTTCTGGACACTCACAGACAGAACAATCTCGCAGATGGCACATCCCATCATCAGGCCAGAATGGGCAATCACACCACAACTTAACCTATCATAGCAATTATAACCAAATTATTAAAGAATCGAGACAATTAAGTAGAAAGCTGAAATTCCATTATTTAATAAGCAAAAGTAGAAGCTGCATAACAAGTTCCTCGTATGCAACAAAATACCACAAAATAGGACACCATCCATGCTAGAGATCATGAATGAAGTTAAAGACCCGCTTCTATTTGGAAAATAAAAAAAACAATGGGTCATCTTTTGTGGTCGTCCTTCCCAAATCTTCTTGATGCCAAATTATTGGAAACCTTATAATTAACAACTTAATCTTTTTCTAATGACACATGGAGCATCAAAAATATACATCACACAAACTATTCCCACTTTCTTAGACTAGCATAGAAATTGTCATGACTTGAGTGAGCCCTTTCCCACAGCTAGGAATAGCCCACATCCACAATTCCATCAGCATATCCCTTGTGCTAGTCAGATTTTATGTACTGAGTCGTAAGGCAAAGCTTGTAACACAATTGCATACACACTAAAATGACATAGAAGAATTACAATAATATAAAAAATAACTATCGATAAATTAGGCATGATTTGATTAGATTAAATATGTCATGATTTTATTTGATTGAAATAAATTTAGGAAGGTAATTATTAGGATTAGAACATTTCCTTATTTTGTGAGATTTGGACTTGCACGCTTTCTTCTATTTAATGATGTATTGAGATCTAAATTATATAGAATAAAAAAGTAGATTTCACTCTTTCTCCTTCATTTTCTTTCTATGCATTATTTATATAGTATCAGAGCTGGCTTTAGGTCATGAATTTCAAAGCCGCTATGGTCGGCATAGACTCAAAATCATCTAGATCAGCTATCGACAATAGCACACCATCCTTGGAAGGAGAAAATTGACTAAATTCAAATATCTTCTTGTCTGATTCTCTCCAAATCACCATACATAGATTCAATGGAAAAAATTACCTTGAAAGGGCTCAATCCGTGTGCTTGGCGATTGATGGTAAAGGGAAACTAGGACATTTGAATGGAGAAATAAATCCACCCGCTTCGAATGATCCGAAATACAAACAATGGCGCTTGAAAAATTCTTTGGTGACTGCTTGGCTTATTAACTTGATGGACCCGATCATTGGCAAGCCTTTCATGTTCTTAACTACATCCCGTGATGTATGGGAAGCTGTACATAAAACCTACTTTGATATGGAATCATTTTCAACTATTTGAATTAAATATTTGCAGTAAGGAAATGAAGATGTTACTACCTATTATAATGAAATGATGAATGTATGGCAAAAACTAGATTTATTTGAAAAAGAGGAATGGAAAAACACTAAAGATGGTATTTGATATAAAAAGAAGGTAGAGAGAAGCAAGGTGTTTGTGTTTTTGGCGGTTTAAATTAGGAGCTTGATGAAGTTTGGGGACGAATACTTGGGAGAAAACCTCTACCTACCCTTAGAGAAGTTTTCTTAGAGGTCCATCGAGAGGAGGCTCGACGCCAAGTGATGTTGAAAGGAATTGAAGAACCAAAGATAGTGGATAGTGAGGGATCTGCCCTTGTCACTATATGGACCAGTTTTGAAGGCGATAAGCCAAAAATCTAGTGTGAAAGGTGCCACAAACTATGGCACACTATGGAGACATGCTGGAAAATCCATGGCAAATTAGCAAATTATAAAAAGAAGTCAAGCATGAACTCTAAAGCTCCTAATGGTAGCGTTTGGGCCCTTCAAACAAGTGGTATTGATTCTAGACAACAATCATCAGTAGCACCGGTATAAAATGCTTCAATCTCACTCTGTTGGAAATTCTAACTCTTCTTGCTCTTTAGCTCAAATAGGTATATCCTGTATAGCTTCTATTGTTAGCACAAACTCAAATGGTTCTTGGATATTATATTTAGGTGCCACCGACCATATGGCAGGCATATCATAATTTTTCTCTTCATATACACCATGCGTAGGGAATAAAAGGTTAAAATTGTTGATGGATCCTTTGCTAATATCGTAGGGAAAGGAACTGTCGTTTCTCCTTTCTTTGTCCTTAGAGATGTTTTGGATGTGTCTTATTTATCATATAATTTGTTATCCATCAGCAAACTTACCTTTGATCTTAATTGTTGTGTTGTCTTTTTGTTCTCTCATTGTGAATCTCAGGATTTAGCTTTGGAGAAGATGATTGGCAATGCTAGACAGGACAATGATCTCTACATCTTCAATGTTGGATCAATCTTCGTCGCACAAGACCTCAAGACCTATTTCAACTCGATTTTTGCTTCTCATGATAGTGAGATTATGTTATGACATTATTGTTTAGGACATCCAAACTTTCACTATTTAAGACAATTGTTACCTAAGTTTTTTTTAACTAAAAGTCCTTCATCATTTAGATGTGAATCTTGTGAATTAGCCAAACATCATCTCTTGGTGTTTCCATTACAATCATATAAAAAATCAGCACCATTTACTTTGATACATAGTGATGTTTGGAGTCCCTCTATGATAGTAACTTTGTCTAAAAAATGGTGGTTTATCATATTTATAGATGATTATACTAGAATAATTTGGATATTTCTTTTGAAAAATAAATCTAACATTGGAAATGTGTTCAGAAATTTTATAATATGGTTCAAACACAATTTCAAACATAAAACAAAATTTTTTGTAGTGATAATGGGAAAGAATATTTCAATTAATTACTAGGGAACTTTTTTGCTGAGAATGGAATTGTTCATCAAAGTTCTTGTATTCACACTCCTCAACAAAATGGAGTGGTTGAAAGAAAAAAATAAACATCTCCTCAAAGTTGCAAGGGCTCTAAGTTTTCATCTTAAAGTTCCAAAGTATCTTTGGGTGATGCGATTCTAATCGCTACTTCTTTAATAAATAGATTACCAGCAAGGATACTGAATTTTCAAACTCCGATAAAAACCGTTCAAAATTGTTTCTCATACTCTCGGCTCTTCACAAATATTTCCTTAAAAATTTTTGGTAGCATTGTGACCCAAGACATTCTAAACTTGATACAAAATCTTATAAATGCATCTTTGTTGGGTACCCTACAAATCAAAGAGGATATAAATGTTTTGATCCAATTTCTAAAAAAATTTTGGTATCCATGGATGTCACTTTTTTTGAAGGGCAATCTTACTACAATTCTCATCTTCAGGGGGAGCATAATAGGGAAGATGAATAATTAAATGAGTCAGACTTATTATTTCGAGGAAGAACCTACACCTGTGCTTTTTCAAAACAATGGCATGATAGATAAGAGTAACAATCGGTTCAAAGGTCTTGTTTACAGAAGGGAAGGTTGGGCTCAAAGAAAAGAAGATATTGTCCATCTACAAAGCCAAGAATATGATCAAAGGCAAAATCATGAGACTAGCAATGATTACTCAAAGATCCCTGACAATAAAACCCAAGGTATGTTGGAGTTAAATTCCTCAAGTCAAGTTGATCTTCCTATTGCCCTAAGGAAAGGAGTTCGGTCATGCACACAACACCCACTTTCGAATTTTGTATCTTATAAAAATTTGTTTCCTTCCTATTATACTTTTGTTTCACAACTCGACAGTGTTAGTATTCCAAATAATATTCAGGAAGCTTTAAAGATACATGAGTGGGAGGAAGCAATTTTTGAGGAAATGAGAGCCCTACAGAAGAATTCTACTTGAGAGAAGGTTGATCTGCCTCATGGTAAATCAATTGTTGGTTGTAAATGGGTATTCACCATTAAGTACAACTCAGATAGTTCCCTAGAATGATATAAGGTTCGTTTGGTTGCTAAAGGCTTTACTCAAACTTATGGAGTAGACTATTCTGAAACATTCTCTCCGGTGGCTAACTTGAACATAGTTTAAGTCTTGTTATTAGTTGGTGCAAATCTCAATTGACCACTGAATCAATTAGATGTGAAGAATGTGTTTCTAAATGGTGATTTAGAAGAAGAGGTCTACATGAAAGCACCCCTAGGATTTTTTGATCAGTTTAGATCAAAAGCGTGTAAGTTGAAAAAAAATCTCTCTATGAACTGAAGCAATCACCCATAGCATGGTTTGAGAGGTTCACAAATTTTGTAAAACGTTAAGGCTACACCCAAGGACAATCTAATCATATTTTATTCACTAAGACATCTAAGAAAGACAAAATCTTTGTGTTGATCGTGTATGCCAATGACATAATCTTGACTAGAGATGATATAGAAGAGATGAGTAGATTAAATGCAAACCTAGCCAAGGAATTAGAGATTATAGACTTGGGTCAACTAAGGTACTTTCTTGGAATGGAGATAGAAAGATCAAGGAAAGGTATTATTATGTCTTAGAGAAAGTATATTCTCGACCTCTTAAGGAAACTGGGATGAGTAGGTGCAGGACAGATACTCCAATTGAAGTGAATGCTAAGCTGGGAGATATAAAAAATGCCACTCCAATAGACTCAGTAAGATATCAAAGAATTGTTGGGAGACTAATTTACTTGTCTCATACTCGCCCAAACATTGCTTTCGTAGTGAGCATGGTCAATCAATTCATGCATTCTCCATACGAAGAACATCTGGATGTAGTGTACCAAATCCTAAGGTATTTAAAAGGAACACCTGGAAAGGGACTTTTCTTCAGAAAGGATGAGAAAAGAGACATTGAAGCATATATAGATGCAGATAGGTAGGCTCTATTACTGATCGAAGGTCAACTTTATGGTACTACACATTTGTGTAGGATAATGTGGTAACTTGGAAAAGTAAGAAGCAAAGTGTTGTAGCCAGAAGCAGAGGCTGAGTTTAGAGCAATGACTCAAGGAGTATGTGAGATTCTTTGGCTAAAGAGAGTTTTGGATGAACTAAAGAGACCAATAAACCTTCCTATGAACCTATACTGTGATAACAAAGAAACAATCAGTATTGTTCATAATCTAGTTCTACATGATAGAACAAAACACATTGAAATTGATAAACACTTTATAAAAGAGAAACAGAAAGACAGAACAATTTGCACTCCATTTTTTCCAACCATGTTACAAGTTGCAGATGTTTTGACCAAGGGTCTTTCAAGACAACTCTTTGAAACACAAGTTAGCAAGTTGTGCATGATGAACATCTTTACACCAACTTGAGGGGGAGTGTCAATAAATTAAGCATGATTTGATTAAATTAAATATGTCATGATTTTATTTAATTGAAATAAATTTAGGAAGGTAATTATTAGGATTAGAATATTTTCTTATTTTGTGAGATTTGGACTTGTACGCTTTCTTCTATTTAATGATGTATTGAGATCTGAATCATGTAGAATAAAAAAATAGATTTCAGTCTTTCTCCTTCATTTTATTTCAGTACATTATTTACAATAACTCATCTTGAAACAATAATAAAGTGCATGTTGAGCTAAGAAAGTTTTAATAATAGTTCAATTTCATAAATACAAGTATCAAAATAATAAGACAGTGGAAGAATAAAAGTAAACTAAATGGAGGATCCGGAAAACATGGTAACTCTAATCCAAATAAAACTAGTAGCACAAGTTAATACAATGGGTCAAATTCCCTAGAAGCCTTTGGTTGATCTAAAGGTCGAAAGAAAGAAAACTTCCAAGCCAAACTGGTAGGAGAGCATCTAAGAAAGCCAACCAAAAAAACAAAGCAATGTAAGAGGAAAGCTATGCATATGTTATGAGACCTAACACAAAACACAATGATACAAAATCATGGAACTGACAACAACTGATTATTGTTGACTCATCAATTGATTATTGTCACGTGCTAGTTGACTGGGCATTCATCTGACGACAGAAGCTAAGGGTGTTGTTTGATCGTCCCTATTGAAGAGTCAACTAGTGATCCTTTGAGTCGATTGAAATACAGTTAAATGTTACAACAATGGTTTGAAGGCAGCCAATTGATAGTGCGAAGGAGTCGACTAAATGATTAATAATTTATAATGAAATAATAGTTGTTTCCAAAAGCTATGTCAAAGGCACTGATAGTACAAGAAGTCAACTAAAGTAACGATTAAAGCAATTGTACACCAATGAACAATCGATTGATGTAGAACAAAATGGATGATTCTTAAGATTTCTCAGAAGCTTGAAAGAGGGCTATAAATATAGGACATGTTGGTTATGAAATAACATCTTCTACAACAAAGTCACTCTATCAAAATCTCTACTCTCATGCTCTCTTTCATTCATTTTATTCTTCTATAATCAAGTCATTGTAAGAGGTTTCTTTACCATTGGAACGTTTACGAAGAGATAGGTAGTTGAATTCGTTGAGTGGCCTACTAAAAGGTTATAGACTATAGAGTAGGAGCTTGAGGCTATCAAATCACAAAAGATTGAGTTAGCATTGCCTCTCTTTACTTTTATGCATTCTTTTTTACCATCTATTGGCTTTGTTTTTGCGGAATAACACTAATCAAATTGTGGATGCCTCATAAAAATAGTAGTACAGTTGATGAGTGACTCAACACTTCTAGAATAAGGTCAAAAGAAAGAAAAATTATTAGTAAAAAAACTAGTAAGAAAGCCTCCTTAGAAGGCCATCCAAAAACAAACAAAATAATGGTAAGAGGATATCTATGCATATGCTACAAGCTCTAACACAAAACATAATGATATAAAACATACTCTCATGTAACATAAAGGTAACCCTAATCATAATTGTAAATTGCAGTATGATAAACTTTCTCTCCATCAAAGACGGTCAACTCAAAATATTTCTATTGACCAAAGCAATCACTTTAGCCACCAAGCCTAAAAGAATTACTCATCCTTAGGGGCTATATCAACATCAAGATGTCGCCCCCGGAGGCTCAACTTTTTAATTGGGCATCAACAATTCAGGAGTCCAAAATCATTATAAGATGTCATGCATGCAATACACAGTTAGGTCTGGCTAAAGCCAACTATCATAGATCCAACCTTAGAGTCACAAAGCCTTGCTAGTGGTTTCCCTAACAAGCTATGGTTCATTACGAGAAGACTTCATCTTCTGAGATTGAATTCTTTTTCTATACGAGTATGTAGTTTACACAATAATACTTAGCATGCTCTAACAAAATGATTACTCTAAGAATGACAAATTGAACATGCCATTTACATAAGCATAAAGAGTCCAATACCATAAATAAAGGTGGGAAAATGATAAAAGGAAGAACACATAAAAAATGCTGAAATATCACTAGGTTAAGGCCCAATAAATAATGTTAATCAATTTTCCTTTTTTTCAGAAAAAAAAAGGGAAAAGGAACCAGGAGCAACAGGGAACAGACTAATTCCAATATTGTACCTTGAAATAACGAAAAAAAGGAGTTTTGACAAGCTCCTGGAGTAATGGATGCAACACCAGCTCGTTTACAGAATCCGTCGTCTCATAGTCGCAGCAGCAGCCCTCCACCAAGCCCGTGTAGTTCCCCGGTCCCTACCACAGTACAACCTCACCCAAATTAACGCCCAAATAAATCAATACCACCACCAATCCCGCAACAGGGGGAAAAAAAAGAAGCTCGAAAATCAGGTGACTCACTAGGGGCCAGTCGCTGAGTTTGTTTGTGGAGGAGGAGAATGAGGACGACGAGGCGATCGCGATTGCAGTGGCGATTAGGACGACGGCGCCCGCCCAGGCCAATCTCCGTCGGGCCTTGGCATCGTTGTGTGAAACGTTGTCCTTCCCCATCAGGTGAGGCGGCTCCAATATTGCGAAGGAGAGGAAAGCAAAGTATTGCGCGCGACCGATGGAGGAAGGGGTAGATTATAAATGGTTCTGGAACGGAGAGAGGGAAAACGAAGGCGGTTGCTGTTTTGCAAAGCTGCGGATGGCTTCGACGGGAGAAACAGGTGGCGGCAGAAGACTGTTTTAGTTTACGCCGCTGGGTTGTGAATGGCGGTTGCTGCGACGGTGTAGGTGGGGCCCGACCCAAACTTCCAAATCGTATCATTTTTTTTAAAAAGTATTTAAATCTTACGCTCGGACTAATTCTGAGTATTTAAATACACAACTTCGTTAGTAGTTAAATCGTCTATATGTGTTTCAAATTAAATCAGTAATGTACCTGATCTTGTACCATCATACCAAATCTTGAGATTCAAATCGTATCGCTTTAGGATCGAATCGTTTAAAACTGATTACTAAGATCTTTATCATGAATACTTTTAAAATTAATTAGTAAATTTCTTAGTTTATTTATTATAACACTGTTTATTGAGGATAGTTGTCGGAGCAGCGACGAAGTAGCCCCCCAGGCCACCAAGGGCCAAGCAAGGTCGGGTTGGGCGCCCCACACCTGGTGTGCAAGCCCAGCCGCTATGACATGCTGTAGTCGCCTGTTGGCCACTGAATCCGTCGGAGAGGAGAGAGGAGAGAGGAGAGTCCTAACCTGTCGAAGATCATAGCTGAAGCCTACGCCACAACCGCCAACGAGATGCGAAGTGAAGAGAAAATTAGGGCAAGGGATCGGGGTATATATATTAGGGCAAATTGGGGATGAAATCAAATTCATCACTAAATTTGTCCCAAAGTTTATGTGATGAATTTGGGAATTCATCCCAAATTAGCGACGAACATGGAAATTCATCACCAATTTGGGATGAATTTCTAAGTTTGTCCCAAAATTTTAATTTTTAAAAATCAAAGTAAATGCGTCCTAAATACGACATATGCTCCTAGAGAGCTTGGAATGATATGAAACAAGTTCCTATATACTTGTATAGATCTCTTGATCACATTGATGACCTCAAATATAAATTTCACCCAATACATTTAATTCAGTAATTTTTTATATCAAAAGAATTTTAACATTTTCAAATCATAACTCTTTTTCACTAAGTCATAGGATTTATACATTCGATCTAATTAATTGAACTATGAAAAAAATTATAAATTCATCCCAAAATTTTTATTTTTTAAAAATCAAAATAAATGCATTTGAAATATGATAGGTTTTTTCTATAGAACTCGAAATAACATGAAATAAATTTTTATGTGCTCATATTGAATATGTATTCTTATCTCTCCTCCCTCTCCATGTCTTCCAAACACGATATCTGTGATATCTCAATGCAGTGTATCAATATGCCTACATACCCAACAGTGTCCACCACCCAGAAGGTAATAATCCTTGTCAGTCAGCTATAAGGTATCATAGTGACAAAGCCAAAGTGACACTTGTTGAGGATATGCAACGATGCTAAAGGAGAAGGTGACAGATCGACAAAATTATTGACCATCTAAAGTTGATTGAGTTGATCAATAGCTGGTTAATAAAGTGTCTGTTAAGCTAAGCAAGTTTTTAGAAAATTCAGTGTAGAGCACAATTGTCATAACAGCGACGCAACGTTGTAGTCGGAAGTTAGAGTAGCGTGGCGAGCATTTGAGCATTGAATTAAAATCAAAAGTTGTAGCTTGTGAATTATACTTTATAGCTACCGAACAATGCTTTTATAAAGTGTTGAGGGCGCCTCCAACCTCATCTGAGGTGCCTCCAAATGCAAACTTTATCTCATGCATTTCAGACTCGATAACCTCCACAGACTACAGTTTCTATCTGCATGAGGACGCCTTCTAGGTGCTCCGAGGCGCCTCTAATGCACTCCAAAGCGCCTTTCATGGGCTCCAGGGGGCCTTCCCTTGGTGAAAACTTATCCTCAAAGTTTTTTCTACTCAAGGGCACCACTTCCCTATACAAGGTACCTCTGCCCTATGTAGGGCATCTTCGCATAGCTCCGAGGTGCCTCCGAGAAGCGCTAAGGCTCCTCAAGTACTGTTCACCTAAGATTAACTTGTGTATTTCAACTTTTACAAAATATGTTAGTCCAAATATCAAATATACCTTAGAAAATAGAGTTAGCACAATATAAACTAGTATTTATTAATTAATTTGACAGTCTTGGGACTAGGGTTGTAAATGAACCAAACGTTCGTGAACAAGTTTGTGTTGGTGCGGTTAGCACTAACGATTTAACCCAGGTTTTGATGAATGACAAATAGGTTAAGTTAGTTATGTTGTTGTCTGACACTTTGATCCAGTGTGCAGGAGAAGTCCAGACAGGTCGACGGGCTGACCGGATGTCTGGCACGAAGTCCAGCTAGGTCGACGGGCTGACCGGATAGCTGGTAAGAAGTCCAAGCGGGTCGACGGGCTGACCGGACGCTTGGTGAGAAGTCCAGCTAGGTCGACGGGTTGACCGGATAGCTGGCGAGAAGTCCAAGCGGGTCAACGGGCTGACCGGACGCTTGGCGAGAAGTCCAGCTAGGCCGACGGGCTGACCGGATAGCTGGCAAGAAGTCCAGACGGGTCGAAGGGCTGACCGGACGTCTGGCAGGTAAGTAAGGTAAGTCACTGGAGGGGAGTGACTGCGAGGACGCGTTCCCGGGAAGGGAACATTAGGCGTCGATCCGGCTTAGATCCATTTCGGATATCTAAGTCGAGATCGTGACTAGATTCCGGTCTCGGAAAGACGGAATCTAAGTCATACTATTTTTGCTAATTCATACTCACTTTGCTTTTGCTAACAATCTGTGTTGCAGGGTAAATTTGCCTCCGGACTAACGTTTATCTTGCAGGACGGATTCTGCGGGACGGGCGCCCGGGAGGGAAATTTCATCCTGATCGCGCGTCGCCACGTGGAGCTCGCTGGTTGGACTTGCCACGTCTCACCAGGGCGCCCGAAGGCATCCAGGGCGCCCCGAGCCTCATATAAAAGAAGGGTCAGAGGAGAGCTTCAGTACAACAACGAAAAGAAAAGTCTTCCACTGCTCTGCACTTCTGCGACGCTAACAAAGCTCCGACACTACGCTCCTTTCTTGTCTTTATTGTCGGTATTTGCTTGTCATTTTCATTAGCATTCATTGTACTGGTTTTTGTAATCATTATTACGAACTGCTAGTGAATTGCCCAACGAAAGTACTCACGGAGTACGGGCCTTCGAGTAGGAGTCGTCACAGGCTCCGAACGAAGTAAAACCATTGTGTCTATTTTACTTTTCCGCTGCGTTTAAACTCTTATTTTTCGAATCGATATTCACCCCCCCTATTGAATCTAACGGTCCTACAAGTGGTATCAGAGCAGGTACCGCTCTGATTTGGTGCAACCACCAGTCAGGCAAAGAGGGGTGTTTTTTAAAGAAAAATTAGATATCATTCGTCTTTAAAATTATCTTGTCAACCTAACTTTTTGACAAATAAAATTAATAGTTGGTATTATTTGGTCACACAAATAATAGCAGTGACTCCGTTAGGGAGGATACTATTAGATGTGTCTAAGTGTACACCATTACTTGACACTAAGTCCATTAATAAGATTATGCCCCTTCCGTTGGGGAAGATCACACGCTCTTAATTAACTTCCTATAGTCATCCAAAAATGGAAGTCTGTTCTAGTGATCCGCAAACAAGCTCATCCGTTATGGAGGAAGGCACTCAGAGCCAACGCGCAAGCTTGTTTGCATCACTTACAAACCAGTAATGGAGACCATGGGATTTACTTAAAAATCCCTTTCCCACTTAGTTATTTATAAATGAGGAATTTTAACTATGCTAGCCTACTTAACTTGTAAACTAACATGCACACACAGCACAATATAAAAGCAATAAATAGAAAATCTAATTTTCAACTATTATGGCTTTTATCTTTAATTGTCCTCCGTGTGTTGTCATCCGAAGCTGCTGCCATATTTGGCCACCGCCACCGGGTCTAACTGTCGCATCCATCTTGCTCCTAGTTCCGCTGCGCCTCTGGTCCTTAGAAGGTTCCACGCTTTGCAAGATTCGATCCGCGACATAAATAGAATTTACATTTTGATCCTATATTCCATAAAAGGAATGTACATGTATCTAGATCAAAAATAAAATCCTAATAAAACTAAATACACTCCTGCTGTATTTTAATACAATCATGCACACACATATAAATTGCCCTTGACATGTCCAAGGGTCCAATCACACACATAATTAACTAAAAGCCATAATAGTTGGATCCTCTGCATCCACAAAGTTAGCACATCCTACTATTATCCCGCCTAAATTATGTATGACATGTGCATAATTAAACTAAATACCAAATACACAGAAACCTAGCTCGATACCAATTGTTGGTTGCTACTCGGAAAACCTATAGGTTCCACTGTACAAAAATTTTGTACAAAGGTCGAACCTTTTCCTAGCTACCATGTGTTCTTTTAAATTAAATTTTGGATCGCCTCGGAACTTAACACGTTTGATCCAAAACTTAATCTATTTGTTCTTTTAGGTTTTGACTTGGATCTCTGCGGAACTTAACACGTTCGACCCAAGTCTCCTTAAGTTATTAATTCCATTAAATATTAATTTCCATAAAGGTTCCCAGTCTCGACGTGGCGAGGCACATGGCCTTCTTGGATATGGGAGCAACCACCACCGACTAGACAAAACCTTTAATAGAAAGCTAATATTTAATTTCCTAAAATAACTTTAGGTTAACCAAAAGAACAATCAAATCACAAGGAAAAGAAGGAAACAAAGAACACAACTTGAAAAACATATTCGAAATTCTAGAACGTAAGCCTCTTGTATTTGGTATTATTTCCATAAATAACTAGCATGATGGAAAAGGAAAAACTACTAGTTATACCTTCTAGAAAGACCTCTTGATCTTCTACCGTATTCCTCTTCTAACCTCGAACGTTGTGTGGGCAACGATCTTCCGAGACGAGAAACCACCAATCACCTTCTTCTCCTCCTAGCTAGGTTCGGCCAACAAAGAGGAAGCTTCACCAAGGAAGAAAATCAAAACACTAACCAAGCTCCAAGAGATGCTAGCTTTTTCTTCTTCTTCTTCTTCTTCTCCGAGTAGTATCCGGCCACCACAAGAGCTCCAAGGGAGAGGGAGAGGTTCGGCCACCACAAGAAGAAGAGAGGGAAAGGGTGTTGGCCGGCCATACCAAAGAATAAGAGAGGAAGAGAAATAATAAGGGTTATCCCATGAAGGCACCCTCACCCCTTCTTTTATATTCCTTGGCCTAGGCAAATTAGGAAATTTAATTACAATAAAATTTCCTCAATTTCCTTGACATGATTTAATTTAGAAAAATAAAATAAATTTTCCAAATCAAACTTCAATGGCCGGCCACATCATTGGAGAACAAATTGGACAAGTTTTAATCAACAATTAAAACTTCCTAATTTGTTTCCGGAAATTTTAAAAAATAAAACTTCTCTTTAAAATCTCTTCATGGTTGATAAAAGGAAATTTCTATAATTTTAATTTTATCAACATGTGAATAATTTTTAAAGAGAAAATAAAACATCTCTCCAATCTACAAATAAGGAAAGAGATCTAATCTCTTTCTTTAATCTTTTGTAGATCTTTTACAAGAGAGATATTTTATTTTTAATTCTCTTTAAATTATATCTTCCACATAATAATAAAAATTAAAATTAAATTTCTTTTTAATTTAATTTGGCCGACCCTACTAGCTTGGGTTCAAGCTAGGGTCGGCCACCCAATTTTATACCTAGGCCGGCCCTAGCTTGTTCCCAAGCTAGCTTGGCCGGCCCCTATTGGGTGGGTATAGAAGGTGGGTATAGGTGGGTATAGGTGGGTATAGAACTCTATAAATAAGAGGCTACGATAGGGACCGAGAGGAGGAATTGGTTTTGGTCTCCCGATAAAATTAAGCATCCCGTGTTCGCCCCGAACACACAACTTAATTTTATCAATGATAATTCATTCCACTAGAGAACTATCATTGAACTACCGCACCAATCCCAAATTACATTTTTGGGCTCCTTCTTATTATGAGTGTGTTAGTCTCCCTGTGTTTAAGATATCGAATGTCCACTAATTAAGTGAGTTACTGACAACTCATTTAATTAATGTCTAAGTCCAAGAGTAGTACCACTCAACCTTATCGTCATGTCGGACTAAGTCCACCTGCAGGGTTTAACATGACAATCCTTATGAGCTCCTCTTGGGGACATTATCAACCTAGTATCTCTAGGACACAGTTTCCTTCTATAATCAACAACACACACTATAAGTGATATCATTTCCCAATTTATCGGGCTTATTGATTCATCGAACTAAATCTCACCCATTGATAAATTAAAGAAATAAATATCAAATATATGTGCTTGTTATTATATTAGGATTAAGAGCGCACACTTCCATAATAACCGAGATCTTTGTTCCTTTATAAAGTCAGTATAAAAGAAACGACCTCAAATGGTCCTACTCAATACACTCTGAGTGTACTAATGTAATTATATAGTCAAGATAAACTAATACCTAATTACACTACGACCTTTTAATGGTTTGTTCCTTTCCATTCTGGTCGTGAGCTACTGTTTATAATTTATAAGGTACTGATAACATCATCTTCTGTATGTGACACCACATACTATGTTATCTACAATATAAATTAAATGAACAACTACAAACAAATGTAGATAATTAGACCAAATGTGATTCTTTATTCATAATGAATGTTTACAAAGCTTAGGCTTTCAGTATACACTCCAACAGAGCTTATAGTGCAGATTTTAATTAAGCTTGTAGTGCAGATTTTTAATTAAGCCTATAGTGTAGATTTTTAATTAAGCTTATAGTGCAGATCTTTATGTAGGCTCATAGTGCAGATTTCTTAGAGCTTAAAATGCAGATTTCTTTAGAGCAGATTTCTTTAGAGCTTGTAGTGCAGATTTCTTAGAGCTTAAAATACAGATTTCTTTAGAGCTTGTAGTGCAGATTTCTTAAGAGCTTATGGTACAGACTTCTTTAAAGTTTATAGTGTAGATTTTTGGTGGAACTTGTAGTGCAGATTTTTGGTAGAATTTATAGTGCAGATTTTTGGTGGAACTTGTAGTGCAGATTTTTGGTGGAACTTATAGTGCAGTTTTTAAAGAAAAAGATTATAGTGCAATTTGGTTAAGTATTATAGTGCAGAATTTATGTTTGCATAGTATGCAGAAATAGTGTAGCATAGAATGCAGAATCTTGATTAGTATAGTGTGCAGAATTTTGATTAGCATAGTATGCAGATTTTTGTTTATGCATTTCAAAGTTAGAATTTGTTTAAACATTTCAGTTTTTAAAGAAGCATTCTTTTATTAGAAGTATTAACAAGTGTAAGAAAGATAAAGAAAAGAAAGAGAAAGGCCAAGGCCTTAAGTAGATCCCAAAGTCAAGACTTTAGGGATTTTGGCACACAAGGTGCTTAAAGAAAATGCCGAGGCATTATATATTAGAAGTAATAAAAGATAACAAGTATTTTACTTTATTGAAGAGGCTAGTACCCGACTTCCGAGGTTGTCGTTAAATAAATCCAGGTGTCCAATTTCGAGGTCTTGGCCCTGGTAGACCGAGGTCTGCTCTTTTAGGATTGGTGGCTCGCTACCCCAACCTATTAGGGAACGCGCATAAGATGGTACTACGCCTGGGCCCAAGAAGAAAGTTGATTATTATTTTGAAGTATTAAAGTATAAATTTTTAAACAAGTGAAATAAGATTCAGAAAGTGTTTAAAATTCAGCAAGATTATGCTAGCATGATTGTATAGATTTGTTTTACATGTTTAGCATTTCAGTATGTTTCTTTTGCTTGTAGATGAGCATGAGTAATTTTCCTTTTGAGCATTCAGCTTTTAGATATCAGCATATTCACATGCATATTCGAGTTTTGTGAGTTAGATAGCGCTTACTAAGCAATTTGGCTTATAGATGCATTTTCCTCTTACTGCAGATAAAGGAAAGGAAAAGTTATAGAAAGGAAGGCGACAAGGAGGTGTTCGAAGGATGTGTGATGCCAGGACTATGGAAGCCTTGGGACTAGGAAAGAAGTTTTAATTTTAGTTTCCGCATTTTAGTTATTGTAAACATTTGAGTTGTATTTTAAGTTCATGTCATTTGAGATTATTCTGTTTAGATTGCATGTAGGATGAGTTTAGTTTAGTAAGTAGATAATTGTGTGTTTGATACTTATTTAACTGCGTGGTTGATTGATATGTGTTCCAGCCGCTTGTGGCTGAGTATATATTGCATGTATTGTTGAATATGGTCACTGGTACAGGGGAGACTCTGCCGAAATTTTTCGGTAGGGTTTCCATGTGGTTTTTAATCATACCGGTTAAGTAGAGTTAGTAGTCAAGTAACGGTCATCCTTAGGTAGTAGTAGTAGTAAGAAGGGTGGTCGTTACAATACGATCAAGATTTCAACTATTGGAAGCGATTAATGGAATGCTTCTTAGGAAGCGTAAACTTTGATTATTGGCTGATATTGAGAAAACCCTCTCAGAACTCAGAACTAAATACAAATGTAAGTAAAATCATTTGTAATGTTTTACCTAACAATGTTTTATGCAGAGTAAAAAAGTACAAAGATGCACATGAGCTTTGGATCCAATTGATCAAACTTCACGAGGAGCCGATGGAGCTTGAGGATCAAGTAAAAATCGAATATGAACTCAGGTTAGATCCAGTAGAAAAGCCTACTGAATTAGGTGTTGCGCTCAAGGTTAGTGATATTTACCAAAATACCCCTGCTAATAGTAGTTTAGAAAATATGAGCATTGATCTGGTTATTTCTGAAAATATATGTGAAAACAATGTAGTTGACAATAATTGCAAAAATACCCCTAAGATATTATCTGATAAAACAAATCCAATTAATTTAAAAAATTCAAACTTGAACCTAAACAAATCTGAAAACTCAAATGATAGAGAGGACAAGGTGAATATTGATCTAGATAAAATTAATAAATTATTTAATAATCTAGACAATATTAATCTAGAAAATCCTATCCAAACCCAGGATAATTTAATTAATAAAAAATTAAATTTTAACGATAAGAATAATCTAATAAATTCCACTAATTATATCAAGTTAAAAAATAAAGAAAATATAAGAATAAAATCAAACACTTTGATAAAATCAAAACTAAATTTAACAAAATTAAAATTAAATGTTAAGAATAACATATTAAATAAAGATAATCTGAAAAATTCAAAATTAACAATTAATAAAAGGTTAAAAGATAAACCTTTAAGGAAATATAATTCAAACAATTTAATTAATTCAAATTTAAAAATGAATAAAAACTTAAACTTTAAAAATAAGCTAGTAAAAAAAGATAATTCAATTAACCTAATAAAAGTGAAATTGAAAGAAAATTTAAATATTAAATACATTCCCCTAAAGAAAGATAATTTGACTAATTTAATTAATTCAAAATTAAAAACTTGAATCTAAATTACAAATTAAACATTAGATTTTAACCAAAACCTAACTATAATTAACCCAGAACTAAAAACTAAATTAATGACCAATAATTCAAGGGGATGTTCCAGAATAGCTGGCACCTCCAAAACTAACCTACCTGACAGGGTAACCCTAACCAACCTACCCGAAAAGGGTAACCCCAACCAACCTACCCGACAGGGTAATTAGGACCAGTTAAAGAGGGTTCAAGTTTAACTTGAATAATGGTACTGGTGAAGTTTTTTGATGATAGTACGTTGGGGAAGCTTGGGCATCGCATGTCTAGAAAGATATGACTTCAATCTGGTGCATTTGGCCAAGTGGAACCGACCGAAGCTACCTTTAAATGGATCCTAACTAATTAGACCAAGGTTTAGTACTAAGCTCCGTGGATAGGACTATTTGGAAAACCTCGAAAGGTTGGTTACTTCTAATGACGTCCAAGTGACTCACCAAGCTTAGAAGTTTATCCGAAGAATGCCTATTTGTTGAGACCAAAGCTAAACCTGAATCTAACACAAGTTAAACCAAACTCTGTAATAAAATCTAATTCATCTCACAAAATTATAGTATTCCCTGATTGATAATCTAGATCGGGTGAGATGAATAAGGATTAAATTAATTTTCAAACTAAATTAAAATTAATTAAAATTAAAATTAATTAAAATTAAAATTCGAATTTCAAATTACTTAAAATTAAATTTTGAATTTCAAATTTAATTAAAATTAAAATTTGAATTTCAAATTAAAATTAAATTCCAAATTAAATTTCAAATTTAAAATTAAATTAAAATTAATTTAAATTAAAATTAAATTTTTTTTACTTAAAAATTTATTTTAAAAATTAAACTTAATTTTTTTTAAAAAATTATTTGAAAAATTCTTTAAAAATTATTTGAAAAATTCTTTAAAAACTATTTTTAAAATTCTTTAAAAATTATTTGAAAAATTCTTTAAAAACTATTTTAAAAATTCTTTTAAAACTATTTTAAAAATTCTTTTAAAACTATTTTTTAAAATTCTTTAAAAATTCTTTAAAAACTATTTTTAAAATTCTTTAAAAATTATTTTAAAAATTCTTTAAAAACTATTTTTTAAAATTCTTTAAAAACTATTTTTAAAATTCTTTAAAAATTATTTTAAAAATTATTTAAAAACTATTTTTAAAATTATTTTAAAAACTCTTTTAAAAACTTTAAAATTTTTTTTTAAAACATTTTAAAAATTATTTTAAAAACTCTTTTAAAAATAATTTTAAAAACTTTAAAAAATTCTTTTAAAAATTCTTTTAAAACATTTTAAAAATTATTTTAAAAACTCTTTTAAAAATCATTTTAAAAACTTTAAAAAACTCTTTTAAAAATTATTTTAAAACATTTTAAAAATTATTTTAAAAACTCTTTTAAAAATCATTTTAAAAACTTTAAAAATTCTTTTAAAAAATTCTTTTTAAACCTTTTAAAAATTATTGTTATTTTAAAAATTATTTTAACTTAAAAATGATTTTAACTTAAAATTATTTTAATATAAAAAATTATATTTTTAAAATTATTTTAACTTGAAAATTATTTCAGAAATTATTTTTTTAAAAAAAAACTTTTAAAAATCATTTAAAAAATATTTTAAAAATCATTTTAAAACTATCTAAAAATTTTGTATCATTTTGAAAAATTCTTCTTATTTTTTCACTATAATGAAATTTTGTTAACTTAAAAATAGTAATAATAAATTATTTCTATAGATTATTTTCACTTTAAATTATTATTTTGACTTTAAACTCATTTTTAATCTTAAACATCATTTTAACCTTAAAATTAATTTTTAATTTGACTTAACTAAAAATTAAATCTTAAATTAAAACTTAATATTGAAATTACAATTAAAATTAAAATTTTTAACTTAAACTTAAAATTAAACTTAAATTAACCACTAATATTAATTTAAATCTAAAATCAAAACTGAATCAAACATATGTTAATTGACATAAAATATATTATAAAAATAATTTTAAATTCCTTTTAAATGCTGTTTTAGAAATCCCTTTAAAATTTTTTTTAATAATAATAATAATTATAACTAACACTTTCATTGACCAACTCAATCAAGTAATATGAAATTTAAATTATTTCACTAAGTATTAAATTATTAAATCAAGTAAAAACTAATCAATAAATTATTGATAATGCTTAACTGTTATTGAATTAATAAAATCTTATCTTATTTAACCTTGAACTAAAGTTAAGCACCTGAATCTAACATTAATTAATAATTGATCAATCAAATTCAAATAAACAGTTATACCAAGGATACAGAGATAATAATATATGTATTACTAAATTAGACAAATGTGTTAGGGCTTTGAAATTTAACACAACCAAACCTTAGTATTAAAGGGGAGATATTAAATTAAGGGGAGTAACCAATTCAGGGGGAGGTTCAATTTCTTTTAAATCCCCTAGAAAAATTAATAAATAAGGAGGATTAATAAAGGAATATCAAATTCAGGGGGAGGTTTATTTTTTAATTATCTCCTTAAGCGTTATTTTTTAATCTGCTCTTTAAAATCTCTATAGAAAATTCTACCTCATTTAAAAAAAAAAAATTACTTTGAATATTTTTAGCAAATATTTTCAAAATTTTAAGTATCAAGTTCAGGGGGAGAAATTTTGTGTGTTTCTTTTTACATCTATTTTAAAACTAACTTATTTTTAAAACACCAGTTTTCATAAAATTAAATTTAACTAAGTTTAATCCCACCTAATTTTTTTTAAAGTTGAATATTGCAAATTTAAACTTATTCAGTTTTGTAACATATGCTTGAAAATTCAACTTTCCAAACATAGCTTTTATCAAATTAGCCTTAAAAATTTATTTTGGCAAAAATTTTACTTCTAAAATTATTCTTACTTGTTTAATTTTTGCTTTGTTTTGAAAAATCGAAGTTGAAAATTTACCTTTTTGAAAAGTAAATGTTACTTAAACATGAAAAGTAAATTTGAAAAACCTGATTTGAAAATTTTTACACGCTTGAAAAGTTAAACTTGATTAACTTTAAATTTATACTTTTCAAAATTCAACTTGTCTCCCCCAAGTCAACTTGACTATTTTTTAACTTGGTGTTAAAAATTGAACTTTTATCTTTCAATTTTGAACCAAATTTAGATATGTTTCAAAATCTGATTACTTTTTACAGTAACTCTTCACTATGATTGTTTACCCTTGTTTATTTTTGATGAATGCAAAAGGGGGAGGGTTAGGTGGTTAAGTTAGCTAAACCAGAATTGAAAATACAAACTAACTTTAAAACCACATAAATGCATGTTGTTTCTTGCATATGTTTTCACTAACTTAACCAGGTTGTCATTCCATCAAAAAGGGGGAGATTGTTGGTGCGGTTAGCACTAACGATTTAACCCAGGTTTTGATGAATACCAAATAGGTTAAGTTAGTTTTGTTGTTGTCTGACACTTTGATCCAGTGTGTAGGAGAAGTCCACGTGTCGGTGCCGGATGCTGGCACGAAGTCCAGGTCGACGGTGGCCGGATGACAAGAAGTCCAAGCGGTCGACGGGCCGGACGCTTGGCGAGAAGTCCAGCCAGGTCGACGGGCCGGATAGGTGGCGAGAATCAGCTGGCGAGAAGTCCAGCTAGGTCGACGGGGTGACCGGATAGCTGGCGAGAAGTCCAGACGGTCGAAGGGCTGACCGGACGTCTGGCAGGTAAGTAAGGTAAGTCACTGGAGGAGTGATCATGAGGACGCGTTCCCGGGAAGGGAACATTAGGCGTCAATCCGGCTTAGATCCATTTCGGATATCTAAGTCGAGATCGTGACTAGATTCCGGTCTCGGAAAGACGGAATCTAAGTCATACTATTTTTGCTAATTCATACTCACTTTGTAACGACCCACCTTTCTACACTACTACTATTCTCTAAAGGTGGACGCTACTTGACTACTAACTCTACTTAACCGGTATGATAAAAAAAATCACATGGAAACCCTACCGAAAAATTTCGGCAGAGTCTCCCCTGTACCGGTGACCATATCCGTAAGTACATACAGAGTATACTCAACCACAGGTGGCTGGAACATATATTTTCACAACCACGCAGTTTAATAAATCAAAACATGCAGGTAATGAAAAGCGGAAACATAACTTCTTACTACAAAATTTTCTTATCAACTTAATAAGAAATTAAACTAAACAAATTCTTAAACTAAGTGAGTTCTTTAGCTAAGTCCAAAGGATCTCCATAGTCCACACATCACACACCGTCACAGCATCTCCTTGTCGCCTTCTTCCTTATACTTTAGCTTTTCCTTTATCTGCAGTAGGAGGAAAATAGTATCTATAAGCTAAAAGCTTAGTGAGCGCTATCCTACTCACAAAAACTCGATATGCATGTATATAAATAAAACATGCTAAAACTGAATGCTAACATGTAAAGCTACTCATGCTCATAAATAGCAAAGAAATCATGCTAACTGAAATACTAAACATGTATAGCTAATCATGCTCATAAATAGCAAAGGAATCATGCTAACTGAAATACTAAACATGTATAGCTAATCATGCTCATAAATAGCAAAGAAGCTAACTGAAAAGCTAACATGTAAAGCTAATCATAGAACTATCATGTGTATCAATAAGAAACTGAATTGATACCTAAGCTGAACTAATTAATGCTAAACTGAGTCTAACTTGTATTCACATAACTAATTTGTGAAGTTTTGAAAACTATTTACATAATAGATTAAAATAATAATCATGCTGCTGATGGGCCCGGCAACTGTACTTGCTGTGCGCGCATCCCTAACTAAACCCGGGATTGCAAGTTCCGTGTCTAGTAGGGTTTACTAGGTTATCTAAACCTAGGGACGACTGTAGGAGCCCAACCCAATGGATATCTAATCCAGTACAGTGCCACTGCTGAAAATAAAATACTGATTTCATAGCTAATTTTCTTACCTTGCTTTAACTAGGTTATCTGAACCTAGAGGCGACTGTGGGAGCCCACCCATTGGACATCTAGTCCATAAAAGCTGTAGCAAGACTAAATAAGTTATTTTAAATGCTTCTACTGCATTTACTGAGCTATTAAAATGCCTACTGTAGCATTATATTGAGCTAAGCATTTTATCAAGCACTTGGTGTGCACTAGAACACACCCTACGTACTGAAAATCTGTATACAAAGCTTAACATAAATCTGCATGCAAAGCCTAACAAAAATCTGCATATTAAGCCTATCAAAATCTGCATGCTTTACTTATAAAAATCTGCATACTATAAAGATAGAGCAAAGAAAGCAACTTGGACTTTCTAAACATGCTGTAAAATAGAGCAAAAGAAAACTAACTTAGACTTACTAAACATGCTGTAAAATAGAGCAATTGAAAGCTAAATTGGACTTTCTAAACATGCTGTAAGGTAGAGCAAAATAAACTAATTCTGAACTGTTATAACAAGGTTATTCTTGCCCTTAAACCAGTAACAAATAATCTATCCAAACTTACTAGTATACTAAGTTGTGCATGCTCATTTAGTGGCAAGGGAAACTGAATCAGCATACTACTACATGCTATAATCCTTAACATAATTGGAAATAAGCACCTTTCATGGAAACCAAGATATAAGAAGGGATATTGCTGTTATCAAACATCTACGCATGATATACTAAAGCATGTATCACTAAAATCTACTCATGTTGAATTATTTCCAATTAAGCAAAGTATAAGGAAAGGTTGCTTCTAATGGACGGTAAGGATGTATTCTACACTTACTAACATAACAATAAAACTGCTCGAGTTTATAAAATAAACAAGCAACCAAATTTGCACTGCTATTAGAAGCAACACTATAATATAAACGATTCCACACCTGTTTAAAGAAGCTAGACTAAGTTTGCACTTGCTAATAGGCAAAGTATAATCCGTTTCTGCACTTGCTAATAGGAAAACATAATCCTAGTTTCTTAATTCTTTTACACATCATGTGCATTACATGTGCAGTTGATGTAGGCTTCCAAAGATAGATATTTACTGGTTGTTTTGCTAATGTTCCTATAATGTGCAGTCAAGGTCAAGTAGGATGCACTAAAATCTGTTAAACTTGAAACCTATACAAAACCTATTCGAGAAATCCAAACATGCTCTTCTTTGTGCTCACTTCTGCCCACAGAAACACATGGACAGCAATAACCCAACCATCAATTCACGGTAGGAAACAAAAATGGCAGCGATCATCTAAAACAAAGAAAACCACTTATCTAAGGGTTTCATCTTTATCTATGTGAATAAAATCTACACCACAGCAATCATCCAATCAAGGAAAACTCACGGCAGACTCAACACAAGGAAACTTCAAACAAATCCGGAAGCAAAGAAAACAAATCGAAGCTCGGAACTACTCCTACTGCAGGTGAGAAGCAACTCACCGCGTGTTCTTGGATTCAAACCGAGGAAAAGGGGTTCTAGGGTTCGGAGACGGTGAAGATCTCGGCGGCTTCTTGGTGTTTCCGAGCTCCCCTCGTCGAGGTGGTCATGCACGGGTGGAGACCGGCCGGAAAAACCCTTCGCCGGCACCGGAGATCGAGCCCTACCGCATGTTTCTTCGTTTCCGCCGCGAGAGAAAAACGCCGTCGCGAGAGGAGGAGAGGAGAAGATTTTCTCACGGGGAAAACCTAAGTTCTCTTCTTATAACTTTAATATCTGTTAACTAACTATTGCTTAAATACAACTTGATTCGGGTTTTATTAACAAACCCGCGGCTGGTCTGTTGGTGGGCTGCGTTCTGCTTAAAGCCCAACACGAGGGATCGAATCCCAGCTGCAACCATTTTATTTCCTATCATTTTACTGTTCCTAACTATTACTTAAATATATATCGCTCCATATATAATTAACAAAATGAGAGAGCTCAGCTGGTTGGGCCGGATTCTGCTTGGGCCGAGGAGCTGGGTTCGAACCCCAGCTTCTACAAACTTAATTTTTTTTTCTTTATTTTAGTTTATTTTTAAAACTTATTCTCCTTGGTAAAAATACCAAATGAACTCCAAAAATTGCATAAAAATACTCTAAAAATTTCTAAAAATCTCTAGAATATTTCTATGACATTTCTAAATATTTTTAAGGGCTTTTAGAACTTGAAATAGGGAAAATTGGGTTGTTACACACTTTGCTTTTGCTAACAATCTGTGTTGCAGGGTAAATTTGCCTCCGGACTAACGTTTGTCTTGCAGGACGGATTCTGCGGGAAAACAGGGTCCGGGCGCCCGGAGGTTCGGGCGCCTGGGAGGGAAATTTCATCCTGATCGCGCGTCGCCACGTGGAGCTCGCTGGTTGGACTTGCCACGTCTCACCAGGGCGCCCGGAAGGCATCCAGGGCGCCCCGAGCCTCATATAAAAGATGGGTCAGAGGAGAGCTTCAGTACAACAACGAAAAGAAAAGTCTTCCACTGCTCTGCACTTCTGCGACGCTAACAAAGCTCCGACACTACGCTCCTTTCTTGTCTTTATTGTCGGTATTTGCTTGTCATTTTCATTAGCATTCATTGTACTGGTTTTTGTAATCATTATTACGAACTGCTAGTGAATTGCCCAACGAAAGTACTCACGGAGTACGAGCCTTCGAGTAGGAGTCGTCACAGGCTCCGAACGAAGTAAAACCATTGTGTCTATTTTACTTTTCCGCTGCGTTTAAACTCTTGTTTTTTGAATCGATATTCACCCCCCCTCTATCGAATCTAACGGTCCTACAGTTTGATGTTCGGCTTAGTAAGAGCTTGTTTATGTTCATTCAATATAAACAAGATTAATTAAATAAATAAGCTTGAATAGCTCGTTAAACTAAACAAACAAGCTTAGACACATATGTGTTCAGCTCATTAACGTTCATGAACAATGTTCACGAACCATTTTCATTAATAAAACTCTTTTCAATATGATAAATAAATAATAAAATAAAATAAAACAAACAAATAAGTTTAAATTATCAATCTCAATAACCAATCAAACAACTAAAGTTTTCAAATAATCAACCAAGCTTGAATTGAGAGCTCGATAACATCTAAACAAACCAACCTTGAACCAAACTCAAGCAAAACTTGAACTAAGCTCAAGCCAAGCTTGAATTGAGAGCTCGATAACATCTAAATAAGTCAAGCTCAAGCCAAGCTTCAAATAAGCTCAAGCTCATAAAAAATAAATCAAGCCAAGCTTGAACAATCATTTCAAAAGCTTAGTTCATTTTAAGCTTAGCTCGGCTCAGCTCGGCTAAGCTCGGTTACCTTATCAAACAAGTTTGAACACCCCAAAGCTCAGCTCAACTCGGCTCATTTATAGCCCTACTTGGGACTATCTGATTTTGACTTTTGGTTTTCTCATGAAACCCTAGGTCAAACCAACACCTACTATTCCCTCAACGAGGAACATATCCTCACCTACTCCTCTTATGAGAGTTTACCTGATGCCAAACCAATCCTCTAGACCATTTAGATTTTTGCTCAGCATCCGAGACTTCAGGACTTTCTGTTGAACATCTGATCCCCGACCCATCCAGTCTTCCGCCTAGTATTCATGACCTCTAGGGCTTTCACCTACTGTTCTCTACCAGTAGGATTTTCCGCCTGATGTACTCGACCGACTAAGACTTCTACCCACTCCCTTGGACCATAACTTCCTTACCTAGCCACAACTAGGGCTTTCCACTAGCCTAATATCCACTAGGACTTTTATCTTGCCTAAACTCACTTGGGACTTTCCTGCACACTCGGTCCAACTTATTAGAACCACAATGATCCTTAACTTTGAACCCTTTACCATTATCAAAACTTGGGTTCGATTATCTGGTGCTTCTTACACCGACAATCTCCATCTTTTTTATTATAGTAATACAATTCAAAGTTAAGTAAAGTATCACTAGTTAAGAATAACTAAAGACCTATACAAGTAAGAATTTTCAATTGCCTTTTTTTTTTCAAAGTTAAAATTTCTAAGTATAGAAATAGAACTTTAAAAATGTTCATGCTTTCAGAGTTAAATTTCTAAGTTAAAATTTCCCCAAAAATTTTTTTAACTTTAATCCCACTTAAAAAATAGCACTTACTGCTTTTCTTTTTGAAAAATTTTAGCTTTTGAAAGTTAGCAATTTAAATTTTAACCTTTTTCTTTCCCTTTGACATATATCAAAAATAATTTGTAAAAAAAATATAAAGAACTCCTCCTCAATTAATACCTTAGTTGAAAAGAGATTTGCAAAACTAAACATTTTGAAGATACAATTTCTTAAATAATTATTTTGTTTAACGGGGGAAAAAATTACAAAAATAAAAAATTAGGTAAAGTTAATACCATGAGTATAGCCCTAAAGTCCAAGTATAAATATAATTTGGAACAATTAATTAGTTTTTCAAAACTTAATTTGGTTTTGAAAAATTAATTTGGTTAAGAATTAATTAATTTAAAATTTAAAAATTAATTTAAATTTTGGAAATTAATTTAAGTTTTAAAATTTTAATTTAAGTGTTGAACTTTTATTAAAGTTTTGAAAATTAAATAAAGTTTTAAAAATTAATTTAAATTTTGAAAATTTATTTGAAATTTTAGTTAAAATTAAATTACTTTAAGTTTTAAAAATTAATTTAAGTTTAAAAATTAATTAATATTTTGAAAATTAAAAATTAAATTAAGTTTGAATTAGATCAATTGAATTAATTAGATTTTAGGTTAGATTGAGTAAATTTATTAATTAAATTAATTAGTTTGAGTTAGGTTAAGTAATTGATTAGTTTAAGTTAGGTTAAGTAAATTAATAGATTAGTTTGAGTTAGGTTAACTCTAAATTGATTAATTTTAGCATCTCATCCATTTCTAGATTTTCAATCAAGGAGTCTTATAGGTTTTTATGAGATGTGTGTATATATATAAATCTAAGGATTGATTTATATTTGAGTTAGACTGAGGTTTAATAGTTAGTTAGTTAAATATCCATTTCGATAATCGACTTCTAGGCTATGGTAAGACATAGGGGCCTTTTTAGGTATTTGAGTAATGATCACTCCTAGACAAAGTCTTTTAAGGAAATTTAATATTTAACTTTATTTTTGAAAATTCTTTATCTAACTAGTCATGTGTCGATCAAGCCTAAGTCCTTATCTAACCATCCTAATCAAGGATGAAATATGGAAATTAATAAATCAAGCAATCAAGCAAATCTATCTAATAATAAAGATGATCTTTCTATTGGCTCTCTTAGATCATAGCTTCAATAAGGTCTATCAAGGTAATATATTTGATTCTTGGAGATTCAATATTGATTAAGTCTAACTTGATTAGTCAAGTTAGACTTAGAGACCCATGCTTAGACTAGATTTCTATTAGTTTGATTTACTAAAGACAAGTAAGATCTAAATTGATATTTAGTCTTGTATCCGAGTCCGGATCGGTTGTATACGGTCCTTTATTTTCTAAGAATTAGATCAAGGTTCTTGGAACCCAAAGCGAACCATTTCAACGCGTCCTTAAGTTCTTGGACTTGAGTTTAATTTTCTTCCTTAAGTTGTTGGACTTGAGTTGAAGTTCCAATTTAAATTGGCTCGGTCAAAGGACTTAGGTTAGTCTCTTCCTTGAGGGTTTTGACCTCCTTTTAGAGTGACTTAACCCATATATTAAACTTAGCTAATTTTCTAGATAAGTAAGTAAGAAATTAAATTATGCAATCTAACTAACGATAGACTTACAGTGGAGTTGGAATCTTCTAAACCGGATATGGATTCATGGCTTTGCTCAAACTTAGCTTCCGATTTGTTCTTGGGCTCGATTTTGACTACTTGTTATGGTACTGGTAATGCCAGAAAACATACTTGTTCTTCCTCATCTAATTCGTCAGAAGACTCAGACCACGTTACTTTCTGAGCCTTCCTTCTTCTTTGCTTTTTGTTTGGACATTCTGGCTTATAGTGTCACTTCTGGTTGCACTCGTAGTAAGTCACTTTTGATTTGGGCTTCATGATTTGATTTGGACTTGACTTTTCATCTTTGTTTGGATTGTTAGATTTTGAGGGATGTCCTAAGACAATCACCTTATAATTTTACTATTTATTTGATAAATATAGATTCACTATTTGAATGCAAATTATATGTTTAAATATTTTTAAACTCATTTATTGAATGTTCGAAATATAATTCATAGCATGAGAGAATTTGTGGTTGGATCACAACTTGTGATTATCTCTACATATGTAATTATTAACGTATTGAAATTTCCCTAGTCGTTGAATTAGTGCATTCAAACATCATTAATTCTGTAAGACTAGCACGGATTATACTCCCTGGTTTGGCTAAGCAGCTATTTCTCACTTACTGGAGATATTGGGATGACGAGAATTAAACATGGATGCTGTTAGAATTTGAGGGATGTCCAAAGGTAATTGCCTTACAGTTTTTTCTATTTATTTGATAACTATAGATTCACTATTTGAGTGCATATTATATATTTGATTATCTTAAACTCATTTACTGAATGTCTGTAATATAATTCATAACATGAGAGAATTTATTATTAGATCACAACTAGTGATTATCTCTACATGTGCAATTATGAATATATTAAAATTTCCCTAGTCGTCAAATTGATGTATTCAGATACCATCAACTATAAGACTAGCACGGGTTACACTCCTTGGTTCGGCCAAACAATTATTTTCTCACTAGCTGGAGACATTGGGATGTTGAGAGTTAAATATGAATGCTAGTTAGGGTAACTAGTTCATTAGAGTAACTCGTTGTAAGACTTCATATGGTTATCTACATATATAGATATGTCTGTGAAGTTCTTACTGCAGCATGAGTGCAAGTTTCCTTCGACTTGAGGTATACAAGTCATCTTGGTCATGGAGACTTATACTTTGATATCTTAAGCAAGCATCTCATTGAGGTGTGAACCCGGAATGATTGTGTAGGATCGTTGCACTAGAGGGGGGGGGGTGAATAGCGCTCATGGCTTCTTCACGTTTTACGAAAAATTTAGAGTAATGCAGCAGAATAAAGTCGAGTAAAAACAATCGCTAACACCGTTTGTTTTTACTTGGTTCGAAGTCTGTGATGACTTCTACTCCAAGGCCCACACTCGTTGAGTGTTTACTTTGGGCAATTCACTATCAATTCATAAATCATAATTACAAAGATGATTACAATAACATATACTTTGAATGCTGTAAAAATTATACCAACGACTTTGGAATTCGGAGAGTTGGGCTTCCGGTCATCAGAGTCATGTCACGGTTTCACTGGATCATCTTTCAGAGCAGTGCACAGTAGAATGTTCTCGAAGATGAGTTGTTTCAGCACCTGCTCGAGACTGGCTTAAATAGCCTGCTGAAGGCGCCTTCAGCCTCCATGGAAGGCACCTCAAGTAGGGATTTTTATCCCTTCCGCGTCGGAGACGATAACTTCCGAAGCCTGCGCTGTTTATCCATCTGAAGGCGCCTTCAAGCTCCATGGAAGACGCCTTCCACCTAGTATCCAAGGCACCTTCAAACTCCTTCAAGGTGCCTTCTGCCCTGCTTCTTGCGCAGATGTAGCCAGGATACCCGAGGCACCTCCAACAGCTCCGGAGGTGCCTCCAACAGCCCCGAAGGTGCCTTGGATACAGTTCATCCGAGCCTTTTAAGTCCTTTTTGCTCCCTACAAGATACGTTAGTCCAAAATACCAAACATACCCTGCAAAACAGAGTTAGAAAAATAAAATATGAATAAATATAAGTGATTAACAGTCTCCGAGCTATCTGGTTTTGACTTTGAGTTTCACTGAAACTCTAGGTCAAACTGACACCTACTGGTCCCTCTTCGGGGAACGCATCCTCACATACTCCTCTCAGGAGAGTTTACCTGTTGTCAGACCAGTCCTCCAAATCGACTAGACTTTTTCTCAACGTCTGAGTCTTCAGGACTTTTCCGTTGGACGTCCAATCCTTGACCCATCCAGTCTTCCACCTAATTCGCGACCACCAGGATTTTCACCTAGAGTCCCCAACTCTAGGGTTTCGCCCAAAGTGCTCGACTCGCTAAGACTTTTCGCTTAGGGCTACCACCCCCTAGGATTTTCCACCTACCTAACCACAGCTAGAACGTTCCATCACCTAGGGTTACCACCCCCTAGAACTTAGGGTTACCACTGCCTAGGATTTTCACCTACATAGAATCTACTAGCACTTTTGCCTAAGACAACTTAGGACTTTCCTACAAACTCAATCAACCTTGTTAGATCATAAGACAACTTAACTTTGGACCCATTGACATAATCAAAACCTATATTTGATCATCTAGTACTTCCCGCACCAACAGATTGAGTATAAGTTGAAGTGCCCAAAGATGTTTAGATAGCCCATAGAGGATTCACCGCTCCTTGTGAGGAGACGTATACCCTATGGCCACTCATTAGGATTATTACTCAAAGTTTTTGGTCAAAGCATCACATGTTAAGAGTGCGAGACTCTTGTACACATGTACGAGTAATTTGAATCCACAGAATTAGGAAGTATTACTTGGGCTAGATGTGACATAGTCAGCCTAGTAGGGACAATGGTTTATGGTAGATAATTTAAAACGTTGTGGTTTTAAATTTTACAACAGTTATAAACCATTGTGGTATATAATTTTAATATATTTTATAATGGATAAAATCGTTGTCTTTTATCACTTTTCATAAAAAAATTTCGTTGTGATTACGTACTTTTTTACAATGTTTCTAACCGTTGTCTTTAATATTCATGTTGTAACATGATAATAACAAACAACCAATTTTTTTTAATATAAGAAAACTACCAATACAAAACTAAATATTTACTACATTCAATCTAAAATATGCCAGCTAAAATATACAAAATGAATTGTACTCATCAAACTTTGTAGTATCAAACCATAAATCACATGTTTTCCATTACTTTTCTCCATATGGCTTTTACGCATTAGCAAGGCAACTAGAACCTAACAAAGCTCACTCCTTGCATCAAAAATCTCAAGCCTCACGAATTACCCGAGTTACGTGCCTGTAATAGAAAAATTAAACAAAACTTATCAAAGAAAAATATAAGAAAAAAGAAAATTGTAGTAAGTACTAAATGAACTGTAACCAGAGAATAAATATTTCACATAGCTCTAATATCTGAACATGAGAGAAGGATTTCTAGAATTCCTGGACAACACTCAATGTCTGTAAAATGGAAGAGAAAAAACTTATTTAATACAAACTTATGCAATACAAACTTATAGTCTCTAAGAAATAAAACTTATTTAATGTAAACTTATGCAATACAAACTTATAGTCTATAAGAAATAAAACTTATGCAATACAAGCAATTTAACCAACTTAGAGTTGTCTTGGTAACTTCCATGGGAAAACTTGATTTTGAGGCCGAAAAGGCTGTTCAAGAGGCTCTGGATATTCTCATGTTGGGGAGATCCACTATTATAATAGCTAGGCGCCTTAGTCTTATTCCTCTCTATATTTGACTCTGGAAGTTTTTTCAAATTTTCATTTCCAGATACATGACAGTTCTTTCCTTTAAATACACTTGCAAATTTGCTGGATTTTGTTACATTTACATGCCTTTTCTTTAGCCATTTAGTTTGCACTTGATAGTGTTAAAAGTCTACAGGTTCTAAGCATGTTTTGCATCTGTGTGACAGAGATTCCTGTTGATTTGTTCCATGAAGTGAATCGACTGTTTGTTCAAGTGTGTCTTCTCACATCTGCATGAGGTAAAAATTTGACCCTATGTTTCTTCCTTAGTGTGTAAGTTTCTTTCTAATGAATCTTTTAGTATTCAATACCTCTCAAACACATACATATCTGTCCGATTCTTTGCTATTTTTCCAAAAGTTAGTTTATAGATGAAAAATTTACAGAATTTACTGTTTCCAATGCTGGGCATTTACTTCAAGGATCTATTATTTTGCCAACTATAATCTTAGGGCAGTTGTCAAAAAGTCATTATCGTGGTTATAGATAAAAATTGATGTAGTATCTGTCTGAAATTTCAATATTAGCAATATGATTGTCTAGAAATGTTTTCTCACTTATACATGACGTATAACATAGATGGTAGGAAAATTGAGCACTATATGGTAGTTACATTTTAGAAATACTAAGATTATGCTTTATGATGCACTGAATCCCTAGTGTTTTGACTCATGATATACTAGAAGAGTTAACATTGATTTTTTCTCTTTGTGAGATGCACTTCCTTGCATCATTTCACGGATATGCAGGTTTCAAGTTGTTCTTGTATAGTATCAAATGGACTGCAAGAAGTTCTTGAAATTCATTAAAGAGAAGAAGAAGAGAATTCTGGATCAGAAAGAGACCCCCTTGAAATGGAAGCAGAAGATTAAAGCTGCTGCTAAGGTGAAGGCTGATGCAGAAGCAAGGGAAACAAAATTAAAGGCTTCAACAAAGCACAAAAGAAGATCCTACTCTGAATCAGACAGTGATAATGAAGATAACATGTACAACATATTTTGAATCAGACAGTGACAGTGATAGTGATCAACATATTTTGGATTTCGATTACATGTACAACTATTATTTTCTCATTTTGATGTGTGTAGTTAATTTTCAAAATTTGAAGATAACATTTTCATGGATTGAATGTAGTAAAGATTTAGTTTTGTATTGGTGGTTTGTTTATATTAAATAAAGATTGGTTGTTTGTTATTATCATGTTACAACATGAACATTAAAGACAATGGTTAGAAACATTGTAAAAAGTACGTAACCACAACAGATTTTTTTTGTGAAAAGTGATAAAAGACAACGGTTTTATCCGTTGTAAAACATATTAAAATTATCTACCACAACGATTTTAAAACGTTGTCATATAGGGTAAAAAAATTTTGAGCATATAAACAACAACGGATAAAAACCGTTGTCGAATGTTTACAAAGACAACGGATTCAAAATCGTCGTCGTAGGGCAATGCCTTTTACAACACTGTCAGTTACAATGATTTTTTGACCCTACGACAATGGATAATATTTGTTGTCGTAGGCTATTTTTGTTGTAGTGATAACCTCCTAAGGGAGAGCAATTCTATGTATGGATGAGTTTTTCACTTGACCTAATGGGCTTTCCCTAATCATATGCTATGCAAGTGACCTATGTAATCTAAAGACATAAACCTAAGGGAGGCCTTGTGACAAGAGATACTTTACTGAAAACCTGAACTCTCTAAGTTACTTTTTCATTTGATATCATACTTGGTTACTGGCAAGGAAAGTACTCTGATACACATCGTGAGGTGGTATTTGGTAGTAATTTAGACTATCTTGCAAGCATAGAAGTGGAGAACTAGGATTGGGAAAATTCATAGCACAACATTCACCATTACAATGAAACCGAAAGTCTAGAACATCTTCTTGAATTAAGAGCCTTCTCAATTATCTTTTTTTTTTTTTTTCCTATTTTCACATTTTAGTTGATAATCTCAAATCAAACAATTATCGATTTTGTCAAGTTAAATTTGAAGTGTAGAATAAATTAGCATTTGATCCTCAATCCTTGTAGAATCGACTTATATAAATTTTATTACTTGACGACACTTATGCACTTGCAGGAACACATCATTGATAATGAGACATAGACTATGTCATGCTCTTATCAATTTTTATGTTTCTTGATCCCTATATAGACACATTCAATCAAATAAGCTCAATATCTCATATTGACTAATTTGAGCATGATCATGCATTCTTGTGTCCTACTTAATCAAAGGACCCATCGATATCACTTTCATCATATGGAAGGAATAGATCCTATCTACATCACTCACATTCCTCTACATAACTTATTGCATACCTAGTGATCAACTTTATAGTTCACCTTGTTACAAATGACATTTGTCGATACCAAAGTACATAACTCTTTATGTAGGGAACCGTAGTGACTTCAAGTCTAAAGACTATTCATACCAATAGTCACTATGAGAATGTTTATGACACTCATATAACGATCCATGAAACATCTCATGATAGGTCAATTCAGTACATATTCTCTAATATATCCCATGTGCCAACTTAATATCTTATATCTATGACTTGTGAGATTAAGTCATTAGTTGATCTACATGTTAGTCTCAACATATTATTATTGTCCCTAAGTATTAATGCTTGACTAGGAATAGTTAAGAATAGTGTCTATATATATTTACAATCTTCGACTATCAATTCAACTAATTGATATGTTATATAAACTAGAACCTACTACTCTAGGATATTATTATACTTATTTATCTAACATAGATCTGAAGTAAATATAATAATCATTACCTTTTATTAATAAAATATGATACAATATGTCTTAAGTCATTCAACTCTTGATTGACTCTTTGAGCTAATACTAACAATCTCCTTATGTCACTAATGTTAATCATTAAAATATATAATATCTAGTAACCTAGTGTGACCATCATGCATTCTCTTTGCAAAAGTCTTGGTCGAAGGATCCACAATCTTAGCATCGGTCGATATTCTTCATAGTCTCACATCTCCTCTATCGATGATCTCTCGAATGAGATGGAACCGCTATAGTATCTAATACCCAACACCACCATTTAAGTAAAATACATACCTTAACTGTGATTTGAAATCATCCTTGTCAATTTGAAAGCTTGCATCATTGTAACCCTTTACAACAAACTCCTCATCACCTCTAAATATCAAAAAATATTTTTTCATTCCTCTTGAGTACTTAAGAATATTTTTGACTGCTATCTAGTGGCTTTCACCTAGATTTGACTAGTATCTGCTCGTCATGCTTAATGTATATGAAACATCAGGATGAGTACAAAGCACGACATATATGATAAATCCTATAGCAGACACATAAGGAATTTGATCCATGCATCCCCTCTCTTCCCTAGAAGAGGGGCATTGAGTGTTCGAAAGGCTCACACCATATGACATCTGTAAAAATCCCTTCTTAGAATTTTACATGGCAAAAAGATTAACCACTTTATCAATATATGTACTCTGACTTAGACCAAGCAATCTGTTAGATTTATCTCTATAGATTTTGATGCCTAAAATGTAGGTTACTTCACCTAAGTCCTTCATTGAGAAACAATTCTCAAGTCAAGTCTTCACAGATTGCAGTGTAAGGATATCATTTCTAATGAGAAATATATCATCTACATAAAAGATAAGAAAAATAACTATGCTCCTAATAACCCTCTTGTAGATATAAGGTTCATCTTCATTCTTTATGAAACCAAATTCTTTTATCGCATCATTGAATTGAAGATTCTAGCTTCTAGAAGCTTGTTTAATCTATAAATAGATCTTTGTAACTTACATACCTTTCCAGCATCCTTTGGATCTATAAAACCCTCAGGTTTTGTCATGTTCACTTCCTCGAGTAGATTTCTATTAAGAAATACAGTTTTGATATTCATCTACCAGATCTCATAATCATGGTAAGCTGCAATAGAAAGCATGATCCAATAGACTTTAGCATCGCAACTGGTGAACAGATTTCATTATAGTCTATATCATGAATCTGCTTAAATCTTTTAACTACCAATCTCCCCTTTAGGTATGCATATGACCATCTATGTTAGTGTTTCTCTTAAAGACCCATATACACCCAATGAGTTTTATCCCTTTAGGTGGATCAACTAAAGTCTAAACTTGGTTAGTGTACATGGATTCCATTTCGAACCTCATGGCATCTAGCCATTCCTTAGAATCTAAGCTCATGATAGCTTATTGATAGGATGCAGGCCCGTTGAAGTCAACAAGCATTACATCACAGTGGTCAGATAAGAGAAAAGAATATCTCTCAAGTTGACGATATATCCTATCATATCTGCATAGAGCTTGTGCTACTTGAATAGATTGTTGCTCCACAACTCTTTATGGTGCAACAGATCCATGATCCACAACACTTGGTAGTGTCTGTTCAATATCCATTAAGGCCTCATTTCCAGTTTGTGCATCTCGAATTTCTTCATGGTCGACTTTACTCCCACTAACCCTTCTAGAAATAAACTCTCTTTCTAAAAAAATATCATTTCTAGCAACAAACACTTTTCCTTGTATAAGATTATAAAAGTAATATCCCTTCATTTGCTTAGAATATCCTATAAAATAATACTTATCTGATTTGCGTCTTATTTTATCTAAAACTTGACGTTGAAGATAAGCCTCATAACCCCAAATCTTCATAAAAGACATCTTGGGACTCTTCCCAATCTATATTGTATATGGTGTCTTTATGATGCCTTCAGATGGAATGCAGTTAAGTGTAAAAGCAGTCATCTCTAGAGCAAATCCCCAAAAAGAAGAAGGAAGATCTATCTGATTCATCATTGATCGTACCATATCTAATAAAGTATGATTTCTCCTTTTTGATACATCATTCCACTATGGTGTTTCAGGTGGAGTGAGTTGAGATATTATCCCAAACTCAACAAAATGGTCATGAAACTCTTAGCTAAGGTATTCTCCACGTCGATCTAATCAAAACATCTTAATATGCTTTCTAAGTTGATTTTGTACTTTATTCTTAAATTCTTTGAACTTTTCAAAGGATCCAGACTTGTGTTTCATGAGGTACACATAGTCATATCAACTGAAATCATCAATAAAAGTAATAAAGTATTGATAGCCTCCTCTAACTGCTATATTGAAAGGACCACAAATATCAGTATGTATGAGTCCTAACAAATCATTAGCTCTTTTACTGTATCCACTAAAAAAGGAGTCTTTGTCATCTTGCCTAGTAGACAAGATTCGCATGCCTCATATGATTTAAAATCAAATGAGTCCAAAAGTCTATCCTTATGGAATTGTGATATATGATTCTCATTTATGTGACCCAAGTGACAATACTAAAGATATATTTGGTTTAAATCATTAGATTTGATCTATTTATATTTATGTTATAGATTGAGTTTTCAAAGTCTAGAACATAGAGTCGATTCAGAAGATGTGCCCTACAATAGAATATTTTATTTAAATAAATAGAACAATATTTATCCTTTATTATAAATGAGAATCATTTCTTGTCCAAACAAGAGATAGAGATAATGTTCTTAGTTAAAACAGACACATAAAAGCACTCTTCAAGTTCTAAAATAAGCCTAGTGGGCAAAGATAAGGAATATGCTCATATAGCTATAACAGCAACTCTTGTGGCATTCCCTACTCGTAGGTCCACTTTGCCCTTTATCAATGATCTAATCTTTATTAGGCCCTTCACATTCATACAAATATGAGATGCATAGCGGGTATCTAATATCCATGATGAAGAAATAGATAGATTAACTTCTATAACATATATACTTAAGGCTGAAGTCTCACTTCTCTTCCTTTTTACTTCCTCCAGGTACAACTTGTAGTTCCTCTTCTAGTGTCCAGTCTCACCACAGTGGAAGTAGGTTCCTTTGTTAGGCACCCTACCTTTAGGTTTCAATGTATAAGTTTTAGGCTTGCCATTGGCTTGGATCTTACTCTTACCTTTGGGATGTCATTTGTCTTTGCCCTTTTGCACCATCAGTATGTTACTAGGCTTGACCTTCTTAAGGTTGAGTTCAGCAGTTCTCAACATACTTAACATATCAAGTAACGACTTTTTAAGTTCATTCATGTTATAGTTCATGATAAATTGACTATAGCCTTCTAACAACAATTGCAGAACAATGCAATGGCCAATTTATGGCCCAATGGAAATACTAATCTTTTAAGGTTCTCTACATACCCAATTATCTTAAGTTCGTGAGTTCCTAGGGGCTTCCTTCTTGCATCTTACATTGAAACAAAGTTTTAGATATCTCAAATCTCTCGTGTCTTGCCTGCCCTTGATATAATTATCTAAGATGTTCAATCATACAATGAGCATTCATGTTCTCATGTTGCTTTTGAAGCTTAGTGTTCATGGTGGCAAGCATAAGGCATGACACATCTAATGCATCATCTTGATGCTTCTTATAAGCATCCTTATCAACACGAGCAGCTGTAGTGGCGGGTGGTTCAGGAATGGGTTGCTCTATGACATACAATTTTCTTTCTTTCTTAGGGATAATCCTTAAGTTTCTGTACTAATCTAGGAAATTAGCTCATTAAGCTTATCCTTGTTAAGGATAGATCCGAGAGAGAGAGTATTTGACATATTTGATGACATGGTGATCTACAATATGAAATGCATAAATAAGTATTATATCTAAATCACTTAATTAGGCCTTTAATTAAATGATTCTTCTATTGAATTATAAATGTTGGTAGGAGCAAGTCACTACTAGCTCCAAATCTAAAAGTAAGCACATTCAAGTGGGATAAGATCCATATTATACCTCATCTTGAGTTAGCTTTAGCTAATCGCCAAAGACTCATATAATTTAGGTAGGTAACCATTACCAATTACATCATATGCAACTCTTGTATAGTTGGGTGAACAAGATCCATATTATACCTCATCTTGAGTTAGCTTTGGCTAATCGTCTAAGACTTGTATAATTTAGGCAGGCAACATTTATCAAGTACAACATTTATCAACTCTTGTATAAGTGACGAACAATATAATTTGTTCATTTGCCCATCATATGCAGTATGCCTTTAAGTTCTCAATCCAATAGAGGTAACTTAGTTAAGTCACATCCAAAGTTTAATAGGCGGACATCACAATTGTCCTGTCGCACTCTACTAAGATAAATCGAGTCACTTTTCTTTGGCAAGCCTAACTACAATTAATTGAACTAGTAGTGAGTATTGAACTTTAGTAGGCATATGTTAAATGACCTAATTACGATAACTAATTAAGTATGCATCACATACAAGCACAACATACATCACATATATGCATAATAAAAATGTGACATGGTTATGACCCATATCTATGATCTTCTCAAACTAATGATAAGATCGAATGGTCATCCTAGGAAATTGCATCTTCTCCAAGTGCCTCCTTGGTTGTCGTGAGTTGTTGGCCTCCTCCCTTCTCAATCACCATCTAGTAGACTAGCAGTCTTCTTACTTATACATTACAAATTTAAAGAAACCTCGAGTTCCATTAAAGGGTAGTCTAATTTTATAACTAGAAGAATATAAGAATGGAAGGTATGACTCATAGGCCGTATTATGAATTAAAACATTCACACACACACACACACACACACACACACGCACAATCATTCAATCACATTGGGGTAAAGGGTCATAACCATGCACCATGGCATACAACATTTGTAATAGATCTATGGAATACAATTATTATGATACTAAACATGATTTATAATCAAAATTATTTTATCAACTTATTAAATGAGTTGCTACCCTTAGTCCATCAAGATGAACCTGAGACCACCCTTGTAGCTGATGTACGAAGTCACAACCTTGTTGTTCTAAACATGATTGGCTTTTAACATTTGGAGCAAAAACAACATGAGTTGTTGTTCACAATTGCTTTCACCATTTTAATCAGCAAAAATTATGAATTGAAGCAAAAGCAACGTCCAACAACAATCAGAAGTTGTTGTTCATGTTTCTTTGTTGTGTGAACAAAACAAACATCCAACAACATATAATCATACAAATCATAATAAACACATGTTCTAATCTATACCACATATAAAATAGAACTACAACGAAGAATACATATACACAAGTGGCTCTGATACCACTATAGGGATCTTATATGAAAAATAATTGCATGCACAGCGAAAAAAGGATCCCTCCAAAGATCCTTGGGCATACTATATACTACGTTCTTGCTACTCTATCATATAGAATCGTTACTTTTGTTGCGTGCCCAAAGCAATCCCAACAACAACTTGTCTTTGGATGCAGATCTTAGCATGATCAATTGTTCGCACCTCTATTGTATCCACATGAACACACTCTTCCGTTCATCTCACGAACTCATGATTCAAAGAGAAACCACCTTTGTGGTGCTAGCCACTCTAGGAGGTTCGACCAAGAGAGGATCAAGAGTAAGAAGAAGAAGAATCAAATTCTATCTCATGAAAGAATTCCAAAAGCCTGTTATACTCATCCAAGGAATACCAAAGGTTTGTATATCTTGTGTCTCTTGGTCTTCTTTTGATCAATGATGAATTAATCTCTATTAATATTCATTAATCTTAATGGATTAGATTTAGTATATTGGATCAGCCATTAACCCAATAAGCTCAATCATCTTTTAACTGGCTCTTAGGGCTAATACTAACAATGATCCGCTCTTGGGCTGACACATGACCATACCTTTGGGGCATGACCAGGTTGCTGATTTTCTCTATGTTTGCTCCAATGTAGTCTCTGATCAATCAAAACAAGTAAAGAGAAAATCTATGAACAAATAAAATGGAAGTATGACATAATGATGGATTAGGGTGCAATAAACATAGATTATATATATATATATATATATAATATAAATAGATGTGTGTCAAATAATACTTAAAAATATATATAACCTATGCACATCATTAACTTTCCATCTATTATTAAAGAGTCACATGATACAATATGTGAATATAGAAGTACACATAAATGGACTAAACAGAGTATATTTTACAATTTACCATATTGGAAGATTTCATTCATCGTAATCTCAATGTAATGCATATTGAGAAGAACATTTTTGATATTCTGATAAATACAGTTATGGATATTACCAGAAAAATAAAAGATAATCTAAATACAAGAAAAGATATGCGACTCCTTTGTAAATGACTCACTCTTTATGTCATTAAAAGTAGTAGGGGCTAAATCCAAAGGTAGTTTATACATTGAATAAGGTTCAGAGATGTGTTTTTTTGTAAATAGTTGAAATCATTAAGATTTTTTTATGGGTATGTCTCTAATCTTGGGAGATATGTTAATATGAAGAAATACAATTTGATTGGTTTAAAAAGTCATGACTGTTATGTCTTCATGGAAAGACTAATTCCTATTGCTTTTAAGCAACTCTTATCAAATTTTATCTGGGGTGTCATTACAAAGTTAAACATTTTCCTTCATGATATTTATTCAACAGTTTTGAGACAATCACACATGAAGAAGAGGCATTCCAATCATTTTGTGTAATTTAGAAAGGATATTTCCACCCTCATTTTTTGATTCTCTAGAATATTATTTGATTCACTTGCCATATAAGGCCAAAGTTGCAGGTCCTGTCCATTTTTTATGTGTGTATCCATTTGAAAGGTAAAATTTTCATCTTCTATACTTTGTAGAATATGCATAAAAATTGACTAATTTTATTATATAGTAATATCTAATACAATTTATTTTATTACAATCAGATTCCTAAATCATTTGAAGAAAAAAAAGTAAAAAATAAGGCTATGTGTTGAGAAGCCTTTATTGTTAATGCATACATTATGGAGGAAGTAACAACTTTTGCATTATATTATTTTGAGCCTCATGTTTAGAACAAAAGGCAGAGAGTGGGGAAAAATGATGAGGGTCCTATTGATCCCAATTTGAACGTCTTCTTAGTTTTTAACTACCTTGGTCGACCAAGAGATCATGTAAGCAAAGATAATTAACTGGTCAAGAATGGCAGGCAGCTCACACATATATTTTACTGAAATGTCCATAAGTAACGCATATTTTGAGTAGTATATATATTAAATATTTTTATATTTCTTTTGTCGTAAACTGTTTGTGTTATAATTTTTTTTATTATAGGATTTTCCAAAACTTAAATTTTGAAATGTCGACACAAGAGTTTGATTGCTTTTGCAAGGAGGAATTTGTACCATGATTCAAAACATATGTAAGTAGATAATCAAAATTTGGTTTACACTGACTTAATTGTGACATATTTATTGGACTTTAGGTTTATGGTAATCAAATTTACATTGAGCAAGAATTGTTAATCAATTTGTCATGTGTTCCAAAAGCAATGGAATGCACTAGGCTAGCATCTTTTATATATGAATATAATTTTCATACTCAAGAGTATGGAATGAGAAAGACTACAATGAATAGTAGGATTTATGTTTAGTGATCCAATGATGGAGGTGTAATCAATTATTTATATGGTTTGCTAGATTAAATTATAGAGGTAGAATACCTGACCCAGAAATGTGAGTTATTTTATTTATGTGTCGTTGGTTTGACCATGTCAGAGGAATGAAAGTTCATCTATGGTATAATTTGGTTGAAATAAATCATAAGAAATTGTATAAGAGATATGAACATTTGTGTTGGCAAAAAAAACAATTCAAGTATTCTATGCGTCATTCCTAATTTAAAATGTGACAAAATTGATTGATGGGTTGTTTATAAAACAAAAGCTTGAAAAAAAAATTAAAGAACGTTAGGAAGACATTTCATATCAACAAAAGAAAGTTGCAAACACATTTCAGATCGAGGAATATAATATTCCAACATTACGAGATCCCAGCAGAGTAATGATAAACATGGATGCAAGTAAAATTTATAATGATGATGATAATGATGATGGGTAAGTTTTGTTATCTTAATATAACTAAAATATGATATTTTATTTTCATATGCTTAGTTGTTTTTTATGAGTAAATTTAGTTTTAATGTGTAAATTTATAAAACTTGTAGCTTAATTAATCGTCTATATCTTGTCATTCTTAACTTTATATGTTTTATCTATTGAAGCACTGTATTTTTTCTTATATGTCATTAAAGGTGACATCTTGATGTTTTGTTCGTTCACTCTCTGATATGCTAGCAAATATAGTAAGTTTTTTCATATTCTTTATTATGCATCAAATTTTTATTTAATCTATCCTACTAGTTTTGGTTGACAATGGTCTTGACGTGGTGACCATGAACGGAGTACTCTTAGGTAATCTGTTTCAGCACCTAGCACTGTACCTATGCCCCTGATTGAGTAAGACCTTCCCATGCACCTTTGTCAGTACCTTCTCATTCACATCCGCCAGTACCCATGCAGTACATTCTTCAGTACCCATGCAAGTTGCTTTGGCTAGACACTTGGTTGCTGAGATGCAGGACACTCGAGTTTGTAGTCCTTTACAAAGATTTGTAAGTACCATAAAATATTATATATTTTTTTAACTATCTTACTTATTTAACATTGTCTATTTGTAACTTTCTGTTATATTTGTAAATTATGTACACGTTATTTATGAGATTAATAGAAGAGTGAATAACCATTAGGGAGGAGCTTCAATGACATATAACCATTAGTGGAACGAATTTAAGTTATATCCCCTTCAGTTTATATATAAAATTAAAGTGAATATACAATCAATTTTTTCCCATTCTAGTGGATATTCAATTGGGACCCAAATGAAGAGTTGGAAATAAGAAGAATTTTTAAGAAAACAAATATGACGATCACATCCAGCATGTACTTAATCATGCGAAGACTAGGGTAAAAAAGCCATCCTACATCACCGAGGGAAATTAGACTAGGATCTCCAATTTTTGGGTAACCAAGGAGAGCAAACAAAGGAGTCAACAAAATAAAACAAATCAAGCTATAATTTTGGAGGCTCATCTGTGATATATGCGAGAGGGTCTATCAATATCGATGAGCATACACGCATATTGATTATTTTTTAACTCTTCCATGAATTTTTTAATCTATTTAAGAGTATTTCATTATTTCTAAGAGTATTTTTTAGACCAAGGAAATGGGAAGGGAGACATTATTTATAAACACTTTCACCTCCACATTTCAAAAAAAAAAAATGTCAAGACTTAGAGTGAGCATAAAGCTAAAGCAATTAAAGTTTGGATTAATCTTGGATCTTAATTTATAACTTAGATGCTGCTAGTTATGTACCTGCTCTCTCTGTATATTATATATTTCCATTATATCTAATCAAGATTATATGAATTTCTAAAATATTGTTATTATAAATTTATTTTAATTTTTCTCATGATAATACAAGAGAAATATGATGAGTTAGAGCTAGCATAGAGAAGTTCAAGTGATAATGATGATAATGATGGATTTGAGCCCTTTATTGGTAATAATATGAGTATATGGCTGGAGGCGAATGGGGAACCGAAAGGAGAAAGAATATTGGAAGTGGGTTATTTGAGTAGAACTCATAGAGTTGCTGGCACATCTTCTTCCACCCCACCATCAGTAAGGGCACAAAAAAACCTTGACTGAAGAGGTTAGTCATTTGAAGGGGATAGTATTGCAAAGGGATCAGAAATTGAGACAAAGGGATCAGGAAATGAGGCAAAGAGATCAAGAAATTAGTGAATTGTGACAACAACATAATTTCATAATATAACATCTTCAGTTAAGCTTCGCTCCAGCGATGATGGTGACACTGACAATGATGATAATGGTGGTGATGGTTCTTCATGAATCTATTGTGTATGAATATTATTTGTCTCAGAATTAGTATTTTTGAATATTTTTTATTTGATTAAGTTTATGAATCCTTCAGTTTTTTATTTTTGATTAGTATTGTTAATTTATTTCGAAGAGGGTTGGTGAGGCCAAGAAAAATGGTGGAAATTGAAAATCCATGTCGGAAGAAGTAAGTCTTTACATATTTAGTTTTGTGCTAGTTTATAGGATTTTCTTTCATGTTAAAAATGATACTTTTTGTTTGTTTGTTTTCTAATGTAGGAAAAAAAAGAAGAGGAAGTATAAAAGGAGAAGGAAGTGTCTACCGAGGAAGAAGAGGACGATGATATTTTTTTGTATCTTTCCATTGTTTTGAGATTGTTTGGTATGGGATATTTTCATTTGGATATGATAACTTGTTGAACTTAAAGAATGTTAGATTGGAATGTAAGATACTTTTGGATATGATGACTTGTTTGAAATTATTTAAGTTTGTTTGTTTTGTATTTGTATCCTATGTGTTGTATGAATATGATGTGATGGGAAAGTTATTGTGTTGTATGTATATATGTATTTGAAATTTTGTGTATGTTGATATGAAATAAATAGGTTTGGTTGTATTATTTGTATACACGATAAAATGTAGAAATGGGCAGATTTTGTGGAAAAAATTGGTGTTTTGAGATGAATTTTGTGACAAAAAATTTTCGTCGCAAAATTATTATAAATTACTGTGTATTACAAATCTACGACGCAACATGTTTTTGTCACAAATCTACGATGAAAATGGATTCATTACAAATTTACGATGAAAAATAGTTTTTGTAGTAAATTTGTGTTTGTGAATTGTGTGACAAATTTTGTTTTTGTCGCAAAATTACAATAAATTTTGTTACAATTTTTTTTTTTGCAAAATAAAAAAAAATTGTTGCAAAATTTGTGATGAATTTACATTATTTCATCACAGAATTTGGCAATGACAAAAAATTTGTCGCAAATGATTTTTTTTTTTTGTTAGTTAGACAACAACCTCTTATATTAGTCCCTTCATGTTGTTTGTTGTAGGTTAGTACCAAGATGTGTGATGTTGTTTACATGCATGGTGATATTTTCTTATAGGATCAAGAGACCAACTTGGAAGGTTAAAAAAGTGATTGAACTAGCTTGATTCACATAAAACTAAGTAGTGACTGTTTTTCAGCATTGCAATTAATGTTCAATTTGTCTGGAATCATGAATTGATATCTAGGATGAGGTTGGTTGGTAGGTTTATTTCTTTTAGAAATCATCAAAGTGCATGGCTCCCCCGGGTATAGCAGAGCCGATCATCACATAGTAGATTTGTAAAATTAAACAAGGATGGCAAAGCTAACATACATAGCCTCTTTTATAGTGGTTTGCTTCGGTTTCTTGATTTACTCCCTCCTAATAGTATAAGGGCAATCGTGGAGGAGACTGCTAGGATGATGAATTTCACCTTTTGTAAAAGTAATTTGTGCTATAAATCATAAATGATTATATTGGTTTCGTACCAAATTAGGCGACTCTATGATAATTATTTGAAAAATAAGAAGATTTTGGTAAGTTGAAAAATTGTCATGTGGAGTAAGCTTCTCTCTAGGCAATCAATGAGTCAACCAAAAATTCGTCCTTCAAAAATCTTGATAATAAAATCATTGCATTTCATCGTTGCAAAATTTTAAAGTTTGAGAATGTTTACAAATTTCATGTTGATTGGCAAGCCTCAACTCCTTTGATTCTGAATTGGATGTGGTTGGATAAAGAGTTGGAAATTATTGAGTTTGCCAAGCATTTTGTAGTCAGATGATTGAAGCATTTCTTTGTTCATGTTCAAGAAAGGCAGCCATAAAGAGCAAGGGGAACACCTTCAATTCTTGCTACCTGCCATTGGGATCAGATCCTCTAGTCCCCTTATCCTGATCCGCTCTTAGATTGGGATAAGGGAATTGTTAAGAGGTCATGACCCCCACCTGTTAACAGATGGGAGGTCATTGTCTCCCACCAATGCAAAGGCTGAACCATGAGTTAATCCAGCCTTTGCGGACTAGAAGATCCGTCCTCCTGCTATTAGCCAATGGAGCCATGTCACCTCACATCATTTACATTCCGAATCCCATGAGCCACCCAAGTCCACGAACACCACAACCATTATTGCCTAAACAATTACCAAAATCTATGCCGGTGAAGGTTCAATCAAAACCCAAATGGAGAAAGTTCGATCTTCATCATTTGCTCAATTAGCACACTGTTTGTGTGTGTGTGCGCGCACACACACTTTGTAGGAACAATTAATTATTTTTATCAACGCATACATTTCATAGAAATAACCCGAATAACAATTTTAGTGTAATGCTGAAAACGAGAGGAAACTTTGCTGATTGGCAGGAATGATTAAACACAAACCATTCACATTAATATTACCACTAGGGAACCTTACAGAAGGAACCATGATGAGTACAACTTAAGTGGAGTAAAGCATTCATGAACATAAATTATGATAATGGTCGCGGTAGTTTTAGGTATTCTATAGAACAAAAGGTGGCACGCCCAATATACATCTAATTAATACATGGTTAAGGTAAAAAACCTCCTCCAGGCATATTAGTTGGCCCTGCTTGAGGTAGCCTTCCCTGTGTCATGATTTGGGACCTGCCATGTCCTTGAATAAATGTTTGGCTGATTCCAGCCCCTACAATTTGTTGTTGCTGCTGTTGCTGCTGTTGAGCCGGCTGCTGCGCCTGAAGATGCTGATGCTGATGCTGATGCTGCTGTGCTTGCTGTTGAAGTTGTTGCTGCTGCATATGTTGCTGTTGGAGATGTAAGTGGGACTGTGATTGTGGTTGCAGCTGTTGAAGCTGCTGCTGCTGCTGCTGCTGCTGACTTGGGACTTGAGGTTTGAAGACTACCATATCCTACAAGAATATAAAGAAAAGATTAGTTGATCAGAAGCTAAACGGAGTGGCAAAATAAACTATTCTATACATACCCCAGGAAAAAGCATGCCAATTAATCGGCCAGCTTTGTCAGAGACAGAGAGAAGCAATGTCTGTGAAGGTAACTGGATGACTGCACACTGATGTCAACATGAAAAGCATATTAGCTTCTAGATGAGTGTGTTTCCTTAGTATGTTATCCACAAAGGATATAAAATCAATGGTAAAGAAAGTGCAAGTTAGGACTAATAGTTGGAATCACAATATCCGCTTGAGTAAATATGACAGGATGTGAAAAGGTTGCAAATGAAATAAGGGTGCAGTTTCACCATCATCAAGTTGTTTGCTCCTACAATTTGTGGTTGGTCAAGTGAAATGAGGATGCACATTACTAAGTATAATAGAATGAATAGATGGCAATAGCTCAAAAAATTGACAAATAGGAGGGAGAAGCATATGGGCAAAAAAAAAAACGAGGAATGGAAATGGATATGTATGGGTGATTTATGATTCATTTACAATTTTCTAAATTTGCCCCCTCCCCTCCTATTTTTCCATCCAAGCAAACCAAGCCTTATCTGGAGCAGAAAAGAGAATCAACATCTGAACTGGGTATACCACTTGGCCAGCCTAGAAGGAATAAGTTCAGAAACATTGAGAAAGTCTAGTACTGCAGCTGCTTCAATTTTATGTTAACCAACAATCAAAAAGGCAGAAGAAAGTGGACATCAACTGCGAAAAACTAAATATCAACGAAAGAAGGATTTTGACTGAAGCTTTATAATCAATGTGCATCTCGCTTTTATTGTACTTAAGCTGAAAGAAATACAGCTAAATCAGCCAATGTTTGAGCAATACACCTTTGGACAGAAAAGAAACCCAAAGAAATGGGAAGAACATCTCCTTGCAAACAGATATATTGATTCTTTCATACTGAGGATAAAAACTCCATAGGCAAAAAGGTTTGGCATAGCCATTGATCATACCCGTAGTCATCAGTTGCAAGTCAGATTTGGTTAAATACTTCGTTGAAGAAAGCAAAAACAGACATTTGAAAAGGAAAATATCAAGCTTTGCATTCCATGACTTACAAGCTTCTTTTCTTGCAATTGTCCAAGAAATCCATGCTGGTTTAGTGTTCGAAATACCAAAAAGTCTGCCTTCCCCACATATTGCCTGCATTTAAAGTGAACAAAGAATTAGGCAAGAATGATATTTGTAGAAAAAATTGGAACGGGAAATGGTTTATCTTAATTAATTTTAAAAACTGAGGAAATACTTGTTATTCATATGGTCTTGTGCTATGAGGCGTACAATTTGCATGGCTGGTGGCCAATCTGCTGCTAGACTGTAATTGATAGATTGTGTTAAGACTGAATTTCACAATATATGACAATAAGATTGACACTCATCGAATATCAGAAACCAAAGTAGCATTTATATTCCATCTTTTTGTTGAAAAAGCATTACTGTAAGAATGAAGCAGAATGTGTTAGAAGAATGAAAACTACTCCTGCACTTGAATCATCCTCGTTGTGATCAGGAATCAAGAGCACAAGCCCCGTACCTAAGCAACTGTATGATAAACACTAACTAGTAAATGTTGGTATGGTGCACCGCATTTCGTTATATACCATTAAGAGATAAAAACAACTTTATAACTTAGTGTGTTCCACATATAAACAACAATAGATACACGTGGAGGGTTGTTCTTACACACTATAAATTTAATATTCAGGTATTGTCCACTGCCTGACATCCCATACTATCACCTCACAATTTGATCCAATGGTGGAAATTAGCTCAAAAGTGAGACACTTCCCAAGAGGTCACCCATCCCAAAATTGGACCATGCTTAGCATGCTTAACTTTTCAAAGTTATTATAAAAAAATGTCACAGTACATTCTACATAATACATTTTAAGGTGGTCACGCTGGCCCAATCCCAGCTTGTGATTTTATTTCCACCATCAATGTCCTAGATGACTGTCAAGAGCAACAACTTGTCTACGCTTTATGCCAAAGTGAACACTTCCTGCCTTTGTCAAACTGGGTTGCTATATGTCCATCAGTTTCTGTAAGGTTTGTCCTCAAACTGCATACTAAAGGGATCCTACTATAATAGCAAATTGTAATACACCATATAGGTAGTAACATAGAGATATTATACAATTGACCAATATCTTATACAATTGACCACATAATTTTGTACAATGGTGAAATCAGCTCCAACGTGAGGAACCTCAAGAGAGATCGCCTATCACAAATTGGCACAGCACTGAGCATACTTGACTTCAATGCTCTTATGAAGAATCGAAACAATCACACTAAAAGGGCCCTTATCGTCAAACCTAGAGTATACATATTAAATGTATTTTAAGGCATGCCACACCCATGGTCGAATCAAAACTCCCAGTGCTCCTCACTTCAAGAATCAAAATCAAATTGTATCACAAATCATAAACGGAATCAGATTGAAACTCTTAGTTTGGCAACTGAATCATAGATCAATATCTCTAAGTTGAGCAATAACTCCAAATTATAGGTCAATGAGCTAGGTCATGAACATAGAAACTTAGACTAACATTGCAAATTGACAACTTAGCTTTTTTGCCGGTAACGGAACTTTTATGCCAGTAATCAAGAGAAATCAAAAACTTAAGTGATGGATCCTAAATTGACAGATAAGATTAAAATGATGAAGTTAATCATGAATAATAGATCATTCATCATCAGTTCTCAATTGTGGCAAGAGATACAAATTTGGATTGCTTCGTTAAATGAGATAACTAGTACAAGAATATATAGTGTCATGATAAAACCTTAAATTTATAACTAAAGCATACTCCCACAGAGAAGAAGCTTAGTTGGGGTACAGGAGGTTAGCACATATCAACATAAAACACATTGAGAAGATGGCCAAGAAAGAGTCGGTGAAGGGTTTGACAATGATCCGGTAGGACAAGGATCACTTGTGCAACACGTCAAAAAAGAAGCAAACAAAGGTCATTCACAATGGCAAATCTTTAATTAATACATCTTTAGCTCTTGAATTAATCCATATGAACTTGTTTCATAGGAGTAAAGTTGGATCATACAATGGAAGTATATTTTGTTCTGGTATTGTGGATTATTACACTAGGTATACTTGGGTATATTTTCTAAAATATAAGGATGATACCGTAGAGACTTTATTGGTTTTTGTAAACAAGTCAAAAATTAAAAAGGACTCAAAATCAACCGGATCCGAAGTGATTACGGTGGTGAGTTTAAAAGCCTTAAATTTTCTGAATTTGCAAAGAATAACGGTATAACTATGAGTTTTCTCTCAGAACACCCCAACAAAATGCGGTGGTGGAGAGGAAAATCTGAGCCCTGTATGAGGCAACTAGGCCAATGTTGAGTGGCTACTCATTGCCTAGTAACTTTAGGGCTGAAGCAATAAACGCCGCATATTATATCCAAAATGGGTTTTAGGTTTCCAACCAAGGTCTTTTATCTTCTAATTTATTCGTAAATACCAATTTAGTATCAATGATTTGAAGTATCCTCGAGTCTAGAAATAAAATTCCACAATTAACTCCTTTCAAATTGAGCCAACTCAAATTGCATGGCTAGAATCCAATGTGAGTTAAGTAATGCATCATTGCTAGTCTTTGGCTCAACTGGGAATATCGAGGCACTTTTATTCCCCACATGTCGAATGTTTGATCTAGTCCTTACTCCTCTGGAAATATCTCCCACAATTTAATCAAGGGAGTGATTGATACTAGTCTAATTTGATCTTGATAATTGACATATGTTATCCACACGCTCAATTGGTGATCCTCTTTCTCATATCATCGTCCGAGTCATCCATAGCTCCCCTTGAGCTTTGCCCTCTGTGTCCCAATCAATCCCTCGTCATTTATGATGCTTCTGTTAGTATTAATGGCAATAATACCAAGGCAAAGAGGAAATGCAAGTCTGAAGGAGACCGAGGGGCATGATGACAATGGAGGGAAAATGAGAAGATGGAATGACCATATATGCACTTAGCACTCAGTCATCATATTGGTTGGCATTGGTTCCAGCCATGGAGCCACAATGATAGTAGCAAACATAGCCTTTGACAACTGCATCTTCTGTTAGTATTAATGCCAATAATACTAAAGAAAAGAGGAAATGTAAGTCTGGTGATGACATGAAGGAGTCCGAGGGGCATGATGACAATGGAGGGAAAATGAGAAGATGGAATGACCATGTATGCACTTTGCACTCAGTCATCATATTGGTTGTCATTGGTTCCAGCCATGGAGCCACAATGATAGTAGCAAACATAGCCTTTGACAACTGCATCTTCTGTTAGTATTAATGCCAATAATACTAAGGAAAAGAGGAAATGTAAGTCTGGTGATGACATGAAGGAGCCCGAGGGGCATGATGACAATGGAGGGAAAATGAGAAGATGGAATGACCATGTATGCACTTTGCACTCAGTCATCATATTGGTTGTCATTGGTTCCAGCCATGGAGCCACAATGATAGTAGCAAGCATAGCCTTTGACAACTGCATCTTCAACCAGGATGTACCCAAGGAGCATGTGAGGATGCATGTGGTCACGCTTTCAAACCCTTTTTAATTATCAGCAGAGGGGTAATTTTGAAGACAAAACAAAAGTTGAGGACTATAAAAGTGAATTTAGGGGAAAGATTGAAGTAGAACTTTAGGGGATAAAATGAAATCTCCCAAACAAATAAGAGGGGATCGAAAGGATGAGACCAATTGGAATGATTAAACAGGAAGGATGTTCAATGTGTTACTTCAGCAATTATTGTCATATTGGGAATGAAGATAAGAAAACTGTTGTGTGTGAAATACTTGGTTATTGAGTGAGCTTTCTAATGCCGATATAAGGATTCCAGGGAGTTTTGCATAACATTCTCAAATCACATACAAGAGGAATGCTGAGCTTGTTTTCATCTCCCTTTATGTTGGCATTTAAAGGAAACTCAATATAAGATAAACGATATCTAGTGCTGTTGAAAACAATAGATTAACTTGTAGGAATACGTGTGACTAGATCAAGCATATGGTGCATAAAAGAACTTTAACAACCAAATGGAAAATCAAACAAAGTCAAACAAACTTACGAGTCTGATGCTGTTTGACTTCTATAACCCTGCCATAAAGAAATTACACAATGATCAAGGCAAGTAAAATTTATATATTCATGTAAAGAAAAGGACTTAGAGATAAAATAAGGTTTTCTTCATGATAATTCCCATGCAAGAAAAATTCATCCCAGCATTAATTTCAAGCATGCCCAGCAACGCCAAGATTTACCACTGTCAAATGACCGAAATATGTCATTGATGGGCACAAGAAAATTAACTTGTGCCACAAAGGGTCAACCGTTCCATTGGGATATCACGATGTTGTCATGTAGTATAATGGTTGTTTCAGCAGGTATGAGAGGTGATTGAGCGGACCATGCTGAAGAGAATCTTGTTGTCAATAATAGGAGAAGAAAAAGGAAGGGAAGTAAAATTTGATTGACAAGGGTAAGAAGCAAGCACACTGGCAAGCTAAGGAATTTGAAGTCAGCTGAGGAAGAGAAGGTTGTTGGCACATTAGCTTGAGGAGGAACCGTTCAAGTGAGGAAAATGAAGAAATTAGGTGATAAATCAAATGAAGTTTAACTTTTGATCTAGAGACAAGCTACCGAGGTGGCCTCAAGCCTTGTCTACAACTGCTTTCGCATTGTCAAGATAAGGACAAGAAAAGGAGATGGGTGGTGGAAAGGGGTTTAATTATATAACTTTATAAAAAAAAAAAAAGGATAGCCCAGTGCACGAAGCTCCCGCTATGAGGGGTCCCGGGGAAGGATCCATTGTACGTAGCCTTACCCTGCTTTTTGCAAGAGGCTGTTTCCAGGATTCGAACCCATGACCTTTGGTCACAGAGCAACATCTTTACCGTTGCGCCAAGGCTCTCCTTCTAATTATATAACTTTATAAGTTTTATAAATTATAATCATAAAGTTATATCATTGTAAAATTATAACTTTACAAAGTTGACAATTATATTAACCATGGCTTGAAATCTCGTATCGTGTTAGACGAAACAATCAAAATATATTGTTTCCATAAATCACTGAAACTCGATACCACTCAACACTAAAGTTCAAAATCTCACATTGTATTGTAATTTTAGTCTTTGACCAAAAAGATATTATTCTAGTATCATACCGACACTACAATGACTGGTGTCAATAATAGATTAAAGGTTGAAGGAGATAATGTTGGAGCAGCGGGGACCGGCAAGAAGGAGGGTGAATTGCCTGCGAATAAAAACTATACCCTCCTCAACCAATTTAAACTCAAATAAATGCAATAGTTATAAATTTAAACAAAACTAAACTATAAACAGAAAAAGGGAACTCAGCTATTTACTTGGTTACAACCAAAAAGGTTGTTAATCCAAGGCAGTAAGAAAGCGTTATGAACGATCTCCTTCTCTGAAGGCGGAGAAACCTTTTACACACTTGGAAGCACAGAACTATTGCTAGAATGTAAGTACAGGAGTTGTAGTTCAATTTCGTTGTTTTTAAAAGCTGCCCGAGACCCTCCTTTATATAGGGGTTCTAGAGCTTATCGGATGACCTGATCTTCGGGATCAGGTTTTGACTCGAGAGGGATCGGTCGACCGATCCCCAGGTTCGGTCGACCGAACCTGCTGTACCTGCCCAGTCTTCCGTCCAGGTGCAGTCTCTGTGGATCGAGCTTGGGTTCAGTCGACCGATCGGCCAACGGTCTCCAGCTGAGTTGGCCCGATCAAATTGCTCGACTGAGTCTCTGGATAAACTTCGGTTCGGTCGACCGATCAGGAGGTTCGGTCGACCGATCACTTCACCGCTGGCTGATGTGATGCTGACGTGTCACCAACGGCTGTGCTCTGATGCAAAGGGGTTCGGTCGACCGATCAGGGTGTTCGGTCGACCGAACCATTGACAAGTCAACTTCAAGTTGACTTGTTCTGGTTCGGCTTCCTCGGGTGATTTCGGTCATCCAGAATAGGGCTCACCCGAACCCAGTTCCCGGCCTTCTCCTCGAGCAGTCTTCCGTCCCGGCTTTACGTCCCTCGAACGCCGCGCACGTTCTTCACGCCCACCGGTGTACTCTTCCGCAGCTCTCTCGTCCTTCGGACGCACCAAGCCCGTCGGCTCCCTTCCCATGCCGTCCTTCTCGCTAGCTGCGTCTTCCGCTTGACTTCCTGTGCTCCTAAGTTCCTGCACACTTAGACACAGGATCAGACAAACAGGACCTAACCTAAACTTGGTTGATCACATCAAAACTACCACGGGGTCCAACAATCTCCCCTGTTTTGATGTGCATCAACCCAAGTTCAGGTTAGGGTAAAAACAAACACATAGTAATTTAAAGAAATTACTAAACTAACATTTTAGAAATAAATTTGCAATCTAAAGTAATTGCAACAAAATAATTGTTTAAAAAAAATTTAAACTCCCCCTTAACTGAACTTACACTTATCCTCCCCCTTTGATCACAGCAAAAATGAGGTACAAAAAATATTATCAAAGTCTTTTGAAAATAAAAAATATTGTCAGAGTGAAAAATTTTATTTAATTTTTATTTTTTATTTTTGTTTTAAATAAAAAAAAATTGGAGAATTTCTAAGGAAATGTTAAAAAACTTTTCAAAGCATTATTTAATTCTAATTTTAATGCTTTTATCAGAAAGGTAATTAAACATTTTATTTCGATATTTCGACTTCCAGGTCGTGGCGAGGCACTAGGCCTTCTTTGTTATTGGAGCAACAACCACTTTCTTAGACAAAGCTTCATAAAGAAATTCATTGTTTAATTTACTCGCTCTTAAGCTCTAACTTTTATAGTTTTAATTTAGTAAAGATTTTAGAAGCCAGTATAAATTCCTTCCTACTGGATTACTCAAAAATTTAGGGGGAACATAATTTTTGGGAACTTTTCTAAGTTGTCCCTGATGTTTTCTAATATACTAGTTTAATTTTTCATAAATTCTTAATTTTGATTTGGAAAATTATTTAAGCATGCATCATGATTTATCAATTTCGCAATTTCAACTTTTAATTTTTCATTTTCTAATTTTAAACTATCATACAATTCTAGTGGGCATGCTTTTGCTAAGTACAATTTCAATTCAATATTTTCTTTTTCTAACTTAGCTAAGTCTTTAGAGAGAGCTATAATAAATTGAAATGACTGTTTAGGTTTTAGTGCACGTACCTCACTTACCTTACTTGGTGAGGCTCCCCCTTCATCGTAGCTTTCCTCTTCTGATGATCCTCCCCCTTCATCTATGCTCATTTCTGAGTCCGAGTCATCTTCAAGGAGATGGTTGGCTACCAGTGCTAGTCCCGAGAAAGCTTCGGCTTCTGACTCGGAGGATGAAGAATCGTCCCATGTAGCCTTTAGGCTCTTGCGTGTAGAGGACGTCGGTTTTTTAGGCTTCTCCTTGTTCTTTTTCTTCAGTTTGGGACAGTCATCCTTGATGTGCCCTTCCTCATTGCAATTATAGCATCGGACTGTCCTTCTGTTGTATTGATGCTTCCTCGACTGCGATTTAAATTTATTAGTTTTCAGAAATTTACTGAAACGTCTTACCAATAGTGTCGTTTCGGTTTCGTCGATCGATGCTTCGGAGTCGAGATCGTCCTTTTCGGCTTGTAGGGCAATGTTGAGGTTCGACTTCTCTACTGGTTTCTCTAAAAGTCGAGACTCGTGAAGTTCAAAAGTAGAAAATAAGTTTTCTAAACTACTTACTTCAAAGTCCTTAGAGATGTAATATGCATCTACTAAGGACACCCAGTCTGGAGTTCTGGGGAAGGCATTGAGCGCGTATCGAATGGAATCCCGGATCGTTACTTCTTCTCCAAGATTGATTAGTTGAGTTATTAACTCCTTAATCCTTGCTTGGAGTTGCGCTACCTTCTCGCCATTGTTCATCCGGAAGTTCGTTAGTTGTGTCCGAAGGATGTCGCGCCTCGCTAGTTTTGCTTCCGAGGTACCCTCGTGGAGCTCCAAGACTTTATCCCAGAGGTCTTTTGCAGAGTCGTAGCTTTCGATCCGATTTACCTCCTGGGGCGGAAGAACGCTGAGCAAGTGGAACTCAACCTTTCCGTTAGCGACTAAATCATCCTGCTCCTTCTTCGTCCATTGGTTTTCTTCTTTGTCTTTTGGAGCTGCAAAACCATATTTCATTGTAATAAGAATGTCAAAATCTGTTTTAAAGAATACCTCCATTTTTCGCTTCTATGTAGCGAAATCTCCGTCGAACTTCGGGGGATGAATGCTCGCGCCGGCCATTGTCCTAATCTTTGTGCTTCAAATGGCGATTAGTCCCTCTGAGGCTGTTGGGCTCTGATATCACTTGTTGGAGCAGCGGGGACCGACAAGAGGGGGGGTGAATTGCCTGCGAATAAAAACTATACCCTCCTCAACCAATTTAAACTCAAATAAATGCAATAGTTATAAATTTAAACAAAACTAAACTATAAACAGAAAAAGGGAACTCAGCTATTTACTTGGTTACAACCAAGAAGGTTGTTAGTCCAAGGCAGTAAGAAAGCGTTATGAACGATCTCCTTCTCTGAAGGCGGAGAAGCCTTTTACACACTTGGAAGCACAAAACTATTGCTAGAATGTAAGTACAGGAGTTGCAGTTCGATTTCGTTGTTTTTAAAAGTTGCCCGAGACCCTCCTTTATATAGGGGTTCTAGAGCTTATCGGATGACCTGATCTTCGGGATCAGGTTTTGACTCGAGAGGGATCGGTCGACCGATCCCCAAGTTCGGTCGACCGAACCTGCTGTACCTGCCCAGTCTTCCGTCCAAGTGCAGTCTCTGTGGATCGAGCTTGGGTTCGGTCGACCGATCGGCCAACGATCTCCAGCTGAGTTGGCCCGATCAAATTGCTCGACTGAGTCTCTGGATAAACTTCGGTTCGGTCGACCGATCAGGAGGTTCGGTCGACCGATCACTTCACCGCTAGCTGATGTGATGTTGACGTGTCACCAACGGCTGTGCTCTGATGCAAAGGGGTTCGATCGACTGATCAGGGTGTTCGGTCGACCGAACCATTGACAAGTCAACTTCCAGTTGACTTGTTCTGGTTCGGCTTCCTTGGGTGATTTCGGCCATCCAGAATAGGGCTCACCCGAACCTAGTTCCCGGCCTTCTCCTCGAGCAGTCTTCCGTCTCGGCTTTACGTCCCTCGAACGCCGCGCACGTTCTTCACGCCCATCGGTGTACTCTTTCGCAGCTCTCTCGTCCTTCGGACGCACCGAGCCCGTCGGCTCCCTTCCCGTGCCGTCATTCTCGCTAGCTGCATCTTCCGCTCAACTTCCTGCGCTCCTAAGTTCCTGCACACTTAGACACAGGGATCAGACAAACAGGACCTAACCTAAACTTGGTTGATCATATCAAAACTACCACGGGGTCCAACAGATAAAGCAAAGGAAAAAAACATTGTCTATGTTGAATGGTATCATGTTTCGATAATTTACCGGAATAATATATTTTGACCGTTTCGCCCGATATGATATAATATTTAAAACCATGCTCGGCATGTCGGATCACATTAGGTCTATTGTAAGCAGCCTTCCATTGCATTTTCCAAGAGGTTATTCCCGCGACTAAAACTTGTAACCTCGAGGTCACATGACAACAATTTTACCGTTGTGCTAAGCCAAAGCTCTCCTACAAATTTGATTTTGTTAAAGACAAAATAAAAATAAATAAGCAGTGAGATAATAATTGTACCTAAAAGAATTCTCATCTCATAATGTCAACTTTAACCCAAGCCATGGATAGACTTAATTATCGAAGAAGAATCTTCTACTAATAAGAGTAAGAAGCCTATAATTTACATTGCCTATTCTCTTGATATATGGGTTTCCTATATTAAAATAAGTTAAAAACAGTCTATAAAAATAAATTTTACTATTTTATTAAAAATCTGGAAATTTAATAACTAATTTTGATGAAGCCTAAAATTAAATTATATTAATGTCCTTTTTTCTTTCCACACTAGAAATAATTTAAGACTTATTAATAATTTCTTTGGTTGTTTTACATAAAAAAATATGCATTGTCATGATTCTCTTTGGTCCCACATCTTAAGATTAGCAACACCACGAGCGGACAAACTTCTATAAATAACTTGGGTCAACGATATTAGAAAGCATACCTTTCTCTGCTTTTTGGCTAAGATTAAGTGTGATATTAAATTAATTTTTTATGTGGGAGAGTCTGTTACAGTAGCTTACTGCTAAGGTTCTCGAGCGTCGTCCTTGCGTTGCACTACTGCATGGGCCTAACGCACCCGACCAAGTCCAATTTATGGGTCTGGGTACTAATTTACGCGTATTCATGCATTATATTACACATACAACGCGTGTGCGCGATGGCTAGTAAATAACAAAATTTCATGTGCTTCCAATAGGTGTTACTTCTATGGTATAATCTACTTCAAAAGTTTTAAATACTAGCTGTTATGAATAGTGGAAAATACTGGTTAATACTCATCTTTATACTAATATATTGGCATATAGTAGAGTCAAACCAATACAGTTTGTTGCATAGTATTTTAGAATCCTTGAATCATGATCAACAAGAGAAAATTGCACGATATCATTACAAACATGAATAAGAATCCAAAGCTTACTTCAAGTTTACAAATAAACACAGGTAGCCCTTGTCTCTGTCCAGACAATGATCCCTAAACAAATAAGTTACAGCAGATTAGGATAAGCATTAATTCTGACAGTGAGATACTAATGAATAGGGAAAGTATATAAGATTGATATAGACTTTAAAAGGATGATATCTATATGGTAGCTTTACCTAGCAAAACGACAACAAAGTTGAGCGTTAATGAACATATGAGAAGCACTCTAATTTTTAGTACGAATATAAAACTTGCACAAAAGAAAAGGCATTTGTAAAAGGTAAATGGGGAATTTATTCCATTATTACATTTTATATACGATATTCAAAATTTAACTATGACACTTAAAAAACTTTACTCTTTCCAACATAAGTTTCTAGAATCATACGAGAACAAGATTCAAGGTATGCCATTTTACTCCTTAAAATGTAGCTAGCAATCAACTCATTACTTAAGATGTTCAACTTTTAAGCATATGATAATCTTGGGAAAACAGGAAAAGAACACCACCTCCCAAATTTTAACATATTTGGACTGGGACTGTTGAATATTTGGGGCTTGCTGCGCCAAAGGCATGTTGATTGCAATATTATTAGCTACCTCAAGTGAATGTGATCCAGATTGCTGAGACATTCCAGGTGTTGGGATCATGGTTCCAGGCCCAGAGGAGACAGAGCTGGATACAAGATTGTTTATCATGTTTTGGTTTATTGTTATTCCAACTTGGCTTATTTGTGCACCTGATGTTAATGTTCCTTGTCCAACATTTGATGCTGAAAGACCCATTAGTGTGGGTGGAATGCCAATACTTGAGTTTCCACCTAAATTAGAATTGACTGATGCAAGTGAACCAAGTGGTGAATTTTGAGCAACTTGTGACATAGCCATTGGTGGTCCTGACCCCGGGACTGAAGAAATGGTTGAATGAGCAGATGATGCCATACCGCTAGAGATCATATTCGACATGTGAACTGCAACAGGTGTTCGATGTTGGGAAATCGTATTAAGGATGTTGACATTAGCTGGAGCAGGAACTGCAGCACGTAATGGCTGTGAGAGAGGATTTAATAATGGTTTGATTTCCTGTGTGGTGTCAATATTTGCATTCATTTCCTGAGAGCTATGAGACGGAGAAGAATTCTGTAGGTTGGAAACTACTTGAGGAACATTAGTAATTGATGATACATGTGAAAAACCTGGACCAGACACCATAGAAGAGACAGTCATTGGCTCCTGAAATGAGAAAACACAAGTCATCTGATTACTTCTAGGAAAAAAAACATATTATTACAAAAAAAAAAGTTGTCAAAATATTAACTAGGCTAAAAATATGAAACTACTCAAAGTTCATACCACTTTTACAGTTGCAGTTGGGATGCTTCCAACAGTTATTGGTTGACGGGGCATCATAGTTCCATTAACTGGAAAAACAAAGAAACAAAAAAAAATTGTATCGATAAAAAGATTAACACAAAATCCAAAACAACCATAGTACAACGTAAACACAACAAACAAGATCAAATGCAACATACTTCACTGTATGCATTTGCTTGCTTTTTGCAACATAAAACTAACTCAACAGAAGTTCAATTGATATGACAAAGAAGAATGGTGAACAAAGAAAGTAAGTGAGAAGCATTTATTGTTGGATTGAGAGAGGCTAGAGGCGAGGCGAGGTAGAGGGGTGAATAGTCAACCACTTTCATTCTTGAAAATCTACAAAGAAGACTAGTGCAGTGGAAAAAACAAACAATAAAAGAAAGCAATTAAGATAAATCGAGACAAATTTTTAAACTAGTTTGGAACACTGGTTCCAACTCCATAGCCTATGATCCTTCAATGGATCACTCCTCGCAAAGTGAGTATCTTTTCCCCTTCTCGGTTAACTACAGGAGATAGAGAAATCTCTTGAATTCTTCTTACAATGTTTGGAATTTAAGTACAAGAAGAAGAGTAAGAAACATAAAGAATAAGAGCAAGGGAGGGAAACACAATAGACTGAAGATTGAAAATACATATACTTTCAATAGTCTTCCCATGCCTCCATAAACCTATATTAATAGCCACAAGATTTTGCTCTATTGTATCCTTCAATTTTCCTTTCTAGCTCATGATCAATCAACTAGATCATCCCCATTCTACTGCTGACTTGATTTTGTCATCTATTATGCCACAACGGCTACTTCAGTCAATTGGGTAGGGTCATCAATTGACAAACTGAACAGTAGCTCATAGGTATCTGGCCATTGCATGTCGTTGATGTCAAATCATTGACTCTCGTTTTTGTTGATCAGTTAGTTGACAAACTAGCTTACTGATCCCAAAGAGAAACATTCTATAAATTTTTTTTTAGCCCTGAACCAACTGACTAAGATTATCAATCGCTAACCAGTCAATTAACCATCCAACAAAAGCATTCTATAAGTTTTTGTTCAGCCCTAAGTCAACTACCTAGTCACCTCATGTACCAATTGATTAACATATAGTTTCAATCAAATGTACTCTTAACTCTCGCCACTTCTAAGAAAAGTCCCCTCCTAAGTCTATCCCACCCATACCTCATTGTACAAGTTTGCTCCACTCAGCCTCATATGAGTTTTCCTATATGTCAAGAGGCTCCACACCTCCGGGATTTCACCATGCCAAGAAGACTCACTTTTGAGTTTTTCATGCTTAATGACTCCTCACCTTTAGCACTTCATCGTCTTGCCTATATCCGGTCCTCCTTACCTATTAGGACTTCAATTATCCAAGTATTCGGTCCATAACCTATTTAGACTTCCACTTGCCATGTATTTTCCACTTGCCATGTATTTGGTCCTCAATCTACTTGATAATTATCTAATCCTCATTGACCTAAGTTAAACTTTCCTGCACCTTAACTTGACATATGTGAAATCACAATATAACTTACTCAAACAACAAAACTAGGAGAGACCAAAATTTCTGTTCAACCGAAATAACTGACTAGACCGATAGTTCAGAAATTCAATTTGGTTTATTTAGAAGTTCGATTTTTTTTTAAAAAAAAAATATTGATTATTTCAATTAAATTGACTTGATTTTGATTTTGAAAATTGATTAAATCGATTAGACTAATTTTTTTATTAAATAATTTAAAAATTTTATAAAAAATAATTTTTTATTAAATTAATTAAATTTTTATTAAAAGTTTTATTATTTTTTAACAATTAGTTAATTCCATTACTTTCGAATTAATCAATTTTTTATCAATTAGGTTGGTAAAAAAAATTCAGTTAATTCAATTTTAACAAAATTTGATTCGCTCAATTCAGTTTCAACCAATTGCTCACGCCTAGGCAAAATCTCAAGGGGATACTAATACCAACATTTATAATATATACAATGTTGTCAAAAGCATGAGGCGCAAAAAAGAGCTCAAAGGTCTTGTAGCTTAAAGCACAAAACGAAGCGCACGCTTTACGAAAAGAGTTTAATAAACAAAAGGACTAATATATCTATTAAAAGTCTTTGAAAATATCTTTGAAATCGAAATGACCATAAATAAAATATTCTTTATTAAGCTGTAAATTATTAAAAAAACTAAAACAAGTCAAAAGATCAAAATAATCATCTTCTTCATCTTCATTATCCAAATCCACATTATCAGCTCCATCGCTTGATTTGTATCCATTAGTATCTTCTTCTTCAATTTCGTCATTAAGGTTAATCTCTTCTTCATTTACAAGACTAGTTTGAGCTGAAGATTGCTTTCTTTTTACTGATACAGATGATGATACCCCTTTTGAAGAAGACACATTTCGAGATCGAAAGTCATACGCACTTTCACCAACCCCAGACGCTCGTGCTACATCACTCCAATGCAAATCTTCACCTTCATAGACAATCATTATCATTGTCTTTATTATTGTTATCCAATTTTCCGAACAATCATTAATTACTATCTATCGTTGACAAAGTAATAGGATCAATCTTATCTCACACGTAATATCTTCTCCTTAAAACTCTGTTGTACTTGATATATACCAAATCATTCAATCATTGTTGAGACAACCTATTTCTTTTCTTAAAATGTATCTACAAAAAAATTAAAAAGTCAAAAAGTTAAATCCATAATATAAATTTTAATATATATTCAAAAAATTCTAACTTATATGTTAAAAACACTCCAATTACGTTCACGACATGAAGAAAAGCATGTGAGGTTCAAAATCTTCATTGCAAATATTTTTAATTCAGGTGTTGGTGTACCATAAGAAGACCACCAATCAGCTTGAAACACAAAAACATATAAAATTAATTTTATTATTGGAATATTGATAATGCATAATATATTATTTATGAATTTACCTGGTGATTTTGAAGTTCTTTGCCTGATAGCCAACGACAAACCAAAAAGTCCTGCTTTCTTGTATTTTTCTAATTGATTTGTGATCTTATCTTATAAATCCTCACCTCTCACCAATCTAGATATGCACTTGTACTGTTGTACAACACCCCATCACTTCTATATCATTTTCTATTGGTTTGAGTAAAACACTCTAGATTCAAGAAATATCTGGATACGTGCAAAGGTGAGTTGAACATTCATCTTTTGTCAATGAATTCAAAAATGCTACGATATTTTTCTTCATTATTGTTAAATGACACAGCGATAGCTTCTTTGGCTCTGTCCATTGACTCATAAATATAACCAATAGAAGACATTTTTTCACTATCTACCAGTCGTAATACTTTCACCAATGGACCACCAACTTTTAATGCAAAAATCATAATTTTCCAAAAAGAATGCATCAATATCACTTCTGCTACACACTTTCCTACAAGGCTACAACCTCTTAAGAAAATTGACTATTTGCCCACTTTTCAGAGATAAACATCTTTCTCATATTTGCTTGATGTATGTGAAACCGCTTTAAAGTCAAAAAAGCAATTGAGAAACATGTCTTTGCAGTTCTTTCCATGTCTTTGTCTAGTAAACTGTGAAGACCGGTCAAATCCGAGAAGTTGTAACTCACAAATAAAATGAGTAATGGAGGCAATCATGGGGGCGTGGAGATAATGGGGTTAGTGGAATCATGGGGATATAGAGATAAGGGGGTTAGTGGGATCATAAGGATGTGGAGATAAGGGGGTTAGTGGGAGATCAAAACCTCACCCCTATAAATACCCACACTTATCAAAAGAAAATATTCATAGCAAGAGAAGACAGATTCCTGGAAGAATTATTTTAGCAAGAAGGAGAAGTCATCGCCGTATCAATCTCTAAGAGTGCGATAAATGGGCTTATTATGCAAATTATGAGTTCCGAAAGTGAGTTTTATTTTCTAAAAATTGTTTCACTACTGTTATTACCGATTGTTGGATTATTAGTGATTATTGTCATTACTAGATTTTAGGCATTAAATTGATCATGAACTAAATGATAGGGATATGTATTCTGAACACTATTGATTACTGAATTATTACTAATTACTGACCTCTCCTCTATGAGGGATAATTCTAGAAAGCTGATATCAGTTTAAGCAAAGAACATGATTTAATTTCAGTGCCTACGTTAATATCTGTGTTGAGATTATTCTTATTTTACTACTGAAAAACTATTGTTTTTCAAGAACTATAGTATTTATATTTTATCCTCCATTTGTTGAGTGACTTCCAAATCACTCACCCCTTACAATCCATTTTGGTTAGAGATGAAATTGGAACCAAGAATGAGATCAAGGATAGTCAGCAAGTCGAGTTCTGAGGATGGTGAATCCGCTCAAATTATTGACAAGAAGATTAGAATTCTACTACAATAATAAACTCTTAATTTAAGTGAATGTAATTTAATTCGTTCAAATGGTGAAAACAGTGTATTGTTTATTTTGGGAATGAAAAGAATAGTTTCCTTTGGTAATTACTATACAACTAAGGTTGGTTGTTTTCAAATTTTGGGTTTGAAAGCAACGTCGATGTCAGTCACCGATCGCAAGGCGTAACATTAAAGTGGGTATCAGAGCCCGGTTCCCCATAACCGGGCTAGGTAGAGTTTTGCTGAGAAGAAAATAGCTAGAAGGAAACCCCCGCTTAAAACGACTCAATCCGACCTCGTAATCCGATCGAGTTGGATAGGTCGACTGAAACACACACTATTTTCAAACTTCAACTTTTACAAAATTCCATCGTTTAAGGGTGATGTACCCATTTTTCTAAAATTCCTACTTTAACCTTATGAAAGCTTGACTTTCCACTAGTACCTATTTTCATATTTATACGATGACCTTATGAAAGTTTTGGTAAATTTTTAAGTTTATATATATATATATATATATATAACATTCATTTATATTAATTGAATGGAAGTTTGAATTTCAAAACCTTATCTATTTTGTTATCTAGTTGTATGTTAGCAAGTTTTGCATGGCAACCATTATCTCTTTTTTTTTTTTTTTTTTTTGTACCTTAACTAATTTGAATTCCAATCGTTATCCATCGTTCCTGTTGATATGTTGACATTATGAAATTTTTTATAATAATTCAAGTTTTATATATATACACACACGATACAATAAACATTCAAACCATTGCCCAACCTAGACGGAGGCATTACATTTGGAGGTGTGGGACAATGGTCAATGTAGCCAATGTAACCAGGTAGTTAGAGAGAGAGGTCGAGGAACTAAAAATTTCCTTAGAGTATGAACGACAGGAGATGCCGAATTCCTGGAATTAAGAGACCACCTCCGAGCGGATGTAACACAATTTGCCTTCTCTCACCGCGTTGTAGAGAAACAACTCAAAGACACACTAGAGGAGTTACGAGAGGCCCATGAAATAATTAGAGGACTTGCTGCTCTCAAAAGTTTGCTATTAGAGCAAAAACAAAACCTACAACAACAGATGGATCATATCCTGCAGGAGTATGATGGTTACTACAATCAAATGAAGAACCGGGTGTTAGAACTTCAAGGCGTTATTCAAGTCCTTAGTGATCAAAACGCGGACTTAATTGAAGTCATTGAGCAATAGCAAGGAGAAGGCGATAATAAGGAAGAGGAAGAGGATCCCGAAGAGGACCCTATGGAAGAAGAGAATTTGGGAGATGGAGAGCTAATAAACTAGGCAACAGACATTTGAGAGTTAGAGTAGATTACTTCAAATTCTAATATTATGTTATTTTATTTATCTATTTATGTATTAAAATCATTAAAATGATTTTTTCTACTTTGTCCTAGTATTACATTATGCGTCCCAACAGTTATTCTTAGAATATCATGTTCTTATAGGAAATGGCACCACGAGCTAACGTAACCCACACTACGCTTATGCAAGAGAAAATGACATCGAAGCAAGTGGTAGTAAACAACCACCACCAAGAGCACAAGGCCTAAGTCGCGAAGACCTAGTGGCTATAGCAATAATAGTGGCGACCACACTTCAAGGGTTTGTAAATCTGGCTACTAATCAACCACCACCCGTAGCCCCTCAGCCCAATGGGACTAAACACTATTATGAGTCCCTTCAGAGGACAAGAACTCCGAGCTTCGATGGGAACTCAGACCCGAAGGTTGGGAAAACTAGTTGAAGGAGATAGAGAATCATCTCTGATTGCTAAAAGTTCCCCAAGAAATTAAACTAGAGGTTATAACTCCATTCCTAGTAGACAAAGTTGCTAAGTGGTAGGAAAGCATTGCACCTTCCATGTCTTAAGAGGGACCAATCACATGGCAAAGATTTCGGGAAGCCTTTTTAAGGCAATATTTTTCAACTGTCATACGACTTCAGAAGCTGACTAAATTTGACAATCTCACTCAAACTCCGGATATGTCAGTAGTGGAATATTCGTCCAAGTTCCACGCACTAGGAACCTATTCTCCAACGATCATGATAGACGAGACATTAATGGGCTCGAACAATAGAATCCAATCGGCCCTTGCAGTCTTCGATCCAAGGGATTTTGAAGAGTTAATGGGGTAGCAATTCGAGCCGAGATCGATATCAAACAGCGAGGAGAGAATAGATTAAAAAGACCCCACACAAGTTAGGGCTCCTCTAGCAATGGACAAATGTTCAAAAGGCCAAAATTTTCAAACCACCAACCCAGAGGACCTGCACCTCCTCGAACCAACCAGGAGGGCCAAGGCATGCCCCACTTGCGGATTTGCACACTCTAGGGAGTGCCGCAAGAAGGCAGGAGCGTGCTTTGAATATGGACAAGTGGGGCATCATATCACTCAATGTCCTTATCCGGAGTGAAAGGATGGAGATTCAAGTAATGGTACAGGTACAAGGGCTCAAGGAGATAACACAATAGCCGCAAATACCTGTGTATATGCCATAACCTAGGAAGAAGTAGATGTAGCTAATGACGTAGTGGCAGGTACCATTCTAATCAACAATCTACCTGCTTATGCATTATTTGATTGTGGTGTCACGCACTCATTTATCTCTACAAGATTTGCGAAGTAGGGGCTAAAACAGAAAACCTAGAAGAACCTTATAAAGTAGCGACACTAGCAAATAAAACTTTAGAAGCACACTCTATATAGGAGTTGTAGCGCCCAAATAACAAATCAAGAGTTTATGGTTGATTTGATCCAACTCAATATGGTAGAATTTGATGTGATTTTTGGGGTGGATTGGCTAGCTAAAAACCACGCATTGGTGGACTGCCATGCGAAGACCGTTCGACTGCAAACCCCGGATCAAAAGGAGATTATTTTCCATGTTAAAGTTAAGGAGCAAAAATCTCTTTTATCCTCATCTCAACTTTGAAAACTATGAAATGTGGGGAAGAAGTATACCTTGCAATGATAAGCGAGGTCAAAGGAGACTCCGAGTTAAGAATAGAAGATATACCGATAGTAAGGGAATTCCTAGATATTTTACGTACAAACTACCAGGGTCACCTCTTGATCGAGAAATCGAATTCGAGGTTAATTTAATGCCGAATTATGCCACACCAATTTCAAAGGCTCCATACTGAATAGCTCCAGCGGAACTCAAGGAATAATTCCAAGAACTACTAGATGAGAAGCAAATAAGACCACCAAGTACATCACCATGGGGAGTACCAGCATTATTTGTAAAGAAAAAGGACAACGGCATGTGATTTTGCATCGATTACTGGGAATTAAATAAGATCACAATTAAGAACAAATATCCTATACCAAGAATTGATGACCTATTTAACAAACTCAAAGGAGCTAAAGTGTATTTAAAGCTCGATTTAAGGTCGGGAAACCATCGTTTAAAAATCAAAGGAGAGGATATCCCGAAAACTGTCTTTCGAACGAGATATGAGCATTACGAATTTATGATAATGTCATTCGGATTAACAAATGCTCCCGTAGCATTCATGGATCTTATGAATCACGTCTTCAAATCATTCCTAGATAAGTTTGTGGTAGTATTCAACAACGATATCCTTGTCTACTCATCAAGTGAAGAAGACCATATAGAACACCTCCAGCTTACACTCGAAACTCTTTGTGAGAAACAATTATATGCCAAGTTCAAGAAATGTGAATTATAGCTAAAGAGTGTAACTTTCCTGGATTATATCATATCGGTGAAGTATCAGTGCACCAAAAGAAGGTGGAGGCAATACTAGAATGGCCACAACCGACAACTATTATCAACGTTCGAAGCTTCTTAGGATTAGCCGACTACTCTAGGAAATTCGTCGAAGGATTTTCCTCAATAACCATACCTTTGGCCAAACTCAGACAAAAAAATTCCAAGTTTAATTCGGATGAGAAATGTGAGAGCTTTGAAACCTTAAAAAGAAAACAGGCGTCGACACCAATATTGGTTTTCCCTTTAGAAGGCAATGGTTTTACCATCTATAGCGATGCTTCGAAAGGAGCCCTAGGATGTGTGCTTATGCAAGAGGAGGTAGAAAATGGTATACATCGCAATAATACACAACAAAAAGGAATCCAAGAGCAGATATTTTCAAATTAGCAATATCTATTTAGACAACCAATTCCATTAAATGTTGGAACAAAAAAAATCTAACCTGATGGGTTAGCAGTTGCAGGCAGTCCTGAAATAGAACCAGCAGATGACCCATCTATCTTTCCAATTCCTTGATTTGAGATGCTCTGGTTTGGCAATAAAGAGCGGCTTAGAGCAGCACAAGCCTCCACAAAGGTCTCTGAGAGTAAAACTAGAAATTGAGGATTTCTAATGTGATCTACTGATGGATCTGCAGCCCGAGGATTTTTCTTTCCCTGTATAACAACAAATTTTTATCTAATTGACTAGCTTCAATAGACAATGAACTCGCAAAACAATAATAACACAAAATAGTATCTAATAGACCTAGTTGCTTTGCATGAACACAATGAAATGCTGACAAAAAACTGCAAGAAAAATATGAACGGTTGAGGAGACTAGAAAACAGAGATACATTGGATAATGAGGATTGTAATATAAATGCTCGTTTTAGATACACAAAAAAAAATAATAGTCATGGTATAAAATCTCAAGCCATGCCGACATTTCAGTCCCGGACTGGAATGATATAATTTCGGTACCGTATTGTGTCGTGCCAATATAGTTTCAATATTTTTTAAAATATAAAATATATTAACTAAAAATAAAAAAATAACAAATAAAATAAATTTTAAAAATATATATATTAAATTAATGGGATAATTTTATTAGATTTTAATTAAACCTATTTAAATTATTCCAATCAAAACTAGGAGTTGATTAAAATTATTAACCTAAATTATTTATTAAAAACCTTGCCCTTGTTCCACGCCGACACAATTATAGGCGACCCGGCGACACGTCCAAACTCATCACCGAGCCCAAGTGGCACATCCGGACTCATCTTCGTGCTCGGGTGACACCTCCGGACTAATCATTGACCCGGGCAACGCATCTGGATCGAAGATAGGTCGCATCGATCAGGCCAGGGTGACGAGGCATGCTTGTGTTGTTGCCGGTCCATGGGCGGAACAAGACACAAGCGAAACAGCTTGAAATTTTAATCCATGCTAATAGCACATTGAAAGAGAATTTATTAAATAATGAAGTTACAAGAATATGGAACTTAAGCGTTGTGATTTTCACAAAGAGCACATGATGTTGTCTTATTACAAAAAAACTATTCATAAATCTTAGTTATTGGTCGAGAAAGAAGAAATTATATAGTAAAAAGTAGTATATAAACAAATCGCAATTCTGGCTGCTTTGTGTTAAATATTAGAAGAATCACATTAACTTCAATATCATTTATATCTAGCACAAGTTTGGAATTTTGTGCCTTTTCCATCAGCTCAGATGAAACTTAGCATACTGGCCGCTGAATGAAACCAACAATCATAGAAACAAATATTAGACGGTACCTAGTATTGACCGATACCCTAGCCTTGTTTTGTCCAATACCACCCAAGATGGCTTTGACTCTAAAAGAGGGTGGAACAGAATTCAACCATGGAACAGGAAGGTTCCATTCAGAAGACTGAAGGTACAAATGGACTAGGCTTCATGTGAAAAAGGGAGCAAAGGAGAAAGCTTTAGTTACAAAATCTTCAATTCGACAGAGGGTTTTTCTATGACAATTGAAGCGAGACAAAAAAGTGAAAAGAAGAGGTACGTGATAAGAGGTGGTATACACTCAATCACACTAAATTAGTTAGCCAATATTATATTAATTAGATATAGTATATGATATATCATTAATGTAATATGTCATATTAATTAAATTCAGTAGATCATATATCAGTATATCATTATTTATTTGATTCATAATACATCTATTATTACAATCCAGATGATATAGCATCAAACTAAAAAAATTGTAAACGTAGAATCCATTTGCTCCTTGTTGGTTTCTTTAGCTTAGATTCTTTCTTCAATCGGATGTTTCTTCCTGCAGTCTAAAAATTTCTTCACCCCCGAGATTGCTCCCAACCTTTCTGATGCTGTTCTTCCACCAAATCTCCCCCTTGTATTGATGTTGCAGCAAAGGATGAACTTATGAGTTTTCTTCTTTCTTCTTCATCTTTGGTGCTATCCTCAGGATATTCTTCATCTATGAAGATTTTTATTTACCTTCTTCATATAGAATCTGCTCGTATCTCTGCATCGTTGAAGCAGATCTACTGTTTTCTTCCATGCATTTGCAGCCATCTGTTGGGAGCCTTTTCCTTTGCTAGATTTCCTCCCAAATGACAGCTGTTTTTAGTCCCTACATATAATCGCAGCAAATTTCCAATCTAAAGAATCCCCCCATTCGTGAAAGCAGGCCTTCTACAATCAATATATCAGCTGAGTATCTATGTCTCTTTGCTTAGCAGACTCTAAACTTCAGAATGTGCCACCGTCATACCCAGTTCATGAAGTTACTTTGTATGGCAAATGTATATGGTTAAAAATATGGATTCTAAATTTTAGAACTCTGAGAAAATGTTCTGTAATATGTTCCTTTTCTCTACCCTAAACTTACATCTCATCCTATTCTATGTCACTTTAGCAAATAGGCCCCTCTAATCTATTCAAAGTGTTGGTCAGGACTCTCCTCACTTTCTGTTGCCTATATACCCAAATTTTCTTTGAATCTCATAACAATTGACAAGCACATTAAGTTAGTCTGAGTTTCACTGAGGATATTGATTCAAGGACCGATAGAGTATTTAGCACAAGGCAAGAGTCTCAATGATTATATAATTTCAGTGGTTGCACATTCATTTGCCCGTGGCTGCTACCTGTTTACTTCAAATTCATAGCCATCTAGGGCATCCTAGTCTTCATATCCTACAAAAGATGGCTCCTAGTCTTTTCCAATCTCCTGCATCTCAAATGTGAATCCTAAAATATTTTCAATTCTCATTTCTTCTCAATATCCATTTTTCAATTCTCAATTCTCAATATCCATTTTTAATAGTCTTATTAAAGCTTTTAGAAGTGCAATGCCAAGGTATACTTTTCTCAACCCTAGCAATTCTTCCTCACTAATTTGGTCATCCTCCATCTTATATCTCAATATATGCCAGCAAAAATGTGTTGCTTAGAGGAAAAATAGGCATGTTGTTGAAACAGCTCATACACTATTACCTTATATGGGAGTTCCGCTTGAATTTTTGGATGATGTTATTTGAACTATATGCTACCTTATAAATTCATGTCTTCTTTAGTTCTTCATGGTCAAAATCTCTTCACAATTCTTTTTCCTTATGATGGCCTTCACTTATTTCACCTCAATCTAGGTGTTTTTATTCTGTTTATCTTTTATCAGTAGATAAACTACTCCTAAATTTGTCAAAGGTATATATATTGGCTATTCATGCATGAAGAAGGGGCATTGATGCTATTCTTCTACTTTGAAACCATAGATTAAAATTTCGAGATGTTTCACCCGATACGAGTGAAACTTCTCGTTCTGTCAAGGACACAACTCGACGGATGCATCGTGCAGGCACGACGATGCATTTGGATACATTGCACGAGCCCGGCGAGCATCCGAATGCATCGCATAGGCCACGCATGCCCGTGGTCATCACGGAACAAAGGAAGGAGGGGTGATAGGCTTTAATAAGTAACTTAGGTTAATAATTTAAACAACTCCTAGCTATGATTGTGATAACTTAAAATTGGCTTATATTTTTTAAAAATATATTTAGATTAAATTTTGTATTTTAGTTAAAATATTTTATATTTAAAAAATACCTAAATTATATTGGCACAACATGATACAGTAGCAAAACTACATCGTTTCGGTCCGGAACCGAAATCTTGGCTCGAGATTTTAAACCATATTTGAAACAAATCTTTATTTATGTAGATGATAACTTCTCTAAGTCTACTGTCTTCCCCACTACCACACCATCTACTCTCAAGTCTTTTATAAAGTTTCATCATGTTCCAACCCCAATTCTTCTACTCTCTTCTCCACTACCACACCTTATACTCTAGTTTTTTATAAAGGTTCTCCCTATTCGTACTCCAATTCTTTCTATTCCTATTCCGTTGTCTCTCCCTAATTCACTATACTCTCCTACAAATAAAACAAAACCAAAGCCTCATCCACAAAAACCCTACACAGAAGATCAAGAGTTAAGTTTGTCATACCCATTTGAGATTCTGTTGCTATTGTAGCACCATCTATTGTCCCAAAGTCTATCTCCGACCTTGATCTTCTTATTGCTCCAGGAAAAAGTATTCATATGTATAGCAACTCACATCCATTATCTCGATTCATTTTTTATGCCTCCTTGTTTCTGCAGAATTTTGCTTTTATCTCTGCTTTGGATTCTGTTAAGAACACCCAAACTATCTCAAGCTCTATCTAATCCAAGGTGAAGAGTAGATAAGATTAAATAAAATAGTATCATTGGATTCTAATCTTACATGGGACTTCATTACTGTCACTTATAGGAAATCTAATGTGGGTTACAAGTGGGTGGTTATGATTTAAACAACTGATATTTCCATTGCACGACTAGAAATTCGATTAGTAGAGAAAGAGATACTCAGAAATATAGTACTTTCGCAAAGGCATATTCAAATATAAAGTGATGACCATATATATGCACATCTTCTTTAGGTCAAGATTATCCCAGTTTGTATGTTTTGATTTAAAAGTGTCCACTCCAAGAAAGTGTTAAAGGAATAGACCCAAACATTAAGTGTGATGATGAACCAATACAACTAAATAGAATAAAAAAAAATGGCCCTTGTCATCAGGATCATATCAAGAGAACACAATCAAATAACCAAAAAAATTTATTGAACCATTTAGACAAGTTATAAACAAAGCAAACGCTGAGTGCCAAATGAGGTAAGGGGTTAGAAGATAATTGAATCGACGCAAAATTAATGAAGCATTCAATTTACTAAAGCCAATCAATATTTTAAAAAGCATAATAGGTGTTATGCAATTGGCCCACTCATGGATCTACTATCTCAACATCAACTAAGTTAAGGTTCATAGGAGTATCGACTATGTTAGTCAAAATTGCAATCAATGCCTAAGGATCTTAAAACCTTATGATCCAAATCCAAACTGACTTTAACAATTCAAGTTCTGAGTAATATCTAAATTGGGCTACAATTTTACGATTCTACAATCTGATCCTAAGTTGCTTATAGTTCCTACACAAAATCTTGGTTCCCACCTCCTTAATTGGAATATATTTTTATTCAATTAAACATTTTAACAATTGAGATTTAGTACAACAAATAATTTTTTTCATGTCATATCATTTGAGAATGCTTGATAACATAACTGTTGTTGACTTCAAGTAAGAAAACCTTTTAATTGTTGTAATTATTAGTCATTGAATATTTATGATTCATCTTTATTGAAGTTATTACTTGTTATATATACATGGAACACTAAAAATTATATTTTTTTTCATTTATTTACAATGAGTAATTTGATTTATTGATATTGGAATGATAAAGATTGAAATATTCATAGTAATATTGTATATTAAAGGTCAATAGGCATTTATTTGTAAACTATTCTTAGTAAACTTTATAAGCTTACGATCCTATGCCGATGGCTTAAAATCTCGAGTCGTGCCGAGATTTTGATATTTTTAATAAAATATATTAACTAAAAATTTAAAAATAAAATAATCTAAATATTTAAAAATAAAAGATATAAAAAATAAAATAAAATATTTTTTTAGATGGTCGTCGGGCTCGCGCGACGCATCCAGACACATCGCCAGGCTCGCGTGCTACGTCCGGACACATCGTCGAGCTCGCTCAATGAGTCTAGTAACGTCGTCAGGCTCGCTCGACTAGTCCAAAAGCGTCGTCGAGCTCACTCAACAAGTTCGGATGCGTTTCGAGCTCGCACGACGCGTCCGAACTCGTTATTGAACCCGCTTGACGCCTCCGAGTGCCGACATTGTGCCGGTCCATGGGCGGATCCAGATGTTCCGCTAGTATCAAGTGAAATGACTCGAAATTTTAATCTATGTCTATGCCTCAATCCTACGATTTGTTTTTATGGAGCTCTTCCTGTTCCTAGTTCTTCAAGCAAATTAAAAGCATATCAAGTTTGTAGTTTCTCTATGAAAGATAAATGTCTAATCATGGAGAGCAACCTATTTGCTAAGAAAATACTTAGATTTCTCAAAATCTTGGTTTCATAGTGTTAATAAAGTTATGGTTTCAACTTGTAATTCTTGTATCATCATCATTGTAGGAACTACTAATGTCATCAACATAAATAATGAGATGAATACATGCTCCAAACTGGAAAAAAAATTGATAAAACTCTGACTAATCTAGTGTGCACCTAATCATATGGAATTAGAGAAGTGCAAAGATGAATTTTACCAAACTTAGTAAATTGTTAGATCCTATACTAAAACACCTACAGCTTAAACACAAGCATTTTCTCATAGCAACAAATCCAAGAGATTATTCCATGTATACCTCTTCCTTAAGATTCTCATGAAGGCATTATTGATATCCAATGAGGGAAGTGACTAGAAGCCAAAGGAAGCCAGAATCACACAAAAATAATCCTAGTCATAAGAAAAAAGTATCAATGTAATCAACTTCATAAATTTCAGTGTACCCTTTTCCCACAAATTGGGTTTCAATCAATGCACAATACCTACAAATTTCTTCTTTGCAATGAGTACCTACTTAATACATATGTATACTTGGGAGAAAGAGGAACTAGCTCTCAAGTGTCATTAAAATGCAAGATATCATGTTGTCAATCATGTCTTGTCTCTATCTCAAATCAGAAAGAGCATCTAAAAATAGTTTATGAATGGAATGTGAAACCAAAGATGAAATAAAAAGGTAGAATAAATAGATGAAAAAAAGTATAAGAGATATTTTGAGAAAGATGTGAAGTAGTGCACTTGTTGGTGCCTTTGTAGAGAGTAATGAAGGTCCAAATCAAAGGTCAGATCCAGTATTAACAAGGATTTGAGTAGCAAGTTGGCATTTGTTGGTACCATACTTGAGTCTTCAAAGGTATGAAAGAGGTCAAGAAATACACCTTGGCAAGTTGGCATTGTTGGACCGCGTTGGCCGGCTAGAAGGGGGTTGAATAGTCTGCACAAATAAAAACAAACTACCTTTCACGAACTTTCAAAGTAACACTTGCATAAATTAAATAAACAGAAAATAACAAAAAGAAGAGGCACCGGATTTGACTTGGTTACAACCGGAGAGGTTGTTAATCCAAAAAAAATGATCGCACTAAATTCTCCTTCAAGCGGAGAAGCCTCGGTTACAACAGTGTAAGCACAGAAAGAAGGAAGTTAAACAAAATAATAGAAGCGCACAAGTATTGTTACAATTTCTTGAATCGAATTGAAAAGCTTCTGGACCAAGGCTGTATTTATAGTCTTAATCGTGGCGCCTGGAAGGGTTCAAGGCGCCTGCGAAGGGATAAAATTTTATCCCCTTCGCAACGGATCGTGTTTGACCGCGATCCGGTCAAGATTCAATTTCAAGCACCCGAAATGTCTCCGAGCGCCCGGACTGGTTCCGGGCGCCCGGATCACTAAAGTCAACAATGTTGACTTTTGGTCCGGGCCTTCTGTCCCGGTGCTGCTTGCCTCGGTCCGGGTCTTCCGCTCCAGCTCCGCTCGCTTGGGTGATTTCAACAAACCGAAATAAGGCTCACCCGAACCCAATTTCGAACTTCTCGAGCAACCTTCCGCTCCGGCTTCTCGTCCCTCGGAAACGCCGCGCGCCTCCTTCTCGTCCGCCCGCGTACTCTTCCGCAGCACCTCGTACCTCAGACGCACCGAGCTCGTCGGCTCTCTCCCGTGTCGTCCTTCTCGCTAGCTGTGTCTTTTGCTCGACTCTCTGTGCTCCTAAGCTCCTGCACACTTAGGCACAAGGTTAAAACACGACAGGACCTAACTTAACTTGTTGATAACATCAAAACAACCTTGGGGTTCCAACAATCTCCCCTTTTTTGATGTGAGCAACCTAAGTTAAGATAGGAAAAATAGGCATAAAAGTAAAACAAATAATATTACAATAAAGTGCAAAAAATAAAAAATTGTAAAGCAAAAAATAAAAAAATTGTAATGTACCTCCCCCTAGACTTAACATCTTTCTTCTCCCCCTTTTATCACATAAAAAATTAGGGTAACAAGAAAATTTCTAAGGGAAATAATTTAGAAAACTTTGGAATTTTTGAAAATTATCGATATCAAAAATTTGCAATAACTGATTTCAATACTTAGAAAAAATTTCTAAGTTTAGACAAATTTGTAAAAAAAATTTGCAAGCATAAATATTTTTGAGAACTTTTAAAAAAAAAAATTCTAAGTTAAAAATTCTACAGTTAAAAAAGAATTTTAAGTAATTTTTAGAAAAAAATGTTTTAAAATTTTTTTTTTAAAGCATTATCTAATTTTAATTTTAATGCTTTATCAGAAAGTTAATTAAACATTTATTTCAATATTTTGGCTTTCGGGAAGTGACAAGGCACTAGGCCTTCTTGGTTATTGGAACAACAACCACTTTCTTAGACAAAACCTCATAGAGAAATTAGTTGTTTAATCTTCTTACTGAAAGCGCTAAGTCTAATTAAAATTTAGATTAAACAAGACATTGGAACCCAATACAGGTTCCAGCCAACTGGATTAACTAAGAATTTCTTAAGGATATACTTCTTTAAAATATTCCTAATTTGTCCCTTGTGAAATCTATAATACCAATTTAGATTCTTGTATTTTCTAGAATTTGTATTTGATGAACAAGGATGATTTTTCAGGTTATTTACTTGTATTTTCAAATTTTCATTTTCTAATTTTACTTTGTCTAATTTTTCTAATGGGCATGATTTAGCTAGAATTACTTTTAAATTTTTAATCTCTTTTTCTAATTTACAGCAATCCTTAGTTAATAATTTAACAAACTTAAATAATTTATCGGGAGGAAGGGATTGTACCTGACTTACCTTGTCAATCTCGTTATCCGTGTCTCCTCCTGAACTGTTGTTTTCTTCCAACGTAGCTCCCCCTTCATCGATGCTCTCGATGCTCATTTCGGATGAGCTTGAATCGTAGTCCTCGTCTTGATGACTCGCCATTAATACAAGTCCGGAGAAAGCCTCGACTTTCGATTCGGACAACGTATCGTCCTACGTCGCTTTCAGAGTCTTGTGTTTTTGGATAGGCTTCTTTCCTTTGTCTCTACCCTTGTTCCTTAGCTTGGGGTAGTTGTCCTTGACGTTGTCTTCTTCATTGCAGTGGTAGCATCTGATAGTCCTTCTCTTTCTAACCTGCGGATAGTTAGTTTTTCTTGATTTACAAAGTTTCTTAAAATGTCTTACCATCATTATCATTTCTTCATCGTCGAGAAAGGATTCTGACTCCGGTTCGTCTCTCGATGCCTTTAGGGTGATGTTGTACTTTGTCTCCTTCGTACCTGCACATCTCGATTCATGCACTTCAAATGTGGAAAATAATTCTTCTAAGAAAATAGTTTCTAAGTCCTTAGATATATAAAAAACATCTACTAATGATGCCCATTTAGTATTTCTAGGAAAAGAATTCAGTGCGTACCTTAGCGAATCTCGATTACTTACCTTTTCTCCGAGATTCGGCAGTCCGGTGATAAGCTCCTTAATTCTCGAGTGCAGATGCGCAACTGTTTCGTCTTCATCAAGTCTCAGGCTGGTGAGCTGGTTGCGAAGCAAATCCCATCTTGCGAGCTTGGCTTCAGACGTTCCTTTGTGCAACCACAGGAACTTTTCCCACAGTTCCTTTGCTGAGTCGTAGTTGCCGATCCAGTTGACTTCTTGTGGCGGAAGGACGCTCAGCAGATGGAATTCTGCTTTGTCGTTTGCTACGTAGTCAGCCTGCTCCTTTTTCGTCCACTGGTATTTTTCTTTGCCCTCCGGTACTACAAAACCAAATTCCATAATTAAGAGCAACTCAAAATCCGTTTTGAAAAATACCTGCATTCGCTTTTTCACGAACTCCCCCTCGAACTTCGGTGGATATATGCTCGGTTCAGCCATTTGTTAGGTGCTTCAATCGACGGTTAGTCCTACTGAAGCGTCCTGGCTCTGATACCACTTGTTAGACCGCGTTGCTGGGCTAGAAGGGGGTTAAATAGCCTGCACAAATAAAAACAAACTACCCTTCACGGACTTTCAAAGTAACACTTGCATAAATTAAATAAACAGAAAATAACAAAAAAAAAGAGGCACCGGATTTGACTTGGTTACAACCGGGGAGGTTATTAATCCAAGGAAGATGATCGCACTAAATTCTCCTTCAGGCGGGGAAGCCTCGTTTATAGCAGTGTAAGCACAGAAAGAAAGAAGGAAACTAAACAAAATAATAGAAGCGCACAAGTGTTGTTACAATTTCTTGAATCGAATTGAAAAGCTTCTGGACCAAGGTTGTATTTATAGCCTTGGTTGGGCACCTGCGAGGGGATAAAATTTTATCCTCTTCGCAACGGATCGCGTTTGACCGCGATCCGGTCAAGATTCAATTTCGAGTGCCCGGAATGGCTCCGAGCGCCCGGACTGGTCCGGGCGCCCGGATCACTAAAGTCAACAATGTTGACTTTTGGTCCGAGTCTTCTGCTCCGGTGCTGCTCGCCTCGGTCCGGATCTTCCGCTCTAGTTCCGCTCGCTTGGGTGATTTCAACCAACCGAAATAAGGCTCACCCGAACCCAATTTCGGCCTTCTCGAGCAACCTTCCGCTCCGGCTTCTCGTCCCTCGGAAACGCCGCGCGCCTCCTTCTCGTCCGCCCGCGTACTCTTCCACAGCACCTCGTACTCAGACGCACCGAGCCCGTCGGCACTCTCCCGTGCTGTCCTTCTCGCTAGCTGCGTCTTTTGCTCGACTCCCTGTGCTCCTAAGCTCCTGCACACTTAGACACAAGGTTAAAACACGACAGAACCTAACTTAAGTTGTTGATCACGTCAAAACAACCTTGAGGTTCCAACAGGCATAGCCACTTCTTGAGACTTTAATGGATACACTAAACTGAGTTTTATCTCAGCATAAAAAAGAACAAAAGAAGGAAAAGACTCGTAACACTCTTTCAATAAGATGAGACATCATTTCTAGAAAAATTAGTAAATATAAAAAAGTATTTGAAAACAAATTTTCCAAGAAACTCGACTACCAATCCAGATATCAAAGTGTACCAAGGAAAAAAGTGCAAAAAAGCACATTATGAACACAATTCAGAAATGACGATAGGACATGGTTTAATTGGCAAGGCACGCATTCTAGACTTTGAAGATTAGACTAACTAGAAATTTTCTGCATTTAGTAGGCTAGGATGTTTATGATGACTATGAATTTTGATTGCACAAGAATTAACTATAAGAAGAGTTGAGCATGTAGTCACTACCAACTGATACAATCCTTAACACGCATGTCCTATACAAAATTTGAATCAGAAATGAAGATTATCGAACAATTAAGTGACTTAGTGTGTTTGCTCAGAGATAATAAATAGAAAGAAAAAATAGGCATGCAAAGGATTGAATAAAGTTGCAAAGATAGTGTATAGGTAGCCTACCAACACATTTCCCAGAGGAGAGTGACTCATCTGCTACGAAGTGGCATGAATAAGGTTAGATGGTGGTGTAAAATAAAGAAGAAATTAATTTTATCAGACATACTCGCAAAGGCTCTTAAAGATAGAATTTAGATGTTTGATCCATAATCTAAGTCATATAAGCAGTAGAATTATCTTCTTAAACCACCAATAAGACTGACATAATGCACCTGAGAGGTTAGACACTTAAGACATCTTAAAGATACTCTTCAACTAATATATCAATGGTAGGTCTGTTTACGAGGATACCATTCTGGAATGCTTCCTTATATGGAACCATATTTAGAGGAAGAGCACCGGTCTCGTAAAAGTTTGCACAAGATACACAAGATGGAGTTGGCTGCTAGCTTCACAGCACCAAGAATAAATCTGAACACAGACTCTGTTTAGAACCACCAAATCTAACAGAGGACCAATTAATAAATATCAATTGAAACCAGATATATTCTGAAGGAAGCACAGCATAGGTCTCCACCAAACTTGAAGGTCGCATCTGTTTTGAATTATTAAAAAAGAAAATGAAAATGAAATGGTAGAGAAAGTGATGTGATGCTGGATTTATGGAAATAACAACGAAGATCCAGAAACATTCTTGGATACAGCCAAGCAAATAAATTTGTTGCTGAACAGAGTCTTTGTTAAAGTGAAGTTGTGAAGAAGAAATCCTATGACAAATCTATTTCTGGGAAGATCTTGCAAGAACAGAAGGCAGAAGCAGGAAGCAAAAGGCAGAAAAAGCAATGCAGTTTCCTGGCAAAGAGTGTCACTATTCAAAATATGATGCAAGAAATAATGTACAAGATCTCCGATAATGTTGATCTCATGATTTCTGCAAGTAGGAGTTGGTCTGACATCAGGAAATGGGAACAACGATGGGAAAAAAATCCAAAGGGCACCACTTATTATGCTTTTCGACTTTCAAAAAGAGTCAAAACAGCGCCCTAATACACTTATATAGGAGTTGTTCAGCTATAGTCGTAGTTGCTACAATGTGTAGCAACTATGGTCATAGCTATTATAATGTGTTAAAGTAAGCCGGTTCAACTTCTACTTTTCGGTCCAATTTAATCAAAATTACTACACATAAAACCCTCATGTATAAAAATACATTTTGCCAACTTGGTCAAAATTACTCGAACTTGAACAAAAACGCTCAAATTTGGTCACAATCGCTTTAACAATGTCGTAGTAGCTATGTCTATAGCTACTACAACTAGTAGTAGCCATGGACATAGCTACTATAACGTGGATCAAGTTGTAGCAATTATCATCACAATAAAATTGCTCCAGATTGATCAAAATTACATCAACATTGTTGTAACAGTTATAGCCGTAGATGCTACAACTTGTAGCAACTTCAACCATAGCTACCACAATAATGTTAAAACGATTTTAATCAAGTTAGAGTGATTTTGATCAAATTTAAGCAATTTTGACCTAGTTGGTAAAATATATTTTAATATAAAAGTATTCTGTGTTGTAATTTCGAGCAAGTTAGAGCAATTTTGTTCTATGTTGTATCAGCTATGATTGTAGTTGGTACAACAACACTAAAATAAAGGTATTTTCAAAATGAAAAAAGAAAAAGTCATACAATGTTGTTTTGATTTTTTTTTTTTTTAAAAAAAAGGCACCCTTCTAATGAAAAATGATAATAAGAGGCGCCTTTTAATTTTTGCCCAAGAAAGAAACCCAATGATGTATGGAATTAGAAAAAATCACAAACTAAATTGAATCACAATGCAATGATGAAAAAGAAAATTTGCAATAGGAATAGCCTTGGCGAGAAATCATTAAAGGCTCTAATACCATGTCAGAGATAAAAAAAAATATTAGTTTTTTATAGGTAGTCCACTCTACATTAATATAGATTATCACCATGAAGTCTATATGATATCAATTAAGCATTATTCTATTTATAATTAGATCCCAACACCTTTAAAGTATTGCACAATTATAATAATTAATCCTCTCAAGGGAACAAAAAAACAAAATCCATTTATTTGTGAAGGGAGCTAGACAAGTGATAATTAGGATTTTTATTTTATTTGGTTCAACCTAAACTAGTTCAAGTGAAACACATGTTCAGATAGTTGGATATTCGCAATTGCAGCTGCATATATAATCACATAGATTGTATATCAATGCTAATCAGACTATTGGCACCAACCACATATACTATACGGCCCCTGCTGCAAACACCAAAGTAGCCACTTTTTAATCCATAAAGTCAGCATCACCAAGTGATCCAACACAGACATAAAATTGTTTGACAACTTCACAAGATTGTGAATGAGAGGAAACCATAGTGTCAACAAATACAGAACCCAACAATGAATATTATTGTAACAATTAACCCTAGAATTTTTATACAGACTCAACATTACTGCTAAAGTCCTAGTGGTGCTGCTACATTGTGCAACTAAAGACAAATAATTAGAATGGGTAGGGATAATAAGAACATGAACGAAGAAAAAGGATGATTGTTTCTCTCTCCTGGCTCTTCTGATGCCTTGTTGAATGGAATAAATGGGAGAGAATAAACTTGAGAAGCAATGTCCTAGTCCATCTTATTATATATATACACAAAAAAGTACATATATGGATATAAAATTAGTGATTACTTCCACAATATTCACAATATCTACAGTACAACCCTTACAAGGTCAATTGGCCATAACAACTAAGGGATTTAATGTTGAGCTGATCCAATTAAACTAAAGGGATAGGCGTAAACCAGGTTAAACAATGAGGCAACTGAACTAATCTATCACAACCTAGAGGCTGAAACATATTGGTCACCTGAGATGTGTCACTCTGTTGCTTTTCAGTCACCCTTGTAGATGCAACTGCAACTTTTTGTTTGTTCAACATGAGCGGATACATAAAATACAAACGGGTAGGAAACACATTCATCAAATGCTCTATTCAAGGACTGAAGTGTTGTTCCATGACAACAAGAGCAAAGCATATCGTTCCACCTGGGGGCCAAAATCATAGGATTGGATGCTCACCACCTGCCATCGCTCACCGCCCACTAGCACTTACCATTGATATCCAGATTAAATGTCATTGTCGAACCATAGATCAAAAACAGCAAATAATTACTGAGGACAAAGCCCAACAAAAAGTTAATAACCTAAACCATTAATTTTCAAACTGTAAACCAGTTAATCCCACAGGCACCCTCTTGATCCTGCCTTCTGAGAACAAATCCCACAGGCATCAACAAGGGTTTCTCCTCCTCTAAGTGAGCGTTTTTGTCTTCCTCCCTCCTACTTCATAATTGGTGCCACCAGGACACAGTATATGCATACTTGCATAGCATAGGCATGGTATCATTCTAGATGGGGGTACCCAAGTCAAAAATGATATACTTCAAACTTTGGTTCAAGCAACAGAAGTAAGAAAGTAGCCATGTAAATCCAATCATTATCAACTGGTGTAGTATGCAAGGAGCAACATAGAATCATAGAAGTTCATAAGAAGAGAGGAATAGGAATCTTACGTAGTATAAGCTTCATTCAAGAAAAGTAAAGACTGTACTTAGTAGCAGTCACTGTATAGTAAGGTATATAAATAAATAGTCCATGCTTTACATGAATATTGACCGAGCCAACAATTTTCAGGCAAAGTATCAAGTGATTTCACATTAAAGAACTTAAAATTATTAACAAAAAATATATGTATGACATAATTAAATGACTTGTGATGGAGACATGAATACCCAATTATATATTGATCTCAATTTAGGTAGTTGTTTAGGTGAAATCACGGACAATGAGACAAAGCACTGCAAAAGAGTAATCAAGCATATCAGTAAAACAGGAAACAGAACTTCCTACTAGTTCACTACCACACATATGGAACAAAAAATTATGTTGTATAATGCCTTTATTACCTGGCTAAATGATTTTGCAACAGTCTCAGCATCAGCAAGGAAACTCTCTGTTTGTACTTCAGTATTCTCCTTGTGTTCTAAACTTGAGACAGGAGGTCGATAGACAGGAGTAGGGAGAGGGTAGGGATTGCTAGCAGCAACAAGGATACAATGTTTTTGTACTTCAGGGATTTGATGATTGTCTGAGGCATTTATAGAGACTGGAAACATCTAATATTTCAAATGATGTATATGTATTAGAAGAAAAAAAAAGACAACCATTCACTATGAAGAAAAAATATTCACATAAAGAAATCAGTATTTGACACGCACAACAAACGAATTCCATGATAACATATGGGACAAGGATTGCATATAAAAAGGCAATAACAAGGTTTTTTGAGTGTCAATATGACACAATACTTACCAACATGAGATCTGTATTAGTGGCAGAAGTAGGAGTAGCCATGTTGGTCAGTATTGGGTTTCAGTTTTTTTACTAATTTACTTGAACATTGTGTTTCGACTATGTCGCTAGATTTTAAACTATCAAAACAAAAATTCAAGAGGGTGATTTGGATGACAATTTTAGCAAACTCTTATAAGACAATTATTTTTCGGACTTGCAACTTCATGTTGTTAAAGCTTAGACTAATTTTTCATATAAGTACAACAACAACCAAGGTTTATCTCACTAGGTGAGGCCGGCTATATGGATCCTTTTATGTAATTGAGCTCTATCTCCTACTATATCATCATCTATATTTAAATAAATTTTATTTTATTTTATTGTTGCTAACCAAATCTATTTTTATCTTCCTCGTTTGATATACATGTTTGTCATAGTTTCACATCGCCTAACTGGAACATTTATTGGTTGACTAAGTACATACTCATACCATCTTAAATGTGTCTCTTGGAATTTTCCTTCAATAGATACAACTCCGACTTTCTCTCAAATGCTCTCATTTCTTATTCTATCTATCCTCGTATGTCCACACATCCACCTTAGCATCCTCATCTTTGCAACTCGTATCTTCTGCTCATGTGCTCGAGTCATACCCTAACATTCAGCTTCATATAACATAGTAGATCTAACTGCAGTTTTGTAGAACTTTCCTTTAAATTTTAGAAGTAATTTACGGTCACATAAAACACACGGCGCTCTCCTCCATTTCAACCATCCTGCTTGTATACTATATAGGACATCTCTCTCAATCTCTTCATCATTTTATAAAAATAATCCTAAATATTTAAAACTCTCGGTTCCGGGCAACTCATCATCTCCCATCTTAACAAATGTCTCATTAAGTCTAATATTACTAAATATAAATTTCATATATTATGTCTTTAAACCTCGCCCATGATGACCGGTCATGGCCGGTCCCAAGCCCGGATAAAGGAGGAGGGTTGCGTTAGGTTGCCAGCCAGCGTCAAACTATGGCAAATATTTCATGAATGAATCCATCAAACTATTATGCTAATGCTAGGTTGTTCCCCGGAAGGAACGCGTTGCAGGGTCCGACTATAACGTCTCGGCAAGGACCGCTACATCTCCAGAACTCGGGTGTAGTGATAAATATGCAAGAGTTCGCGTTACAGGGTCCGACTGTAACGTCTCAGCAAGGACCGCTACATCTCCATGAGAACTTGGGTGTAGTGTTAAATAGGCAAGAGTTCTCACACCATAGGTTAGATCAAAACAAATATGATAGGAAAACTAATAATCTAAGATTTGGAACTTGGAACATAGGAACTCTCACTGGTAAATCAATGGAGGTAGTAGATATGATGATTAGGAGAAAAATTAATATTTTGTGCGTACAAGAGACAAAATGGACAGGTGAGAAGGCAAAGATGATAGAGAACACGGGTTTTAAGTTATAGTACACTAGAAAGAGTAAAACAAGAAATGGAGTGGGTATTATTGTAGATAGTTTGTTAAAGGATGAAGTTGTAGGAGTAGTTAGAAAAGGGGATAGAATTATAGCCCTTAAGATAATAGTGGTGAAAGAAACTATGAACATAATTAGCATATATGCACCACAAGTAGGATTAGATAAAGCTACCAAATCAAGGTTTTGGGAGGACTTAGATGAAATATTACAAAATATTTCACCAAATGAAAGGATTTTAATAGGAGGTGATCTAAATGGACATGTCGGAGTGAAAAATGAGAAATATGAGGGGGTATATGGGGGTTATAGGTTTGGAACGAGAAATGAGGAAGGAAAACTATATTAAATTTTGCGATAGCATATGACCTTATATTAACTAATACGTTTTTTTAAAAAATAGAAGAACACTTAGTCACGTTCAAAAGTGGGAATAATAAAATCACAAATTGACTTCCTTATAGTTAGAAAAAAAGATAGAAAGATTTGCAAAGATTACAAGGTCATCCTTGGATAAAGCTTAACTACCAACGTAGTGTTGGATATACGCCTTAAACATAATATTAATAGAAAGAAGATATATACGACTGCTAAAATTAAGCGGTGAAAGTTAAAAAATAGAAAGCAAAATATATTTAAAGAGACGGTAGAAGTACAAATATTTCGTGAAATATACACTCTAATACGACATAAGTTAAGATGGTATCAAAATTGAAAATAATAGCTAAGAGTACTCAGTGAGTCAAAAGGACATGCACCATAAGGAATCTTGGTGGTGGAATGAAAAAGTACAAGAGAAAGTGAAGGAAAAACGAATAGCTTATAAGGAATTATATATATGTAAGAATGAGGAAAACTTAAAAAAAATATACAATAACCCAGAAAGAAGCTAAGAAAGTAGTGAGTGAAGCAAAAATAAAACTTTTGAACGGTTATATCAAAAATTGGATCTAAAAGAAGGGGAAAGAGACATTTATAGAATAGCTAAAGTGAGAGAAAGGAAAACAAAAGATCTTAACCAAATAAAATGTATTAAAGATGAATGTAATAGGGTATTAGTAGCGATGGAGAAATAAAAGAGCGGTGGAAGAGGTATTTTCATCAACTTTTTAATGAAGGTTTAGGAGACCAACTTAATTTGGGTAATTTAATTAGGTCGAATGAGCATGAAATTTTAATTTTTATCGTAGAATTCAAACTTGAGTAAAACAAACTTTAAATGAGATGCACAATGGAAAAGCCGTTGGACCGGATGATATTCAATAGAGGTATGGAAGTGCTTAGGAAACAAGGTATTGAATGGCTTACAAAATTATTTAGCATTATATTGAAAACAAAAAAATGTCGATCAATGGAGGATAAGTACTCTAGCTCCCTTATATAAGAATAAGGGAGACGTACAAAATTATGCAAACTATAGGGTATTAAACTAATGAGTCATACCATGAAACTTTGGAAAAAGTAATAAAAAAGATTAAGGAAGGAGACAACGGTGAGAAAATCAATTTGGGTTCATGCTTGGAAGGTCGATAATAGAAGCTATACATCTTCTTAGACAATTAATTGAAAAATATCGGAGCAAAACAAGATCTACATATGGTATTCATTGACTTAGAAAAAGCGTATGATAGAGTCCCAAGAGAAATTATATAGTTAATTTTAGAAAAGAGGTGTTAGCGTAACATATATTGAACTAATTAAGGATATGTATGAGGATGTAACGACCAGAGTAAAGACTTCAGGTGAAGAATGAAGCATTTTCAATAAAGATAGGGTTACATCAGATCTCTAAGTCCCTATCTTTTTACACTAATTATGGACGAACTCACTACGCACATTCAAGACACAGTACCGTGGTGCATGTTGTTTGAGATGATATTATTTTGGTAGATGAGACACGTGAAGGAGTAAATGCTAAGCTAGAATCTTGGAGGGAAACACTAGAAGGGAAAGGTTTTAAGGTTAGTAGATTAAAGATAGAATATATGGAATTTAAGTTTAGCAATATTAGAAGTAATGAAACAATTGTTAAGATAGGAGAGGTCGAGTTGCACGAACCAAGCGATTTAAATATTTAGGATCATTTTACAAATGATGGAGGATTGAGAGATGTCTTACATGGAATCAAGCGGGATGGGTGAAATGGAGGGCGTCGAGTGTTTTATGTTGTTCAAATACCTCTTAAACTTAAGTCAATTCACTTCTATTTTTGGATTTAAATACTATTGGGTTATGAAGTGAGCACACAAGCAGAAGATGAGAGTCGTAGAGATGAGGATGTTAAGGTGGATGTGTGGGCGTACAAGGATGGGCAAGCGAGAATATTAGAGAGAAAGTCAAGGTTGCATCTACTAAAGGAAAACTCTGAGAGACGCATTAAGATGGTATGGATACATACTTGACGACCAATAAATGCTCCAGTTAGGCGATGTGAAACCATGACAAATTAATCGAGGAAGAGGAAGACCAAAAAAGACTTGGTTAGCAACAATAAAACAAGATAAAAGTTATTTAAATATAGATGATGATATAATAGGAGATAGAGCTCAATGGCGTAAAAGGACTCATACAGCCGACCCCACCTAGTGGGAAAAGGCTTGGTTGTTGTTGTTGTTGTATATTATGTCTTTATTCTACTAAGCATAAATTTTTTCCCTTCTAGTATTTTCCGTCAAAATTCTAGTTTAGCGTTTACTCCTTCACGTATTTCATCTACCAAGCCAATATCATCTGCATATGCACCATGATACTGTGTGTTAAATGTGTGTAGTGAGTTCGTCCATAATTAGTGTAAAAAGATAGGGATTTAGAATTGATCCTTGATATAACCCTATCTTTATTGGAAATGTTTCAGCTACTCCGCCTGAAGTCTTTACTCTAGTCGTTACATCCTCGTACATATCCTTAATTAGCTTAATATATGTTACATTAACACCTCTCTTTTCTAGAATTCTCCGTATAATTTCTCTTAGGACTCTATCATAAGTTTTTTCTAAGTCAATGAATATCATGTGTAGATCTTGTTTTTGCTCCCAATATTTTTCAATTAGTTGTCTAAAAAGATAGCTTCTATTGTCGACCTTCCAAGCATCAACCCAAATTGATTTTTGGTCAATCCCCTTAATCTTTTTTCTATTACTTTTCCATAATATTTGATGGTATGACTCATTAGTTTAATACCACTATAGTTTACATAATTTTGTATGTCTCCCTTATTCTTATATAAAGGAACTAGAGCACTTACTCTCCATTGATTAGTAATTTTTTTCGTTTTCAATATCATGTTAAATAAATTTGTAAGTTATTTAATACCTTGTTTCCCTAAGCACTTCCATACATCTATTGGAATATCATCTGGTCTAATGGCTTTTCTATTGTACATAATATTTAAAGCTTGTTCTACTTCTAAAGTTTGAATTCTACATAAAAATTTAAATTTCTATACTCATCTGACCAACCTAAAATTGGTCACTTAAACCTTCATTAAAAAATTGATGAAAATACCTCTTCCACCGCTCTTTTATTTCTTCATTGTTTAGTAGTACCTTATTACATTCATCTTTAATATATTTTATTTGGATAAAATCTCTTGTCTTCCTTTCTCTCACTTAAGTTATAATGAAAAAAAAAACAAGGATTAAAGTATCATCTCTTTTCAAAGTTTCATTGGATAGTCCAAACTAAGATTCAAAATTTTGAACCATATTAGTGTTTTACTCTTTGACCAAACGAAACTATTTTGATATCATGCCGACGTTCCAATATATTGTTGGATAAGGCTGTCAATGTGATAGAGGGGTATGAAAACCACAACTCACCAATAGTATTGATTACTCTAAAAAAAATAATGCGCATGAAAATAAGAAAACAACAAACAATCAAATGAGTGGAATGCCTATGATTTACTTAGTTCACAACCCTTAGATTGCTCTATTCAAGACCGATGCACACGAAATCCACTACTTTTTTTCTTATTCAATAAGAAGAAACCTCTTGCAACAGCAACAGCCAACAAGAAAAAGAAAATATAAGTAAATTGGTGAACAATGAAGGTTTTAAGGAATCAAAGTGCTGGCACGTATTTCAAAGCAAATCTGAATCTTTTCACAGGCCTTGAGTCCTATTTCTAGCCTTTAGCTCGAATTTGTTGGTTAGGCAACCATCAATTGACTATTGTCACACATCAATCTACTCGACTGGTCTGAATCATGCTCGATTGTTGTAGTCAATCCCAATCAATTCTTGAACTTCCAGTGCTCCTCTAGTAAGCTCTAGTCGATTTTGCCAATCGACTCAAAAAAAAAATTATTCGGTTGTTACAAAGCGATCATCGACAGTCGACTCAACTCCTTACTCATAAGTGATACAAACTTAATACCCAAACAGTCTAAATCTGAGGTCTTCGGATTACCAGTCGACTGCATCTTACCCATCAATCGACTAATACTATCCTACTACCCGAAATAGACCAAACTCAAGATATGAGACACCAATCAACTGAATATTATCTATTAGTCGATTGTTGTTAGGCTTCGATTAGTTCTAAGGTAGAGTCCTCCTAAGTTGTTTGTCTAACCTCCGACCCATGCATATAGATCACTCCACTCATTTTACTTAAAGTACCTTCACGTCTTGAGGTCTTCCATCATGAAGTTGCATCCCTCGAATACTTTGTGCTCATGGCTCCTCTTTAGCCATTCTTCTCACCTTTGCTTATGCAGATCTCCTCCTCGACTTCCCATGCTCAAATGCTCCTCGTCATACGGTGCCTTGGACGTGTCATCCTATGATCTTACGGACCTTGAGTCATCGAAGCCTCGTACACTTGTATATTTGGTAGACCAACTTAGCACATACATCAAATAATCACAAAGCTAACTTAAACCCTTTGTCAATATCATCAAAACCATCACAACCGGAGATGAAAATTCTAACATATATGGTGTTGATAGCATATTGGAGGTGGAAGATGTAGAAAAAGAAAATTATGACTATATAATTAGCTCAATGTTTGCTTTTCATCTGGAATCCTACGATTTTAGCATTATCTTTATACTGAGACAACAACAAAATGTTTATCTTAATTTTAACATGCCAAGCACATGATTGACACCAAGGAGGCATATTTATTTTAAATCATGTCCTAAACAATTCCATTTTAAGAAAATGTGATACCAAGTTATGTTAGTCGACATGAAATAAAATTTATCATTCTGTCCATCAACTGGCACTAGACTCTTTTGTAAGTGCACCTGGCCACTAGGTGAGACTATTAGGAGAGGTCACGCAGCTAGGCAAAGATATCATGAGGTCGTCATGACTGCACAAAGGCCTCACGACTAGGTGTGGCAACTGTGACACTACTGCGACCTCGCAGAGTCCTTGCGACAAAGCGAAGGTCCCGCGAGGCTGTCATGAGGTTGCGGCAATATCGCGAAGACGAGGCCTAACCGTGACCTCATAGCAGCCACGACATGATGACAGGCTACTACCACTAACAACGCCTTAAACTTTTTTTCCCATTTTTTCTCCCTTTTTCCATCATTGATAATTTTTTGAACTCCCTTGTTTTTTCTAAATAATCCTAGATGACCATTTTGGGTCCTATGCCAAGATGTCAAATTTTTTCCTTTGCCTTTTAGGTAGGGACGGAGTGGTGGGTATTCTAAAATTCACTAGCAAGAAGATAGGTTATTGTCACTCATTCATCAAATTGAGGACTATTAGTTTCTGCAATCTTAGACATCACATACTATGGAAAAAATACTCGCTCTAGAAGTTTACAGAACAGAAAGAAGAAAAAAAGATGTTCGCAATGAAGGCCAACAATAAATCGGTACAGAATAGAAACTTGACAATGAAGGCCAAAAAAAACCAGAGATATCTCAAAGGCATAAAACCCTATAGCTCTAATACCATGACAAGAAATGTAAAGTGAAATTCTCGTACTTTTTTATTACACACAGAGTATATATACATTGTGCATTAATTATTATATATAAAAATTAAAAAATAGAAAAGAATAAAATATTTTATTCCTAAATTGGATCTCAATATAAAGGGATTTTCATGACTAATTTTAGTTTTCCTACAAAAATTAGAAACTATCCTAAAATAGTTGTATACTTTTCAACAGTTCTATCCTTGGGGCTTTGAATGTAAGACATTTCTACCCATAGGTAGAGAGACCAAGAGACGAAGTGATAGGTAAAAGAGAGAAAAGAGGTGTTTCCTCTAGGAGCACCGGAAGGGAAGGAAAAGCATGCTTCTTTAACAAGTTTGGGAGATGAGATAAAAGCCTAACAAACTTATTTCACTATATTAGTCAAAGATTTGAACAGAAATGGACATTAGTAATACAAGTAAAATATTTTGCATCATCTGATCTAATACAACTTTGTAGGTATAACAAAAGAACAAGTAGCAAGAAGAGCAAAAAATCACTATATAAGACTGGTAAGTAACACACTAAATTGATATATGAAAGGAATCTGTGAGTTCATCACTTACCATTAATGCTTCAGAAAGGCCTTCAGCAATGGCAGCTTCACTGAAACCACCACCAGAAAAGCACATTGTTGATAGCCACTGGAGGAAAATATCCAAGTCTTTTGTCCAACCACTCCGTTGCACCACAAAATCTACAAAAAGGGGATTTGGACTCAGAGAAGACATTAAAAAAATAAAACCCAGTGTTATAGAGGAGGTTTACTAATCCAAAATATTCAGGATTATGGCATAAGATTAAAGGGACAGCAAAGGCTTTTACAACCACGCAAACACTAGCTCAAATTTGTGAATTGTTGTTGTTCAAAGCAAAACCTAAAATCTCGTGTTGATGGAACCCCACGAGTTAGGCCTTTATATAGAAAAGAAGATATACACCAAGAGACTCAAATACCCTTTTACTTATTCTAACACTCCCTCTCAAGCTTGAGAATATAGATTATATACACCAAGCTTGTTACATATGTAGTCAATCCGGGGACCTCTAAGTGATTTAGTGAATATATCTACTAGCTGATCATTTGAGTTGACAAAGCTAGTAGATATTTCTCCAGATATGACTTTCTCTCTGACAAAGTGACAGTCAACTTCAATATGCTTTGTTCTCTCATGGAAGACTGGATTTGAGGCAATATGCATAGCGGCTTGATTGTCACATATGAGTGACATTTGTGTAACCTCTCCAAACCTTAGTTCATGAAGCAACTGTTTTAACCATATAAGTTCTTATCTAGCAATAGTCATAGCTCGATATTCTGCCTCTGCACTGGATCTTGCCACAACATTCTGTTTTTTGCTTTTCCAAGAAATAAGGTTACCTCCGACAAATATACACAATCCAGAAGTGGACCTTCTATCAGAGGGAGATCCTGCCCAATTTGCATCAGAATACCCTACGACTTGAGTATGTCCTTTGTCTTCATATAAAAGACTCTTTCCTGGTGCACCCCTGATATATCGAACAATGCGAGTTACTGCATCCCAATGTTCTTTGCATGGAGAGCTAAGAAACTGACTTACTACACTCACTGCAAATGAGATATCCGGACGAGTGACAGTAAGGTAGCTTAGTTTCCTTACCAATCGCCTATATCGTTCAGGATCTGAAAGTCCCCCTGATTTGGTAGGAGCTTGACATTAGGATCCATGGGATTATCGACTGTCTTTGAGTTTAACATTCCTGTTTCTTCCAGGATATCCATTGCATACTTCCTTTGGGATATAATGATCCCATCTTTAGACTGTGCCACTTCTATCCCTAGAAAATATTTGAGTTTGCCGAGATCTTTTGTCTGGAAATGTTTGAAAATATGTTGTTTTACTTGTGAAATTCCAAGATGATCATTACCTGTGATGACAATATCATCAACATAAACCACTACATAGATACAACCAGTAGATGAGTGGTGATAAAAAACAGAATGATCAGCCTCGCTTCGAGTCATGCCAAACTGTTGAATTATGGTACTAAATCTACTGAACCATGCTATGGGTGACTGCTTGAGACCATATAAAGATTTCCGCAAGCGACATACAAGACTAGAAGACTCCCCCTGAGCAACAAAACACGGAGGTTGCTCCATGTAGACTTCCTCGAGCAGGTCACCATGTAAGAATGCATTTTTGATGTCCAACTGATGAAGGGGCCAATGGCGAATTACAGCAATAGACAGAAAAAGACGCACAGAAGACATCTTGACAACAGGAGAAAAGGTGTCGCCATAATCCAATCCAAATACCTGAGTATAGCCTTTAGCGACAAGACGAGCCTTAAGCGGATCAACCGTGCCGTTTACACCAACTTTCACCGTAAACACCCATCGACAATCAACCACTGACTTCCCAAGAGGTAGAGGAACGAGGTCCCAAGTCCCACTACTTTGTAAGGCACTCATTTCATCAAGCATAGCCTGTTTCCATCCTGGATGGCCAAAGACATCACTTGCAGTCTTTGGAACAGAAACAGATGACAAGAAAGGCAGACAATAATAATAGGATGGGGAAAGACGATGATAGCTTAAAGAAACATAGTGAGGAGAAGGATTACGAGTGGAACGCATACCCTTTCGAAGTGCAATAGGAACATCAGAGTCAGGAGATGGGACCGGAGGAAACGACGAAGGACTTGGCTCCAAAGATGTGCCCACAGCAGTGTCAGTGTTGGTCGGCGGCAAAGCAGAACGAGGACGACGCTGATAAACCTGCAAAGGAGGAGACGAGGCTGGAGGTGATAGAGGCGCCTCCGGAGGATAAAAGATAGTCACTGGTGCAGGTGGAGAGGGAGAAACCTCGGCCTGTGAAGCGGAAGAACCAAAAAAAGAAACCGACTCAAAGAATGTGACATCAGCAGAGATGAAGTACCGACGAAGAGTAGGGGAATAACACTTGTACCCTTTCTGAGACCGTCGGTACCCAAGGAAGACACACTTATGAGACCGAGGAGATAGTTTGTCAATGCCGGGATTAAAAGCATGAGTAAAACAAATAGAACCAAAGACCCAAGGTGGCAGAGGATGAAGGGACTGATGTGGATAAAGTACCTGATGAGGTATTTTACCTTGGAGAGTGGATGAAGGCATGCGATTGATGAGATAACACGCAGTAAGTACGGCATCACCCCAAAACTGATGAGGGACATGAGAATGGAGAAGAAGGGTCCGAGTGGTTTCAAGGAGATGACGATTCTTGCGTTCTGCAACCCCATTCTGTTGAGGGGTATAAGGGCAAGACGTGCGATGCAGCACACCATGAGATGTCAAGAAGGTATGAAACTGAGTAGACAAATACTCGCGTGCATTATCACTTTGTAAAGTTCGAAGGGAAGTACCAAATTGAGTTTTTATTTCAAGGAAAAAGGATTCAAAAATAGAAAACAATTCTGAACGATCCTTCATTAGATAATGTACAACGGGAAAAATCGTCTATAAAAGTAACAAAATACCTTGACCCCATTGTAGAAGAAACACGACTCGGACCCCAAACATCAGAATGAACCAAAGCAAAAGGAGACATAGCCCGACTCTCAATACGAGGAGAAAAAGAACTACGAACATGCTTACCTAATTGACACGACGCACAAGATAAAGACTCTAAGTGAGAAAGGCTAGGATGCAACTGTTTCAACTTATTAAGACCTGGATGTCCCAACTGAGCATGAATAAGAAGTGGAGATGCCGCCGCCGAACCAACAAAAGAGGGTTGTTGAAGCCGATATAGGCCATGAAATTCACATCCGAAGCCAATCATCCTCCCCGTACTCCGGTCCTGTAAGGAAACAGACGTGTTGGTAAAAGAAATGACACAATCAAGAGATCGGGTAAGTTGACTTATCGACAATAAATTAAAAGGAGCGTCAGGAACATAAAGAACATTATGAATTGAAAGAGATGAAGAAGGATGAACAATACCAATACCCTGGGATTGAGTTTGGGAACCATTGGCCATGGTGACCATTGGTAAATTATCAGAAGTAGTGAGAGAGGAAAAAAAGGATTTATTAATCGGTGGCCCCTGAATCAAGAACCCAAGGACCCGAAGAACGAGATATGCCAGCAAAGGAAGTACCAGCGTCTGCAATGGTAGCAGTGGAACCCGAAGCCTGTCGATCCTCAAACCATTTCAGAAAGTCAGTATAGGAAGGTGTTAAAGTCGAATCAGGTGTTAACTGTGAAGTGGAAGCTGAAGGAGCAACAGAACTCGAACAATCTGAGCAGCACGAGGACGACCATGTAGACTCCAACATTTATCAATCGTGTCACTGGTCACACCAAGGTGTCCTTTGCCACCCTTGTGAGGTGGAGGTCTTGTGTCGAGAGACCAAAGTCGACGAGTCGACGGGAACAAAAGAAGGCATTGTCAAGACTTTGGGTCGGGACACGGAGAAGAGTCGCCCGTATTTTCCATGGTAGCACGCCCGGGATCCGTTACTGACATGAGAATAATCAGGCGGACTATAAAGCCAAAGACATAAAAAATTTCTTCCGATTTTCAAGCTCTTCAACAGGATCGGCCGCAGGTGGGAGTAGTTCATTGAAGTCACAAAGAAGGCTAGAAACTGAACCCAGATAAGTTGACATTGAATCCTTAATCTGATTGGTGTTGAGGATAGTCATGAGATCTTCACAAACTTGATAGAGTCGCCGAGAGGTGTTTGTAAAGAGTTGTTGAGCTTGTGTCCAAACAACTTTGCAGGTTTTGTGAGTATGGAAGACATTCCTAAGAGATGAATGGATGGTGGCTCGGATAATACAACACAACTGAGCATCAACCTTCTTCCACAGAGGACGATCGGCGTCTTGAACATCTTGTTCAGTTTGAGTGAGACGTGTCTCATACCCCTGTCCAACAAGCCAAAGTTCAATGTGAGATGCCCATGAGATATAATTTTTACCATCCAACTGCTCAGAAGAGAGGGGTGCAGTAATATGGTTGGTAAAGATTGAGGTATCTGGCTTTGGGGCGCCAGATGTAGCCATGAATAGAACTGTGAACCAGACTGTGCTTGCTTTTGCCAGAAGTGCTTCTTCTGGCGTCAGGCGCTTGTTGGCTGCTGATGACAGAGCAGAGCAGAAGGTTCTTGGCTGCTGATGACAGAGCAGAGCAGAAGTGTTCTGTGCAACAGAAAACGGCAAAGGCTCCTCTTCCGCGATGCATCAGGTCGAAGCGCAGCGTAGTCGAACGCAGAGACGGGAGAAGGATTGGGGTTCGTGCTCAATCCTTGGTCGCGAGCCTCGAAGAGGAGGGCGAAGAGATCAAGGAAGAAGCGACGAAGATATGGTGGATACGAGGCTGAGATCGGCGTCCACGAAACAGCAGGCCATCGCCGCTGGAGAACTCGCGCGGCAGAAAGAGACGGCGCTCGCTGCTGGAGAAAGGCCCGTCGCTGGAGGGCTGTCGCTAAACCCTGCCGGAGAAGAAATGTCGCGAACCAGAAAAGGAGGGAGGCGGGGAGAAAAGGACGAGGAAGGAGCTGCTGTCGCGCAAACCCTACCCGCGAGAGAAGAAATGTCGCGAACCAAAGAGGGAGGGAGGCGGCGCGGGGAAGAGAAAAAGAAATTAGGGTTTTGGCTCTGATACCATGTTCAAAGCAAAACCTAAAATCTCGTGTTGATGGAACCCCACAAGTTAGGCCTTTATATAGAAAAGAAGATATACACCAAAAGACTCAAATACCCTTTTACTTATTCTAACAGTTGTCTTCTATTGAGAACCTTGCGCTACTCCAACATGTATTTGGCAACTAAAACAGATGTTAATCCTCTATCCATGTAACAGATTAACGAAATGCATATTTATAAAAGAAATTTTGAAATTTCAGTTTGTGTCCTGTAGCAAATTACTATCAGTCTCAATGTGAGGGCAGTATGATCTCACATAGCCAAAATTTCACTGTTTCACTCTGGTTGTTTCATATGTGCATGAAGGATACACAAGATACAATCAAGGTTTAAGCAAATGCTCCCATAATCCCTTATTGATCTAAATATATATTAATTCTCTCTTTACTGTCTTGGAGGCTTTTAGAGCTTTTGAATGTCTGGCAATTACTTACAGAGACATCCCTCTCTCTGTGCAGTGGGTACGCTGCATATGCTTTTTAAAACCTTGAAGGTAATTTTCTTGCTGTGAATTACCTCTCTCATATTTATTTATATCATTTTTTGGGCAATCGTCATTAATTACTTGGATAACTATCTAATGCCGAGTGGGTAAATGTTGAAGAAGAAACAATCTAAAGATGTTATTTGAGGAATGGAGGGCACTTGGTGACCGACAACCATTGGTATGCACAACATTAGGATTTGATTTATGGAACTGGGAGGCAGCCAACACAGCTTCCCCTCTGGTCAAGAGGTTGCTGCAGATACAGGATCTCATATTATCGGCCGCTGGATCATTAGAGGTTGCTAGACAGAAGCTAGCAGAATTGTTTTTTTGAGATGGTGGATGGCTTAGGCATATGATTTCTTTAGGCAACCTAGTCCTAAGAAGGTACGAGTCTGGACAGTGTAGAAGACATGTATAGCCGATTCATGCAGTTACCCTCTAGATGTTGGCACTAAGGAGGCAACCCATGAAAAATAGAAAAGAGTAACTAGAGGATTGGCAGTGCACCTTCTGTCAACAAGTGCTAGAGTTACAGAAGCATATATTCTTCAGGAGCCCCCCTATAACGAAGTTATGGAGGGTGAAAAATTGGCTACAAATGGGACAAAAGATGTCCACATACCAGCGGATGATAAGGGTCTTTGGGAGATATTATCATGGGAGTAGAATGTTGACAAAGGCTCGTCATCTTGCCTTGTCTTCTATGGTACACCATGTATGGATGGCTAGAAATAAAAGTTTCTTTAGTGAGAGTCAGTTAGATTGTGAAAAGATTTTCAAGAGTGTGCAAATTCATGTATACCGGTCCTTGAGAGTGTACTTACTCTGATCTGATTCTTTGTTCACTCCTAATGGCCAATTCTTATACTTTTGGTTTGAGTTATAAAATTTACTTATAAGAAAACATTAGGAGTTGATTAATTGCAATAATAAATCTCAATTCAGCAAAATCATTCACCTAAACACGAAGTCATACACCTGAACTAAATTTTATTGCAAACATCTGAGAGTTTAATCAGAAGTATAAAATGGTTGTACAAGAAAATCCAACATGCAACAAAGACAGAAACTAAGAGAGCTACTAGTCCTGACTTCTAGATTCCAAAAAATGGAAGAACAAAGGAACTTTATGTCTATGAAAAATTTGAAAGTTTTGTAGATGATGCAGAAAACCTAGAGGTTTACCTATTCTATGTACCTCCAGAGCTCGATATGAAAACAAGCATGAAAGGGTTGGCCAAGGATATATTCGAGACCAGAGCCATGAAATTTACAATAGTATTACCATTGGGCTACAGCTGTAGGAATGCATACCCCTTCTGTATGTCTATTAGCATAAAATATATTTGAGCAGACACTGAGTAAACATCCGACATCCCCATTGATCACTTGTAAAAATTTTTAAAAATACACATACCAGACACTTAATTCCACTCTGTGTGAAAATTATAGCTAAGATTTAGTAATGTAGCCCACGTTGTGTCATGTTAGGCCTCCACGTTGCAAAGAGGTCGTCAAGGATGGGTGATTGATGCAAAAGGATCCGTAAATTTTTATTATTATTTTTGATAAATTTTACCTTTTTAGTATTTAAAGTATTTTTAATACTTTAGGTATTTTTGGCAATTTCTATCTTGTATTTTTTATTTTTTGGATTTGAATCCGTTTAGAGATTTTAGAATTGTAAGTATTTTTCCTTTTTATTAGGATTCCTTTCCTTTCTTTACAAGTTAGGAATTGGATTCTAGGAATTATTTCCTTTCTTTGGTATTAGGGTATGGAGTGTAGACATCTGTATAACGGTTTATGAAATTAAATTTTCAATTATTAAATAATATTTTCTTTTTTCAGAAAAAACTAGAGGATAGTGTTTATCTCTTCTTACCTTCTTCTCAAACCCCCTTCTCGTCAGTCCGCAGGATAATCACTATCTTGCCCGATATCAATTGGTAGCAGTGTCCGATTAAGGAAGTGGAGTATCAAATCCAATGGAAGGTCGTCGTAGTCATGTCACACAGAAGGGTCGCACCGTGTTCGTATCACTGAAGACGAGATTGAGGATTTACAGAGGCAAGTCACAGATTTAACTCAGCGTGCAGTGACGGTGACGTAAAATCTTGAAGATCGTAAGATATGTGGCCGAGAGGATCGACATGGAGACCTTAGATGTCAAGTTGATATACCCGAATTTTTTAGTACGTTACAAACATAGAAATTCATTGATTGGATCAACAAAGTAAAGCAACTATAAGCAAATTCCAAATCGGATGAAGGTGAAGTTGATTGTCATTAGACTCAAGGGTCAAGCATCGGTGTGGTAGGAGCACTTGCAATGCTCACAAGACAAACAAGGCAAAACCAAGATCAAGGATAGGGAGAAGATGAAGAAAAAGATGAAAGATCAATTTCTTCCTTTTTGGTACACTCAAACTTCATTTCAAGGATGATTAGGTTTTGTCATGGAGAACAATAGCTGCGACGCCCAAGATGATCTTGACGAGTTCGAAGATAATTTAGAAGAAGTTGATGAGGTACTTTATGGTGATTCGTGAGAGTTTGTTGATTAAGGAAGACGTGGGAGACGAGACTGAGGTGATTAGTGAGCCGGTATATGACGACTATAGAGTGGACGAAGTGCTTAATGATGACCCTTAATTCATTTCCGGTACTTCTGAACCGTTTATCAAATTATATCAAGCAACCGACTGTAGACCACTTGAGGAAGACCTAGAAGGCTAGACGGAAGAGATTTGTGAACCAATATACAATGATGATGGAGTTGACGAGGTACAGCAATATTTTCAGACTTTGCTGAATTTATTCTAGAAGATTTTACTCCCTTGTTCCAAAGTCAAATTTGCCTCCTCAAGCTGCATATTGCATTAATTCCAAAATTGCTAGACCACCTCTTCCTAGTCCAGCTTCTCCTATACTTTTTGTTGGCAGCAAAGAGTGACAACGTACAAAGAGGATATCTAATGTCTGAATTTAATAGAGGAAGAATATGATGGTGATGACCTAGTTCATCCTACTACAGAATTTGATCCAAAACAAAATAAAGAATCAAATCCTCTAATGATACTGATTGTTGAAGACGAGGAGTGCTCGAAGGACGTGAAGTTGGACAATAGCCACATCCACGATGTTATGCTCGTCGACGGAGAGGATTCCCAAAATCCAACAACTGTTAGTAGATTTTGTAAGGAACTAGGGCGCTAAATACACTTAAGCGCAACAGAAAACTTCTAGTTCCTCCAGAAGATCCATGCGAAGGGAAAGACATGTTACAATCTATACTAAATTTATATCATGATAGTATACCTTTGATGCGTGCACACAAACTCCAAACAGCTTGGATCTCAACACGATCACACGTTCGCGCCTCTATGCAATCTACACGAACAAGTGTTCGTTTGTCTCACAAACTCACAAAGTGGAGAAGGCAACCACGTAAGGTTGTGCTAGCAACCTTGATAGGAGGTCTCGGACTAGAGGAGAAGAGAAGACGAAGGAGAATGAAGAAGTACACCAAAATGAGAAAAAAAAATACTTAAGTATTTTCATCAAATGAAAATATTTAATGAGCATTAATGAATATTTACACTCCATTGAAACTCTTCATTTTGAATTCAATTTCGAAAATTGAATGATTCATTGAATTTCGAAATTCAATAAATTAATCTCCATTTATGGAAACAACCTCTTGCAAAAAGCAGGGTATGGCTGCGTACAATGGATCCTTCCCAGGACCACGTATAGCGGAAGCTTCGTGCACCGGGCTGCCCTTTAATAAATTAATCTTCATTAATCCTCTTAGTGAATGAATTCACTTGAGTCTAATTCAAGTCTAATTCACTTGAGTCTAACTCAAGTCTAATTCAATCGAGTCTTACTCAATTGATCCCATGCAATTTCAAATATAATGAATCACTATTTCATTAATTCGTATTGACTCCTTGAGTCTAGTTTAATTGGACTCAATCAATAATTAGATCCAATTGAGTCTAACTCAATAAGTCCAATTCGGATTAGACTTAATCCAATGATTCATCATATGAACCCTTCTCCAAATCTACTTGTTCTTTGTGTGTGACCCAATACGTTCTCGTAACGTTGGCAATGTATCCAAATCAATATTTAAATACATAAGCAATGAGTGACATCTAGCAAGGCATCATTGCTACCCAAGGACGAGAAAGTCGAGATCTGACTTAACCTATCTATGGCTATTATCTTGTATGACTTGGTCCCTCTATCTTTGATATCTAGATTGATCAATGAGGCATAAATCGTGTCATCCTCTTATCAACCTTTTGTGTTTCTTGATCTCTAAGTAGACACACGCAATCAAATATACTCAATATCTCATATTGACTCATTTGCGCATGGTCATGCTTTCTTGTGTCCTACTAATCAAGGGGCCCACAGATATCGCTTCCGTTATATGGAAGGGATAGATCTCATCTACATCACTCACATCCCTCCGCATAATTCATTGCATACCCAGTGATCGACTTTATTGCCCACCTTGTTACAGGTGACATTTATCGATACCAAAGTACACAACTTCTTATGTCGGGAACCGAAATGACTTCAGGTCTAAAGACTATTCATACCAATAGTCACATGAGAATGTTTATGACACTCATATAATGATCCATGAAACATTTTCATTGCGGATCATTCAGTATATATTCTCTAATATATACTCATATGTCAACCTGATATCTCATATCCATGACTCGTGAGATCAAGTCATCCGTTGACCTACATGCTAGTCTCAACGCATTAATATTGTCCTTGTATATTAATATTTGACTAGGAATAGTTAAGAGTAGTGTTCCATGTATATCTACAATATCTCACTATTAATTCAACCAATTGATATGTTGTAGATAAGAACCCACTACCTAAGGACATTATTATACTTATTCAATCGGCACTGAACTGAAATAAGCATATGTATAGTTATTTAAGAAATTAAATCTTTGATTATTAAATAATATTTTATTTTTTCAGAAAAATCTGGAAGGCAACGGTCATCTCTTCTTATCTTCTCCAAGCCCCCTTCTCGTCAGCCCGCAACGTCAATAATCGTCATCAAACAAACTATGGTGTAACAATGGAGTTAGTTTGATCCTTAACTAAAAGGGGAAATGAAAAATCGGTACTGTGTAAACAGAATCAAAAACAAATGGCCAAATACAAAAATGCCCCGAGCTAGGAATTTGAAAAGGCTCTAACTATAGGTGCAAACTTAATTTGCCAGAAACTAAAAACACTTCAGCAATTATTTTAAAAAATAAAATACAATAGTTACAATCAATCAAAAAAATTTTGCTAATTCATATGGCATGATATGGTGTATAACATGGTTTAATCCCCATCTAGATGTTTCTATCAAAATATTGTAAAACAACCAAAATTCTGCAAAAGGATATATAAAACCAATATAACTACTACGATGATCATTTTTTCATTGATTTGTTACCAACACATATATCTGGAAATTCAAAATGCTGTTAAGAAATCACTATTAATCACTTGTGGATATAATAAATTGATACCATTATAAGGGCCATGTGTGTTGAATACAACCAAAGCGAGCTCAGGGTTTGTTCCACTAAGTTTCTGCAATTTGAAAATACAAAAGCAAGAAGATAATTCACTATTCATGAGAATGTAAATACATACAATATAATTAAGTCACTGGATTCTAAATGTTACAGATAAGCAAGTTATATTCATTTTTTTTTTTTTTGTATTAGCAAGCTATTTAATGGACAGAAAACTATTGGATCGACAGATAATCCCATTTGAAAGTTGAAAAGACAGTTCTAACTTGGCAAAATGACCATTTGACCTAAGTCACCTAAATTTTCTGTTGCAATTCCATTTGACTGGTAGTGATGAGCTGCCTAAATTTCTTCAGTTACCATGTCTCTCTCAACACAGTGGCACTCCAAATTGTCTCTTCTCCACTTCGCTCTCCCTGTTTCTCCACTCCCTCACCATGTATCTTATTTTCCTCATCCTCCAGCACCCCCTCGTTGGGCGCCCCTTCTGCTTCCTCCTTTCTTTAGTTGACTGGCTCACCCATTATCCATTATTAGTGACACATCTTAATAGAATTAGATGTCAAAATTAGATCCATACTACATATCAAAGGTGCATCTAATATATGATAAGGCACAATTCAAATGAATTAATACTTCAAGTGTCAATTGGTATCAACTAGCATGGACGAATCATATTGTTGTAATCATTGCTGAACATCAATTTTATTCCTTTTAAAAAAAATTAAAAGTTAATTGAACAAAATCAATCATGGTTTAAATTTTCATACTCTCCTAGGAAAAACGCGAAAATGCGAAATTTATCATTCCACCTGCCACCCGACATCGGCACCATGGGTCAAGCATCGCGATCTCGCAATGACCTCTACGGTTATAGCAACCTCCGTACGAAGGCAGTCGCTACTCGCAGGACGTTGCGCGGCATGTGGACGTGAGGCAGGGAGAGGTCGATCACCGGTGACAGGAAACAGGAAGAGTGGTGTCAGTGTCGCTACTGCTTGCATGGACGGAAGGGCAATGAGTCAGGCGTGCGACAGGGACACGAGAGGTCGCGAACTTAGGTTTTCTAATTAAACTTAGGTTAATAATTTCAATTAATTTTTTTAATATTTAGGTTAATTTTTTTAATATTTAGGTTAATTTTTTTATTTTTAGTTAATATATCTTATATTTAAAAATATCAAAATCATATCTACACGATATGATACGATACAAAAACCGTATCATTTCAGTCATAAATCAAAACTCCAATACGATACGGATCGAGATTTTAAATCATAGAACCAATGCAATATTTTGAGTTTTTTAGATTCATTTAAAGTCGTAGTAGGGCTCGGTTGAGTGCATCCGTACGTGATTAGGGTTAGGTGAGTTCACAATAAATTAGTTTAGCATTGAACTAAGTTTATTCTTCGAGCACTCAGTCATGTTTGGTTGATTTTAATTGAGGTTTTGGGATGTTAGGATTATTCATATTCCTCTCCTCTCACACCAAGTACTCCACTCCTAGACCTTCACTCTCCCTTCCCCCTTCACATCGCCATCCATCGTGAACCCCTCACCATGCATGACACCAATCGAAGCCAACGCACATGCTGCTCCTCCTCTCTTTTCCTTCAAGAGCCCACCCTAGCATTTTCTCCCTTTCTTGATCTCTCCCAATCTCCCCCTCCCTTTCTCTCTCATGGGGCCACTCATAGTGTCACGTTGGCCATCTAGGGTCAGAAGCAACCCTGTTCCCCCTCTAGCGGACATCCTCCCTTTTCTTGATGCACCACAACTACCTTTGCTCTTGCTCTTGTAGATGTTGGTGATTTGTCATCCTTCAAAGCAAGTGTTTTCACTTCTTTCATTCAAGATAGAGAGTGTGAATCCTATCTTCTAGATAAAAATAGACAAATTCAATTAGATTGGGTAAGCAAAGCCTTTATTCCTTGTGAGATTCTCTATTTTATCAAGTAATGAATTTTCTTTCTTCTCTAGATTGATTTCTAGTGGTAGTAAATGTACTTCAAATATGGATCGATTTCCATATCCAACCATGCTCAATTTCATTAAAGTAAGAGGGAGTTGTTGGTTTTCCTTGCTTGTGTTATTACATGGTTACTTGTATTGATTGTTCGAATCGGAAATCCAAGTTATGAGCGATCATAATGCACCTTTTTTATCGTCCTCATGGTTGAGGTAAGAATTTGGTCTTATTATATTTTTGTTGGCTCTGCTTTGATGCTTATGTTGTCATATTTTATCTTAGGAGGAATTAAGATTTTTTTGTTGGTATTGAGGGTTGCGTTCTTCCATCTGAGTTGTGGTATAGTAATTGGATCAAGATTGAATCCAATGATTTTGAGTATTAGTTGATCCCTAGAGTGTTGTTATTTGGTTTAGTATAATCTTGAGTCTTTTTAAGTTATCCTTATAGTTTTATTTATAAATGCTCAACCAAGAGGAGCACACTAACATTGTAAATTTTTAAATCTTTATTTGATACATATTCAAGATGGATACTTGTTTAAATCTTATTAGTAGATCCATATATATGAATTAAAATGTGAAAGACTAAATTTATATGGTTTCATATATTATGGAATATGTTTTAAAAAAGGATTAAAATGTTACTTAACAAGTGAAATGTGTTTTAAATAAATTAATTGATGGTTTTGACTGTGGGTTATATATGATAATTTTGGGTAGGACAATCAATATAGTCGACCTCACCTAGTGGGATAAAGTTTAGTTGTTATTCCATGTTTTTCTCATACGTGGATTTTATATTGTTGTCTTCTATGATTTTGTTTTCATGCAATTTTTTTCTTTCTTTACTTTGCACTATGGGTTCACTTTCCTTTTTTCCTTTAACCTTCAAATTCTAATACTTAAGGCAATCTTGGAGGTTGGTTAATATTATGGGACGGTTTTACTCAAAGATGTTCAGTGATAGAGTTTATTCAATTTATTTTCTTTTGTGCATTTTAGTATTTTGGTACTTTAGTGTATTAATTGTGTTGTCTACTTTTGTTAGTCGTGCCATCGTATACTTGTGTCATGAGTAAAGTAGAGTTATTATGTTGAGTAGAACATCTTTCTATAATACTAAATAAATTGTTAAGTACTCATGTTTGTTATAGTCTTATACACCCTTGGGGGTATTACTTATGGTCAGTGTTCTAAATGGTGGCCGAGGCGGCCATCTAGGCAGAAGGCGGGCATCAACTGCACCGCCTTTAGCATAGGCAGTACTTTAGTTGGTCGAGTCGAGGCTAGCGAGGCGAGCGAGGCGAGCGAGGCCAGACGTGTCGCGCAAGTCCGACGATGAGTCCGGACTCGTCAAATGGGCCCGGATGCGTCGCCGGGCCCGGAAACGTCGCTGGAGCCCAGCGACAAGCCCGGACACATTGCCCGAGACCGACGACAGGCCCAAACGTGTCACCCGAGCTCGGCGAGGAGCCCGGCCATGTCGCTCAGGCCGACGACGAGCTCGAAAGTGCCACCCGAACCTGGCAACGAGCTCGAATGCGTCGCCCGAGCCCGACGAGAGCTCGTATGTGTCGCCCAAGCCTAATAACGAGCTCGAACACGTCACTGGGCCAACGATGAGCTCAAACGAGTCACCCGGGCCCGATGACGATCTCAGACGCTTCGCCTAGGCCAACAACAAGCTCACAAGCGTCGCCCGGGCTCAGTGACTCATCTGAATGCATCGCATGGTCCAACGACACGTCTGAACTCGTCGTGCAGGCTAGCATAGTGGTAAGAGGAGTTTGGTTAGGATTTAATTAAATTACTTTATGTTAATAATTATAATCAACTCGTATGTATGATTGAATAATTTAAATAGGCTTAATTAAAACCTAATAAAACTATCTCATTAATTTAATATATATTTTTAAAAATATTTTTTTATTTTTAATTCAACCAACTAGGCAGTACCGCCATTTATAACACTGCTTATGGTTTTTGATGTAATGATGGATATTATCCGAGTAGAGAGACTATCCCTTATATAGGGATGGAAGCTTGTAGATCGTGACAAGCTATGTTTATAGACATGTGAAGAAGTCAATTCTAATATTGAATATTCTAAGAACATTACTTAATATAGATCTTAAAAAATTATAGGATTGAGGTCACTAGGGTGTTACAAGAATCAAAGTTGTCATATGATACGCCCTCAATTTGGTATTAGTGAACCATAATCACTAGTAATGATGTTTGCAAATTGTTCTAACTTATTGCTCCAAAAGTTTAATACAACTAATTAATAATTGTTATATCCTTATATTTTAAGAAGCAAGCTAAGCAAAAGAGAAGTTTTAGTCAATCAAAGCATGTTGAGTGTTAATACAACACGGTATTGACACATAAGACCAATAATCCAAATATGGATATTTAAACACTCAAATGAATGTATAACATTTACTACATTTCCTAAATGAAAATTCAATGGATTATAATCTTGTTTGGTATAGAGTAGCGCAGCCAAAATTTACCATTCCACTTCTAGATTGAGAAGCAACACAATAGAATATGGTGATAGTGGCAACGACAGCAACAGCACATAGTAGCATAGACAATGAAGTTTTTTTTGACAATGGTCATAAAGAGATAAGAGGAGAGTCGAGAATAAAGCATCTTGTAACACAATGGTAAAGAGTAGTAGCGTCTCAATGAATCAAGCAAAGGTGAAGCATTTCACTAGATGAGAATGGAAGTACTTATTTAGGATGAGTATGCTCCATCACGATAAAGTAATAGTCACCACACCTTGCACAGACAACTTCTTACAATTACAAGAAAATAAGGCAATTTTATTTATGGAATACCACATACTACTACTACTCTAGAAATTGTTGTTCCATGAAACATGATCACTAAGGAGCTTGATTAGGACAGCAATGGCAGTAGCTTTTTCATGTATACTAATGTCTCAGTCAACTCTTCATGGAATTGATTATATTTGGCGAAGATACGGTGGAAGAATCAAAACCTACAACTAGTCGTCAATCTAGTTAGAACTCAAATTCCAATCATTAAAAGTATTCATGATTCAACTTAAACTTAACACAGCCAACCTTCAGTCACAGGAACAGATAAAGTTTATTCGAGAAATTTGAATAGATGTGTATGATTCAATAGTCATGGATGATCATTTGAATATAGCAATATTTGATGATTACTTAATTTATACCTCACCTTTCTGCTTCACTCGTATAAATCAGTTAGCAATTGAAGGTGTAACAGGTAGGTAAAAGCATATTGAAAAAATGGTGATTATTGTAATCAATGGTCTTTTAAGATATCTGAATGAATGCTATTAGTGATATAGAACACTGGCATGTAAGTTGTAAATCAATCTATACAATGAACATATCAAGTTCCAAAAACACATTATCAACAAAGAATTAGCATGAAATACAGGCAGAATAATTGTTACAATCAATAATTGAACAAAAACGATAGCTTACAAACTCCAAGGGTTCCTAAAAACTCTCATTTGTTAGAAGCATACCTGCCCAGTTAACTCATTCCCATAATAGCACCTACATTAGTCCAACATGTTCATGGATCAATTCTCAAAAGTAAAAGCTAATGGTAGCCAATGCAGAAGCACTAACAAACACTGATCTGATCCATAAAAGATAAAACATTAGATATCAACCAAGTCATTCAAAAAATGAGTATATAATAGTTGTTAGGTATGTGAAAGGAGTTTGAGGCACAGCCCACCAACGAAGGGCTAAGTGAAATGAAAAACTAAACAAATATACCATATAAAGGTGGTGAGAAGTTATAGAAAAGAAAGAAAGAATACAGTTAAAAAAAATTAAATAAATGGTGAAAAAGAATAATGATGACGAGCATGTGAAGTGATTGACCATTATAAAAGACCAACTATTTCCTTCTTATAGTATAAAATTACAAATGCTACACTTTGTGATTCTTATTTCTGCATTGTTCAAATAATTGGAAAACAATATTTGATAGCACTGAGTAGATCTACATACCTAGTGATTAGTGATACAAGAAACACCCACAATTACTCTCACATAGAGAAGTGATTCAAGACGGCCAATTAGAAATTCTTGCAATAGTATGATATGCTTGAAGGTTGTTGCAGAAAAACTATGATTCTTGTTTCAGATGTGGACTGCAATTATAATCAATTTTCTTCTTAACTCAAACCCAACAGTGGCAATACAGCACACTGTTAAAATCATAGCATTCCTTCCATGTTGACATTGGTCATTGTTAGCTTAAATTTCGTGCCTAAGTTATCAATAGCATCACAAATCTGATGATAAATAAATATACTGATGAAGTTATAAAAGCCATATATATAGAGTTAATATTATCATGATAGCTTAAATTACAAAAGAGGAAAATTTAACAGTGTCATGTAGCAAAAGCTCAGAGCACTCCTAAACATCTCGTTAGACTTCTTAAAACCTCTAGAAAATCTTCAACATTTAGCCAGCCAAACCATAACCTACAGAAATCAGCCTAACCCTGCATATTTTTATGCTCAATTCAGGCAAACAATTGGTAGGATACTGCATCAATCATCAGCACAGTGATCCATGGACTGGTCACCAAAATAGCCATACAGAGTATCAATATAAGGTTATGTTTATTCTCCATATCTATCCAACAGCTATATCACTCATGTTTCTACCTGAAGGCAACATTCAATGCATTAATCAACACATCCATCATGAACCTTAGCAAGTGATAAAGCAATGTTTTCCGTCCTCATACTGATTGAAGAGATCTTTGAAGCTTAAGTTGTGCAAATATTTCTAGCCTATTTGGCATCAATCCTTGGAAGCCAAAGAAGCCGTTACCTGGGATCAAATCCAGAAGAAGCAAGCCAAGAGGAGCATCTATAACTGGGCAAATATAAAACCCCTTGATTTGGCCCTAGTCCTATTTTCTCTTCCAGTTGATTTTCAAGCTACACCCTTGTATTTGAGACTTTTCATGTTCCCATTCACACTTGGTCGCAAGCACTGAATTATTGTTTTTGGTTTTGCTTGTAAATCCTGCATTGTGTTAATTCATCACTGTTCATGGGCTGTTATCAGTTGTTGCAAGGAGCAATTACGAGAATGTCATCTTCCCAAAGGAAACTTAGTGTTTGCCACAGAATGTGGCTTAACAACCACCCAAGGTGAAGTAAGAAAGATTTAGCAAATAAAACACCAACTTGTTTCAGTCATGAGAACATAGAAAAATGGAATCTTTTGCAAGTCTAAGTAAACATTTTGTTTCTTTGTGGAGAAAGGGTGAGGGAAAGAAAGAGGGGAAAGGGAGGAGAGAAAGGGAAAAAGTTTCATTTTGTTTTCTTGGAAGAAATGTAGGAAGGGAAAGAAAGAGGGAGCAGGAGCAAAATAAAGGGCAATCCGGTGCACGAAACTCCCGCCATGTGGGGTCCCGGGAAGGATCCATTGTACGCAGTCTTACCCGACTTTTTACAAGAGTTCATTTCCAGGATTCAAACCCGTGACCTTTAACAACAACTTTACCATTGCGCCAAGGTTCCCCTTCTAAGCAAGAGCAAAAATATTTTTCCAAAATTGAGAGAAAAGCCATTGCAGCTGACTATGGCCAGATGATCCATAAATATAAGAGAAATTTAATAAACATTTGTTTTAGTATTATTTATAGACTTTAAATAAAAGGGCAAACATGGCTGGATGATAATTGTGCTTCAAACTAGTATGATTATTCATTTTATTATGTTACTTAAAAAATGATTGCTTTAACTCCGCCCATGACGAACCAGTCATGGTCGGTTCCAAGCCGCAATAAAAGAGGAGGGTTGCGTTAAGTTGTCAGTCAGCGTTAAAGTTATAACAAATATTTAATAAATGGATCTATTAAACTATTGTACTAATATTAGATTGTTCCCTAGAAGGAACGCGTTACAGGGTCCGATTATAACATCTCGACAAGGACCCCTACATCTCCAGAACTCAGGTGCAGTGCTAAATATGCAAGAGTTTACGTTACAGGATGTAATGTATCGGCAAAGAAGTTACATCTCCATGAGAACTTGGGTGTAGTGTTAAATAGGCAAGAGTTCTCACACTATAGGTTGGATAAGAACAAATATGATAGAAAAACTAATAATCTGATATTTGGAACATGGAACATAGAAACCCGGTAAATCAATGAAAGTAGTAGATACAATAATTAGAAGAAGAATTAGTATTTTGTGTGTACAAGAGACAAAATGGGTAGACGAGAAGGCAAAACTGATAGAGAACTCGAGTTTTAAGTTATGGTAAAGTAAAATAAGAAATTGAGTGGGTATTGTTGTAGATAGTTCGTTAAATGATGAAGTTGTAGGAGTAGTTAGAAAGGAGATATAATTATAGCCCTCAAAATAATAGTGGTGAAATAAACTATGAACATAATTAGCATGTATGCACCGCAAGTAGGATTTGATGAAGCTACCAAATCAAAATTTTGAGACGACTTAGATAAAATGATTTTAATAGAAGGCAATCTAAATAGACATGTCGAAGTGAAAAATGAAGAATATGAGAGGGTAAATGAGGGTTATGGGTTTGGAACAAGAAATGAGAAAGGAAAAACTATATTAGATATTGCGATAGCATATGACCTTATATTAGCTAATATGTTTTTTTAAGAAAAGAGAAGAACACTTAGTCACGTTCAACAGTGAGAATAATAAATCGCAAATTGACTTTATTATAGTTAGGAAGAATGATAAAAAGACTTGTAAAGATTGCAAGGTCATCCCTGGAGAAAACTTAACTACCCAACATACGTTAGTAGTGTTGAATATACACCTCAAACATAGTATCAATAGAAAGAAAATATATACAATTCATAAAATTAAGTGATGGAAGTTAAAGGATGTAAAGCAAAATATATTTAAGGAGAAGGTAGGAGTACAAGCATTAGGTGAAATATACGATGATTCTAATACGACATGGGATAAAATGGTTTCAAAGTTGAAAATAATAGCTAAGAGTGTACTCGGTGGGTCAAAAGGACATGCACCACTAAAGAATCTTGGTGGTGGAATAAAAAAGAACAAGAGAAAGTGAAGGAAAAATGAATAGCTTATAAGGAATTATATATTTATAAAAACAAGAAAAACTTAAAAAAATATATAATAGCCAAGAAAAAAGATAAGAAAATAATGAATAAAGTAAAGAATGAAACTTTTGAACGATTATATCAAAAATTGGATATAAAATAAGGAAAAAGAGACATTTATAGAATAGCTAAAGGGAGAGAAAGGAAGACAAGAGATCTTATCCAAATAAAATGTATTAAAGATTAATGTAATATGGTACTAGTAAACGATGGAGAAATAAAAGAATGGTGAAAGAGGTATTTTTATCAACTTTTTAATGAAGATTTAGATGACCAACTTAACTTAGGTAATTTAAGTAGGTTAAATGAATATAAAAATTTAAATTTTTAACTTAGAATTCAAACTTCATAATTAGAACAAGTTTAAATGGGATGCATAATGGAAAAGTCGTTGAATCAGATGATATTCCGATAGAGGTATGGAAGTCTCTAAGGAAAAAAGGTATTGAATGGCTTACAAAATTATTTAACATGATATTGAAAATAAAAAAAAAATGCTTGAGACGATAGGTACTCTAGTTCCCTTATATAAGAAGGGAGGAGACTTATAAAATTGTTCAAACTATAGGGATATTAAACTAATAAGTCATACCATAAAACTTTGAAAAAAAATAATAAAAAAAAATTAAGGAATGAGACCACAGTGATTGAAAATCAATTTGGGTTCATACCTAAGGTCGACAATAGAAGTTATACATCTTCTTAGGCAATTAATTGAAAATATTGAGAGCAAAAACAATATCTGCACATGGTATTCATTGACGTAGAAAAAACTTATGATAGAGACTGAAGAGAAATTATATGGAGAATTCTATAAAAGTGATGTGTTAACGTAACATATATTGAACTAATTAAGATATGTACGAGGATGTAACGACTAGAGTAAAGAGTTCATGTGGAGTAACTGAAGTATTTTCAATAAAGATAGGTTACATCCATGATCAGCTCTAAGTCTCTATCTTTTTACACTAATTATGGACGAACTCACTGCACACATTGTACCGTGGTGCATGTTGTTTGCAGATGCTATTATTTTGGTAAATGAAACACGTGAAAGAGAAAATGCTAAATTAGAATCTTGGCGGGAAACACTAGAAGGGAAAGGTTTTAGGTTTAGTAGAATAAAGACAGAATATATAGAATTTAAGTTTAGCAATATTAGACATAATGAGATAATTGTTAAGATAAAAGATGACAAGAACCGAGAGCTTTAGATATTTACGATCATTTTTGTAAAATGATGGAGATTGAGAATGAAGTCTTATATAGAATATAAGCAGAATGGTTGAAATAGAGAAGAACGTGACCGTAAAGTACCTCTAAAACTTAAAGAAAAATTTTACAAAATCACAGTTAGACCTGATATGCTAAATGGAGCTGAATGTTGAGCTATGACTCGAGCACATGAGCAAAAGATAAGAATTGCAGAGATGAGGATGTTAAGGTGGATATGTGGACTTACGAGAATGTACAAAATAAAAAATGAGAGCATCAAAGAGAAAGTCGGAGTTGCATCCATTGAGGGAAAAATATGAGAGACACGTTTAAGATGGCACGGGCATGTACTTAGATGACCAATAAATATTTTAGTTAGGCGATGTGAAACTATGACAAACACGCATATCAAACGAGAAAGATCAAAAAAGACTTGGTTAGCAACAATAAAATAAGATCAAATTTATTTAAGTATAAATGATGATATAGTAGAAGATAGAGCTCAATGACGTAAAAGGATCTATATAGCCGACCCCACCTAGTGGGATAAAACTTGGTTGTTGTTGTACTTAAAAAATGATTGCTTTCTTTCCTTTCAAGAAAACAGAAACAGAAAGTTTTACACATTTTTTTTCTCCAAGGAAACAACATAAGATAATCACTTCATCGTTTCTCTTCTACCGACTTTATTTCCCAAGAACATTTCTATCTTTTCCAATTTTATTTCACGCCCTAGAAACATGGCATAATAAAATAGCTTATGAAATCCTAGAAAAGGATCCTAGGTAAAGAATGAATTCATTTGAGGAACCTCTTTAACTATTTCTGCTCCAAGTTGAGTTAATAGCATGATAACTTAATTATTATACTTGTTAAGTAGTTGAGCTATTGGTTGGATCTTGTTAAGAGCTTAACACTTCAATTATATATTCATTTGAGGAACCTCTTTAAATATTTCTGCTCCAAGTTGAGTTAATAGCATGATAACTTAATTATTATACTTGTTAAGTAGTTGAGCTATTGGTTGGATCTTGTTAAGAGCTTAACACTTCAATTATATAGATAATTGAAACATTCAAAGTGATACACTAGGCACTAAATTTACATATTTGATATGTTGGTATTAGTTCATAAAACCACTTAGTTCTTGTTAATCTAGTTAGGTGATGCTTTCTAATAGAAAACAAATACTATGGAAGTTCTTATTAAACTTCAAAGTGCCACCTCATAGCATCAATGAAGTTGCACTCAGTAATCAAGAATTAACATAAAAAATCACACTAGTCCATATTCTTTGGATGGTAGAACCAAGCAACTATTACCAGTGTCCACAAATGTCACAAAGTCCAAAAAAAATCCTATACAATGCAATAAAGTCTAGTAGGAGTTCATTTTCCCTTCATCATAATACATCATATTGCATATTGATCTTTTTCCAGAATGTCTGATATCTTAATAGCTGAAGTTTTTTGCCTATATAATTTCAAACCTTGTGCAATACTCTTTTCTTTCTAGCTCTAGTGAAGTTGGAAGATAAAAAACCAAGCAGTAGTAGACAGTGGCGAGAAAAAGGGAAATGGGCATAAACATATGGTTTACAACAATCATGAAAAAAATCAAAATTTTGTATTGTTATTTTCTCCACCTTTTATTCTGATTTTTCTCCTTAAATCAGAATAATATAGTAATGATTCATCTATTCCACCTCCCTCTGCTCTTCTTTTTCCTCCTTTAGAGAAAAAAAGAGGAGAGTTGGAGAAATTTGACCTACACTATCTGAGCTCCATTGGTTTCAATTGATTCCAAGTAGAAATCAAACTCTATTGGTACAAATGTACCACAAATCTTATATTTTATAACAACAAATAGTGTACAGAAGCAAAATGACAGATGATTAACGAAGTAACCAAGAAAATGCAGTATTTGCCTCCTAATACTTTTCCTACACTTTCTTGCGTTGATCAAATACCCTTACCCATTTCAGACAAAAAGTAATGTGTTAAATCATTGAAGCACTTCTCTCTCCTAGCCATAAATTCAATTTGTTAGTAAGTCACTTTGTATTTACACATTTCGTAGACTTGGCCAAGGTTTTTAATTATCACATAAAACTCTTCAGAACTCTTCCTTCACTAAAAAACAATTGAATAAAATCCTCGTAGAACTATTTACGCAGACTTGGCTTTTAGATGAACTAGCTTTCGATCGTCCCAAGACGGTTTTTCAGAACGCACGCTCTCAGCTATTGGTCTCTAGAAAGCAAGGAAGTAGCAAAAACATAGGCATAAATTTTGTTTAATTATAAAGGAAAGTGGAAGGAGAAAAGCTTCCAAACCCAAGGCTAAAATTCAGGAAGCCAAACGAAGGAAGCGTGTTCAGGAGTATGGGAAGGGATGGCCGACCTGATGATCTTATCGAGGTAATCGTTGAGGATGGTCTGCCAATAGGGGCCAAGGGCAGCCGTCCCTTCCACCACCACGATCAGCTGCTTTTCCGCCATTCTCCTCCTCCGGAGGGCTTCAACAGCCGACACGCTACGACAGCTCGCTGTTGACTTGGTAGGGAGAGAGAGAAGGGAAGCGAACAACCGCACGCTCGCACCCGATTGATCGAGTCACTCGTAACAAACCTAGCAAGAATTTCTTATCGTCAAAATATCTAAATATTTTTTAGAATTTTGTAAACTATAATAATATACAAAGAGATAAAATTGACCATTAAATTTTATCCCATAAAATTTAAATTTATAAATATCTAAAAATTTATCATCATTAATCAAATTTTTTTGATCGTATTTATCATAATTTTATATTATTTAATTGTAGCATATTAGTTATATATATAAATTCTTACCTATGTCTTTCGATTTTTTTTTAATAGTACAATCTTGATTTTGTTTTTATATATAATGATATATACAACAATTAACAATGCAATAATATTTACAAGAAATTATAAATATTTTGTTGGGATCTTTGTTGTGGTGCAATCTAAGCGTAAGTAGAATAACGGTAGGTGAAAGATTGAGCGGGTCGTAGAGAGGACGTCCAGCAGAAAGTTCTGGAGTCTCGGGCGCTGAGCAAAAGTTTAGTTGGTCTGGAGGATCAACCAGCAACAGATAAACTCTCCTGAGTGGAGTAGGTGAGAACGTGTTCCCTGGTGAGGGAACAGTAGGCGTCGATTCGACCTAGGATTTCCAGTCGGGAATCCAAAGTCAGAACCGAACAGTCTGATGACTATCAAATTCTAAGTCTTATTATGTCCTAACTTTGTTCTGCAGGATATGTTGTACTAACGTATTTTGAAGGAAATAAATTGGAGTGTTTGTCTCAAGTAACCTAGAGAAGACCCTCTTGCAGCAAGGCGCGAGGGCGCCCTCATGGAGCTTGAGGGCGCCCTAGATGCTGAGCAGAGGGTGCCCTCATGGAGCTTGAGGGCACCCTGGACACTAGCGCGAGGGCACCCTCATGGAGGTTGAGGGCACCCTCAGGTGGATAGACTATGACCAGGTCAAAGCTCATCCACGCTGCGGATTCGGCGCGGATGAGGGCGCCCTCCATGCTGTTGAGGGTGCCTTCCACAGGCTATAAAAGGCAGTCTTGAGTAGCAGCAAGGAACAACAACGAAAACGCGATACATCTTCCGTGCACTGCTCAAAGAATCACCCGATAAAGCTGAACAAGACACCGACAACCTGAAGCCTCGAATTCCCTATTCTTAAAGTTGTTGGTATATTTTCTTACTGCACTTAATTGTTGTACTCTAAAATTGTACTCTTGCAAACTTATAGTGATTGCTCAAAGTAAACGCTCAACGAGCGTGAGCCTTGGAGTAGGAGTCGCCCCAGGCTCCGAACCAAGTAAAAAATCCTTGGTGTTTGCATTTGCATTGTTTACTTTTCTGCTGTGTTTACTCGAATGTTTTTCGAAATGAAAGTGAAAGCCACGAGCGCTATTCACCCCCCCTACTCTAACGTTTTCGATCCAACAATTGGTATCAGAGCGGGGTTGTTCTGAATTAGTACAACTATCGTTTGAGCAATTTTTTGCTTTAATCGGTACGCCTTTCGTTTTTACCCTCCAAAACTGTCTTTGAAAACTCATTTTCATCTTTTCACTATTGGTCGGTATTAGCGAAATATCACATTTTCAAAAATTTATGATAATATTTTTTTAAATATTTTATTAATTTTTATTAAAAAATAATAATTGCTATCTTTTTTTCTCCCACACTACTAATCCAAGACCAAGTCTTGGGATATTTGGTTCTTTTTCTTTTTGTGTGCAAGAGTTTTCTCCTAAATGACCCATCAAAAGGGCTACAACACAGATCGTCCGCTACTCTTCTCCGGAGAAGATTTCGAATACTAGAAAGATCAGATAGAGCACCAATTAAAAACCCAAGAGGAGATATGGACCACAGTTCAGATCGGATTTATACCCCCCACTGAAGGAGGTGTGCCCATCGCCTATGACAAGTGGGATGCACAAACAAGAAGAAAATTAGAGGCAAATGCAAAAGCAACATGGACTCTCCTATGTGGACTAACAAATTCAGAGCTTGATCGAGTTGGAAAGTTCAATAATGTCAAGGAGCTTTGGAAGAAATTGCTCAAGCTTCATGAGATTCCTTCAGAATCAAAAGATCAAGTCGAACCAGAGTTTGAATCTGAGTACGAATCTCTAGAGTCAACCTCTGAACCAGACTCAAAAGAATCGGATGAGATCGATTTCATAGCACTGATGGCCAAAGAAGAGATACCTGAATCTGAATCCAAATTCGAGATGACAACAATCGAGTGGGAGAATCCCATCATGGATCTAAAAGGTAAGATTGTAAATTCAAATAATATATTTCATATAACCTGTTTTAAGTGTAGGTGTAAAATACGACACCCAAATAATAATTAAAAATAGGGTTATTTGACAAATACTTTTATTGGATTTTTCAAGAATTTTTAAGAATTTTTCTAGAAATAATTGGAGCTCGTATAGCGTAGTTCAAGGGGATGGATCTATTGGGCTTGGAGAAAGCCTCTTTGGAATATCAAATTATATGGGAGTTGATTGGATTAATAAGCCTAAGTTTTCTATTAAAACCTAGGTTTCTTATTCTCCTAATCTCCCTGCGCCGAATCCCTCCCCTCCCCGTGCCCTACCTCTTTCATCGCTGAAACCCATCTTCTTCCCCGAGCCACCTTGCGATCCCGCCACCGCCGCACCTCCCCTCTCCTCCACCAAGGGCTGGCGGCTCCATCCGTCACTGTCGTCGGACGTCCGCCCCTCTCTTCCCCTCTTCCCCTCGCGATCTCCTCACCAAAATCGCCGAGCCACAACCAACGATCTCACCTGACGTTGTGCCCTAGCATGTGGCCGCACCGCCCTACGTTGAGCACCAGTTGCCAGCCGAGCCTTCCTTCTCTCAGCATTGCCTTTGCTTAGCATCGCTGGCACCCGACGTCAAGCCACTGCTGCCCAACGCCAACTCTACGCCGATTCTTCCGCCGCAGCCGCCAAGCAGCGCCGCCGCCAGGGCATCTCACCAAACCGTGCCCTAATTAATCCATCGAGTAGTCCTTCTTTTGTAGGATGGTAAGTGTTTTGGTTCTGGTATAACTATCGATTTTTCATGCTTATGTTGGTGTACATCTAGAGGATGGTGGTGAAATGCTACTTAAAGTGGGTCTTGGTGAGTTATGGATCTTGGTGTTAATGCTATGTTAACATTTTTGGGTTTGATAGTGGATGAAGAAGGTGAGGATCTGGAATAATTTTATGATCAAATTGCGATTTATGTGTAGGAAATCAGAACTTGTATTATTCTGGTAGTTGCTCTTCTAAAATTTACCCAAATGAAATTTAGCTGGTATATGTACGGTTAGCAAATTATTAACTAACTGGTTTAATTGGTTAATTAATTGGGTGATTAACTAAGATATGAGTTAATTATGATAATGAGGAATTGATGAAATTGATTAACCATAGATAAGTTAATTGAATAATAATTGACTAACTACTCATATAGGTAAATGTAGTATATTGATTTATGGATTAATGTTTGGATAACCTATTCAATTGATTAATCGATTTGGGGATCAGCTAAGGGTAAACTAAGTAGTTGGCCTAATTAATTTGATAGTTAACTAAATTATTTGATTTACTTAGGTGTAGGAGCAATTAAAGGTTACCTACGGATTAATTAGTAGAGTAATGGAAGATGGGTAGATTGATTGTTATGTATATTATAGATCCTTAGTTTTGCTTCGTATCTTGTATTTGTAGGATTCGAGTTGGATGTGATCTTTGGACTTGTTGCAGACGGTTAGCTCGATTTACATTTAAGGCGGGTACTTCTTGCTTTGTTTCCTTTTAGTACTTTGACCTTAGTGCATGAATTATTTTGGATAAGGACTGTTTACCTTGACTCCACTCTTACTTTCCTGCGCTTGATACTTCCACGCAATCTTTGAGAAATTCGTTCCATATCTATACAGTCTCTTGTTGTTGTCCATCATCAGTAGCAGATACTAGATACCATGTTTGTATGCTTTGACTGTTATTTATCTATATATTATGTTGAGCATGCTGGCTTCATGTAGCATATCTGTTTCCGCTTATATATATATGATGTCTGTTGCATTGTTTGCATCATGTCATTGCATGCATGCCGCATCCTCGGCCACTCGAGAGAGTGGTAGCTGGAGTTGATGTCGCTTGTCCTGTCGTGCCGCACTCGGCCACTTGTGTGAGTGGTAGCTGGAGTACAAGCAGCAGGGACCCCATCGCAGATGTAGCTAGTTAGCTACTATGCAACTGTCCCCTCGGCCACTCGTGTGAGTGGTAGCTGGAGTGGTGTATAGTCTGTCACTGACCCGGCCTCTCGACCATACAGGGGTCATGGGGCAGAGAGGTGGGCGGGAGTGACCATCCGTGCATACGCTGTTGTTATTATATTTGTTTTGGCTGCTGCTGTCTATATATGCTGTTATTGCTTACTTACTGTCGTTGTTCACATATGCTGATATGCTTACTTGTGTTGAGATATGTTCTCGTTGTAGATGTCTAGTCATTGAAAATTGGTATATACCTTGCTTATTACCTCTGTAGTTATGAACAGTAATGTAGCAGATTAGTACAAGTTCTGACCTACTATACCTGGCCTAGGATATGTTTTCATGTATGAGCATTTGTTTTGGTTCTTTTGTAGTATCTGCTATTTCTGTATGAGACTGTATACTCTTGGCTCACTTTCTAGTTATATGTATGTTCATGCACTATCTCTTTCCTTACCCGCTGAGTTCCAATACTCACCACCCTGTAAAAAATGGTTTTCTTTCGCCAGGTAACAGGTAGATGAGTCATGGATGCTTGGAGAGTCCCAGCTACCAGTCCCACGACACACTCGAGGATAGTTTCTTTTTCTGGTTTTGGTTGCTAACGTTATTTATGTTTTGGTTTTGTGAACTTGGTATTGTATGCTTCGATATGGATTTTGGAGTCCCGTCTGGTGGTTGCAGACATTTTTGTTAGTGTCGTTGTTAGTTTTACGTTCGTATCATTTTATGTCTTCCGCTGCTATGTGTTTACGTTCAGCCATGTAGGCTTATTAATTGCGTGGTGATGTTGTTTATATTTTGTATATATATTCCAGCCGAGTGTGGCTGATGTATAGTTTGTATGTAGTAATGCTTCAGATTGTCACTCGTACAGGGGAGATGCTGCCGAAATTTCTTCGGACAGGGACTCCTTTGGGGCGTGACAGTAGGGAGAGAGGACACTATAGAAATAAGTGCTCTACTCATAAGATTCGGCCGACATAATCGGAGGAGAAGGAGAAATCGATCCGGAAAGGGAAGAAGCACATTGAATGCTCCAAGTACAGACGAACAGGTCACTGCAAATGACAATGCTCAGAAAGAAAATCTAAGAATCCAGGGGGAGAAATCAAGGTAAGTAAATTTACATTACATGAAAATCTAATTTTTGCAACACATGTATGTACCCTAGCTAATTCCCCTTACTCTAGTATAGATTTCTCTAGAAAATTAGATATGCATGCTAATAATACAATGAATAAATTTGATTCAAATCTAAATAAGAATAACTCAAAATTATTTAATAAACATAAGAAATTAACTTTTAGAAAATTAGATAAACAAAATAATATTTTAAAGGATAAAATATATAAGTTAGAAAAGATTATTAATAATTTAACTAATCCATAAAATCTAGACTTGGGTATCAAGTCTAAGGTAAAACTTAAACTCTACGAACCAAGCTATAATCAAGTACCTTTTAATTATTAAATCTAAACTTAAACTAAAGTAAAACTAACTTAAATCTAACCTAAACTAAATTAACTCTAACTCAAATCCAAACTTAAATAAAATCTAACCTAAACTAAAATCTAATCTAACTTAAATCTAACCTTAAATTCAATTAACTTAGATCTAAATTAAATCAAATTAAAACTCAAAAGTTAACTTAATCTTGTTAACTTAACTAATAAATTGTTTGACTTGGTTGATCCATGCAAATTACTAGGACCATGCATATGCTAAATTGATAAATGTCAATCATGATTATGAATTATATAATCTAGAAAGGCTAGATAATGACCTAGCTAGGCATAATTTACACTTGACTAGTTAGACTTAGGGGTTTCAAAAGGAAAATTAAATATCCAATTTCTTTGAAAGGCTTTGTCTAGAAGTGATGGATGATCTCATACCCAAGAAGGCCTAGTGCCTCGCCACAGCCTGGAAGCCAATCTTTGAAATGTATATTTAATTGACTAATTAAAAAATCTGAGTTTAACCCAAATATAAATTAATCCTTAGACATAATTTAAATCAAAGATAAAATTAACCATCTCACAAAACTATTAAGGCTCCCTGTTTGAAAATCTAGAAAAGGGCGAGATGGACCTAAGCTTAAAGTAGTTCCAAATTAATTCAATTAAATTAACTTAATTAATTTTGAAAAATTAATTTCAAAATGTCTAAATCATAACAAAAAGTTAATTATTATTAAGTTTCAAATCATAATTAATTTCAAAAAGTTAATTATTATTAAGTTTTAAATCATAATTAATTTCAAAATTTTAATTATTATTAAATTTTAAATCATAATTAATTTCAATATTATCAAGTTTTAAATCATAATTAATTTCAAAATTTTAATTATTATTAAGTTTCAAATCATAATTAATTTCAAAATGTTAATCTAAATTTCAAAATTATAATTATTTTTATAATCAATTCAAAGTCATTATTTACAAGTTTAATGATTTTCAAAAATCTTAATTATTTTTAAAGGATAATTTATTTTTCAAATTATAATTAAATTTCAAACTATCATATTTACATCTAAATCATATTTAATTTTCAAATCATACTTAATGATCCGGCGGTAAGAACAAGGGACCCCCGTTCTGGGAAGTCAACACCACGTGGAAGTCAAAGGTCCAGGTGGTCCATCGGAAAAGGATGGATTGACTGGACGCTCAAGAGAAGGTCGGATCGATCGGCCGACCGGACGCTTGAGAGAAGGTCGGACCGATCGGCCGACCGGAGAAGAGTGGCTGACCGACCGGATGGCCAATCGGTGTTTAACTGACGGCCAAAGGGCGCCCCGATGGGAGTCGAGATTTCGGCGCTCGATTGAGCAGGAATGAAGGGCCGAGCGGAAGTCACGCTCGGCCGAAGGCACAAGGTAACATACTGCTAACAGTCTCCGCAAAGCACATTACCGAGAATCTCCCAAGTAGACCATTATATATGTCCGGCCGGACGTAAGGCGGGGGTTGGCCGGCCGAACGCTCGGCAGGGAGTAAGGGGAAAAGGACAAGGGACAGCTTTTTCGGACAACGAGCATGTTCTGCGTTCAGGCCATACTCAAAATCCTACGACAGAAGGATCCGTTGTCCCATCAGAGACGTGCTCAAACTGTAGTAGTATGGGGTCAGGTAAGCTCCTCTGACAAGCCCACACTACGGTATGGGAAAGGACACGTGTACACCTTGGTATGTGTACACTCGCTTATCCACAACCCTATATAAAGGCCCTCACCCTTCACCGGAGGTACGCGTGCTACAATTTTCGGAGCCACTTCGTTGTTCGCTTACCTGACTTGAGCGTCGAAGGGTCGTCGCCGGGAACCCCTTCCCGGCCCGACTTCTGTGCAGGTTCGCCGGAGGTTCGTACGACCAATCGGAGATCTACGTCAGCGACTCGGAGAGCGCCACGTGCCCAGCGTCCGTTGATTCAGCATTCGGACAGGATCAATTTGGCCAAGCCAGCTGCGAGCGAGCCGCTTTGTATCTACTTGTCTTCAACCGAGCAAACAGTCGGCTCGGCACTAGTGAGAGCGAGTGGAGAAGAGCCTGTATATTTTTTGAGCCATATTTTAAAAGATGCTGAATCTCGCTACACCGGGCTCGAGAAGTTGGCTTTCGCTTTGGTCCTCGTCGCTCGGCGCCTCCGTCCCTATTTCTTGGCTCATACCATCATCGCCCGGACGAATAGTCAATTGGGAAGAGTGCTGTTGAATCCAGAAGCGTCCGGACGGCTCATCAAATGGACGACAGAGTTGAGTGAATTCGACATTCAATACCAACCCCGTTCGGCGATAAAAGCGCAGTCCTTGGCGGATTTTGTCACTGAAGTACAAAGGCCAGAGCCCGAAGCCATGTGGAAGATATTTGTGGACGGATCGTCCACTCGGCTCGAGAGCGGTATTGGTGTATTATTGCTGTCTCCCCAAGAAGAGAAGATGCATCTATCCGTCCGGCTTGATTATAGAGCTACGAATAATGAGGCAGAGTATGAAGCCCTTATAGCCGGCTTACAGGCCGGACGGGTGATGCTGCATTCAGACTCTCAGTTGGCCGCTCAGCAGCTCATAGGTACATTTGAGATTAACAACGCTCGGCTCAAACTCTATGCCGAAGCCTTTGAAAAACTCAAGGCCGACTTCAGAGAGGTTATTATCCAAAAGATACCCCGAACAGAGAACCAGGCGGCCGATGAGTTAGCCAAACTTGCAAGCTCAATAACGCCGGTCGCCATCCAACAGCCAATTGAACAAGTATCTTTGGTGGCGCACGTCGACCGGATGGAGGACCTCATGTTTCCGAGCGACTGGAGGACACCCATCATGGAGTTTTTGCACTCGGGCGCTACACCATCCGATCGGGATGAAGCCCAGCTGTTAAGAAGGAAAGCCGGCCGGTTCACACTCATTGGAGATCAATTATATAAGAAGGTCTTCTCTCGCCCGCTGTTGAAATGCGTGAGCTCGGAAGACTCGGCGTACATCCTCCAAGAAGTACATCAAGGATCATGTGGAGGGCATCCGGGCGGACGATCGCTGGCTAAGAAGATCCTGCTGGCCGGATACTTCTGGCCAACCTTACAAGAAGATGCCGCTCGGACCATGTTGACGTGCCTTTCTTGCCAAAGGTATCATAACTTCTCACACCGACCGGCGGAAGAAATGAGAGCAACTACTGTGTCCTGTCCGTTCGACCAATAGGGAATGGACATTGTGGGTCCATTTCCCATGGCAACTGGGCAGTGAAAATTTCTATTGGTAGCGGTCGATTATTTTTCCAAGTGGGTGGAGGCCGAGCCGCTAGCCAAGATCACCGAGCAGATGGTCAAGAAGTTTATTTGGCAGCACATCATCTGTCGGTTCGGCATCCCTCGCCGACTGGTTTACGACAATGGACGACAATTCACTGGAAAGTTGCTCGAAGATTGGTGTAAAAGTTATGGCATTGAGCAACACTTCACGTCCGTAGCATACCCCCAAAGCAATGGTCAAGCTGAAGTAGCCAATCGGGGAATTCTTCGCATTCTGCGCGCTCGACTTGACCATTTGGGAGGAAGTTGGGTGGATGAAGTGTCGGGAGTCCTATGGGCCATCCGAACGACTCCAAAGGAAGGAACGGGCGTCACGCCTTTCCATCTGGTATACGGCGGCGAAGCGGTGATTCCTGTCGAAGTCGGTGTCGAGTCCGTCCAGATCCAGAATTATGATGAGGGCAACACCGAGCGGAGGAACATGGAGCTGGATTTGGTTGATGAGGAGCGAGCCAAGGCGTCCGTCCGGCTAATGGCGTACCGTCAACGAATGAAGCAAAACTACAACCGGCGTGTAATCCCCAGATCATTTCAGGTCGGCGACCTTGTCTGGAAGAAAGTAAAGCCGGTCGGCGACGTTGGCAAGCTGGAAGCTCCTTGGGCGGGCCCCTTCAAAATTATCGAAAAGCTCCGTTCGGGTGCTTATTATTTGGAGGATGCAGACGGGCGGCAGCTAGATCGACCATGGAGCGCCAATCATCTCCAGCCGTATAGAGCGGGATGAGAGGTGCGCTAATGTAATTTCTCATGTACTTTGGTCGCCTATGTATTTGTAATGCAGGAAGCAAAAGACAATTAAGGATGACGCATGGTTTCGCCGAACGACAGGGTTAAAGTTAGCCTTAAAGGCCGTCGAGCTCCGATGTTAAAAATCGAGAGACGAGCCGGCATCTATAAACCCTCCGAGCGGAAAACCGTCGAGCTCCGACGTTAAAAATCAAGAGACGAGCCGGCGTCTATAAACCCTCCGAGCGGAAGACCGTCGAGCTCCGACGTTAAAAATCGAGAGACGAGCCGACGTCTATAAACCCTCCAAGCGGAAGACCGTCGAGCTCCGACGTTAAAAATAGAGAGACGAGTCGGCGTCTATAAACCCTCTGAGTGGAAAACCGTCGAGCTCCGACGTTAAAAATCAAGAGACGAGCCGACGTCTATAAACCCTCCGAGCGGAAGACCGTCGAGCTCCGACGTTAAAAATCGAGAGACGAGCCGGTGTCTATAAACCATCCGAGAGGAAAACCGTCGAGCTCCGACGTTAAAAATCGAGAGACGAGCCGACGTCTATAAACCCTCCGAGCGGAAGACCGTCGAGCTCCGACATTAAAAATCGAGAGACGAGCCGGCGTTTATAAACCCTCCGAGCGGAAGACCGTCGAGCTCCGATGTTAAAATCGAGAGGAGCGGCGTCTATAAACCCTCCGAGTGAAGACCGTCGATCTCCGGCGTTAAAAATCAAGAGACGAGCGGCGTCTATAAACCATCCGAGGAAGACCGTCCGAGCTCCGGCGTTAAAATCGAGAGCGAGCCGTCTATAAACCCTCCGGCGGAAGACCGCCGAGCTCCGGCATTAAAAATTGAGAGACAGCCGGTGTCTATAAACCATCCGAGTGGAAGACCGTCGAGCTTAAAAATCGAGAGACGAGCGGCGTCTATAAACCCTCCGAAGGAAACCGCCGAGCTCCGGCGTTAAAAATCAAGAGACGAGCCGTCTATAAACCCTCCGAGCGGAAGACCGTCGAGCTCCGATGTTAAAAATCGAGACGAGCCGGTGTCTAAACCATCCAAGCGGAAGACCGCCGAGCTCCGGCGTTAAAAATCGAGACGAGCGGCGTCTAAAACCCTCCAAGCGGAAAACCGTCGAGCTCCGGCGTTAAAATCGAGAGAGCCGGCGTCTATAAACCCTCCGGCGGAAGACCGTCGAGCTCCGGCGTTAAAATCGAGAGACGAGCCGCGTCTATAAACCCTCCGGCGGAAGACCGCCGAGCTCCGACATTAAAAATCGAGGGCGGCGTCTATAAACCCTTCGAGCGGAAGACCGTCGAGCTTAAAAATCGAGAGACGAGGCGGCGTCTATAAACCCTCCGGCGGAAGACCGCCGAGCTCCAGCGTTAAAATCGAGACGAGGCGTCTATAAACCCTCGGCGGAAGACCGTCGAGCTCAGGAATCGAGAGACGAGCCGGCGCTTATAAACCCTTCGAGCGGAAGACCGTCGAGCTTCGACGTTAAAAATCAAGAGACGAGCCGGCGTCTATAAACCCTCCGAGCGGAACACCGTTGAGCTCCGACGTTAAAAATCGAGAGACGAGCCGGCGTCTATAAACCATCCGAGCGGAAGACCGTCGAGCTCCGACGTTAAAAATCGAGAGACGAGCCGGCGTCTATAAACCCGCCGAGCGGAAGGTCGTCAGGCGCTGACGGTAAAATTCGACGTTAAAAGGCGAGCAACCGGAGTCTATAAATCCTCTGGACGGATAACTTTCTGCAAGGTCCTGCTCGGTCGTAAAGGCCGACCTCTGATCGGGTCTGCCGATAAGGCAAGAATAAAGAAAGCGTGGGGCCGAGCGGCTCCTTTATAAAACGCACTTAGCGCGAGAAAATTAGGACCGGCGCAAAAAGTTAAGGATTGGATGCTGGTCGAACAAACAAATAACAAAGAGATAGAATTCATTTACACCAAACGGTGAATAGACAAAAGTGATAACAACAGTCTTCGCCCCGAACGGCGGGCATACAAAAAATAGCAGAAATTTGAAAGAAGTTTTACAAACCCTTCATTCACTATCACCAAAATTAAAGAGAGAATCGGGGATGGAGCCCATCATGACCGCTAGATCTTCGGGGGGGGGGGGGGGATCGCCAGCTCGGTTGGTATGTGACCCTTGCTCTTCAGATATTCGACTGTCACTTTGATCGCCTCTTCAAAAGTTAAGGACAACTTGTTGCTGAACTTTTCGCCAAATTCATCCGAGCGGACGAATGCTTTGCGCGCTTCCGCCAACCGACCGGGCTCCCCATCTTGATATTCTTTAAGAGTGGCTCCGGAAGCGTCAAGGGCCACCTGGAGATCTTTCAAAGCCCCTTCCGCTTTAACCTAGTCGGCCGAGCGGCCCTCCCGTTCAGTCTTCAGCAAGGTGTCCAAGTCCTTTACCCGCTGCTCTAGCCCCCCGGTTCTCCACCTTCATGATGTCCATGTCGTCGATGGCTTTGCGCTTCCGGGTGGTCGCGGTCTTTATCTCCTTGTCCCGCTGCTTGACCAAAGCCTCAAGTCGAGCCACTTCGCTCGACAAGTCGGAGGACTTACCCCGTTCGGCTTCCAGCAGCTTTTTGGCCTTCTCCAGAGCGGTCGTTGACTGTCTGCTATCTCCCGCGGCTTTGAGCTTTTTCAGCTCGTCCTCCAGTTCGGCTAGGCGATTGCTGATGGCAATCTACTCCACCCAATTCTGCAAATGGATAGGAGCAAATTAGAAACTAAATCCAAATAACTAACAAGGCAAAGAACATACCCCGGTCGCCTGTTGTAAATTGCTGTCGCCTAGCTGACCGGGAGTCATCATTGCAATTCGGAGTCGAGCATCCTCCCAGGCTTTGGCGAGAGGACCTGTAAGGGTGATCTGTTGCTCGGGAACCACTGGCCGATCAGCAGCTGCAAAATATTCCTCCGAAGAAAGGCGCAGGATAGTTTTTATCAACCTTGGGCCGCTCGGATCACCCTGGGGCGCAGCGGCCTTACCGGACAGCTCACCGGTGGAGGAAGAAGGATGGTCGCCCAATCGCCTAAGACGCCGCATTGTTCGGGGAGGACTGGAAGGCGGCACCTCAGACGTAACCCTTGGAGAGCCGAGCGGCATGGGGGTACTCTCTATAGATACCATCCCGGATAGCACTGAAGCTTCATCGCCCCGCTCGGATTGCGGTTCATCAGATGGAGTTGGTTGAGAGGCTGGCTCTGGCCGTCTGCGCTTCCGAGTTGCCAGGGGGCTTCGTCAGCCGAGCGGCCCTCTACCCCGACTTGAGTAGAGGGCTCTATATCGCCCGCAGCCTCGCCGAGAGAGGCAGAAGCGTCTAAGGCTTCGGGGACACTCTGAGTCCCCTCACCCTCTTCGCTGGTCGGACCAGCTGAGGCCAAGCTCCGCTCGGCGACCTCCCTACTCTTGGCCGCCTCGATCTCAGCGGCTCGCAGTTTCAACCGCTCGGTAGCCTTGGCGCGCCACATGACTTCGGCTGCAGAAGCAAAGAATAAATCAGTTAGAACAAAAGAAAGAGGATGATAGGAGAACTTACTCATGCTGCAAGGCAGATCGGTGGGAATAGAAGACAAGCCGAATATGTACATTACTCCCGGAAGGAGCAGCTTGTTGATATGGTAGCGCTGGCCGATCAGTCGGTCGACTGCATGAAGGTAGGCCGGATCGCCCCTAAACTTGCCGAGCTCCGGCTGTGCTGGCATCGCCGTCTGCCATTTGATACGAAAGGCCGGTGGCTCGGGAAAACGCATGTAGAAAAAATGCTCTTTCCAGTGTTTGTTGGAGCTCGGCATGTTATCAAAAAGGACGAAACCTATCCTAGATTGGAAAACAAAAGTACCCCACTCGGCTTGCTTAGGGTAGTAGAAGTAGTGGAACACTTTGGGGTCTAATGGGATGTTGTTCAGTTTAAAGAGAACTACCACCCCGCTCAGCAGCCTAATGGAGTTCGGGACTAGTTGGCTGAGCGGGATGCGAAAATAGTTGCACACTTGTAAGAAAAACTTATGTGGAGGAAAGCGTAGCCCGGCTAAAAATTGATCTCGAAAAAAGAGGACAGTGTCGGGCGGCGGTTCATGAGGCTGGTCGGTGGGGGGGGGGGGTGGTTAATACTATGTGGTGGTCGGCAGAGATTTCATAGGTCCGAGCGAGGTGCAGCGCGTCCTCCTCGTCAAACCGGCTCTCCATGGTCGTGTACCAAAGACCAGGAGCATCGGCGGTCGGCTGGGAGGTGCTAGTCATGGTCGAAACACAGTAAAGAATTCGAGACAAAAAGAAGGGTTCGAACAAGAAAGAAAAGGTGGCAGACTGAAGGGGACAGCTAACAGAAAAAAGAAGAGGGAGGGAGCGAGGAAAAGAAAGGCTTACGAGCAAAAGGGATGATCGAAAGGGGCCTAGGGGTCGTCAGGGAGCTGAGACACGAGGTCGCCGGAGCAGAAAGAACAGCAGGAAGTCGGAGGTCGACGAAGCAAGAATGCGGCGGAGAGAAGAGGTCGCGAGATTTATAGCGTTAGCCTCGAACGGCCTCAGCCGTCCGATTCAGGTCGTGAAGAACGAGGCAATCATCCATCCGCTCATTTCAAACGGCAGCTGTCCCATCGGATTTAACGCCACCGCCATGCGCTGACAAAAGCGAGATCGCCACGTGTCAGCAGGACACGGGTCGCATTTAATGAACGCCCCTTATTGCGCAGTGCATGTGCTTGGCAGTAAGGGAGAGGATTCGGCATGGATGCCAAGGGAATACAAGGCACGGGCAAGACATCGCCGAACGGATGACCATCCCCAAGCCTGGCCGAGCGGACTATTGTAGCGGCCGTTACTCAGTCAGATCGACAGTCCAGTCAATCGGACTTCGCTTCCTTCGACTAGACTTGAAGGGGAGGCAAGTGATCCGGCGGTAAGAACAGGGGACCCCCGTTCTGGGAAGTCAACGCCACGTGGAAGTCAAAGGTCCAGGTGGTCCATCGGAAAAGGATGGACTGACCGGACGCTCAAGAGAAGGTCGGACTGATCTGCCGACCGAACGCTTGAGAGAAGGTCGGACCGATCGGTCGACCGGAGAAGAGTGGCTGACCGACCGGATGGCCAATCGGTGTTTAACTGACGACCAAAGGGCACCCCGATGGGAGTCAGGATTTCAGCGCTCGATTGAGCAGGAATGAAGGGCCGAGCGGAAGTCACGCTCGGCCGAAGGCACAAGGTAACATACTGCTAACAGTCTCCGCAAAGCACATTACCGAGAATCTCCCAAGTAGACCATTATATATGTCCGGCCGGACGTAAGGCGGGGGCTGGCCGGCCGAACGCCCGGCAGGGAGTAAGGGGAAAAGGACAAGGGACAACTTTTTCTGACAGCGAGTATGTTCTGCGTTCAGGCCATACTCAAAATCCTACGACAGAAGGATCCGTTGTCCCATCAGAGACGTGCTCAAACTGTAGCAGTATGGGGTCAGGTAAGCTCCTCTGACAAGCCCACACTACGGCATGGGAAAGGACACGTGTATACCTCGATATGTGTGCACTCGCTTCTCCACATCCCTATATAAAGGCTCTCACCCTTCACCGGAGGTACGCGTGCTACAATTTTCGGAGCCACTTCGTTGTTCGCTTACCTGACTTGAGCGTCGGCCCGACTTCTGTGCAGGTTCGCCGGAGGTTCGTACGACCAATCGGAGATCTACGTCAGCGACTCGGAGAGCGCCACGTGCCCAGCGTCCGTTGATTCAGCATTCGGACAGGATCACTTAATTTTCAAATCAAAATTTTAATATGTAAAATTATAATTAATTTTCAAAATTTTAAATGTTTACTCATTTGAAATTCAAACTTATTAAAAATTCAAACTTATATTTTAAATCTCAATGTCAATATTTTTTAACTCCATCTCACACTCACTCATAAGCTGAACATGCCTGATAACCTAGAATGGATGAGATGGAAATTAGGAAAATAAAGAATAATCTTTATATTTTTTTATTACTCATGTTTGGACTCTAGGACTTTAAATATTTTTTTAATTAGCTGGTATTAATCAAAGGGGAGTGTAAGAAAGTTTTTTTGAATTAGTTTTTTTTAATATTTTTAAATTATTAGTATTTTTCAAACTTTCAGTTTTATTAGTGTTTAAACAGATATTATTTTTAGTGTTGAGTTAAAGGTTAATATTGAATTAAAATTATTTTTTAAATTATTTTTAAGCTTAAGTATTTAAATAAATTTTTCTTGACAAAAATTATTTTTAAAAGCTTATTGTTTATCAAAAGTATGTTTTATCAAAAGCTTTAACTTAACTAAGTTGTCTATGAAATCTTTTTAAAGTACTTACATGTGTCTTTTCCACATCTTTTGAAAGTTAAGTACTAAATTTATCAATGTTTTCTTAATAAAAAAAAGTCCTAAATTTAAGTTTTAAACGCTAAGTATTTTCAAAGGATCTCTAATTTAGCTAAGGTTCTAAATTATATTTTTGCAAGAAACTCCCTTTCAAAGCTAAGTGTTATTAAAATCCTTTTCAGCTACGTTTTTTTTAACTCAAATTTGGCTAAGTAATTATCAAAGCCAATTTTTTTTTTAAAACTTAGTCAATTTATTTTCCAGACTTAGCAATTTCGCAAAGTATTTTCTCAACCCAATCATTTTAAAGTTAAGTTTAAGCTAATTTTTTCAACTAAGGACTTTTCACTAAGTTTTTTTCAATTCCTTTATAAAGCTAAGTCCTTCACTATGTAAATCCTTGACAATATTTAGGGAAGCTTCCCTTCAGGGGGAGCTTAAAGTTAAAAATAATAATTTTTTTTACAATCCTCTCTCTACTTAGTATGCTTTTTGATTTATGTCAAAGGGGGAGAGATAAGTCAAAGTTAAGAAAGTTAATAATTTAAAAAGGGAAAGCATAAGGGGGGCACAAAGTTTTTTTATTTTTTTTTGTTGTTTTTTAATTTTTTTTCAAAATTATTGTATTTATGCTCATGATACTTATGTTTAAATTCCTTAATTTTATTGTTATGTATTACTTAACTTTGAACCGTGTTGTCATAATCAAAAAGGGGGAGATTGTTGGTGCGGGAAACATCCGACGATCAACCTATGTTTTGATTATAACAAAGGGTCCAAAGTTAAGTTATTTTATTATCTAATGTATTTGAATGAGCTTGCAGGAAAGTCCTAAGCGTACTTAGGCAAAAGTCCTAGCTGCGGTTAGGCAGGTGGAAAACCCTTGGGGTTGGTAATCGTAGGTCCTAGGGGGTGGCAACCTTAGGTGATGAAAAGTCCTAGCTGCGGTTAGGTAGGAGAAAAATCCTAGGGGATGGTAACGCTAGGCGGGATGTCTTGGCAGGTCGAGGGTTTCGGGCAAAAGTCCTAGAGTCGAGTACTCTAGGTGGAAAGTCCTGGTATCGCGAACCAGGTGAAAAACTAGGTGGGTCATGGAGTGGTCGCCCAGTAGAAAGTCCTGGAGCCTCGGGCGCTGAGCAAAAGTCTAGTTGGTCTGGAGGATCAACTGGCAACAGGTAAACTCTCCTGAGTGGAGTAGGTGAGGACGTGTTCCCTAGTGAGGGAACAGTATGTGTCGGTTTGACCTAGGATTACCGGTCAGGAATCCGAAGTCAGAACCGGACAGTCCGATGACTATCAAATTCTATGTCTTATTATGTTGTTCTGCAAGGTATGTTATACTAACATATTTTGCAAGAAGTGAATTGGAGTATTTGCCTCAAGTAACCTGGAGAAGACCCTCTCGTAGCAAGGCGTAAGGGCACCTTCATGGAGCTTGAGGGCGCCTTGGATGTTGAACAGAGGGCACCCTCATGGAGCTTAAGGGCACCTTGGACACTTGCGCGAGGGCACCCTCATGAAGGTTGAGGGCGCCCTAAGGCGGATAGACTTTGACCAGGTCAGAGCTCATCCACGCTGCGGATTCGGCACGGATGAGGGCACCCTCAATGTTGTTGAGGGTGCGCTCCACAGGCTATAAAAGGCAGTCTCAAGCAGCAACAAGGAACAATAATGAAAACGCGATCCATCTTCCGTGCACTACTAAAAGAATCACCCGATAAAGCTGTAACAAGACACCGACAACCTGAAGCCTCAAATTTCCTATTCTTAAAGTTGTTGGTATATTTTCTTACTGCACTTAATTGTTGTACTCTAAAATTGTACTCTTACGAACTTATAGTGATTGCCCAAAGTAAACGCTCAACGAGCATGAGCCTTGGAGTAGGAGTCGCCCAAGGCTCCGAACCAAGTAAAAAATCCTTGGTGTTTGTATTTGCATTGCTTACTTTTTCATTGCGTTTACTCGAAAGTTTTCCAAAACGAAAGTGAAAGTCACAAGTGCTATTCACACCCCCCCTCTAGCGCTTTCGATCCAACAGATATTGCCGAAGATTTGTAGAGGAATTTTTCTAGCATAGTTATGTCGTTGACTTGACTAACTATGAAAGAGATAAAATTTACTTGGACAGAGGCTTGCGAGATCAGTTTTTAGGAGCCTAAGCAAAAAAAGCTGATAACTACACCTATTTTGATATTATCTTCTGGTGAAGATGGATTTGTATTCTCCACAAATGGATCATATCAAGGATTAGGTGCAGTTCTGAAGCAGCATGAATGGGTAGAATCATGTGCTTCTCATCAGCTGAAAGATCATGAGAAGAATTATCTTATTCATATTTTAGAGTTTGTAGCCATTATTCTTGCGATAAAAACTTAGAGACATTATTTGTATGGGATCACTTTCGAGGATTACACTGATCACAAGATTGGTGCAGAGTTTCCGAGTTAGGATTGATAGAGTAGAGACCAATAGAGCGAGGGGCTCTAGTGTTCATGGTCACTTAGTCATCTATTGTTGAGCAAATTTAGAGGGCTTAAGCTAGTGATCAATAACTTTGGTTTATATATAGTAGAGTAGTCTCATGACAATAGACAGAATTCTTGCGTGATGAGAACGAGATTCCTTACTACCATGGGAGATTATGTATTCCTAGATCATATCCCATCCAGGAGGATTTGCTCCAGGAAGCATATTGATCTGGATTTGAGATACATTTCGGGTGGTATCTGATGTATAGAGATTTGAAGCTCTCCTATTGGTGGAACAACACGAAGAAAGCCATTATGGATTTGGTAACTCGATGTCTAGTATGTCAGTAATTGGAGGCTGAACATCAGAGACCAGAAGAATTGTTTTAGTAGATTGAGACATTGAAATGGAAATGAGAGCATATTACGATGAATTTTATTGTGAGGCTATTGGTTAACTAAATTTGCTCACTTTCTACCGATTCATGGGGCATATTCTTTGGATCAGTTAGCATCATTGTATACCTATAAGTATTATACTAGATAGAGATTTGTGATTCACATCATGATTCTGGCAGAGTTTATAGCAGGATTTGAGTATATAGCTCTATTTTAGTATAACTTTCCACCCCTTAGATAGATAGACAGTTTGAGCGCATTATACAAATGGTAGAGGATCTGTTGATAGTGTACGTTATGGATTTTATAGGTAGACTTTACTTATTATAATAGATAGAAATATCAACTTAGTGGAAGTATAGGAGCTCATAACCCAAAGAGTCATCACTATATACTTGGAAGAAGATAATCTTGTAATTTTATAAGGGAACCTTAATCCCTCACGGTTGGAGATTTGTTCACGATACTAAGATAGAGTGATATATGAGTATGCTATTTAGTTTTTATCCATAGATGAAGATCCCTGAGTTTGAACAGTAAATTTAGGGATCAAATTTTTTATTAGTGGGGGAGAATGCAAGATACAATAAATTAATAATGTGTTATTGGAGAAATAATCATATGAAATTTTCTGAGAATGTTTAGGTTTCAGTACTGTTCCAGGTGACAAAAGGAGCAAAAGGACAAAAGGAGCAAAAATTACCTCAGGTGAACAATACCCGAGGCGCCTTCCAGGTGACAAAAGGCGCCTTCAGTACTGTTCATGGAATGCGCCTATAGGAGCATGGAAGGTGCCTTCAGGAGCAAGGAAAGCACCTTCCATCGGATAAAATTTGACTTCATGGGTGATAAGGATTAACACTTTTTGGGATAAATTTTTATCTATAGAAGGCGCCTTCCGCACCTTATAAAAGTGCTGCTCGACCAAGCATTCTTCACCAACTCTTCTATGAGCTTCTACGCATCTATTTGAAGTTCCGATTGACCTGGCTTCCTGCTGTTGCTCCACTACGACATTGCTATGTTTGACTACTGTTAAGGAGCTATCCAACACCGAGTGCAAGATGATCATCTTCAAAAGTGTTGGGTAATAAAATTAAATACTGTACTTACTTTCAACAAAAGGAAAAGTGTAGGGGGTTACACTTGTTCTAACTCTTTTTATACTTGATTTCCTCTTCTAGTGGTTCCGGAAGAGGTATTTGGTGAATTACCTGTCGATAAGTTCACGAACCTTAGGTCTTGGAGTAAGAGTTGCCGATGGCTCCAAACCAAGTGAAACCGCCTGCATTCTTATACTTTTTTGTTTCTATTTTTATTTCTACTACACTTACTTCGATTTTAAAAAAGAAAATAAAATTTTTTCAAAACCATATGATTCACCCCTCTCTCACGTGTATCTTGATGTAACAAGTGGTATTAGAGCCCTGTTAGCTCTGAATTGGTGCAACCACCAATCAAGTCGGGAGAATTATTTTTTTATTTTTTTGATTCTCAGTTTTTCATATTTTATTTGAATTGGTAACATTTAGATTTTCAAATAAATCTTTCTCATTCAGTTTTAACTCAATTTGGTACAACACCACTCGAGTCTTCAAGATTTATTCTTTCTGAAACTCTGCTAATCCAAGATCTAGTCTTGGGACATGTCTTATCATTTGTTTTGCAAGATAATTCAAATGGCCCAACTTGAGGGATACAATATAGCTCGTCCTCCTCTCTTCAACAGAAATGATTTTCCTTATTGGAAGAAGAGAATGGAGGTCTACTTGAAGACGAAAATTGAGCAGTGGTTCACCATTCGACAAGGGTACCATGCACTTGTAGATAAAACAACTAAAGTACCACTCGATCTAGAAAGATGGAGTCCAGAAAAAAAAAAAAAAACCTAGATTGACTCAAAAGCATTGAACATGATCTAGTGTAGACTCATGAAACAAGAACTCAACCTAGTCAGCTTACACGAGAACGCAAAGGAGCTATGAGACAAACTCATTGAATTACACGAAGAAACTAATGATGCCAAGGTAACTAAACGAGACCTGCTTCTAAATTCATTATTTAATATTAAAATGTAGGATGGAGAAACTGTAAGCCAACTACACACGAAGATCAAGGATATCATCAACGGCCTGCACATGATCGGACATCACCTCGAAAACCATGACATTATCAGGTATGCTTTGAACTTTTTCCCTTGAACCTCACTATGGGCATCAATCGTAGATGCCTATAAAGTTTTGAAAAACCTTTCAAAATTAAAACTAGATAAATTATTTTATGAATTAGAGTTTCATGAACAAACTAATGCCACAAAAGTCGAGAAAGAATTGCATTTCTTACAAGTACTTCAAAGGGAGTTAAACCCGAAGCAGAAATTGAGTCCGAATTAGAATCAGATGAAGAAGAGAAACTAGTGAACATGGTAAAGAAGATGCTCACTAGACGCAAGAGAAACTTCACCAAACGTGAGATGAAGAAGATGTCCAAGTCCGCATCCAACAACTCAAAGGCGAATATCATGTGCTACGACTACAATGAGAAGGGGCACTTCAAACACAAATGCCCAAAAGAAGACAAGATCAAGAAGATAAAGCAAAAGAAAGCACTCAAAGTGACTTGGGATGAGTCTTCATCAGACGGATCAGAAGCAGATGAATCAAAGCAAAACAACTACCTCACTCTAATGGCAATAGGAGGTGAATTAGGTCAAGAAGAAGAATTTGAATACGAATCGACCAACAAATCCAATTCAAATGAACCAACTAGGGTAACATTTAATTACACTATAAATTTTTTAAAAAATTACTTCCTTCTTAAACAAGAAATTAACAAAAACTGAGGAACATGCTAAACTCCTCCTTAAGGAAAATAACATCCTTATAGAACAACTGAGCTTGGCCTCCTTAACTGACCAAGTTTAAAATAGAAATTTAACTCAGATTGAAAATCTTAAGGAAGAAAATTCTATTTTAAAAAGTTAAGTTATTAAAGGAACAGTTGAAAAAGTTTACCTCAGGATCCAAGTATCTAAACATGATACTTGGATCCCAAAGAGTTGTGTACAATAAATCTAGACTTGGGTACAAGTCTAACTCAACCTTTAAATCACTCCTAACCCTAACTCAAAATAAAAAAACTAACTAAAGCTTGGGTTTCAAAAGCATATCTAACCACACAAGTAGGACTCAATCAATACTATGTACTAAAAAAATAAAATATACTATCTAAATAAAAAAAAACAAATAACTCACTCGTAATTTCAAAAATTAAACCTTCAAAACTAAATTCAAATCTAAAGAATCAAATCAAATCAAATAAATCAAAAACTAAACCTAAATTAAATAAAAATAAAATTAATCTAAACTCAAACTATAATCAAGTCTATTATAACTATAAAGTAAATCGACACAAACCTAAAACCAAAACTCAAAGTTCAATAATTTTGGTGAGTCTCCAAATTAGTTGGCACATTCAAAAATAATAATTTATCAGGCTAGGTAATTAAGACTAGGATAAATAGAGACAAAAGCTTAACTTGATAAATAGCACTAGAGAAGTTTTTGATGATAGTAGATTAGGAAAGCTCTGCCTATGCATGTCTAGGAAGATATAACTTTGACCTGGTACATTTAGCTTAGTGGAACTGACTGAAGCTACCTCTTACTAATCCTAACTAGTTAGACTAAAGTTTTGTATTAAGTTCAATGAATAGGACTATTTGAAAAACTTTGAAGGCGTTGTTACTCTAATGATATCCAAGTGACTCACCACAGCTTAGATGTTTATCAAAAAAATACCTATTTATTGAACCCAAAGCTAAACCTGAATCTAACACAAGTTAAACTAAATCCTGAAATTCAACGAAACTCATCTCATGAAATTATAGGATTCTCTGATTAAAAATATAGATCGAGCGAGATGAATAATAATGAAATTATATTAAATTTAATTCAAATGAATTAAATTAAAATTAATTAAATTAAAATCAAGTTAAATTAAAAAAAGGTGGAGTCAAAACCGAAGGCGCCTCTAATACAATCGGAGGTGCCCTCGGAAGGGCAGGAAAATTTCCGCCCCAACCGACTAAAGGCACATTCAGTCGATTGAAGGCGCCCTTTATAACACATGGAAGGTGCCTTCAATCGAGCTGAAGGTGCCTTCAGCTTAATTTTTTTATAGCAAACAAAGGCTTTCTCTATTCACATTTGTGTTCACAGCAAGGCACCTTCTAACCCATTTTCCCACCATTTCTTCCCTTTCTCACTCTAGAATTCCAACAATGCCTCCTTAGTACACACTTTAACTCAATCTATCTAGTTATTTTTTCCTATTTGTATGTTTTTTTGAATATTTGCATGTATAAACAACTTTAGGAAATGACGAAATATTATTTCATCCCAACCTAGTTCGAGTAGTATCTCCTCTGCCGATGATAGATTTCCCATTGAGCAATATAGGCTAGATTTCCTAGAGCATTCGTATATTGCACTAAAATCTAGATTTTTGAGTAGGTCATTTTTCACCTAATACTACACCCCAATTATAGAGATTATAGATTATTATTAGTTAGATAGACTAGTCTACTATAGTCACTCAGTAAACTTAGACTTATGTGTCTAGTTTTATAGCAACTTAGTTAAGATCGATGACCTGACATACTCCACTAGAGTGGGTAGTAAGGACTTTACATTCTCACCTTCTTTATTGTATGATAGTTTAGGTTTTAGGAGGTTTGCATGCCCATTTTTGTGTTACCCTAGTAGGGATTTACCATTTGGTGAACTCTACTCCCATATTACATTGGATAAAATCTATATGTATTTTTTAGGGAGAAGAGACTACCTATTGTGACTAACTTCACGTCTCTCTCTCTTAGGGTTAAGGACTATGTCCTATATCGAGTCCTGACCACCTACATTTTGTCAATCACATCTTGCGATATTGCGATGATGCAACCCTCCCACTCTTTCTTCCTGTATGCACTATGCCAATGCCTAAGCATCGACATTGCATTACACATGTTTTAGAATGTCATTCATGCATCCAGTCTCATCACTAGGCGACAAGTTCATATGTCATATTGTCACATTTTAACTAATATATTTTTGATCATAAGGGTAGACATGACCCATGATACATCCACTTCCCATAGCGCATATAATGAGATTGGCCAGCGCTAGCTAGCATTAGTACATAAATATGTCACCACTCAGGAGGGATTGGCTTAGAGAGTGGGACCACAACTAGAAATTCTAGCCAAGGCTGAGGAGGATTTTCCACCTATCATTCCAGCCGAGGGAGAGGAGATGCCATCATTAATGGCTGAAAAGCTCTTTGGACCTCTTCCGACCCAGCCCTTGACCTCGACCTAGCCCTCGACTTCGCTATCCATAGAGGACCGACTTGCACCACTTGAGGAGTCTTTCGGATAGATCCAGCAGTTAGTCTCAAATGGATTGAGTGCTCTCCGGGGAGAGATGACCATCGGATTTACCTCTCTTTGAGAGGAGATGACTATGGGATTTCTACAGCTAGACCTGCAGATGCAGTCAATTCTTCTAGCTTTGCGAGTGCCTGAGCATCCCCCACCTCCACCTACTGATGAAGACTAGACCTGATTATATTCAGTGTGTTGCTATATATTGTGTATTTGTGTGACTTGATCTATATAGTTAGCTACTTTTTGATCACTTTATTTGGATAATCTAGGAAATTCCTTCTTAGAGTAGAATATGTTTTTCCTCAAAATAATTTTCAAATGGTTTGCAAATTCTAGGAAAATTCTTTACTTATATTTTCCAAAATTTTCCTAGTATTTCAAAATTAATTTTGGCCTTATCCTAGATCACACTCATAGAAAGTATGATCCTATAGATCTAGGTAATGAGCATCTCACAAACACACTAGGTCTACCTTGATTATGTATTTAAAAATTTAGAATGACGTGAGATGCGTAGGCCTCTTAGCTGGACTTCAAATGCTATGTTAGTGTATCAACATAAGTCTAGGTAAAAAAAACACTAAAATTAGAGTGATCAAGTTATGTAATCCATTTTATTCAAATATTAGATGGATATATTTACTTAGTTTGACTAACCAAGTGAATATTACTATCTTCTGATAGTTAGTTAGTCACTAACAGTTAGATATTCAAGGTAAATTTTTAGATGAATATTTTTTTAAAATAAAAATATATAAAGTTCAGGGGGGATATTTGAAAATGGTTTTCATAATGCTTTATTTCCTGTCCAACTACATTTTGCAAACTAAAGATGATTTTGAGACTTACTCATTTTTTTAAAAAGCTTTTCAAAAGTCTTCTTGCAAAAACACACTTTCAATTACTTTTAGCAAGTGTTTTGAAAATACATTGAAAAATACTTTGAAAGATGTTTTACAAATATTTTGAAAATTTTTAGAAAATTCTTGCACAAATTTATATTTTTAAACTTATTTTACTTAGCAAAATTTCTTTTAAAACACTTTAAATTACTTTACAGTATTCGTGCAACATTTTTTTAAAAAAGAGTTTTATATCTTGTAAAATGATTTCTAAACTTCTTTCATAGTTTAAGCTTTGCAAGATGATTTGCTTTAATAAATTAAAATATTCAACGTGTTGTAACCTTTTTGAATCATTTGAAAATTTCTTTAAGAATTTTTAAATCCTTCCTCCTATAAAACCTGCATGTTTTTTTTACTTTAAAATTTTATACTTACTAAAGTTTTGTTATAATTTTCATAATCTACTAGATTTGTCTGTATTTTTTTTATGAATGTCAAAGGAGGAGGGTAAGAGTTAAGTAAGAAAAAGACAAAAAAAATCTTAAAATTCTAAACAAGGGTAAGGGTTAAGTAAGAAAAAGATAAACTAAATCTTGAAATTCTCAACCCTATAATGATCAAGGAAATAAAACAAAAATTAAAATTATTTAATTTCTCTTGAATCATGTTTCCTTTTATTGCATATCTTTTTCTAACTCTAATGCATGTTGTAATTGCATCAAAAAAGGAGAGATTGTTAGTATAATTTACACTAACGGTCTAACTCAGGTTTTAATAAATGACAAGTGAGTTAAGTTAGGTGTTATCATAATCTAATACATTTACCGCGTGTGCATGCTTGACTAACCTGAAGGGTCAAGAGGATCTAACACTAGGCAGGAAGTCCAGTTAGGATGTGTAATCTTCTATTGGCGAAGTCCAAATGTGGGATTATAGCAGGATGTCAAGATGTTCGATTCCCGACGGGAGGAAATCAAGATGTGCTATTCTGGAAGAAAGACCTGGTGGGTTAGATTAGATGTCGAGGAGGCAACTTGACACTTGATAAATGAAGGTAAGTCACTAGAGGAGAGTAACTAAGTGAGGACGCATCTCAATTGAGGGGACAATAGACATCAGTCCAATTTAAGTCCATTTCTAAAACTTAAATTGAGACCATGACTAAATCTTGATCTAGAGGATAGGGTCTAAGTCATAAACTAATTATATTATTATTGTACTAACTTTGTCTTGTAGATCATTATTTATTGTGTTGAACTAACATGTTTTGTAGGGCAAAAGGAGAAAAAATTAACTCGGGTGAACAGTACCCAAGATGCCTTTCAGGTGATGGAAGCCGCCTTGAGTACTATTCATGGAAGGCGCCTTCGGGAGTAGGGCTGTAAATGAACCAAGCGTTCGTGAACAAGCTTGGTGTTCGGCTTGGTAAGAGCTTATTTATGTTCCTTCAATATACATAAGATTAATTAAACAAACAAGCTTGAACAGCTCGTTAAGCTAAACAAACAAACTTGAACACATATGTGTTCAGCTCGTTAACGTTCGTGAACAACGTTTGTGAACAATGTTCGTGAACAACGTTCGTGAACAATGTTCACTAACCATATTTATTAATAACACTCTTTTCAATATCCTAAATAAATAATAAAATAAAATAAAATAAATAAATAAATTTAAATTATCAATCTTAATAACCAATCAAACAATTAAAAGTTTCAAACAATCAAACAAGCTTGAATTGAGAGCTTAATAACATCTAAACAAACCAAGCTCAAGCCAAGCTCAAACCAAGCTCAAGCCAAGCTTGAATTGAGAGCTTGATAACATCTAAATGAACCAAGCTCAAGCCAAGTTTCAAACAAGCTCAAGCTCATAAAAAATAAACCAAGCTAAGCTTGAACACTCATTTCAAAAGCTTGGTTAATTTTAAGCTCGGCTCGGCTCGGCTCGGCTCGGTTATCTTATCAAACAAGCTTGAACACCTCAAAGCTCGGCTCGGCTTGTTTACAGCCCTATCCGGGAGCATGGAAGGAACCTTTCATCGGATAAAATTTGACTTCATCAGAGATAAGGATTAGAACTTTTTGAGATAAATTTTTATCTATGAAAGGTGCCTTCAGCCCTTTGGAAGGCGCCTTCCACATCTTATAAAAGTGTTGCTCGACCAACCATTCTTCACCAACTCTTCTACGAGTTTCTATGCATCCGTTTGAAATTCTGACTGACCCAGCTTCCTGTTGTTGCTTTGTTAGGATGTTGTTGTGTCTGACTACTACTGATGAGCCATCCAACATCGAGTGCAAGCCGATCATCTTCAAAAGTGTTGGGTAATAAAGTTAAATATTGTACTTACTTTCTGAAAAAAGGAAAAGTTTAGCGTGTTACACTTGTTCCAACTCTTTTTGTACTCTATCCCCTCTTCTGAAAGTTTCAGAAGAGGTATTTAGTGGATTACCCATTGATAGGTCCACGAGACCTGGGTCTTGGAGAAAAGTCGTCGAAGGCTCCGAACCAAGTAAAACCGCCTGCGTTCTTATACTTTTTTGTTTCTATTTTATTTCTGCTTCACTTACTTACTTTGATTTAAAAAAAATAAAAGTTTTTCAAAATCACGTGATTCACCCCCTCTCACATGCGTCTCGATTCAACACTTTGACCATAGTGCAAGATCTATGTTTAGATAGCTTCTATATTTACCTTGACTCTATTCATTCTTACTTCTTAAGATTGATCTTTCATTTCTTGATCTAGTATTTTGATCTATTTTGATGTCATATAGTCTCATTATTATCTATGCTATTTATGACCATTTATGCTTGTACTATTATGCTAGCGATACTATATCATACCATAGTTGTAGAATATTGAACTAAGTTACCGGTTTGATATCTATTCATGCTTGTGTATTTATAAGATCATATCGTAGTGTAGGATACTGAGTATCCTACTTGACCTTGTCTATTATTTAGGCTAATGCCTAAACACTAGTCAGGTTAGACCCTTCTACGTATTATTATATTGTTATACCCTGTCGACCATTGTCTTCCATTCATTATTGAGAGAGTCGTTAACAATCGTTGCTATATACTATCGTCTATTGTCTCTCACTCTTGGTTGAGAGAGTCGTTAGCAATCATGATATATATGACTGCTCATGAGATCATTCATTGTAGCAAGTTCACGTGTGATCCATAGCTAGAAAGCTATGTATATACCCTGTTTGCACACGAGACCATTCGTAGTAGTGAGTTCGCCCGTAAATAGTGACTATTTAATTACCTTGTTTGCCCACAAGACCATTCGTGGTAGTGAGTTCGCCCGCATACAATGACTATTTGTTTTCCCTGACTATCTATGGGACTATCCATGGTAGAGTGTTCTCCTATAATCAGTACTAGTTCTATACTTGCTATATGTCGGTCATGTATTTATTCATGCAGGTTGGGATATACCATATGTACTCTCAATTTATTGATCACACTTGGTTGAGTAGGTTAGTGGATGATTATTATTGTTGGCTATGCTTTAATTAATAGACGATTATAGTGGCACACTTACCTTTGTAGTAAGTATTTACCTAAAACTATATACCCTTGCTCTTCTTATATTATTATCATGCACTATCTTCTATTACCCGCGGAGTCATTTGAACTCATTACCTATTGTATTTTTTTTCTTCATGTAGCAGGTAGATGATATATGTATGGAGTAGCTTGGAAGATCCTGCCTGCAAATCCCACTTCACATCGAGAGTTTGGTTTTTGATGTTTCTTTTACTTATATTTTAGTTTTTTGAACATGTTCATGTAATAATTAACTTGAGTGTGGATTTTTTTTCCTTGTGTTGGCCTTTTGTTTGGTTTGATAGTTGTTGTGTCAAGCCGGGCTAGCTTGTAGTCCGTTGTGTTTTTTGTCCCAACCGTGTGGACTACTATTTATCTTGCCTGTTTGTGGTTATTTCTAGCCGTGTGGCATGATATTATTATTCTTATTCAATTGTGTGGCTATGTATCCAAGTTTTAATTGTCATTGTTACAAGGGAGGTGTTGCCCAATTTTTGTTGGACAATCTTACCCTCAGGGTGTGGCATAAGAACCTTAAGGTGACGTGGGATGAATCATTGTCATTCGAATCAGAGATTAAAGATGAAGCAAGCTCATCTAAAATGAGCATCGAAAGCATCGATTAGGGGGGGGGGGGGGAGCTACTTTAGAACACTGCAACAATGAAAGGGGAGAATCAAGCTTTGGCACAGATATAGTAAGTGAGGTATGTCTTTTACCTACTGATCAGTTATACTTAGGTATTAAATTAATGTATAAATGTTTTCAAAAGTTAAGGTCTAAATATGTTTAAATTAAAAAAGGATAATACTAAATTTAAAACTATTTTAGCTAAAGCATGCCCATTAGAAGAGTTTTGTCATGCCCCGTGACCTAGGCACATGACACCGGTGTTGCTCGTGAATATAAATACTCGAAAACAACAAGCCTCATAAAGTGCATACCAAACTAGTAATAATATAATAAAAATATTGTCTTTACAATCCAAAAGTGAAAGCGTACAAATAAAGATAATATGAACTAAAAGGACAAATCACTTGGACACGGCTTGATTACCAACCCCAAAACATCTCTTGCTCCTCCTTCTCAACTTGTTCCTCGTCTTTATCTAGCGATGGGAGTAAAGGGGGTGCTTGGGAAAACACTCAGTAAGTGGGGTCGATCAAACATAGCATGACAGAATATAAAACATAGCAAGACATTCAGAATTTATGACAAAAATATATTTCATGAAACATAACTTAATCAAAAACATATACTCTTAGCAAGACATTCAGAATTCATGACAGAAACATAACTTAATCGAAAATATAGTACTGTTAATCATCTTGTTTTAATTTCCATGGTATTACTAATCAGTCCCTTATATGTAATTCCTCTAAGGGATGAGGCCATATATCGATTATTATTACCTACCGCATCAGGGTCATAATTTGTCATATCTTATCATGTTTTTAGAAATTTTCTTTACTGATCAGTCCCCTATATGTAATTCCTCTAAGGGGTGAGGCCATATATCGATTATTATTACCCACCGCATCAGGGCCATAACTTGTCATATCTTATCATATTTTAGGAAATTCCCTTTACTATATCTAACTTGAGTCATAACAGTGCATCTTGGAATAAAAAGAAATGAATTTGCAATATAAAATAATGAAATGTAAACATATTCTGTAGCTACACTCGAAATGAAAAGACCACTTACCTGGTAAGAAACTTCTTCGATTTTGGATAGAAATTTTATGGGACTTGAACTTGCACTTGTTGATCAAAACTTGGGCAGAGACTTGCACGAAATGTGGATGAGGTTTGGACGAATTTCTGCAGCACTTGGACAGGAAGTTTTTCAAAGAATTCAAGTGTGTCTTTGGGAGACAATGCCTTGGCTATTTATAGGCCAACCATGGCTAGATGGAGGGTCATCCATTAAAAAGGTTAGGTGAAAGGTCATGGCTAGATGAAGGGTCATGGCTAGATGAAAAGTCATCCATTAAAAAGGCTAGGTGAAAGGTCATGGCTAGATGAATACTTATCCATTAAAAAGGCTAGGTAAAAGGTCACCATACCATTACAACTTAGCACACGAAACATAGGCATAGCTACAACAAGTCCAATTTACATAAAAGGATTACCACATGACTTATTATGTTATCATGATAAAACCAAAAGAAACATAGGCATAAAATTTTAACATATGACTTACTAAGTCATCTTGTTAGAAAGCAAGAAAAACATAGATATAACTAGAATAAAAATTAAAAATAAAATAAAATTAACATGTGACTCATTAAATTATCATGATGAAGAGTGATACGATTTATGATAGATCGACCGAGCGAATGAAGAAGGGGATCAGGTTAAGAGAGATAGGAAGGATATATTGTCGGCCAATTGCGGACCGAGCGAATATCTAGGCACACATATATGCTCAGATGGGGAAAGATCGCCCGAGCTCCATGCATCCATACATGCTCAACCGGGCAAAACCCACCCGAACAAGAAGACATTTAGCCTTATATAATATTCTCAGCATCTTACTGGTCGATCGCAGGTCGAGCGAGCACCCCCATGCTCGTATTTGCTCGTCCGGGCAAAGCCCGCTTAAGCATAAAGGCATTTAGTCTTATATAATATTTTCAATATCTCACCGGCCAATCATAGGCCGAGCGAGCACCCATGTGCTCGTATATGCTCATCCGGACAAAGCCCGCCCGAGCATAAAGACATTTAGTCTTATATATAATATTTTCAGTATCTCACCGGTAGACTATAGGTCGAGCGAGCACTCACATGCTCGTATATGCTCATCCGAGCAAAGTTTGCCCGAGCATAAAGGTATTTAGTGTTTTATAATATTTTCAGTATCCCACCGGCCGACTATAGGCCAAGCGAGCACCAACGTTCTTGTATATGCTCGTCCAGGCAAAGCCTGCCCGAGCATAAAGGTGTTTAGCCTTATATAATATTCCCAGTATCTCACCAACCAACCGTAGGCCAAGCGAGCACCCATGTGCTCGTATATACTTGTCCGGGCAAAGCCCTCCCGAGTATAAAGGCATTTAGCCTTATATAATATTTCCAGTATCTCACCGGTCGACCGTAGGCCGAGCGAGTACCCACATGCTCGTATATGCTCGTCTGGGCAAAGCCTGCTCGAACATAAAGGCATTTAGCTTTATACAATATTCTCAGCATCTCACCGGCCGACAATAGGTCGAGCGAGCACCCACGTGCTCGTATATGCTCGTCTGGGCAAAGCCCGCTGAAGCATAAAGGCATTTAGCCTTATACAATATTTCCAGTATCTCATCGGCCAACCGTAGGCCGAGCGAGCACCCACGTGCTCGTATATGCTCATCCGGGCAAAGTCCCGCCTAAGCATAAAGGCATTTAGCCTTATATAATATTCTCAGCATCTTATCGGTCGACTGTAGGCTGAGCGAGCACCCACGTGCTCGTATATGCTTGTCCAGGCAAAGCTCGCCCGTGCATAAAGATATTTAGTCTTATACAATATTCTCTGTATCTCACTGGCCGACCATAGGCCGAGCGAGCATTCATGTGCTTATCTATACTCGTCTGGGCAAACCCCGTCTGAACATAAAGAACAGGTCCAACAAGGAGGTAATCTAAATAGTATACACGGTCGGCTTGAACGACCGGTTGGAATATATTCAACAGGAAATATTCTCAATAGTGCATATAACTGGCTTGAACGATCGGTTGGAGTATATTCAGCAAGAAATATTCTCAACAATGCATACAACCGGCTTGAACGACCGATCGAAACATATTTAAAAGGAAGCACTCTCAATAGTATATACGGACAGCTTGAATGACCGACCGAGATATATTCAGCAGGAAGCACTCTCAACAGTATATATGGCCAGCTTGAGCGACTGGCCAAAACATATTCTACAAGTGACGTTCTTAATAGTATACACGATCGACTTAAATGATCGGTCGAAACATGCTTATCAAACTATTTAGCGGGAAATATCTTCCAAAAACTTCTTTAATTATGATAACGTGTTATAAACAATAAAATGGGCACATCTGGGGGTATAAAAAAGATTCTTTAAAGGATTATTCCATGAAGTATAGAAGATGACTTCATTTCCTAACAAAATCTAACGAACCGGGGACCACCTCACGACTACGGAGGTCATGTGAGGTGATATAAAAAGTGGGATCTTCTCCATTGGCAAGGTACGCAAGTTCTAGCATCAGAACTCTATTTTCACTTCAGTCACTGTTCTTCTTCTTCTTCATCTTCCATCTTGGAGAGGGACTGACTTGAGAATCAGAGAGCCTAGTCAAGGATCCTCACTCCGGTCTTAGGTCACTAACGCTTTGTTCGCTCATCTCACTGTGCGTAGGAGCGTGAAGGAGTTATTTCAGATCATCAGAGTTCATCTTCATCGGAAGTCATTGTCACTCATCAAAACCAACGCTCATCTCCGCAGATCTCAGACAGGATCAATGAGCATCTACCATAGATGCCCATAAGGTTGTCCTAGGAAATGATTTTAAAGATGACATTATCAAGTTGTGATTATCGACTTGTTCTCCGATTGCATGCAAATCATTAAGGATTTTCTTGAACCTACTATGGAGTTGACTTACCGAATCATTTTCCCTTATCTATATAGTTTGGAGTTGATTTAGCAACAAGTCCTTTTTAGTAGTCTTTGAGTCCGTTGAACCTTCATGAAGTTTAATGAGCCTTTTCCAAAGCTCTTAAGCACTTCTAAATGGTCCAAACTTACTTAGTTGTTCCTAAGTTAGAACACATTTCAGTGTGGTTGTAGTCATAGGATTAGCTTGAGCTTTCTATTGGTATCACTTGTCTAGTGACTAAAACTGGTTAGCTCATAGTTTAAGTCTCTAGTTAGGTCAAAATCTACATTGATTATTATCTAATTATCAATATCATTCATGAGATAATACTCCATTCTTCGAAGGAAATTCCCTTCCAATAGATAAAATTATTGTCATTGAATAGGGAAGAATAGATTATGTTGTAACCTTCTTGCAAAGTCATAAGATAGAAATTTCTCCAAGATTATCAGAAATCTTGGGTAAGTAGCATAAAAAAATAGCAAATAAATGTTTAAGTTGATTAGATCTAGGTCAGGTTAGGGGTTTGATTCAGATTAGCCTTGGTTGTGATTAGGGCTGAGGTTTGGTTTGGGAAAGGTTCAAATTATAATTATTGTAGATTTTTAGTTAGGGTTTGACCCGACTCAATGATGCAAATCTGATCCTAAGTTAGATTCAGGTTTTGCTTTAGTAAGTCAATTAAGTGTTTCTTAAACTAGCTTTAGGTCATGGTGAGGCACGGGAGCACTCTTTTGAGTAGCCATTTCCTAAGACAAGGCTAATAGAAGAACATACAAATTTAAACAAACTTAATATAACTCCTTGGTTTCATAAGGTTAGAATGGGGTGAGTTAGTTTTAGTTAGTTCTAATTAATTAGATGCATTATGTAGAATATGCCTTATCCAGCCTAGACATGCACTAAACTAAGTTTTCCTAGCGTACTATCAGCTCAACTCGCTATGATACCGATTTGTAAGAATGTGTCTATGCTAGAGGGATGAATAGTGTATAGCAAATTTGAGAGTTGATAATATAAATTTTCTAAATCGATAAGCAAAATATGCACTGGAAATAACCAAAAAAATAATAAAAAATAAAGTTTATCAAGTTTTCTAAATTAGCTAAGCAAAATATGCATGCACAATATAAATAATATAACACTTAAGATCTAATATGACAAGATTAATAACATGCAAACTTAAGATTAAAATATAGCAAGCTTAAGAGAATGCAATACTTGTTGGGAGTTTCTACACGCATTTTAAAAATTTTGTTTCGAAAACAAGAAGTGGAAGTATAATAATTTCCTGAATTAATACAACATGCATCACACATATACAGGGTTCACGCGTGTAGACATAATCATAGAAAATAAAAACTTCTTAAAGAAATTATACCTTCTGTATGATGTTTATAGGAAATGACATCACAACAAAACTTTACCAAGTTTGCCTCTATTGGTATCTAAGCTGAGATACCCTCGGGACAACTTCGCTAAGCAATAAGTTTTCATTTCCGATTTGGTATTGCCCAAAGGGAGGAGATGATAGATCCAAGAGAGAATCCCGACTCAATTTTGTTCCCATCGACGGGGGCAAACCGGTGGCACAAATCAAGAAGTTAACAACCCTTAGGCTACTGTTCGACTACCCTAGAGCTATTGTTTGATGGCTAGACGGTTGTTGTCCAATGGTTGGGAGCCCAGCAGCAAGCAACAAGCCGATGGAAAGCAAGGGACAATAGTTCCTTGCTTGATGTTTAGCAACATAGAAGCCATAACAACCCCTTGGTTGTTGTTCAGTAGTTGGGCTACTGATGGGAGATGATTGGGGAAAGGATGAAAGGCTGGTAGCAACAAAAGTGGCACTGGCGATAAGGGGAGACAACAGAAACAAAGGTGATGATGCTTTGTTTTGGCAACGCAAGAAGAGGGAGAGGGAGAGAAAGAGAAAACCTAATCCTATTAAGTTATCTCCTTAATTATTTCCTTTTGTTCTATAAAGGGATATTTGTTGGAACCCCAAGGTTGGTTTTGGTGTGATCAACAAGTTAAGTTAGGTTCTGTTGTTTTCTAACCTTGTGTCTAAGTGTGCAGGAGCTTAGGAGCACATGTACTCGAGCGGAAGACGCAGCTAGCGAGAAGGACGGCACGCGGTGCGTCCGAGGGACGAGGCGCTGCGGAAGAGTACACCGGCGGACGAGAAGGAAGTGCGCGCGATGGTTCCGAGGTACGAAAGCTGGAGCGGAAGATTGCTCGGGGAGCAAGAGACGCAGCTAGCGCAAAGGTCGGCACGGGGTGCGATCAAGGGACGAAGTCTGTGGATGAGTACGCTGGTGGACGAGAAGGGACACGCGGCAATTCCGAGGGACGAGAAGCCGGAGGGAAGCACGCTCAAGAAGACCGGAAGATGGGTTCGGGTGAGCCCTATTCCGGATGTCAAAGATCACTCAATCAAGCGGATCCGGAGCAGAAGACCCAGACCGAAACGGGGACTTAACGGAGAAGTGGTCCCGGACAAAAAGTCAACCGCAGTTGACTTTTTGCTCCGGGCGCCCGGAGCTGTCCGGGGCGCCCGGAATGCTTCCGGGCGCCCGGACCCTGATTTTGACCAAGATCGCGATTATCCCCCCCAGGGCGCTCGGAACCCTTCCAGGCGCTCCGACCAAGGCTGTAAATATAGCCTTGGTCCAGAAGCTCTTCATCAGTTCAGAAATTGTAAACAACACTTGTGTGCTTCCACTGTTTAGATTAGCTTCTGTCTTTCTGTGCTTACACTGCTGTAAACGAGGAGCTCTTAGTGCGATCTTCATCCTTAGATTAACAACCTTCCCGGTTGTAACCAAGTCAAATTCGGTGCCTCGTTTTTATGCTTTATTTTCTGTTTAATCTATTTTTTATGTGTTAGCTTAATCGTACGAGAAAGGGTTGTGTTTGATTTTTCAGGGCTATTCAACCCCCCCTTCTACCCCGCCGCATCGGTCTAACAAGTGGTATCAGAGCCGAGGCGCTTCAGGAGGACTAACCGCCGAACGAAGCAACAAGATGGCCGGATCCAACATCCACGCACCAAAATTCGAAGGGGACTTCGCTAGCTGGAAAAAAGCGAATGGAGGTATTTCTTGAAACAGATTATGATTTATTACTAACAATGGAATTTGGCTATGAAGCACCAGAGGGCAAAGCAAGAAATCAATGGTCAAAGAAGGAGCAGGCTGACCACGTGGCAAACAAGAAAGCAGAATTTCATCTGCTAAGTGTACTTCCAACACAAGAAGTCAATCGAGTCGGTACCTACAACTCGGCAAAGGAGCTTTGGGAGAAATTCCTTGAGTTACACGAAGGAACATCCGAAGCCAAACTTGCAAGACGGGATTTACTTCGTAACCAGCTTACAAACCTCCGATTTGAAGAAGGTGAAACAATTGCACATCTACACTCGAGGATTCAGGAACTCATCACTAGACTTACGAATCTCGGAGAAGAGGTAAGTAACCGAGATTCGCTAAGGTATGCCCTAAATTCCTTTCCTAGAAACTCAAAATGGGCATCACTAGTAGATGCCTTTTACATTTCAAAAGATCTAGAAAAAATTTCATTAGACGAATTCTTTTCAACTTTTGAAGTGCATGAGTCAAGATGTGCAGGTCAGAAGGAGCCCAAGAATAATGTCGCCCTTAAAGCTTCGAGAGACGAACCTGAGTCAGAATCTTCTCTCGACGACGAGGAAATGGTAATGATGGTAAGACGATTTAAAAATATTTGTAAATCTAGGAAATCTAACCATCCGCAGGGAAGAAAGAAAAGAACCATCCGCTGCTACCATTGCGATGAAGAAGGGCACGTCAAGGACAATTGCCCTAAACTGAAGAACAACGGGAAGGACAAGGGTAAGAAGCCTATCCAAAAGCGCAAGGCCATAAAAGCGATGTGGGACGATACGTCGTCGGAATCAGAAGTCGAGGAGTTCTCCGGGCTCGCATTACTGGCGAGTCATCAAGACGACGACTGCGAATCAAGCTCTTCCGAAATGAGCATCGAAAGCATCAATGAAGGGGGAGCCACGTCCGAAGAGAGCAGCAGTTCAGGGGGAGAAACCGACAACGAGATCGACAAGGTAAGTGAGGTACGATCTCTTCCTCTTAATAAAATGTTTAAATTCATTAAAATTTTAACAAAAGATTGCTGCAAATTAGAAAATAAAAATAAAGATTTAAAAGCAATATTAGCTACATCTTGTCCGTTAGAAATGCTAGATAAATCAAATTTAGAAAATGAAAAATTAAAATTAGAAATTCAAAATTTAAAAATTCAAGTAGAAAACTTGAAAAACTCTGCTTGCTCATCTAAATCCAATTTTAGAAGGTTCAATAATTTGAATTGGTATTATAGATATCACCAGGGACAAATGAAAAATATCTCTAGAAAATATGTCCCTAAGAAATTTTTAGTTAATCCAGTAGGTTGGAACCTTTATTGGGTTCCTAAATCTTGCTTAGTGTAAATTTTAAAATCAAAGTTAGCGCTTTAAGTGAGAAAATTAAACAAAAATTTCTTTATGGGCTTTGACTAGAAAGTGGTTGTTGCTCCAATAACCAAGAAGGCCTAGTGCCTCGCCACTGCCTGGAAGCCAAATATTGAAATAAATGTTTAATTAATAAAGCATTAATACTAGAATTATTTAATGCTTTAAAAAGTTATTTAAACATGGTTCAAAATTTTGACTTAAATTTTTTTTAAATAATTAGTTTTTTTTTTAAATTCTATTTTCAAAAATAACTTTTACTTAGAGTGTTTAGAAAATTTTCAAAAACTATTTTTTCCTAAGTTAAAATCTTAAAAAAAAAATAATAAGTAAATAAAATAAATCTCAAAATTCTTTTACTTAAAATTTTACTTAGAATTTATTCTGCTTTTATTGATTCAAAAATATTTTTCAAAATATTTAATTAAGTTTTATTGATTGTAAAATTCTTTTTCTAACTTAGAATCTTTTGACTTAGAATTTTTTTTTAAGGTAGCTTTTCAAAATTTTCTAAGTCTTTAACCCTTAGATTTTTTCTTGGAACCCTATTTTTTTTTGTGATCAAAGGGGGAGAAGGATAAGTATAGGTCTAGGGGGAGGTAGCCTAAAACTATTTTTTTTTCTATCTTTGTGCACTAAATTGTAAATTTAGTTAGTTTATTTTTTGTCTAGTTAACCCTAGCTTAACTTGGGTTGATCACACCAAAAAGGGGGAGATTGTTGGAACCCCAAGGTTGGTTTTGGTGTGATCAACAAGTTAAGTTAGGTTCTGTTGTTTTCTAACCTTGTGTCTAAGTGTGCAGGAGCTTAGGAGCACAGGTACTCGAGCGGAAGACGCAGCTAGCGAGAAGGACGGCACGCGGTGCGTCCGAGGGACGAGGCGCTGCGGAAGAGTACACCGGCGGACGAGAAGGAAGTGCGCGCGATGGTTCCGAGGTACGAAAGCCGGAGCGGAAGATTGCTCGGGGAGCAAGAGACGCAGCTAGCGCGAAGGTCGGCACGGGGTGCGATCAAGGGACGAAGTCTGCGGATGAGTACGCTGGTGGACGAGAAGGGACACGCGGCAATTCCGAGGGACGAGAAGCCGGAGGGAAGCACGCTCGAGAAGACCGGAAGATGGGTTCGGGTGAGCCCTATTCCGGATGTCAGAGATCACCCAATCAAGCGGATCCGGAGCAGAAGACCCGGACCGAAACGGGGACTTAACGGAGAAGTGGTCCCGGACAAAAAGTCAACCACAGTTGACTTTTTGCTCCGGGGCGCCCGGAACCAATCCGGGCGCCCGGAGCTGTCCGGGGCGCCCGGAATGCTTCCGGGCGCCCGGACCCTGATTTTGACCACGATCACGATTTACGCGATCTGAACGTTGGGGGATAAATTTTATCCCCCCAGGGCGCCCGGAACCCTTCCAGGCGCCCCGACCAAGGCTATAAATATAGCCTTGGTCCAGAAGCTCTTCATCAGTTCAGAAATTGTAAACAACACTTGTGTGCTTCCACTGTTTAGATTAGCTTCTGTCTTTCTGTGCTTACACTGCTGTAAACGAGGCTTCTCCGCCTGAAGGAGCTCTTAGTGCAATCTTCATCCTTGGATTAACAACCTCCCCGGTTGTAACCAAGTCAAATTCGGTGCCTCGTTTTTATGCTTTATTTTCTGTTTAATCTATTTTTTATGTGTTAGCTTAATCGTACGAGAAAGGGTTGTGTTTGATTTTTCAGGGCTATTCAACCCCCCCTTCTACCCGGCCGCATCGGTCTAACAATATTTATATATCTCTTCACAATGACTTGGGGATCAAGTTATAGCCCAAATCTAAAAACCCTTTAACACAACCCGATCCATTAGCATTAAGTATGGTTCAAAAACCAAACCATCTTGGTTTATAACCAAATCAATTTTGGCTCATAACTAAACCAAATCAATTTGTTTTATTACTAAACCATAATGAATCCAACCTTACTGTCAAGAGGTGTGCCCCATCATCGCTTCTGTTGCAATAAATATCTTTTATATTTGCCCCTCATCTGGTCCTATCAGACTTAGTATCCCTCTATCTAAGAATCTAATTCTCAAACTTATTTTAAGTCATTCGGATATACTCATAGTGTGTGTAATCCAATAGGCTCCCAGTTATGTTGATCATTCATAATTATCTATTAATTATGAATCAATCATAAGTGACACCTAGTAGTACATCAAGACCCCCAATTAATCAAAAAATTATAGTTGATCTCAAAACTAATTCTAAACCCTTCAACAGCTATAATTATTAGTGTGTCTATTCTTTTGACTCATCTTATACCCACTTGTTCTGGATAGGTCTATGTGTTAGTCCTCACTAGGCTGACTATGTCACACCTTGCCCAAGTAATAACTTGTTATTTTATGGATTCAAATTACTCAAACACGTGTCCAAGAAGACCATCCTTTTAACACGTTTTGCTTTAGCCAAAGACTTACAAGTAATAATTCTAACAAGAGGTCATAGGATATACGTCTCACTATAAAAGGAGTGGTGAATCATCTATGAGCTATTCAAAAACCTTCTAGCATATGAACTTATACTCAATCATTCTACACTTGCACCTCCTAGGAGATGATTGCTAAGATGTCAAAGTATAAGCCTCCATGACCAAGATGACTTGAATACCTCAAGTCTAAGAAAACTTACACTTGAGCAACAGATAGATCTTCATCGACATGTAAAGAACCATATGAAGTTTCATAGCAGGTCACTTCCAAAGAATTAGTTACCCTCAACCAATATCCATATGTTAACTCTCAATATCCCAATATTTCCAACTATTGAGGACTGATTGACCTAACATATGCTAGTTTTATAGAATTGATGATGCCCAATCTCATCAATTCATCAACTAGGGAATATTTCAGTACTTATATAATTACACATGGAGAGATATCCACTAATTGTGATCCAGTCATAATTTCTCTCATGTTATGTATTATATTATGGACTTCATTAATTAAGTTTAAGATCAATATCCTATACACATAGAATGCATACTCAAATAAGAAACTTTACTTATCTAATAAATAATACAATATCTAAAGACTAAAAACACCTCTGAAATATAACACACTCACACTTGGTCTAATGTCAATTACCTTGGTATCGTATACCAAAGAACTCGATGTGACTCTCAAACTTAGTTTGTGGTAAAGCCTGTGTCAAAGGATTCGCTAGGTTTCTTTCAATGATAATTTTCTTAATTTATATTTCTTTTCTACTTATGATCTCTTTGATCAAGTGATAATAGCAAAAATAAATGTTTAGATTGTTGATGAGATCTTAGTTCCTTAGCCTATATAATTGCCCCATTATTGTCGAAATAAACTGGTAATATTTCAATAATGCTCAGAACCACACCAAGTTCAGTGATGAACTTGCTACTTCAGAAGCTGTAATGTATTCCACCTCAGTTAGAATCAACAATAGTTTCCTATTTAGAACTTTTTTAACTTATTGCACCTCTATTTAGAGTGAATATCTTTTCAGACTAGGACTTGGAGTCATCCTTATCCATCTGAAAGCTGGCATTAGTATACCTTCATATTACCATATCATCATCTCCATATACCAAGAACACATCCTTTATTCTTCTCAAATACTTAAGGATTGCCTTAACATCCACCCAGAAATCCATTCCTAGATCCAACTGATATCTACTCATGACACTTAGAGTGTATGATACATCGAGCCTAGTACATAATATAGCATACATGATTGATCCTATAGCTGACGTATATGGGATCTAACTCATGTGCATTCTCTCATCTTGTGTGCTCAGATAGATAGACTTGGAAAGGTGAATTTCATGTCTTATGGGAAGAAAACCTTTCTTGGATTCATCCATGCTAAATGTTTATGTATGTAGACTGTGAAAAGACCAAGAAACCATCTTGACCTATCTCTATAGATCTTTATCCCAAAGATCTAGGTTGCTTCTCCCATGTCTTTTTTATGGAGAATGTTTTGGACCACTAAAATTTAACTGACTGTAGAATAGGCACGTTGTTTCCTATAAGTATTATGTCATTAATATATAATACTAGGAATACGACTACACTCCCACTAACCTTTATGTACACATAGGGTTCATTTAGATTTGGGGAGAAATCAAACTCTTTGATTACTTCATCAAAATGGATGCTCCAACTCCTGGATGCTTGCTTCGGTCCATAAATAGACCGTTGAAACTTGCATACTTTAATTTTGTCAATCGACGTGATACCCTTGAGTTGTATCATATACACATCCTCGAATAGATTTTTATTATGGAAAGTTGTTTTCACATTCATTTGTCATATCTCATGATTATAATGAGCTGCAATGGCCAAGAGTATCTGAATGGCTTTAAGCATGGCTACAGGTGAGAAAGTTTCGTCATAATGAAAATCATATTTTTTATGATAGCCTTTTGCCACCAATCTTACTTTATAGGTAATCAAATTAATATCCATGTTGATTTTCTTCTTAAAAACTCACTTGCACCAATAGGCATTATGCCTTTGGGTGAGTGAGTCTACCAAGTTTCAAACTTAGTTTTCATTCATGGAATTCTTCTCCAATTTCTTAGCTTCTAACAATGAGTCTATTTCTGAACTATTTAGAACTTCTTTATAACTAGTAGGCTCCTTATCCTCAATGAGTAACATGGCTTTTGATTCACTTATGAAAAATCCATATCTCTTGGGAATTAGACGTATCCTACTAGATCTACGAAGCAGTTGTGTAAAAATAGATACTTCTGTTACCTCATCATTATGAGTAATCAGTTGGGGTTCCTGATTAGGCATCTCTTCCGTGTCTATTGGAGTTTCTTGAACTTTCTCTAGAAATACAACATGCCTTGAAACAAACACCTTTTGTTTCAAGGGATGATAGAATTGGTAACCCCTTGTTTTCTTAGGATAACCAATAAATAGATACTTATAAGACTTAGTGTCAAGTTTATCTAATACAGTCTTCTTCACATAAGTAGGATAACTCCATGTATTCAAATAAGATAGATGAAGTGTTTTACCAATCCATATATCATATAGAGTAACAGATGTTGGGATCGTTGGTGGCCGGCTATCGGAGGGTTGAATAGCCATGCGTAAATTAAAAACAAATACCTTTCTCGGACTTTTAAAATAACACTTGCGTAAATTAAATAAAGAAAGAAACTAAAAAGAAGAGGCTCACGAATTTGACTTGGTTACAACCGGGGAGGTTGTTAATCCGAGGAATTTGAAGCACAATAAAGATCTCTTTCAGGTGGAGAAGTCTCTTACAACATTCAAGCATAGAAAATGAGAAGCTAAACTAAACAAGAGAAGCGTACAAATGTTGAATATCAAATAGCTTGTTCTTCTTTAGCTTCTTGGACCAAGGCTATATTTATAGCCTTGGTTGGAGCACCTGGAAGTGTTCCAGGCGCCTGGAGCAGGATAGAATTCTATTCTCGGTGTGTCGGTCAAAGTCCACGTTGATAATGATAAACTTGAGGTTCCGGGCACCCGGACCCTTGAAGTCAACTTTGTTGACTTTTTTAGTCTAGACCCTCTGCTCCGATTCAGCTCGCCTCGGTCTAAATCTTCCGCTTCTAGCTCTGCTTGCTTGGGTGATTTTAGCCATTCGGAATAGGGCTCACCCGAACCTAACTTTCAGTCTTCTCGAGCAGGCTTCCGCTCTAGCTTCTCGTCCCTCGGAATCATCGCGTGCTTCCTTCTCATCCGCCAGCGTACTCATCCACAGATCTTCGTCCCTCAGACACACCGAGCCCATCGGCTCTCTCCTGTGCTGACATTCTCGCTAGCTGCATCTCTTGCTCCCCAAGAAATCTTCTGCTCCAGCTTCTCATCCCTCGGAAACACCGCTCACTTCCTTCTCATCCACTGGTGTACTCTTCCGCAGCACCTCGTCCCTCAGACGCACCGAGCCCGTCGCCTCTCTCTCATGTCATCCTTCTCACTAACTGCATCTTCCGCTATAAAATACGGTATCCAAACAAGCACTAAATAATAGGATTATTGAGAAATAATCTTATTGGAATTTTTAGAGATTTTTAGCAATTTTGTGGGAATTAATTGGAGCTCGTATGAGGTAGGTTAAGGGGATCAATTATTGGACTGCAAGAAAGCCTCTTTGAAATACCCAAAAATGGGAGTTGATTGAGAAATTTAACCTAGGGTTTAATTAAAACCCTAAGTTTATATCATCCCCTTTACTCCTCCTTATTTCCCTCTCTGCGTCGAACCCCTCCTTTTCCGAGCCTCACCTCACCTCGTGACGCTGCCTCCCCTCCTTCGCCGATCCTCTTCGTCCCAAGCCACCGCTGTTCTCTTCTCCCTTGAGCCACAGCCGGCGATCTCCTCCTCACGCGTGCACCACAGTCACGACCTTGCTCCCTCACGCGAGCACCACATACACCACCAACCACCTCGATTCTACGTCGACCGTTGTGAGCCCTAGCTCCACCAGCATCTTTCTTCGGCCACGAGCTACGGGCAACAGACCTTCCCTCTCCTCCTATCTCTTTCAGATCAACCCACGCATAGCCCTGCCGCCAACGCAGCCATGCCCTAACCCCTCTCCACTGCTTCTCCAGCACTCCTCTCTTGAAGTGGAAATTTCTCCTCCAAACCGTGAGAAAAGGCAAGTAGATTTTCCCTTATAGGTAGCGATGTGGGTCTTCCTTAGTCAGGCTAGTAGGAAACTTTGATTGCTACTTCACTTCAGATGAAGAAATCTTGCTCGGCTTCTATTCCAGATTTGAGAGATGGTTTTGGTTTTCGGTGATCTCTTGGCTTCTTGGTATGGATTTTGATTAATTGAATTAAATGGGAATGGGTTAACTGGTTTTGCTTCTTCATGATTTTTCCTCGGGAAGGATTTTTGAATGATAATCGGTTTGGAAGGGGAGGTTCAGGTTTGATAGAATAAGGGTTTCTCTTTAGCTTGTTGTGATGTGGTATGAGATTGCAATATGGTAGAAGCTCTTGAGATGATTTTGGTTTTCTTTGGGCAGATTTCCTTTGGTAGTGTTCGGGGTTTGGTTTGTGCCCATGCCAGGTTCTAATTTCTGTTTCCCTTTTTTCTGGTTGGAATGGATTTTTTGCTGGTGATTGTTCTGGATTTGATGCTCTGTTGGTGTCCCTGTCCTGTAGTTAATAGAGTTTTCTCCTGGGACAGATTTAGATGGTGTGGCATTAGGTCTTATTTGCCTTGATCCAGGATTAGTTTCAAGAATCAAATTCATGTTTATCTTTAGTTTCTGTTCTATTTTACTTTTATCTACCGCTATTCTGTGAATTCGTGGGTTGTTTCCTTTTGAATAGTTTGATAGTGTGAATTGTTAGGGATGGGGTTATTATCCGATACTGTGGATGAATTAAGTGTGTATTAATCCTAGAAGATTGCCATGATTAAATTGGTTAACTCATAAGTTGTTGATGTAAAAGAATCATGGATTGAGTTAAACCAAATTGGATTAATGAATTAGGCTAATTATTTCGATTAGGGTTTTTCCTAATTAGATTGGGGATTTTATTTAGCTATTTGCTACATTTGTAATTAGCTAAATACATTTTGTAATCACAGGACTTTGATTCGGGACGAGCATCTCGACGTAGCATCTCGACGTGGGATTTTTTTTTGTCACGGACTACGTATAAAGGCAGGTACTTCTTACTTTGACTCTGTATTTCTTTGAACTTGGTGTATGAACTATTTTGGATAAGAAACTGTTTTTACCTTGACTACACTCTTATTTTCCTGCGCTTGATACTTCCACTCGATCTTTGAGATATTCATCTCCATATCTATACAGTTCTCGTTGTTATCCATGATATGTAGCAGATACTAGATACCATGTTTGCATGTTTTTCTTTTGATTTATTTATGTACTGTATTGAGCATGTTGGCTTCATGTAGCATACCTAATTTCTGTTTATGTTTATATGATGACTGTTGTATTTTACGCATCATATTATTGCATACATGTTAACGAAAAATTCTTCCTTGCGGTCGAGAGAATCGTTAACCAGGGCCGCACGCTCGGGCACTCGAGAGAGTGGTAGCTGGAGCAGATGCCGCTTGTCCTGTCGTGCCTCACTCGTCCACTCATGGGTAGTGGTAGCTGGAGTTGCGAGCAGTAGGGACCCCCTTCGCTGTGTAGCTAGTTAGCTACTCAGCACCTGTCCACTCGGTTACTCGAGAGTAGTGGCGGCCTTTGAGTGGTACAGTTGTCATCAATCTGGCCTCTCGACTATACAGGGTCGTGGTGCAGAGAGGTGGGCGGGGTGACCATCCATGCATACGCTGTTATTATACTTGCTTTGGTTGCTGTTGTTTACATATGCTGTTATTGCCTACTTATGCTGTTGTGGTATATTTATGCTGCCATCGCTTTGGCTGCTGTTGTTTACATATGCTGTTATTTCCTACTTATGCTACTGTGGTATATTTATGCTGTCATCGCTTACTACTGTTGTTCACTTATGTTGTTATGCTTACTTATATTGAGATATACACTCATTGTAGATGTTCAGACCTTGGTTTATTTATTGGAAATGTTTATATACCTTATATATTACCTCTGTAGTTATGAGCAGTACTGTAGCAGATTAGTACTACTTCTGACCTTCTATTACCTAGCCTAGGATATGGTTACAGGTACGAACATTTATTGTGATTTTATTTTAGTATCTTCTATTTCCTTTATGAGACTGTATACTATTGGCACTCTGTATATGTATATTATGTTCATGCACTATCTTTCTTTTACCCGCTGAGTTCCAATACTCACCACCCCCACAAACTGGTTTTTCTTTCACCAGGTAGCAGGTCGATGATTCAAGGATGCTTGGAGAGTCCTAGATGCCAGTCCCACTACACTCTCGAGGACGGATTTCTTTTCAATCTTGTTTTTGTTCGGTGGTATATTGATTTTGCGCATTTTGCTTTCCAATAAGTCGAGGTGGATTTTGGTGGCTAGTGTGGTGGTTGCAGGTATTTTAGTTAGTGACTTTATTGGTTTTACATTCGTGTTATTTTGTGATTTTCCGCTATGTTTACTTTCAGCCGTGTGGGCTACTATAAACTGCGTGCTTGCATTTGTTCTTTTTTGTCCAGCCGGGTAGGCTGAGTATATTAACTGCATGGTTGTTTCCATTTTTGTCCAGCCGGGTAGGCTGAGTATATTAACTGCGTGGTTGTTTCCATTTTGTTCCAACCGTATAGGCTGATGGTTATATGGATGTATTATGTGTATTTATTGCTTCAGATTGTCACTGGTACAGGGGAGATATTGTCGAATTTTTTTGGTAGGGACTCATCTGGGGGCATGACATCCGCTCTACTTCCTGTGCTCCTAAGTTTCCTGCACACTTAGACATAGGGTCAAAACACCACAGGACCTAATTTAACTTGTTTGATCATATCAAAACAACCTAGAATTCCAACAATCTTCCCCTTTTTGATGTGAGCAACCAAAGTTAAGATAGGGTAAACCAATATAAATCAAGAGTAATAAATTTTGCATGAAAGTGCAAAAATTTGATCTACCTCCCCTTAGACTTAATATTTTCCTTCTCCCTCTTTAATCACATAAAAAATGGGGTATCACAACAAGTCTAAGGGTAATAACTTTGAAAACTTTGAAAAATTTGAAGATTATTTTTGATATCACTAAAAAAATTGCAATCATTTTTGGAAAAAAAAAATTTAAGCAAAAAAAAATTCTAAGTTAGACAGCTTTAGAAAAAAATTGAGAATTTTTCAAAAATGTTTGAATAATTATTTAAAGAAAAAAATATTTTTGTAAAATTTTTAAGTAAAATTCAAGCAGAAAGAAAATTTATAAGTTAAAAACTTTGCAAAAGAAATTTCTAAGTTTAGAGAACTTTGCAAAAAAAATTGCAAGCAAAAATAATTTTGAGAATTTTCAAAGAAAATTGAGTAACCCTTTAAAGCATTATCTAATTTCAATTTAATGCTTTATCAGTTAGTCAATTAAACACTTTATTTCAATATTTGGCTTCCAGGCTATGGTGAGGCACTAGGTCTTCTTGGTTATTGGATCATCAACCACTTCTAGACAAAGTCTCATAAGAAAATTAAATGTTTAATTTTCTCGCTGAAAGCGCCAAGTCTAAATTAAGATTCAAGTAAGATAAGACTTAGGAACTCAATATAGGTTCTAGTCAACTAGATTAATTAGATATTTCTTAGGGACATATTTCTATGAAATATTTCTAATTTGTCCCTTATAGTATCTAAGGTACCAATTTAATCCAAAAAAATTTCTAATATGTTGATTATTTGAACATGCATGATTTTTCAAAATATCTACTTGTAATTTCAAATTATCATTTTCTAATTTTAATTTATCATTTTCTACTTCTAATCTTTTAAGATCTTCCGACAGACAAGATTTATCTAAAGTTAATTTCTACATTTTATTTTCTTTTTCTAGCATACAACAATCTTTAGTTAATAATTTAGCAAATTTAAACATTTGGTCAGGTGGTAGAGACCGTACCTGACTTACCTTGTCGATCTCTAATCCTCCCCCTGTAGAGCTGATTTCCTCCGAAGACTCTCCCCCTTTATTGATGCTCATCTAGGATGAGTTTTCTGTGTCCTCGGGATGGAATTTGGCTATAAGGGTTGTCCCGACAATTTCTTCGGTCTCAGATTCTTCTGACGATGACTCGATGTCCATCGAGGAGTCGTATTCGGCTTCAATCGGTTCTTCATGGAGTTTCAAGAACTTTTCCCAGAGTTCTTTTGCACTTTGGTAGTTGCCAACTCTGTCGAGATCCTCCACTGGTAGTACACTTATGAGATGATATTCAGCCTTACTGTTTGACATGAAATCGTCACGCTGTTTTTTGGTCTAGAGGCGTTTTTCAATTTCTTCTCCAGTCGCATTCTTTGGTGCTTCATAACCATATTTCATTATTAGTAATATACTAAAATCTATTTTAAGAAATACCTCCATTTGTCGCTTCCAAAACGCGAACTCCCCCACGAACGTTGGTGGATAGATGTTAGCTTCGGCTATCTCATTGCTTCAGTCAGCAGTTAGTCCTTCTGAGGCGTCCTGACTCTGATACCACTTGTTAGAACTGTTGGTGGCAAGCTATCGGAGGGTTGAATGGACCTGCACAAATTAAAAACAAATACCCTTCTCGCACTGTTAAAAGAACACTTGTGTCAATGAAATAAAGAAAGAAACTAAAAAGAAGAGGCTCACGGATTTGACTTGGTTACAACCGGAGAGATTGTTAATCCAAGGAATTTGAAGCGGAATAAAGACCTCCTTTAGGTGGAGAAGCCTCTTACAGCATTCAAGTATAGAAAATGAGAAGCTAAACTAAACAAGAGAAGCGTACAAGTGTTGAATATCAAATTGCTTGTTCTTCTTTAGCTTCTTGGACAAATGCTATATTTTTAACCTTGGTTGGGGCGCCTGGAAGGGTTCCAGGTGCCTGGAGCGGGATAGAATTCTATCCCCGGCACGTCGGTCAAAGTCCATGCCGATAATGATAAACTTGAGGATCTGGGCGCCCGGAAGGGTTTCGGGCGCTCGGACCCTTAAAGCCAACTTTGTTGACTTTTTCGGTCTGGGCCCTTTGCTCCGGTTCAGCTCACCTCAGTCCAGATCTTCCGCTTCTGACTCTGCTTGCTTGGGTAATTTCAACCATCCTGAATAGGGCTCACCCGAACCCAACTTTCGTCCTTCTCGAGCAGGCTTCCACTTCAGCTTCTTGTCCCTCGGAATTGTCGCGTGCTTCCTTCTCGTCTGCCAGCGTACTCATCTACAGTTCTTCATCCCTCGGATGCACCGAGCCTGTCGGCTCTCTCACGTGCCAACATTCTTGCTAGCTATGTCTCTTGCTCCTCGAGCAATCTTCCGCTCCAACTTCTCATCCCTCGAAAACACTTCACACTTCCTTCTCGTCCGTCGGTGTACTCTTCTGCAGTGCCTCGTCCCTCAAACGCACAGAGCCCGTCGGCTCTCTCCCGTGTCATCCTTCTCACTAGTTGCGTCTTCCGCTCGACTTCCTGTGCTCCTAAGTTCCTGCACACTTAGACACAGGGTCAAAACACCACAAGACCTAACTTAACTTGTTTGATCACATCAAAATAACCTAAGGTTCCAACAATAGAGACTGACTTATTTGGGACTCTATTTAGCATGTAAATAGTTGTCTCAAGTGCATAAGTCCAAAAGGATTTGAGAAGACTTGCATGATTCATCATCGACCTAAATTATGAGTTACATCAGGTCTGTGTTCTTTGAACTTTTCAAAGGCCTCAGACTTGTATCTCAAGCGATACACATACCTAAATTATGAGTGATCATCGATGAAGGTAATGAAGTAGCTATAACCTCCTAGTGCATGAGTTAACATAGGTCCACATACATCGGTATGTATAAGGGCCAATACATCATTCTATCATTCACCTTTTCCCTTAAAAGTAACTTAGTCATCTTGTTTTTTAAGCATGAAGCGCGTGTGTCAAATGAATCTAATTCAAATGATTCCAAAATTCCACACTTGTGCAATTCAAACATGTATTTCTTACTTATATGACCCAGGCGACAATGCCACATGTAGGAAATTAATTGATTGTCTCATTTACCACATTTGCTACTTGTTTCAATATTGAATATGTCATTGGATATATCTAACGTGTAGATACTATTGTATAATATTTCAGTCCCATAAAAAATATCATTCAAAGTTATGTAACAATAATTGTTACTAAAAATTAAATTAAAATCTTTTTATATTTAAGAAATAAATAAAAATAATGTTCTTTATTAATGAAGGAACATATAACAATTATCTAATTACAAAACTAGTCCACTAGGGAGTTTCAACAAATAAGTTCCTTTGGCTATAGTTGAAACTTTTGTCCCATTGTAAACTCACAAATTTGTTTCTTCTTTGACTAGTCTTTTACAATTCGTTAGCCTCTGTATGTCATTACATATGTGTGAGACACATCCGATATCCAATACCCAAGTGTTTGAAGAAATAGTATGACATTCAATAATGAAGATGCCTTATTGAGGTGGGGCATCAGATGCCCTCTTCTTATTCACGGATTCAAGATAAATTTTGCAATTTCTTCTCCAATATCCCACCTTGCCACGGTGGTGGCATGGCCCCTTTGGTGTCAATTCTCCTTTATTAGCCTTTTTCTTCCCTTTTGCTTGAATTTTTTATTTCCTCTCGTTAGAACCTTTCTTAGAAGATTCAAACTGTAACGACCACCCTTCTTACTACTACTACTACTCTCTAAGGGCGACCATTACTTATCTATTACTCTACTTACTAGTGTTACTTATGCTATTATTAGCAACACTTAAATTTTTCACGGCCCCAGAGAAGTTCCTACCGAAAAATTTCGGCAGAGTCTCCCCTGTACCGGTGACAAGAATCATCAATACATGCAAAATAAACCATCAGCCACATGCGGCTGGTATATATATTTCACAACCACGCAGTAATAAGACACAACAACTTAAAAAAAAAACTATTCTAGCAATAGCAAATGAATAAATCTCCAACAGTGGGAAACAACCAAACTAACAATGCGGAATAGACTCATTTAGCAACATAAGAAAAAGGAAACAACTCTTTAACAATCTCAACTTCTCTAATAACATTAAAGAAGGACTCTAAACAACTTCTTAGCCAAGTCCCGAGGCTTCTATAGTTCAACATCACACACATCCATCACGCATCCTCCTTGTCGCCTTCCTCTTTATACTTTAGCTTTTCCTTTATCTGCAGTAGGAGGAAAATAAATCTATAAGTGAAATGCTTAGTAAGTACTAAACTATCTCACAAAAACTCGAAAGTGCATAAGATACAAAGGATGCTGAAACTGATATGCTAAAAAGAAAAGCTACACATGCTCATCTAATAGCAAAGCACTAAAATAATCTGCATACTCATGATATACAAGAATAAATCTGCATGTTGGAAATAAAGCTAATCATGCTCAATAAACTCATAAGGAAAGCAAATGAAAACCAATACTGTATGCTTAGAATTATAAGAGCTAAACTTTGCTAGTTCTAAACATAGGTGATACTTGTTTCATTTACTTATAGCCTTATACTTGAAATTAATATTTAACTTTCTTCTTCTCTTTCTTGGGCCCAGGCTTAGTACCAAATGCGCGCTCTCTAATAGAGACTGAGGTAGCGAGCCTCCAATCCTATGAGGGTAAAGACCTTGGTCTTACCAGGGCCAAGACCTTGGAATTGTTTAACGACAACCTTGGAAGTCGGTTACTAGCCTCTTGCTTTAAATTTATTGTTATCTTTTCTAACTAGACCTTGGTCTTTTCTCTACTCATAACTTCTCATAATCCCTTAATAGAGCTTACTAGAACACTGTAAGTATATCTAACAAGTAGAGAATTGCAACTAACTGAGCATGCTATAAAATAAAGCAAAGCCAATCAGCTACAAGATAAGTTTAATAGCTGTTCATGATCAAGAAACCAAGAAACTAACACTATATACTTTAAATAAAGGCTGTTCTTGCCTTTTTAAGTAGCAAGGAAAATGCTAAACCCATTCTAACTAAATAAAGGGTTGTTTTTGCCCGTTGAGTAGCAAGGAAAATGCTATTCATGCTTACGATAGTGCAGGAAGATTACAAAACTGCAAGGAGCTAAATATTGGGATGCTAGATAAGGTAGCAAAACAAACAAATCCCAAATCCTTATAATATGACTGTTCATGCTAACCAAAATAAGCAAAGAATTCAGAATTGTAATGCTGGAAAAATAAGGCTGTTCGTACTTATTAAAATAGCAAGTAAAGGTCTAAAATCTGAGATGCTAAAATGAAAGCTTTTTATGTTCAGTGGAAAACACTGCATGCTACGATTTAACTAAACTTACATACAACTGAAACATGTTTTGAGCAATAGCAGGCTACGGATTCATATAATCAGGAACGAATTCTGCTATAAAGAAAACTAACCACAACCTGAAACTACGGTTTTATCATGGAACTTTCCAGCATAAAGAATCTAACATCACTAGCAGGCAATTCATACAAATGGAATGGAAAGGAAAACAATCACACTATATAAGCATGCTGTGAAGTAAAGGAAAACAATTCATTATCCCGGAACTACTCTTTAATCTCTAACCAGTTTTAACAGAAACTAAATCTTTCCACAACCATACAAATTTTAGGGTTTATATGGCAACATTAGTCGGTACAGCATGTTCTGGAAGTTAGAGAAACAAATGAAAACCGAAGCTACTCTTAAAATCTAGCCGAATTTAACAGAATATCTATCCCTTCACATACATCCCGATCCTAGGGCTTCATGGTAATACCTATACACTTCTGTTGGTGCAAACTGCACCAGAATCAAACCTGAGTTTTGATGTTGTCAAAAGTTCAAGTTAAGTCTTGTTATGATCTAACAAGTTGACTGAGTGTGCAGGATGTTTACTCAACCGGGAAAGTCCTAGTTGGAGGCTAGGCAGGAAAGTCTTAGCAGATCATGGAACCTAGGTGCAAGTCCAAGCAGGTCAAGGGGACCTAATGCTTGGCGGTATGATCGAGAAGTCTGGAGTACTGAAGATCAAGAGAAAAGTCTTGGGGAGCCGATCAAGGCTGAGTGAAAAGTCCAAACTGGATCTGAAGGATCAAAGTTTGGCAGGTAGGTTGAGGTAAGCAAACTGGAGGAGCGACAGTGAGGTCGGGTTCCCAGAGGGAACAACCTTAGGTCGCTGATCCAACTGAAGAAACCGGGAAGGTTTCCAAGTTGAGATCAAGACAGCTCTACTGTCTATATTACTCATGCATTATATTACTGTGCTAACACTTGTTTTGCAGGAATATTATTTAAACTCTGTTTTGCAGATTCGGCTTGATCGATCGACCGAATAGGAGGATTGGTCGACCGAACCAGCTTGACTCAGACCAGAGATCAGTTCAGAACAGGCAAAGCAGAGTTCACAAAATCTTGATCGGTCGACCGAACCAAAAGATCGGTCGACCGAACCAAAAGATCGGTCGACTGAACTATAGTGACTCAGCACAGGACAGATCATCAGAACCGATCAGCAGCAAAGGAAATAGAAGCTGATCGGTCGACCGAACCTGGGGATCGGTCGACCGATCCAATCAGCATTTAATCAGCATTAAAGGGTGATCTCGGTAGATTTTAGTGAACAAGGAAAAACCTTGTTCGGTCGACCGATAAAAGGGTTCGGTCGACCAAACCATTGAAGGCCAGTTAATGCAGAATATACGAGCCAACGTCAGACTCCAGCTGTGGGTGATCGAAGCTGGTTCGGTCGACCGAACAGAGGGATCGGTCGACCGAACCTCAGTGCACCTATAAATTAAGGCTCGAGGTCAGAGGCCAGCAACAATTTTTCTGATCATAAGTTACTGCTCTACAAGCGACTCATCTTCATCAGTACAGCAAGCTACGTCATTCGAAAGCACCGACCTACACTAAATCTTCGATTCATTTGTCGGTATATATTTTGTTTTTCACTTAATTGCAAATAAGATAGTAGGCTTGTTACTATCTTATTCTATTGTACCTGTACGATCTGCTTCTCTACGAGGACATCGGAGAGAAGAGTTTTAGTTTTTTGCCCATCGGTGCGGTCAAGGACCGCGAGCCTTCGAGTAGGAGTCGAGCTAGGCTCCGAACGAAGTAAACAAACTATCTCTATTTACTTTCCGCTGTGCACGACTTTGATTTCAAGAAACGATTAGTTTTAAAAGGACGCGATATTCACCCCCCCCCCCTCTATCGCGCTACTCGATCCTATCAATTGGTATCAGAGCGGGTTAGCTCTGAAATGTCTTAATCGATTTTCAAAGCAACTTTTAAAATCTTTTCTTTTCATTATTTTTTTTATTTTTCAAGCACTACTAATCCCAAGACAAAAGTCTTGGAAATACTTTTTCTTTTTTATCTCTGTTTTGCAAGGATGTCGAACTCATATCAAGAAGACTATAACACGGTTCAACCTCCACTATTCAAGGGAGAGAATTTTAGTTACTGGAAGAACAGAATGGAGTGTTACTTGAAGTCCGACATCGAGCTCTGGTTCACAATTTTGAAAGGATATACTCCCCCAACGAAGGATGGAACAACAATAGAACCAAAAGAATGGACTCCCCAAATGATCAAGAAGGTACAACTGAACTACAAGGCGATCAACACCATTCAATGCGGACTTACGATGGAGGAGTTGAATCGAGTTGGCCCCTACGACAATGCCAAAGACTTGTGGGACTCACTAGTCAAATTACACGAAGGAACCAACGACTCGAAGGTAAACAAACGAGATCTTCTTTTAAATAATTTACTTAATATAAAAATGTTTCCTGGAGAGACGGCCTCGCAACTACACGTCCGACTAAAGGACATCCTCAACGGTCTTCACCTGATTGGACACCGAACTCGAAAATCGCCATACGATAAGGTACACTCTAAACGATTTTCCGAGGAATGCTTTGTGGGCATCAATTGTAGATGCGTACAAAGTTTCCAAAGATCTTTCAATTCTTAAGATAGATGAATTGTTTTGCGAGTTGGAATTACACGAGTAATCTAACATAAGCCATGTCGAGAAAGGAGTTGCTTTGTATGCAGGTTCAAGCAAAGAAACAAAATCAAAAACGAAGATCGAGTCTGAAAGCGAGTCAGACTCAGACTCAACAAATGAAGAAGAATTAGTCAACATGGTCCGAAGGTTGTTGACTAAGAAGAAGATTAGAAGAAGCTTCAAAAAGACTCCACCAAATCAGATCCAAAACAAATCAGAAATGATTTGTTATGGATGCAACAAGAAGGGGCATTTCAAAAATGAATGCCCAAATTCGAAAGAAGAAAGACCCAAATCGACAAGACGGAAGAAGGCTTTTCAAGCGACATGGGACGAAACTTCTTCCGACGAATCTGACGCGGAGCAAATGAAGCACTCGAGTCACCTTGCATTTATGGCAAGAAACGAAGAGTCTGAGTCCGAGTTCGACGAAGAATACGAGTCCGAGATCAACCTCGATTCCGAGAGAAGCATCGGATCGGAAGATCCAAATATGGTAACGATTTATTCAAAGTCAAATTTGCTTAAAGTAGTTAAATGTTTGTTTAAAAAAATAGCAAAATCGGAAAAACAAAATAACTTGTTACTTAAGGAAATAGACCACCTTAAGCAACAAGTTAGCTTGAGTGACTCGACTAACCAAGTTCAAATCGGAACTTCGACTCAAGTTGAAAAACTCGAGGAAGAAAATTCCGATTTGAAAGGTCAAGTTGAGCGACTCAAGAAAACTTTTGAAAGGTTCGAAATGGGATCCAAGTGTCTAAATATGGTACTTGGATCGCAACGGGCCGTGTACAACAAATCGGGGCTTGGCTATAAACCGAACAAAACAAACAATTCATACATGTCTCTAATCAGTCAAAATGTTAGAAGTCAAGTCCAAGCATGGGTTCAAACAAAACACTTAACCAAACCAATCAAACCAAACCACTACTTGGTCCCTAAGAGTCAAATCCATTACTTAGATAGACCTTATCTAAGCTATGACTCAGGGGGAGCTACTAGAAAAACAATCCAACCAACTTAATTAAACCAAACTCAATACTTAGGATTAGGATTATTAGAAAGGTTAGATGAAAAAGGTTTACCAAACCCTATAACATAGCACCAGAATGGATTGGGATGATAGTACGTCAAGGAAACTCTGTCAAAGGCATGTCTAGGTTGAATATGGAATTCTACTTGGTGCACTAGACTTAGTGGATCTGACCGAAGCTACCCTAGTCAAACATGGGCTAGTTAGACCAAAATTTAGTATTAAGTTTTTTGGGCAGGAACAGTTTGGAAAGTCTTCAGCAAGTGGTCTAATGATATTCAAGTAGGTCATATGCCTCGCCACTGAACTGAAACTTATCCTTAGGATGCCTGCTTGATTAACCCAAAGCTAAATTTGAATCTAACGTGAGTTCAATAACCTCTTTCAAATAAAATTTAATTCTAATTCAAATTAATTCTAATTAAATTAATTCAAACAAAATTTAATTCTAATTCAAATTAATTCTAATTAAATTAATTCAAACAAAATTTAATTCTAATTCAAACTAAAAATTATTTTATAAAAAATTATTTTAAATTATTAAAAAATTATTTTAAACTATTAAAAACTATTTTAAAATTATTAAAAAATTATTTTAAACTTAATTAAATTATTTTAAACATAATTAAATTATTTTAAACTTAATTTTAAACTTAATTAAACTATTTTAAAATTATATTAAAATTATTTAAAAAAACTATTTTAAAATTATTAAAAAATTATTTTAAAAATATTAGAAACTATTTTAAAATTATTAAAATTTTTTTTAAAAATATTAAAAAAAAATATTTTAAACTTATTAAAAAACTATTTTAAACTTATTAAAAATTATTTTAAACTTATTAAAAAACTATTTTAAACTTATTAAAAATTATTAAAAAACTATTTTAAACTCATTAAAAATTATTTTAAACTTAATCAAAATTTTTAAAATTACTTTATATTTAAAGCTTATTCACTTTACTTGATTCGAACAATAAATAATACATACTAAATTCATGTAAATCAATTAAAGTTCAAAACTACTTATTTATTTAATCCTTTAACCACACTTTGGTCTCATCCTACATTTTGTAGGATTCCAAAGCTCTGGATAAATGGATTTTGGATAGCGGGTGTTCCAGACACATGACTGGAGATCAGCACAAATTTACCAACATTGAATTCAAAAATTTAGGGTGCGTTGCCTTTGGAAACAATGGCAAATTAAAGGTAATCGGTACAGGTGAAATTCAATTACAGTCAAACATTTCAATTAAAAAGGTTTTACTTGTTGAACATTTTAATTATAATTTACTTAGTATAAGTCAACTTTGTGATTCAGGTTTTAAGGTTCAATTTTTGTCTTCTAAATGCTTAATAAGTTACAATGACTCAACTAATGTTTTACTGAGAGGTTTTAGAGACAAAAATATATACTCCATTCATCTACCTAAAACAATATCTAAATGTCTTCTAGCAAATAATGATGAAACTTGGTTATGGCATAGCAGATTAGCTCATACTCACCTTAGAAATTTATTAAAATTAAGCAAAAATGGTTTAATTAAAGGTTTGCCAAAATTAGGAAATCCTTTAAATAAATTTTGTAATTCCTGTCAACAAGGTAAACAAATAAAATCAACTCATAAACTTACAAATCAAAATAGAACAAATAAAATACTTGAACTAATACATTTGGATTTATTTGATTCTCATGGAATAAAATCTTTTAATGGAAATCTATATTGTTTAGTAATCATTGATGACTACTCTAGATACACTTGGGTAAAATTTTTATCTAACAAAAATGAAACCTTTGAAACATTCAAGCATTTTTGTAAACAAGTTGAAAATGATAGAGATATTAAAATAAAAAGGATAAGAAGTGATAATGGAGGAGAATTCAGAAATCATAATTTTAATAATTTTTGTTTAGAAAATGGTTATCACCATGAGTTTTCATGCCCTAAAACACCACAACAAAATGGCTTAGTAGAACGTAAGAATAGAACCTTACAAGAAGCTGCCCGAACCATGTTAAATGAATACAATACACTAAAATACTTTTGGGCTGAAGCTGTTAACACAGCTTGTTATGTTCAAAATTGGATCATAATTAATAAAGATAAAAATAAAACATCCTATGAAATTTATTTCAACAAAATTCCTAATATAAAATATTTTAAAGTTTTTGGTTGTAATGTTCATATTTTAAATCTTAAAGATTACTACGGCAAATTCACTTCAAAAACTAACTTGGGAATTTTTCTAGGGTATTCATCTACAAGTAGGGCATATAGGGTTTATAACAAATCTACTTTGAAAATTGAGGAAACAACAAATGTAACATTTAATAAAATTGATACTGATTCTACTACTCAACCTCATTCAAATGGTAATCAAGTAGATGATGAAGAATTACCTAACCTTAAAGAATTTGAAAATTCAAAATTATTAAAATCTAACCCTCACCATCCAGTCAATCAAATCATAGGAAATCCTGAATTAAGAGTTCAAACAAGATCTGCTTTTAGAAATCTAAGTCAAATAGCATTGATATCTAAAATTGAACCTAAAAATATAAATGATGCATTAATAGAACCAGACTAGGTAATCGCAATGCAAGAAGAATTAAACCAATTTGAACGGAATCATGTTTGGGACTTAGTACCTCCACCAATAAATAAAACGGTCATTGATACTAAATGGGTGTTTAGAAACAAATTAGATGATCAAGGTAATATTTTAAGAAATAAAGCTCGTTTAGTAGCGAAAGGATTTAGTCAAGTCGAAGGACTAGATTACGACGAGACTTATGCCCCGGTAGCTAGACTTGAATCAATTAGAATGTTGTTAGCCTATGCTGCATTTAAGGGGTTCAAGTTGTATCAAATGGATGTTAAATCCGCTTTTCTAAATGGTGTTATTAAGGAGGAAGTCTACGTTGGTCAACCACCCGGTTTTGAAGATCTAAAAAAATCCAACCTATGCCTTTAAACTTAAAAAAGCTTTATATGGATTAAAACAAGCACCTAGGGCTTGGTATGAACGTTTATCTAGTTTTCTAAAATCCAAGGGTTTTAAAGAAGGCCAAATTGATCCTACACTTTTTATTAAAACCTTTAACTCAGACATTTTTATAGCCCAGGTTTATGTAGACGATATTGTATTTGGTTCAACTAATTCAAAATTTTTAAAAGAATTTGTAACCTTAATGGAAAATGAATTTGAAATGAGTTTAGTTGGTGAATTAAATTATTTTTTAGGTCTCCAAATTAAACAAACAAAAGATGGTAATTATGTACATCAAACTAAATATACAAAAGAGCTTCTTAAAAAATTTGGTATGGAAAACTGTAAAGGGCTTAAAACACCAATGGCAAGTAATCTAACCCTTGATAATGATGAAAATGGTATACCTGTTGACTTAAAATATTACAGAAGTATGATAGGGAGTTTACTTTATCTAACTGCAAGCTGACCTGACATTTTATTTGCAGTTAGTATGTGTGCCCGATATCAAACTTGTGTAAAAGAAACTCATCTTTCATTGGTTAAAAGAATTATCAAATATTTAAAAGGCACTATAAATGTGGGAATTTGGTACCCAAGAACCTCACATTTTGACTTAGTCAGATACTCGGATTCGGATTATGCTGAGTGTAAGTTAGATAGAAAGAGTACAAGTGGAGGTTGTCAATTGTTAGGATCATCTTTAGTTAGTTGGTTTAGCCGTAAGCAACAATGTGTCGCCTTATCTACCGCTGAAGCCGAATACATAGCAATGGGTGAATGTGTAGCTCAATTGTTGTGGATGTCTCATACATTAAAAGATTTTAATCTAGATTATAAAAATGTAAAAACCTACATTGATAATATTAGTTCTATAAATCTTACTAAAAATCCAGTACATCACTCTAGAACTAAACATATAGAGGTTAAGCATCACTTCATTAGAGATCATGTGTCTAAAGGGAATATTGAACTTAATTATATTGAATCCAAATCTAACTTGGCAGACATTTTTACTAAACCCTTACCTGAAGTAGAATTTAGTAATCTAAGAAGACAATTAGGGTTATGTTTTGTAGAATAGGTTCTTTGTTTTTGAAAATTACTACGTAGTTTATTTTTCAAATTATTTTTGTAAAAATTCCCATCTCAAATTTTTGTTTCAAAAATACTTTGAACCTATTTTTCATTTTATGGAATAGCCTAGGTCTTACCTTAGAATTGCATGATCCTATAGTTCTAGGAGCCAGCATCTCACAAGCACAGTAGGATCCCTTCTTTGATAACTTAGAATGGGTGAGATGCTTAGGTCCTAGCCCTAGATTTCAGATGCTTATGTTAGTGCATCGCTATAAATCTGAGCTTTAAATAACAAACATTGATCAATTTGAGTTGACTAGTAAGTAAAACCTTGCTAGTTATACAATGCTCAAATTGACCAACCTGAGTCAAATTGCTACTATCTTGTGATAGCTGGCCTTGGACAAGGGTTGGACATTTCATCATAAGGACAAATTTTCCTTAGTTTTTCTATATCCATGCTTGGACTTTAGGAATTTGTCAATTTTAGGGGGAGCCTCAAAACAAGATTTTTAGGCTTATACTATTTTGATCAATTTTTTTTTTCAGAAATTCATTCTCCTAAAATTTTATTTTATTCATTTTCAAAAGAAATAAAACTTCAAATGCTTTAATTTACTTAATATTTCATTTTTTTAACATATAATTTTAGAATTTTTCAAAATATTTCTTGCCTTAGTATTTTTTCGAAATTCAAAATATAACTTTTTAAAATGTTGTTAAACTGTTATTCTTTTCAAAAAAAAAAAAAATCAAATGTTTTTATTCTTTTCAACATATAATTTTGGATTTTTTTCAAAAATTTCTTGACTTAGAATATTTTCCAAAATTCAAAATATAATCTTTTAAAAGGTTGTTAAAAAAAATTTTAAAAAAATTTCAACATATAATTTTTGAATTTTTTCTTGACTTAGTATATTTTTCAAAATATAAGTCTATTCTTTGATTAGTCTATTCTAAATTTACTTGGTTTTTCGTTCTGCCCCTATTTTTGATGTGTGTCAAAGGGGGAGGGATAGTGAATTCAGGGGGAGAGTTAGTTAATTCAAAGGGTGAGTTAAAAGTTAAATTGCTTGCTTATTTACTTGTTGCATATTTTTATGCTTGTTTATTTACCTGTTGCATATTTTTTAACTTAACTTTGAACCTTGGTTGCCAAACATAAAAAAGGGGGAGATTGTTGGTGCAAACTGCACCAGAATCAAACCTGAGTTTTGGTGTTGTCAAAAGTTCAAGTTAAGTCTTGTTATGATCTAACAAGTTGACTGAGTGTGCAGGATGTTTACTCAACCGGGAAAGTCTTAGTTGGAGGCTAGGCAGGAAAGTCTTAGCAGATCGTGGAACCTAGGTGCAAGTCCAAGCAGGTCAAGGGGACCTAATGCTTGGCGGTATGATCGAGAAGTCTGGAGGACTGAAGATCAAGAGAAAAGTCCTGGGGAGCCGATCAAGGCTGAGTGAAAAGTCCAAACTGGATCTGAAGGATCAAAGTTTGGCAGGTAGGTTGAGGTAAGCAAACTGGAGGAGCAACAGTGAGGTCGGGTTCTCAGAGGGAACAACCTTAGGTCGCTGATCCAACTGAAGAAACCGGGAAGGTTTCCAAGTTGAGATCAAGACAGCTCTACTGTCTATATTACTCATGCATTATATTACTGTGCTAACACTTGTTTTGCAGGAATATTATTTAAACTCTGTTTTGCAGATTCGGCTTGATCGGTCGACCGAATAGGAGGATTGGTCGACCGAACCAGCTTGACTCAGACCAGAGATCAGTTCAGAACAGGAAAAGCATAGTTCAGTCCGGTCAAAAGCTTGATCGGTCGACCGAACCAGAAGATCGGTCAACCGAACCATAGTGACTCAGCACAGGACAGATCATCAGAACCGATTAGCAGCAAAGGAAATAGAAGCTGATTAGTCGACCGAACCTGGGGATCGGTCGACCGATCCAATCAGCATTTAATCAGCATTAAAGGGTGATCTCGGCAGATTTCAGCGAACAAAGAAAAACCTTGTTCGGTCGACCGATAAAAGGGTTCGGTCGACCGAACCATTGAAGGGTAGTTAATGCAGAATTTACAAGCCAGCGTCAGACTCTAGCTGTGGGTGATCGGAGCTGGTTCGGTCGACCGAACAGAGGGATCGGTCGACCGAACCTTAGTGCACCTATAAATTAAGGCTCGAGGTCAGAGGCCAGCAACAATTTTTCTGATCACAAGTTACTGCTCTGCAAGTGACTCATCTTCATCAGTACAGCAAGCTACGTCATTCGAAAGCACCGACCTACGCTAAATCTTCGATTCATTTGTCGGTATATATTTTGTTTTTTAACTTAATTGCAAATAAGATAGTAGGCTTGTTACTATCTTATTCTATTGTACCTGTACGATCTGCTTCTCTCCGAGGACTTCGGATAGAAGAGTTTTAGTGTTTTGCCCATCGGTGCGGTCAAGGACCGCGGGCCTTCGAGTAGGAGTCGAGCTATGCTCCGAACGAAGTAAACAAACTGTCTCTATTTACTTTCCGCTGTGCACGACTTTGATTTCAAGAAACGATTAGTTTTAAAAGGACGCGATATTCCCCCCCCCCCCCCCATCTATCGCGCTACTCGATCCTATCAACTTCAACATGCTACAAAAGTACAGAAGGAAATGGATTCCATAATGACATCCTTCTGTACCGTCAACCCCCAAAGCAAAGCAAGGAAGAAAACAAAAAGAACAAATCCCTAGTACAATAAATTTGGCACAACAAAATCTGAAAGCAAGGAAACGAAAACCCTAAGTTCGGAGCAACTCCTACCACAAGTGAGTAGTACTTACTCCTTGTTCTTGCACTTACAACCGAGAAGAGAGCCTAGGGTTTCGGAGGGATGAAGATCTCGGCTTCTCCTTCGTGCTCACGGCGCTCTTTGTCGAGGTGATCCCGATTTCATGAAGTTCTTTCGGAAAGAGTCTCTCGCCGACCGCCGGAGTGAAGACCTAGGCCTCGTCGCCGCCCTTCTTCACCCGAACAGAGATGCGCCGTCGCGAGGAAGGGGAAGGAGAGATTAGGTTTTTTTTTTCAGCGAGAAAGGGAACACCTAATCCCTTTATAACTAGGTTTAATTCGGTTCCAATTTCAACTTAAATACTATTTGGTTCGGGTTTTACTAAGAAACCCACAGTTGGTCTGTTGGTTAAATGAACCTCTGCTTATCCCAAGGTCCACGGTTCGAATCTCGGCTTCAACATTATTTTTGTCGGACCTTCTTTCGTTTAGTAAAATACCAAACGACCTCCAAAAATTACATAGAAATACTCTAAAAATTTCTAAAAATTTCTAGAATATTTCTATAGCATTTTTAAATATTAATAAGGACTTTTAGAACTCGAAATAGGGAAAATTGGGTCGTTACAATCCCCCATACCTTATAAAAAGTTCATCCTCGAACTTAGAATAGTTCTGGATATTTCTGTCTCATACTGTCCTCACGTTCCCAAGTGACTTCCTCGTGCTTCTGATTCTGCCAGATGATCTTCACTAGTGGTACTTCTTTATTCCTTAGACTCTTAACTTCTCTGTCTACTATCTGTGTAGGTCTGCTCTCATAGTTAAGATCCTCTTGAATTTGCACTGACTGAGGCTCAATCACTTGGCTAGGGTCATGGAGACACTTCTTTAGCATGGAGACATGAAATACATTATGTATTGCTGACATGTGTTGTGGTAAGTCCAGCTTGTAAGCTACTTTCCCAATCCTATCTATGATCAGGTAAGGTCCTACGTAGCGAGGACTTAATTTGCCCTTCTTGCCAAATCTCATCACTCCCTTCATAGGAGCGACCTTGAGAAAGACTGGATCTCCTACTTGGAATTCAAGTGGCCTACGGCGTGTGTCAGCATAACTCTTCTGTCTACTCTGGGCAGTCTCAATTCCCTGTCTGATTTTCTGGATAGCCTGAGTGGTATCATCTATCATCTCTGTCCGGATGCCCAGCTCTACTTCCATTTCTTTTCTCTCACCTGCTTCTTGCCAGCAAATAGGTGACCCGCACTTTCTGCCATACAACGCCTCATATGGTGCCATCTTGATGGTAGCCTGATAGCTGTTGTTGTAGGCAAATTCAGCTAAGCACAGATACTTGCACCAACTTCCCTTGAAATCCAGTGCACAAGCCTTGAGCATATCTTCTAAGATCTGATTTACTCGCTCTGTTTGTCCATCAGTCTGAGGATGGAAGGCTGTGCTGAACTTGAGTTTGGTGCCTAGTGCAGTCTGAACACACTCCCAAAAGTGATAGGTGAAGCGCCCATCTCTATCAGAAACAATAGATTTAGGAACTCCATGAAGTCTGATCACTTCCTTGACGTACAGTTGTGACAACTGCTCTATAGAATAGGACACCTTGATAGCTAGGAAATGGGCAGACTTGGTCAATCTGTCCACTATTACCCATATTGCATCATATCCATTTGTAGTTCTTGGAAGACCTGTTATGAAGTCCATGGATATGTCTTCCCACTTCCACTCTGGTATCGGAAGAGGTTGTAACATTCCTCCCAGTCTCTGATGTTCTGCTTTGACTCTCTGGCATGTCAGGCAGGTACTGACATATTTTGCAACATCTCTTTTGAGTCCAGACCACCAGAATCTCTGTTTCACATCCTGATACATCTTGGTGGAACCAGGATGCATGGAGTAAGGTGTACTATGAGCTTCTTCTAAAATTTCCTTTCACAACTCTTCATCATTGGGGACACAAAGGTGGTTCCCCTGATAGAGAATTCCACTGTCTGATACTCGAAACTCCGAATTGTCTCCTTCTTGAATCCTTTGCTTGATTTTCTGGATATCTGGATCTTCACTTTGCTTTCTCTGTATATCCTCAAGTAAGGTTGACTCTAAGGTCAATGCAGAGATTTGCCCATAAATAATTTCAACTCCAAAGTCTGACAACTCTTTCTGCTGTGGTAGGGCTAATGATGACAAAGACATCAGGGATGCACTGGATTTTCTGCTTAATGCATCTGTCACTTTATTAGCTTTGCCTGGGTGGTAGAGGATTTCATAGTCACAGTCATAGTCTTTGCCTGGGTGGTGTTTCTATGTGTGTTTTAAAAATTTTGTTTCGAAAACAAGCAGGGAAAGTATATTAATTTCTTAAATTATTACTACACGCATCACACACATATAGGATTTACACATGTAGACATAATTGTAGAAAATAAAAATTTCACGAAGAAAATTATACTTGTCATTTGATGTGTAGAGAAAACGTCATCAACTAGCAAACTTAACCAAGTTTGACTCTATCTGTATCCAAGCCGAGATACCCTCAAGACAACTTCGTTAAGCCATAATTTTTTGTCTCTAATTTGGTACTAGCCAAAGGGAGGAGACAATGGATCCAAAAGAGAATCCCGACTTGATTTTATACCTGCACTGAGGGAAACCCAGTGGCACAAATTGAGAAGATGGTAACCCTTAGGTTGTTGTCCGATGGCCCTAGAGCTATTGTCCGACGGTTGGACGGTTGTTGTCCTGATGGCTGGGAGCCAGACGGTAAGCAAGGGAGAGTAGTTCTTTGCTTGTTGTATGGTAGCACAACAGGCATAGTAGCCCATTTGGTTATTGTCCAGTGGTCGAGTTGCCAATTAGAGGCGACAAAGGAAAGGCTGGAAGGCCAACAACAGCAAAGGTGGCACCAGCGGTGAGGGGAGGCGATGGCAACAAACTTGGTGGCACCTTTGTTTCAGCAATGTAAGAAGAGGGAGAGGGAGAGAAAGAAAAAGAGAAAACCTAATCTTATTAAGTTATCTACTTAATTATTTTCTCTTGTTCTATGAAGGGGTATTTATATACCTCTTCACAATGACTTAGGGAGTAAGTCATAACCCAAACCCAAAACCCTTTAAGACAACTCAATTCATTAGCATTAAGTTTGGTTCAAAAATTAAACCATCTTGGTCTATAACCAAACCAATTTTGTTTCATAACTAAACCAAACCAATTTAGTTTATTACTAAACTATAATTAATCCAACCTTGCCTTCAAGAGACGTGACCCATCATCACTTCCGATGTGATAAATATCTTCCATATTTACTCCTCGTCTGGTCCTACCAGACTTAGTCTCTCTCAATCTGAGAATTCAATTCTCAAACTTGTTTTAAGTCTTTCGGATATACTCGTAATGCATGTGACCCAATAGGTTCCTGGTTTGCTGGTCATTTATAATTAACCATTAATTATAAATTGATCGTGAGTAGCATCTAGTAGTACATCATGAACCTCAATTAACCAGAAAATCATAGTTGATCTCAGAACTAATTTTAAATCCTTCAGTAGTTACAATTATCAGTGCATTTATTTCTTTCACTCATCTTATATTCATTTGATTTAGGATATGATCTATGTATCAGTCTCCACTAGGCTGACTATGTCACACCTATCCTAAGTAATAGATCATGATCTTGTGAATTTAAATTACTCAAACACATGTCAAAGAAGACCATCCTCTTGACACATTTTATTTTGGCCAAAGACTTATAAGTAATAATCCTGACAAGAGATCATAGGGTATACATCTCATTATAAAAGGGTGATGAATCATCTATGAATTATTCAAACACCTTTAGGCATATTAACTTATACTCAATCATCCAAGACTTGCACCTCCTAAGAGATAATTGTCGAGATATCAAAGTATAAGCCTCCATGACCAAAATGACTTAAATACCTCAAGTCTAAAGAAACTTGCACTTGAGTTACAATAAGAGCTTCATCGACATGTAAAGAACCACCTGAAGTTTCATAAAAGGTCACTTCCAGTAAACTAGTTACCCCTTAACCAGTATTCATATGTTAACTCTCAATATCCTAATGTTTCCAACCAGTGAGAATCGACTGCTTGGATAAACTAAGGAGAATAACATTTGCTAGTCTTATATAATTATAGTGAGGATATTTGATGATGTTCAATCTCATCAATTCATTGACTAGAAAATATTTCAATACATACATAATTATACATGGAGAGATGCCCACTAATTGTGATCTAATCATAATTTCTCTTATGTTATGCATTGTATTATGGACTTCACTTATTGAGTTAAGATCAATATCATATACATATAGAATGCACACTCAAATAAGAAATATTATTTATCTAATAAATAATTCAATATCTAAGATGATTACCTTAGGACACCTCTCAAATGTAACAATACTTAAGATCTAGTATAATAAAATTAAGATTAAAATCAAATATATTTTAATTTAAAACTCTCCTTTCTAGAAAGATTCTGAAGGCAGAGAAACTTTTTTAACAAGAATCAAGAAATTGAAGCACAATAATAAGGAAATTATGGCAACTTAAAGAAAGAGAAGTTACAAGTCTTAGGTGTCGTTGATCTTTGTAAAGCACAAGAACAAATATGTTATCACAAGGAAGCAAAAGCACAACCAACAGAATGTCGAAATGAGTGATTGATTGTTTGAAACACTATTTTGAGCCTCCTTTTATACATCCTTGTCTAAGTTCACTTGGCACTCTTCCTGTCAACTAGAAGTCCCTCAGATTATCTGGAGTATGCTAATGTGACTATAAATTGTATCTTCGTTGATTATGTAAAATACCGAAATATGGTGAATAATGATAAGGGAATTTTTGAAAATTTTCTGGGAATTTTTCGGAGCTCGTATGGACGAGTTTACGGGGATAAAAACGGGCCCCGGGAAAGCCTGTTTAGGCTACCCATTTAAGTGAGGAAAAGTTGATTTTTATTTATTTACTTTTCCTTTCTTATTTCTTTTCTCCCTCATTTTTATTCCCCGCGTGCCATTCCTCTTCTCCTCCGCCGACCTCACCCATGCCCTAACCTCCTAGCGCCGGCAGTTACCTCTTCCTCTCCTATCGAATGCCGGCCAAGCTTCTTCTTCCCCTCTCTTCCTCCTCGCCAGCGTTTGAGCAAGAGCCGGTCGACTTCCTCTCCTCCCGGAGCACGCGACACGCTGACCCTTTTTCCCCTTTTCTTCACTCTGCGGTGCCCTAGATCTGTAGCGTGCCGCCGTTGCACAAAACTCCAGCACGGCGCCGACCATCGCAGGAGTGCTCGAGTATTTCCTCTCTCTGTGCCCTAGTTCCTCTTGCGTCGCCTGCCCCTGATGCCACCGCCGCCGTCATCCCAGCAGTCGCGAGGCCTTCTTGCCCTTTTCCGGCTGCAGATTCAACCCAGACTTGATCTTGCCGTCGAGTGTCCTATTCTTCTTCTCCGATCTGATCTGAGCAAACGTGGAAATTTCTATGATTTGTCTTGCTTCTGTTGGGCGCCACTCGATCACATCAGTGACCTTCTGCTTGATCCGATGGTTAACAGTGAGGTAAGATTAGGTTGTAAGATGGGTTGTTGCTTGTTTTGTGATCTCATTTATTGAACTCAAATTGATTTGATCAATATGAAGGATTTCAGCAGGGAGATTCGGTTCTGTGGGGTTGTCTTGGTTCCGGCAGCATGCCTTCCAACAACACCTCTTTGGCTGCGGATCAAGAGCAGAGATTTGAGATTTAGGTATGGTGTAAGGTAATGGATCCTTGTTGTAGATTGGTTTGGTAAAAAATTTATCTAATGGAACGATTAGGGTTAAGACAATTAACCCTAGTCAATTGTTGGATTTAATTTAGGTAGGCAAATGGTTATTTTGATTAGGGTTTTCCTTAATTTAGTCTCGTGGATTTTATTTAGCTATTTAAATTCTTATGAATTTTAGCTAAATAAAAATATATATTGATTAGTACAGGACTTTGATTCGAAACGGTGTCTCGACGAGGGATCTATTTCAGATTTTTACGCGGGACGAGCACTTCGACACAGAGGTCATTTAGTTCGATCTATAATGGAGGCGGGTACTTTTGACTTTATGTCTTTGATATGCATAGTAGTGAGTTTAACAAGTAGCAATAATTATGTTCTCTTATTTGTTTCGGTTAATCACTACCCGATACCCGTTACATGATTGATTGATTGTTTGTTTTGCATCTCATGTATTCCTTACCTGTTGATACATGCTTATAGGGGTAGTGATATATCATGCTTCACCATGTTCAGGACCTAGGTTTTATACCTTCTGTGTACCTTTGATTTGATTCGTTGACCTATGGTGCACTTTTATATATATATGGATTAGTTCAGGATATTTTTTGGTTAGTGCCATGTACCTTTTGCATGATTACATGCTGTGCGATAGTCCGCTCCATTATTGTTGAGCACATCGCCAATTACATGGATCTGCATACACCACCACTCATGGGTTAGTGGTCGATTCAGGCAGTGTTTGTTGCAGCAGGGACTTTGTTTGGCTCCGTTGGTCCGCTCATGGGTAGTGTGATGCAATGTGTTAGCCGACAGGGATTCCTCTCAGTCATCGTGTACTGGGTGTTGAGAGCATTGCGCTCCCCAATTTATGATTTGGGGTAGGAGGATAGGTGTACTCCGACAGCATTCCGTCCACTCGGTCACTCATCAGGAGCAGTGACGACAGAGTACACGGTTGTCATAGCCCTACCCACTCGGCCTTACTATTGTGTGTGAGATGATTGACTGGCGTCAGGGGTGACCAGGACGCATCATTGGCATCATATGCATGATGCATTTATTGCTTGTGTTTGTGTTTGCTGCATTTATATGCTGCATATTGTTTGGATACCTATGTTTGACATGCATACAGGATTTCTACACCACTCGGGTTGTTTGTCCTTATACACAGGTCCTGGTTAGTACAGTTTTTCTCCTGTTTACTTTCAGATGCATTTCATCCTTTTTTATCAGGAGACTGTACGCATGATTAGTGCTAGATGTTATTTCCCTACTTTGCATATCAGTTGTACCTACTGAGTGTTGGACTCACCCCGCCTCCATTGTTGATATTTTCAGGTTGATGCTGTCAGGAGAGAATTCCAGTTGCTGGTCCCCTGCAGACCACGAGGACTTATTGACCTTTTAGTTTTTCTTCTTATTTGACTATGTTTAGAATTGGTTTATTTTGATACTTGGATAATGTATGGATTGTATTTGTCGAAGGATTTTTATTCGATATGTTTTACTACATACCAACCTGGACGGTAGAAGAGGTGAGTTTGTCGGATTTGTGTTTTATGAGTGTAGTGGAGTAGGAAAAATCGGATTTGAGCTTTATGGGTGCAGTGGAGTAGGGTTGTTTTCGAGTCATCTTATTACTGCTCTGTTTGTCTACTATTAAACTGCGAGGGTGATTGTTTATTTACTATTATTATTCCAGCCGCATATGACTGAGGTATATAGATATGTAGAAAGTTTCAGATTGTCCGCCGTACAGGGGAGATGCTGCCGAAATTTCTTCGGACAGGGACTCCTCCGGGGCGTGACAATTTAGTGGTATCAGAGCGAGGTTTTACGATCTTTGTTTTTGTATTTTGGATATTTGGGATAACTTGATACCAATTTATTTGGTATCAGAGCGGGTTATGTTACCTGCTTTTGGTGTTCTGGATATTTGGGTTAGCCCAAGTTTGTGAGTCAAACTGGGTAGTTATTTTGGATAGGACGGATTTTTCCATTATGTATATGTTTTGGATTTCCGTTTCGGATTTATATGATTTTCCATTGTGTATATGTTATGGATTTCCGTTTCGAATTTATATGGATTTCCGGTGATTTTCATGTACGGAATTTGGAGGTCAATTTGGGGATTAGACAGCGACGGAACATCTCCAGACAGCAATTAGGTATGATGTTTAATTTTATAGTTTATAACATGTATTAGCATTCTTTATTTAGTACCTGTCTGGTTGTTGTAACACATATTACATGTGATGGGTTAGCCATTGAGCATGGTTGACCTTAATAGAGATCAAGGATTATAGTCTTTGGTGATTTTTCACATCATATCATCAGTAGTTTTAGCTTCTATTACTACTAGTAGGAGATGGAGGCACATACCAGCCTCTGCTATTGTTAGCTGGGTAATGGATGATACCTACATATTCCTGTTGACTTAGCCAGTAGAGTTTTTATACTCATGTCTTTTGGATATTAGGGTACCCGATACGATGAAAATTGGTCATTGGGGAGTTATAATGTTTGATCATTGTTGAGAATGGTTTGAGGTTGAGGGATATTGTGAGATCAGATATTGTGATATGTTGATTTCTAATGATTTATGAAAGTAAATGTTATGTGGTTGTCTAATGATCTATTACTAGATATTTGTTTTGATGATCTATTATTTGGGTTGTCATTGATGGTGACATAGTGAGTGTCATGTATGATATTCGCAGGTTTGATGATTATAGTTGGTGATCAGATTATAAATCGGGTGCTAGAGTCGGGTGCTAGAGAGTTTACGGTTGAGTGTGCCTATGAGATTTTAATAAATCTGGTTAGTTGTGGTTAGTTAACAGGATGATAAAATTGATATTTGCTTCCTCTGATATTGGACTAGGTGAATAAATAATGATTTGATGTTTTGAATGCTAACTTTCTCTCATGGGGAGTAGAGACTTATTCATCTGATATTATGTGGGATGATATTTTTTAGGATAAAAAAAAATGAGAGTGTCTTGATGTTCTTGAATTCTGACTTTTTCTTTTGGGTCGTACACATTCATACATATGATTATTGTGGGTTTCTAGTAGATTATACCCGAGTGGTTAGGCATACATGTCTGATTGTTTATTGGAGGTATTTTGTCAATTAAAAACTATGTTGTGAAATGTGCACATGTGTTTGAGTGTCATATTGGAGGGATCTTGTCCACTACATCGGTGTTGTGATATATATGTTGGGTTTTTCGGGCCGCGAAAACCACTTTTCGCGTCGCGGAAACCCCGAATCACCCAAAGCCGTAGATCCGTGCAAGGAAAAATTCGAAGACAATACAAGTACGAGTTTCAAAAACTTTAGATCTACTCCTAGATCTATGTGTTAAGAAGTATACCTTGAAGCGTGCCCTTTCGCGTTCCCGCTCGTCCAAGGAATTGCCGAATCTCTAGACCGTCAAGCGTCGGTCCTCTAGAAGTATCCACACGGACACGTAGGTGGAGAAAACCTCACACAAAGGTGTGCTAGCACCTTGGTGAGATTCGGCCAAGCAAGGAGGAGAGGGAGAGGGAGAGCTTGAGGAAGAAGAAAAGAGTGAATAAGGAGTTGAATGAAAATGAATTTTCATTAACCCCCTAAAGTGGCCGGCCACCTCTCCAAGAGTAACCCCCATTTCTCATTTAATGCCTCATTAAAGAGAATGGGTATGTAACTCCCATGAGGTGGCACACCATGATGATGTGGAACATCATCATTGGTCCACCTAATGCCAACTCACCAATGAGGTGGCAAAAGGTCAAGTCAAAATTGACCTTTGGTCTTCCTTCTCAAGTCAAGTCAAACTTGACACAATCTCTACCATGGTTGATCTAATCCAACCCTTTGATTCGAGCCAACTTAATATAATGAATCTAATTCATTAAATTAAATTGATTTAATAAGTCATAATCTAAATTAGACTCATTGAATACATGAATCAACTTGAGTCTAACTCAATTAGCCCAATTAGGATTACTTTTAATCCAATTTGATTCATCAAATGAATCTAATCCTCTTGGTTCATCATATGAACCAAATCTCCATCTAATTGTCCTTAGTGTGTGACCCTATAGGCTCTTGTAACGTTGGCAATGCCCTAAACCATTTAGGAGCATAAGTAATGAGCGGTATCTAGCAACACATCATTACTACCCAAGTTACAAGAATGTCGAGATCCGACATCACCTTGTGACTACTAATTGTAACTCTTCACAATATATGACAAGTGTCCTTCTATCCTAGACATCTAGATTGATTATTATGAGGCATAGACCGTGTCATCCTCTAATCAATCTAAATCTTGAACTCCAAGTAGACACACTAAATCAAATGAGCTCAATATCCTATATTGACTCATTTGGGCATGGCCATGCACTTCGTGGTCTCACTCTATCAAGAATACTGATGTCACTCCCGTCATATAGGAGGGATAGATCCCATCTACATCACTAACATCCCTCCGCATAATTTTTTACATACCCAGTAATCGCCTTTATAGTCCACCCAGTTACGGGTGACGTTTGACGAAACTAAAGTACATAACTCCTTATGTAGGGATCTATGGTGACTTCAGGTCTAAGGACTAGTAGTCATACTAATAGCCACATGAGAAAGTATATGACACTCAGATAACGATCCATGATACTTTCTCATGGCGGGTCATTCAGTATACATTCTCTAATGTATACCCATGTGTCAACTTGATATCTCTATATCCATAACTTGTGAGATCAAGTCATCGAGTTGACCTACATGCTAGTCTTATTGCATTAACATTGTCCCTGAATGTTAATACTCGACTAGGAATGATTAAGAGCAGTGTTCCCTATATCATCTCACTATCGGTTCAACTAACCGATTGATATAGGTGAGAACCATCTACTCAAGGACATTATTATACTTAGTTTATTTGGCACCAATACATGTAAGTATAATAACCAAAATCCAAATGCCTTTATTAATATACAAGAATATGATACAATGAGTCCATACAATCATCAAATGATTGGCTCTAGGGCTCTAACTAACAATATACATATGTGTTTGGTGTGGTATCTGAGGTATCTTGTTGATTATGTGTGATTTGTGAGTGCACCTCGGTTTAGTATGTCTTATTGGAAGTATATGTTAATTATACTCTTGGCATATGGGTATATATGTCATGTGAGTGTTTGAGGGGTATTGTTGATTTTACCTACGATGATATATGCATCCGGGTTCGGTATGCATTGTTGAAGGTAGCACGATGATTTATGTGTATGTTGTGAGTATGCTTGGTGTGTACTAATTGGAGGATTATGTCGATCATACATATGTTGTGTGTGCATGTGTGTCAGGTGTATGGTGGGTAGCATCATGATGATTTTACCTATGTTGAATGTAGAATGCTGAGTGTCTACATTATGCTATTGGTTGTATAACCCTGTCAACTAATTTTCCTATTAGTGGGTGACCAACCCACTAGGATGATGATAGAGTTGACTATGAATTTGATTTGTTTATTAGGTTGTTTATACCTTTGGCTGCCCACAGTGATATGTGGTTGAGTGATCTCGTGCAACCTCTAGTTGGATAGTTAGGTGCCTTGGACACTTATGGATCGTTTGTGGTGGAGCGGAGCTCCCACATATACATATTTCAGATTGCTTGTAGCGGAGCATTGTTCCCATATCTATTGCAGATACATGTTATGGATTATTTGTAGTGGAGTGTTACTCCTACATATTGAGGATTTCTTGTGGTAGAGCGTTGCTCCCACATATGTGGTATTTTCTGTGATGGAGCGCTGCTCTCACACTGGAGGATCTATGCTTTGGTGATTTGTATTGTTGGTGATTATATTTCAGACTTATTGTCAGGGATCTTATGGTTAGAAATGTCTGTGATACGGACATTATGGGTCATGATTTTACCATTAGGGTTTGGGAAGCCTTAGATGTTTTCAGAGACTTGATGATTTTGGTGTTCCCAGGATATTTGGATCGGTTTCCATTGTCTTTGTTGACGGTGTTGTGATCTATTTCGGATCCACGGTGAGTTACGCACTTCATCTTTGCATAGTTCTAGAGATGCTTTGATGGAAATGTCTAGATGTGAAGATCAGCAGTATGTATTTTGGTTGTCTTCTGTGAGATATTTGAGACACACAGTCATCAGTAGGAGTATACCGTGGTTCCACAGGAGATCGAGGTTGTTACCGTTGGGAGTAGATGGAGTCTATAGAAGAGGCTCGCAACTTCCTTTGTTTGGCTCGATATTTCCGGAGATACGTTGAGGGTTTCTCACGGATTGCTATGCTACTTACACGCCTGACCAGGAAAGGCGTGAAGTTCACTTGGGCTGAGGATGGCAAGACCTGCTTCTAGGAGCTGAAGCGGAGACTAGTGTCGGCTCCGATTTTGATTTTTACCTTCTGGAGAGGACGGATATGTCCTCTACACCGACGCATCTATTCAGGGTTTGAGCGCTGTTCTGATGCAGCATGATATGGTAGTCTCCTATGCTTCTCGTCGGTTGAAGGAACATGAGAAGAACTACCCTGTACATGATCTGGAGCAAGTCGCCATTATTTTTGCCATGAAGATTTAGCGACATTATTTATACGGTGTTACATTTGAGATTCTCACTGACCATAAGAGTCTCAAATAGTTGTTCACTTAGAAAGAAACTTAATCTCCAACTGAGGAGATGGATGGAATTTCTGAAGGATTATGATTGTACCATTAGCTATCGCCCGGGGAAAAGCTAATGTGGTTGCCGATGCACTTAGCCGAAAGTCTAAAGGGACTTTAGCTTGCCACCGAGTTGTGGTCACAGACTTGATTCAAGGTTTCTCCGATTTGGGCCTTGAGGGGATAGGACAGACAGAGCAGGGTACTCTGGTTACCATGGTTGCTCAGTTGGCGATCAGGACGAGGATCCGAGAGCCCTAGGCTGCTGATCAGTATTTGCAGTTTATTTGCAGCCAGATAGCTTCCGGGCAGCAGACCGAGTTCACACGAGACGAGGAGGGTGTTATACACTTCCGAGGCAGATTATGCGTACTTCAGTCTCATCCGGTCTTATAGGAGTTACTTCCGGAGGCTCATCGCTCATGATTTGCTGTCCACCCAGGCGGTACCTGTGTGTACCAAGATTTGAGGTGTTTCTATTGGTGGAAAGACATGAAGGAAGACATCACGAATTTTGTAGCTAGATGTCTTGTCTGTCAGCAAATGAAGGCCGAGCACCAGAGACCTGCCGGCTTACTTCAGCAGATTCCTATTCCTGAGTGGAAATGAGAACACGTTACTATGGACTTTGTGGTGGGTTTGTCGAGGACACGACGAGGCCATGACGTGATTTGGGTAATCGTTGATCGATTAACCAAATCCGTGCACTCGTTAGCGATCCGGAAGACTGATTTCCTGGATCGATTGGTAGATCTGTTTTGCCGGGAGATCATCAGATCACGTGGTGTCCCGTTGACTATTATTTCGGATAGAGACCCCCGGTTCACATCTCATTTTTTTTGACAGAGTTTGCAGCAGGCCTTGGGCACGCAACTCTGTTTCAGTACAACTTTCCACCCGCAGACAGATGGACAGTAGAGCGGACCATTCAGACTCTAGAGGACTTGTTGAAGTTTTGTGCATTGGATTTTGGAGGCAATTGGGAGGACCATTTGCCATTGGTAGAATTCGCCTACAACAACGGTTTGCATTTGGCTATCCAGATGGCACCGTTTGAAGCGTTGTATGATAGGCCTTGTCGGGCACCCACCTCTGGGATGAGGTTGGGAATGCCCAATTGATGGGACCTCATAGAGCTCAGTATGAGGCAGAGTTGGTCCGTACTATCAGACGGAGGATGTCAGAGGCGTAGGACCGCCAGACGGGTTATGCAGACCGGAGTCGGAGACTCTTAGAGTTCTCTGCAGGCGACCATGTATTTCTGTGGGTTTCACCCACGAAAGGGGTGAAGAGATTTGACTTCAGAGATAAGTTAGCTCCGCGATACATTGGATCTTTCCAAATCTTGGAAAGAATTGGAGCGGTAGGTTACCGGTTGGCACCACCACCGTCCCAGGTAGGAGTTCACGACGTATTCCACATATCTATGCTGAGGAGATACGTACCTGACCCGACACATGTGTGACAGATATCTCAGTTCTCGTACAGCCTGATGTGACCTACGAGGATGTTTCGATATAGATTCTGGACCGGGAAGAGTGTTAGTTGAGGAACAAGACTATCCGGCTTGTTAAAGTCGGATGGTAGTACCATACGGACGAGGAGGCTTCTTGGGAGCTCGAGGATATGATCCGAGCTCGATATCCCCGTCTTTTCACTTGAGGTATATGATTTAATTTACCGTTCAGCATCTATACTCTTTGCCTGTTGTTAGTACTTGCTGACGGTAGATGATGAAATTTGGGGACCAAATTTTTATTAGTGGGGGAGAATGTAAAATACCGAAATATGGCGAATAATGATAAGGGAATTTTTCGAAATTTTTGAAAATTTTCTGGGAATTTTTCGGAGCTCGTATGGATGAGTTTACGGGGATAAAAACGGAGCCCGGGAAAGCCTGTTTAGGCTACCCATTTAAGTGAGGAAAGTTGATTTTTATTTATTTACTTTTCCTTTCTTATTTCTTTTCTCCCTCATTTTTATTCACCGCGTCCCATTCCTCTTCTCCTCCGCCGAACTCACCCGTGCCCTAACCTCCTAGCGTCGGCGGTTACCTCTTCCTCTCCGATCGAACGCCGGCCAAGCTTCTTCTTCCCCTCTCTTCCTCCTCGCCAGCGTTTGAGCAAGAGCTGGCCGACTTCCTCTCCTCCCGGAGCACGCGACACGCTGACCCTTGTTCCCCTTTTCTTCACTCTGCGGTGCCCTAGATCTGCAGCGTGCCGCCGTTGCACAAAACGCCAGCACGGCGCCGACCATCGCGGGAGTGCTCGAGTCTTTCCTCTCTCTGTGCCCTAGTTCCTCTTGCGTCGCCTGCCCCTGATGCCACCGCCGCCGTCATCCCAGCAGTCGCGAGGCCTTCTTGCCCTTTTCCGGTTGCAGATTCAAGCCAGACTTGATCTTGCCGTCGAGTGCCCTATTCTTCTTCTCCGATCTGATCTGAGCAAACGTGGCAATTTCTGTGATTTGCCTTGCTTCTGTTGGGCGTCGCTTGATCACATCAGTGACCTTCTGCTTGATCCGATGGTTAACAGTGAGGTAAGATTAGGTTGTAAGATGGGTTGTTGCTTGTTTTGTGATCTCATTTATTGAACTCAAATTGATTTGATCAATATGAAGGATTTCAGCAGGGAGATTCGGTTCTGTGGGGTTGTCTTGGTTCCGGCAGCATGCCTTCCAACAACACCTCTTTGGCTGCGGATCAAGAGCAGAGATTTGAGATTTAGGTATGGTGTAAGGTAATGGATCCTTGTTGTAGATTGGTTTGGTAAAAAATTTATCTAATGGAACAATTAGGGTTAAGACAATTAACCCTAGTCAATTGTTGGATTTAATTTAGGTAGGCAAATGGTTATGTTGATTAGGGTTTTCCCTAATTTAGTCTCGTGGATTTTATTTAGCTATTTAAATTCTTATGAATTTTAGCTAAATAAAAATATATATTGATTAGTACAGGACTTTGATTCGAGACGGTGTCTCGACGAGGGATCTATTTCAGATTTTTACGCGGGACGAGCACTTCGACACAGAGGTCATTTAGCTCGATCTATACTGGAGGCGGGTACTTTTGACTTTATGTCTTTGATATGCATAGTAGTGAGTTTAACAAGTAGCAATAATTATGTTCTCTTATTTATTTCGGTTAATCACTACCCGATACCCGTTATATGATTGATTGATTGCTTGTTTTGCATCTCATGTATTCCTTACCTGTTGATACATGCTTATAGGGGTAGTGATATACCATGCTTCACCATGTTCAGGACCTAAGTTTTATACCTTCTGTGTACCTTTGATTTGATTCGTTGACCTATGGTGCACTTTTATATATATATGGATTAGTTCAGGATATTTTGTAGTTAGTGTCATGCACCATTTGCATGATTGCATGCTGTGCGATAGTCCGCTCCATTATTGTTGAGCATATCGCCAGTTACATGGATCTACACACACCACCACTCATGGGTTAGTGGTCGATTCAGGCAGTGTGTGTTGCAGCAGGGACTTTGTTTGGCTCCGTTGGTCCGCTCATGGGTAGTGTGATGCAACGTGTTAGCCGGTAGGGATTCCTCCCAGTCATCGTGTACTGGGAGTTGAGAGCATTGCGCTCCCCCATTTATGATTTGGGGTAGGAAGATAGGTGTACTCCGACAACATTCCGTCCACTCGGTCACTCATCAGGAGCAGTGACGACAGAGTGCACGGTTGTCACAACCCTTCCCACTCGGCCTCACTATTGTGTGTGAGATGATTGACTGGCGTCAGGGGTGACCAGGACGCATCATTGGCATCATATGCATGATGCATTTATTGCTTGTGTTTGTGTTTGCTGCATTTATATGCTGCATATTGTTTGGATACCTATGTTTGACATGCATACAGGATTTCTACACCACTCGGACTGTTTGTCCTTATACCCAGGTCCTGGTTAGTACAGTTTTTCTCCTGTTTACTTTCATATGCATTTCATCCTTTTTTATCAGGAGACTGTACGCATAATTAGTGCTAGATGTTATTTTCCTACTTTGCATATCAGTTGTACCTACTGAGTGTTGGACTCACCCCGCCTCCATTGTTGATATTTTCAGGTTGATGCTGTCAGGAGAGAATTCCAGTTGCTGGTCCCCTGCAGACCACGAGGACTTATTGACCTTTTAGTTTTTCTTCTTATTTGACTATGTTTAGAATTGGTTTATTTTGATACTTGGATAATGTATGGATTGTATTTGTCGAAGGATTTTTATTCGATATGTTTTACTACATACCAGCCTAGACGGCAGAAGAGGTGAGTTTGTCGGATTTGTGTTTTATGAGTGTAGTGGAGTAGGAAAAATCGGATTTGAGCTTTATGGGTGCAGTGGAGTAGGGTTGTTTTCGAGTCATCTTATTACTGCTCTGTTTGTCTACTATTAAACTGCGAGGGTGATTGTTTATTTACTATTATTATTCCAGCCGCATGTGGCTGAGGTATATGGATATGTAGAAAGTTTCAGATTGTCCGCCGTACAGGGGAGATGCTGCCGAAATTTCTTCGGACAGGGACTCCTCTGGGGCGTGACAGATAACATTTTAGTGGACTCTGATCTCCTAGAGTCCCTCCGGGGGCCTGAGCATGGTCAAATGTCTCTCTTGACTATCTCCTCTGAATCGTTGGATCACTTCTTCACCGGTCACTTAGAAGCTACTCTAGTTGCTCAAATGTTGAGGTTGACGCTCCTTACTAAGGTTGCTTGAAAGATCTCAATTCCGTCAGTTGAAGCTTATCTACAATTGGTCACCCATATCCCATATGATCATCTAGAACTATCAAATAGCTCCCTACAACATAAAGTTAATGAGAGAAATAATAATATTCTAAGTAAGTTTCGAACAACACTAGTTGCTCGAAACTTTACTTACGTTTGTCTAGTACCTATAGGAATTTGCTAGATGTTCAGCTCCCAGCTGACTTATCTAGATTTTTACTACAAAGTCTTTAGCTCCCACCTGACTTTCTTGGACTTTATTTACATAGTTCCGAACAAGGTCTACATTACATGGTCCCCAATCAGGTCTTCTGTTGCCTATTCTCACTAGATCTTTCTACTGTCTGATTGTCAACTAGGACTTCTGTTGTATAATCCCACTAGGTTTTTATGTTGTCTAGTTTTCAAGTAGGACTTTGCCTCATATCAAGTTACCTGCACCTGTGAATTTGACAAACTCATCAAATCACAAACAAACCTAACTTTAAACTGAATCATACATTAAAATATAGGTTTGATGTGATGCTCTTGACACCACCAAATCTAAACTAGGATCATATTTGCATTTCTGAGTTTGATCAAATCCTAATTAAAATTTTACAAAAATACTAATCTGAGTTTATTCATACATCAACATTTGACTAAGCTCTATAAAAGGAGACTCAAGATACTTGTTTTCATCATTCACTACCTCAAATCTTTTTTCTAAGTGTTTTCATTCATTTGTGTGTCAACTCGTTGTGCTAGTGCTCTTCAAAAATCAACTGACAACCTAAGCTTGTAATTTTTATTACTTTTGTTGTCATACATTTTCGTTATTATTTATGCTTAAATTTAGATTCTTGTCAAGGGGTTTTCCACCTCTAGAAGCTTTCTAGAAAGGAGATCTTTATAAAGAATCTACATATTTTATCTATTCAAGTCTTGTCATATTAATTAGGTTAAGTGTTAGTTTGATTGTGCATGTTTAGATTTGGTTATAGAAACTTATTCTACTTAATTAAGTTATTCTTGTTATTTATGTTGTATATTTTTATTGTCTTTTTATCTATGAAACTATCATCTCGTAATAATGGATCCACACAATCCTACAATCTTTGTTTTCTCTTTGGTTAGTTCTGTCGTAAGTTGGAATTGTTGAGCACAAATTGTAAACTTATTTTTGAAAAATGTTGGAATCCCCTTGGTATTAATTTTTATGAAGTTTAGTTCATGAAAGCTTTGTATTCAAATAAGGCGAAACTTTATGATACTTATTTGAAAAATAAAAAGTTTTTGGTAAGTTGAAAAATTGTCACATGGAGAATGCTTCTCTCTAGCCATCAATGAGTCAACTAACAAACTCGTCCTTGAAAAATCATGATAATAAAATCATTGCATTTCATCGTTGCAAAAATTTAGGGTTTGAGAATGTCAACAAATTTCATGTTGATTGGCAAGCTTCGACTACTTTGATTCTGAATTGGATGTGGCTGGATAAAGAGTTGGAAATTATTGAGTTTGCCGAGCATTTTGTAGTCAGATGATTGAAGCATTTCTTTGTTCATGTTCAAGAAAGGCAGCCATAAAGAGCAAGGGGCACACCTTCAATTCTTGCTACCTGCCATTAGCCAATGGAGCCATGTCACCTCACATCATTTACATTCCGAATCCCAGAGCCACCCAAGTCCACGAACACCGCATCCATTATTGCCTAAACAATTACCAAAATCTATGCCAGTGAAGGTTCAATGAAACCCAAATGGAGAAAGTTCGATCTTCATCGTTTGCTCAATTAGCAAAGTATATATATATATACACACACGGACGTCTGGATGCATCCCCAAACGTCACGATTCTCAAAAGTAAATCAGGACATCCGGAGATATACCTGAACCTATGAGGGTCACCCAAGTATGCACCGAACGGATGTACAAGATAGGAACAATTAATTATTTCTATCAACGCATACATTTCATAGAAATTATTCAAATAATAACAACTAAAGAAAAACCGATAAAGCATAATATCAAAAGTATACTAAGCTTTAGTGGAATGCGAGGAAACTTTGCCGATTGGCAGGAATGATTAAACACAAACCAGTCACATTAATATTACCACTAGGAAACCTTACAGTAGGACCCATGATGAGTATAACTTAAGTGGAGTAAAGCATTCATGAACATAATGATAATGGTCGCAGTAGTTTTAGGTACACTAGTACAACTACTAATAACCCAGTAAAGAAGAGAGCTACTCTATAGAACGAAAGGTGACACGTCCAATATACATCTAATTAATACATGGTTAAGGTAAAAAACCTCCGGGCAAATTGGTTGGCCCTGCTTGAGGTAGCCTTCCCTGTGTCATGATTTGGGACCTGCCATGTCCTTGAATAAATGTTTGGCTGATTCCAGCCCCAACGATTTGTTGCGGCTGCTGTTGCTGCTGCTGTTGAGCCGGCTGCTGAACCTGAAGATGCTGATGCTGCTGTGCCTGCTGTTGAAGTTGTTGCTGCTGCATATGTTGCTGTTGGAGATGTAAGTGGGACTGCGATTGTGGTTGCAGCTGTTGAAGCTGCTGCTGCTGACTTGGGACTTGAGGTTTGAAGACTACCATATCCTACAAGAATATAAAGAAAAGATTAGTAGATCAGAAGCTAAATGGAGTAGCAAAATAAACTTTTCTATGCATACCCCAGGAAAAAGCATGCCAATTAATCGACCAGCTTTGTCAGAGACAGAGAGAAGCAATGTCTGTGAAGGTAACTGGATGACTGCACACTGATGTCAACATGAAAAGCATATTAGCTTCTAGCTGAGTGTGTTTCTTTAGTATGTTATCCACAAAGGATATAAAATTAATGATAACGAAAATGCAACTTAGGACTAATAGTTGGAATCGCAATATCCACTTGAGTAAATATTGACAGGATGTGAAAAGGTTGCAACTGAAATAAGGGTGCAGTTTAACCATCACCAAGTTGTTTGTTCCTAAAATTTGAGGTTGGCCAAGTGAAATGCGGATACGCATTACTAAGGGTGTTTTATTTTGGGCCACCCCTTGCGAGCGCTTCCTGATGATAGCCGATGGGAAACTTTCGTCAGGTCAGGCCGGTCACCCCCAAGATTAGTCGGTGTATGTTGGATGTCAAAAGTTGAATACCTAGTGCAGCTAAAAAAAATTGATGGCAATAGCTCAAAAAATTGACAAATAGGAGGGAGAAGTGGATATGTACGAGTGATTTATGATTCATTTATAATTTTCTAAATTTGCTCCTTCCCTTGATTTGTCGACTTAAGTTGAATACCTGGTGCAGCTAAAAAAAATTGATGGCAATAGCTCAAAAAATTGACAAATAGGAGGGAGAAGCAGATGGGAAAAAAAGTAAAAGAATGGAAATGGTATGTATTGGTGATTTATGATTCATTTACAATTTTCTAAATTTGCCCCCTCCCCTCCTATTTTTCCATCCAAGCAAACTAAACCTTATCTGGAGCGGAAGAGAGAATCAACATCTGAACTGGTTATACCGCTTGGCCAGCCTAGAAGGAATAAGTTCAGAAACATTGAGAAAGTCAAGTACTGCAGTTGCTTCAATTTTATGTTAACAACAATCAAAAAGGCAGAAGAAAGTCGACATCAACTGTGAAAAACTAAATATCAACCAAAGAATGATTTGGACTGAAGCTTTATAATCAATGTGCATCTCCCAAGTTCTAGCTTTTATTGTTCATAGCTGAAAGAAAACAGCTAAATCAGCCAATGTTTGAGCAATACACCTTTGGACAGAAAAGAAACCCAAAGAAATGGGAAGAATATCTCCTTGCAAACAGATATATTGATTCTTTCATCAGAGGATAGAAACTCCATAACGAAAAAGGTTTGGCATAGCCATTGATCACTCTTAGTCATCAGTTGCAAGTCAGATTTGGTCAAATACTTCGTTGAAGATAGCAAAAACAAACATTTGAAAAGGAAAGTAGCTTTGCATTCCATGACTTACAAGCTTCTTTTCTTGCAATTGTCCAAGAAATCCATGCTGATTTAGTGTCCGAAATACCAAAAAGTCTGCATTCCCCACATATTGCCTGCATTTAAAGTGAACAAAGAATTAGACAAGAATGATATTTGTAGAAAGAATTGGAACGGGAAATGGTTTATCTTAATTAATTTTTAAAACTGAGGAAATACTTGTTATTCATATGCTCTTGTGCTATGAGGCGTACAATTTGCATGACTGATGGCCAATCGGCTGCTAGACTGCAATTGATAGATTGTGTTAAGACTGAACTTCACAATATATGATAATAAGATTGAAACTCATCGAATATCAGAACCCAAAGTAGTTGTTGAAAAAGCATTACTGTAAGTATCAAGCAGAATGTTAGAAGAATGAAAACAACTCCTGCACTTAGAATCATCCTCATTGGTATCATGAATCAAAAGCACAAGCCCCTTTCCTAAGCAACTGTATGATAAACACTAACTAGTAAATTTTGGTATCGTGCACTGCACTTTGCTATATATCATTACAACAACAACAACAATAACAACAACAACCAAGGCTTATCCCACTAGGTGGGGTCGGCTATATGGATCCTTTTATGTCATTGAGCTCTATCTCCTACTATATCATCATCTATACTTAAATAAATTTTATCTTGTTTTATTGTTGCTAACCAAGTCTTTTTTAGTCTTCCTCTTCCTCGTTTGATATGTGTGTTTGTTATAGTTTCACATCACATAATTGGAGCATTTCTTAGTCATCTAAGTACATATCTGTATCATCTTAAATGTGTCTCTCGGAGTTTTCCCTCAATCGATGCAACTCGGACTTTCTCTCTCTCATTTCTTATTCTGTCCATTCTCATATGTTCACACATCGGCCTTAACATCATCATCTCTGCAACTCTCATCTTTTACTCATGTGCTCGAGTCATAGCTCAACATTCAGCTCCATATAACATAACAGATTTAACTGCGATTTTGTAGAATTTTTCTTTAAAGTTTAGAGGTACTTTTCAGTAACATAAAACACCCGACGCTCTCCTCCATTTCAACCATCCTGCTTGTATTCTAGATAAGGCATCTCTCTCAATCCCTCCATCATTTTGCAAAAACGATCCTAATTTTCTAAAGCTCTTGGTTCTGAACAACTCGTCATCTCCTATCTTAACAATTGTCTCATTATGTCTAATATTGCTAAACTTAAATTTCATATATTCTGTGTTTATTCTACTAAGCCTAAAACCTTTCCCTTTTAGTGTTTTCCGCTAAAATTCTAGTTTAGCATTTATTCCTTCACGTGTTTCATCTACCAAAATAATATCATCTGCAAATAACATGCACCACAGTATTGTGTCTTGAATGTGTGTAGTGAGTTATCTATAATTAGTGTAAAAAGATAGGGACTTAGAGTTGATCCTTAATGTAACTCTATCTTTATTGGAAATACTTCCTTTATTCCACTAAAGTCTTTACTTTAGTCGTTATATCCTCGTACATATTCTTAATTTGTTCAATATATATTACGCTAACACCTCTCTTTTTTAGAATTCTCCATATAATTTCACTTGGGACTCTATCATAAGTTTTTTCTAAATCAATGAATACCATGTGTAGATCTTATTTTTGCTCCCGATATTTTTCAATTAATTGTCTAAGATGTATAGCTTTTATTGTCAACCTTCCAAGCATCAAATTGATTTTCGGTCATGTGGTCTCCTTCCTTAATCTTTTTTCTATTACTTTTTCTCAAAATTTCATGGTATAACTCATTAGTTTAATACCCCTATAGTTTGCACAATTTTGTATGTCTCCCTTGTTCTTATATAAGGGAATTAGAGTGCGTATCCTCCATTTGATCGCCTTAGATGAAGAGTACTTATCTCTCCCTCTTGTTATATACCTTACATGCTCTACTCGATGAAGAGTACCCAACCATGACACCCTCATTCGCATTAGATGAGAATTTTTTTCAAATGATGCTCTGTATTGAGAATCTACACCTTACAACCAAACACCTAAGGTGTTTAATTGTATTTTCTCCAACCAAAGTTCATGAAGACCTACATGCATAAACTCTAATTTAGATATAGGATGTGGCATTTATCGTCTTGGCTCAAAGGTAAGCTAGGTAGTCCGTATTCATTTAACATTGACCTAACCACCTCTTGGCGCATGATTTGCTTTCCACCACATTATTTCATTGAGGTGTTCTTGGAGAAGAAATTTCACAATTATACCTGTTTTCTTTGTAAAATTCAATGAATTTAAAATTCTCAAAAATTTGCCACCATGGTCACTTTGGATCTAATTAATTTTTAGACTTTTTTCATTTTTGACTCATTTACAAAACCAATAAAGGCCTTTAAGGTATTGTACTTATATTTTAGAAAATACGCCCAATTGTACCTAATGAAATCAACCACAATAACGAAACAATATCTACTTTCATTGTATGATCTAAATTTACTATTATCAAATTAGTCCGTATGAATTAATTCAAGAGTTAAAGATGTATTAAAAAGTGTTACCCTTATGAATGGATGAATGGCCTTGGTTTGCTTTCCTTTAACATGCATCGCATAATCGATCCTTGTTATAATGAATCTTTAGCAAAGCCTTCACTGACTTTTTTAGTCATTTTTTCATTTGTCTCATGTTGGTATGTCCCAACATCCTGTGTCACAACTAAACATCTTCTTCATGAGACATTTTAGAAATATAAAGAATAGTGTCTAGCTCATTTAGTCAAGTTTGTCTCCGACGTCACACAATTGGCTCATGCTAAGTAAATTGCATTTCATGCCTTCTACTAACAACAATTTTAAATTACAAAATTTGATGAAAATTCAATGTTACCAATACCCATTACCTGAAACTCTCCACTATTGCTAAAGGATATAATTCCCTTAACCTTGCGCTTAATGGTGGTGAACTTCCTCGCATATTTGGTCGTATGTCTCGAGCACTCACTATCCATGAATCAATCGTCCAAGTGCTACCAATCGACCTGTACCTAATCAAATGTGAAGCATTAAATGTTTTGGTACCCAAACCTTAGATCCACTAGTGTTAGTCAAGCAATGCTTGGGTACCTAAGCTTTTACAATTCTAAAACTAGAAACACCCCTAGTGAAGTTTTAGGTATGATGATGTATACCTACCTACAAATCAAAGACATGTTATTTACATTTACTTTGGCATGTATACAAGGTCAACCTTGGTATAAACGACTTGTTGAGCCCTAAGTATCATATTAAGATTCTTTGAGTTCAATGTGAATTATTCTTAGCTCTTCATCTTCTATTTACAATTTCAAAGAAGAATTCTCTCCTTCAAGTTTTTCAACTTGGAACAAGCTTCTCTCTTGAACTTTGCAAGTAGAAGATAAGATGTCTCCTTCCTTAAGGGCTTTTAATTCTTTTTGGAGGGACTTGACTTTCTCCTTAGATCTAACCAAAGAATTAGTAAAGTAAGCTATTGTCCCATATAACTTATCTAATTTAAGAAAATTTACAAGTCATCGCCAAGACAATAGCTCCTCGCATGATGACTCATCCGAACTTGATGATGCTTCCTCCTAAGGTGGTGACTGCATCATCCACTCCATCAATGGCTATAAAGGTCATATGTCAAGCCACTTTGCACAGCTTCTCCTCGTAGGATGACAATTCATCCCACATGACCTTGAGATTCTTCTTTTTTTGGCTTCTCTTCTTGCTTTTAGAGCTTTAGGCAATCTGCCTTAAAATACCCTTTCTTGTTACATTCAATGTAAGTAACCTAGACTTTATATTTTAGCTTTAGTTCTACAATTACCATCCTTCATCCTTCTTTGAGTCTCAACAGATCCTTTTAGCATCCTTCTTGTTAAATTTCATATTCCTGCACATCATTTTACTCATGAACTTCGCCATTTCAATGATGGAGATATCTCCTTCGCTCATAGTTTCATCTTCAGACTTGAATGTTGCTTCCTTTTCCTTATTTTCCTTCGGCTTTTTCCATAACAAAGGTAATACCTTTCTCTTTGACTCATATTAGCTTGTTCATGTAACTCAAACTCACATAAAAGTTCATTTAATTTGATAATGGAAAGGTCCTTTTAAAGGCATCCACCATGGATGACCACACAAATGATCTAGAGAAAGACATAAGAGAGTGCCTGATAAAGTCTTTATCCAATGACAGAGTATATTGAGGAGTTCCTTGAACATCCGGTGAAATTGATGCTCATTCTTTCTCCATCCTTCATTGTGCAATTTTGCATTTGGCTTATTAGTAGGTCTTATTTGGCTATCCTTGAGCCCCTCGAGTATTCATGCAACTTGCGCTCATAAAAGGCCAAACTATGTTCGACTACTCTTGAGCTATGACACTGTAGAACTAATGTGGCTTCAGCATTGGCTTGAGTTTTCTTTTTTATCTCCGTTATCAACTTCGAGTAGTTTAGAATTGGTTGGTCTTCATCAACCGGCATCATGAATCCCTTCATAACAATAAACCAATTGTCAATTATACAACCCTTGTCAGTATGCAAAATTTGCACCACTAAGGTATATGGGTCCCGTAGTCTCTCTGCATAGTCATCTTTCTTTAGAAAATAGATTCATTTAGTTGTTAGTCCTCTAAAATGACTTCGCTGTGCTACCACTTGTGGATGGTGAAGAGAAACTAGAGGGGGAGAATAGTCTTATTCACTTCATCGCTTTTGCTTGCTTGTTTTCTACATAATTAGTTGAAATACAAATTCAACATAATTTTAAAAACATACAACATAATTAGTTCGCTCCATCCTATCACTTTGGCATAGTGATACAATGTGGTTCGGTCAGACATCCCTAGGACCCCTACACCACGGCTAGGATCCTTTAGGCGGATCACTCCTCAAAGACTCCACTATGCTTTCTTTTTAGCAATGCTGAAAGTGAAGCAACCTCTTACAACTTTTCTTCTTATTATAACATTGAAGTATAAGGAATAAAAGAACAAGAGAAGACACTAAATAGATTTGAGAGCTTTGAAAGAGAGCTTTTCTTGACACTTCCCATATTTCCGAAAGTTGATTGTCCCACCAAATTCGTCGTGTATCAGTATGTTAAACTCATATTTGTCATTGCAACAACGCCTTTATATTTTCTTATATTGGCATCAATCAACTTAATGTCATTCCAGTCGGCAATTCAACAAATACATCATGTTGCTGGCTTTTTTTTGATCCAAAGTCGTTGACTCCTCAACAAGATTCAATCGACTACTCAACAAAGGCGATTATGCTGCTCAGTTATGCTTTGTTCCCAGTCAACTGCATATTAGGTGGCTATAGATGCTCAACTTAATCGCCCACTAGAGATGTATTATACGCCCAGCTCTACTTAAGTACCAACCAACTGATCTATCCATATAATTGACAATTCAACAAAGACGTAGCATACACTTAGTTTTGGATAAGTATTAGTCGCTTGTCCAAACTATAAAACCCATAATTGGATAAAGATTTAAGGTTTTCCAACTGACTAACTAAATCCAATAGTCAACCGACTAATTCTCAATCTAGTCAACTAACTAAATCTCAATCTAGTAGATAGTTACCTAGACTTGATCATTCTAATGATCCACTTTCGCCTAGTGTTGAGTTCTACCCATGCCCCCATAGTCTAGTTCACTCAACTCGCACAGTTCACCATAGATTACTACTTGCCAAAAGGCCTTCGGGACTTCCATGCCTAGAGACTCTTCGCCTCTAGGTCTTGCTCCTAGGACATCAAGCTGTTAAGATTACGGTCCCTGATCTTATTGGACTTCCATTTTTAAGCATTCGATCATCCTAAGCTACTGGGACTTTAAGTCGCCAAGAATGTAGACCCCAACCTACTTGGACTTTCTTGTCTGGCATCCGATTTATCTGACTTGTCGAGACTTCATCTCACCAAGTATCTAATCCTCATTAACCTACTTGGATTTCCTGCACTTGCATATTTGATAGATACATGAGATCACAATATTCCCTAACTTAAACTTGGTCCAAATATCAAAATCACATACAATATTACATGCTTGGAGGCATTATTACACCAAGAGAAATGTGTAGGATTTGGCATTGTAAAGGCCTTTTGGACAAATAAGAAATCCTCTCAATTTTGAATCATGAAGGGGTAGGTACCATTGGATTATCAGGGAAGCAAGGCATGTTGTTTAATTTGTGCATTTACTTTGTATGCAAGAGCACAATAGTGTTGGCCTTAATGTAAATTTTTGGTGTTGAACCTAAGCTTATGAAGGCATCATCAACCTTAATGCTAATCACAAGTGTTGGGCCTAACCATATAAAGGTGCCGACCCTAAGCATATGAAGGCATCATCCTTAATGCAAATCATGGGTGTTGGTCCTAACCATATGAAGGTATCGACCTAGTCTTTATTACTGCATCGGGCATATTTTACTCATGGCATCAGCCTAGCATGTATGTCAAACTCTCATGTGTGTATAATATAGGAGTGTTTAGCCTCACATTGCCTCATTATTACTATGCATGATTATAGTCATTTTTCAATGACTTATTGCTTTGATAAAATTTGTAGGTGAACCTAATGCAATGATTTGTCAAGTGAATGCTAAATTAAGTCATTTAATAGTAGCAAGCATTACTCTACTTTTTTTGTCAAATGAATGCCAAACTAAGTCATTTATCAAGCATTACTCTAAATTCTTTATTTATTTATTATATGTATAAAATGGTATACCTTGCTCTCACTATATGGTTAAGGAAATGATATGCTTATGTATCTTAACAATCATTGTTGACTTTGGAACTAATTCCTATGTTGTAGTTGCCTCCAAATCCGTAGGTGGGATGAAGCACTAATAGAAAGCCCGGAGATGGAGATGTACTATGCCATTGCGTTGAACTAAGACTTGTTAGTTCACTTGTGAGACTCTTATAGTGAAGGTGTTTGTATTTTGGATATCCACCTTGTCGATCTTGCTGTGATATTTTTGTGGACTATGTTTTGAGTGACTTGGTGTGGTTGCTTGTACTTTCTTTTAACTCCTCTAGTGGATTTCAAGTCTTGTTTTAGGTTATTTTGGATGTTGGAACATTCACGCTATTTGGTGGATATAATTATGTTTTAATTAAGTTGCTTCTTGGGACGGTGTCCATCTTCATTTGCATGGTTAGTTTATCTTATGTTATGTTAACACGACATGTTTGGGATGTTTGGTTGGGCATTAACTGATAAAAACCTTGTAAAATAGTCTAGAGGAATTTTTGGTTGAAATTAGTGCCACAAACCTAATTTTAGTCTACACTTTTTTACCAAAATGTAAAGTGTCAACCGAACTTCCCATGTTAGTCAACATCATTTTCTAACAACTAAATCTGGTCAACCAACCTTGTGTTGATTAATTGAGGCTTCAGCTTGGGTCCACCTAACCTTTGTAGTGTAACCTAGCCTTTTAAAGCTTTTGAGTATGACTTTTGGGCAGTAACAGAGCAAGTCAAACCTAATGTAGGTGCTGCCTCCTAGAGATGTACATAATAAGTCAATCAGTAAGGAATTGTTATTTGAAAAAATCTCCCCGGCTGTTGATGAGAGAAGTTGAGTTTGTGTGGTATGACATCTCTGAGGAACAAATATAATTGTGCAAGAACAAGTGGCTGATTCTTTCCTTTATAATAAGAAAGTTAATTGTGTTAATGGTAGAAATGCTCTTTTAGTACGTAGTTGTTGATTTTGAAGGGGACAAATAAGTAGACTTTCCTACCTAGCTGGGATCAAGTTATTTGACATGGAGAATGCTTAATAAAAGTTGTTGCTACCTTTTTTTTTTGTTTTTTTTTGAAGCTCAATAAAAGTAAGAACCTTCTTTTTATTGAATGTAAGTTTTCAAAGTGAGGGATAATGTTTCATAGAAGCTATGTGCATTGTGCTATTGGATGTGATATCAAGGGGGTTTCGGGCTTATGCTAATCTCATTGATTGGGATTCTCCAACTAAGTTATGGGTTATTGCTGCAAACTATCATGTGTGGATGGTAAAAAATTATAGATGTAGCAAACAAGAAGAATTCTACTAGACTTGATCTGGCTACTAATTAGTAATGTTCATTTGAAATTTCCAAATAAGTAGAGGATGAATTTTTTTAACCTGGAAACTGCATTGTTTAAACCTAAAGTTGAATCACCTTTCACTAGATGTTGGATTTCTACTAAATTGTTAGAAGTTGTTATATGTTGGATGCTTTTTGAAGTTGTAAGTCACTGAAAGGCTAGTAACTTATAGGTTAGGTTGATGATCAGCAGAAAATAAAGAAGTAAAAGGATGAAAACTGAAGTTGGTTGGTTTTGTTCCTCATTAGTTATGGCGATGAGTGAAACTTTAAATGATGAAGCAACTTTTGCTTTTGTTTTGTGACACCTTTGGTGTAACGTGTTTAGTTTTGTGAATGTTTTTGAACTAAAGAAATTGTATGTACCAAAATTGTTTCCACCCCATGGACTATTGGGTATATTGTTTGGTCTATCAATGAAACGTACAGAGTGGGGCACTTAAATGCCCTGTAAACTGTAAATATTAGTTGGGATGATACTACATTGTCAGAGTTGAGATGAGGAAGAATATTATAGATTTAGGATTTTTAAATTTGAAGTTGCTTATTAGAGTCAGCATGGAGATGATTATGCTTTTAGTTGTGATTTATGATGTTTTGGAAGCTAATCTAATATATAAACTCCACCATCATACAAAATTGTGAAAGCTATAGCATGGAACATAGGTCAAAGCAAAAAATACTTCGTTGTTCACGAGTGTACAATGTTAGTCAAATTGGTTGATGCATGCTGGGAATAGTCTAATAATCCGACATGTTGGTCAGTTGCTGTGGAGTTCAGGGTAAGTTATGTTACAAAAAAAAAAAAATACATGCTTTAATATATAGGAAGGTGATAAATGTGTTGATTGGTGGGGACTATATGACCTTATCAAGGTGTGTCTTGAGAGCACAATGGAAGTTTGAGGTTGTATCTTGAACTTCAGAAAGGGATCCTTGATAGGGATCGTGGTGGTGTCAGAGATGTCCAATGTAGATCTGATATTGGACATGAATATTATGTCAGCATGCAATGCAATGGTGCATGGCAATGCTACTTAAGTGTTGGCTTTTAACACAATAAAATGCTTTCCTTAGAAATTTGGAGATGCATGTGATCAAGGAATCTCGATCATTTCTACATTATAAGCACAACTCCTAAATAACAAGTGAGAGGGTTGCCTACTTTTTTTTATTGAGACAAGCTCCCAGCCAACATAATAATTGGTTGTTATTGGCTACTTTGATAAATTGACTTGGAATAGAGTGGTGGTTGAGATCTTCTAGTCCAAATTGAATTATCAGAGGTTATTATTGCATGATGGATGGCACCTAAAGACCTAGTGGAATTTAAAATCAAGAACTTTAGACGAAGGGTTTATTTATGCTATTATTTCACCATGAAATACACTGTATTATTCATTGATGAAAAGGATAAATCTCTTTAAATATGCATACTATAGAATAAATACACTTTGCCTCAAATAAATGATTTACTTGTTTAGTTAAAAGGAACAATACTCAAAGATTCAGAAACTTAGAAGGGGTTGCTTGAAATGTCATTTAAGTGAATTTTTCCCTAAATTTGTGAGAGGTGGGGCGCAATTGCAGTGGTGATTGTGCGTGACCAAGAGAGGAGTCGAATGCCTCTTTTCCCCCAAATTGAAACTATCTTTTCCCCTTCCTCTCTAAGCCTTTCCCTTCATCCTGTTCTACTTTAGATGGTGGAGATCAAGAGAGAAAGAAAGAGAAGCAAGTGTAGTGAACTCTTTTCTTCCTCCAAAGCGGCTGGTAGCTACACGGAGCCAATTTTGTTTTGAGGATAAGACCTTGAAAAAACTCAAAATTTTCTCTTGTTTAGGGATGAAAAGAACCCTAATGGCCTATATGAGGTCCTAAAGAGAACCTATCACTATATGAAGATACGAGGATTTGGGAATGGACTCTATCATGATTGTAAAAAAGTCAAAGGGGAAAAACCTCTTTTTGGTGGAAAGAATCAAGTTAGTGTACACGGTGATTCTCATGCCTTGCAGAGATCGTTGATAACTAATTTGGTAGATATGATGATTTTGAGAGGAAACTCATAGGCTTCATGATTGCAAAAGGCCATTGGGACAATTCAAAGATGCCCTCAATTTTAGGTCTTAACAAGGTGGGTCCAGTTGAATTGTTGGGGAGGCAAATTGTTTAATCATTTATTTTGTAATGCATAAGCATAGTTAGGCGTTGACACAAATCATTGTGTCATTTCTAAACATATAGAGGCATCAACTCAATCTTCACGATGGTGTTAGCCTTCTTTTACTCATGGCACAAAACTTAGCATGCATGGTACACTGTAGTGATTGCCCTCTCATGTGTGTATACTATTGGGTGTTTGACCCAACATCTTGCATTGATATTGTTATGCATGATATATCATTTTTCCTCGACTTGTTTAATGAAATGTATAAGTAAGACAATTAGTCACATGAATACTAAACTAAGTCATGTAATAGTAACAAGCATTACTATGAATATTTTGATTGCTTTGATAGCATTGTGAACATATCAATTGCATGTATATGTTGTTATACCTTGCTGTCATTGTATGGTCAAGTATCATCTTATGCATTTTGCTAATCATTTTTTACTTTGGAACTGATACCCATGTTATTGCCTCAAAATTTGGAGGTGGCGGAAGCATTAAACCATAGGAAGCACAGATATGGAGATGTGTTGTGCCAATATTAGATTTTGGTCGATGTGAACTAAGATTTGTTGGTTAATTTGTGAGTCTCTCTAGTAGTGCAAGTGTTAGTTTCTGGATGTCCACCTTGTCACGATACTTTGTGGATTGTGTTATATGTGACTTGGAGTGGTTACTAGTACCTTTGGTGAATTTCAAAGTCTTGCTATATGTTGCTTTAGTTTTTAGCACATTTATGCTAGTTGGTTGAGATGATATTTTAATTTTCTTTTATGTGGATGGGTCAACCGAGTGTTCTAAATGGTTGCCGCCTAGGCCGTGCCTAGGCAGGAGACGAGCATCAACTATAACACTTTTGTCTTAGACGGTGCTTTAGGCGGTCAAAGATGAGTTGAGACGGTGGGTGGGCGAGACGGCGCATGAGGCGGTCGAAGCGGAGCTTGAGGCGGGAAAGGCTGTGGGACAACAAAATTTTAAAAACCCTAGTCCCTTTCAAAACATAAATAACACCACAGCCTAAGTCATCCACAACTCACCTCTTCCGCCGCTGCCGCCGTCGCCGCTAGGTTAGCTTCATATATTTTTAGTTATAAAATCTCAAGCTGTAGCAGTTTCACCAATGCGAAGCATCCTAACGCATCGTCGGGGCCCAACGACGAATCCGGACGCATCGTACGAGCCCGAACGCGAGCCTCGAAGCATCGCCCAAGCCCAGCAATGGGCCTTGATGTTAGAGTGTATACTAAAAGCCTAGCTTTTGGTATAAACATTTATCTAGAAATAAGAATCACATTGGTCAAATGTCTACATTTATGATAAATGTAGTTGTTCAATTAATTTATATTGTAGATAACATGGTGTGTGGTGTCACACACAGAGGATCATGTTATCAGTACCTTATAAATTATAAACAGTAACTCACGACCATAATGGAAAGGAACAAACCATTGGAAGGTCGTAGTGTAATTAGGTATTAGTTTATCTTAACTATATAATTACACTAGTACACTTAGAGTGTATTGAGTAGGACCATTAGAGGTCGTTTCTTTTATACTGACTTTATAAAGAAACAAAGACCTCAGTTATTATGGAAGTGTTTCCCCTCAAACCTCACATCATAACAAGCCCATATATTTCATATTTATTTCCTTAATTTATCGATGGGTGAGATTTAGTTCGATGAATCAATAAGCCGATAAGTTGGAAATGATATCACTTATAGTGTGTATTGTTGATTATAGAAGGCGTGTCCTAGTGATCTAGGTTGAGAACGTCCTCAAGAGGAGCTCATAAGGATTGTCGTATTAAACCCTGCGGGTGGACTTAGTCCGACGTGACGATAAGGTTGATGGTACTACTCTTGGACTAAGATATTAATTAAATGAGTTGTCGATAACTCGCTTAATTACATTTGACATCTTAAACACGGAGACTAACACACTCATAATAAGAAGGAGCCCAAAATGTAATTTGGATTGGTGCTGTGATAATAGTTCTTTAGTGGAATGATATTATTGATGAAATTAAGTTATGATGGCGAACACGGGAAGCTTAATTTCGGGAGACCAAAACCAATTCCTCCTCTCGGTCCTATCGTAGTCTCTTGTATATAGATTTATACCCCACATACCCACCTTCTTACCCAACCCGATAGGGGTCTGCTAAGCTTGGCTCGAGCTTAGGTGCCTGACTAAGGTTGGCCTTAAGGTGTGGCCCGATAACTTGGAGCCCAAGTTGAGGTGGCCGTTAATAAAGGATTTTTATTAAAATTATTTCTTATGTGGATATCATAGTTTTAAAGAGTTTAAAATTAAATCTTTCCTTTTAAAGCTTTCTCTACAAAGATTAAGAAAAGATTTGAAATCTTTCCTTTTGTAGATTGAAAGGAGATTTTATTTTAAGAAAAACTTTCCTTTTTGACCATGATAATAATTTAAAGAGAAGTTTAAAATTAAATATTCTCTTTTATTAGTCAAAAGATTAAGAAAAGATTTGATATCTTTCCTTATTGTAGATTGAAAAGATATTTTAATTTTAGAGATAACTTTCCTTTTGGAAATTATCCACATATTTAGAAGAAGAATTTTAATTTATAAAATTTCCTTTTATTAACCAATCATGAAGGATAAAATTATTGGAGAAATTTTTAGAAACAATTAGGAAGTTTTAATTCTTGTGTGAATTAAATTTTCCTTGTTTTAGAATTAAGTGGCCGCCATTATTATTAAAAGAAGAAAATTGTTTTTAATTAAAATAATTTTTATGACAAAAGAATTAAGAATTTTTATTAAAATTTCCTTATTTGTCAAGACCAAGGATTAAAAAAGAGGGTAGAGGTGCCTTCACGGGTGATCAACTCTATTATTCTTCTCCTCTCTTTCCTCCTTGGTGGCCTAAGCTTCTTCTTCTCTTCTTCTTTAGTGGGCAACCTCTCTTGGAGCTCTTGATGGTGGCGGTTCTAGCTAGGAGAAGGAGAGAAAGGTGGTTTTGTTTCTTCGTCCCTTGGAGCTTGGTGGTGGTGGCGGCCCTACTTTTGGAGGAGGTGGCCGAAACTTCGCAGGAAGAAGAAGGTGCTTGGTGGTTCTCGTCTCAAGATCGTTGCCCACAACGTCCGAGGTTAGAAGAGAATACGGTAGAAGATCAAGAGGTCTTTTTAGAAGGTATAACTAGTAATTTTTCCTTTCCGCATCATGCTAGTTATTTATGGAAATAATAACGATTCTAGTATTTCGAATATGTTTTTCGAAGTTGTGTTCTTTTATTTTTCTTTTCCTTGTGATTTGATTGTTCTTTTTGGTTGACCTAAAGTTATTTTAGGAAATTAAATATTAGCTTTCCATAAAAGGTTTTGTCTAGTCGGTGGTGGTTGTTCCCATATCCAAGAAGGTCATGTGCCTCGCCACGTCAGTACTGGGAACCAATTATGGAAATTAATATTTAATGGAATTAATAACTTAGGTGATTTGGATCAAACGTGTTAAGTTCCGCAGGAGATCCAAGTCTAAACCTTAAAGAACAAATAGATTAAGTTTTGGATCAAACGTGTTAAGTTTCGCAGGCGATCCAAAATTTAATTTAAAAGAACACATGGTAGCTAGGAAAAGGTTCAGACCTTTGTACAAAATTTTTGTACAGTGGAACCTCTAGGTTTTCCGAGTAGCAACCAGCACTTGACACGTCGAGCGGGCTAAACAAGGTATGAAGCCGGAGTTAAGTTTAGGTTTTTAAGTTAGGGTTTGATAAATAACTTTAGGTTAATAATTTTAATTAACTCCTAGCAATAATCAAGATAATTTAAATAGATTTAATTAAAGATTAATAAAATTATCTCATTATATATATATATATATATAATTAAATTTTTTATTTTTAGTTAATATATTTTATATTTAAAAATTACCAAAACTTCAATATAGCTCGATGTTTCTAATAAGTTTTTGTTCTAAATTTTTATCTTTTATTTAATTATTGAAGGTTAATGGTGGAAAATAAGAAACAACCAATTGAAACGAAAGTCTAGTGATATTATTTGGGATTATGAAGTTTTGTATTGCAAAGAAAAAAAAGATTGGATCACATACAAATTGTGTAAGAAGCTTATTAAGGGAGGAGTTTATCAGATGAAGCATCACATTACAGGTATTGTAGGACAAGTTGAAGCATATCCTAAAACATCCGATGAAGACAAAAAGAGTAAGAGCTTATTTTGAAAATAACAAAAATAACAAGTAAGAAAGGGTGGAAAAACTAAAAGAAGAGAGGGATTAAGTAAAAATATAGGTGTTGATGCAGAGGATGATGATTGTCAAGTGGAGGGAAATTCTTCTAAAAAAAAGTCAAAACACCTCGGACCTATTGATAAGTGGGCATCCACAATCGATCCAACAAAGGCAAGACAACAAAACATAAATGATGCATTAAAGTTAAAGTTTACGAATAATGTGTATTACCTGGATTTATGAGGAAGGAATTCCTTTTCATGCAATTTACAATCAAAGCTTTAGACAATTTGTGGAGGCAATTGACCAATTCGGTCCGGGCTAGAAACCTACAAGTCAATAACTTCTAAGAGAGCCACTTTTGAAACGAGAAGTTAAGAGGATCAAATTATATCTAAAAAAGCATGAAGAGTGGATGAAAAATGAATAATTAATTATGACCGAAGCATGGACGGATCGCAAGAGGAGAAGCATTATGAATTTATGTATTAATTGCAAACTAAGCACTTCCTTCTTAGTTTTATTGAAGAATTCATGGAGGTGCACACTAGGGCTTACATCTTCAAGTTTGTAGAAAAATACATCAATGAAATTGACCCTCAACATGTTTTGTTCAAGTTGTGACGGACAATGCGACAAATAATATGGCGGCGACGAAGTTTTTGAAGGTTACACGACCTCAAATTTTTTAGACTTCTTGTGCAACTCATACAGTCAACCTCATGCTTGAAGCAATTAGAAAGCTACCCAAGTTAAGCATAATACTTGAGAAAGCAAAGGTCCTAACAATATTCATCTATGTACATAATAGAACTTTGACTATTACGAGGAAATATACCAAAAAGAGGGATATTGTGAGGCCTAGGGTGACTAGATTTGCTAATTCATTTTTTACTTTGGAAAGTCTAAAAGACAAGAAAGATCAATTGAGACTTATGTCTACATGCGAGGAGTGGAGCAAATCAAAATTAAGTAGTGTGAAGGGGAAAACAACAGAGGTGATGATAACAAGCATCGCTTTTTAGAATAGTGTTTCTTTGGCTTTGAATGTTTTCACCCCTTTAGTGAAAGTTTTACAACTTGTTGATGGTGATAAAAAACCCTCAACCTTTTTATTGGGTGCACTTAACAAGTCAAGGAAGAGATTAAAAAGGCTTTTAAAAGAGAAGAAAATGTCACCCCCTATTTTGAAGATTATTGATAAAAAGTCTAAGGGTAAACTTAATAGTCCTTTACATTATACCGCTCTCTTATTGAATATGATTTTTTACTTCAAAGATCCAAACATACAAAATGACACCAATGTTATGAATGAGTTTTTGAATTGTGTCCACCGATGAGGACATGCAATCCACCATTTTTAATGATAAATTGTTGAAGTATAAGAGTAAATCCGAAAACTTTGGAAGAAACATAGCGGTTGTGGCATATAAGAAGGTGGAGGTGTACCATGACTTTGACCCAGATATATCTTGGTTATTAATTTTTATAATTATTAAAAGATTAACCATACATCATTATAAAATATTAAGAATATTATTAAGTAATGATTCAAAATGTCTTATTACCTATATAATTATGTTTATTATCTATTGGTAATAAATTTATTAGGTATTAGTAATTATCTATTTTCTATTAACTAATACTTAACATATATTATTTACTACATAATATAGGCAAAAGTCCGTGCCACGACCCACGAAGGTCGTCGTGGGATCGCAGTGGTCGTCCCGCGGTGCCTCCATTATCCTGTGTCGGCCCACGGTGTTGGTGTTGGGCCAATGCCGGTGCGAGCAATGGGTGAAACGACAAATTTCTTACTTTAACTGTCTTACAATTTAATGTTGCTCTTTTCTATAGATTCTTTTCATTATCATCATTACTTAAGATGCTCTATATTCTCTTCTATTGCGAGTGTTCAGTTAAACATGTTTTGACAAACTCTTATGTCTTGAATGAGACAAACTATGCTTGGTTTATCCAAGTGTTTCTGTGCCTCCAAAGAAGATCCCTCATCCAAGCTTACCTCATCTAATCATGTAAGCCCTCTTGCAAACAATAGAACTTTAACCCTTGCACTTGCAAAAGCCTCATTAAGAAACAACAAAATCCTAACCTCCACATTCACAAAAGTCTAACCCTTGCATTAGTTACAAAAGCTCCATCACGGTCTATCGCAAAAGCACCTCCACATTCACTAAAAAAGTATATCATTACTTTTATCAAAAGTCTAAGTTTATATTCAAAGTTTTAATTCAACATGACAACAAGCTAATAAGGATTAGACTAAACATAACTAATCTTCTAAATAATCTACACATGCACCATCAACTACATCCTTATCCTCTTATCATCGAACTCAAAATCAACATCTTCATTCTCCGAATGACATATATGCACTTTGCACTCAATCATCATATTGGTTATCATTGGTTCCAGCCAAGGTTCTAAAATTCGTTAGGCGCTAGTCGGGCATCAGACCAATGCCTAGGTTTCCTAGACGGGGACTAGGCGCCGCTAGGCGGATTCCACGGTATCCATATAAATTACATAATATATCGCGTATTATAACTCCAACACAATAACATCAAATTTAAAATGAGTTCAAAATTACACAACTAATAAAATATTAAATTTAAAATGAGTTCAAACTTCAGAATTACACAACTAATGAAATATCACATTTATTCTACTTCTCCATAATTTTCAACAACTTGTTCTTCATCGGACACAAACAGAATATCATTATTGTGATCCTCCTCTTCTTCGGATATAAAATCATTCTCGTGAAGTTCTCGCACTATAGAGCTTCTTCGGGATTATAGATTATCATCTACTCCACTTGCTTCATCAACAATTTGTCATGTGTGCCCAGAATCTAGTTCAACTTCATCATCTTCCCCACTATCCACAATCCAACCTTGTGCATTTGAAGCATCTTTTGCAAGAACATCGACATTCCTTTCTTTTTCTCTTTTTATTTGTTCAATAATCTAACATTAAATTGGACAAACACTAGATTGTTTAACCTGTTGACATCCAACCTATTTCTTTTCTTTGTATGAATCTTAAAAAACGAGAGAAAGTAATATATTATAATTAGTAACATGAATATAAACTTTAAAACAAATTAAAGACTTAAAGCCTAAAGTTTACCCCTTCAAATGCACTCCAATTTCTTTCACACCCGAATGAACTTGTAGTTAATGAAAGTATCCTCGATGCACTCTTAGCAAGTTGGGTGTGTGAGCACCGTATGTACTCCACCATGCATATGGATCAAATGTATCATCATTCTTTTTACATGCTTTTGCTGCCAATGTTTTGCCAAATAACTCAATCTTATGTCTATATTTTTCAAATTGATTATTAATAATTGTATCCTGTAGATCTAACTCACTGACATGCAACATTTCCATGCATTCAAAAATCTCCATCACAACCTCCTCATAAAGAGCAATAGAACTATCATTATAGTAAAAATAGGAATTCAACAAAAAAAAAACAGTAGTATGCAATGTTGTATCAAGTCTATCCTTCTTTTTTGACTCAATAATCACTATAACAGACTGATAATTTGATTCCACATTGTTCAGGGTCACCTTGATATCTTCTTTAGCTTAAAGAAGCTCCTCATATAGAGACCCCATGGATGGCTTTCTATCTCCATCTACCAATCGAAGAACACTCTCTAAAAGAAGAAATATTTTCAAACAAAGTGTCACACCATTCCAAAAACTCATGCTCATCGCAATAGAGTAATTCAACTTCCCTTGTTTTTGACCATTTACATGTCTCCCACAAATCACTTGTAAACATAGCCCTTAAACTAGATTTTTTAGCAATCAAACTTTGCAAAGTGAGAAAATTTGATGCAAACCTGGTAACTCTTGTCGGACTGTCTCTCTTCTTCGTAAAACTTCTGATCAATGACAAAGTCTTATGGTAAGCATAAATGAAAATGGTAAAATACTAGGCTTGCTCAATAACCTTTTTATATCGTGGAAGCTTGCCAATACTTTCAAGCATGAGATTAACAGTGTGAGTTGCACATGAACTCAAAAAGATCCTAGGTCACTTTTCTCTCATAAATTTAGTAGTCATATTGTTGGTCGCATTGTCTTTTACAATCTGAACAATATTCTGAATTCCTACTTATACAACACACTTGTCAGTCGTATGTGCCTCATCTAAAAACTCCTAAGACTCTGAAAATGTAGTACCCTTTTTGCAATTAACACAATTTAATATGTTTCTTCTTTTTCTATCACTCCATGTCATGATCAAGCACCCATTCTTTACCCATTCTTCTTCAAGTTTCTTCAACAGTTACTTTCTTCTTTCAACTTCGACTTTCAACAGTGGCTCCCTAAGTTGATATTGGAGACTTGAATCCTGATCCAAATTGGCTCACTGCCTTCATTAGTTGCTTGAAGCTATCATTATCAACAGCATTGAATGTGATTCCATTTTCATAAACATATCTCTTAACATATTGTTGAACTTTAAGTATATTTTAAATATAAAATATATTAATAAATATAAAAAAATAACTTACATATTTTTAAAATAAAAAGAAAAAGGAAAAAATACGAGATCTCACATATGATAAATAAATTTTATTATATATTTTTAAAAAAAATAATATATATATATATATATTATTTTAATAGGATAGTTCTACTAGGGTTTAATTAAGTTTATTTAGATTATATCTACTTTTTTTCAGTTGGGACTAGGTATTCAACTTTAGATTATCCCTGCTATAGCCTTATAGTTGGGAATTAATTAAAATTATTAAGCAAAGTTTTAATAAAAAACACTAGCACTCACGCAACACGCGAGCAACAGCGCAACACCTCTATAGTAGTCGTGGGGGTTGTGCGACCCTTCCGTAGCGCCCATGAGGGTAGTGCAATCCCTCTGTCATGGGTGCGGGGTTCACACGACCTCTCCATGGAGATTGTGTGCCCCCTTCACAGCAGTTGTGGGGGTCGTGGGACACGTGTCAATCTCTACGTCGTACGAGTCGACAGACAGAATGAAATATTTAGCTCATGCCGCCCAATACCCACTAGATTTTAAACCATGATTAGGCTTCTTGTGAAGAAGGGGGGCAGTGAAGAAAGCCTTTGGTTACACAATCTCTTTCCGTGACAATTGAAGCGGGACAAAAAAGTGAAAATAAGAGGTCCATGATCAGAGGTGTTATACACTCTTAATCATGTTAAATTAGTTAATCAAAATTATATCAATTAGATATAGTATATGATATATCATTAATGTAATATATGTCATATTAATTAAATTCAGTAGACCAATATATCAGGATATCATTATTTATTTGATTTGTAATACATATATTATAGTCCATATGATATAGCATTAACCTAAAAAAGTTGTAAATGTAGAATCCATTTTCTCTTTGTTGGGTTCTTCAATCTTCTTCAGCTTAGATTCTTTTTTCAATCTGAAGTTTCTTCCTGCAGTCTGTAAAAATTTCTTCATCCCAGATTGCTTCCAACATTTCTGATGCTGATTTCTTCCAGCAAATCTCCCCCTTATATTGATGTTGCTGAAAAGTAAGAACTCATGAGTTTTCTTCTTTATTCTTCAGTTTTGGTGCTGTCCTCAGGATCTTCTGCATTGCTTACCTTCTTCCAAATTTTGCAGTTCTGAGTTGTCCTCTATAGAATCTGCTCGTTTCTCTGAATCTTTGGAGCAGATCTACTGTTCTCTTCCTTACATTTGCAGCCATCTGGTAGAGGCCTTTTTCCTTTGCTAGATTTCCTCCCAGATGATAGCTGTTTTTGGTCCCTACATATATTTGCAGCAAATTTCATATCTAAAGGAGCCCCCCATTCGTGGAAGCAGGCCTTCTACAATCAGTATATCAGCTGAGTATCTATGTTTCTTTGCTTAGCAGACTACTAAACTTCAGCATGTGACACTGTCATACCCAGTTCGTGAAGTTAATTTGTATGGCAAATGTATATGGTTAAAAATATGGATTCTAAATTTTAGAACTGAGAAATGTCCAGCAATAAGTTCCTTTTCTCTAGTCTTAAGCCTATGTCTCATCCTATTTTATGTCACTCTAGCAAATAGGCCCCTCTCATCTATTCAAAGTGTTGGTCAGATCCCTCCTCACTTTGCCACTTTCTGTTGCCTATATACCCAAATTTTATTTGAATCTGATATCAGTTGACAAACGCATTAAGTTAGTCTGAATTTCACTGAGGATGATTCACGGACCAATAGAGTATTTAGTACAAGGCAAGAGTCTCAATGATTATATTATTTCAGTCGTTGCACATTCATTTGCCCCTGAGGCTGTTACCTATTTACTTCACATTCATAGCCATCTAGGGCATCCTAGTCTTCAGAGCCTACAAAAGATAGCTCCCAGTCTTCCAATCTCCCGAGTTTCAAATGTGAGTCCTATCAAACAGTAGAATATTTTCAATTCTCAATGCCTATCAATATCCATTTTTCAATTCTCTTCCTTTTTTGCTGAAAAACTCCGCCGGTGACAAACGACGGTCCCAAGGCGGAGGGTTGCGCTAGGTTGCCAACAGCGTTAAAAGTTAAAATTATGACAAATATTCAATGAATAGATTCATTAAACTATTGTGCGAATGCTAGGTTGTTCTCCAAAAAGAACGCATTGCAGGGTCCAACTGTAACATCTCGACAAGGACCATTACATCTCTAGAACTCAGATGTAGTGCTAAATATGCAAGAGTTCGAATTGCAGGGTCCGACTGTAACGTATCGATAAGAACCATTATATCTTCATGAGAATTTCGGTGTAGTGTTAAATAGGCAAGAGTTCTCACAGCATAGGTTGGATAAAAACAAATATGATAGGAAAACTAATAATCTAAGGTTTAGAACATGAAATATAAAAAACCCTCACTGATAAATCACAAAGGTAGTAGATACGATAATTAGAAGAAGAATTAGTATTTTTTTTACAAGAGACAAAATGGAGTTTTAAGTTATGGTACACAGGAAAGAGTAAAACAAGAAATGGAGTAGGTATTGTTGTAGATAGTTCGTTAAAGGATGAAGTTGTATGAGTATTTAGAAAAGAGGATAAAATTATAACCCTTAAGATAATAGTGGCGAAAGAAACTATTAACATAATTAGTATATATGCACCGCAAGTAGGATAGATGAAGCTACAAATCAAGATCTTGGGACGACTTATATGAAATATTACAAAATATTCCGCCAAATGAAATGATTTTAATACGAGGTGATCTAAATGTGCATGTCGGAGTAAAAAATGAGGAAATATGAGAGAGTACTTTCTCTTCTCCACTACCACACGTTATACTCTAGTTTTTTATAAAGGTTCTCCCTATTCCTAGCCCAATTCTTTCTATTCCCACTTTGTTGTCTCTCCCTAATTCACCATACTCTCCTATAAATAAAGCAAAACCAAAGCCTCATCCACAAAAAACCTACACAGAAGATCAAGAGTTAAGTTTGTCATACCCATTTGAGATTCTGTTGCTATTGTAGCACCATCTATTGTCCCAAAGTCTATCTCTAACCTTGATCTTCTTATTGCTTCAAGAAAAATTATTCATATGTATAGCAACTCACATCCATTATCTCGATTCATTTTTTATGCTTCCTTGTTTCTGCAGATGCTTTGGATTCTGTTAAGAACACCCAAACTATCTCAAGCTCTATCTAATCCAAAGTGAAGAGTAGATATGATTAAATAAAATAGTATCATTGGATTATAATCTTACATGGGACTTCATTATTGTCACTTCTAGGAAATCTATGTGGGTTACAAGTGGGTGTTTATGATTTAAAAACTGATAATTCCATTGCTAGACTAGAAATTCGATTAGTAGAGAAAGAGATACTCAGAAATATAGTTACTTTGGCAAAGGCATACTCAAATATATAATGATGACCATATATATGCAGATCTTCTTTAGGTCAAGATTATCCCAGTTTGTATGCTTTGATTTAATAGTGTCCACTCTTAGAAAGTGTTAAAGGAATAGACTCAAACATTAAGTGTGATGATGAACCAATACAGCTAAATAGAAAAACAAGAAATGACCCTTGTCATCAGAAGCATATCAAGAGAGCACAATCAAATAATCAAAAAAATTTACTGAACCATTTAGATAAGTTATAAACAAAGCAAACGCTGAGTGCCAAACGAGGTAAGGGGTTAGAAGATATTTGAATCGACACAAAGTTAATGAAGCATTCTATTTACTAAAGCCAATCAATTTTTAAAAAAGCATAATAGGTGTTCTACAATTGGCCCACTCATGGATCTCCTAGCTCAACATCAACTAAGTGTTCATAGGAGTATTGACTATGTTAGTCAAAATTGCAATCAACACCTAAAGATCTTACAACCTTATGATCCAAATCCAAACTGACTTTAACAATTCAAGTTCCGATTAATATCTAAATTGGGTTACAATTTTATGATTCTACAATCCAATCCTAAGCCGGCTTATAGTTCCTACACGGAATCTTGGTTCCCACCTCCTTAATTGGAATATATTTTTATTCAATTAAACATTTTAACAATGTCAGAATGCTTTGGATTAAGACTCTTGTTGACTTCTAAGTAAGAAAACCTTTTAATTGTTGTTATTATCAGTCATTATATATTTATGATTCATCTTATTGAAGTTATTACTTGTTATACATGCATGGAACACTAAAAATTATATTGTATTTTTCATTAATTTACAATGAGTAAATTATATTGTATTCATTTGCAAAGAAGGGTAAGATTGCGTGCAATAAATCTTTTTCCAGGACTCCGCATTGGTGGGCGCTTCATACACCGGGCTATCTTTTTTTACAATGAGTAATTTGATTTATCGATATTAGAATGATAAAGATTAAAATATTCATAGTAATATTGTATATTAAAAGCCAATAGGTATTTATTTTTAAACTATTATTAGTAAATTTTAGGATCTTACGATCCTATGCTTTGATCCTACAATCTGCTTTTATGGAGCTATCCTAGATGCAATCCCTACAACCTTGGTATTGATTGGTCAAGCCTCTAACATTCTAGTTCTTCAAAAAAAATTAAAATCATATCAAATTTGTAGTTTCTCTATGAAAGATAAATGTCTAATCATGGAGAGTAAACTATTTGCCAAAAAAATACTTAGGCAACGTTTGGTTTGTAAGTTTTTCATTTTCATTTTCTGAAAAAAGCGAAAACATTGTTTGATTGGCAATTTCACATCCATTTTCTAGAAAAAAGCGAGATATCATTCTATGGAAAATAAAGAATGTCTAAAAGTCTTTTTATAAGAAAAGGAAAAATACGCGTTTTTTAGAAAATGAAAAAAAGAATCAAAGAAACCACATGCTCCCTTAGATTTCTCGAGTTCTTGGTATAAAAGTGTTAATAAAGATATGGTTTCAACTTTGTAATTCTTGTAGCATCGTCGTTGTAGGAACTACTAATGTCATCAACAAAAATAATGAGATGAATACATGCTCCAAACTAAAAAAATGATAAAATTCTGACTAATCTAGTGTGCTCCTAGTTATACAGAATTAGAGAAGTGCAAAAATGAATTTTACCAAATTTAGTAGATTGCTAAATCCTATACAAAAACACCTACAGCTTAAACACAAGCATGTTCCCATAGCAACAAATCCAAGAGGTTATTCCATGAATACCTCTTCCTCGAGATTCTCATGAAGGCATTATGGATATCCAATGACCGAAGTGACTAGATGCAAAAGGGAGAAAGAATCTCACAAAAATAAACTTAGTCACAAGAAAAAAGTATCAATGTAATCAACTTCATAAATTTAAGTGCACCCTTCTTCCACAAATTAGGTTTCAATCGATGCACAATACCTCCATATTTCATCTTTGCAATGAGTACCTACTTACATACAATTGTATACTTGGGAGAAGCAAGAGGAATTAGCTCTCAAGTGTCATTAAAATGCAAGATATCATGTTGCCAATCATTTCTTGATTCTATCTCAAATCAGAAAGAGCTTCTAAAAATAGTTTTATGAATGGAATGTGAAACCAAAGATGAAATAAAAGTAGAATAACTAGATGAAAAAGAAGTATAAGAGATATTTTGAGAAAGATGTGAAGTAGAGCATTTGTTGGTACCTTTGTAGAGAGTAATAGGAAGGTCCCAATCAAAGGTCAGATCCATACTAACAAGGATTTGAGTAGTAAGTTGGCACTTGTTGGTACCATGCTCAACTCTTCAAAGGTATGAAAGAGGTCAAAAAATACACCTTGGCAAGTTGGCATTGCCACTTCTTGAGACTTCAATGGATACACTAAACTGAGAATCTTGAGACGTCATTTAAAGAACAATTAGTAAATACAAAATATTTGAAAACAAGTTTTCCAAGAGACTCGACTTAGAATCCGGATATCAAAGTGTACCAAGGTAAAAAGTGCAAAAGCACATTGTGAACACTATTCAGAATTGAAGATAGGACATGGTTACATAATTGGCAAGGCACACATTCTAGACTTTCAAGATTAGGCAAACTAGGAATTTTCTGGAATTTAGTAGGCTAGGATGTTTATGATGACTATGAATTTTGATTGCTCAAGAATTAATTATAAGAAGAGTTGAGCATGTAGTCACTACCAATTGATACAATCCTTAACCCGCATAACCTATACACTATCTGAATCAGAAATGAAGATTATCAAACAATTAAGTGACTTAGTGTGTTTGCTCGGAGATAATGAATAGAAAGAAAAATTAGGCATAAAAGGATTATATAAAGTTACAAAGATAGTGTATAGGAAGCCTACCAACGTCTTTCACATAGAGTGACTCATCTGCTACGAAGTGGCGTGAATGGGGTGAGATGGTAGTGTAAAGTAGAGAAGAAATGAAACAAACATACTCGCAAAGGCACTTGAAGATAGAATTTAGATGTTCGATCGATAATCCAAGTCATAGAAGCAGTAGGATTATCTTCTCAAACCACCAATAACACAGACTGACATAATGCACCTGAGAGGTATGAAACTTAAGACATCTTTAAGATACTCTTCAACTGATATATCAATGGTAGGCCTGTTGCTGAGGAAACCATTCTGGAATGCTTCCTTATATGGAACCAAAGTTTAAAATCTCAACCCGTGCCAAGGTTTCGGTCCCGGATCGGAACGATACGGTTTCGGTATCGTATCGTGTCGTGCCGATATTGTTTCAGTATTTTTTTATTTATATATAGTAATTATTAGATAAATATATTTATTGTGTATAATTTAAAAATAAGTTGTATATTAATTTTATATAAATTCTCAATTATTGAACAACTTAATATGGTTAGAAAAAATAATTAAATATAGTTTTCTTTAAAACAAGTTAATCTATGAATAACTTGAATTAAAATTGATACATCATAATATGTTACCTTATTAATACCAAAAGGAGTGGCGTGAATCAGATGGAAGCATTGGTTCTTGCGACATTCTGCTTAGGTCAACTCCATAGTTCTCCAATGTCCAGATTAAATAAGCATCCCATGACATGCAATATTGATATTGATTTCTCCACATGTCCATCAGCGTGTCTCGATTCATCACTGGATGTTGGATTTGAACTGGCACCACTGAAATCGGAACGGGTACAAGTACAGGCACAAGATAAGGATAAGGATAAGCATACATCCCCGAACTCTGGTATGATGGATCGCCATATGATGCATCAGAGTTATAATAAGAAGGTTGCGAGTATGATAAACTTCGACCAAAATCAATCTCAGCTAAACTCTCCCGCATATCTTGATAATTATGAGCTTTCTTTTGTTGTCACCCTTATATCGACATTGATATTGAATAGCACTACTTCTAGCTCCATGATCATAATCTTGAGTTGCATGTGTGTAATCTATCTTACATGTCCATAGCTCTGGTGCTAGAGTAGGGGGAACATAATTTTTACCATTAGATGCATCACCATTGTCATCACTTCCATGAGTACTTGCACTGCTATTAACATCACTATCCCCATTTCGAACTTCTCTTCGGACTACAATGTCAGAAGGTGATGATGTTTTATCACTGTCATCCTGTTCTTGCTCATCAATTGCATCGAGTGGATTTTCTCTAATTCTCAATTGACCCCTTCCCGTAAAAGCAGGAGGTTTGCCTTTTTCTTTCTTTTTAATAAAAATTACAGGACCTTTGCCTTTGCCTTTATCTATGGACTTTGGTTGGGTTTGTGATGTTTGAGAACGCCTAGACCGAGATCCAAATCGAAATTCTTGATCAAAAGCTCCATCATCTTCTTCCTCGCAGATATCTCCTCTAGTTTGTATTTTTCAATCTGTTGAGTAAGAAATTGAGATGGTCGTGGCGGGTCTCCTGCTTCATCAAGTAATGGATTCTCAGCCTCAACAGCGCTCCACCATTCCATCATTGGACCATTATCAGTTTGGACAAATCCCATATCAAATGGGTCTACATCACCAGACTCTTGTTCTTTATTCTCTTCTGTTATTGCTCTTAGTTGAAGACGCATATTATAATGAACGTAGATCATCTTCTCCAAGCAACGATAAGAAAGATAATTTCGTACTTTTGTATGAATGAGGGAGAAAGTTGACCAATTTCTTTCACAACCACTTGAAAACGTTGTCTGTGAGAGAATTCGTACTGCAATCTTTTTCAAATTTGGAGTTGATCCTCCATATTGTAACCACCACTCAGCTGTAAGATAAATAAAAACAAAATTAAAATAAGTATTTATATTTGTTGACAATAATTAGTAATAATTTTTACTATATTTACCTGCACCCATTTTATATCTGCATGGCACTGCAATAGGATCGCTAAAAGAACCATATGCCTCTCGAAAAATCGATTTTCATTAATAGTCTCAGCAATTGATTCTTTGTTTGTATGTAGTCTTGATATTACATGTCTGAGAGCCACTAATAAATCATCATTTGTGCAAAGATTATAACAATATTGATATGCCGGATTGAGATAATAGCCTACAATAATTAAACATATACAATTGTTAATAACAATATTAAAAATTATTTATCATTAAAAAATACATACCGGCCAAATGAATAGATTTTCCCATTTGATCATCTCATCTTATAGTGATTATATCAATATAATGTTGATACTTGGTCAGTGATTGTAGACGCCTCTTAATTTCCTCTTTTGCTTCATGAATTAGGCGGTAAATGTTGTCCATTTGTGACTTCTTGTCCATATCAACTTTACATAGAACAACGTACAATGATTTTACTGCTATAAGAATATCTGCAATATAGTCCCAAAATCTGACAAATATAATAATGTTTTACACCTCCTTACGTTCAGTCGTGTTAGAATATCGAGAGGCTTTCCAATCCTCAAAAGAGAACATGACCTTCAATCCGACTTTTTTCTAATTCAACGATTTTAACAAGAGAAAGTGAGTGGCAAATCTAGTCGCTCCTCGTCGCAGAATCTCCCCATCAATAAATTTCCTCATTAATCCATGAACCCAATGGTGATTATAGATGAATTTTGTTAAAGATTGACTTTTTTTCACTGCCTTCTTCACTATATCGAGCTTACCGATATCTGCCATCATCAAATCGATACAGTGTGTTGCGCATGGTGTCCAAAATAATGTTTGATACTTTTGCTCCAATAACTCTCCAGCCCTTTTAAAGTTGGCACCATTATCTGTAATCACCTGCACTATATGTTCTGCACCTATCTCGTAAACTACACTATCCATCAAATAATATATGCAGGGTGCATCATGATAGTATGTAGTTGCATCAATAGATTTATGAAATATCACCTTTCTATTGCAGTATAGTAGAAAGTTGATAATGCTCATTCATGTAGGTCATGTCCAGCCATCACTAATCAACGTAACCCCATATAAGCTCCATTGCTTCTTGCATGATAGGATCTAAGTCTTGATCTCCTCCACTTGTTCATCTAAATATGGACCGGCAATTTCATATGCAGTCGGAGGTTGGATACCAGGATCAGATTTTTGGATGTTGGACACCATGCTACGGTAGTATGTGTTGTTTGCTGCATTAGGGGAAATATGATTAAAATGAAAAAATTTAGCAATACTTTTACCGATTGATTTTTTCTTCTCTTTTGAATATGCATTATCAATCCTAGTCTGTTTGCTAGCTTGGTCTGGGAATACTAATGGATCAATATCAACAATATCAACTGCACGTCTTCGTCCCATAAAAGAAGAAAAACAACCAATACCACCTGTGTTGAAGTAATATGAACACTTACACTCCTTCCTAAACAGTAGTTGAGTCACTTCCACTGGCACCTGAGTCACTTCTACGTCACATATTTTGCTCATAGTCATATTGAGTTCGAGAGGCATTGAGAGCTGCTAAAAAGTCTTCGTCATTTGGAACTTCACCACGACCTTCCATTTCATCATAGATTGGTTCTTTAAAGCTTCGGCTATCAACAAGTTCACGTTCTCATTGTTGTTTATACTTTAATGCTTTTTTGCCATCAAGTTCCTCTTTCATTGCACAACGAACTTCTTGAGAAATTTTTGGACAATTAGAAACTTCTGAATATCCACCGGCAAGATGTTTTAGACGTGTGACCCCGCCGCCGCGTCGAATCATATCATAATGCAAACATTGCCAATGGAATCGATTTTCTAATCGGCGTGTCTCTAAGCTGGATCATGAGATTGTTGTTTTGGTGTCATTACCTATGCATTATACAAAAATTAAGAATAATACATATTTCTAGGTAATGGTCATCATTTTATAATGTCAAGAATGTATTAACATTGTAAATTTACAAATTAAGTATATAAACTATAAAGAGCAACTTCTGAAATTTGAAACAATCTCCTAAAAATATTAATTCATCTTTCTCAATTTAGAATGATCAAAATTGCACAAGATTAAATATGTTAATATTCGTAGATTCAAATTTTAAATTAATTCTGAGATTAAAAAAAATTATCTATAATAAATATATAAATTAACATAAAAATGCTAAACAAATTAATTAATTATTTATTTATTTAATCATTATTGTAAAAATTATAAAATAATAAAAATATCAGAATATCAATTTAATTTATTAGATTTTTTAAATTTTTTAACAATATTTTTAAATGAAATTTAAAATAATAAAAAATTATTACAATATATATATATATATATGAATTTTTATAATTTTTAAATTTTAAAATGAAATTTAAAATAATAAAAAAATTAGTAAAATATAAATCAGATTTATTATAATTTTTTTAAAATTTTTAAATACAATTTAAAATATTAAAAAATAATTTTTCAGAATATTAATTAAAATTTTAATTTTAATTATATTTTTTAATATATTTTATTGGGATAATTTAATTAGGCTTTATAGAAGTCTGTTTGTAATATCACACTTCCTTAGGAATGGTTTAAATTAATAAAATTAAAATCTAATTTGTTTTTTAAAGCCAGGGCACGCGAAGCACGCAAGCAGCGGTGGATCACAGCCTCCGGTGGTGCCGAAGGCATCGCAGGACACCTCCGATGGTCCGGCGACTCCTCCAGCGTATCCGAGATGGTCACGCCGATGAATAGGGAAATCATACCTTCAGAGTTCGCCGCCCTTGCTGCCACCTTGCTGTTGCTCACCTCGCCACTGCCGCCTCGCTGCTGCTCGTCTCGACTGTCGATCGATCGCGATCTCTGGTGCCTTTTATATATTTTTTTTTGCAGCAATCAATTAACCGCGACAGAAGGAATCGAATTGATTCCTTCTGTCGCGTGATCGACTACAAAAGGAATTGATTCCTTCTGTAATCGATCGCGCGACAGAAGGAATCGATTCGATTCCTGTCGCGATTAATCGATCGTGCGTGGAATCGATTCCTTCATTTTGTCGCGATCTCTGGTGCCATTTTTTTTTCTACAGCGATCGATGAATCGCGACGAAAGGAACGCATGGATTGATGCGCGCGTATCACGCACCGAAATTTTATCTCGTCGGGTGCCGGTTTCGGCCCGGCGGCGGAACGGTAAAAACCGTCCATGCCGCCCAGCACGGAACGGTATTCGTTTCCCTGTATGGAACCATATTGGAGAAAGAGCACCGATCTCATAAAAATTTGCACAAGATACACAAGATGAGCCACTAGCTTAACAGCACCAAGAATAAATCTGCACACAGATTCTGCTGAGAACCACCAAATCTATCAGAGAATCAATTAGTAAATACCAATTGGAACCAGATATACTGTGAAGGAAGCACAGAATAGGTCTCCACCAAACTTGAAGAGCAGATCTGTTTCAAATTATTAAAAAACAAAAACAAAAACAAAAAGGTAGAGAAAGTGAGGATGTGCTGGATTTATGGAAACCACAATGAAGATCTGGAAACATTCTTGGAGACGGGCAAAGCAAATAAATTTGTTGCTGAACAAAGTCTTTTTTAAAGAGAAATTGTGAAGAAGAAATCACAAGAACAAATCAATTTCTGGGAAGATCTTGCAAGAACAGAAGGCAGAAGACGGAAAAAGCAACACAGTTTCCTGGCAAATAGTGTCACTACTAAAATCTAATGTAAGAAATAATGCACAAGATCTCCAATACTGTAAATCACATGGTTTAGGCAAGCAGGAGAAATCGGGCAACAGGAACAAGGATGGGCAAAAATCAGAAGGGCAGCACTTATTATCATTTTCAACAAAAGAACAGAGCCACCTTGAAAAAAAAAAAATTTTGAAACAGCGATCCATCAAATTTTTCATCCAAAAATACTCTTAAAAAGGCATTGTGTAGCTATAGCCGTAGCTGCTACACTATGTAGCAACAATAGTCATAGTTGCTATAATGTGTTAAAGTAAACAGGCTCAACTTTTTCTTTTCGGTCCAATTTGGTCAAAATTACTACACATAAAACCCTCATATATAAAAATACAGTTTACCAATTTGGTCAAAATTACTCAAATTTGAACAAAAACACTCCAATTTGGTTAAAATCACTTAACACTTTTGTAGTAGCTATGTCTATATCTACTACAACTTGAAGCAATTATGGACATAGCTACTATATCGTGAAGCAAATTGTAGCAGCTATCATCACAACAAAATTTATCCAATTTGATCACAATTAATTGACATTGTTGTATAAGTTATGTCATAGCTGCTACAACTTATAACAACTACGGTCATAGCTACTACAACAATGTTACAATAATTTAACTGAGTTGGAGTGATTTTGATTAAATTTAAACAATTTTGAGTTATTTGGTAAAATATAATTTAATATAAAATTACTCCATGTGTTGTAATGTTGAACAAGTTGGAGCAATTTTGCTCTATGTTATACTAGCTATGATTGTAGTTGGTACAACACTGAAATTATTTTCAGGATGAAAAAAGTGATACGGCATCGTTTTGATATTTTTTGAAAAAGGAGTACACTTCTGATGAAAAATTATAATAAAAGATGCCTTTTAATTTTTGCCTGAGAAAGAAACCCCAATGAGATATGGAATTAGAAAAAAATCACAAACTGAATTGAATCACAATGCAGTGATGAAAAAGAAAACTTGCGATAGGAATTGCCTTGGCAAGAACTCATTAAAGGTCAGAGATAAAAAAAAATTATTAGTTTTTTACTCATAGTCCACTCTACCTTAATAGTTAATATAAATTATCACCATGAAGTTTATATGATTGCAGTTAAGCATTTTTCTATTTATAATTAGGTCTCAACACCTTTAATGTATTGCACGACTATATCCATTTATTTATTTGTGAAGGGAGTTGACAAGTGATAATTAGGAGTTTTATTTTATTTGGTTCAACCTAATCTAGTTCAAGTGAAACACAAGTTCATATAATTGGATATTCGCAATTTCAGCTGCATATATAATCACGTAGACTGCATATTGATGCTAATCAGACTATTGGCGCCAACCACGTATAGGGGACTGTATATATTATATGATATATGGCTCCTGCTGCAAACACCAAAGAGGCCACTTTTTAATCCATAAAGCCAGCATCACCAAGTGGTCCAACTCAGACATAAAATTGTTGACAACTTCATAAAATTGTGAATGACACAAAACCATAGCGTCAACAAATACAGAACCCAACAATGAATATTATTGTGACAATTAGCCCTAGAATCTTTGATACAGAACTCAACATTACTGCTAAAGCCCTAGTGGTGCTCCTACATTGTGCAACTAAAGGCAAATAATATGAATGGATATGGCTGGTAAGAACAAAAAAAAACAAAAAAAAGGATGACCATTTATAAGATACCTTGTTGAAGGGAATAATTGGGAGAGAATAAAGTTGAGAAGCAATGCCCTAGTCCATCTCATTATATATGCACAAAAAAGTATATACATGGATATAAAATTAGTGATTACTTCCACGATATTCACAATATCTACAGTACAACCCTTAACAAGGTTGATTGGTCATAACAACTTAGGGCTTTAATTCCAATTAAACAGAAGGGACAGCAAGTCATTTGATTAAGCCGGGTTAGACAATGAAGCAATTGAACTAATCTTCCATGACAAAGAGGCTGAAACATATTGGTCACTCGAGAGGTGACACTTCATTCACCCTTGTAGATGCACCCTGCAACTTTTTCTTTATTCAACATGGACAAATACATCAATACAAACGGGTAGGAAACACATTGATCAAATGCTCTATTTAAAAACTGAAGTGTTGTTCCATGACAGTCAACAAGCGCAAAGCATATCATTCCACCTGAGGACCAAAATCATAAAAGAATTGGACGCACACCACCTGCTGACACTCAACGCCCACTGACACTTACCGCTAATATCCACCATTGATATCCAGCTTCAATGTCACCGTAGAACCATGTATCAAAAACAGCAAATAACTACTGAGGGAAAAGCCCAACAAAAAGTTAATAACCTATATTGTTAGTTGTCAAACTGAAAACCAGTTAAACTTATCCCTAATTTCCCATGTCTATCCACCCACCCTCTTGATCCCACCTTCTGCGAACAAATCCCTCAAGCATCAACTAGGATTTCTCCTCCTCTAAGTGAGCCTTTTCTTCTTCTTCCCTCCTACTTCCTAATTGCTGCTACCCGGGCACAGTATCAGAACACTTGCATAGCATAGGCATGGTATCATTCTAGATGGGGATACCCAAGGCAAAAATGATATTTCAAACTTTGGTTCTAGCAACAGAAGTAAGAAAGTAGCCATGTAATCCAATCATTATCAACTGGTGTACTACACAAGGAGCAACATAGAATCATAGAAGTTCATAAGAAGAGAGGAATAGGAATCTTAAGTAGTATAAGCTTCATTCAAGAAAAGTAAAGACTGAACTAAGTAGCAATCAATGTATAGTAAGGTATATAAATAAATTGTCCATGCATTATATGAATATTGGCCAAGCCAACAATTTTCAGTCAAAATATTAAGTGATTTCACATTAAAGAAATTAAAATTATTAATAAAAAATATTTGTATGGCATAATTAAATGGCTTGTGAAGGAGACATGAATACCGCATCATATATAGATCTCAATTTGGGTAGTTGTTTAGGTGAAATCACGGACAATGAGACAAAGCACTGCCAAAGAGTAATCAAGCATATCAGTAAAACAGGAAACAAAACTTACTACTAGTTCACTACCACGTATATGCAACAAAAAATTATATTGTATGATGCCTTTATTACCTGGCTAAATGATTTTGCAACGGTCTCAGCATCAGCAAGGAAACTCTCTTTTTGTACTTCAGTATTCTCCTTGTGTTCTAAACTTGAGATAGGAGGTCGATAGACAGGAGTAGGGAGAGGGTAGGGATTGCTGGCAGCAACAAGGACACAATGTTTTTGTACTTCGGGGCTTTGGTGATTGTCTGATGCATTTATAGAGACTAGAAGCATCTAATATTCCAGATGATGTATATGTATTAGAAAAAAAAAATACAAAACAATTCACTATGAAGAAAAAATATTAACATAAAGAAGAAAATAGTATTTGACATGCAAAACAAACAAATTCCATGAAAACATATGGGACAAGAGTTCCACATAAAAAAGCAATTTTTTCGAGTGTCGATAAGACACAATACTTATCAACATGATATGTATTAGTGGCATAAATGGGAATACCCATGTTGGTCAGTAGTGAGCTTCATTTTTTTAAGTAATTTGGTTGAACACTGTGTTTCGACTATGTCACTAGATTTTAAACTATGAAAACTCTAGCACACATTCTAATAGGAAGACAAAAATACAAGAGTGTGATTTGGATGACAATTTTAGCAAACTCTTGTAAGATAATTATTTGTCAGACTTAGAGCTTCACCTTGTTAGGCTTTAGACTGATTTCCTGCAAGTGATAATGACAAAAAATGGGAACTCGTATCAAAGTTTCATTGGTTAGTCCAAACTAAGATTCAAAATCTTGAATCATATTAGTGTTTCACTCTTTGACCGGAATGAGACTATTTCAGTATCATATCGATGTTCCAATATATTGTTGGATCAGGATGTCGGTATGGTAGAGGAGGGTGAATACCATAGCTCGAATTAGTTTTTCTACCAACAAAGTGATGCGCAACGAAAAAAAGAACACAACAAACAATCAAACCAGTGGAACCCCTGGGATTTACTTGGTTGACAACTCCAAGTTGCTGCGTCCAAAGTCTATACACACAGCTACTACTTTTCTCCTTTTCAATAAGGAGAAACCACTCAGCCAGCCAACAAAAAAAAAAAAATACAAGTAAATTTAAAAACAATGAAGGCTTTAAGAAATCAGAGTGCTGACATGTAGTCAAAACAAATTTTATTCTTCTCGCAGCCTCTCGAGTTCTATTTATAGCCTTGAGATCGAATTTGCTCATTGGCTGATCTCGCAATCATCAATCAACTAATCAGAATGTCGTCAATGAATTGCCCGGTTGATTTCTAAACTTTCTGTGCTCCTCCTATAGGCTCTAGTCGACTGCGTCAATCGACTCAAAAACTTTTTGTTGGGTTGTCACAAATCTGTCATCAGCAATCGACTGATCTTTATTCATCAATCACGCAAATTTAACACCCCAAACAACCTAGATGTGAGATATTCAGATTACCAATCGACTGGATCTTATCTATCAGTCAATTAATACATCCCTATTACACCAAATAGGCCTAACTCAGGGTATGGGACATCAATTGATTGAATCATATCAATAAGTTGATTATTCGGCTGACTTTAACCAATTGTAAGGTTGAGTCTGCCTAAGTTGCCTGTCTACACTTCGGCCTATGCATACAAATCACTTTGCTCATCTTAGTTGGAGTACCTTCAATTCTATCCTCAATTTGCATCTCTTGGATGCTTTGAGCCCATAGCTCCTTAGCCATCCTTCTCACCTTTGATTACGTAGATCCTCTGAACCACACGGATAAGAATCCTAACATATATGGTGTCAGTGGTGAATTGAAGGTGAAAGAAGAAAAGGGATGAAGAAAAAGATAAAGACAAGTATATAATTAGTTTAATGTTTGCTTTCCATCTAGAATGCTACAATTTTAGCATTATCTTTGTATCGAGAAACAACAAAATATTATCTCAATTTTAACATGCCAAGAGGTGTAAGTGTTGGCATGAAATGATAATCGTCAACAAGATTGACGCAAAGGAGGCCTTGTTTGGATATCGAATAGTACCTAGTTTCAATTATGAGATTTCAAATCATGTTCTAACAACTCCATTTTAAGAAAATGTGAAATTTTTAGTTAGCAATTAAAATATCAAATTATGTGCATGAGTAGAATTTACCATTACATTCGCCAACCGACACTGAAACACTTTTGTACCTGCACTCGACTGCCATGTAAGGCTACCACAAGAGGCCACACAGTCAGGCAAAGTCGTAATGAGGTCGCCACAGCCTCACGACTAAGCATGGTAGGTGCGATACTACCACGACCTGATCAAGGCCTTGCAACAAAGCGAAGGTGTCACAAGGCCTTGTGACAAAGCGAGGGTGTCGCAAGGCCATCGTGAGGTTGCAATGGCATCATGGCAACCAAGCCTAGCCATGACCTTAGTCACGATACGACGGCAAGCTATAGCCACCGATAGCGCCTTATGACTTTTTTCCCAATTTTTCACCCTTTTTCCTTTGACTCCCCTATTTTTCATTCCTTTTCTTTCTTTATGTTCCTTTGTAAGGAAAAGTATAACAATGTAGCAATATAAGGAAAAATATAATAATGCTAGGCCAAGATTGAAAAGAAAATTAAATATAATATAAATTCTAACTTATAAAATATCCTACTATGATTGAACTAAATTATTTTGGATATAAATTTGGTTCAATTTTAAACCAAAATAAATCTAAATTAAATTCAAATTAAACCTACTTCATCATAATTGTCATGTCTACTACTAGGTGGACTCCACCTAGTCCTAAATTGACTTTTACTCACCCTACTTCTTAAAATGTTAATTTTATTTAACTTAATTATTTAAGAAATAATTTTAAATGTAAAAATTTTAAATAAGATAAATTTGATATGTAAAAGACTTTTTATATATTCTAACTTTTTTATGTCAATAGAGATTGAGATAAAGTGTTAGCATGTGAGATGAAAACTAAAGCTCAACAAGATCGTGGCAAGCTTCTCCTTTGTGTTCCTTAGCTTTAGTAAGAATGTCAATAAACAACTAGAGTTCAACACCATAATTTATTTAAATATTTATTTTATTTAAATTTTAAAAATAAATTATTAATTCAAAAGTAAACATCTATAGCAATTAAATATTAATAAAAATATTTTCAATTAATATATTTTATATTTAAAAAAATATTGAAACTCTATCGACATGGCACCAGAGTTATTTAAGGCGTGAAGTGCCCAAAAGTGCATAAGTGCTATGGATCTGAGGCGCTAGGGGAAAGGTGAGGCGCACACCTTACCCAAGGCACTTTGGATATAAATTTATATAATTCAAACATATATAGGAAATTTATACCAACATATTTCATTAACAAAATTATAATCCATAAACTATTAAACAATAATATAAATATAAAATTCACTAACATTCAAAAATTGAAAATAGTTTATCTTCATAATCAAAATCAAAACTTCAAATTAAAGAAAAAACAAACTTCAAATATTGAAGAGTCATGCAAAGAGAAAAAAAAGTTTGCAAGGGAGGTTGATGTTCATTTTCTAAGGGAGAGGAAGAGTCAAATATAAATATGTAGTATGCATGCAACCTAATTAAAGTTTGATGTTCATTTTCTAGGGGAGAAGAAGAGTCATACTAGAAATGTGTCACATGCATGCAACCTAATTAATTAAAAAGGTAATCAAATGTGTCATATGCATGGCACGATATGGTTTTGTACATCGAAATCTCTACACGGCTTGAAATTTTAAATCTTGCTTTTAGTATAGTCTTGCTATAGGTTTTTAAAATGGTTATTTGTTAAAACATGCCTAATTGGTTGATACAATAAGGAAAATCTTGTAACACCAGTGTATAAATAAAAGTCGTCCGCCAAGCCTATATTGTTTACTATCCTAAATCTTGCCCTAGGGTTATCTTTGTCCACATGAATTCATGAGTGTGGAGATGGGGCAATGCACCTACTCAAGCAGCAACAATGTCCTCATAACAAAACAATGTCCTTCCGTCATATATTCTAGTTTGTCACCATCACCATGTACCCTATCCACCATTTTTCCTTGCTCCATGCCACCTGCACCAATGACCACACTAGGAACATCTAACTTACCTACACCCTTATGCCACCACACCATTGAGAACCATGACAATTTTGGTGCTCAAGTTGAATCCATGAATAAGAGAAGGGTAGATTAAAAAACCACATGGTGGAACCATTATACTTGATCATATGAGTTATGATAACACACTTTGTACTTGGTTATGGCAACGAACCAACAAGTACCAACACGAAAACTACAATAACTTAGAGCCCCCTCCAATCTACAGTCCACAACATTAAGTAACAACAATTATTGAATATTCTAGACATGATAGTTTTCCTTTGTTGATGTGTTCCTACCCATAATTATCCTTTTGCCTCCTTAGTATATTCACACTTCTTATTTCCTTTATCACATATAATTTATGCATAAATGGGGTTTTTCCAATAAAGCAATATTAAGAATCCAGTCTGCACTACTTGATTTTTTTAACCAAAATGAATTTACTTAATACATTACCAGTGGAAAACTATAATAACTTAGATTATATTCCTATCTACCGCCTACTCCATTAAGTATCAACAATTCTATGATATCATAGCAATAATAATTTTTCTTTGTTGATGCATAATTATTGTATAAATGAGTCCAAGGTTTAAAATCCTGATTGTGCCAAGGTTTCCATCCCAGACCGAAACGATACAATTTTGGTATCGAATCGTACTGTGATGATACGGTTTCAGTATTTTTTTTATTTATATATATATATATATATATATAGTAATTATTAGATAAATATGTTTATTGTATATAATTTAAAAATAAGTTGTACATTGATTTATATAAGTTCTCCATTATTGAACTTAATATTATTAAAAAGAATAATTAAATATAGTTTTTTTAAAGAAAATTAATTTATCAATAATTCAAATTAAAATTGATACATAATATATTACCTTATTAATACCAAAAGGAATAGTGAATCAGATGAAAACATTAGTTCTCGTAACATTCTGCTTAGGTCAACTCTACAGTTCTCCAATGCTCAAATTAAATAATCATAATTATATAAATTAATACAAAAATACTATTTTATATATAATAATTATATAAATTAACTATTTATTCATATAATTATTCATTAATTTAAATAATATATATTTAAAATAGTGAAAAAATATATTAAAACAGTAAAAATATAAAAATATAAAAAAAATTATCAGAATATAAATTTGATTTATTAGAATTTTTAAATAAAGTTTAAATCAGTAAAAACAACTTCAGAATATCAATTAATAAAATTAATATTTTTATAAAAAAATAAATATATTTTTTATATATTTTATTAGGATAATTTAATTAGACTTGATGAAAGTCTTCAAAATATCACTTAAGTTGGAAATTATTTGAATTAAATAAATCATAATTTTAATTTTGCTAAGTAACATCGCCCACAAACCCCACGACGGTTCCGGCGCCGCTGAAGGCATCCAACAGCACCGGAGGCGACTCCTCTGGGATGCCTTCAACCCACTTCTGGCGTGTGACGTGTGCTCATGACACACAGATGACGCACGCGAAATTGGGAGCATACTATGATGGTTTCACTCCCCCGTTAAAACAATAAAAACCGCTCATATCACCCAGCACGGAACGGTATTTCAATCATTGAATGGGTCTTTGCCGTAGTGAAATGATATTAAGAATCCAATTTTATTAGTTCGTGATACTGACAAGAAATGTGGAATGAAAGTCACTTACTTTTTTCATAGCAATAATTATTCTTTTACATTTATGGTGAGTCACACTTTTTATGTAATGCCCTAGTGAAATGATAATAAGAATCCAATTATATTAGTTCAAGTGCGGCTGTCAGCAAGGCCTCCTTTCCCTCTTTTGATACTGACAAGAAACATGGAATGAAATTGTCTCTTACTTTTTTCATAGCAATAATTATCCTTTTACCTTCCTAGTGCAAATAACATGTTATATAATTACCATATAAATGGGTCTTCGCCCTAGGAAAATAATATTAGGAATCCAATTTTGTTAGTTCAAAGGGGGATAAATGACAAGAAATGTAGAAAGAAATTCTCTTATTTTTTTCATTATATACAATAATGAGTATACATACACTATGCATTTATTATGTATAGAAACCAAGAAAAGAATAAAGTTAAAATATTTTATTTAGGATTCTAGTATTAAGGGATTTTCATAATTAATTTTCCTTTTCCAACAAAATTAGAAACTATCCAAAAGTAATTTTCTGCTTTCCAACACTCCCTCTAAGCTGGTGAATAGATATCCATTCCAACTTGGATATAATCGTTAAGAAGTCATGTTCATTAAATTCCTTTTTAAATACATTGCAAGTTGCTCCTTTGTAGGCATATAAAGAGTACAAATCAACTTGTTGTCTAACTTCTTTATAAAGTGTCTATGGATCTCGATGTATTTTGACCTATCATTTAGAACCAGATTATGAGCAATATTGATGGCTAACTTGTTGTTGCAATTTAGTCTCATAGGCTCCTCCCGCTTTATCTTGATATCTTCAAGGGTGACTTCAACCACAATAGGTCACTCGCACCTTGAGTCATAGCCATGAACTATACTTTTGCAATTGATCAAACTACCATATTTTGTTTCTTACTCCTCCACGTGACGTGACTGGATTACCACCTAAAATGTGTAGCCTAAGAATGTGTAATAACTTATTATAGAACGTCTATCAACTGGATATCCTGCATAGTCTACGTCAGTGTAAATTTTAAGAATTAGCCCCAACTTTTTCTCACCTTTCATGTATAAAATTTCTTTCAGGTAGGTGGTGGAGTATCAGATTTGCAACTTGTAGATGATCTTCTTTTGGCTTGTGCATGAACTAACTTACCACACTCATGACATAGGCAATGTCTAATCGAATGTGCCAAATATATTAGCTTCTCGACCAATGTTTGGAACCTTTCCTTGTTTGGAACTTCCACATCTACTACCTTATCATCATTCATCTATCAAAGTTTGTAATTGGGATCAATGGGAATTGGAGCATGTTTACACGCTAATTTACCAATTTCCTTCAAGAAGTCACATACTTCTGTTGGAAAATAAAGATACCTCGCCAAGACCGAACTACTTCGATCCTAAGGAAGCATTTCAAGCTCCCCAAGCCTTTGATCTCAAATTCCTTTGTCAAGCAGTTTTCCAAGTCCCCGTTTTCTTTCTCATCATTCCTAATAATAATTATGTCATCTAAATACACCAAACGAGTAGTAACTCCCTATAAAATCAAGTGTTTGGTAAATAATGTATGATCACTTTGACTCTATTTAAACTTTGGTATTGAGCATCACTATTGTAAACCTACCGAACCAAGCCCTTAGAGACTGCAAGAATCCCTATAACACCTTCAGTTTGCAAACGTTGCTCCCCCTTTGATCACTCCTCCAATTGTGATAAAATTTCCATATATATCTCTTCCTCTAAGTGAATGTGAATGAAGGCATTCTTCACATCAAACTATCATAAATCCTATTGAAATTTACAACCAAGGACAATAGAACTCTCACTATATTATCTTAGCCGCCTTTGCAAATATCTCTTGATAGTCCACTCCAAAGGATTGTGTGTAACCCCAAGCAACCAACCTCGCCTAGTATCTCTCTAAAGGCACACGTCTCATCTATATTTCACGGCAAATACACATTTGCATCCCTGCTACTCTTTTATTTTGTGGTAGCTCCATGATTTAACACATTCTACTTTCCTCAAGTGCCTCCATCTCTACTCTCATATCTTCACTTCTCATCGGATAAAACCCTCAAATAAGGTATTAGGAATTGTGATAACATTTAAATTTGCTAAGAAAATTCAGTTTGAGATTAAAAAAAAAATCTAATTTGGCCAATGAATATCTTGGATGTTTACTGCACTCTCTTGTCCATTTTCTTAAAGCAAGATGAAGGAAATTAGGTTTGTGCATACCTCACGTTCAGAAGTAGAAGTTAAGTTTTGGACTTGCGAGAGATGAGGTTCTTATGGGGACAATTCGGGCTGCAGGGATGGCTCCTTTGAAGATGATCCGGAGTGAGATGAAGATGAGTAAGATTGTGAGATGGGTAGGGCAAGGATGAATAGATCTTCTACCTTAGCTTCATCAATAAAGTCACACTCCTCTTGAAGATAAGTCTAAGAGAAAAATGATGGGCCCTCCTCAAAAGTGACACCAACAGAGATATATAATTTTTGTATAGATGAGTGACTTATAGCCTTTTGTGTTAGTGAATAGCCAACAAACACACACTTGATTGCTCATGGATCTAATTTACCTCTATTGAAGTTAGACACATGAACAAAAGTAAGACAAACAATGACTCAAGGAGAAAGGTTATTTGAGGTTTGAATATTATAATAAAACTGAAAGAGGAGTTGCATAAGAGTTTGATTGCCTAAGACTTTAGAACATAGTCAATTTATATGTGGATTAGGACTACTTCCCCAATATGATTTCAGAATTCGACTTTGGAAGAGCAAAGAACGAATGTGGAAAGTGACCATTTTTTCTCTTAGCAACCGCATTATGTTGAGGAGTATTTATCCCTTCTTGTAGAAAATATAGTGAAAGAAATTGGTTAAAATAATCTTAACATTGTGAGAATAGAATTTTTTCCTTTGACACCAAATTGGTTATGAATTATAGTGGTCGCATATGATTTATATCTAAGAAGAAAAATCCATGAGACTGTAATCATCCATAAAAGAAACAAACCACCGAGCTCTTTTACATTAGGAATTCTAGAGGGGACTCATATATCTGATGGGTCACTTGGGGAGCTAGAGGGAGATGAATAGCTCGTCACGCTCGTTCGCTTGCTTCGTAGATAATGATATTGCAACAGAAAAACCTCACAGCAAGCTCACAATGCTAACACCAGGATTTACTTAGTATCCACCTCAAGAAGAGGTGACTAATCCGAGGATCCACACACACGAGCACTCTCCACTATGAAAAACACTCCTTCTCGTAACTATCGGAGGAGGAGAAACTTCGTACAAAACTCACACAAGCATACAACTCGAAACAAGAAGTAAAAGTAAACAATACAATGAATAACCTCTCTTGTTCAATCTTGTGTAGCTTGTAAATGCCTCTTGACTCTGGGAAGTACAGCAACACTTGTACCCAAGATGCTCCAAAAACTGGCGGAAAACTCGTGAGCTCGGTGGAGAAGAATCGAGAGAGATCTTCGTGTAAGCGCTACCTCATTTGAACTCGCTGTCGCCCTTATATTCCGCAATTTAGGGCTCCCAATCGATTGGGTCTCCTCCCAATTGATTGTCACGGCAAATCCCAACAATCCTAACCATCCAAAACCTACATCCTGCACAACGGTCATATCCCAATCGATTGATCAATCGATTAAAGAGGCTTGAATCGATTGACCGATCGATTCAGAGCGCCTCTGTGCTCTCGTTGGAAAAAGCCTAAATCGATTCAGCTTTTCTCACATCCTTGTGAGAAATTCAGCCCCAATCAATCGGATTTCTGTGCTCGCGAGGTCTCCCCAATCAACCGGCTGATTGATTGGGCTGCCTTCACTCGCAGCACACTTCGATTGGGCTCTGGTTGAATCTGATCACTTGATCAAATTGATCAACCCTAACTTGCCTAACTCAAGTCTAGGATTCTCAAACCCAACATCCAGTCAACCTTGACCTGTTGAGTCTTCTCATTGCCTAGCATCCTGTCAACCTTGACCTGCTGGAACTTCTTCATCAAGTGTCTGATCAATCCCTTGACCAACTTGGACTTTTCTCCTTGTGCCCACTATCCGGTCAATCCTTTGACCTACTTGAACTTTCAATCACCAGATGTCCACTCATCCTTGACCCACCTGGATTTCCATGGTCTGACTTCACTCACTAAAATTTTTTATTCTGCCTAGATTCACTCACTAGGTCTTTCACCTGGCTTCACTCACCAAGACTTTCATCTGCCTAGCTAAACTCACTAGGTCTTTCACCTGGCTTCACTCACCAAGACTTTCATCTGCCTAGCTAAACTCACTAAGTCTTTCACCTAGCTTCACTCACAGGATTTTTCATTCTGCCTATCTTCACTCACCAAAACTTTCACCTGGCTTCACTCATCAAGACTTTCATCTGCCTAACTTCACTCACTAGAGCTTTCACCTGCCTTCACTCACCAAGATTTTTCATTCTGACTAGCTTTACTCACTAGGTCTTTCACCTGACTTCACTCATCAGGATTTCCATCTGCTTAGCTTCACTCACTAGGTCTTTCACCTAGCTTCACTCACCAGGACTTTCACACCAAGTGTCCGGTCAATACTGACCCACCTAGATTTTCATCTTCTGCCAACCTTCCCGTTGGGCTTACCAATCAAGTATCCAGTCAACCTTGACCTACTTACCAATCTCCACAAACGGACAATTGTCACTGCAATCTCCATATATTGTCAAACATCAAATCCCAAATATCAAGACTTAAACTTGAGTCAACTCAAGTTTAGTCAACCTGATCAACCTTGATTCCCAAGGGATATTACACCAATAATATCAATGTGAATCAAATAAAAAGGCAAAGAAAAATGTTAACACTCTTGATGGGCCTTAACACTCTTAATCAAGAAAGAGAGCATTCTTTTTAAAATAATACATGATGATTAAAATGAAAATGTTGACACCAAATGAGGTAATTATATGAAATAGAAAAATTAGACTTTGAGAAAGCATGCTTGACAATAAGTGAGTGTGTGCCTAAGATATTAAGATAGTAGAGACCACCCTTTTCCTTAACAAGTCAAATCTTCTTCCCCGAAATCTAATCCTAAAATACATAGCCAGTGAGAGCAATAAAAAGACATTATAGTTAATATCAAGGGTTGGTTTGTAAATAGACAAAAGATTAGTGGATAATTTTGAAACATCAACTTCATCTTTTAATAGCAAGAATGAACTCAACAAAATGTGAGTAGCACCAGCCACCATGGCAACAAAACCAACAATAATTTTCCTTGCTAGGTCAAGGTGAATATATTGTAAAATGGATTGGGAAAGGAGTTTCTGTAAGGAACTATAGCGCTAACCACGCCGAAAAGCGCAGCGAAAAAATAAGTTCCTATCCAGAAGATCCATGCAAAGGAAACCATATACTAAGTTTTGTTAAAAGATATATACCTTTGCTACGTGTCATTCGCAATCCCGACAGTAACATTTCTTTAGGATGTAGATCTCAGCACGATCAACACGTCCGTGCTTCTACGGTATCCACACGAACACGTTCTCCGTCCGTCTCACGAACTCATGAAATGGAGAAAGAAACAACCAAAAGTTGTGCTAGCAACCTCTTGTGGAAGTTTCGACCAAGAGTGGAAGAAGGAAGAAGAGCAAAAACCAAGAAGATCTCATCACCCAAAAGGTCACGTCATCTATATAAGGTGACTTCACAAAAGGGTTACTTTATCAAATAGGTTACTTCACCAAAAGGTTACTTTACCAAAAAGGTTACTTCACCTAAAGGTTATTTTTACAAATGATTTTTGTATTCATCAATACAAAAAATATCTTTGTTTCTTGATCTTCCTTTGATTAATGATAATATATTAAACTCTATTAATATTCATTAATCTTAATGGGTTGGATTTAGAATATTGGATTAACCATTAACCCAATAAACCAATGAGTCTAACCCATTACTCAATAAGTCTAATCCGAATTCATTCGAGTCTAACTCAATGTGTATAATTCGGATTAAACTTAACCTCATAATCTATCTCCAAATCAACATGTTCTTTGTGTGTGACCCAATAGGCTCTCGTAACATTGGTAATGTATCTAAAATTATTTTAGATACATAAGCAATGAGTAGCATCTAGCAATGCATCATTGCTACCCAAATGACGAGAATGTCGAGATCCGACCTAACCTTTCCGTGTCTATTATCTTGTATGACTCAATCCTTGCCCCAGGGCGTAGCACAGACGGTGGGCGCATGGTATCTCTGGCGTAATGGCCAGGGGTCGATTCTCAGGAACTGACGACGACCTGGGGTTTACCCCGTCATGCGCCTATGGCCTGTGTACCTGCATGAACCTCCCTCCATATCCGTGGGGTCGGCACTAGGGGGGCCGCTAAGGTAGCGGATCTACCTTTGTATGACTCAATCCTTCTATCCGTGATATCTAGATTGATTAATGAGACATAGAACGTGTCATCCTTTTATCAATCTTTGTGTTTCTTGATCTCTAAGTAGACACACTCAATCATATAAGCTCAATATCTCATATTGACTCATTTGAGCATGGCCATGATTTCTTGTGTCCTATTAATCAAGGGGCTCACATATATCACTTCCGTTATATGGAAGGGATAGATCTCATCTACATCACTCGCATCCCTCCGCATAACTTATTGCATACCAGTGATCGACTTTATAGTCTACCTTGTTACAGGTGACGTTTGCCGATACAAGTACACAACTCCTTATATAAGGCACCGTAATGACTTCAGGTCTAAGGACTATTCATACCAATAGTCACATGAGAATGTTTATAACACTCATATAACGATCCATGAAACATTCTCATGGCGAGTCATTTAGTATATATTCTCTAATCTATACTCATGTGTCAACCTGATATCTCATATCCATGACTTGTGAGATCAAATCATCCGTTGACCTACATGCTAGTCTCAACGCATTAATATTGTCCTTGCATATTAATACTTGACTAGGAATAGTTAAGAGTATTGTTCTATGTATATCTAAAATATCTCACTATCAATTCAACCAATTGATATGTTATAGATTAGAACCTCCTACTGTAGGATATTATTATACTTATTCATTCGGCACTGAATTGAAATAAATATAATAACCAACTTTGTCTTTTATTAACAATGAAATATGATACAAAAGAAGCCCTTTACAATCATCTCATAATTGGTACTAGGGTTAATACTAACAATTTCCCACTAGCACTAGTGTCAATCACTGAAATATCTAATACCCAGTGACCTAGTATGACCATCGTGCTTCCTCTGTGCCAAAGCATTGGTCAAGAGATCCACAATGTTAGCATCGGTCGGTACTCTGCATATCCTCACATCTCCTCTATCGATAATCTCTCGAATGAGATAGAATCGCCGTAGTATATGTTTGGATCTCTGATGAGAGCGAGGTTCCTTAACCTGTGCAATAGCTCCATTGTTATCACAATAGAGGACTATTGGGTTCGATATACTAGGAACAATGCCAAGCACAGCAATAAACTTCCTAATCCAAACTGCCTCTTTTACAGCAACTGAAGCAACAATATACTCGGCCTCTGTTGTAGAATCAACGACTGTGTCCTGCTTTGAACTCTTCCAGCTCACAGCACCACCATTTAAGCAAAATACATACCCTGACTGTGATCTGTAATCATCCTTATCTGTTTGGAAGCTAGCATCGGTGTAACCCATTACAAGAAGCTCTTCATTGCCTCCAAAGATCAAGAAATAATCTTAAGTTCTTCTCAAGTACTTAAGAATATTCTTGACTGCTGTCCAGTGACCTTCACCTGGATCTGACTGGTATCTGTTCGTCATGCTTAATGCATACGAGACATCTGGGCGAGTACAAAGTATGGCATACATGATAGACCCAATAGCATATGCATAAGGAATCTGATTCATACGGTCTCTTTCTTCCTTAAAAGAAAGACATTGAGTCTTCGAAAGACTCACACCATGTAACATCGACAGAAATCCCTTTTTGAAATTCTGCATGGCAAAACGTTTAATCAAATTATCAATATATGTACTCTGACTTAGACCAAGTAATTTCTTAGATTTATCTCTATAGATCTTGATGCCTAAAATGTAGGCTGCTTTATTTAAGTCCTTCATTGAGAAATAATTCCCAAGCCAAGTCTTCACTGATTGAAGAGTATGGATATCATTTCCAATGAGAAGTATATCATCTACATACAATATGAGAAAGATGACTGTGCTCCCACTAATCTTTTTGTAGACACAAGGTTCATCTTCATTCTTGATGAAACCAAACGCTTTGATTGAATCATCGAATCGAAGATTTCAGCTTCTAGAAGTTTGCTTCAATCAATAAATGGATCGTTGCAACTTACACACCTTTCCAGCATGCTTAGAATCTATAAAACACTCAAGTTGTGTCACGTACACATACTCAAGTAGATTTCCGTTAAGAAATGCAGTTTTGACATCCATATGCCAGATCTGGTAATCATAGTAAGTTGCAATAGCAAGCATGATCCGAATAGACTTGAGCATCGCAACTGGTGAAAAGGTTTCATCATAGTCTATACCATGAATCTGTTTGAATCCTTTAGCTACCAATCGCCCTTTATAGGTATGCAGATGATCATCCATGTCAGTCTTCCTTTTAAAGACCCACTTACACCCAATGGGTTTGATCCCTTCAGATGGATCAACCAAAGTCCTTACTTGGTTAGTGTACATGGATTTCATGGTTTCTAGTCATTTCTCAGAATCTGAGCCCTGTACAGCTTCTTAATAAGATGTAGGCTCATTAAGACCAACAAGCACTACATCACCGTGGTCAGATAAGAGAAAATAATATCTCTCAAGTTGACGGCGGGTCCTATCAGATCTACGTAAAGCTTGTGCTATTTGAACAAGTTATTGCTCCATAATTTCTTGTGGTGTAACAAAATTATGATCCACAATATCTTGTGGTACCTGTTCCGTTTCCATTAAGCCTTCGGTGCTAGTTTGTGTATCTTGAATTTCTTCAAGAAATAATTTCCTTTTCTAGAAAGACACTAGTTCTGGCAATAAACACTTTGCCTTGTGTGGGATTATAGAAGTAATATTCATTTGTTTCCTTAGGATATCCTATAAAGTAGCACTTGTCTGATTTAGGTCCTAGTTTATCTGAGACTTGTCGTCGAACGTAAGCCTCATATTCCCAAATCTTCATGAAAGATATCTTGGGACTCTTCCCAGTCCATATTATATATGGTGTCTTTATGACAGCCTTAGTTGGAACGTGGTTAAGTGTGAAAGTGGTCGTCTCTAGAGCATGTCCCCAGAAGAAAGTAGGAAGTTCTGTTTGACTCATCATCGATCGTATCATATCCAATAAAGTACGATTTCTCCTTTCTAATACATCATTTCATTGTAGTGTGTCAGGTGGAGTAAGTTGAGATATAATCTCACATTCAACGAGATGGTCATAAAATTCTTGGCTAAGGTATTCCCCACCTCGATATGATCGAAGCATCTTAATATGCTTACCAAGTTGGTTTTGTACTTCATTCTTGAATTCTTTGAACTTTTTAAAAGATTATGACTTGTGTCTCATCAGATACACGTAGTCATTTCTACTAATATCATCAGTGAAAGTAATAAAGTAATGATAATCTCCTCTAGCTGTTATTTTGAAAGGGTCGCATACATCAGTATGTATGAGTCCTAACAAGTCATTAGCTCTTTCGCTATGTCCACTAAATGGTGTTTTTGTCATCTTGCCTTGAAGACAAGATTCGCATACCTCATATGATTCAAAATCAAATGAGTCCAAAAGTTCATCCTTATGGAGTTGGGATATGCGACTCTCATTTATGTGTCCTAAGCGACAATGCCAGAGATATGTTTGGTTCAAATCATTAGACTTGAACTGTTTGGTATTTATGTTATAGATTGGATGGTCAAAGTCTAGAACATAGAGTTCATTCACGAGATGTGCACTACAATAGAATATTTCATTGAAATAAACGGAATAACATTTGGCCTTTATTACAAATGAGAATCCTTTCTTGTTCAAACAAGAAACAGAGATGATGTTCTTAGTTAAGGCAGGCACATAACAACATTCTTCAAGTTCTAAAACAAGCAAAGTGGGTAAAGATAAGGAATATATTCCTACAACTATAGCAGCAACTCTTGCACCATTGCCTACTCGTAGGTCTACTTCGCCCTTAGTCGAAGATCTACTATTTCTCAGCCCCTGTACATTAGTACAAATGTGAGATGCACACACGGTATCTAATACCCATGAAGAAGAAATAGATAGATTGACTTCTAGAACATTTATACCTGAGGCAGAAGTCTCGCTTCTCTTCCTTTTCAGTTCCTCTAGGTACACCTTGCAGTTCCCCTTCCAGTGTCTGATCTCACCGCAGTAGAAGCAGGTTCCTTCCTTAGCAACCCCACCTTTGAGTTTCAATGCATGAATCTTGCCCTTGCCTTTGGCTTGGGTCTTCCCCTTACCTTTAGGCTTCCACTTGCCTTTGCCCTTTGGCACCATCAAAATAGTACTAGGTTTTGCCTTCTTAAGGTTGAGTTCAGCAATTCTCAACATGCTCAACATCTCAGACAGTGGCTTGTCAATTTCATTCATGTTATAATTCATGACAAATTGACTGTAGCTTTCAGGCAATGATTGCAAAATAAGGTCAGTGGTTAATTCTTGACCTAGTGGAAATCTCAATCGTTATAGGTTCTCCACATACCCGATCATTTTAAGCACGTAAGACCTTACGGGACTTCCTTCTTGCATTCTGCATTGAAATAGAGCCTTGGAGATCTCAAATCTCTCATGTCTTGCTTGTCCTTAATATAGTTGTCTAAGATGTTCAACCATATCATAAGCATCCATGTTCTCATGTTGCTTCTGAAGCTCAGAGTTCATGGTGGCGAGCATAAGGCATGATACATCTAATGCATCATCTTGATGCTTCTTATAAGCATCCTTATCAGCTCTAGTGGCAGTCGTGGGGGTACTTAAGGAATGGGCTGCTCTAGGACGTACAGTTTTCTTTCTTGCTTGAGAACTATTCTCAATTTCTGTATCAATCCATGAAGTTAGCTTCATTGAGCTTGTCCTTATCAAGAACAGATCGTAAAGAGAGAGTATTCGACGTATTTAACGACATGGTGATATACAACAATAAAATGCAGAAATAGATATCATATTTTGGTCATTTAATTAGGTCTTTAATTAAATGATTCTCCCATTGAATTTGTAAAGTTTTGGTAGGAGCAAGTCATGTATGTAGTGTTACCCACACTACTAGCTCCAAGTCCAATCGCGTTGACATTTATGTGAGACAAGATCCATATTATACCTCATCTTGAGTTAGATTTTGCTAATCGCCCAAGACTTAGTATAACATAGATAGGCAACGTTTACCAATTACATCATATGTAACTCTTGTATCATTGGGTGAACAAGACTATTTGTTCATTTGTCATCTTATGAAATCCACATTATAACTCATCTTGAGTTAACTTTGACTAATCGCTCAAGACTAGTATAATTTGAATTTCATTATATGGGATATGCCTCTAAATTCTCAACTTAATTAAGTCATACCCAAAGTTTAATAGTCGGACATCACAATTGTCCTATCGCATTCTAGCAAGATAAATCGAGTCACTTTGCTTTGGCAAAACGTGACTACAATTGATTGAGCGAGAAGTGAGTATCAAAATTTGGTAAGCATATATAAAAGAGACCTAATCATGATTAAACTACACATACATCGCATAGCATATCATGGCATACATCTCATATACGCATTAAATAAACGTGACATGGTTATGACCCCATTTTCTATGATCCTCTCAAGCCAATGAGAGGATCGTAAGGTCAACCTAAGTCAAAGCATCTTCTTCAAGTGCTTCCTCGGTCGTCATGCGTTGTTGTCCTCCTCCCTTTGTCACCGTCATCCAATAGACTTGTTTTTCTCTAATTTGTACATTACAAAATCTAAAGAAACCTCGAGTTACATTCGAGGGAAATCTAAATTTACAAAAAGAAAGAAAAGGGAGAGGCACGACACGCAGACAACACACATCCAATCACATAGGGTTAAGGGTCATAACCATGCATCATGTCACATAACATTCACAAAATTATAACATAAAATCTACTATGATTTAAACAAAGACTTATGAGTTGCAATGTCACGGCGGTCCCGCTAGCGGGTTAGCGGGCGGGGGTCAAGGAGGCAGCGCCCCTTGCGGGGTGAGGGGGCAGCGCCCCAGAAGTTGCATACTCATTGTATGAGTTGCTGCCATGCTCGAGACCCCACTACCCACAAAACTTTAGCTAAGACCATTGGCCTAAATCTTACTCATAATCATGTAAATCATAGTAAAATCTCATGCATTTCTATATCGTATATCAAAATCTACTACAACTTAGTATATGCGCCTTTACAAGTGGCTTTGATACCACTGTAAGGAATAATAGCGTTAAACACGCCGAAAAGCGCAGTGAAAAAATAAATTCCTATCCAGAAGATCCGTGCAAAGGAAACCATATACTAAGTTAACCAAAAAATAATATACTCCATCTTTCTCAATAAATTTCTTCAAGATCATGGCATCTTCAGGGCACTTCATCTCAAGGACCCAATAATGGTGGAATTCTTGTCACAGATTTTACAATATATTTATATATTTTGTTACACTTTCATTGCCCTATTTCGCAACGACGATAGTCATTTTAACTTCATGCACACGAGCAAATTTTATGTTTAGTGAAGGGAGCCCCAGATATCTTTTGTAGAGGTAAGAAACATACACGTACCACTAATTTCCGATGTCATTAAAATATATAACCAGGATATAATCATGGAGTTCTCTTCATCCCAAGCTTCAAAATTTCAGATCACCTTGTTTGGGTTCTATGAGTGGTGGGTATTCTAAAATTCACCAGTAGGAATATAGGTTATTGTTGCTCATTCACCAAATTGAGGAGGGATATTTGTTTATGCGATATTAGACATCGCAGACTATGGAGAAAATACTACCTCTGAAGGTTACACCAGTAGGAAGATAGGTTATTGTTGCTCATTCACCAAATCGAGGAGGGCTATTTGTTTATGCGATATTAGACATCGCAGACTATGGAGAAAATACTACCTCTGAAGGTTACGCAACAGAGAGATTAAAAAAAAAGGATGTCAGCAATGAAAGCCAACAGTAAATCAGTAAGGAATAAGAACTTGACAATGAGTAATGAATAAAAACTTGACAATGAAGGCCAAAAAAAAAAAGAAATCTCAAAGGCATAAAACCATAGAGCTCTAATACTATAACAAGAAACGTAAAATGAAATTCTCTTACTTTTTCATTATGCACAATAATGAATATAAATACATTGTGCATTAGTTATGTATAAAAACTCAAAAAATAGAAAAGAATAAAGTTAACATATTTTAATCCAAAATTGGATCTTAGTATGAAGGGATTTTCATGACTAATTTTATTTTTCCTACAAAAACAGAAATTATCCTAAAATAGTTGTATACTTTCCAACAATTTTATCCCTAGAGCTTTGAAGGTAAGACAATTCTACCCATAGGTAGAGAGACCAAGAGGGGAAGCGATAGGTAAAAGAGAGTTTTTTCTCTAGGAGAACCCGAAGGGAAGGAAAAGAATGCTTCTTTACCAAGTTGAGGGGATGACATAACAATATTTACACTAAGATGTTATTTTTTTATAGCCGTGAAACCGCAAACTCACTAACAACGCAGATTTTTTATTTTTTCATTCTTTTCTTTTTCATTATTTTCATGTTTTTTATTTTATAATTAATCCCTTTTCCTTCCCCATTAATTTTTTCCCTCCAGTAAACAAAAACTAAATACATCTTTAATTATGTAGGAAACTGATTATTTGGAAACATAGAAAAAAAATTAATATGTTTTATATTGAAAAAGAACTGAAACCTTATCGACACAGCACAATACTATATCAAAACCGTTTTCCAATCATAAACTGAAACTCCGACACAACTCAATTTTAATCCTTGGGGTGCACTATTTGTAAACTATTACATGAAAAAAAACTCATGTTGGATTTTTTTTGTATTAAAATATTGAAACAAAAATAAAACTGGAGAGCCGACAAAAGACAAAAAAAACTCATTTCAATATTAGTGGAATAGTTAAATACATGGCAGGAGAATAGATAAAACCTTAACAAATTTATTTCACCATATTAGTCAAAGATTTGAACAGAAATGGAAATTAGTAATACAAGTACTAATATTTTGCATCATCTGATCTAATACAAGTTTCTAGGTATAACAAAAGAACAAGTAGCAATAAGAGCAAAAAATCACTATATTAGACTGGTAAGTAAAGCATTAAATTGATGTATGAAAGGAATCTGTGAGCTCATCACTTACCATTAATGCTTCAGAAAGGCCTTCAGCAATGGCACCTTCACTAAAACCACCACCAGAAAAGCACATTGTTGATAGCCACTGGAGGAAAATATCCAAGTCTTTTGTCCAACCACTCCGTTGCACCACAATATCTACAAAAAGGGAATTTGGACTGGGAGAAAACAATAAAAAATAGAAACCCAGTGTTAGAGGAGGTTTACTGATCCAAAATATTCAGGATTATGGCATAAGATTAAAGGTACAGCGCAGCCTTTTACAACCACACAAACACTAGCTCAAATTTGCAAATAGTTGGTCTTCTGATGACCCTATTGAGAACCTTGTGATGTAATTGGCAACTAAAACAGATGTTAATCCTCTATCCACGTAACAAATTAAAGAAATGCATATTTATAAAAGAAGAATTGAAATTTCAGTTTGTATTCCTGTAGCAAATTACTATCAGTCTCAAAGAATGTGAGGGCAGTATAAAATCTCACATTGCCAAAATTTCACTGTTTCACCCTGGTTGTTTCATATGCGTTAAGGATACACAAGATACAATCAAATTTTAAGCAAATGTTCCCAGAATCCCTTATCCATCTAAATATATACTAATTCTCTCTTTACTTTCTTGGAGGCTTTTAGAGCTTTTAAATTTCTTGCAATTACTTACAAAGACATCCCTCTCTTCGTGCAGTGGGTAGGCTGCATATGCTTTCTAAAACCTTAAAGGTAATTTTCTTGCTGTCAATTACCTCCCTCATATTTACTTATATCATTTTTTGGACAATCATCATTAATTACTAGGATAACTATCTAATGCCTAGTGGGAAAACAATGCAGAAGAAACAATCTAAAGATATTATTTGAGGAATGCAGGGCACCTTGGTGACGGACAACCATTGCAAAGTCATACAAAATCTTATTGTAAACATCTGAGTTTAATCAGAAGTATAAAATGGTTGTACAAGAAAATCCAACATGCAAAAAAGACAAGCAAAGAGAGCTACTAATTCTGACTCCTAGATACCAAAAAACGGAAGAACAAAGGAACTTTATGTTTGAAAATTTTGAAAATTCTGTAGATGATGCAGAAAACCTGGAGGTTTACCTATTCTATGTACATCCAGAGCTCCATATGAATACAGGCATGATAGGGATGGCCAAGGAGATATTCGAGACCAGGTTGATACTAGAGCCATGAATTTGACCATAGTAGTACAGTTGGGCTACAGCTGTAGGAATGCATACCCCTTCCATATGGCTATTAGCATACAAATATATTTGAACACAGACACTCTGAGTAGACATCCGATGTCCCCATTGATCGCTTGTAAATTTTTTGAAAAATACTCATGCCAAACACTTTATTCCACACCATGTCAAAATCATAGCTGAGATTTAATAATGTAGCCCATATTCTGTCATGTTAGGCCTTGACATTGCAAAGTGAAAGATGAAGAGGTCGTCAAGGAAGGGGTGATCATCATCAAACAAACTATGTTGTGTAACAATGGAGTTAGTTTGATCCTTAACTAAAAGGGGAAATGAGAAATAGGTATAGTGTCAACAGAATCAAAAACAGATAACCAAATACAAAAATACCACAAGCTGCGAATTTGCAGAAGGCTCTAACTATAGGTGCAAACTTAATTTGCCAGAAACTAAAAACACTTCAGAAAATATTTTAAAAAATAAAATACAATAGTTACAATCAATCAAAAAAAATTGCTAATTCATATGGCATGATATGATGTATAACATGGTTTAGTGCCTATCTAAATGTTTCCGTCAAAATAGTGTAAAGCAACATAAATTCTGCAAAAGGATATATAAAATCAATATAATTACAATGGTTATTTTTTTCATTGATCCGTTACCAACATATATATCTGGAAATCCAAAATGCTGTTAAGAAATCACTGTTAATCGCTTGTGGACTTAATAAATTGATACCATTATAAGGGCCATGTGTGTTGAAGACAACCAAAGCGAACTCAGGGTTTGTTCCATTAAGTTTCTGCAAATTGAAAAAACAAAAGCAGAAAGATAATTCACTATTCACGAAAATCTAAATACATACAATATAATCAAGTCACTGTGTTCTAAATGTTATATAGCTGAGCAAGTTATATTCATTTGTTTTTTTTTTGTATGAGCAAGTTATTTAATGGACAGGAAACTATTTGCTTGACAGAAAGTCCCTTTTGAAAGTTGAAAAGACAGTTCTAACTTGGCAAAATGACTTTTGGACTGTCACCTAAATTTTCTGTTGTAGGTCCATTTGACTTGTAGTGATGAGCTGCCTAAATTCCTTCATTTACCATGTCTCTCTCAACACAGCTGCACTCCAAGTTGTCTCTCCTCCATTTCGCTCTCCCTGTTTCTCCACTCCCTCACCATGTGTCTTATTTTCCTCATCCTCGGACACTCCCTCATTGGGTTCCTCTTGCTCTTGTTTTCACCTCCGCTTTTACCCCTGCCAACTCTTCTGCTTCCTCCTTTTTTCAGTGTTGACTGGCTCACCCATTATTAGTGACACATCTTAATAGAATTAGATGTCAAAATTAGAACCATACTACATCATCGAAGGTGCATCTAATTATGACAAAGCACGATTCAAATGAATTAATACTTCAAGTGTCAATTGGTATCAACTAGCATGGACGAATCATATTGTTGTAATCACCAACTTGCTGCATATTGAATTTTATTCCTTTTTTTAATTAATTTTAAATTTTAACAGATAATTGAGCAGAACCAATGCAATATTTTGAGTTTTCGAGATTCATTTAAAGTCGTAGTAGGGTTGGGTTGAGTGCATCTATAGGTGATTAGGGTTAGGTAAGTTCAAAATAAATTAGTTTAGCATTGAACCAAGTTTATTCTTCAAGACGTTCAGTCATGTTTGGTTGAGTTTAATGGAGGTTTTTGGATGTTAGGATTATTCATATTCCTCTCCTCTCATCAAGTACTCCTCTCCTAGACCTTCTCTCTCCCTTCCCCCTTCACATTGCCACCCATCCTAAACCCTTCAACACGGGTGCATGACACTAATCAAAGCCAATGGCACATGTTGCTCCTCCTCTCTTTTGACCCTAGCATTCTCCTTTTCTTGATCTCTCCCAATCTCCCCCTCCCTTTCTCTCTTGTGTGCCCACTGGTAGTGTCACATTACCCATCCAGGATTGGACACATGCTAGTGACAAGCAACACTTTCCCCCTCTAGCGGCCATCCTCCCTTTTCTTGATCCCTCTCACTGTGCACCACATCTTCCTTTGCTCTTGTAGATGTTCGTGATTTGTCATCCTTCAAAGCAATAAATTGGCAAGTGTTTTCACCTCTTTCATTCAAGATAGAGAGTGTGGATCTATCTTCTAGATCATAGTTAAATTCAATAAGATTGGGTAAGCAAAGCTTCTATTCACTGTGAGATTCTCTATTTTATCAAGTGATGAATTTTCTTTCTTCTCTAGATTGCTTTCTAGTGGCAGTAATTGTTCTTCCAATTTGAATCAATTTTTATATTCAACCATGCTCAATTTAGTTAAGGTAAGAGGGAGATGTTAGTTTTCTTTGCTTGTTAAATGGTTACTTGTATTGATTGTTCGGACTGGAAATCCAAATTGTTACCTATAGTTGTGCACCTTTTTTGTCTTGTTAGAGTAGAAAATGGAGATGCATTTATATCTTGTATTTATGCTTATTCCAATCCTAGTCAATAACAGTCCAACTCCTAATTGTTAAACTAGATATGTTATATTATCTAAAAAATCTTAGGGGTGTAGTTGTAATTTCTAAAACTTTTTGGATTTTTATAAAATTGTGATTAAAAGCCCCAGCCCTATTTCTTCCTCCCCCACTATATTTTTTCCATAACCCTAATTTTATTTTCCCAAAACTGCAAACGCCGCTACCATCTTTCCTCTCCTCTCCCATCTTCTCTCATCCTAAACTCCTTCCCTCCTCATACAGACGACACCGACCGTGTCATTGTTGTCGCTGCCAACACGACATAGTGTTGCTGCCGTTACTACCATCCGCCAATATTGTTCCCAGCAACCCTGCAACATCACTAACCTCACTTTTCGCTTGGATTTTTCCAACAAAGGGAACCTCAAGCGAAGTAATTTGGACTTTTGCTCAGGTGGATTTTTTGTACTTGATTTTCTTGGCAAATTACCTTGTGTATGATTAATTGGATAAACTAGATACCATAAATTATCTATAATTTTTAGTTTAGCAGAAAGGAATTAATTTTGACCATTATTACTCTTGCTGCTTGAGAAACTTTCTCTAATTGTTATCTTCATATTAAGTTGCTTAGTTGTTCTATCTATGCCCTACTGAGACTTAATAATTAGGCTATCACTAGATAATTTTGAATTAAAAGAAAATTTACAGAAATATAGAATAACCATTAAAGAATTGGAAGTATTATAGGAATTATATAAACAACAACAACCAAGCTATATAAAACCTTCTACAGATATTATATTATCATTTATATTTACATAAATTTTATCTTGCTTTATTATTACTAACAAAGTTTTTTTGCCTTCTTCTTCCACGTTTGATTTGCATATTTGTCGTAGTTTCACATTGGAGCATTTATTAATCGTCTAAATGCATATTTGTACCATCTTAAATGTGTTGGAATTTTTCTCAATAGGTGCAACTCCGACATTCTCTCTAATACTTTCATTTCATATCATGACCATTCTTGTATGTCCGTAAATTCACCATAACATCCTCATGTTTGCAACTCTCATCATCATCTACTTTGTGTTCAAGTCATAGTCCAATATTCAAATTCATATAACATAATAAGTTTAACCACCGTTTTGTAAAACATTTCTTTAAATCTTAGAGATACTTTACAATAAAAAAAAAATACTTGTTCTCCTCCATTTAATCATTATTCTATGTAAGACATTACTCTCAATCCCTTCATTGTTTTGTAAAAATAATCCTAAATATTTAAATCTCTTAATCTTTGATCTAGAAAATCCTTGAGCAGTTAGATAAACGATGAAACCAAGCATGAGGAGCTTGTCAAAGACCATATATGGATTTCTTGAGTTGGCAAACATGAGTTGGGAATTGTGGATGGATGAATGTTGCTCCATAAATACAGTTTTCTCAAGATGACCATGAAGAAATGCATTAGAAACGTCTAATTGTTGTATAGGTCAATTAGAACTAACAGCTATCAATAACAATAATCTAACATATGTGATTTTGATAATTGGGCTAAAGGTGTCACTAAAGTCAATATCTAGTTGTTGACTAAATCATTTAACTATAATCGAGCTTTGAACCATTCAAGAAAACCATCAGCTCAATGTTTAAGACGAAATATCCATTTAGAGCCCACAACATTCATAAATGGAGTGTGTTGAATTAGGCTCCATGTTCCATTGTGAAGAAGTGCATCAAATTCTACACTACGCCAGTTTGGATCCTTATTCGCTTGTGAAAAACAAGTTGATTTAACAGATTTTGAAGAAACTACCAAACTCGTGGAAGAGGATATTGGGTTGTCATTGGTGGACATCATGCATAAATGTCAACTCAAAGGAAGTGTACGTCAAGGAGCATCTTCATCAGAGTCAGTTGTCGAAGAGGGTGATGAAGTAGGTTGGAATTGTGAAGATGCGATATGTGGCTCATCTGAAGAAGGAAGTTGAGCATTTTCTTGATTGGATGATGTAGCGAAAGAATCGATAAGAGAGACCCCAGAGGGAAGTGGCGATGGTGCTGGACCTAAAAAACCATCATTTCTAGTATTAGTATTATTTCTAGCCAAAGGAGTCGAATATCTGAGATCTGGTACAATGTTAGGTGACATCAAGAAGATGCCACCTATATCAGGAGGAGAGATTGTAAAAACTGCTAAAAAAGGGATAGAGACTCATCAAAAATAATATGTCGTGAAATATATATTCGTCCTATTGGTATATGTAAACAACAATACCCATGATGCAAATTACTAAAACCAAGAAAAATATATTGTAGTGAACGAGAGTTAATTCAATTTATTTTCTTTTATGCATTTTAGAATTTTAGTACTTTGGTGTATTCATTTTGTTGTTGGCATGAGTCTACTTTTGTTAGTCATATCATGAGTATAGTAGTCATTATGTTGAGTTGAATATTTTTCTATAATATTAAATAAATTGTTAAGTACTCATACTTATTATAGCCTTATGCACCCTTATGGGTATTGTGGTTTTTGATGTAGTGATAAATATTGTTTGCTTAATTTACACCTCACCTTTCTGCTTCACTCAAATAAATCAGTTGATAATTAAAGATGTAACAGGTAGGTAAAGGCAGATTGAAAAAATGGTGATTAATGTAATCAATAGTCTTTTAAGATATCCGAATGAAAGCTAATAGTGATATAGAACACTGGCATGTAAGTTTTAAATCAATGACATCAATTGGTGATAGCTAAGAGATGTTGTGCCTATACAATGAACATATCAAGTTCAAAAAACACATTATCAACAAAGAAATTAGCATGAAATACAGGCAGAATAATTGTTACAATCAATAATTGAACAAAGATGATAGCTTACGAACTCCAAGGGTTCCTAAGAACTCTCATTTGTTAGAAGCATACCTGCCCAGTTAACTCATTCCCATAATAGCACCTACATTAGTCCAACATGTTCAGGGATCAATTCTCAAAAGTAAAAACTAGTGGTAGTCAATGCAGAAGCACTGACAAACACTAATCTAATCCACAAAAAATACAACATTAGATATCAACCAAGACATTCAAAAAATGAGTATATAATAGTTTTTCCAAAATTGAGGGAAAAGCCATTGCAGCTGGCTATGGCCGGATGTACCATAAAAAAATAGAAATTTAATAAACAATTGTTTTAGCATTATTTATAGACTTTAAATAGAGGGGCAAACATGGCCGGAAGATAACTATGGTTTTATGCTAGTATGATTATTCATTTTGTAATGTTACTTAAAAATGATTGCTTTCTTTCCTTTCAAGAAAACAGGTAAACATTTTTTCCCCTCCAAGGAAACAACTTAAGATAATCACTTCATCATTTCTCTTCTACCCACTTTCTTTCCCAAGAACATTTCTATCTTTTCCAATTTAGTTCACTCCTTAGAAACATGGCCTAATAAAATAGCTTATGAAATCTTAGAAAAGGATCCTAGGTAAAGAATGAATTCATTTGAGAATAGTAGCATGATCACTTAATTATTATACTTGTTAAGTAGTTGAGCTATTGGTTGGATCTTGTTACGAACTTAACACTTTATTTATATAGTTAATTGAAACATTCAAATTGATACACTGGGCACTAAATTCATGTATTTGATATGTTGGTATTAGTTCAAAAAACATTTAGTTCTTGTTAATCTAGTTAGGTGATGCTTTCTAATAGAAAACAAATACTATGGAAGTTCTTACTAAACTTCAAAGTGCCACCTCATAGCATCAACGATGTTACACTCAGTAATCAAGAATTAACATAAAAAACCACACTAGTGCATATTCTTTGAATGGTAGAACCAAGCAACTATTACTAGTCGCCACAAATGACACAAAGTCAAAAAAAAAAAAAATCTTAAACAATGCAATAAATTCCATTAGGAGTTCATTTTCACTTCATCATAATCCATCATATTGATCTTTTTCCAAAATTTCTAATATCTTAATAGCACAAAAATTTTCCCTATATAATTCCAAACCTTGGGCACTACTCTTTTCTTTCTAGCTCTAGTGATATTTGAAGACAAAAAAACAAGCAGTAGTAGACAGTAATCAGTTGGAGAAAGAAAAAGGGAAGTGAGCATGAGCATATGGTTCACAAAAATCATGAACAAAATCAATATCTTGTATTGTTATTTTTTCAGCCTTTTATTCTTTTTTTTCCCCTTAAAACAGGATAATATAGTAATGATTCAACTATTAAACCTCCTTCTGCTATTGCTTTTCCTCCTTTAGAGAAAAAAAGAGGAATTTTGGAGAAATTTGACCTACACTATCTGAGCTCCATTGGTTTCAATTGATTCCAAGTAGTAATCAAATCTGCATTCTTTATGGAAAAGTATTTGAATGCGCTCTATAGGTACAAATGTACCACAAATCTTATATTTTATCACAAAAAATGATGTGCAGAAGAAAATGGTAGATGATTAGCAAAGTAACACGGAAAAAAAAGGGGAAAAAAAACAAACCCATAATTTTTAATTATAAAGGAAAGAGGAAGAAGAAAAGCTTCCAAAACAAAGGCTAAAATTCAAGAAGCCAAACGAGGGAAGCGTGTTCGGGAGAATGGGAAGGGATGGCCGACCTGATGATCTTATCGAGGTAATCGTTGCGGATGGTCTGCCAATAGGGGCCAAGGGCAGCCGTCCCTTCCACCACCACGATCAGCTGCTTTTCCGCCATTCTCCTCCACCCGAGGGCTTAACGATGAGTCACTCCACGCTCTGTATGTCGACGACGTATCGCTCACCCACCGCCAACGCCTGCCCTGCCGCTACGACAATTCGCTACGGACTTGGCTGAGAGAGAGACCATCCGCAAACAGCACCCATTGATCGAATCGCTCGTAAAAAACCTAAAACTCAAAATTTTCTAATCGTTCAAATATCTAAATATTTTTTAAAAAAAAATCTAAAATTATATTCACTAGTAATATTTAAATAAATTTTATTTTATCATTACTAACTAAATTTTTTTTTCTCTTTCTTATATACATATTTATCATAATTTTATATTATTTAATTAGAATATTTATTAATATTTTAAATATATATTTATATTATTATAAACTTTCAGAATTTATTCTCTTTAATATCTTAATTTTTTATTAAATTTATTCTCATATATCCACACCTTCGGTTTGACATTCTCATTTTTTACTATATTCATTTTCTTTTAAGTCATAATATAACATTCAATCTCATATAATATAATTTATTTAACCATCATTTTATAAAAAAATTAAAATTTTAAAATTACTTTACCATCATAAAAAAAAAAATGATATGAAACCCTAATTTTTTAATCATTTTGTTTATATTATATGCTAAATCCAACCAAAATAGATAGATGATTTTACGTTTTTCACATTCAAAACTTGGTTTTATAATTGTTCAAATAATATAGCCTTATTGAGTTCATTTCTCATTTTAAACTTCTCCCTCATTTCTTAGACTACGTTTGGTTAAAGGTAATATAATTAAACTTGTATATAATAAACTTTGTGATGTAATGTAATATAATTTTGATTACATTACTACGTTTGGTAATGTAATGTATGTAATCTTTGATTATAAGGGTAATTACATTCTTTTATTTGGTGTCCAATATTTTTTATAAAGAATGTAATTCGTATTATTATAAAATGACAAAAATATCTTGTGACATCTACCGGCGGTGGTCACGGTCGTGGTCGACGGCGGTGCCCGGAGGTGGTTGACGGCAGCCGATCGGTGACCAGCGACGGTGCCTGGCCGCCCACCGGCAACGGTGCCCAACCGACGATCGGTGGCGGCGGTGGCGGAGGCGGCCGACCAGCGACCGATGGCGACGACGGTCGGCGAGCGACCGATGGCGACGACGGTCGGCCAGCGACCGGTGGCGCCGGCGGCCAGCCAGCAATCTGCGGCAGCGACGGCGGCCAGTCAGAGATCGGCGGGCGACCGACGACGGCGGCCAGCCGGAGATCAGCGGGCGACCGACGACGGCGTTGGTAGATCGACGACCGACGGCGGCCAGCGACGGTCGACCGACAGCAACGGCGGAAGGGCCGGTCGATAATCGGTTGATATCGAAAATAAACTAGGGGTATATTTGGTATTTAAATTTTAGTTAAACGGTGACTTCGTAATGTAATCGGATTACATGGTGTTTACTTTATAATCCAGATTACAAACTTTATTACCTTTTGTAATCCAGATTACATTACATTACATCTTTAAAACTACACCAAACAAAGTAATTAATCTTGTAATGTAATCTTGATTACATTACAAGATGAATTACATCCTACCAAACGTAACTTTACTGTCCATCTGAAAATCAGCACTACAATACCATATTCCCTCGTTCTTGTTAGATTTTGAGGGATGTCTTAAGACAATCACCTTATGATTTTATTATTTATTTGATAAATATAAATTCATTATTTTAGTGTATATTATATGTTTGAATAATCTTAAACTTATTTACTGAATGTCCGTAATACAATTTATAATATGAGAGAATTTGTGATTTGATCATAACTTGTGATTATCTTTACATGTGCAATTATGAAAGTATTGAAATTTCCATAGTCATTAATTGGTGCATTCGGACATCATTAATTATATAATACTAACACAGATTATACTCCTTGGTTCGGCCAATCAACTGTTTCTCACTAGCTGGAGACATTAAAATGTCAAGAGTTAAATGTGGATGCTAGTTATAGTAACTAGTTAATTGAAGTGACTTGTTGTAAGACTTCATATGGTTCTCTACATATATGGATATGTCTGTAAAATTCTTATTACAGTTCGAGTACAAGTTTTCTTCGACTTGAGGTATACAAGTCATCTTGGTCATAGAAACTTATACTTTGACATCCTAAGCAAACATCTCTTGGAGGTGTAGACCTAAGATGATTGGATATAAGTTGAAGTGTCTGAAGGTGTTTAGTAGCTCATAGAGGATTCACCGCTCCTTATGAGGAGACATATACCCTATGGCTGCTCGTTAGGATTATTATTCAGTCTTTGGCCAAAGTATCACATATTAAGAGTATGAGACTCTTGTACACATATAAGAGTAATTTGAATCCACAGAACGAGGAAGTATTACTTGGGCTAGGTGTGACGTAGTTAGCCTAGTGGGGGCAAACACATAGACCATGTCATAAATCAAGTGGGTGTAAGATAAGTGAAAGGAACGAGACACAACTCACAATAGTGGTTGAAGGGTTCAGAATTAGTTTTATGATCAACTGTATTTTTTTAGTTAATTGGGGATCATAATGTACTACTAGATGCCACTTATGGTCATTTTATAATTAACTAGTTATTTATGGACTGTCAAAATAAACCAGAAACCTATTGGGTCACACGCACTACGAATCTTCAAAAGACATAAAACAAGTTAGAGAATATGATTCTCAAATCAAAAGATAAATGTTTGATTGGACCATACATAAGACAAATATGAAAATATTTATCGAAATGGAAACGCAGATGGGTCACATCTCTTATGAAAGAGTTGGGTCATATTTAGTTTAGTTATGAATTAATTTGGTTTAGCTATGAACCAACTTGATTTAGTTATGAACCACACCAAGGGGTTAATGGCTAATTTTTGGTTAAGGCATAATGAGTTGGATTTAGACTTTCTAATCCAACTCATTAAAGAGAGAATTAATATATAATTCATTATTAGTTTGATTAGGTTTTAGAAACCTAAACTCAATACCTTTCTCTCCCTCTCCCTCTCTCTTGTCGCCGATCATAACAAGAGGGTCTCCTCTTGTTGCCGTGAGCCACCCAAAGGAAGAAGATCTTCCTTTTGCTTGTTCTTCCTCTTCTTGATCCTTCTCCTTCGCTTATGGCTAGTACCTTCCAAAGGAGAAGTTTGTTCTTTTGGAGTTGTCTTGAAGAGATCGGCATGGATATGAATAGAGGGGAGGTTTGATGACGTCGTAAAAGGTTGATGCTTTTATCTTTATAGGTCATCCATAAGATATACCTAGAATAATTGTTAATAGATTTCGTTTTATTTTATAATCGTATCTGCGCGATTGTATCTTACATGCGTGTGGTGTGAGATGTAATAAATTAGTATATTTATCATTAAGCATTCCGCTGTGCATGTTTACAAAATGTGCTTTTAGCACATACTACATCATACATATCCCAATAGTGGTATCAGAGCTCGATCATGCTTTGACATGATCGTAAAATTATTTTATGGTTCGTAATTAATGTTGTAATTAATTTTTGAGATTTTAATAGAATTATTAAGAATTTTCTATTTTTGGAAGTTTCATAAATTGTTAGGAAATTTCACTTTTGGAAAGTTTTTGAAATAATTTTGGAAAATTAAATTTAGAAATATTCTGTTAATTTAAAAATTATCATTTCTGGAATTTTAAGAAATATTTCATTTTAAAAAAAATTTCTAATTTATTAGATAATATCAAATTTGGAAAAATTCTGAAATTCTCTAAAAATTAAGATTTGAAATATTCTGAATTAAATTATAGAAATTGTCTTTTCTAAAATTTCTAGATTTATTAAAATATTATATTTTTACCTAAATTGTTAGGAAATATCAAATTTAGAAAGATTTAAAAAATCACAAAAATCTAAATTTAAATTATTCTATAATAAATTAAGAAATATTAATTATTTATTTCCTAAATTATTAGGAAATTAATTTAGAAATTATTTATAAAATAATTAAAGATTCTTGATTGATAGAAAGATTTTAGATAAAATATGTTAATTAAATTTAAAAATTAGTTTCCTAATTTAATTAGATAAATCTTGATTTATTAAAATCAAATTTATAGCATATTTTTATTTTTAAAATATAATTATAGTATATTTAAATTTATGTGATGTTCATGTCATATTGTTTGTCGTGTAAATTCATTAATTATGTGTAAATTCATTAATTATGAAATGATTAGATTTTGTCATATGTGCGATGTGATTATATCTTACTGTATGTGTGATTTGTCATGTTATGTCATGTGTGTGATATGTCATGTCATCATCTATGCTATGCGTGCGCCATGACATGTCATCATTTATGTCATACGTATAATGTCATGTAGATAGAATATTTGCATAATGTAAATAAGACCAAATCCTTTATACAATATTAAAACCTACACTTTCTATTAATACGGTAAGAACTATATTTTAAGTTCTTGTTTGAATTTTTAGCTAAAGTCGAGCTCAACTTGAAATTAAATATGTTCAAACCATGGAGATACAATCTTATCATTAATGGACTGGTTTTAAACTTGAAGCATTCATTTATTGTGTCAAAGCCATGATTAATATGAATAGAGGTGAAGTTGGGTGATATATATTTGATGTATACTTGTTAATATATTAACAACTCGATGTTTATGTGAAAATAAATTAGTTGCTAACATAATGTGATAGTTGCATATAAGGGATATGCAATTGGTAAACTTGTTATCTACCGCCATAGCTAAGAATGGCTTGTTGGCCAAAGTCAAGGTTGTTCTTATCTATGGTGAATATCAACTTACTTAGAAAATACCTATCATCTCCCGAATTCAAAGTAAGAATATTTGAATTTGATAAATAAGCGGACTTTTATTAATGTAAATTGTTTACATGAATTGATCCTGTCCGAATCGCTGAATCAACGGACGCTGGGCACGTGGTGCTCTCCTTGTCGCTGACGTAAATCTTCGGTCGGTCGGACGGCGCTCCGGTGAACCTGCAAAGAAGTCGGGCCGGGAGGAGGTTCCCGGCGACGACCCTCCGACGCTCAAGTCAGGCGAAGCTCAACAAGAAAGTGGCTCCAAGAATCGTAGAATGCATACCTCCGTCGAAGGATGAGAGCCTTTATATAGGGCTGTGGAGAAGCGGATGCACACATACCGAGGTGTACACGTGTCTTCAGCCCATACCCAAGTAAAGGCCTGTCAGTGAGCTTACCTGCCACCGTACTGCCACAGTCCACGCACGTCTTCAATGGGACAGCGGAATCCCTGGTCGTAAGATTTGGAGTATGGCCGAATTATAGAGCATGCCCGCTGTCAGAAGATGTCTCTTGTCCTTTTCTCCTTACTCCCTGCCTGGGGTCCGACCGGCCAGCATTCGCCTTACGTCCGGCCGGTCATATATAGTGGTCTACTTGGGAGATTCTTGATAATGTGTTCTGTGGAGACTGTTAGCAGTATGCTACCTTATATCTTTGGCTGAGCGTGACACCCGTTCGGCCTTGCGATCCTGTTCAATGAGCGTCGAAACCCCGACTCCTGCCGGGGCGCCTTTTGTCATCAGTCAGACACCGGTCGGCCGGCCGGGCGGTCAGTCCACCCTTCTCCGGTCGGCCACCTGGCCCTTTGACTTCCGCGTGGCGTTGACTCCCCAGAACGGGGGTCCCCTGTTCTTACCGCCGGATCACTTGCCTCCCTTTCAAGTCTAGTCGAAGGAGGCGATTAGTCCGACTGACTGGACTGCTAGCCTAGCCGGGCGGCGCCTTCAGGCACTCCTCCTCCGCTCGGCTTTCCGCATGAATAGCCGTTAGGTTAGTCAACAGCAACCTTCCTCGAATCTCCTCGTAATCTGCGCCAATCATCGACATTAAGGCTGAGCACGCGCTCATTAAATGCATCGAATGGCTAAATGCCACGTGGCGTACTGTCGTCATCGTACGGCGGCGGTGTGGTGCTGCGATGGGATCGAGGTGGTTCGAAATGGACGGTGCGATGTGTGCTTTGATTCCCGTGACCTGGATCCAACGGTGGAGGCCGCTCGGCCTCCGCCATATAAAATCTTCGTTCTCCCCTATTCCCCTCATTTGCTTTCGCGACTTCTACCTTCGTCCCCAGTGTTTCGGTGCTCCGGCGATTCCATTCCTGCTCTCCGACGCTCTCCGGCGCCTCTTCCTTGATCCTTTTCCTCGCAGTAAGGTTCTATATCTTTTCTTCCTTGTTTCCGGTGTTTGCTTCGCATTTCTTTCCCCAGTTTCAATCCTTGGGGCCTCTTTTCGCTTACGGTCGTCTTTCTTCTACCTCTCTGCCTTTTTGCTTTCTTCCGCTCGGATCATGGCTAGTTCTTCTCATCCTGAAGATCAGTCCCTCGGCCCATGGTACACCACCATGCAGTCCCGATTCGACCAGCGTGATTTTGATGTTCTGACATAAAATTTTGACATCCCTGGTGATTTTGAACTTCTTTTAGCCGGTCCCTCCGCTCGGCCACACAGGCCGCCGCGCGGAGCCTTCTGTGTCTTCCGCGACCAGTTTATCGCTGGTCTGCGTTTCCCTGTACATCCTTTCATTATAGATGTTTGTAACTTTTTCGGTGTTCCGCTCGGCAGTCTAGTACCCAACACCTTTCGCCTTCTCTGCTGGATTGTTGTTTTGTTCAAAATACACAACATCCCCCTCCGACCGGACGTCTTTTTTTATTTCTATTACCCCAAGCAGTCCGAGCCGGGCACCTTCATGTTCCAAGCTCAGCCCGGCCTAGTATTCTTTAACAAACTGCCTTCTTCCAATAAACATTGGAAGGAGTATTTTTTCTATATCCGTATGCCCGAGCAGGCCAATTTCCGGACCAAGTGGCAGGTCGACCTACCCCCCACTCCTGAGCTGAAGAAATTCAAGACCCGACCGGACTACCTCCATGCTGCAAATATGCTAGCCGGTCTACGTCTCGACATCAATAAGCTTCTTCACGAAGGAGTGATGTACATCTTCGGTCTGAGTCCCATGCGGACTCCCCTTCCGAGCAGCTTCGGTAAGAACTTAACTTGGGCATATACTTTGATTGCTAACTGATTTCTCTTCTTTCCTATGCAGCGGACATCGTCATGGAGTCGGTAATGGCCAACATTTTGAAGAGAAAAGCGGCGGCGCTTGAAGCCGCGACAACAAAGGAAATGGAGACGCTCGGGATCCAGCCGGTCGGCTCAAATGAAGAAGAGAGCGGGACACATGCCGGGGAGTCGGCCGCTCAGGCTTCTCTCCTAGAACCAGCAGCTGGAGCAACCATCAGCCAAGAGCCTCCCGCTTGGGGTGACGGCTCAGTTCCGGAGGCAGAGCAGCCTCTTCTGAAAAGGCGCCGAGTGGAGACTCCCGTCCGCTCAGCCACATCTGCTGTTCAACCTTCCGCCCGAGCCACTGCAAGTGCTCACGGAAAGGCTCCGGAGATCGAAGCCATTTCGTCCGATCGGACTCCTTCGGAATGGGACGAGTCGGAGGCCCCTATTGAGGCTATTCCGGTTAGCACCCTTCCGCCCCCTCAACCAGTCAGGCGTTCAAGCATCCACTCTCAGTTTTCGGCGCCGGCCTTTGATCCTCTTCTGGATGTCGGTCGGACGACCCCAGGTCATGGCCGCACCATACGAGTCACTCTTCATCTTCCAACTGAAGAACTGCTGCCAGAGGCCGACCAACCAACAACGCCCGAGCATACCATCACTTTGAAGGGTCCACTAGCTGAGATGTGGGCTGACGCTCGGGCACGCGTCGCGCTCATCCCCCTCCGAAATTTGGCCAATAGCCATATGCAGCAGGCCACGGGGGTAAGTTTATTTTCTCTCCGAGTTTTGTGTACATTCCTTCCGATCGGCCAATAACAACCTCTTATTTCTTTTGTCAGAGATGGGTAGAGGAGATTGCTGTCTCCAACCTCCTGGCCTTGGTAGATGAAGAACTAAGGCAACTGAAGGCGACCGTCGGTCCGTCCGGCTCTAAAGGCCCCTCCTATTCTTAGCTACAAAAGAAGCTGAAGAAAGCTCAAAATTTGTTGGCGGCCGAGCAGAAAAAGACGGCCGATCAGGCCCATGCCTTGGCCGAGTCCGAGCGACAAGTCAAGTTGCTCGACACAAAAATAACCTTGGCCACCACTCGAAAAAACACGGCCATTTCCGACTTGGAGAAGAAGAACGTGGAGGCTCGAGGCCTGGAGCAGAAGGTAAAGGAGCTGATGGAGCAGCTCGATAGAGAGAAGGCAGGCCGCTCAGCCGACGCAGACAAGCAGAAGGAAGAGCTTCAAAATACTAAGGAGGCTCTCACCGCCTCTCAGGCGGCCTTCAAAGAGTATCAAGATTCCGAGCCGAGTCGGGTCGCTGCCCTAAAACAGGGCTACATCCGCTCGCCTGAATTCTCGGAGAAAATCTGCGAGCGGATGTACACAGCCTTCGACTTGGCTATGACCGCCACCACTACGTATCTGAAGTCTAAGGGTCTTCTTCCGGAGTCCACTACTATTCTGGCTGGCGATCAAGTGGCGCTCCTGGACAACATTCCCAAGGATCTTTACGATTATATAGAGTAGATATTTTGTATGTAACTCGATCGCTCGACCAAAAATGATCCTTTTTTGTACTTAGGCTGCTCGGCCTAAAGTTTTATTTTTAATGCAATGCTTTCCTTTCGCGTACTTTGTCCTTTTGCTAGTCAATGTGTGTTGTCCGCTCGTCTATTATCACACCTTTAGTATCCGAAAGGGATTTTTACGAAGTAATTGGTGTGACCCTTCCGCTCGGCTAAATATGTAATACTCCGGATATGTAACATTCCGCTTTGATAGCAGAGATCATTCGCTAGATGTTGATGAAGCACCTTTGGGTACTGAGCCGGGCGGAACGCAGAGACGGTCGAACAATATTGACGGCGAGTCCCTTGGACACTCGCATCCTTTTTATTGCCCTCATCCGCTCGGAGGGTTTATAGACGCCGGCTCGTCTCTCGATATTTAACGTCGGAGCTCGACGGTCTTCCGCTTGAAGGGTTTATAGACGCCGGCTTGTCTCTCGATATTTAACGTCGGAGCTCGATGATCTTCCACTCGGAGGGTTTATAGACGCCGGCTCGTCTCTTGATATTTAACGTCGGAGCTCGACGGTCTTCCGCTCGGAGGGTTTATAGACGCCGGCTCATCTCTCGATATTTAACGTTGGAGCTCGACGGTCTTCCGCTCGGAGGGTTTATAGACGCCGGCTCGTCTCTCGATATTTAACGTCGGAGCTCGACGGCCTTTAAGGCTAACTTGACACAGCCGTTCGGCGAAGCTATTTGCCATTCTTCAATTATTTTGGCTTCCTGCATTATAGGTACATGGGCGACCAAAACGTATACGAAATTACATCAGCGCACCTCTTACCCAGCTCGGTACGGCTGAAGATGATTCGCGCTCCACGGCCTATCCAGCTGCCGCCCGTCTTCGTCTTCCAAATAATAAGCTCCCGAGCGGAGCTTTTCGATGATTTTGAAGGGGCCCTCCCAAGGAGCTTCTAGCTTGCCGACGTCGCCGACCGACTTCACTTTCTTCCAGACAAGGTCGCCGACTTGGAAAGACCTGGGGATGACACGCCGGTTGTAGTTTTGCTTCATCCGTTGTCGGTACACCATCAACCAGACGGACGCCTTGGCTCGCTCCTCGTCGACCAAATCTAGCTCCATGTTCCTCCGCTCGGTGTTGCCATCATCATAATTCTCGATCCGGGCGGACTCGACCGAGACTTCAACAGGAATCACCGCTTCGTCGCTGTACACCAGATGGAAAGGCGTGACGCCCGTTCCTTCCTTTGGGGTCGTTTGGATGGCCCACAGAACGCCCGGCACCTCATCCACCCAACTTCCTACCAAATGGTCGAGCCGAGCGCGCAAAATACGAAGAATTTCCCGATTGGTTACTTCGGCTTGCCCATTGCTTTGAGGATATGCCACGGATGTGAAGTGTTGCTCGATGCCATAGCTTTTGCACCAATCTTCGAGCAACTTTCCCGCGAATTGCCGCCCGTTGTCGGAGACGAGTCGGCGGGGGATACCGAACCGGCAGATGATATGTTGCCAGATAAATTTCTTGACCATCTGCTCGGTGATCTTGGCTAGCGGCTCGGCTTCCACCCACTTGGAGAAATAATCGACCGCCACCAATAAAAATTTCCACTGTTCGGTCGCCATAGGAAACAGACCCATAATATCCATTCCCCATTGGTCGAACGGTAAAGCCACAGTAGCTGCCTTCATTTCTTCCGCCGGTCGGCGAGAGAAGTTGTGATACTTTTGGCAAGAAAGGCACGTCGCGACGGCCCGAGCGGCATCTGCTTGTAAAGTTTGCCAAAAGTATCAGGCCAGCAGGATCTTCTTAGCCAGCGATCGTCCGCCCGGATGCCCTGCGCAGGATACTTGATGCACTTCTTGGAGGATGTACGCCGCGTCTTCCGAGCTTACGCATTTCAACAGCGGGCGAGAGAAAGCCTTCTTGTATAGTTGGTCTCCAATGAGCGTGAACCGACCGGCTCTCCTCCTCAACAGCTGGGCCTCATCCCGATCTGACGATGTAGCATCCGAGCGGAGAAACTCCATGATGGGTGTCCGCCAGTCGCTCGGGAATGAGAGTGTTGGTTGCTACTCGGAAAGCCTATAGGTTCCACTGTACAAAAATTTTGTACAAAGGTCTGAACCTTTTCCTAGCTACCATGTGTTCTTTTAAATTAAATTTTGGATCTCCTGCGGAACTTAACACGTTTGATCCAAAACTTAATCTATTTGTTCTTTTAGGTTTTGACTTGGATCTCCTGCGGAACTTAACACGTTCGACCCAAGTCTCCTTAAGTTATTAATTCCATTAAATATTAATTTCCATAAAAGGTTCCCAGTACTGACGTGGCGAGGCACTTGGCCTTCTTGGATATGGGAGCAACCACCACCGACTAGACAAAACCTTTAATAGAAAGCTAATATTTAATTTCCTAAAATAACTTTAGGTTAACCAAAGAGAACAATCAAATCACAAGGAAAAGAAAGAAACAAAGAACACAACTTCGAAAAACATATTCGAAATACTAGAACGTAAGCCTCTTGTATTTGGTATTATTTCCATAAATAACTAGCATGATGCGGAAATAGAAATTACTAGTTATACCTTGTAGAAAAACCTCTTGATCTTCTACCGTATTCCTCTTCTAACCTCGGACGTTGTGTGGGCAACGATCTTCCAAGATGAGAAACCACCAACCACCTTCTTCTTCTCCAAGCAAGGTTCGGCCACAAAAGAAAAGCTTCACCAAGGAGAAAAACCAAAATACTAACCAAGCTCCAAGAGATGCTAGCTTTCTCTCCTTCTTCTTCTTCTTCTCCAAGTAGTATCCGGCCACCACAAGAGCTCCAAGGAGGGGAGAGAGGTTCGGCCACCACAAGAGGAAGAGAGGGAGAGGATGGACCGGCCACCACAAGGAACAAGAGAGGGAGAGGAATAATAGATGTTGTGTCTTGAGAAGACACCCTCACCCCTTCTTTTATATTCCTTGGCCTAGGTAAATTAGGAAATAAATTTTCCTTAATTTCCTTGACATGATTTAATTGAGAGAAATAAAATAAAATTTCCCTAATTAATTTGTGATGGCCGGCCACATCATTGGAAGGCAAATAGGACAAGTTTCAATCAACAATTAAAACTTCCTAATTTGTTTCCAGAAATTTTAAAAAATAAAATTTCTCTTTAAAATCTCTTCATGGTTAATAAAAGGAAATATCTATAATTTTAATTTTATTAACATGTGAATAATTTTAAAGAGAAAATAAAACATCTCTCCAATCTACAAATAAGGAAAGAGATCTAATCTCTTTCTTTAATCTTTTGTAATTTTAATTCTCTTTTAAATTAAATCTTCCACATAATAATAAACATTAAAATTAAAATTTCTTTTTAATTAATTATGGCCGGCCCTACTAGCTTGGGTTCAAGCTAGGGCCACCACCTTAAACCCAAGCTTGGTTCCCTAGCTTGGCCGGCCCCCTTTAGGTGGGTATAAAAGGTGGGTATATGTGGGTATAGTACTCTATAAATAAGAGGCTACGATAGGGACCGAGAGGAGGAATTGGTTTTGGTCTCCTGATAAAATTAAGCATCCCATGTTCGCCCCGAACACACAACTTAATTTTATCAATGATAATTCATTCCACTAGAGAACTATCATTGAACTACCGCACCAATCCCAAATTACATTTTGGGCTCCTTCTTATTATGAGTGTGTTAGTCTCCACGTGTTTAAGATATCGAATGTCCACTAATTAAGTGAGTTCTTGACAACTCATTTAATTAATATCTAAATCCAAGAGTAGTACCACTCAACCTTATTATCATGTCGGACTAAGTCCACTGCAAGGTTTAACATGACAATCTTTATGAGCTCCTCTTGAGGACATTATCAACCTAGTATCACTAGGACACGGTTTCCTTCTATAATCAACAACACACACTATGGTGATACCATTTCCCAATTTATCGGGTTTATTGATTCATCGAACTAAATCTCACCCATTGATAAATTAAAGAAATAAATATCAAACATATGTGCTTGTTATTATATTAGGATTAAGAGCACACACTTCCATAATAACTGAGGTCTTTGTTCCTTTATAAAGTCAGTATAAAAGGAACGACCTCAAATGGTCCTACTCAATACACTCTGAGTGTACTAGTGTAATTATATAGTCAAGATAAACTAATACCTAATTACACTACGACTTTCTAATGGTTTGTTCCTTTCCATTCTGGTCGTGAGCTACTGTTTATAATTTATAAGGTACTGATAACATCATCTTCTGTATGTGACACCACATACTATGTTATCTACAATATAAATTAAATGAACAACTACAAACAAATGTAGATAATTAGACCAAATGTGATTCTTTATTCATAATGAATGTTTACAAAGCTTAGGCTCTCAGTATACACTCCAACAGAGAGGCCCTCCATCCGGTCGACGTGCGCCACCAAAGATACTTGTTCGACTGGTTACTGGATGGCGGTCGGCGTTATTGAGCTTGCGAGTTTGGCTAACTCATCAGCCGCTTGGTTCTCCGCTCGGGGTATCTTCTGGATAATAACCTCTCTGAAGTCGGCCTTGAGTTTCTCAAAGGCTTGCGCGTAAAGCTTGAGCCGAGCGTTGTGGATTTCAAAGGAGCCTGAGAGTTGTTGAGCGGCCAATTGGGAGTCTGAATATAGCGTCACCCGTCCGGCCCCTACATGCCGGGCAGCCTGTAAACCGGCTATAAGGGCTTCATACTCTGCTTTATTATTCGTAGCTCTATAATCAAGCCGGACGGATAGATGCATCTTTTCTTCTTGGGGAGAAAGCAACAATACACCAATACCGCTCCCGAGCCGAGTGGCCGATCCGTCCACAAATATCTTCCACATGGCTTCGGGTTCTGGCCTTTGTACCTCGGTGACAAAATCCGCCAAGGACTGCGCCTTTATCGCCGACCGGGGCAGGTATTGGATGTCGAATTCGCTCAACTCCGTCGTCCATTTAATGAGCCGTCCGGACGCTTCGGGATTCAACAGCACTCTCCCCAATGGGCTATTCGTCCGGACGATGATAGTATGAGACAAGAAATAAGGACGGAGGCGCCGAGCGGCGAGGACCAAAGCGAAATCCAACTTCTCGAGCCCGGTGTAGCGAGATTCAGCATCTTTTAAAATGTGGCTCAGAAAATATACATGCTCTTCTCCACTCGCTCTCACTAGTGTTGAGCCGACTGCTTGCTCGGTTGAAAACAAGTAGATACAAAGCGGCTCGCCCGCAGCTGGCTTGGCTAGTACCGGGAGAGAGTTCAAATATGTCTTCAGATCTTCGAAAGTCTGGTCGCACTCTTCGTCCCAGTGAAACTTAATGGCTTTGCGCAAGATTTTGAAGAAAGGTAGGCTCCGGTCGGCGATTTTGGAGATGAACCTGGACAGAGCAGTTATCCGACCGGTCAAGCGCTGCACCTCCCTCAAATTTCTTGGAGGCGGCATATCTTGTAGAGCTTTCACCTTGCTGGGATTTGCTTCGATACCCCGCTCGGTCACTATGTAACCCAGGAAATGTCCTCCTTTTGCTCCGAACAGACACTTCAAGGGATTTAGTTTAACTCCATACCTCCTTAGCGTTCGGAAGGTCTCCTCCATGTCTTCAAAGAGATCGGCCGCTTGGACGGATTTGATGAGAATGTCATCCACGTATACTTCCAGATTTCGCCCAATCTGCTCCTTGAACACTTTGTTCATCAAGCGTTGGTAAGTGGCTCCCGCGTTCTTTAGTCCGAACAACATCACATTATAGCAGTAGGTGCCGTCGGCCGTAACGAAGCTTACTTTTTCTTGATCTTCCCGGGCGAGCGACACCTGATGATATCCTTGATAAGCGTCAAGCATGCATATCAACTCGCAGCCGGCCGTAGAGTCCACCAGTTGATCGATCCGGGGCAGGGGATAAAAATCCTTTGGGCATGCCTTGTTAAGATCCCAGAAATCGATACACACTCTCCACTTATTGCCGGGCTTGGAGACAAGCACTACGTTCGCCAACCAGCTCGGGAATTGGACCTCACGTATGTGGCTGGCCTCCAGGAGTTTCTCCACCTCCGCTCGGATGATGACATTCTGTTTGGCGCTGAAATCCCTCTTTCTCTGCTTCACCGCCCGAGCATCCGGTCGGACATGGAGCTCATGCTGCGCTATACTTGGTGAAATTCCAGGCAGCTCATGCGTCGCCCAGACGAAGACATCATGGTTTCTCTTGAGGCATTGGATCACTTCCTCCTTCTGGTTCGCCTCCAGATCGGACGCGATGAATGTCGTGGCCTCCGATCGGGTCGGGTGAATTTGCACTTCCTCTTTTTCTTCATAAATCAAAGAGGGTGGCCTTTCAGTGATAGCGTTCACCTCGATCCGGGGCATCTTCCGAGCGGCATTGGCTTCTGCTCGGACCATCTCGACGTAACATCGCCGAGCTGCCAGTTGATCCCCTCGTACTTCTCCCACTTTGTCCTCGACGAGGAACCTGATCTTTTGGTGGAAGGTGGAAACGGCCGCTCGGAATTCACTAAGAGCTGGTCGCCCCAATATGACGTTGTATGCCGACGGAGAATCCACCACGACGAAGTTTGCAGTACGCGTCCTTCTGAGCAGCTCCTCTCCCAGCGATATGGCCAGCCAGATCTGTCCGACCGGCTGAACTTCATTGCCCGTAAACCCGTAAAGGGGGGTTGTCATGGGCAGCAGCTCGGCTCGATCAATTTGCAGTTGCTCAAATGTCTTTTTGAATATGATATTGACCGAGCTTCCTGTGTCAATAAAAATGCGATGAATTGTGTAATTGGCTATTACCGCTTTGATGAGAAGAGCATCGTCGTGGGGGACTTCAACTCCTTCCAAGTCCCTGGGCCCGAAACTGATTTCGGGTCCACTTGCCCGTTCCTGGCTGCAGCCGACCGCATGGATCTGAAGTTGTCGGACGCTCGCCTTCCTTGCTCGGTTAGAGTCACCTCCGGTCGGCCCGCCAGCAATAATGTTAATCTCGCCTTGGGAAGTATTACTTCTATTTTCTTCTTCCCGAGCGGACGGTCGGGACCATTCTCTAGACATCCAGAGATTCTCCCGCCTCGGAGAGCGATGCCGCTCAAGAGTCTGTTGTTGTCGCCTGTCAACTTGCGCCCGATCGGCTTTACGAGGCCTCTGTCGCCTGTCGGCTGATGGCGATCGACGACCGCCACTCCGGGGAACGGGCTGAGTGATCAAGGGAAGACTTCGACAATCTCTTGTGTTGTGTGTATCCGTCCGGTGGAAGGAGCAGAACATTGGGGTCAATTTCTTCTTTGGCTTGGGCCGAGCGGCAGCTACCTCTTGCACGTGGGACCTAGCATGTGGGGAGCGGATTGCTTCGGCCCTCGGTCCTCTGGGTGGCTGATGAGCGGCGTGCTGTTTTCGCTCGGCAGGGGGAGCCCGCTCGGTTGGAGTTTCTTTTTTCCGGGCCGCTTGGGCTTCTTCCACGTTGATGTATTCGTTGGCCCGGTGTAGCATGTGGTCGTAGTCTCGGGGTGGCTTCCGAATGAGTGATCGGAAGAAATCCCCATCCACGAGGCCTTGTGTGAAGGCATTCATCATGGTCTCCGAGGTGGCCGTTGGAATATCCATGGCCACTTTGTTGAACCGCTGGATGTAGGCTCGGAGCGATTCGCGGGCTTCTTGTTTGATGGCAAACAGACTAACACTGGTTTATTGATAGCGCCGACTGCTTGTGAAGTGGTGGAGGAACAGACTAACAATCTCGACTCTGGTGCCCAGGCAGTTTGCAATGAAAGCAAACTGACTGTCCCAGAGCACAGGCTGAAGTGACATGATCTCTGGACCCACATATGAAACAGCGAATGTCACTGGCGGGTTGTTTCAGGCTCTGCTGGGAAGACCGGAAACGTCCCGAAGAAGACTGCCCTGATTTCTGAGGTTTACGTGATACCCCAGATGTACCCTGATCTGATCGACTACGCCTGCTCTGCTGTGATGTAGCCTGAGGCTACTGGATCTGTCCAGATGTCTGACTCGGCTGCTTCCTTTTCCTATCCGGAAAAACTCTCTGCTGAGCTGACTCAATAATGAGGGCTCTGTCCAACATCTCCGCATAAGATGTGATACCAAGACCAACAAGTCTTAGTTGCAAATGTCCATCCGGCCCCTGAATGAACTGCTGCATACGTGAACTGTCCTCGTGACTAGCTCGGACAAAATCGTGATCTGTCAAACTCGCATTATACTCGGTCCATCGATTATTGCATGCAAACTCGGAAATCCTGGCGAGCCATTTGATAAGCTCGTGGAAAAGCGGCTCTCAAAAGCCTCTCGAAACCGGCCTGATTCGACGCGATGATGGACCGGGAAAGCCACCAAGTTGCGTCGCGTCCCGTAAGTGAAAAGCAGCCAGCTCTGCTTTCTCCCACTCGGAGCAAGCAATATAAAAGAAAGTCCGCTCCATAGTCTCAATCCAAGACAAGGCCACACTCGGATCTCGGTCTCCTCGGAAGAGTGTGAATCGACTCTTCATCGATTCTGCCAACACTGGAATCCTGGCTCGTGTCGCGGCAATGTCAGTGAGGTGTGTCGGAACGACTGTCGGAACTGGCGAAACCACTGGAGCTGGTGCTACGGGTGGTACCGGTGCATAAACCGGAGGAGGTACTCCCGGTGCTGCTAGGTAAACTGGAGCATATGCTGTCGGTGGCACTGTAGGGTGAACATAGGTGGCCGCAGCTGGATGTACAGTAGGCAACGGTATCGAATGTGGAGTAGCCGGTATCCCTAATGCAGGTGCTGCTGGGTACACTGTATGTACTGGGGGCACAGGGGCTGCTGGTGCCGGATACACGGTGCGTCCAGGTGGCGGTGGTGCTGGGTACACCGTAGGCTGCACTGGAGCAGGTGTCGGGTATGCCAATGGTACCCCTGGTGGTACCAGAAATACAGTAGGAGTAGGTACTGTCGGTGCAGCTGAGGTCTGAGAGCCATCGGGGTCTGAGAGCCCGACGCACCCACAGTAGGCTGAGTCTGTCCCTGACTGACAGGCTCATCAACAGAAGGCATCTCTGGCGTATCCAGAGATCCCGCGGTCCTCGTACGTGGTCGTCCAGCACCACGTCTCGCAGCAATACGTGTAGATCGCCTCATATCTGTTAAATTATATTACAGATATTACTACCAATATAACCAACTACCAAAATGACATCATACTTAATTGCTGTCTGGAGATGTTCCGTCGCTGTTCAGTCCCCAATTTGACCTCAAAATTCCGAATGAGAAAATCATCGGAAATCCATAATAAAATCCGAAACGAAAGTCCAAAACATATACGTAATGGAAAATCCGTACAACCAAAAATAACTACCCAGTTTGACTCGCAAACTTGGGCTAGCACAATATATCCAGAATACTAAAAAGCAGGTATCACACCCTGCTCTGATACCAATAAATTGGTATCAGATAAATCTCAAAATCCAACACACGGAAACCAAACAAGTATCGCCAAACTTTGGCGCTCTGATACCATATAAATTGGTATCAGGTTATTCCAAATATCCAAAATACGAAAACAACGATCGCAAAACTTAAGCTCTGATACCAAATAAATTGTCATGCCCCAGAGGAGTCCCTGTCCGAAGAAATTTCGGCAGCATCTCCCCTGTACGACGGACAATCTAAAACTTCTACATAGCACATATACCTCAGCCACAGGCGGCTGGAATTATAACAATAAATAAAAACAATCACCACGCAGTTTATATAGATATTCAGCCTCTGGTTGTCACAACCACGCAGTTAATAATAGTAATCACAAACAATAGTACTCTGACTCGAAATCCACCCTACTCAACTACACTCGTAAAGCTCAAATCCGACGAACTCACCTCTTCTGCCGTCCAGGCAGGCATGTAGTAGAATAAAATCCAAATCATACCAAAAGTCCATCAAACGGAAGGATTCCATACAATATCCATATGTAAAATAAAAAACAAGACTAAAACAAAGTCTGATAGAGAAAAGCTAAAATAAAATAACAACTCAAAACTAGCAGAGGACTAGCACTACTTGCTGTGGGAACCAGCAACTGGAACTGCTCCTGACAGCCTCAACCTGAAAATATATCAAAAATGGAAGCGGGGTGAGTCCAACACTCAGCAGGTACAACTGATATGCATAATAAAACAAATAACAGACAACACTAATCATGCGTATAGTCTCCTGAATATGAGAAGGACAAATGCAACTGAAACGAAATCAGGAGATAACTGTACTAACCGGAATCAAAGTACAAAGGTAACAGGTCGTCGAAGCATATAATCTGTATGCATGTCAATCATATGCATCCATATAAATGCAGCAAGTAAATGCAGCAATCACAAACAATAAATGCAATAAATGCATATGGTGATGCACTCGACATCGCTCGATGAGCGGCCGAGTGGACGGGATCTTTGTCGAGTATTCCGTCCTGACCCCAAATCATAAATGGGGAGCTCAATGCTCTCAACTCCCGGTACACAATGATGGGAGGAAATCTCTGCGGCTACCACGCTAAGTCATCGACCAGCGGAGCCAAACAGACCATCTGCCGGCTACTACATTGCTACACTAAATGCCAGCGGAACAGACTGCCGGCTACCACGCTGAGTCCACGACCAACGGAGCCAAATAGTAGAACCGCCACACACCCGATATACCACTAATCCATGGGTGATGGTGTGTGCGATACATGTAATGGCGATGCGCTCACGATAATGGGCGGAACAACCGCGACGTGCAATCATGCTAGATGATGCATGACTCTAAACATGGCAATATCATGAATAGCATAGCAAGATCCATACATAAATAAAAGGTGTACCACAAGTCAATGTATCAGATGGAAGGTACACAAACAGATAGGGTATCATATAAACCCTAGGTCCTGAACATGATGTATCACATGGTTGGGTCACTACCGAAAGCATGTATGGTCAGATAAATAATAACCTGCAGTGCATAATAAATAAACAAACAACATGTAACGGATCATGTAGTGACCAACCGAATCAAATGGAAAACACAATCCTTGCTATATGTTAAACACTTTATTATGCATATCAAAAGACATAAGTCAAAGTACCCGCCTCCAATAGGAAAATAAGATCAGTCCGGTCCAACTCGGACGTCGAGATGCTCGTCTCGAATCAAAGTCCTGTGTCATAATATTTAGTTTAGTTAATTCTATCATGCATTCATTAACTAAACTAAATCCTAATCCATTGATCAATTATGGTTAATGAAATTAACCCTAATCGTTCCACCTTCTAATTAGGACTTACTATAACATAATCCATCACAGATTCAACACAAAAACACACTAAATCTGTACTTACCCACTGCTAGGGAAGGATGCTGCCGGACCAAGAACACTCCACAGTAAAGCAAACTCTATAACTCCTCGGCGGCAATACAACAGCGTGATCAACGCCCAAAAACCCTAGCAGCAGTGTTTCTTCCCTGCTCCAACAGTAAGACAACGAAATCAGTGACTTTTACCACAGTGAATCGTCAATCGGTTCATCACAGGAGCCCAAATCAAAATCCTACAGTGAACAACCCTACCCAAAATCTGCCTTACCTAATTCGGAGTTAGGCCTCAGAAGGGAGGAATCCAACTAGGGAAGAGGGATCTGTGGTGTGTCTGCACTGCTCCGTGCAACGACGATCTAAGGCAGAGGAGTTTGGTCGGTTGTCGACGCTCGAAAGAGGAGAAGGGCCGACGGTAGGGCTGAGGAAGAGGTGATCGGCTTCAGGCAGAGAAGGCGTCGGGAAGGAGTCGGCTAGGACTCGTAGTAGCAGGCAATCTGCGTCGGCGCGCAGGAAAGGAGGAGCCAGTGGTGGTGGCTTCGGTGTCGCGGAAGGGGAGAAGGGCACAGGGACGACGTGGAGAAGGAAAGGGAAGAAGGAGATGCAACCCGCGACCACGGCTTGAATTGCAAGGAGATAGGAACTGCCGCGGCGCCGGTTAGGGCACGCGATCGGAGAAGAGTGAAGGGCGGCGTCGGGGGAATGGCTCGGCACGCGGGGAGGAGAAAAGAAATAAGAAAGGAAAAGTAAATAAATAAAAATCAACTTTTCCTCATTTAATTAGGTAGCCTAAACAGGCTTTTCCCGGGCCTCGCTTTTATCCCCGATAACTCGTCCATACGAGCTCCGAAAAATTCCCGAAAAATTTCCAAAAATTCCAGAAATTTCCCTTATTAATATTCGCCTATTTTCAGTATTTTACAGGGGGGCTTTCCCTTTTTTGTCGTCTCGTCTTGGCATTTCATCCGAAGAAGATCCCCGATCTCGATTAGTTACTGCGGCTTCAGGGGTGCGGAATAGGGCCCGATGGAATGCAACTGTGGCTTGCGGTGCTTCCGCTCGGCCGCCTGATGCTGATGTCGCTTGCTGCTCCGCCCGCTCAGCTTGTGACTTTTGTCTCTGTTCCATGAGCTTGGCGGCTCTTGTCTCGATCAAAGCATTGAGCTCCTCTGTGGAGAGCATCACTGAGTGCGGTCGTCCAGCTTCGTCCATTGTTTCCAATCGGATGTAGGAGCGTTCCCAAAGACAGCGCCAAATTGATCCTGTCCGAATCGCTGAATCAACGGACGCTGGGCATGTGGTGCTCTCCTTGTCGCTGACGTAAATCTTCAGCCGGTCGGACGGCGCTCCGGTGAACCTGCAAAGAAGTCGGGCCGGGAGGGGGTTCCCGGCGACGACCCTCCGACGCTCAAGTCAGGCGAAGCTCAACAAGAAAGTGGCTCCAAGAATCGTAGAATGCATACCTCCGTCGAAGGATGAGAGCCTTTATATAGGGCTGTGGAGAAGCGGATGCACACATACCGAGGTGTACACGTGTCTTCAGCCCATACCCAAGTAAAGGTCTGTCAGTGAGCTTACCTGCCACTATACTGCCACAGTCCACGCACGTCTTCGATGGGACAACGGAATCCCTGGTCGTAAGATTTGGAGTATGGCCGAATTATAGAGCATGCCCGCTGTCAGAAGATGTCCCTTATCCTTTTCTCCTTACTCCCTGCGTGGGGTCCGACCGGCCAGCATTCGCCTTACGTCCGGCCGGTCATATATAGTGGTCTACTTGGGAGATTCTTGATAACGTGTTCTGTGGAGACTGTTAGCAGTATGCTACCTTATATCTTTGGCCGAGCGTGACACCCGTTCGGCCTTGCGATCCTGTTCAATGAGCGTCGGAACCCCGACTCCTACCGGGGCGCCTTTTGCCATCAGTCAGACACCGATCGGTCGGCCGGGCGGTCAGTCCACCCTTCTCCGGTCGGCCACCTGGCCCTTTGACTTCCACGTGGCGTTGACTCCCCAAAACGGGGTGTTGGTCCCTTTGGAGGCCGACAAGAGGGGAGGGGTGAATTGCCCTACAAAATAAAACTCGAACCTTTCTCGGATTTCAACTATATAATGAACACTTGTAATAAATAAATAAAAGAGACTAAGTAAAGAAAAGCAGACACCAGAGTTTTAGTTGGTTTGCAATCAGGGGATTGCTAATCCAAGGAATGTAAGCGCACTATCTGATTCTCCTCTGGGCGGAGTAGCCTCTTTTCAACGTTGACAGCACAAATGAAAAGAACAGAATTGAAAGCACGGAAGGAATTGATTACAAGTGAGTTGTTCTGAATGTGCAGACCAGTACTATATTTATAGTACTGGTCCGGGCACCTGGAAGGAGTTCCGGGCGCCCTGGAGGGGATAAAATTCTATCCCCAACGATCAGATCGCGTTTGACGCGATCCTGGTCAAAATCCAGCTCCGGGCGCCCGGACCCTCAATAGCGCCCAGGGCGCCCGGAATGATTCCGGGCGCCCGGACCTCTTAAGTCAACTTTGTTGACTTTTTGTTGTCCGGTTCTACTGCTCCGGTTTAGCTCGTTTCGGTCCGGGTCTGTTCGCTCCGGCTCCGTTAGCTTGGGTGATCTCGGCCTTCCGGAATAGGGCTCACTCGAACCCATGTTCCGGCCTTCTCCTCGAGCAGCCTTCCTTCCCGGTTTCTCGTCCCTCGAACGCCGCGCACGTTCTTCTCGTCCACCGGTGTACTCTTCCGCGGACACCTCGTCCCTCGGACGCACCGAGCCCGTCGACTCTCTCCCGTGCCGTCCTTCTCGCTAGCCGCGTCTTCCGCTCGACTTCCTGTGTTCCTAAGCTCCTGCACACTTAGACACAAGGGTTAAACAAACGCAGGACCTAACTTAGCTTGCTTGATCACATCAAAACACCTTGGGGTTCCAACAATCTCCCCCTTTTTGATGTGAGCAACCCAAGTTAAGTTAGGGTAAACATATGCAATAAAAACAATTTATATTCAAATAAGTCCAAGTATTTTTCAAATGAAAAATTATATTACCTCCCCCTAGACTTAACATACTTCTCCCCCTTTGATCACATAAAAAATGGGGTTATAAACAAGTCTAAGGTAAATTAAAAAAAACTTTGAGTGTAAAAAATGTCTAAGTCAGTTTAAAGACACTCTTCAGAAATTTTCTTTCGAGAAAAATTTAAGTATATTTTCTAACACAAATTGAATAACTCTTTTAAAGTATTAAATTAATACTTTTTCAGTTAGTCAATTAAAATTTTCATATCGATACTTGGCTTCCAGGTCGTGGCGAGGCACTAGGTCTTTTTGGTTATTGGAGCAACAACCACTTCCTTAGACAAAGCCTCATAAAGAAATTAGTTGTTTAATTTCCTTGCTGAAAATGCTAAGTCTGACTTTAATTTTAAGTTAAACAGGTTTTTGGAACCCAGTAGAGGTTCCTACCTACAGGATTAACTAAGTATTTCCTAGGTATATAGATTTTTGATATATTTCTAATTTGACTTTGATGAAATCTATAATACCAATTTAAAACTCTATAATTTCTAAAAGTAGGAATATTTGAACCATTAGATTTTTTCAATCTTTCTATTTCTTCTTTTAGTTTTTCATTTTCAATTTTTAATTTTTTAAAATCCTCTATAAGACATGATTTTGCCAAAATTTTCTTTGTTTCTAAAATTTCATTTTCTAATTTGGCATTTTTATTTTCTAATTTATACATGGATTTAGTCATAGCTTTGATACCAAAGTAAAGTTCATCAGGGGGTAAGAGGCATACCTCACTTACCATATCAGACTTGAAGCCTGAATCTCCCCCTGCTTCGCTACTTCCATCTGAGGTCGCTCCCCCTTCATCAATGCTGGGTTCTGATGTACTTTGTCCTTCGTAGCTTGCCATCAGTGCTATCCCGGCATATTCTTGAGCTTCTGATTCGGATGAAGAAGTGTCGCCCCAAGTTGCTTTTAGGTTGTGTTTCTTAGGTGCCTTCATTTTGACCTTCTTGAGTTCTGGGCACTCTTCCCTTAGGTGTCCCTCCTTCTGACACTAGTAGCACCGTACCTTTCTTCTACCTTTTTGAGTCTTTTGATTCTGCATTTTAAATTTATTAGATTTAAAAAACTTTTTAAAGTTTCTTACCATGTACGTTTCTTGATCGTCTTCGGAGTCTGACTCGGGTTCATCCTTGTTAGTTGCGTTCAGTGCCATAGTCTGGGTTGTGTCCTTTGATATCTTTGCATATATAGTTTCGTGTAATTCAAGGGTAGAAAACAACTCTTCTAAAGTACTTACTTCCAGGTCTTTTGAGATGTAGTAAGCATCGACGATTGATGTCCACTCTGGAGTTCTTGGAAATGCGTTGAGCGCGTAGCGTATAGTGTCTCGGTTTGTTACCGTTTCACCAAGGTTTTCGAGACCAGTAACTAGTTCTTTTACCTTCGCATGTAGACCGGCTACTTTCTCACCTTTCTCCAGACGGATGTTCATCAGTTTGTTACGGAGGATGTCCCTTCTAGCGAGCTTCGCTTCGGCCGGAGTTCCAAGAACTTCTCCCAAAGTACTTTAGCAGATAAATAGTTTCCGATGCGGTTGACCTCTTGAGGCGGTAACACGCTCAGCAGGTGATGTTCCGCACGGCTGTTTGCTACCGACTCATTCTACTCCTTCTTTGTCCAATGGCTCTCTTCTTTTTCTTTTCCATCTTTATCTATTGGAGCTACAAAACCATATTTCATGATAAACCGAATTTTAAAATATGTTTTTAGGAATACCTCCATACGACGCTTCCAGTCTGCGAAGTTCCCCTCGAATTTTGGTGGAACAATGCTTGGTCCGGCCATCTTTGTTGCTTCGATCGGCGGTTAGTCCTCCTGAAGCGCCTTGCTCTGATACCACTTGTTGGTCCCTTTGGAGGCCGGCAAGAGGGGAGGGGTGAATTGCCCTACAAAATAAAACTCGAGCCTTTCTCGGATTTCAACTATATAATGAACACTTGTAATAAATAAATAAAAGAGACTAAGTAAAGAAAAGCAGACACCAGAGTTTTACTTGGTTTGTAATCAGGGGATTGCTAATCCAAGGAATGTAAGCGCACTATCTGATTCTCCTCTGGCGGAGTAGCCTTTTTACAACGTTGACAGCACAAATGAAAAGAACAGAATTGAAAGAATGGAAGGAATTGATTACAAGTGAGTTGTTCTGAATGTGCAGACCAGTACTATATTTATAGTACTGGTCCGGGCGCCTGGAAGGAGTTCCGGGCGCCCTGGAGGGGATAAAATTCTATCCCCAACGATCAGATCGCATTTGACGCGATCCTGGTCAAAATCCAGCTCCGGGCGCCCGGACCCTCAATAGCGCCCAGGGCGCCCGGACATCTTAAGTCAACTTTGTTGACTTTTTGTGGTCCGGTTCCACTTCTCCGGTTTAGCTCGTTTCGGTCCGGGTATGTTCGCTCCGGCTCCGTTAGCTTGGGTGATCTCGGCTTTCCGGAATAGGGCTCACCCGAACCCATGTTCCGGCCTTCTCCTCGAGCAGCCTTCCTTCCCGGTTTCTCGTCCCTCGAACGCCGCGCACGTTCTTCTCGTCCACCGGTGTACTCTTCCGCGGACACCTCGTCCCTCGGATGCACCGAGCCCGTCGACTCTCTCCCGTGCCGTCCTTCTCGCTAGCCGCGTCTTCCGCTCGACTTCCTGTGTTCCTAAGCTCCTGCACACTTAGACACAAGGGTTAAACAAATGTAGGACCTAACTTAGCTTGCTTGATCACATCAAAACACCTTGGGGTTCCAACACGGGGGTCCCCTGTTCTTACCGCCGGATCATGAATAAAATCATGTCTCTATATATATTCTTATTTTTGTATATTTAGGTTAATAATTTAATCATGACTTCTGTTAATATGAGTTCGATTTTGGACTCAAACAAATTAACTAGGTCGAACTTCTTGGACTAGTTTCGAAGTTTGAGAATTGCTCTCAAAGCTGAGAAGCTAGCTTATGTCCTTAATGAGCCTCTTTCCATAAGTCTTGATGCCGATACAACTGCGGACCAATTGTTGGCCCATTAAAATATGAGGATAATTCTGTACTTACAAGTTACATCATGTTAGCCGCTATAACTCCTGAATTACAGAAACTGCATGAGCATTTGGATGCTTATGATATTATCTATCATTTTCGTGAGCTATTTGATGAGCAAGCTAGATCCGAAAGGTTATGATATTGGACATTTCAAAAAACCCTTGTTGGGTCGACCTAGACATGAAGGGGAAGGACGTCGATTTTCCAGAGGCGAGTATTGATTCAAATGGATGTGGGTTCGATGAGTCAGAGGAGGAGAAAATATCATGTCTTGGTAGTTAAAATGACGAGCTTGGTGATGTTATAGCACTTGAAATTGTCAAGAAAATACATGAAGATAAAGAGGGTGAAGAAGTAGTGGGTACCATGAAAATGTGAATTGAGAAGCCTGAGGAAGAAAGGTGTGAAGAATATATGAAGATTGAGGGCAATGGCTTGCAGAATAATTTGGTTAAAGGATAAGAGAAGAAAGTGATGCTTGGTGGAAGCTCCCATTTGAGCTTTTAAAGGTTTGTGCTTTGCAATTTATTATCTATCAATTTTTTTTCCTTTAAAGTTATTTCATTGTTATTATGTTACCATCAGAGTTTATTGCTAAACAAATATTTGGTAGAATATTAAAGACTCTTTTAATGTTTGTTCCTCTCCGCAAAAGCCAATCCAGTCTCAATTGAAGACCCAAGTGGTGCGTCTCAACAAAGCATTCTTGGTCATGAGGCACCTTTCGATTCTAAAATCTCAATTGTTTACCAGTGGACTGACCTCATGGTCAGTTCTAACCCTTTGGTAAGACGTTTCGAGGCTTCACCCAAGGAGAGTTTACTCTAACAAGGTATGAGATGATTTCTCCTATTAGTTGTGGAGCTCATCCAGACACCCTAAGCATTTACCTTTTCAAGAAAGCTCGTAGTCACTAATTGCTCCTAGAAACTCATTTTCTTTATCATTAGGTTTCATGCTTGTGCAATGGTCATCTTCCTTTTTTTGTTTAATCTTATCATTTATGTTGGTCTGTATTTAAGATTAGTAATGGATGCCTTTTTATCTGTTTATTGAAAGAAGATTCATTGTATTATCTTTCGAGCAGTTTGCTTATTTATCTTAAGGAGGTTGCAGAGAATACTAAAAATTATTGATTGAAAAATTAAATCATAAACTAGATTATCTTTAAATATTATATACAGTTTCAATGTAACATATCGAAAATAATAACATGTCTGATGATAATTGAGTTTGTGATTTAACTTTTCAATCAATAATGTTTAACATTCTCTACGATCTCTTTAAGATAAACAGACAAACTACTTGAAAGATAATATAATTAATCTTCTTTCAATAAATAGATAAAAAGACACAGAACATCCATTATTGATCTCAAACACAAACCAACATCAACGATAAGACTAAACAATATAAGAAAGATGATCATTATACAAGCATAAAACCTAGTGACAAAGAAAATGAGTTTCTATGAGCAGTTAGGTAGTCATAGCTTTCTTGAAAAGGAAACTACTCAGGGTATCTAGATGAGCTCCACAACTAATTAAAAAAATCATCTTATGTCTTGTTGGAGCTAACTCTCCTTAGGTGTAGTAACGAAACATCTCACTAAAGGGTTAAAACTGACCATGAGGTCAATCCACCAGCAAACATTTGAGATTTTAGAATCGAAAGACCCCTCGTGACCTAGAATGCTTCATTGAGACACACTACTTGGGCCTTCAACTAAGACTAGAGTGGCATTTGCAGAGAGGAACAAGTATTAAAAGAGAGCCATTGACATTCTACCTAACATTTGTTTAGCAATAAACTATAATAGTGGCATAATAACAATGGAATAACTTCAAAGAAAAAAAATTGATAGATAATAAGTTGTAAAGCATAGAACTTTAGAAGCTTGAATAAGAGCTTTTGTCAAGTCATCACTTTCTTCTCTCATCCTTTAACCAAATGATTCTATAAGTTAATGTCCTCAATCTCCATATGTTCTTCACACCCTTCTTCTTTGGGCTTCTCAATTTCCATTTTCTTGGTACCCACTACTTCTTCACCCTCCTCATCTTCATGTATCTTCTCAATAATTTCTGGTAATTTAACACCACCAAGCTCGTCCTTTTAGCTATTAAGACATGATATTTTCTCCTCCTTTGGCTCATCAAACCCACGCCCATCTGAATCAGTATTCGCCTCCGAAAAATCGACGCCCTTCCCCTTCATGTCCAAGTTGACCCAACTAGGGTTATTTGAATCGTCCATCACCGCCAGCTCATTCGTCTCCTTACCGTGGCCATTTCCATCAAAGGAGGATCCTTTACGACGCTCCTTGTGCGAATCTAACACAAAATAGTCTAGCACAATGGCTCCATCACCAGAGTTGTGCTTCTACGAGGGCTTCCAATCACCCTCACCATCATCAAGGCCCATCAAGATCTCCCAATCGTACAACGTGAGATGACTTTCCATGGCAGGCGCGACGTTCAAGAGTAGAAAGACGAGGAGGCAAAGAGGGAGGAGATCGAGAGAGGAGAACGAGGGCACCATGGTGTTGTGGTGCTAATTTTTGGATGACCAGTAATAGATGAGGGAGGAGGAAGGAGGGTAAAATGGAAAATGAATTTAGCAAGGCTATATTGTTTGAACAATCTCAAAACCAAGTAGTGAAAGAGGGAAAACGCAAAACCACCTATGCGTTTTGGTAAATTATCGTAAATCCAAAGATATTTATATCCATAAATATCACCTTATATACCCAAAACCCAATATTCTAATAAATAATAATAGTTATTTCTTATTAATTTTTTAAACCCTTTCAATTTATGTTTACTTATCTTATAAAAAAATAGATATGTGATAATCCACTACCCAAACTAATTGAACTATGCGATGACAATCACTTAAATTTGAAATTTAAAATGACATTTACTAAAAAAAAGCATAAAAATTGTACATTATACTTTGATATTTATCAAAAAAAAGAAAAACACCAAAATCTTAAGTTCCATCAAATGAATTGTTAATGCCTAATCGATCCTTCATCATGTTTGCCAAATAAGGGGCTTCCTCATTAATCCTTGTAATTTTTTCCTCCTTGCAATGTTGACTCCTTCTAAATCATTTCAAGGGACTTGATTTCAGTGCCCAATCATCTACGAAGATAGATAATAAATTGTAGTTTAATGTTGTTGGTGCCAGGTTGCATATAGTAAAAAGCTTAAAACCTTAGAGCATCTCCAATAGTTAGAGTTCTAAATAATTTTTTTCATAATTTCAATATGTCACGTCAATAATATGAAAGCTTATTAAAATATCTCTAATGGTCAAAACTCTACATGAGCTTTTTTATGATCTCATTCATAACATGAGTTGCATGACTTCATGCATGTTGCATAAAATTCGAGACAACAAAGCAGGTCTATGTTTTCACTACTATTCTTAAACTACAAACCTTAAACCTTACCTCTACAATGGTTCAAAACTTTTCATTCAGCTTTTTGGATTTTACAAACCTCTCATAAACCTTGTATTGAAGATGCTCATACAAGACCTTGTAGGCCTCAAACTATCCAAAGTGATTATTTGAAGAAACATGTGAATATAGAATATATTAAATACTTTCTTTATTATTTTAGTTGTCTAATTTATAATTTTTTTAACCATCGTATATCCTTGGTCAAAATTATTTTATAGACCTAGACACCCGAAGATACCTTCCATTAGTGAGTTTAGAATGATGTTTATGTTCATTTTTAGTAATTTCTTATCAAATAATTTTAAATAGTTGATGGCCTTAAACACTACAAATCATGGTTACTAATTTTAAAATAGTGTTTATGATGCAGTGGATAGAATGAGACCCTTAACGCAGGTATCAAAGTCTCAAGGGACATGATAGTCAAAGTTTCGAGGGATGTGGTGGTTAGACTCCTGAGGAACATGGCGATCAAAGTCCCAAGTCTAGGGATCTTATGCGAAAAATAACACATAACGCAATAGAAAAATGGATCCCTCCAAAGATCCATGTGAATAAAGTATATACATTTTCTACTTTATCAAATAGAATAGTTACCTTTATTGTATTAATAGTACTCCCGATAGTAACTTTGATTTGGATGCAGATCTCAATGCGATCAGAATGTTCACGCCTCTTTGGTATCCACATGAGCACATTCTCCGTTTGTCTCACGCACTCACTACTTGGAGAAGAAACAATCTTTATTATGCTAGCAACAACTCAAGGAAGTTTCAGCCAAGGTAAGAAGAAGAAGAAGAAGACTAGAATGAATACTCAAAATTCATCACCGGAAATCATCAAAAAATCCTTTTATACTCATCCAATGAATACCAAAGGTTTTTTTTTTGCCTTTTGATCTTCCTTCTTCGATGCATGATTAATCTAAATTAATTATTATTATTATTCTTTAACGAGTAGATTCAATTGAGTCTAACTCAATGAGTCTAATTCAAATTTGACTCAATTCAATGGTTGGGTTCATTTGAGTCTAACCCATTGAGTCTAATTCGGATTAGACTTAATCCAATAGTTTAATGGTTCATAATATTTTAGTCAAACTAAAAATGAACCCATCTCCAAATCAACATATTCTTTGTATGTGACCTAATAGGTTCTCATAACATTGACAATGTATTTAAAATAACATTTTAGATATATAAGCAATGAGTGACATCTAGCAATGCATCATTGTCACCATGTTGAAATCTGACTTAATCTTTATGCGTCTATTATCTTGTATGACTTGATCCTTATATCCTCGATATTTAGATTGATCGATGAGACATAGATCATGTCATCCTCTTATCGATCTTTATGTTTCTTAATCTTCAAGTTGGCTCACTTAATGAGCTCAATATCTCATATTGACTTATTTGAACATGGTTATGTATTTTAATAGTCCTACTTAATTAAGGAGCCCACTGATATTACTTCCATTATATGGAAGGGATAGATCTCATCTATATCACTCATATCCCTTCGCATAACTTATTGCATACCCAGTGATCGACTTTATAGTCCACTTTGCAATAGGTAACGTTTACCAATACCAAAGTACACTATTCCTTATGTAGGGAATGTAGTGACTTCAGGTCTAAAGAATATTCATACCAATAGTCATTCTAAGAATGTTTATGACACTCATATAACTAGGGGTGATCATTCAGTTAATTCAATATTAATTTTGTATAAATTCTTTTTATTATTTTTTAAACAAATTCGATTAATTTGGTGTTAAGCAAAATAATCAATTTTTAATTTGATTTGATTAATTTGATTTTAGTAAAATTTTGATTCAATCTGGTTAGCCAATATTAAATCGATTCTCAATTAATTCGGTTAATTTATAGACCAAATTCACCGAATGCTCACCCCTATATATAACGATCAATGAAATATTTTCATGACGGGTCAATTCGATATATATTCTCTAATATACACTTATGTGTTAACTAGAAATCTTATATCCATGACTTGTAAGATTAGGTTATTAATTGACCTACATGATAGTTTCAACGTACTAATATTGTCTTTGTATATTAGTGCTAGATTATGAATAGTTTAGAATAGTGTTTTATATATATCTATGGTCTTCTACTATCAATTCAACTAATTTATATGTTGTAAACTACAACCTACTAACTTAGGACATTATTATACTTATTCATCTGACAGAAATCTAAAATAAATATAATAATTATAACCTTTATCTTTTATTAATGAAATATGATATAATATGTTCTAAGTCAATCAACTCTTGATTGACTCTTAGGACTTACACTAACAATCTCCCACTAGCACTAGAGTTAATCATTGAAATATCTAATACCCAATGACCTAGTGTGACTATCATGCTTCCTCTGTGCTAAAGCCTTGGTTAAAGAATCTGCAATGTTAGCATTGGTTGGTACTTTGCATATCTTCACATCTCCTTTATCGATTATCTCTCGAATGAGATGGAACCATCGTAGTATGTGTTTGGATCGCTGATGAGAGGGAAGTTTCTTAGCCTATATAATAGCCCCATTATTATCACAATAGAGATCTATTGGGTTCACTATGCTAGGAACTACATCAAGCCTTGTAATAAATTTTCTAATCCAAACAACATCTTTTATTGCATTATAAGCAACAATATACTCGACCTCTATAGTAGAATCAACTATTGTATTGCTTTGAACTCTTTTAGCTCATAACACAACCATTTAAGGAAAAGACATACCCTGATTGCAATTTGGAATCATCCTTGTCAATTTGGAAACTGACATCATTGTAACCCTTTACAGCGAGCTTCTCATTACCTCTAAATATCAAGAAATATTCTTTTATTCTTCTCAAGTACTTAAGAATATTCTTGATTGTTGTCTAGTGACCTTCACCTAATTTTGGTTGGTATCTACTCGTCATTCTTAACACATACAAGATATCAAGGTAAGTACAAAACATAATGTACATGATAGACTCTAAAGCAGTTGCACTAATATACAGATAGAATGAGACCCTTAAGGCAGGTATCAAAGTCCTGAAGGGTGTGGCGGTTAAAGTCCTGAGGAATATGACAGTCAAACTCCTGAGGGACATGGCTGTTGGATAAAGAATTCGCTAGGGAGGGGGGTGAATAGCAATTAAAAACTTCGGCGTATAGAGTAGGCAGCGGAAAAACAAAAATACAATGCTAACAAGTTCATTTTACTTGGTTCGAAGCCTTTGTCGACTCTACTCCAAGACTCGCACTCGTTGAGTGCTTTCGTTGGGCAATTACTAATAATTCAAAATGTTTTTACAAATGCAGTACAGAAATTTTAGTAAAGGAAAAGAAACCGACAATAAAAGAATAATAAGAAAACAAAACTTGGCGGAGAGCCTTCACAACGTCGCAGGAGCATAGAAGCGTAGATCGTGAGTTGTTTTGTTGCTTCAGCTTTCACCCTCCTTATATAGGAGGTTCGGGGCGCCCGGATCCCTTCAGGGTGCCTTGAATGTGACGTAGCCAAGTCAACCAGGGTGCTCCACGTGGCGAAGCGACGTTGTGGATAAAAATTACCTCCGGGCGCCCGGACCTCCGGGCTCCCAGATCCCTTCCGAGCGCCCGGACCCTTGTTTTCCAACAATCTCCTCCCTACAAAAAAATGTTAGTCTGAGGCAAAATAAATTATTTATCCTGCAAAACAGAGTATTAGCATAATTTATAATAAAACAGAATAGTAATTAGATTCCGTCTCCTCGAGACCGGAATCTAGTCACGATCTCGGCTTAGATATCCTAAATGAATCTAAGTTGGATCGACGCCTAATGTTCCCTTCCCGGGAACACGTCCTCACAGTCACTCCCCTCTAGTGACTTACCTTCACTTACCTGTCAGACGTCCGTTCAGCCCTTCGACCCTTCTGGACTTCGTGCCAGCTATTCGATCAGCCCGTCGACCCAGCTAGACTTCGTGTCAAACGTCCGGTCAGCCCGTCGACCCGTTTAGACTTCTTGCCAGCTATCCGTTCGGCCCGTCGACCTAGCTGGGCTTCATGCTAGATATCAGGTCAGTCCGTCGACCTGTCTAAGCTTCTCCTTCACATTCGGTCAAAGTGATAGATAACAATGAAACTAACTTAACCTATTTTGTCATTCATCAAAACTTGAGTTAGACCGTTAGTGCTAATCGCACTAACAATCTCCCCCTTTTTGATGCAATGACAACCTAGTTAAGTTAGTGAGAAAATTTGCAAGTAAAAACAAGCATAAGGTTGTTAGCTTTAAAATTTAACTTTTAAATTTTGTTTAGTTTAACTAACTTAAACCACCAAATCCTCCCATTTTGCATTCATCAAAAATCAATACAGAACAAATTAAAAAAATGCAAAGAAGTCTAGAAATATAAGCAAGATTATCTTGGGGGAGTTTAAGCTAGAAATATAGAAAATTATTAACTTTAGAAAGATGACTTAAAATAGTTAACTTTAAAATTTATAATTTTAACTTTAATTTTTCGAAACAAGTTTTGCAAATTGAAAATATAATTTTCAAATATAGCATTTTTAAAAAAAAAATATTAGGGCTAAGTCCAATTTTTAAATCAAGTTTTCAAAACTAAGTAAAATATGTTTTCAAACCTAAGTTTGTAATCTTCAATTTAAAATAAATTTCCAAAAATATGTTTTTAAAATCAAGTAGAATCTAAGTTACAAACCTGAATAAAGTTTATTTTTCAAAATCAACTTTTTAAACCAAGTTTTTAAAATCATAATTTCAAGAACTAAGTTTAAAAGAATATGAATTTCAAAATTAAATTTGAAAAGTTTAGAGTTTGAAAATAAAATCAATTTTTAAATCTAAGTTTAAAACAACCTATTTAAGGAGATCTAACTTTTAAAACTAAGTTTGAAAAATCCAAACAAAACAAGTTTTAAAAAAGAGATATTTTTCAAAAATTTTCAAAACACTTAGTGTTAAACTGAGTTAAAAAGAGATATTTTTCAAAAATTAATTTCAAAATAAGTATAAAAATACTTAATCCTCCCCTTGAATCTGACATTACAAAAACTGTCTAACTAATTAGCTACTTACTGACTATTAGAGGATAGCAGCTTTCACTTGGTTAGTCAGGTTAAGTTTAACTGTAATCAGTTAATATTTGACTGAATAACTTAACCTGATTAATGTCTGTTTTGTATTTAACACCCAGACTTATGTCAATGCACTGAAATAAGCATCTTAAGTCCAGGCAGTTTGCCTATACATCTCACCCCTTTCTATGTTCGAAAATCATAAACAAGGGAATCCTAGGGTGTTGGTGAGATGCTCGAGTACTAGCCCTAAGGGAACATGCTTTCTATGGAATTGTCCTAGTCTAAGGTTAAAACTGATTTAAAATTCTAAAAATGGAAGATTTTACAAAAAATTAACGATTTTATCCTAGAATTTGAAAACACTATTTTTGAAAATAGTTTTTGTAATTTAACTATCCTAGTCTATTAAGCACATCAAGATAAATCATTGTCAGAGTCGAGATATAACTAAGTCAGAGTAAATCAGAATAGCATAAGTCAATGCCTAAGTCAAAATACAACGATCATAATAAAATATACATAGTGATGATCAAGTCTATCGAGATGAGGAGGGTGGTTCGGACCCCAAGGAACGTAACATCTCGATCAGCTCAGTATGACGGGTCCTGTCATCCTCTCGGGAATTGGATAGATCACGTCGAAGGTTGGAGATCTCCTGTCTCACGTCTTGTCGCAAGTCGGAGACCTCCTGCCGCACCTCCCGTCGTAGGTCAGTGACCTCCTGCCGCATGCCTCGATGAAAATCGGAGACCTCCTGATGGAGACACGTCATAGATAACTCGAGTCCGGCAACTCGATCGCCTAGAGTACGGGGAACGGGACGAGGTGCTCGGCCTGGAGGTGGAGGTGGTGCAGGGGTCGGAGCGCCCTCGCCGAATAGTGCGACCATAAACCCATCCTGCTCTGCCTCCTCCTGGGCATCTGGGTCTGGCTGGTGTTGTGCCCCCCTCCGCCAAGATAGGACACCCTCATCATTTATATGGACACCTCCTAGAGAGAAGTTCCTAGGTCTTAAGACGTCGAACTCAGTCATGACTCGGATATCGCCTCGGGTGACATTAATATGCAGGGATGCAAAATATGTCGTCAAAATATGACAATACGGCATATAAACTCGAGCGCTGGTGGTGACTCCGATTGAGTGGATAATGGTCTGAAAGATATGTAAGCTAATGTCTATATCTAATCTATGGCAAAGGGCATACAAGAGAAAGGAATGAAATGGGTGCATCATCGCTATGTCGCGAGTGGACAACGGTAAGATGTAGAAGACTAAAATCCTATAGAGTACATAATCGTGAACTCGAAGGGATACTGACCTAAACATAGTCACAGTGGGTACTCGCTCTCCCCCCAAATAAATATGAATAAATCATATTCAGAGTAACGTGCAAGTAAGGATCACCAAATGGTAGATCCCTATGGGGGTAACACTGAAAAGGGCATGTAGACGGTCGTACCTCTAAAAAGTCCTGAATAATGGTAGGAGATAACGTGATATTTGTACCAGCTACCCTAGTAGTATAATTAAGATCATCTACCCTAACTAAGTTGTTTTAAAATTCGGCACATAAACTTATGTTTACTGAATTGGTACAGTAAACAAGGTTCTGTAAGTTATAGTGGTTAATGACCTCTACAGTTGGAATACAGGAGCGCAAGAAAAACTATCTATCTAAGCACCTAGTCCTAATAGGCATTTAGATGGTAGACTCAAATCTAATCCTAAGTTTGTCACTAGGGAACCTAGGATCAATACTAGCAGTAGAGGGCCCAACACCAGATCTAGAACGTTTCCTAAATTAAAAAACTATACTAAGCATAGAAAAATAAGAGAAATATTTAAAAAACTTGAGGGGGAAAAAGAAATTTACTGATGCATCGTGAATAAGTTTTTTAGAAATGACGATCTCGGTTGATTCGCAGTCGCGTAATAACCGAAGAAACGAGGAAAATATTTTAATTAGCACTTCCTCTGTCATTGAGGCTTGAAGAAAGCCTTTACAAGAGATGAATAAGTGAGGTCTAAGAGGAGGGGGGCGCCCTGCCAGGGGCACCCGCCCCTAGTTTTTAACTCGATTTTTTTAATGAATTTTTTAAATGATTTAAAAGAATTTTTTTAAAAAAGTTTTTCAAAATAATTTTTAAAGTTTTTAAAAGAATTTTTCAAAATAATTTTTAAGGTTTTTTTAAAAGAATTTTAAAAATAACTTTCAAGGTTTTTTAAAAAAATTTTAAAATTATTTTTAAAGTTTTTAAAATAAATTTTAAAGTTTTTCAAAAGAATTTTTAAAATAATTTTTAAAGTTTTTCAAAAGAATTTTTAAGATAATTTTTTCAAGTTTTTAAAATAATTTTTAAAGTTTTTTAAAATAACTTTTTAAAGTTTTTCAAAAGAATTTTTAAAATAATTTTTACAGTTTTTAAAAATAATTTTTAAAATAATTTTTAAAGTTTTTCAAAATAATTTTTAAATATTTTCAAAATAAGTTATAAAGTTTTTAAAATAATTTTTAAAGTTTTTCAAAAGAATTTTTAAAATATTTTTATAGTTTTTCAAAATAATTTTAAAAATAATTTTTAAAGTTTTTCAAAAGAATTTTTAAAAGAATTTTTAAAGTCTTTCAAAAGTATTTTTAAAGTTTTTTTAAAGAATTTTTAAAATAATTTTTAAAGTTTTTTTTAAAGAATTTTTAAAATAATTTTTAATGTTTTTTGAAAAAATTTTCAAAATAATTTTTAGAGTTTTTCAAAAGAATTTTTAAAATAATTTTTATAGTTTTAAAAAGAATTTATTAAAATAAATTTTAAAAATTTTCAAAATAATTTTTTAATTTTTTTAAAATAATTTTAAAAAATTTTCAAAATAATTTTTAAAGTTTTTCAAAACAATTTTTAAAATAATTTTAAAGTTTTTAAAATAATTTTTATACTTTTTTTTAAAGAATTTTAAAATTTTTTTTTTAAAGAATTTTTAAAATAATTTTTAAAGTTTTTCAAAAGAATTTTAAAAATAATTTTTTAAAGTTTTTAAAAGATTTTTTTAACATAATTTTTAAAATATGTAAAATAATTTTTAAAGTTTTTAAAATAATTTTTAAAATATTTTTTAAAGTTTTTCAAAATAAGTTTTATAAAAATATTTAAAACTTTTCAAAAGAATTTTTAAAATAATTTTTAAAGTTTTTAAAATAATTTTTAAAGTTTTTCAAAAGGAATTTTAAAATAAATTTTTAAAGTTTTTGTTTTTATTTTTAAAAATAATATAAGTTAATTTAATTTAAGTGTTTAGTGATCTCACCCGATCTATGTTTTCTATCAGGGAATTCTATCATTTTATGAGATGAATTATGTTTAGTTTTAGGGTTTGGTTTAACTTTGTGTTAGATTTAGGTTTAACTTTGGGCTCAACAAATAGGCATTTTTCGGATAAAATTTTGGGCTATGGTGAGTCACTTGGACATCATTAGAGTAGTCATGCCTTCGAGATTTTCAAAATAGTCCTATCCACTGAACTTAATACAAAACCTTGGTCTAACTAGTTAAAATCCGTTAAGGGTAGCTTCGGTTAGTTCCACTAAGCCAAATGCACCAGGTCGAAGCCATATCTTTCTAGATATGCATAGACATAGTTTCCCTAATGTACTATCATCCAAAACTTCACCAGTACCATAGGTCAAGTTAAACTTGATCCCTTTCTAACTAGTCCTAATTACCTTGTCTGGTAGGTTAGTTTCGGTTACCCTGTCGGATAGATTATTTTTGTAGGCGTCAGCTATTCTGGAGCCTCCTCCTAAATTATTGGCCTTTATTTTTGAGTTTTAGTTCTTGATTTATGTCTGTTATTTTTATAATTATAATTGACTTGATGGTATTCTAAGTTTTAGTGAGTTTTAAAATATTTAGATTTTGAATTTCTTGGTCTAGGTTTGTATTTTGGTTTTTGATTTGATTTATTCGATTTTACATAATATATTTTTTCTTTGGGTATGTAGTATTGGTTAAGTCCTACTTGCGTGGTTAAGCACGCTTTCGGAACTCAAGCTTTACTTGGTTGTTTGTGTTGGGTTATTAACGATTTAAATGTTTTATTTGAACTTGACTTGTAGCCAAGTCTGATTTTGTTGTAAATTGCTTTTTGATTATTTAAAATTAGATCTAAATTCTTAGATCTTGTTGTAAATTTTTCTAAGAGATCTTTTAATTTATTAATTTCTATTTTTAGTGATAAATTTCCTCCTCAAGTGTTAGGTCCTGAGTTGGATTTGAATTTTTTATTTGTTCCTTGAGATTTTGATTTTCCTCAAAGAGTAATTTGTTTTCATTTTATATTGTAATTAATTTCCTATTTAAACATGCAATAATTTTAAAGAACTTTCTATTCAAATTAAAGTATACATCTTCGGGACCTTCGGAAACAAGTACAGACTCGTGGCTCGATTTGGGTTCAGTCCCGTCTTCTGATTCATCCTCCGACTCTGCTTCAAGGGCCATCAATGTAAGGTGAGTCTGGTGCTTCTGGTATTCAACCTCCGATTCTTCTGAGGACAAGTCATCCCACGTTGCTTTGAGAGACTTCTTTTTGGTTGTCTTCGTCTTATCGCTTTTCAATCTCGGGCACTCGTTCTTGTAGTGACCCTTCTTGTTGCACCTGAAGCAGGTCACGCTCCTTGGTTCGGTTGGGGAGTTGATCTTCTACAATTTTTTTTTGCTGAAGGTCTTCTTCCTCCTGGTGAACATTTTTCTTACGAGGTACTCTTCATATTCAGAATCTTAGTCAGACTCATCTTCATGTTCAGGCTTAGTCTTCGTTCTTTCCTTGGAGGAACCTGCAAATAAGGCAATACCTTTCTCTGTCCCAGCGTTAGTTTGCTCTTGTAATTCTAATTCACAAAATAATTCGTCTAACTTTAACTTAGATAATTTTTTTGAATTTTGTAGGCATCCATGATAGATGCCCATAAATTATTAGCGAAAAGACATTTAACACATACCTGATTAGATTGCGATTCTCCATTTGATGGCCTATCGTGTGGAGTCCGTTGAGGATGCCTTTGATCCTCGCGTGAAGTCGACTCGCCATTTCTCCTTCCTTTGTCAGTCCACATTGTAGCGTGTTGAGTGCTTTGAATTCTATTGACGTTTTTTCCATCATGTTCGGAGTCCACTGTTTTTGGTCCAATGGAATTCCGGAGGTGTCGACCGACACCTTGTAGCCTCTGGTAACGCTGAACCATTGTTCAAAATCTGTCTTCAAGTAGACCTCCATCCGTTTCTTCCAGTGTTGGAAATCGTTCCCGTTGAATAGGGGAGGACGTACTATGCTGAATCCTTCAACTTGAGATATTTTTTTTAACCTGCACACAATTGAACAAATAGACAAGGAATCCCAATACTTGATCTTGGATTAGCAGTGCAGAATAAAATAAAAGGAAACTAACACTGAATTGGTCTTGTACTAATTCAGATTAATTGCGAAAAAGGTTCCAAAAAAGTAACACAACCAGTTTGGAATATGACGAAAAACTGAAAACCCAAAAAAAATAGAAAAAATTTCACCTCTGTCTGATTGGTGGTTGCACCAAATCAGAGCGGTACTTGCTCTGATACCACTTGTTGGATTGAGAATTCGCTAGAGGGGGGGGTGAATAGCGATTAAAAACTTCGACGTATAGAGTAAGCAACGGAAAAACAAAAACACAATGCTAACAAGGTTGTTTTACTTGGTTTGGAGCCTTTGTCGACTCCTACTCCAAGGCCCGCACTCGTTGAGTTCTTTCGTTGGGCAATTACTAATAATTCGAAATGTTTTTACAAATGCAGTACAGGAATTTTAGTAAAGGAAAAGAAACTGACAATAAGAGAATAATAAGAAAACAAAACTTGTCGGAGAGCCTTCACAGCGTCACAGGAGCACAGAAGCGTAGATCGTGAGTTGTTTTGTTGCTTCAGCCTTCACCCTCCTTATATAGAAGGTTCGGGGCGCCCGGATCCCTTCAGGGCGCCCTGAATGTGACGTAGCCAAGCCAACCATGGTGCTTCACGTGGCGAAGCGACGTTGTGGATAAAAATTACCTCTGGGTGCTTGGATGGGATCCGGGCGCCCGGACCCTTATTTTTCAGCAATCTCCTTCCTGCAAGAAAACGTTAGTCCAAGGCAAAGTAAATTATATATCCTGCAAAACAGAGTGTTAGAATAATTTATAATAAAATAGAATAGTAATTAGATTCCGTCTCCTCGAGACCAGAATCTAGTCACGATCTCGACTTAGATATCCGAAATGGATCTAAGTCGGATCGACGCCTAATGTTCCCTTCCTGGGAACGTGTCCTCACAGTCACTCCCCTCTAGTGACTTACCTTCACTTACCTGTCAGACGTCCGGTCAGGCCTTCGATCCATCTGGAATTCGTGCCAGCTATCCGGTCACCCCCGCCGACCTAGCTGGACTTCATGCCAAACGTTCAGTCAGCCCGTCGACCCATTTAGACTTTGTGCCAGCTATCCGGTCTGCCCGTCGACCTAGCCGAGCTTCTTGCCAGACATCAGGTCAGCTCGTCGACCTGTCTGAGCTTCTCTTGCACACTCGGTCAGAGTGTTAGATAACTGATCCGGTTGTAAGAACAGGGGACCCCCGTCCGGTGGAGTCAACGCCACGTGGAAGTCAAAGTGGCAGGAGGCCGGCCGGAGAGGGGTGGGTCCGACCGACCGACCGGCCGGCCGGTGTCTGGTTGATGGTTAAAGGCGCCCTGTCGAAAAACAGGGTTCCGGCGCTCAGTAGACAAGATCGCAGGGCCAAGCGGACTGCACGCTTGGCCGAAGCCATAAGGTAGCATACTGCTAATAGTCTCCACAAATCGTGTGATTAAGAATCTCCTCGAGTAAACCACCGCATACGTCCGGCCGGATGTAGCGGAAGCTGGCCGGCCGGACGCTAGATCGCAAGCAAAGGGGAAAAGATCTTTCCCTGACAACGGGTATGTTCCACATGTAGGCCATACTCCGAATCTTATGACAGGAGGTTCCTCTGTCCCATCGAGGACATACTTGGACTGTAGCAGTATGGGTCAGGTAAGCTCACTGACAAGCCCTTACTGGGGTATGGGCCGCGGACACGTGTACACCTTGGTATGTGTACACTCGCTTCTCCGCTGCCCTATATAAAGGCCCTCATCCTTCGCCGGAGGTATGCATTCTGATATTTTGGGAGCCACTTCTTCACTATTTGCCTGACTTGAGCGTCGGAGGGTTGCCGCCGGGAACCCCTTCCCGGCCCGACTTCTGTGTAGGATCGCCGGAGGTTCGTGCAACCAGTCGAAGATCCATGTCAGCAGCCGGGGAGCGCCACGTACCCAGCGTCCGTTGATTCAGCATTCGGACAGGATCAATTTGTCGCCGTCTGTGGGAACGCTCCTGCATCCGAACGGAAACAATGGACGAGGCTGGACGACAACACACGGTGACGCTTTCCTCGGAGGAACTCGATGCTCTGATTGAGTTGAGGGCCGCCAAGCTTGTGGAGCAAAAACAGAAAGTAGCAGCCGAGCGGCCGGAGCAGCAAGCAACGTCCGCGTCTGGTGGCCGAGCGGAAGCACCGCAGGCCACCGTTGCATTTCATCGGGCCCTATTGCGCACCCCCGAAGCTGCAGCTACCAATAGAGATCGGGGATCTTCTTCGAATGAAATGCCTAGAAAAAACAGAAAAGGAAAAGCCCCTCGAGGGGACTCATCGCCCGAGCGGATTAATCGCCAATTTACAGAGGCTATTCTACGAGACCCTCTGCCCAAGCACTACGTGCCTCCGACGATTAGCGAATACAATGGGACCACCGATCCGGATGATCATTTGGGAAAGTTCGACAACACTGCTACCCTTCACCAATATACGGATGGGGTGGAGTGTCGAGTTTTTCTAACCACCCTCGCTGGATCGGCTCAATGGTGGTTTCGGAGACTGCCGGACAGGTCCATCACAAGCTTCAAGGACTTCCGAACGGCCTTCCTCCATCATTTTGCAAGCAGTCGGCGCTATCAGAAGACGAGTGTCAGCTTGTTCGCCATCAAGCAAGAGCCAAGAGAGCCGCTCAGAGCTTATATCCAGCGGTTCAACAACGTGGCCATGGATATTCCTACGGCCACCTCAGAGACAATGATGAATGCTTTCACACAAGGCCTCGTGGACGGGGACTTCTTCCGCTCGCTCGTTCGTTCGAAAGCCGCCCCGAGACTATGATCATATACTGCATCGGGCTAACGAATACATCAACGTGGAGGAAGCCCAATCCGCCCGGAAAAAAGAAACTCCAACCGAGCGGGCACCTACTACCGAGAGGAAGCCGCACATCGCTCATCAGCCTCCGAGAGGGCCGAGGGCCGAAGCAGTCCGCTCCCCCAATGTTAGGTCCCATGTCCAAGAAGTAGCAGCCGATCGACCCAAGCCAAAAAAGAAGTGGACCCCCATGTTCTGCTCCATCCACCGGACGGATACGCACAACACAAGAGATTGTCGAAGTCTTCCCTTGATTACTCATCCCGTTCCCCGAAGTGGTGGTCGACGATCGCCCTCATTCGATAGGCGACAGAGAAATCATGAAGCCGATTGGACGCAAGCTGACAGACGAAAACCACAGACGCCCGATCGGCATCGCTCTCCGAGGCGGGAGAATCGCCGAATGTCCAGAGAACGATCCCGACCGTCCGCTCGGGAAGAAGAAAATAGAAGTAATACTTCCCGAGGTGAAATCAACATTATTGCTGGCGGGCCAACCGGAGGCGACTCTAACCGAGCGAGGAAGGCGAGCGTCCGACAGCTCCAGATCCATGCGGTCGGCTTCAGTCTGGAAAGGGCGAGCGGGCCCGAGATAAGCTTCGGGCCCAGAGACTTGGAAGGAGTCGAAGTGCCACATGACGACGCTCTCCTCATCAAAGCGGTAATAGCAAATTATACTATCCACCGCGTTTTTATTGACACAGGGAGCTCGGTCAACATTATCTTCAAGAAGGCATTTGACCAACTACAAATTGATCGAGCCGAGCTACTGCCCATGACAACCCCCCCTCTATGGGTTTACGGGTAATGAAGTCTTGCCGGTTGGACAAATCCGAATGGCTATCTCGCTGGGAGAAGAGCCGCTCAGGAGGACGCGGACAGTAAACTTCGTGGTGGTCGACTCTCCCTCTTCATACAACGTCATTTTCGGACGACCGGCGCTCAGCGAGTTCCGCGCGGCTGTCTCCACCTTCCATCAGAAGATCAAGTTTCCCATCGATGATAAAGTGGGAGAAGTACGGGGAGATCAACTAGCATCTCGACGATGCTACATCGAGATGGTCCGAGCAGAAGCAAATGCCGCTCGGAAGTCGCCACGGATCGAGGTGAACGCTATATCTGAAAAGCCTCCCTCTTTAGTTTATGAAGAAAAAGAGGAAGTGCAGATTCACCCGACCCTATCGGAGGCCACAACGTTCGTTGCGGCCGATCTGGAGGAAAGCCGGAAACAGGAAGTGATCAAGTGCCTCCAGAGAAATTGTGATGTCTTCGTCTGGTCGACGCACGAACTGCCCGGAATTTCGCCAAGCATAGCGCAGCACGAGCTACATGTCCGACCGGACGCTCGGCCAGTAAAGCAGAGAAAAAGGGATTTCAGCGCCGAACAGAATGTCATCATCCGGTCGGAGGTTGAGAAGCTTCTGGAGGCCGGCCATATACGCGAGGTTCAGTTCCCGAGCTGGCTGGCGAACGTGGTGTTAGTTTCCAAGCCCGGCAACAAGTGGAGAGTGTGCATCGATTTCCGGGACCTTAACAAGGCATGTCCAAAGGACTTTTACCCCTTGCCCCGAATCGATCAACTGGTGGATTCTACGGCCGGCTGCGAATTAATATGTATTCTCGACGCTTACCAAGGCTATCATCAAGTGGTCAGCTTCGTAACGGCCGACGGTACCTATTGCTATAATGTGATGCCGTTCGGATTGAAAAATGCGGGGGCCACATATCAGCGCTTGATGAACAAAGTATTCAGAGAGCAGATCGGGCGAAATCTGGAAGTATATGTGGACGACATTCTCATCAAGTCCGTCCGAGCGGCCGACCTCTTGGAAGACATGAAGGAGACTTTCCGAACGCTGAGGAGGTATGGCGTTAAACTAAATCCCCAGAAGTGTCTATTCGGAGCAAAAGGAGGACGCTTCTTAGGTTACATAGTGACCGAGCGGGGTATTGAAGCAAATCCCACCAAGGTGAAAGCTCTACAAGACATGTCGCCTCCAAGAAATCTGAGGGAAGTGCAGCGTTTGACCGGTCGGATAACCGCCCTATCTAGGTTCATCTCCAAAACCGCCGACCAGATCCTGCCTTTCTTCAAAATCTTGCACAAAGCCGCCAAGTTTCAATGGGATGAAGAATGCGATCAGGCGTTCGAAGAGCTGAAGACATATTTGAATTCTCTTCCGGTACTAGCCAAGCCAGCTGCGGGTGAGCCACTTTGTATTTACTTATCTTCTACTGAACAAGCCGTCGGCTCCGCATTAGTAAAGCCGAGCGGAGAAGAGCCAGTGTATTTTCTGAGCCATATTTTAAAAGATGCTGAATCTCGCTACACCGGGCTCGAGAAACTTGCTTTCGCTTTGGTCCTCGCCGCTCGGCGCCTCCATTCGTATTTCTTGGCTCATACTATCATCGTCCGGACGAATAGCCCGTTGGGAAGAGTGCTGTTGAATCCCGAAGCGTCCGGATGGCTCATCAAATGGACAACCGAGTTAAGCGAGTTCGACATCCAATACCAGCCCCGGTCGACGATAAAGGCGCAGTCCTTGGCAGATTTCGTCACCGAGGTACAAAGGCCAGAGCCCGAAGCCATGTGGAAGATATTTGTAGACGGATCCTCCACTCGGCTCGGGAGCGGTATTGGTGTTTCATTGCTGTATCCCCAAGAAGAGAGGGTGCACTTATCCGTCCGGCTGGATTATAGAGCTACGAATAACGAGGCAGAATATGAAGCCCTTATAGCTAGCTTACAGGCCGCCCGACATGTAGGGGCCGGACGGGTAACGCTACATTCAGACTCCCAATTGGCCGCTCAGCAGCTCACAGGTACTTTTGAAATCAACAACGCTCGGCTCAAGCTTTACGCTCAAGCCTTCGAGAAACTCAAAGCCGACTTCAGAGAGGTTATTATCCAGAAGATACCCCGAGCGGAGAACCAAGCGGCTGATGAGTTAGCCAAACTTGCAAGCTCGATAACGCCGATCGCCATACAACAGCCAGTTGAACAAGTATCTTTGGTGGCGCACATCGACCGGATGGAGGGCCTCACGTTGCCAAGCGACTGGAGGACACCTATCACGAAGTTTTTGCGCTCGGGCGCCACCTCGTCCAACCGGAATGAAGCCGAGCTGTTAAGGAGGAGAGCCGGTCGGTTCACACTCATTGGGGATCAACTCTACAAGAAGGCTTTCTCTCGACCACTGCTGAAATGCGTAGCTCGGAAGACTCGGCTTACATCCTCCAAGAAGTGCATCAAGGGTCATGTGGTGGGCATCCGGGCGGACGATCACTAGCTAAGAAGATCCTGCTGGCCGGATACTTCTGGCCAACCTTACAAGCAGACGCCGCTCGGACCGTGTCGACGTGCCTATCCTGCCAGAAGTATCACAATGTCTCCCACCGACTGGCGGAGGAAATGAAGGCTGCTACTGTCTCTTGTCCGTTCGACCAATGGGGAATGGATATTGTGGGTCCATTTCCTATGGCGACTAGACAGTGGAAATTTTTACTTGTGGCAGTGGATTATTTTTCCAAGTGGGTGGAGGCCGAGCCGCTAGCCAAGATCACCGAGCAGATGGTCAAGAAATTTATTTGGCAGAACATCATCTGTCGGTTCGGCATCCCCCGTCGACTTATTTCCGACAACGGGCGGCAGTTCACAGGAAAATTGCTTGAAGATTGGTGCAAAAGCTTCGGCATTGAGCAACACTTCACATCTGTAGCGTACCCCCAAAGCAACGGTCAAGCCGAAGTAGCTAATCGGGAAATTCTTCGTATTTTACGCGCTCGGCTCGACCATTTGGGAGGAAGTTGGGTGGATGAAGTGTCGGGCGTCCTATGGGCCATCTGAACGACTCCAAAGGAAGGAACGGGCGTCACGCCTTTTCATCTGGTATATGGCGGTGAAGCGGTGATCCCCGTCGAAGTCGGTGTCGAATCCGTGCGGATCCAGAGTTACGATGAAGGCAATGCCGAGCGGAGGAACATGGAGCTGGATTTGGTGGATGAAGAGAGAGCCAAGGCGTCCGTCCGGCTAATGGCGTACCGCCAACGGATGAAGCAAAACTACAACCGGTGCGTCATTCCCCGATCATTCCAGGTCGGCGACCTTGTCTGGAAGAAAGTCAAGCCGGTCGGCGACATCGGCAAGCTGGAAGCTCCTTGGGCGGGCCCCTTCAAGGTTATCGAAAAGCTCCGCTCGGGCGCTTATTATTTGGAGGATGAAGACGGTCGACAGCTAGATAGACCATGGAGCATGAATCATCTCCAGCCTTATCGAGCTGGGTGAAAGGTGCATTGATGTAATTCATTTTTGTGTATATTTTGGTCGCCCATGTCCTTATAATGCAGGAAGCAAGAATGATTTTAAGGATCGATAATGGGTTCGCCGAGAGGCTGTGTTAAAGTAAGCCTTTATGACCGTCGAGCTCCGACGTTAAATATCGAGAGATGAGCCGGCGTCTATAAACCCTTCGAGCGGAAGACCGTCGAGCTCCGACGTTAAACATCGAGAGACGAGCCGGCGTCTATAAACCCTCCGAGCGGAAGGCCGTCGAGCTCCGACGTTAAATATCGAGAGACGAGCCGGCGTCTATAAACCCTCCGAGCGGAAGACCGTCGAGCTCCGACGTTAAATATCGAGACGAGCGTCTATAAACCCTCCGAGCGGAAGGCCGCCGAGCTCCGACGCGTTAAATATCGAGAGACGAGCCGTCTATAAACCCTCCGAGCGGAAGACCGCCGAGCCCGACGTTAAATATCGAGAGAGGCGTCTATAAACCCTCCGGCGGAAGACCGCCGAGCTCCGGCGTTAAATATCGAGACGAGACGGCGTCTATAAACCCTCCGACGGAAGGCCGCCGAGCTCCGGCGTTAAATATCGAGAGACGAGTCGGCGTCTATAAACCCTCCGGCGGAAGACCGTCGAGCTCAGGAAATATCGAGAGAGACGAGCCGACGTCTATAAACCCTCCGAGCGGAAGACCGTCGAGCTCCGACGTTAAATATCGAGAGACGAGCCGGCGTCTATAAACCCTCCGAGCGGAAGACCGTCGAGCGATGTTAAATATCGAGAGACGAGCCGGCGTCTATAAACCCTCCGAGCGGAAGACCGTCCACGTGATACATTCCGGCGGTAAGAGTCGATCGACGACAGAGGCTGTCGTTTAAGGCCAACATACGGCCGAGTGGCTCGCTTAGCAAAAATAGATGAAAAACCCCTTTTAAGGTAAGGTGCTAAGCAAAAGACGGTTAATACGAATTAAAGATGGAAGCGCGTGAGCGAATAACGTTCGCACGCCGAGCGGCTATGCAGTCGCATGCTGAAAGGTGTTTTTTTGAAAACAATCGGCTTAAGCTCATGTTATAGTATGAAGTCGATCGGAGGAGTTTTAAAGAACACTTTAAACATGACAAAAGAAAAATTTCTTGCCCAAAACCAAAGTTGCAAGAACAGAAAGATGATCTATTTACGCCAAACGCTGGGCAAACAAAGGAAACTACAACAAAAATAAGTTGTGCCGAGTGGCAAGGATACAAAAAAGATTCATTGTTTGGCGGAGCGGCCCAGTTACATGGGGATTCCTACTCTAGATATTCATAAAGCGTCGAGGGGATGTCGTTGAGGAGAGCCGTTTGATCTGCGGCCGGGATAACAGCTGACTCGGGAAGATGCCCCTTCGACTTCAGATACTTGGTGGTGGCGGTCATAGCCAGGTCGAAGGCCGTGTACATCCGCTCGCAGACTTTCTCCGAGAATGCGGGCGAGCGGATGTAATTCTGTCTCAGATCGGCAACTCGGCTAGGCTCGGCCTCTTGGTATTCTTTGAAGGCCAATTGAGACGCGGCAAGGGACTCCTGCAGAGTCTTCAGCTCGTCCTGATGCCTGCTTGCGTCGGCCGCGCGACCCTCCTTCTCTTGGTCGAGCTGCTCCATCAACCCTTTGATTTTCTGCTCCAATCCCCGAGCCTCAACATTCTTTTTCTCCAGATCGGAGATGGCCGTGTTTTTTCGAGTGGTGGCCAGGGTTATTTTTGTGTCAAGCGACTTGACTTACCGCTCGGACTCGGCCAAGGCGTGAGCCTGATCGACCGTCTTCTTTTGCTCGGTCGCCAGTAAAGATTGAGCTTTCTTCAGCTCCTTTTGTAGCTCGGAATACGACGGGCCTTGAGGGCCGGACGGACCAACTGCCGCCTTCAGTTGTCTCAGCTCTTCATCCGCCATCGCCAGGCGGTTGGAGACCGCTATCTCCTCCACCCATCTCTGGCAACAGAAAATTATAATTATTGGTTGCCGATCGGAAACAATGTGTACAAAACTTCGAAGAACGCGAACTTACCCCCGTGGCCTCCTGCATATGGCTATTGGCCAAGTTCCGTAGAGGAATCAGCGCGATGCGCGCCCGAGCATCAGCCGACATCTCAGCTAGGGGCCCTTTCAAGGTAATGGTGTGCTCGGGAGCGGTTGGCCGGTCGGCCTCTGGCAGCAGCTCTTCAGTCGGGAGATGAAGAGTGACCCGAATCATGCGGCCATGACCGGAGGTCGTCCGACCGGCAGTCGGAAGAGGATCAGAAGCCGGCGCAGAAAACTGGGAATGGATGGTTGAGCGCTGGACTGAGTGACGAGCGGGTGGAAGGGTGCTAACCGGAGTAGCCTCAATTGGAACAGCCGACTCGTCCCATTTGGAAGGCGTCCGGTCGGACGAAATGGCTTCGACCTCTGGCGCCTTACCCCGAGTAGTCGCAGTGACCCTCTCGGATGGTTCGACCGCGGAGGTAGCCGACCGCAGGGGAGTCTCCACTCGGCGTCTCTTTGGTAGAGGTTGCTCCTCCTCCCGAGCGGAACCTTCCTCGGGGACAGTTGGTTCCCCAGTGGGGGTGGCCCCCCTGGCCACATTTTGTTGAGAAGCTGGAGCGGCCGACTCAGCCTGAGTCCCGCTTTCCCCTTCATGGGATCCGACTGGCTGGATACCCAGCATTTCCATTTCTTTGGCCGCTGCGGCTTCAAGCGACACCGCCTTTCTCTTCAGAATGCCGGCCATTACCGACTCCATGACGATATCCGCTGCAAAGGAAAGGAGAGAAATCAGTTAGCAATCAAAATAAAGGACCAAGTAAAATGCTTACCAAAGCCGCTCGGAAGGGGAGTCCGCATTGGACTCAGGCCGAAGATGTACATCATTCCTTCGTGAAGAAACTTATTGATGTCAAGCCGCAGACCGGCTAGCATATTTGCCGCATAGAGGTAGTCCGGTCGAGTCTTGAATTTCTTCAGCTCGGGAGTGGGGGGCAAGCCGACTTGCCACTTGGTCGGGAAGTTGGCCTGATCGGGCATACGGATGTAGAAAAAATAATCCTTCCAATGTTTATTGGAAGTGGGTAGTTTGTTGAAGAAGACTAAGCCGGGCCGAGCTTGGAACATGAAGGTGCCCGGCTCGGCTTGCTTGGGGTAATAGAAATAAAAGAAGACCTCCGGTCGGAGGGGGATGTTGTGAATCTTAAACAAAACAACAACACCGCAGAGAAGACGAAAGGTGTTGGGTACTAGACTGCCGAGCGGCACACCGAAAAAATTACAAATGTCTATGATGAACGGATGTACCGGGAAACGCAGACCAGCGGTAAACTGGTCGCGGAAAACACAGAACGCTCCGCGCAGCGGCCTGTGCGGCCGAGCGGAAGGACCGGCTAAAAGAAGTTCAAAATCTTCGGGGATTTTGAAATTATCGGTCAGAATATCAAAATCGCGCTGGTTGAATCGGGACTGCATGGTGGTGTACCATGGGCCGAGCGACTGTTCTTCGGGACGGGAAGAGCTAGCCATGGGCCGATCGGAATGAAACCAGGAAAGATGACAGACGAAAACAAGAAGAGAGCACCGGAACAGTACCCGGGAGCAAAAATGGGAGAAAGAAATGCGGAGGGAACACCGGAAATGAGGAAGAAAAGTTATAAAGCCTTACAGAGAGGAAAGGGATCAAGGAAGAGGCGCCGGAGAGCGTCGGAGAACAGAAACAGTATCGCCGGAGCTCCAAGCGCTGGGGGCAGGGGTTGAAATCGCGAAAGCAAGTGAAGGGGAATGGGAGAGAGCGAAGATTTTATATGGCGGGGGCCGGGCGGCCTCCGCCGTTGGATCCAGGTCACGGGAGTCAAAGTGCACATCGCGCCGTCCATTTCGAACCGCCTCGATCCCATCAAAGCCCCACGCCGCCTCCACCGTACGATGACGACAGTGCGCCATGTGGCATTCAGCCATTCGAGGCATTTAATGAGCGCATGCTCAGCCTTAATGTCGAGGATTGGCGCAGGTTACGAGGGGATCCGGTGAATGCCATGGTTGATTCACTTTTAAGGTCATCTCTGCGGTAGGCCGATTGGAGGATACTAGCACGGAGGAGCCGCCCGGCTAGATTCGCAGTCCAGTCAGTCGGACAAATCGCCTCCTTCGACTAGACTTGAAGGGGAGGCAAGTGATCCGGTTGTAAGAACAGGGGACCCCCGTCCGGTGGAGTCAACGCCACGTGGAAGTCAAAGTGGCAGGAAGCCGGCCGGAGAGGGGTGGGTCCGACCGGCCGGCTGGCCGGCCGGTGTCTGGTTGATGGTTAAAGGCGCTCTGTCGAAAAACAGGGTTCCGGCGCTCAGTAGACAAGATCGCAGGGCCGAGCGGACTGCACGCTTGGCCGAAGCCATAAGGTAGCATACTGCTAATAGTCTCCACAAATCGTGTGATTGAGAATCTCCTCGAGTAAACCACCGCATACGTCCGGCCGGATGTAGCGGAAGCTGGCCGGCCGGACGCTAGATCGCGAGCAAAGGGGAAAAGATCTTTCCCTGACAGCGGGTATGTTCCACATGTAGGCCATACTCCGAATCTTATGACAAGAGGTTCCTCTGTCCCATCGAGGACATACTTGGACTGTAGAAGTATGGGTCAGGTAAGCTCACTGACAAGCCCTTACTGGGGTATGGGCCGCGGACACGTGTACACCTTGGTATGTGTACACTCGCTTCTCCGCTGCCCTATATAAAGGCCCTCATCCTTCGCCGGAGGTATGCATTCTGACATTTTGGGAGCCACTTCTTCACTATTTGCTTGCCTGACTTGAGCGTCGAAGGGTCGCCGCCGGGAACCCCTTCTCGGCCCGACTTCTGTGCAGGATCGCCGGAGGTTCGTGCAACCAGTCGAAGATCCACGTCAACAGCCGGGGAGCGCCACATGCCCAGCGTCCGTTGATTCAGCATTCGGACAGGATCAATAACAATAAAACTAACTTAACCTATTTTGTCATTCATCAAAACTTGAGTTAGACCGTTAGTGCTAACCACACTAACAATGACGGTCAAAGTCCTAAGGTGGTTAACTTGAGTGGTTAGGCACAATTCTTAGGAGCATGGTCGAGCACTTGTAAGAAACCACTTAGAGACCCCTGGGTTGGTTCTCCTAAGAGACTCCGAGTGGATAGTTCCCATGTATGGTTCAGAGTGAACTAGCTCATGGTGCTGCTTTGGGGATTCGACATACTTGGCATCCCTCTTTAGGGTCTGAGGACTTTATAGCCAGGAAGATGGATTGAAGCAACAAAGGTTAACTCAATCGAGCAAATACTTAGTGCCCTCTGTGTATATCTGATTAGACCAGCTCAGGACAGAGGTCCGGTTGGATATCATTAAGATTGTTGCAAAGATATCACTTGGGCCCATTCAAGCTTGAAAGCCCCGAAAGGTCTATTATTATGGAATAATAATCAATGACTCATCAGTCAAATAATTCTTTTAATACCATGTGCAACCGTTGTAAGGGACTCACTCAAAAAGGCTCTATGTAACCTGTACAATGGATGTTTCTATCTTCCAAGTGCAGAATTAGTTGGCATAATTTGGGAAAGATGACATATTGTCAATATGGTTGATCTTATTTTAGTAACATATCTTGTTATTCATGTGAAGGGAATATAATACCATATATATATTTGGGGTCCCTTCTTTCCATGAAAGTAAGCTCTCCCATCATTTCCCACTGTTTTGCATCACTATTCTTGTATTACCATTTTCGAGCCTCCCATTTGACTTGAGCGTAAGAGTGACTGTGTTGAGACCCCTCCCCGTCCTATCTCCTGACATTTTCCTCTTCCCTTGTTCTCTTTGATGTGGCAAGTCTGCTAGTGGCTTCAAACTCCCCTATGAGGTCTTCTTGTGTTCAACAAACAAGCCATCCCATCATCTATCCATCTTCACCAACTAAAAGTAGAAACGACCTACAATTCATAGAGATCTCAAATGCCCAATTTGTAATATTTTTCCTATTAAATTTTTTTAGTGGTTGATGATCCTAAATTCTCTAAGTTGATCGGCAACGACCACCAATGAGTTTTGGATGATGCCTTTGGTTCATATATATGTTTTCTATGTCTAATTTAATTATATATTTTTTTACATATCAAGTGCTTGGGGCCAAGATTTTTTTATGACCCTAAGCACTCTAAATTGGAAATTTGTGGCCACTAATGATTCCAAGTATTGTCTATAATTAATAGTGGTCTCAGATATCAAATTTAGAGTCTTTTTCTTATGTATCATTTTGTCTAAATTTATTTGATGGATATAAGCGCTCTAATCCGATATTGACCCCACTCTAGATTAGCCAGAAATGTCCATAGTTAACATATCACTTTGCGAACCACGAGGATCAAGGAGACTAATTATAAAGGTACTCTCTTCTAATATTGTCTCCCTAACCTTAACAATCCTCCCCGATTGAGGGATCGAGTTATGTGGACATTTATGCTCTCTTTGAACCCCAATTCATCCAAATTGAAGGATAAAGTTTGTAGGTGTTCTTCTTTATTATGTACTCCCCAACCTCGTTGATTCATATGAGTTAAGGGATCAAATTACGTGGGCATCCTTCTCTATTATGCTCACTCCAACCTCTTTAGTTCATTTAAGTTGAGGAATCAAGTTATGTGAGTATTTTTTTCTCTATTATACTCTCCTTGACCTCATTAATTCATCTAAGCTGAGGGATTTGTAGGATCATGTAGGCTGCTAGAGGGGTGAACAACACCTAATTAATTTTAGAATATTTTAATCACTCAATCAAAACTAGAATAAAGTATGCGACATAAATTAGACTAAGTAAAAAAATATAGCAACAGAAATAAAGTAAGCAAATAATTAATAGAGCAATAAGAAAATAAATTAACTAGATAATTAATATAGTAATGAAAACAAAACAAATCGATAATTAATTAAGTATATAAAATATATAAAAAAAATGATATAAAAGTGTTGGTATAGGGAGCACCAGATAATTGAACCTGGTTTTGATGTCAACGAAGATTTAAAATTAAGTCTTATTGTGATCTAACAATATGATCAAGTGTGCATATAGTTCAACTAGGAAAGTCCTAGTAGGTTAAGTTGACTGGACACTAGGCAAGTAAAAGCCCTAGTAAATCAGTTGAACCGATATTAGGAAAGGAAGTCTTAGCATATTAAAGATACCAGATGGCTAAGTCCAAATGGGTTAGTCGATTGGACATCTAGCAAGATGGACTTGATGGGGTGGTAAGGATTGGGCATCAGTTAGAATAAAGTCCTAATAGGTCAAGTGATCAAATGCTAAGCAAAGGAAATCTAAATGGGTCTGAAGGACTGGAGCTTTAGCCAATGGTAAGTTAAGGTAAGCTCTGGGATGAAGTGATTCTTCTTAAAAGAAGAATGGTAAGGACGAATCCTCTTTATGAGGACAACTTTAGGTGATGATCCATCTAAGGGGTTCACTCGAAATCTAAAATTGAGATTAGATAGTTAGATAATAGTCGGACTTAATTGTGATTAGCTGACTAGTAATGATATAGTCTAGTCAGGTCAAAGGTTAACTAAATGACTAGTAAGTGAAAAGTCCAAGCAAGTTAAGGTAACTAGGTGTTTGGCAAGGGAAAGCCCTAGAAGGTTAAGAGAGAACCAAATCTTAGGTAAGGGAAATTCTAAGCAGGTTAAGGATGACCGGACGTTTGGCGGGTGGCAAGTCCAAGCAGGTCAAGGTGACAGGATACTTGGAACGTCTTGATCCTAAAGGAGTGAACCTTAGGTGGTGAAAGTCTTGGATGAGTGTACTCCAAACAAGAGACAAGCCTAGTAGATTAAGTAAACTATATGATTAGGCTTGATCCTAAGGGTTTTAACCTCAAGTGGTGAAAGTCCTAGAGGAGTGAACTCCAAGCAAGAAATAAGTCTAGTAGATCAGGTAAAGTTACAAGATTAGTCTTGTCTATTTTGCTTGAATTTTGTATGTTGTTTTGTAGGAAACTAGAGTTGGAAGCAAAACAAAGAGCAAACAAACACAATTGAATGAAGCTAGAACAAGTGTAGAGTGAACCATACTTGACTCAAGTCTGTTGATCCACTAGTTGGGTCGATCAGTCAGGTTCAGTTGACCAAGTTTGGGTCTAAACTCAGATTGGTGACTTGGCTTGGTTTGTGGGGATTAAGTTTGACCAAATTCGGTAAATTGATCAAGTCTTATTAATAGACCAAACAAAGTGTATAAAGAAACCCCGAGCTAGACCTGACCACGGTTCGGAACCGAAGGTTCGCTGGTTCAAAATCGTCGGTTCGACGGTTCCAAGCAAGTCGACCCTTAACCTTAACCGCCCAAGAAGATTACGATTCACGGTTCAGAACCGTCGGCTCACGGTTCAAGATTACTATGTCAAAAAAATTAAAAATTAAAAATTAAAATTTATTATAAAAAAGACTTGCACTTATTTAAGTTGTCTACATATCCCCTTAGGGTATAGGGGAATCAAAACTCACGCAGTTCTTTTATATTTTGATCCTTTACATTGTCACTCACTTCCATTCCCGTTCCTATCATATTCGTTCCTTCAGTATCAAAATCTTTAACTTTGTCATCTGAAAGTTACATTCCTTGGATTCTTTTCTCATCTCTGGTCCAATCGTCCAGTAATGCTCGGGCTTCCAATGAGTAGGGAGATAAAGTTGATCGTCGTTCATCTAATATGTTACCGCCAACACTGAACATCTATTCCACAGCAACAGTACTTGACACTGGACAAGCTAAAATTTCTTTGGCGATCATAGAGAGGACATGAAAGCTTTGAGTCTTCTGCAACCACCACTTTAAGATATCGAAATTTTCACTATCTGTTTCGCTAAAATAAAAAGAAGTCATAAAATAATTCTCAAGTTCCTGTGTGGAACTTGAGGATCCTCGTGGATGTTTTGTCCATTCTTTTAATAAAAGTTGTGCTTTTGTAAGTTTTAAATTACTACTAATAGTTTGTTGTATTTTAGAAATATTAATTTGTGTTCCATATTTTGCATAATATTGATTATAAATGTCATACAAATAAATTCTAACATTATATATAATATTAATTGGAGAAGAAGAAGAAGGATCTTTAATTGGAATTAAAGCGCCATAATATAAAGTTAACATTTCTTGTAAAACTTCTAATTTAAATCTAGAATCTAAAGTAAATATAATTAAATAAATTTTAGAAATAAAATAAAAGTATTTTTCCCATTTAGTTTTCATAGCTAAGATGCAAGGAGATAAAGATTAATTATTAATATGTTCATTTAAAACTAATACTATATTAGAAATTTTTTCTAAAACTAATTGAGCAATGTAATAATAAACACCGAAAAATTATTTGGTTGCATCATTAAATACTTTTAAAATTTGACAAATATTACTACAAATATTTCATTATTGTGAAAATAAATATATCTTAGTATATTTTGTGCAAAAATGAACATAATAATTCGTTATATTGAAATAAATCTTGTAATAATTGGTATGTTAAATTCCAACGTGTTGGTAAATCACGTGAAAATTTTTAGGTCTCATTTCATTAGTTTTACAAAATCTACCCCATTATTTCATTATAGATGGATGAAACCATAAATAAGAAATTACAATTATAATTGGTTTAATATAACTTTCTAAAAATTTTAACTCATCTTGAACACATAAATTTAAAACATGACATACACAACGAATATGAAAAAATAAACCTCCAATAATAGGTTGACAAATAAATTTTAGATCATCTATACAAGTGGTATTGGAACTAGAATTATCTAATTATATTGAAAATATTTTATTAGTTAAGTCATATTCTTCTAAAATTAAACATAATAATTGTGCTATGTTATGAGCATTATGTGATTCATCGAAAACTTTATAAGTTAACAATCTTTTTTGGAGCTTTCAAGAGTTATCAATCCAATGGCAAGTCACACCCATATACGAATGTGTTTGCCAATGATCACTCCAAATATCAGAACATAAAGAAACTTTATTATTTAATTTACTAAATTCATCAATTAAAATTTTTTTTCTTGTTTTACTAATTTTTTAATTATATGAGTAAGTGTAATCCTAGGAACACGTTTAGCACATGAATTAAGAGATTCTTTACAAAAATCTTCAAATGTGCATTTAGATCCAAAACTAAAAGAAAGATGTTCTACGAAAATAAATTGAGCTAATGATTCTCTTAATTTATTATCCGAATATAAAAATAAACTGGAATCAGTACTACCGCTAGTTGAAGAAAATCTTGATAATTGTATTTGAGAATGGTTGAGTCCATATGTCATCGGGTGCTTCGTTCCTACATGTCGTTTCAATGACCCATAGCCGTTACTGGCATGGAATTTGTAGGAAGCATTGTAGTGCTTATATTTTGCATGCACTTCTCCTGACGGAAGAGTGACCTTCTCAAAATGTTTAGTAAAAATAGAAAATTTTATAGGAGGAAGTTTTCGAACCTTAGAAGTAATTGTATCGATACATCCTTGTGTTTCGAATGTTGGCACTACAACAAATATGTTAAAAGACAACACTATAAAGACAACGGTTTTTAACAAAACCGTTGTCTTTGAGCTTTAAAAAAAACAAAAGACAACAGTTTTGTAAAAACTGTTGTCGTTGAGCGAATTATTTTCTAATCAACAACGCAATTTACAACGGTTTTCTAAAACCGTTGTTTTTAAGCATATTTTTAGAGGTTTAATGCTTTCCCTCTCCGAAAAATTCTTTGGCGCGTGTTTTCCCTCCCCTTAGTCTTCGGGAACCCTAGGCATAACTGTGTCTTTCTCCTCTCTTCATCACACATCTCTTCACGTTCCCTCTCCTCACACAATCTCCTCTTCCCGATCTCCACACACAATCTTCTCCACTCCTCACACGTTTTTACCCTACGACGCCCAACCTTCTCTTCTTCCTATTCAAATTCCAAACTTTCTTATCCCGCACCTTCCACATATTTCCGTTCCTAAAGATGACCTTCTTCGACTTCCAACCAGGGTGGCTGGTATCAATGACAGTCACATCGGTCCTCGAGCACGCCGACAAGTCCGAGTCCGTCGAACCCCTAGCTGTGCCCCTCTTTCGACACATTTTGGTTCGGCTCTTCTTGGCCTCAACCACGCTGTTGTCCGCGTTGGAGGGAGGGGAGGCCATGGGGGGTTCGCGGCACCCGTCGATGCTGTCGGAGACGGATGGAATACAAGCCCTAGGGTTGGGCTGCTTCCAGGCGCTCTTCTTGGCCTTGATCCCCGCCGGCCCTTCCATGACGAAGAGCTCCGCGAGACCACCGCCGACGATATCGAAGATCTTCTGCTTCTCATCGAGTGCGGTGACAAGCGAAGGGAGATCGGGGGCCTCCGAGCAGAGGACTGTAAGAGGAAGTTTAAGGCTAGGGTCGGGCAGGGTGGTAGGATCGGGGCTGGGATCAGAGGAGAGGAAGTGATCGAGGTGGCGATGGACAGGGACGGAGAGGTCGTGAGAACTGTGGAGGCGTTGGAGCCAATTGGAGGTGGACTTGGAATTGGAGGCGGCGGCCGTGGAAGTGGCAACGGAGCAGAGCATTTCGATCGTTAATGGGAGAAGCTTTCCTTTCCTGCCACTGCTCAAACTAATTTGTTCATTAGTTTATTTTCTGATTCTTCCTCCTTTAAGTATCACCTCATTCAAATGATGCTTAGATGTGTTGTACGCTTCACACAAACAATACCCATCTAAGAGGAGCTTCTGTTTAGTAATATGAATGTGATAACTTCATGATTGACACTTGTATGTTGATTCATTTCGGATTAACAAGTATTATTCTTTATAATCTTGTTGTCTAATTTGTGTGCCCTTCATATTGTTTCTCATTCCAACCAATTATATTTATTTAGTATATAAGAAATAAGATTGCTTATTAGGGGTATATTTATGTTATCCAATGATCAAACACATGAATTTGTTGTCGGTAATACTTAAAATTAGTACTAGGTGGCCTTTTGTAAGGTGATAAATTTCTTTTTCTTGAAGGAATGATAGATTGGTGAACTAATTAAACTTTCCAATAAATTATTTTGCATTTTGCTCTATTTCACATAGAAAGCTCACATGTTTAAATGCACTGGCAGCTTGATGTGATAGGGATTGATGAAGCCCAATTCTTTGTGGATCTTTACGATTGTTGCTACAATGCTGCTGATTGTGATCAAAAAATAGTTATTGTTGCCGGCTTGGATGGTGACTACCTTAGGTAAATCAGCTTCTTTCTTTAGAGAATGGCATTTAAGAATCATCGTTAAGCTTCAACTACTTAAGTGGAGTTCATAATTTTGATATTGATAGTATGATTCTCAAATGGTTGAGCTTTGTATTCTGCAATACTGCTCATACTCCAACATGCCATTAGTTATCTTTTTAGCCTCAACAAAACCATGTCTTTTAACAGACAGAGATTTGGTTCAGTGCTTGATATCATTCCGCTAGCTAATTCAGTCACAAAGCTTACAGCAAGTATGAGTTGTGCGGCCAGCGGGCACTCTTCACTCCAAGGAAAATAGGCGAAAAACAAACTGAACTTATCGGTGTCTTTGATATTTACAGGCGAAAATAAACTAATTTGAATGAGGTGATGAGACTTGGGTTGACAATAAATAAGTACAATCCTACATGATATGAACCAGCAGGTTAGTCTTTTGACTATTGTTATTCTTTCTAAGGTCAGTTTATGTGCATTCTTGCCGAGGTTGAAAGTGTATGTTCACATCATATTGGGCCTAGAGAATCAGTAGATGTAAGTGCTCTCCATTTATTGCTTAGCAATATTACATTTGTAAAAGGAAAACATAGCCTTTTTGTTTAGTATAATCACGTTGTGACTTTTGACCCTGGTTTCAGCCAATAACATAATGGGGGTATGAAGTATCGACTATGTTAATTTGGTTTACTAGAGCATGACCAAAAATGGAATTTGTAGATACACTATGTTGCTGTACCTTTTTTCTTTTCTTAGGAAATATCATCAAGTTTGAGGTTCAACTATTTGGATATTGGCTCTCCATTACTCCATGCAAGCATATATTATTCTTGAACATATCTATACCATTTTAATCACATTTTATCTTTACTGGAGTATGTATATGTGCCTGTATTTTGTTGAAAGTTAGGTTTAGAGTCATGAATGAATGTTACTACTTTGGTATATAATTGTAGATTTTCATTCTTAAATGCCTTATCCAACCTATGCAACCTGTGTCAAACTTTCTGTATAGATTTGATCTAGTGGATAGTTAACAAATCCTGCCTAGAAGGTTGATATGGAGAGTGTCTGGTGGATAGTTATTGGATTATAACATTGGTGGACCTGTGGGTTGACTAGATAAAGTAACATCATTACCATTTGGGAACAACTATGTGTAGCCCAATGTTGAGAGTGCTATAAGTGATAAGTGTAGCCTAATAAAGGATAAAATTAATGACAATAAGGTTAATTTGTCATAGAAATTCAACAGTACAATGACTTGAATGAATGAATGGCTCTCCATTAAACTGAATGCAAGTCTATATCATCCTCGAACATGTCCACACTATTTTATCTATGTTTTATCTTTATTGAAGTTACACCTAATTGTTACCCTATTTTTTTTTTCAGTTTTCTTTTCTTAGTTAATTTTATAAAATAATATATGTTTGTGTGTGTATATGTATGTATTTTGTTGAAATTTAGGATTGAAATTTTGATATATAATTGTAGATTTTTCATTCTTAAATACCTTAACCAACCTATATAAGTGTACCTATTTAATGACTTGAATGAATCAATAATCTACAGTGTGCCATATTGATAGGGGAGGCTATAAAAGACTATTATTAACTAAAAGAAAAGATATTTATATTCAATAAGATAGACTTAATTGACCATATTTATTAAATACAGACCTCATAGATAATAGTATATATGTAGAACGATTGAAGTGAATTTAGTTGGGATTAAAAAAGTATTTTTGTTATAACATGGTAACTGACTTGTAAAGTGGTTACTGAAATTGTATTGTCTCAAATTTCTGATAATGTTAGTCAGTTTGGCAAAGTTTTAAATAACATATGTAAATAATTAAAGAGAAGTCACTGTATAGCATATATATATGGCATGCAGGTATATAATGATACATATATCGACGATTAGATTTTTTTTTCAAAAACTGATTAATAAATAAATCATGTAGTCTGCCTAAAGAGTTCAAAACATTGATATATAGAAACATGTCTTATTTAAGATGAAAATATATATCAAAATGACTTCGTCATTGAATTACTCATTCTTTTGTTTTCTATAAAAGATGGGAATTAAAAATATTGGTTAGGTTAGAGAAATCTTCTTTTGTTGATTGTCGCAGAAGGTCAACTACATCTTTCATTTGATGCTCTATAAATGGTGGATTTAAATATCATGCCATATCAAGCGATACAAGAGATACATTACAAATGTATGTTAAGATCAATTCATGGTTATAGAAGAATACTTGACATTCTTGTTTATGTAGTTAGATATAGGATGATATCAACAATACAATACATGGCTCAATGCCCGCAATACATCAAATAGTCTTTTGACTATTGTTCATAAGTTTATTTTTAGCAAGCTTGCTAAACCAGAGGAGTTGAAAGAACAACCAAGTAGTTATGGTATTACACGAGATGATTGGAGGGCATTTGTAATCAGTCGCATGTCTGACGACTTCAAGGTAAGAATTTTAATTTGCTATTTTCAATTAAGTTGATCACAAGCCATTGTTTTAGTTTTAAAGCTGGTATATATGAGGAATGTTCAATTAACTAGAAAGTAAGTGATGAGTAAAAGAAGAGAAGAAAGCAGAATGTATACCCACACCGGCTTGCCCGTAAAGGTTATGCACGTTTTGTTGATGAAATAGTAAGTATTTCTACTTAATTCAGTAAATATGATCTAGAATCTGCCTATATTTTATTCCTACTAAATCTATTAATGTGATTTATAAAGTTGTTTATATTATACATTTTGATTGTAGGGAGATGAATTATGTGATGATGAAGAGATTAATCGAGCGATTATTTGGAAGAAAGGACGGATGAATAAGAAGGGGCAATTTGAAGGCGATGATTTGAAAATGGCAATAGAAAAGATTGTAAGCAAGTTCATTATGCGTCTTTCCTACTAAATCTATTATGCCTTTATGGTTTTTATTATGCCTTTGTCCTTTATTATCGTAACAATAATTTATTGTTACATTTATGTACACTACATCATTGCAGAAAAAAATCAATTGTTGTATAACAAAATTTGGATCTTTAAACATGAATCTGCATCTGCTTATTTTCAGCAATAGTTTGGATACAATTTGCTTTTTATTACAGAATCATTTCACACCCAGAATAGCATCAAACTCTGCATCTGCTTCTGCATCAAAATTTAATGTTGATGGAGCATTCTGGAGGCCATGAGGAGCACTTTCATCTGAGGAGCATTTTGGACGTGCGAGGGGTGTTGGAGGCCATGTCGCTCCAATATTCTATTTTAATGTTGGCAGCATAGTGAAGAAACATCTTGTTGATGAGCAGTTTATCATTCAGCAAAAGGAGTTGATGGAGGCAAAGATATTAATCTCAGAACAAAATGCACGCATCGTCGAACAAAATTCACGCATATCAAATCAAGATGAACACATACAGAAACTTGAAGCAATGTTCAGAAAGGGTGCATGCGACTTAGATACTGATGAAAAAGGTAGTTGCTCAGTATACTGCTTTGTGGTTTTTATGCAAACTGCACATCCTCAAGCTTTGAGATCTTACTAGAGTGTTGCTGCTGTAATGTTGAGACATAAGGTACATGACTTCCTCTATGATTCCTTCTTTCTGTTGCTGCTGTTAGCTATTCGATCTAGCTGCTTTCACATAATACATGGTTTAAGATATAATGTCAAGTTTATATATTCATCAACTTTTTTCATGCTCACTTGCTTGACTACTCATGAAAATGTGAAGCGGCAACGTTTCTCGTGCTTATTTGACCATTCTTTTACTTAAACATTTCAGAAGGTCCAGATTTATGTACGTACTTCACAATTTGGTTTCTACTGTACAAAAGATGCAAAGCTGCAAGAAGTTTATAATTATTTATACATGTTGATAAGTTTTCTACTTTTGGAGCTTGTTTGTTTCAATTATCAATTTAGTTTGTAGTGGTTTATTAGATTTATCCGTTTCAATTATCAGTTTGCAATGATTATCAGTTTATACATGCATGTTTCTACTTTTTTCTATGGCTTTAACTATATTTTATTTTCAGAAAAGGGAGAAAGCTGGGTTTGCAAGCTAAGTCTATGAAATTCTGTATGTAGAAAACGGACCAGTACGTGAAGATTGTTGTGGTCTGATAAACTTAATTTTATGGTCTTATCTTTTGTGGTTATGGTCTGATAAACTACTTGTGGTCATGTTTGGATAGCTTGTAGTAATTGTAGAAGTTTATAAATTTAAGTGAATGTACATATATGTTGTACCAGTTTTTGATTGAGACAAGATGTATAAAAGACAACTGAATGTATATATGTTGAAAATGGTTTTTGTGAATGTATATATGTTGTACCAGTTTGTGTGCAAAAGAATTATAATGTTTTATCTATTCGCGATGCATTTTCGAATCAACATAGACAACGATTTTTTAACCGTTGTGAAAAGTATTCAAAGACAATGATTTTAAACTAAATTTTGAAGAAAGACAACAGTGTATTTGTTGTCAAAAGCATATATGCGATCAATTTTTTGCAAAACTGGCAATTACAACGGTTTTATACTGTTGCAGAACAGTTGTCTTTGGTATTAAAAGACAACACTTTAAATCCGTTGCATGACTGTTGTCTAATGTGGTCAAAGACAACGGTTTTAAACCGTTGTCTTTTACCGCACATTTAACAACAGTGTCAGTTACAACGGGTTTAAAGGGCCTATGATAACGGTTTTTAACCGTTGTCTTTTAATGTTTTTGTTGTAGTGTGGATTCAAAAGGTGCTCGATCTCATCATCGATGGATTGAATGTTGAGGTCCTCCTCCCACAGATTCATTATTTCCTTTCCCTTCTGAGCTCGAGATGATGCACCTCCATGACCTCCTTCCATTATAATTGAAAATTGAAAACAAAAGCGTATAGAAAATACAAAGTTGAGATTAAGAGGAGAGAAGATGTATGTAAAAATGATAAAATGAACTCTCTATTTATAGAGTTTGGATAGTAACAGACACTAAATCATAGTCATTGATAAAAAAATGTCAAATGATCCTAATCGTTGAAAAAAAATATCAAAAAAAAAAACCCACCCTCCCCAACGACCAAGAACTAGTGGTTCAAATCGTAAAAAAAAAATTGGTTGAACTGGTGGGCTGAATCGGTGGTTAACCGGCGGTCCGCCGAGTTTTCACCAAAGGAACCAGAACCGACCCTGCAACTTGCCGGGCCGGTTTCGGTTAGACCCGACGAACCGGGTTAATGAGCAACCAACCCGTTGACCCGATTACGGGCTCGACCTGGGCCCAGCCCGGGTTTGGGTCTACCCCGAGCACGACGTTCATAATATCAATTCTCCTATTCTCTCTCCAACTTTATGCTTGTGAAAATGCTCAATGTTCTTCACGTGTGACTAGCGAAGTGCCAAGGGCTTCCGACTGACTGTCTGCCTATTTAGTTTGCTTGTTAATACATATGCTTAATGTTTACCTTTCAATACTTGTGCTTGTAATTACAACTTATAAGAAAGGTTTCTCCTTATCCGAAAGGCATTTGGAAAGAACAACACTAATGGACGGAGGCTTCCTGTATATAGACCTTGGATGTATTAACCCCGAGGGATTAGAAATCAAGTAAATATGGTGTGCTTTCATTTCGTTACTCTTTCCTTTATAATATTATATTCCATTGCTTCTAACTTTATTGAAAGAATGAAGAAACAAACATAGAAAATGCAAAAAGATAAGATTGATATTCACCTCCTCTATCAATCTCTATCAATATCTAGGTTGGATAAGGAGTATCATACTTAGTGCACTTAGTTAGGAGGGACTGACTGAAACTATTTCACGATTTCCTAAACTAGTTTGACCAAATTTTTTCAATAAGTTGGCTAAGTGTATGATTTCTAGAGCTAATTTTGTCTTTAAAAGTGGTCATTAATCTGATTAAAAAAGCTTATGCGTCTCGCCACAATTTAGAAGTCAATTTTAGAAATGCCCACTTAATTAAGTAAATGTTAAATTAGAATCTAACGAAGATTAAATTATCTTCAAAATTCAAATTAATCTTAATCAAGTAAAATTTAGAACCATCTCATAAAAATTTATAGGGGCTCACATATTTGATAATTTAGAATGAGTGAAATATTAAATTAAAATTAACAAACTATACTTTACTTTGCATGTGATTACTCAATCTATAGGAATTAGGATTTGGCTAAATAAATAGAATAGGAATATTTTATAATATGATATTATTCGTTTTTTTTTAAAACTAACCTGAGTCTTTTCTTAGAAAACATGAACTATAATATAGGTAATCAGTATCATACAAACAATTTATTTATGTATTGAACCACCTAGATTAGTATGAGATATTCAAGTCAAAGCCTAGATTTTAGATGTCTATATTAGTACATCGTCATAAATTAAGGTTAAAAATGTTAAATTGATCAAGTAATTTTTCATATTGATAGCAAATGTCTAAGCTGGAAATTTTTAATTAACTTGACTAACTTAATAAAGGCTTTCATCTTATGCATAATGAAGCTGGAAGTAATAAGTTAGACTTTTTTCATTGGGATGATTGCCGACAACACTTAGCCAATTTTTCTATTTCTCTGTGCTTTCTCGGATGATCACCCTTTCATAGTGGCTGGCGTCATCTGAATTTTTGGAAGACTATGCAAATCTTTGATTATTATGACCGAGTACACGACCATATCTTTTAATTAAGTCCCATTAATGCCTTCTACTAGCCGATTGCCATTTGTCCCACCTTCTACCGTCACATGTTTGACGTGATAGGCGGATATCCACTGATGATATGACAGACACCTTTTCAAATTCCATGGCCAGATCTCATCCTTGTTTTTCGTAACCCTTGATCAAGCGGCTTAGAGCAATCGCTCGCTGGGCTTTATAAGTTGTTACTCACTGGTTGTCGTCTTCATTCCTTCTTGCGTTTTCAGTTTCGAGCATGTTCTGTGAAGCTTCTTCTCCTCCTCATCTTCATCGGTGATCTTTCTCAGTAAGCTTCTCCTTTATTTTCACTTTGTTGCTTTCTCGATTTCTTATGGTTGTCTCCCCTCAACCCCCTCCATCCGTTACCGGGCTCTGGTACACTTTCATCGGGATCTAAATTAACTACGACGAAATCAATCAGATGAAACTTACCTATCGTTTTCCCTATAATTATCAAATTGCAATACCTTCTACTTATGACTGACCACATAAACCTCTCGCCGGCTTCCTGCCCTTCTTTAAGGACCAATTCTGTGTCAGCCTTCGATTCCTTGTCATCTTTTTTCTCAGCTGTGTGTAAATACTTTTATATTTCCCTGCACCAACTGGTCTTGAACTCCTTTAGGTTGCTGTGCGGGGTGATCGTACTGTTCCATTTGCACGACATTCTCTTAATGCCTCGGGTATTTCATTATTTTTATTATCCTAAGTTGTCCGAGCCAGGGGCCTTCTGTTCTAGACTCGAGTTGGCTCCATCTTTTTTGATAAGATGTCAACCTCCAATAAACATTGGAGGGAGCATTACTTTTACGTTCGATTTCCCAATCAACTTGACTTCCCGACCAGCTGGCAAATATAAGTGATGAAGCCACCATTGCTCGGCCGATATCAAAGTCGATCAGACTATCTCCAGGTAGCATCTAGTTTGGCCGGTCAGAAGTATCACATCCACCGACTGTTGTTGGAGAGCATCTTATAGGTGTTTAGACTGATCCCGATCCGAACGCGGCTGCTGTCTAGCCTAGGTATGCTCTTTCTTCTCTTTATCTTTGAATCTAACTGATTTTTTTCTTCCTTTTTTGCAGTCCAAATCATATTGAGTGCACGTCTGAGTGGCAAGAGCAGACTCACGGATGTAGAGATCAATGCTGCGGGCGTGGCCGAGTTGGAGAGTCGCGGCTTACAGCCGGTTACCCAATCCGACGATCCGCTTGGCGAGCTGGGCGAAAATACAACTGCGGCCAGCGAAGGAGGCCATACAGCGACGAGCGATGTTGTTGTTGCTACAGCCAACCTCCCTCTCGAACGACCATCTATGGCATCGATCATTGTGCCATCTGAATCCACGAGCCTTTAGTCCGTCGCAAGAGGCATTATGGGGAAGGTTTATCCCGTTCGGTGACCTCCGTGCTGCAGACCACCACCCGAATTCGCTCTCGCCCTCCTTCCGAATGGGGTGAGGCTCCATCACCCGCCTTTCCCAAGCAACGAGCTACCATGCTCCCTACGTCTGTGTCATCCAACCGAACACCCTCGCTATCTGGGCTGCCACAGGAGACTATTTGTGTGCCGCCCATCACGTATATGCCACCACACTTTTTGCCAGTCGCATAAGTATCCACCATTTGATCCTCTCCTTTACCAAGGTTCACTGACTCAGCAACCTCCGATCCTTCAAGTCCGTGCGGCCGAAGGCATATAACGGTCATCCTTAACTTACCCACAGATGAGTGGCGCCATCCAGACGACACCGAGCCTCGCTCCCTAGAGCACCAAATAAGGATTCAAGGACCGCTGGCAAAGGTCTGGGCCAATGCTAGGGCCCATGCGACGGCCATCTCCCCCGGGGTAAGTATGTTGTCCTCATTTTGTGCTTGTTTCTCCCGATCAACCATGACTAACCCACTCTATTGTAGTTTTGGGCCGAAAGCTTGGCCATGTGCCAGAAGTTGACCTTCCTGGAACATGAAGTTCAGCAGTTGCGAGCCCCGACTGGCCAATTGAGGCTTCTCGGGTGCGTCTGGGGCAGTTTGTTGAAGTGTATACTAAAAGCCTAGCTTTTGTAAACATTTATTTTTGAAATAAAAGAATCACATTGGTCAATATCTGCATTTATTTGTTAAATGTAATTGTTCAATTAATTTATATAGTAGATAACATGGAGTGTGGTGTCACACTCAGAAGATCATGTTGTTGGTTCTCTATAAATTATAAACAAGTTGCTCACGACTAAGATGGAAAGGAACAAACTATCAGAATAGTCGTAATGTAATTAAGTATTAGTTTATCTTGACTAATAAATTACACTGATACACTTTAAGTGTATTGAGTAGGACCATTTAGGTAAATTCTTTTTGTACTGACTTAGTAAAAGAACTAGACTTTAATTATTATGGAAGTGTGTGCTCTTAATCCTAATATAATAACAAGCACATATATTTAATATCTATTTCTTTGACTTATCAAAGGGTGATGTTTAGCTCGATAAATCAATATGCCCGATAAGTTGGAAAATGATATTACTACAATATTTTCAGTATATTACCAGCCAACTTTAGGCCGAGCGAGCACCCACGTGCTCGTATATGCTCGTCTGGGCAAAACCTGCTCGAACATAAAAGCATTTAGTCTTATATAATATTTTTAGTATCATATCGACCGCCTGAAGGCTGAGCAAGCACCCACGTGCTCGTATATGCTCATCCGGACAAAGCCCGCCTGAGTATAAAGGCATGTAGTCTTATATAATATTCTCAGTATCATACCTATCGACCGAAGGCCGAGCGAGCACCCACGTGCTTGCATATGCTCGTCCGGGCAAAGTCCGCCCGAGCATTAAGACATTTAGTTTTATATATTATTCTCAGTATCATATCGGCCAACTGAACGTCGAGCGAGCACCCACGTGCTCGTATATGCTTGTCCGGACAAAGCCCACCCAAGCATAAAGGCATGTAGCCTTATATAATATTCTCAGTATCATATCGGCTGACCGAAGGGCGAGCGAGCATCTACGTGCTCGCATATGCTCGTCTAGGCAAAGCCTGCCTGAGCATAATGGCATTTTGTCTTATATAATATTCTTAGTATCATACTGGCTGACCGAAGGTCAAGTAAGCACCCACGTGCTCGATATGCTCGTTCGGGCAAAGTCCGCCCGAGCATAAAGGCATGTAGCCTTATATAATATTCTCAATATTATATCGATCGACCGAAGGTCGAGCAAGCACTGATTAATTGAGTCAATTTAGACCAATGAATAGAGATTCATTAAATTAAATTAATTTGAGTCAAAGGGTAGATTTGATCAACCATTGGGAGATAAGAGGTCAAGTTTGACTTGACTTGAGAGGGAAGATGAAGGGTCAAGTTTGACTTGACCAAATGTCACTTCATTGTGACTTGACATGGGTCAGCCAATGATGATGTTCCACATCATCAAGGCTACATCATTGTGTGTCACCTCATGAGGAAGATCAAGAGTCATGACTCTTGGTATTACATGGAGGTATAAAACACTCTAATAAGGGGGCCAACCACATATGTGTGTGAAGCAAGGCCTCTTCTTCTTCCTCTCTTTCTTTCTCTCCTTTTCCTCTATTGCCGAGACCTCTCAAGAGTGCTAGCACACTCTAAGTGGTTCTCTCCACCTTTTGTCTGTGTGGATACGTGTAGAGGAGTGTACACTTGACACTCTACGAAATCCGACAACCATTTGGACGAGCGTGATAAGCGAAGGGAATCGCTACAAGGGTAATACTTCCTTTTCATGTAGATCTAAGGTAGATCTAGTGTAGACAAACATGTACATGAATATTTTATTTATCTATCTTCGCATGGATCCGTGGCTAGCTTAGAGGTTTCCGCAATGCCAAAAGCGATTTTTGCGGCTCGAAAGTTCTAACAATTTTAGTAGATAAAATAAGTGAAGGAATAAATGTTAAATTCAAATATTGGGAAAATGCTAGAAGTGAAAATTTTAAACTTAGTAAGATTAGATGTATGACAATTGTTAAGATAGGAAGTGATGAGTTGTCTGTAAATGAGATTTTTAAATATTTAAGATTATTTTTATAAAAGAATAGAGAGATTAAGAGATATATCTTACATATAATACAAGTGAGATGGTTGAAATGGAGAAGAATATTAGGGGTTTTTTATGGTCATAAAGTATCTCTAAGACTTAAAATTTTTTTTTATAAAATAACGGTTAGATTTGTTATACTATATGAAGCTGAATATCGAACTATGATTTGAGTACATGAACAGAAGATAAGGGTTACAGATATGAAGATGTTAAGGTGGATATACGGATATAAAAGGATGGATATTATAAGAAATAAAAATATTAAAGAGAAAATCGATGTTCCACCTATTGAGGGAAAACTCCATATGATATGGATATGTACTTAAATGATCAATAAATATTTCAATTAGGTGATATAAAATTATGACAAATATTTATATCAAAGAGGAAGAGCCAAAAAAAAAAAAACTTTGTTAGTAATAAAATAAGATAAAATATATTTAAATATAAATAATGATATAATAAGGGATAAAATTAAATGACGAATAATAATCTATATAGTTGACCTTATTTATTAAGATATAACTTAATTGTTGTTATATAAAATGAAGAATATTTTAGGCATTTAGTATGTGATTTGTTATTTTAAAGTTTGGTATGCAATTTAAATATTCTTAAAAGATAAATATGCGATTTAGTAAATTATCTATTAATTAATATAATCAATTATTTTATTACAGTGTCTATATTAGATCATGGTTCAGAATCGATAGTTCAACGATTTAAAATTATAGATTTAACGGTTCTTGACATATCGACTCTTGATATATCGACTCTTAATCATAACCATTCGAAAAGTCAATTTATGATTTGTCATAGTTCAAAAACATTATTATTTCAAAATTAAAAATTTATAAAAAGAAAATAAAGAAGGATTTATACTTATTTAAGTTATAATTTTATAAGAATATCTTGAATCATTATCAATAAAAATCATTTAGAAAAAACTCTCTTCTTTACCAACGATCAAAACCTTGAGTCTAATGGTTGGAGTTTTTTTTTTTACTTTCTCTAGATTTTAAATTACACTAATGTAAATAAACTATTTGAAAGAAATTATTTTTTTAGCATTCTTACTTTTTCTTTCTAACTATTAAGAATAGTGATATAGGAAAAAAATTTATTAATTAGTTATTAAATAATTAACTAACACATAATAATATCAATATATTTTATCCTAATTGGCTAGGATAATAGGCTTTCCCTCAAGAGACCATCAATTTGGTGGTATATGTATAATTAAATTATCAATTTGGCGATTTTATTGGATCAGAATCATAATCTGTTCAATCCTCTTTTGAGCTGGTTAAGATTTCGCTCTGGGAACAAGTCAATCAGTACCTGGCTTGTTGACACTGTTACAATTACGACATGAGAACGGATCAACGAGTACCTAATTCGTTGCTCCATTATGGGTCGTAACCCGTCTCAAGATAAGATATAATAAGATAAATTATGAAATAGGGGTATTTTATTCTAATGTAATGATTTGTTGTATAGAAAAATTAAATATCTAATGAAATATTTTACATACGGTGGCCTATTAAATTCATTTACGCTAACACTAGTACTATATAAATTTTACTTTAGTATTCATTGAATATATTAATAACCAAAAATTATAATATTAATGTGGCAAAAGACAAATATTAATGAACTTATTAAGTCCTGACTAATAAATTGGGTTTTAATGAGTAATGTTTTTTTAATCTTTCTATTATAATTAAATTTTATTTAAAAAATTTATAAAACTCTTTGCATATCCCCGGCATATACACAGATGAGTTTAGTGTGCCTCAGTTAATTTCTGTATTTCACAAACAACTTATATTTAAATTATTCTTAAATCTATTAAATTCAAAAACAATATTTACGAAAACTATTAATATTAGTTAACATTAATAATAATTTTATAAATTACATTTCAAAATTGTTTATTGATTTTTATTTTGATTCTTAAAATTTATATTAAAATGTTAAGTAAAATTTATTTTTATTATATATATATATATATATATATATATATATAATAAAATACTTATAAATAATTTAATAATTAAATTTTAATTTAAGAATTCATTAAACTCCTTGCAAGGAATTATACTGAGTAAGTGATACTACATTAACGATATTTATGTGAAATATAAGAACACAAATAACCTGAATTATGGAGAGATCAGTATATATAAAAAAAGTCTCCTCTGATGTGATAAAATATTATAGAAGAAAGCTTTCCTTTTTTAAAATTCAACTTTCTATATATCTTATTTATTTCTATAAATTTCCTTACTATATGTTACAGAAATTGACAAATAGAGACAACCATAAAACACGTCCTTTAAAATTTTTCCTATTTTTAAAACATTATTACTTAGTTTTAAAATTAATTTTACTGCAAATAATATTAATTGATTTATTATTATTATTATTATTATTATTCCAAGTATTTGCTTGGCTGCCTCTTTCAGAGTCTCTGAATGTGGAATGTGAAGCGTAAGCAGCGGGAGCATCGGCAAGGTTTTATGAATGGTGGGTTAGATTGGGTTTCCATCGACGACCATTAGATTTTATTTTCCCCCAATTTGTTTAAAGGAGGGAGGAGAGTCGGCATTTCCGCGTCGTTGATGCTCTTGCTGTTTGATGCTGTCTTCTGCTCGCTCCCACCAGATCTGCGCTCTTTCATAATTCTCCAGGCGCCGGAGATGGCCGAAGGGGAAGCGGTGGATGGCGCCGCCGAGGGGCGCCTGCGCCGCGCTGGGAGCGACGGCATGATGCCGCTCGCGCAGCTGATCGGGGAGGAAGCGAGGATGGAGAAGGTAGAACGGCCGCGTGTGCGTTACGGCTGCGCCGCCCAGTCAAAGAAGGGGGAGGACTACTTCCTCTTCCGGACCGATTGCCAGCGCGTCGCGGGCGACCCCTCCTCCTCGTTCTCCGTATTCGCGGTACGCTCCGGATCCCACTTGCTTTTGACCTTCCCTGTTGGATCGCTTAATTCACGAGTTAATCCAATACATCTCCTCCTTGGATGGGGTTTGGTGAAAATATTTTGTTCATGGTCTAGTTGAGAGGCTCTGCTTTCGTAGTGGCACTGCTTGTAGCTTCTGCCAGATCAGAAGCGCTAGGCCAAATTCTTGTGAATTTGGTCATTGATTAAGCTACTACCACTTGACTCCGTCAGAATACTTATCGTGATCAAGCTAACTATGGGTTTATGTGCGTGTTTTTCTCAATCAAACAAAATGTTGGATTGTTTGTAGCAGTCTTAGAGGCAATGTAGAATCGGGAGTTTCAAATGGGTAGCTTAATCAAGTACAGATGTAAATGACGAGTAGGCCAAGTACAAATGTAAAATCATTTTTTGGTTATTCCTCAAAGAGTGAACCTTCTAGGTTTTGTTTAATATTAGGATTAAGCATTTCTTATACTGTAGTGGTTCAGACAGTTGAAATCTGACTAAGCATTAATCTTGAGTTCTATCAACTCGAGTAGGCAATGAAGAGAAAGAAACAACAAAAGAGGAACAAGTGAAGGGTGAAATTGAATACTATAGAGGCCATTCCATGGAAAAAGCTTTTTATTCAATATCCAATTTATAGTTTATACAAGGCTAAGTCAGTCATAATTACATCCATATACTTTGGTCATGGTCTATCACAGACTTAGACCTACTTTCCTTATGCTAATAACTAAATTATAACCTGAGTCACTATGAGAGTCATGGTCCATCAAAGTCTTGGGCATATTTTCCAAATTTGAATAATTCAAATTATAATCTCTCATTATTGTGTAATTCGTTAAATCTCTCGAGTACAAATGGAAAACTAAATGGGTTTAAATCACGACATGGTAGTTGACTTTTTTTTTTTGGAAGGCCTTTCTCTTTTCTAGAGGAAACTCCGCCTATGGCAAATAAACTTCGCCATGGCTAGTCCCCAGCCTAGATATAGGAAGAAGGTTGTGCCCAAAGTCAAATACAAGACAAATGTTATATATGGATTCATTAAACTATTGAGTTAATGCTAAGTTGTTCTCCAAAAGGAACATTGTTGCATTAGCTGACTGTAATGTCTCGACAAGGGCTAGTACATCTCCATAAGAATTTGAGTGTAATGTTAAATATGTAAGAGTTCTCATACCCTAAGTTCTATAAAAAAAGACATTATAAGAATATCTATTATCTTAGACTTGGAACATGCAATGTAGGAATGTTCATTGGTAAAATAATGGAGGTAGTAGATACGATGAGTAGGAGAGAAATTCATATTTTGTTCTTACAAGAGATAAAATTGATAGGGGAGCAAGTAAAGATGATATAGAACTCAAATTTTAAGAAGGAAAGAGTAAAATGAGAAATGAAGTAGGTATTATGGTAGATAGTTTGCTAAGGAATGTAATAGTAGTTAGGAAGGGAGGTAAGATTATAGCTTTCAAGTTCATTGTAGCAAAAGAAACTATTAATGTAATTAACATATATGCACCTTAAGTAGGATTGAATGAAGACTTCAAACATAGATTTTGGGATAATCTAGATAATGTTGTACAAAAATTTCAATAAATGAATTGGTTTTAATTGGAAGAGATTTAAATGAGAAAGTAGAGTAAGAATTAAGGAATACGATAGGGTATGTGGAGGATATAATTTTGGACCAAAAATAAAGAAGGAAACTATATTATGCTCCTATAATAGCTAATATGTTTATTAAAAAGAGAGAAGAACAACTAGTTACGTTCAAAAGTTAGAACAATAAGTCATAAATTATCTTTTTTTATGGCCATGAAGAGAGAGAACTTTTTTATAAAGATTGTAAAATCATCTCTAGAGAAAACTTAACCACCTAACAATAATATTAGAAACGTGCCTCAAGCATGGTATGAGTAGAAGAAAATGTTCATGACACCTAAGACTAAGATCAAGTGGTGGAAGTTAAGGATGAGAAATAAAATATCTTTACGGAGAGGGTAGAAGCATAAGTATTAGGAGAAATATATGACGACTCGACTACGCTATGAGATAAGATGATATCAACTTTAAAAATGACGGCTAAAAGCGTACTTAGTGAGTTAAGGGGTCAGACATCATCAAATAGAGAATCTTGGTGGTGGATGAGGAAGTACATTAGAAAATGGTGAAAATCAAATAATATATAAGTTATTGTACACTTGTAAGTGAAGAAAAGTATGTAGTAGCTAAGAAAGAGCCGTGGGTGAAGTTAAAAAATGAAGCTTTCAAACTTTTGTATTAATAGTTTGATGCAAAAGGAAGGGAAAGAGATATTTTAGATTAGCTAAAGTGATAAAAGAGAAAACAAGGGATTTTACATAAATGAGATGCATTAAAGATGAATCGACTATGGTACTTACTAGTCATGGTTTCAAATTTCGTTTAATGCTGGTGAAATAGGTGAAATTTTTCGTTCTACTCATTTTCCGACACCAACACTACATGAGTGAATTGAAATTTGTTGAGTCGCTAAGGCGTCGTAATCCCGTAGCGACCTCCGTGAGATCATGGAGGCCACAGAGGTTGCCGTGAACCCGCAGCAAGCTCCTGCGGCCCGGGGGGGGGGGCGATGTGGGAAGGAAGAAATCTTAGGTTAATAATTTCAATCAACTCTTAGCTATAATAGGATAATTTAAATAAACTTAATCAAAGCCTAATAAAACTATCCCATATATTTTATTTATTTTAATTTTAAAAATATATAATAAATTATTTATTTATTTTTTAATATATGATCCTTTTTTTTTATTTTTTTAATATTTAGATTAATTTTTTTTTTATTGTTAATATATTTTATATTTAAAAAATATCGAAATCATATCGACATGACATTATATGGAACCGAAATCATATTGTTTCTATCATAAATCGAAACTCTGATATGGCTTGAGATTTTAAATCATGGTACTAGTGAAGGATGAAGAAATAAAAAAGCAATAGAAGAAGAGATATTTTATCAACCTTTTAATGAAGGTTTAGGCCACCAACTTATCTTAAGAAACTTAACTAGATTAGTTTAGAAATTTAAATTTTTATTAGGGAATTCAAACTAAAAGTAAAATGAACATTAAATGGGATACAAAATAGGAAAGTGGTTGGACTAAATAATATTTTAATAGAAGTATGGAAGGGCCTAGGGAAGCATGATATTGAATGACTTACGAAGTTATTTAACTTGATATTGAAAACAAAGAAAATGCTAGATCTATGGAGGGTAAGTGCTCTAATACCCCTTGTAAAGGAGATGTAAAGATTATGCATGCTATAGGGGTATTAAGTAAATGAATCATACTATGAAAATTTGGAAAATAGTGATTGAAAAAAGATTAATGAAGTAGATCAATTGAAAATCAATTTGGATTCATGCTTGAAATCCGACAAAAGTTATAAATCTTCTCAAACAATTCATTGAAAAGTATCGGGGGAAAAAAATAAGACTTACGATTAGTATAATTGACCTATAAAAAGCTTATGATTGAGCTTTGAGGGAAATTATGTGGAGAAATCTAGAAAAGAAAGGTGTTAGTATAACGTATATAATTAGGGATATATATATATGAGGATGTAATAATAAGAGTGAAATCTCTGGGTAGATTAACTGAAGCATTTTAGGAGTACATTAAGGATTAGCTCTAAGTTCATATTTTTTTTACTACTAGTCATGAATGAACTCATTGGATATATCCCAGACACATTATTATGGTACATGTGTTTTTGCATATAACATTGTTTTGGTTGATTAGATATGTGAAGAAGTAAATGTTAAGCTTGAACCTTGGTAGCAAACACTGGTTTTAGGCTTAATATAGTGAAGATGAATTATATGTGATTTAATGCTTTATTTGCTCTGAGGTGTGGATTGAAGAAAGAAAGGAATTCATTGGATATATCCAAGACAAGGATAGTAATTAAATGTGGAAAAAAATTCCCAAGAATAAAGGAAAGGAAAAGAAGAAGGAAAGGAAACAGAAAGGGAAAGGGGAAAAAAAGAAATATCTTATGTCTGATGAGTTTGCAGCGACTTGCGATTGCCTCATTATACCTCGTGGTTGTGAGTGAGGCAACTCATGGTGCCTTGATCGTCCTCGCGAAGTTGTTGTAACAAATTTGAGCGAGGCCAAGGCCAAGGCCATAGGTTTGACGAAGAAGGGAAGGAAAGTTCGTTACGAAAAACTACTAAAAAATTGATCTTTAATTGAGAAAAGGTTCTTAATTTCTACTCAATCAATCTTTCTCTCTCGAACACACCTCCAAGTAAATAAGACATAAATTTTGTAGTATTAGATGTAGCAACACAATTATTTTGTTAGGAGATGATAAGTTATCTACAAATTTTAAATATCTAGGATCCTTTTTGTAAAGGAATTGAAGGGTTGATAGAGATGTTTTACATATAATATAAATAGGATAGTTGAAATAGAGGAGGATGCCAGATGTTTTTTATAAATCGTAAATACCTCTAATGTTTAAAGATCAAAAGTTGAAAAGGGAATTTTGCAAAACGATAGTTAAACATACTATATTATACAGAGTTGAATGTCAGACAAATGAGTACTTGAGCAAAAGATAAGAGTCGTAAAGTAAGGACATTAAGGTGAATGTATAAACATACGAGGATGAAAATGATACAAAATGAGAGCATTAAAGAGAAATTTAGAGTTATGCCTATTGGGGGAATCTTCAAAAGTCGTATTTAACATAGTATGGACACGTACCTAGGCGTCCAATAAATGACCTTGTTAGGTGATGTGTGACCCTGACAAATAGACACATTAATAAAGGTAGAGGGAGATCAAAGACTAGGTTAGAAATCATAAAGCAACATAAAATTTATTTAAATATAGAGGAGAATATAGTAGGAGATCAAACCCAATAGCGTAGGAGGATCAATATAACTGAAACTACTTAGTGAGATAAAGGGATAGTTGTTGTTCTCATTTCTTGAGGATTCTAAGTTTGCACAACGAAGCTCATAGTGTCTGAGATCTAATTATCCTCATAATCTAATCATTGTGTTATCCTCATATCAAAAACTTGCCCTAGATTTTATATTTATACAACTGAACGCTAGTATTAATTTTTAGGAGATTATCTATTCTTTACTTTCTTCACACTGAGTGTTCTTTTGGTCTTAGGAAATACATGCTTCCTTCCATTCAAAATATTCAACAACTTTCTTACTTCTGAAACCAACTTATGGGGTCGAGGTATTTCATTATTATACATCCATTGAGATGAGTTGAGTGGCAATAAGCTGACCTTCTAATCATCGACTCTAGTTTGGTGAACCACATCCATAAAATGCTCATGGAAGGTGTAAATATTGGGCAAATCTCAAATAGAGTCTCATTTAAAGAGACAAGCTTAGCTTTCTTTTATTGAGTAACAAAGAAAGTCTGTGACTCTATGCAACAATACTTTCAAAATTTCTCTAGCTTCCTGCAATGTAACTATATCTGCAAACTTAACTAAGATGATGGTTCTTAGATAGTTACTATACATCAGTTGTGCCTTAATAGGTTATAGGTACTGATTAGTTTGCACAATAATGTCCCATAAAATAACTAATAAAACTTGAATTTGTGCAATTTTTATGCTTCCCACGATTTCTTTGGAAGATATACAAATCATAGGAATGACAATTTCCTCCGAACCTGGTAGAGGATTCGATATCCAGCCTGAATGGAGGAGGATATGGAGGGATTTTTTTTAGACTCGATTAAATAATTTGGTAATCGGGTATGAGGATTTTCGAGTTCGGGTATTGACGTAGGTTTAGTAGAATCCTACCCATATCCGACCTGAACATCCGATTATATACACACACACAATCTTTTTATCCTGGGTGCCTAGCATGGGCGACGCTTTAAGCATCGCCCACGGTGATTTATTTATTTATTTATTATTTTTAAACTGCCGGTTATGCCAATAAGATTTTGCCTTTAGAGTTTAGGGGTTGTATTATAGTATTACGCACAAAAAAATTTTCAAATTGAAAAATTTTGTTTGGATGATCACGGGGTGTGCAGGTTAATGTGTGCATGGTATCAAAACTCATATGCAATCTTTTTATCCTGGGCTTCGAGCGTGGGCGCCCAACGTGGGCGACGCTTTAAGCGTTGTCCACGTTGATTTATTTATTTATTTATTTTTATTTTGTTTTTAAGTTCTTGGTTATGCTAATAAGATTTTGCCTTTAGGATCTAGGGGTTAGGTTATAGTATTAAGCACAAAAAAAATTTTTAAATTGAAAAAAAATTTTGGGTGCTCACGGGGTGTGCAGAGTATGGTGTGCATGTAGGATATCAAAACACACTCTCTCTATATATAAGAAAGATTTCATTTCACTTGACTCACCTCTTCATTTGTCACTTTTAAACCCTAAATCTCATATACTTTTAACTTTTTTTTTTTTGATGAAAAGAAGGTTTAATCCTAAAAGTCCTAATTTGGTTAAATTGAATAACCCGATATTATTCAAACTGGAGTTGCACGACTATGGTGTTGGTTTTCAAAAATCAATATCATAGTGGTGTTGCATTTGAAGAATTGGGTGGTGTTAATTTTGGAAATGCGATTTTTGAAAACCAGTATCAGAGTGATGCTGATTTTTGAAAACTAACACCATAGTTTGGTTAATTCGATTTTCGATCGAATTAACTGATATTTTATTAATTTGATTTTGTTGGAAAGATCGGTCGAAATTTTTTTAGTTTCTTCGATTTCGGTTTAATTTGTTCGGTCGATTCAATTTTGAACCGATTACTCAACTCTAGTTGGGATAAACTATTTTTAATATTTTATTATTTCTTTTATGATTAGTTTGCTAATTTTTATATTTAATCTTTTTTCTTAAGATTTTTTAAAAATAAAATACAATTGTAGGTGGTAATAGGATATTTGAGTAGGGTATAATATCCAATCCGTATGGGGATGAGGATGAACATTAAATACACGATGGAGATAGGGATACGGATGGATGTAATAAATGAGATGTGGACGGAGGATATAGAATCTGATCCATTGTCATTCCTAAAATCATTTAACATGTTTGTGGAATGATTGGTTGGAAGTGTGAATGAAAATAGATGAAAAATGGCTCCAATGGAAAGGTAGTCTCACATTGAAAAATTTAAGATAAATAGGTTGGATTATATTGAATCACACCATTGAGATGATGTGAATGTAATTGGACAAGAGACTCTCTTTCTTGTGTGCGCACACAAGGGGGTACAAATCAGAGACCCGATTTGCACTAAAACTGGTTGACTCGTGTGCGAATGCTACTTGTGCATGTTAAATGTTGGACTCGCCGTGGTAAAAATTGTTTGCATAGTTCAACCTATCATTGGATAGGAGACGAATCTTCCTTAAGGAAATTGTGATTGCCATAGACCTTGGTTCATCCTTCACAAAGCTGCTGTTGACATTTGGGAGTCTGCACTGCTTGAACTATATTTAAGTAGTTCTTTATTTTTAACACATGTTTAATTATGTATTTATTTATCTCTATAGGTTCTCCCAACATGATCTGGTTTATCTTGATGGAGTTTTTTGCTGCAATTAAAATTGAATAAATTCCTCATGCTCATCTTAAACAAAATTAAATCACCAAAGCAGCGGTGGAAGTTTTTTCTTGAAAACTACAATTGTGTGGCAAATCTGATAGTATTAAGTTGGAAATTGTTGGAGTTTGCTAATTACACTGCATCCTAACTCAGCTAAAAAAGCGTTGTCAGTTGTGCTTGGTAATGCTCAGAGGAAACTTTTTCCACAAAAATTCTGCAATGTTTATATAGCAGGAAAATTAAACCATCATAAGATTACTATTCATCACGCTTCTCAGATAGACTAATCAATTTAAGGCGATAGATATACATCTCCTCATTCTCTCTCTAAGAACCTTGGAAGTAACCTGAATAACAAATTCAATGCAAAAACTGTTGTTCAGTTTGTTTATGAGTTTACACGAGGATGATATGGCATTAGAAAAGGGAAATCTCAATGTTTAAGATGTGCATCAGGGCTTTTTTAAATAGAAACCAGAAAAGTCATTTGAAGATGTTATAAATATGAGTCTTATTAAGATCTTATTCATAACATATTGTATAGGGCTTACATTATTTCTAGGTTCTGCATTTTCCAGTGTTGGTCTTTGGACGAATAAAAAATGTCCATTCAAAATGGAAAAGACAATCTAGGCATGGAGGAAAAGATCTCATTTTCTCCCGTTTTCTTTCTTTAACATTTTTTTATTGAATTTGAAGCTTGAACTATTTGGCCATTTAATCTACTTTTTTTGTCTTGACCAAGGTGTCCTCGCACCACAATGGATACGATTCTATTCCCTAACAAATAAAATAATAGATTTTAAAGCATGATATTTAGATAGATATAAATACTGTATGAAAATATATGAAATGAAATAGAAATCCAAAATGCAATTTACAAGTTTTAATATATAAAAAAGTGAAAAATAAAACATGAATGTGCTGAGATTGTCTGATAGGATAGATCATTCTCTCTCTCTCTCTCTCTCTCTCTCTCTATATATATATATATATATAAACAACCAAATCAGCTGATCTATATGTGCACAATCAAACAAGTGTATGGATCAAAGCTATTTTCATTGGGGTTCCTTACAGAATATTTTGCCCAAAACTAAGCTAAAACATTAATTAAAAACAGTGTAGATGGAGCCTCAGCATATGCCAGATTCCCTAAGTAGTTTACTTAAGGAAGAATTGATGAAGAAACAAACCAAACCAAAAGAGATATTGAGGGATGGGGTTTTTTTTCTACCCTTGGGATGATGTAATTTATCATGTTTGTTCAATTTCTAAACCACACTTAGCTGAATGAGAGTTTTTTACTAAGTTATTCTCTGCATTATTTAACAGGAAGTCAGATAAGGTCAATCGGTTCCTTTGCTGATGATTCAGAATTAAACCTTTCGAGTCAGAATATTTAATTCATGTTTTAATTTCTCTAAAATGAAACTTCTTTTATATTTTGTAAGTTGAGCCTTTGTAGATTAGTCGAACTATACATTTCGAATTAATTCATTAATATTTATTTTCTTTAAGGTCTTCGATGGGCATAATGGTAATGCTGCTGCAATATATACGAGAGATAACTTGTTGAATCATGTTATGGGTGCAATTCCTAGTGGGCTTAGTCGGGAAGAATGGGTTCAAGCTCTACCTCGTGCTTTGGTAGCTGGATTTGTAAAGACCGATAAAGAATTCCAGCGAAAAGGCATGCTTTACTTTCCTTTTCAGATATATGCTTTGCCTGCATACATGTTTCTTATTTCAATTGTTCTATTTTGTTTTCAGGACAAACATCTGGAACCACAGTGACATTTGTAATAATCAATGGATGGACAATTACTGTTGCTTCAGTAGGAGATTCTCGATGCATCTTAGATGCACGAGGGCTGGTTTCTGCACTCACTGTGGATCATAGGCTTGAAGAAAATGTAGAAGAGTGAGTATCCATGCTGTTTATTTTCATAACACCAATTAGATAATGTTTCCTATATTTCATAGATTATGATGTGCCGTGGATAGGCGGGAACGAGTTACTGCTAGCGGAGGTGAAGTTGGGAGACTCAATGTTGTTGGCGGCGTTGAGGTGGGGTTTATTTGTTTTTCATGTATAGTTCACATTGACCAACAAAGTTTAGCATTTGGTTTTCTTTGGCGAGCCTTTGTCATTCTCTTAAAATTTACACCCTCTTTCCAGATTGGTCCCCTTCGCTGTTGGCCAGGAGGGTTATGCTTATCCAGATCAATAGGAGATATGGATGTTGGGGAATTTATTGTTCCTGTTCCTTTTGTCAAGCAAGTCAAGGTATTATCTTGCTGCTAATTTCTCTTTTTCATTCATAAAGCACAAATATGCTAAAGACGCCAATGCATGCAAAGATGGTCAAATGGGGGTTGGACACTCAACTGATATTACAACTTTTTTTCCCCCCCAATTTTACTGGATTTAGAACATATCTATTTCACATTTCACTTGGCCTAAAAATCTATTTTTATATCAGCTGTCAAATGCTGGAGGAAGACTTATAATTGCTTCAGATGGTATATGGGACGCTCTCACTTCTGAAATGGCTGCAAACTCTTGCCGAGGTTTACCTGCAGAGCTTGCTGCCAGACAAGTTGTTAAGGTGTTCACTTATAAAATTTTGCCATTTTCAGCTCAGTTTTATTTCGTTATCATTTCCTCCAATTATTATTTTTTGGTTTTTGTATAATCAATCATTTATAAATAATATAATTCACAATTTCCATCCTGAATATCTTGGCTGATAACCAACCAGGAAGCACTTAGGACAAGGGGTTTGAAGGATGATACAACTTGCATTGTTGTTGACATTGCTCAACCTGATCACTCAGAACCACCTCCATCTCCACCGAGAAAAACAAACAAATTCAAGTCTTTCATCTTCAGAAAAAAATCAAAAGATTCTGCTAATAAGCTATCAAAGAAGCTATCTTCTGTTAGTATAGTTGAAGAAATATTCGAAGAAGGTTCGGCAATGCTTTCTGAAAGGTAAGTGTCTAATGAGCCATATAAAGTATTTTTGTAAGCTCATATCCAATGTAAATTCATTTCTCACTCTTATCTTATACCAACTTCAGACATCATATTATCTAGTTAATAATTTTCTTATAACAAAGCTAAAAGTGTAAATGAAGGAGGTTAGTTATATGTGCACTATATATGCCACATCTTGTGCTTATGTTTAGAATTTTCTAGATTTAAAAATGTTTGGTGACTAGCTAATCAAATTGAATATGTACCATAGTATAATAACTTGTCTAATGAAAACCACTTTTAAAATTGAATATGTACCATACTATTCTTTTTTTAAAAAATTTCTGAAGCACCCTCTAACAATGTATTAGTTCTTATGACCGTCAATTTTGCTGAATCATGAACATATAATTTGATAGTGACAATAATGCAAGGGAAGCTAATTCGACAATGGTTGAACTTGTTGATCTGTAGTCTATACAGAATGTTACTGGTGCAGGATGATTTTGTTTACAAAGTCCCATCTCCATAGGAATCTGGATTTCACACTCTTGAATCCTGTTTTTTAGGCTAGGGAATGAGCCATCTGCAGAGAAAACCTCAAATATGTTTACATGCGCTATATGTCAGACGGAGGTTGCTCCAAGTGAAGGCATATCAGTTCACGCCGGCTCCATCTTCTCTACCAGCTCAAAGCCATGGAAAGGTCCCTTCCTCTGTGTCGATTGCCGCAACAAAAAGGATGCTATGGAAGGAAAACGCCCAAGCGGAGTTAAAGTGCTTTAACACCCCCACCTCAGTTATTTTTAGTTATTTGTTTGCTGCCATTTTTTTTTCTGGCTAGCTGCATCATTATTTCATTCGCATTCACGGGGCGGAGGCGGCATCCATGTATCTAAAAAGCTAGGTGTTGTTTTGTTATGTGAAGATGACTTATTTTATTTTTCTTTAATCCTTTGTTTGCATTTTTGCCTGTGAACCAAGGGTTCTTCTAGTTGCAGTTAATGTGTATTGCAATCGATGCTGCGCTGCGTGGACTTCTATTTTTTTTTTTAAATTATTAATTTTCATTTAAGTGAGGATTATTGGTTTTCTTATTGTCCCAAAGTGTTAGAATTTGGAAGCCAGATTGCTTTTCAAAACTACGATCCTTGGTGATGGCTTGTATTCTGTTGATGTGATTGAGCCAACATTATTGCAATGAGCATGTATTAGGTTTTGGAAGATAGGAATCACATAACATAATGTGTGACGATGATTTTGTTTGTGAATTCGCCAAAATGGCCACTCATATATCCAATTTATCTTGGGCGATCCAGTAATCTTAACCAAAACTCGCTTCCAACACAGTCAACCCAACTAGAATAAAATCTAAAATTACCATTATTTCAACTAGGAAAAAAAATTTGGAGTGCGAGTTTTGTAATGTACCTTGCAATGCAGAAGAAAATGCAAATTGATATTTGATAAAGGGTAGTCCGGTGGAGAGCGGATTCTCTGGTTCGTAATTTGCGGACTAGAGAATGATCCCTTGTATGGAATTGGATAATTTAGATGAACCCTATCTATTTATAGGTGTGATCTATTCAAATCATCTATTCTCATGCAAAGGACCATCCTCTGATCCACAAATTATGGATCAAAAAATCCCATCTGAATCCGATGTATGAAATTTCCGTCAAATTGACATTTGATGTGAAAAAAAAAATAATCTGAATGCCTTGATTTTAGATTAAAACATGGAAAAAACTTCAATTTTTTTTATTATTATTATATTATAATGAGAGCATAAACTGATTAATAAAATAACTTGCTCTTTTATATATTAATTCTTCACAAATAGTTACTTTCAAATCAGTTTGTACATTTTTTAAAAAGCAATTTTAGAGAAATATATTGATTACATTCAATGGGATCAGAAGTGGATTTGAAATCATAACAAGACAAGTATAGGTTGAGTGACAACGAGAGCTCAATTTAGATGGTTTAAAGTGGGCATATTTGAATACAGATGGGCGAGGAGTTAGTTGGACTTGCTCAAGATAGTTACAATTTGATTGGGATGACTGTGGCTCAACTGAGGTGAATGAATCACTTTTCTTAAAAGGGTTAGCTCGTTGAGATGGTCATATGTCATTTAAATGGTAGTAAAAGATTATTATGTTCATCCCACTTTTCATTCGTTCCTAAATTATATAAAGGGAAATTATTAGAACTCTAAATTAATTTTGATGTAATCAATCAAGTTAGGTTAGGTCCTAATGTGTTTGTCCTTGTGTCTAAGTGTGCAGGAACTTAGGAGAACAGGAAGTCGAGTAGAAGACACAGCTAGCGAGAAGGACGGCACAGGAGAGAGCCGACGGGCTCGGTGCGTTTGAGGGACGAGAAGGGAGCGTGCGGTGTTTCCGAGGGACGAGAAGCTAGAGCGGAAGATTGCTTGAGGAGCAAGAGACGCAGCTAGCGAGAAGGTCAGCACGGGAAAGAGCCGACGGGCTCGGTGCGTCCGAGGGACGAAGAGCTGCGGATGAGTACGCTGACGGACGAGAAGGAAGCACACAATGATTCTGAGAGACGAGAAGCCAGAGCGGAGGCCTGCTTGAGAAGGTCGGAAGTTGGATTCGGGTGAGCCTTATTCTGGATGGCTGAAATCACCCAAGCGAGCGAAGTCGGAGCGGAAGACCCGGACCGAGGCGAGCAGAATCGGAGCAGAGAGTCTGGACCAAAAAAGTCAACCAGGTTGACTTTGTGGGTTCGGATGCCCGGAACCTCAATTTTATCATGATCGGCATAGACTTTGACCGATGCGTTGGGGATAGAATTCTATCCCACTCCAGGCGCCGGAACCCTTCCAGGCGCCCAAACGAAGGCTATAAACACAGCCTTGGTCTTAGAAGCTAAATAAAACAAGCATTCTTGCAACAACACTTGTACACATTCCAGTTTTCATTTAGCTTCTTCTTTTCTGAGCTTTTATTGCTGTAAAGAGGTTTTTCCATCTGAAGGAAAAAGTAGTACACTTCATTTCCTTGGATTAACAATCTCCCCGGTTGTAACCAAGTAAAAACTCTCTGAGCCTTTGTCTGTTTGATTTCTTTATTTAATGCAAGTGTTCATTATTTAAGTTAGTTGTACGAGAAAGGTTCGTTTGTTTTATTTTTTTTGTGCAGAGGTTATTCTGTTAGATCGTGAAACGTCGATAGAGGGGGGGGGGGGGGGGGGGAATATCGATTCAAAAAAATCGCGTTAATAAAAGTTAAGCGCAGCGGAATAATAAAAAACTTAGGCAAACTGAACAAGGTGTTTTTTACTTCGTTCGGAGCTTGTGACGACTCCTACTCGAAGGCCCGTACTCCTTGAGTACTTTCGTTGGGCAATTCACTAGCAATTCGAAATATTATTACAAATTAAGGTACAGAAATGCTAATGGAAATAAAGTGATACCGACAAGAAGATTAACCAAAGAAGAAGGAGCACTTTGTCGGAGCTTTGTTAGCGTCGCAGGAGCGTAGAGCAGCAGAGCAAGCAGTCGAAGAGTTCTCAGTTGTTATTGAAGCTCCACCCCTGGGGCTTCTTTTATATGTTGCTCCGGGGGCCTGGATCCCTTCCGGGCGCCCTGCTCGGCCTGGATAAAATTCACCTCCGGGCGCCCGGATAACTTCCGGGCGCCCGGACCTCCTATTTCCAGAAACTTCCTTTCCTGCAAAACAGAGTTAGTCCGAGGCAAATATATATCCTGCAAAACAGATTGTTAGCACAACTAAAGTAATATGATTTAACAAGAAAAGAGTATGACTTAAATTCCGTCTTTCCGAGACCGGAATCTAGTCACGATCTCGACTTAGATATCCTAAATGGATCTAAGCCGGATCGACGCCTAATGTTCCCTTTCTGGGAACGCGTCCTCGCAGTCACTCCCCTCCAATGACTTACCTCACTTACCTGCCAGACGTCCGGTCAGCCCGTCGACCCGTCTGGACTTCGTGCCAGCTATCCGGTCAGCCCGTCGACCTAGCTGGGCTTCGTGCCTAAGCGTCCGGTCAGCCCATCGACCCGCTTGAACTTCGTGCCAGCTATCTGGTCAGCCCGTCGACCTAGCTGGGCTTCGTGCCAGACATCCGGTCAGCCCGTCGACTTGTCTGGACTTATCCTGCACACTCGATCAGAGTGTTAGATCAACAATAAACCTAACTTAACCTATTTGTCATTCATCAAAACCTGGGTGAAATCGTTAGTGCTAACCGCACCAACAATCTCCCCCTTTTTGATGGAATGACAACTTGGTTAAGTTAGTGAAGACATTTGCAAGAAAAAAAAACAGATAACATCATTATGTGGAGGTTTTTAAGTTAGTTTGTATTTTCAATTGGTTTGGCTAACTTAACCCACCTAACCCTCCCCTTTTGGCATTCATCAAAAATAAGCATGTTTAAAGTAATTAAAAATACAGACTTCAGACAAAGTAAGGAGTCATGTCAAGTTAATCTGGGGGAGTTAAACTTAGTAATTTATCTTTTGTAAAAGAGCTAAGTTTTGAGACAAGTTTAAAAGATCTATTTTTCAAAACTAGGTAAAATTGATTTTCTAAAACTGAGTTGGTAAAGGATTCAACTTTCAAGACTTAAGTACATAAAAGACTTGATTTTTTAAAGCTAGTTTTCAAAAATAGGTGTATAAAAAAAATTCAGATTTAAAGGCTAAGTTTTGTGAAAAATAGCTAATTTTTCAAGTATAGTTTCTAAGGTTAAGGATTAAGAATAAGTTCTAAATTTATTTCAAGAAAAAAATTTAAGAATAACCTCTCGCCGTATGTCCCGATGAAAATCAGAGTTCTCCTGCTGGAGACTCACCATAGCTCTCTCTAGTCCGGCCATACGGTCGGCTAGAGTGCGGGGAGCGTGACGTGGTGCTCGAGCTGGGGGCGGTGGTGGAGCCGGTGCGGCTTCCTCTGGATCGGGCTAGTGCTGTGCCCCCCTCCGCCAAGACATAGTCCCGTCATCCTTATCTACGTGGATACCAGCTAGGGAGAAGTTCCTAGCTGCTATAACATCGAACTCGGTCATATAGGCAATGTCTCCTCTAGTGACATCAATGTGCAACGAGAACATATATGCTGTCAGAATGTGACAGAACGGCATGTGGACTCGTCTATCAGTCACGTATCCAGCTAAGTAGATAATGGTGGAGAAGATATGTAGGCTGATGTCAATATCTAACCTATGACTTAGGGCATGGAGTAAAAATGAATGGAATGGGCGCATCACAGCGATGTCCCGAGTAGTCAGTGGTAAAATGCAAAAGACTAAGACCCTATAAAGAGACTAGTCCTGGACTCGAAGTTCTACCGACCTAAACTGGGTCACAGTGGGATCTCGCTCTCCCCAAAAAAAATACGAATAAATCGTATCGAGAGTAATATGTAAGTAGGGATCTCCGAATGGTAGATCCCTGGGAGGATAGCACAAGAAAGGACAAGTAGATGGACGTAACTCTAAAAACTCTCGGATAGTCGTAGGGGAAAACGTGATATCAGTACCCGCTGCCCTAGTGGTATAGGTGAGATCGTCTACTTTCACTAGGTTATTGTAAAATTCAGCACACAGACTTATGTTTACTGGACTGGTACATTCGACAAGGTTCTTTAAGTTATAGTGGTTTATAACCTCTATAACGGAGTCACACGAACCTAGAAAGAACGATCTATCTATACATTTAGTCCTAATGGCCTTATAAATGGTTGACTCAAACTTGGTCCTTAGTTCATCTGTGGGAAACCTAGGGTTAGTGCTAGCATTAGAGGGTCCAGCACCAGTATTTGTTCGTTTCCTACTATATATAAAAAAAATATTCTAAGAAAAAGATGAGAAGACAAATTCTAATAAATTTTCAGATAGGGGAAGAAGATTTACCGAGGAGCCATCGACAAATATAGATCTGACGACCTCGGTTGAATCGCAGCAGCGTCTTCACCGTAAGAAAATTTTGATTTAAAATACTCTCGCACTGAGGTTTGGAGTGAACCTTGGCAAAAGTGAAGATTTTGTGAGGCAAGGGTTGGGGGCGCCCGCTGCCCCTTATTTATAGGGAGCTCCGGGCGCCTGGAGCCATTCCGGGCGCCCGGAGTTGATTTTAGGCGGGGCGCCCGGATTCCCTCCCGGGAGCCCCGGAAGTGAATACCAGGGGCGCCCGCCTTTTTTTTTTTAACATTAAGATTTAGAGATTAGGTTTAAAATTAATTTTTAAGTTTTTAAAATTAAAATTTTGAAATTAAGTTTTAAAATTAAAATTTTGAAAATGATTTTTTTTTTAAGTTTAAAATTTTGAAAATAATTTTTAAGTTTAAACAGTAAGTAGGATTTAAAGTTAGTCTTTTTATTTTTGAGCAGACATTATTTAAGTTAATTTTAAGTTTAAAATTAAAGTTTTGACATTAATTTTTAAGTTTGAAATTGAAATTTTGAAATTAATTTTTAAGTTTAAAATTAAAATTTTGAAATTAATTTTTAAGTTTAAAATTAAAATTTTGAAATTAATTTTTAAGTTTGAAATTAAAATTTTGAAATTAATTTTTAAGTTGAAAATTAAAATTTTGAAATTAATTTTTAAGTTTGAAATTAAAATTTTGAAATTAATTTTTAAGTTTGAAATTAAAATTTTGAAATTAATTTTTAAGTTTGAAATTAATTTTTAAGTTTAAAATTAAAATTTTGAAATTAATTTTTAAGTTTAAAATTAAAATTTTAATTAAACAAATTTAAGCCTTATTCATCTCACCCGATCTATATTATCAATCAGGGAATCCTATGATTTTGTGAGATGAAATTGGATTTTTAATTATGGAGTTTTGGTTTAACTTGTGTTAGATTCAGATTTAGCTTTGGTCTCCACAAATAGGCAATCTTCGGATAAACTTCTAAGCTTGGTGAGTCACATGGACGTCATTAGTAGTAACCAACCTTTCGAGGTTTTCCGAATAGTCCTATCCACGGAGCTTAGTACTAAATCTTGGTCTAACTGGTTATGATTCATTTAAGGGTAGCTTCGGTCAGTTCCACTTGGCCAAATGCACCAGATCGAAACCATATCTTTCTAGACATGCGATGCCCAAGCTTCCCTAACGTACTATCATCCAAAAACTTCACCAGTACCATGATTCAAGTTAAACTTGGTCTCTTTTTAACTAATCCTAATTACCCTGCCGGGTTAGTTAATTTTGGAGGTGCCAGCTATTTTGGAGCCTCCCCCTGAATTATTGACCTTTAATTTAAATTTTCGTTTTAGGTTTGTGTTTGTTTCTTTTATAGTTATAATTAACTTGGTGATAGTTTATATTTTGTTGAGTTTTAAATTTTGAATTTTTCGATTTAGGTTTGTATTTTGGTTTTTTATTTGGTTTAATCGAGTTTATATAATATACTTTTTCTTTAGGTATATAATGATCCGGTAGTAAGAGCAGGGGGCCCCCCGCCCTGTGAAGCCAACGCCACGTGGAAGCCACGGTGGCAGTCGTCCAGCCGGAGAAGGGCAGGGTCCAACAGGCCGTCCGGCCGGCCAATGGAATCGAACGCCCGGAAAGGGTGGGTCCGATCGGCGTGCCGACCGGACGATATACGGCTGATGGTTAAAGGCGCTATGTCGAAATTAGGGTTCCGGCGCTCATTGGAAAAGGTCGCGGGGCCGAGCGGACTGTACGCTCGACCAAAGCTATAAGGTAACACTGCTAATAGTCTCCACAAAGCAAGTGGTGGGGAACCTCCCCAAGTAAACCACCGCATATGTCCGGCCGGATGTTGAGGGAGCTGTCCGCCCGGACGCTAGATTTGGAGCAAAGGGGAAAAGGACAAAGGAGGTCTTTTTCTGACAGCAGGTATGTTTCCCGTGTAGGCCATGCTCCAAATCTTGTGACAGGGGATTCCGATGTCCCATCGAGGACATGCTGAGACTGTAGCAGTATGGGTTAGGGAAGCTCACTGGCGAGCCCTTACTGGGGTATGGGCCATGGACAAGTGTACACCTCGGTAGGTGTACACTCACTTCTTCACTGCCCTATATAAGGGCCCTCATTCTTCGCCGGAGGTATGCTTTTCTACGAGTATTGGAGCCACTTCCTTTCTATTGAGCTTCGCCTGACTTGAGCGTCGGAGGGTCATCGCCGGGAACCCCTCCCCGGCCCGACTTCTGTGCAGGTTCGCCGGAGCTTCGGAGGCCCACGCCATCGACTAGGAGAGCGCCACGTGGCCAGCGTCCTTTGGTTCGGCGATTCGGACAGGATCAATTTGGCGCCGTCTGTGGGAACGCTCCTGCATCCGATCGGAGACAATGGACGAAGCTGGACGACAACATATGGTGACGCTCTCGAACGAGGAACTCGACGCTCTGATCGAGATAAGGGCCGCCAAGCTCGTGGAGCAAAAACAAAAAGCCACAGCCGAGCGGCCGGAGCAGCAAGCAACATCAGCGTCTGGAGGCCGAGCGGAAGAACCACCTCCCACCGTTGCATTTCCTCGGGCTCTGTTCCGCACCCCTGAAGCCGTGGCAGCCCGCCGGGATAGGGGATCTTCTTCGGATGAAGTGCCCAGACGAGATAACAGAAAGGGAAAAGCCCCCCGAGAGGACGTATCGCCCAAGCGGATCAATCGCCAATTCTCAGAGACTATCCTACGAGACCCTCTGCCAAAGCACTACGCGCCTCCGACGATCGGCGAGTACAATGGGACAACCGACCCGGATGATCATCTGGGTAAGTTCGATAACACAGCTACTCTCCATCAATACACAGATGGAGTAAAGTGCCGAGTTTTTCTTACCACTCTCTCGGGCTCGGCTCAATGGTGGTTTCGGAGATTGCCGGACGGATCCATCACAAGCTTCAAAGATTTCCGAACAGCCTTTCTCCACCATTTTGCGAGCAGTCGACGCTACCAGAAAACAAGCGTGAGCCTGTTCACCATCAAGCAGGAAGCCCGTGAATCGCTTCGAGCTTACATCCAGCGGTTCAACCAAGTGGCGATGGACATTCCAACGGCCACCTCAGAAACCATGATGAATGCTTTCACACAAGGCCTGGTGGATGGGGATTTCTTCCGATCGCTCATACGAAAGCCGCCCCGAGACTATGATCACATGCTACACCGAGCAAACGAATACATCAACGTGGAAGAGGCACAAGCAGTTAGGAAAAAAGAAATTCCAACCGAGCGGGCTCCTCCAGCCGAGCGGAAACAATCCGCAACCCATCAGCCGCCCAGAGGACCGAGGGCCGAAGCAATCCGATCCCCCCATGCCAGGTCCCACGTGCAAGAGGTAGCCGCCGCCCGACCCAAGCCAAAAAAGAAATGGACCCCGATGTTCTGCTCCTTCCACCGGACGGATACACACAACACAAGGGATTGTCGAAGTCTTCCCTTCGTGGCTCATCCCGTACCCCGGAATGCCGGACGACGGTCTCCCTCAGTCGACAGGCGACAGAGAATTCAAGAAGCCGATCGGATTCGAACTGATAGGCGACAGCAACAGACTCCCGATCGGCACCGTTCCCCAAGGCAGGAGAATCGCCGAGCGTCCAGGGAACGGTCTCGACCGTCCGCTCGGGAAGAGGAAAATAAAAGCAATACCTCCCAAGGCGAGATTAACGTTATTTCTGGCAGGCCGACCGGAGGAGACTCTAACAGAGCAAGAAAGGCGAGCGTCCGGCAGCTCCAAATCCATGCCGTTGGCTGCAGCCAAGAACGGGCGAGCGGACCGGAAATCAGTTTCTGGCCAGGGGACCTGGAAGGAGTTGAAGTACCCCACGACGATGCTCTGCTCATCAAAGCAGTAATAGCCAATTACACAATTCACCGCGTATTTGTTGACACAGGGAGCTCAGTCAACATCTTATTCAAGAAGGCGTTCGATCAGCTGCAAATTGATCGAGCCGAGCTGTTACCCATGACAACCCCGCTCTACGGGTTTACGGGTAACGAAGTTCAGCCGGTCGGACAGATCCGGCTGGCTACCTCGTTGGGAGAAGAGCCGCTCAGGAGGACAAGGATAACAAACTTTGTGGTGGTCGACTCTCCCTCATCCTACAACGTCATTCTGGGACGACCGACGCTCAGCGAATTCCGAGCGGTTGTCTCAACCTTCCATCAGAAGATCAAGTTCCCCGTGGAGGACAAAGTGGGAGAAGTACGAGGAGATCAGCTAGCAGGTCGGCGATGCTACATCGAGATGGTCCGAGCAGAAGCCAATTCCGCTCGGAAGGCGCCCCGGATCGAGGTAAACGCCATCACCGAAAAGCCACCCTCTTTAATTTATGAAGAAAAAGAGGAAGTGCAGATTCACCCATCCCGATCGGAGGCCACGACCTTTATTGCGTCCGATCTAGAGGAGGAGCAGAAAGAGAAGTTGATCCAATGCCTCCAAAGAAATCATGATGTCTTCGTCTGGTCGACACATGAGCTGCTTGGAATTTCACCAAATATAGCGCAGCATGAGCTACACGTCCGACCAGACGCTCGGCCAGTGAAGCAGAGAAAAAGGGATTTCAGCGCCGAGCAGAATTCCATCATCCGGGCGGAAGTTGAGAAGCTTCTAGAGGCCGGCCATATACGAGAAGTGCAGTTCCCGAGCTGGCTGGCTAACGTAGTATTAGTCTCCAAGCCGGGCGGCAAGTGGAGAGTCTGCATAGATTTTCGGGATCTCAACAAAGCTTGCCCGAAAGATTTTTATCCCCTGCCTCGGATCGATCAGTTGGTGGACTCCACGGCCGGCTGCGAGTTGATATGCATGCTCGACGCCTATCAGGGGTATCATCAAGTGCCGCTCGCCCGTGAAGATCAAGAAAAGGTCAGCTTCGTGACGGCCGACGACACTTATTGTTATAATGTGATGTCGTTCGGATTGAAGAACGCGGGAGCCACATATCAGCGTTTAATGAATAAAGTGTTCAGAGAGCAGATCGGGCGGAACCTAGAAGTTTATGTGGACGACATTCTCATCAAATCCGTCCGAGCGGCAGATCTCTTCACAGACATGGAGGAAACCTTCCGAACGCTGCGCAAATATGGAGTCAAGCTAAATCCCCAGAAGTGCCTGTTCGGAGCAAAGGGGGGGCGTTTTCTGGGGTACATAGTGACCGAGCGCGGAATCAAGCAAGGTGAAAGCCCTACAAGACATGCCGCCCCCAAGAAATACAAGGGAAGTGCAGCGTTTGGCCGATCGGATAACCGCTCTATCCAGATTCATCTCCAAAACTGCCGACCGGAGCCTTCCTTTTTTCAAGATCTTACGCAAAGCTACAAAATTTTACTGGGACGAAGAATGCGACCGGGCGTTCGAAGATTTGAAGGCATATCTGAATTCGCTCCTGGTATTAGCCAAGCCGACTATTGGTGAGCCACTTTGTATTTATCTATCCTCGACCGAGCAGGCAATTGGCTCAGCATTGGTAAGGGCGAGCGGAGAGGAGCCTGTGTATTTCCTTAGTCACATTTTAAAAGATGCTGAATCTCGCTACACTGGGCTCGAGAAGCTAGCCTTCGCTCTGGTCCTCGCCGCTCGGCGCCTTCGCCCATACTTCCTGGCGCATACTATTATAGTTAAAACCAATAGCCCGCTCGGACGTGTTCTACTGAATCCCGAGGCATCCGGACGGCTCATCAAATGGACGACAGAGCTAAGTGAATTTGACATCCAATACCAGCCCCACTCGGCGATCAAAGCGCAATCCTTGGCCGATTTTGTGACTGAGGTGCAAAGGCCGGAGCCGGAAGCTATGTGGAGAATATATGTGGATGGGTCGTCCACTCGGCTCGGAAGCGGGATTGAAATATTGCTGCTCTCCCCACAAGAAGAAAAGATGCACCTATCCGTACGGCTGGATTATAAAGCTACCAACAATGAGGCGGAGTATGAGGCCCTCATAGCTGGCTTGCAGGCCGCCCGGCATGTGGGAGCCGGTCGGGTAACACTCCGCTCGGACTCGCAGTTGGCCGCTCAGCAGCTCTCTGGTACCTTCGAAATCAATAGTGCTCGGCTCAAGCTCTACGCTGAAGCCTTCGAGAAGCTCAAAGCTGATTTTCGAGAAGTTATTGTTCAGAAGATACCCAGAGCAGAAAATCAAGCGGCCGATGAGTTAGCCAAGCTCGCGAGCTCAATAACGCCGGTCGCCATTCAGCAGCCAATTGAAAAAGTACTGTTGGTGGCGCACGTCGACCGGATGGAAGGCCTCACATTTCCAAGCGACTAGCGGACGCCCATCATAGAGTTCCTCCGCTCGGGCGCCACACCATCCAATGAGTATGAAGCCCAACTGCTAAGGAGGAGAGCCGGTCGATTCACACTCATCGGCGATCAGCTTTATAAAAAGGCTTTCTCACGCCCGTTGTTGAAATGTGTGAGCTCGGAGGACTCGGCTTACATCCTCCAAGAAGTACATCAAGGATTGTGCGGAGGACATCCGGGCGGACGAGCACTAGCTAAGAAGATCCTGCTAGCTGGATACTTCTGGCCGAATTTACAAGCAGATGCCGCTCGGATAGTGTCAACGTGCCTTTCATGCCAAAAGTACCATAACTTCAACCACCGACCGACAGAAGAAATGAAGGCATCAACAGTTTCATGTCCGTTCGATCAATGGGGAATGGATATTGTTGGCCCATTCCCGATGGCGACCGGGCAGCGGAAATTTTTGCTAGTGGCGGTTGATTATTTTTCCAAGTGGGTGGAGGCCGAGCCGCTAGCCAAGATCACCGAACAGATGGTCAAAAGATTTATCTGGCAACACATCATCTTTCGGTTCGGCATCCCTCGCCGATTGGTCTCAGACAATGGGCGGCAATTCACAGGGAAGATGCTAGAGAATTGGTGCAAAAGCTACGGCATCGAGCAACACTTCACGTCCGTGGCTTATCCCCAAAGCAACGGTCAAGCCGAAGTGGCCAATCGGGAAATTCTTCGTATTCTGCGCGCTCGGCTCGACCATTTGGGAGGAAGTTGGCCGGATGAAGTGCCAGGCGTCTTATGGGCCATCCGAACGACTCCGAAGGAAGGGACGGGCGTCACACCGTTCCATTTGGTGTATGGCGGCGAGGCGGTCATTCCGGTTGAAGTCGGTGTTGAGTCCGTCCGGAGGATGAGCTATGATGATGGCAACGCCGAACGGAGGAATATGGAGCTGGATTTGGTCGACGAGGAGCGAGCCAAGGCGTCCGTTCGGCTGATGGCGTACCGGCAGCGGATGAAGCAAAACTACAACCGCCGCGTAATCCCCAGATCATTCCAGGTCGGCGATCTCGTCTAAAAGAAAGTCAAGCCGGTCGGCGACGTCGGCAATGGGCGGGCCCCTTCAAAGTTATTGAAAAGCTCTGCTCGGGCGCATATTATTTGGAGGATGAAGCCGGGCGGCAGCTAGATCGACCGTGGAGTGCAAATCATCTCCAGCCTTATCGAGCTGGATGAAAGGTGCACGAATGTAATTCATTTTTGTGTATATGCTAGTCGCCTATGTACTTGTAATGTAGGAAGCAAAAAGGTGAAAACACATTGAGCATTCTCTGCCGAACGGCTTACTGTGTGAAGACCCCCGTGCCGTTCGGCCGGGGCATATAAATATACGAGCCGAATGCTCGAGGGCGAAGACCCCGCGCCGTTCGGCAGGGGGGAATTGTATCCGAGCCAAAGGCTCGATATCGAAGGCCCCGGACCGTTAGGCCAGAGGTATATTAAACGAGCCGCACGCTCGATATTGAAGGCCCCAGACCGTTAGGCCGGAGGTATATTATACGAGCCGCACACTCGATAACGAAGACCCCGCGCCGTTCGGCAGGGGGGAATTGTATCCGAGCCAAAGGCTCGATATCGAAGGCCCCGGACCGTTAGGCCGGAGGTATATTAAACGAGCCGCACGCTCGATATTGAAGGCCCCGGACCGTTAGGCCGGAGGTATATTATACGAGCCGCACGCTCGATAACGAAGACCCCTCGCCCCTCGGCAGGGCATATATAATCAGTTTAAGTTAGCCGTAGAGGTCGTCGAGCTCCGACATTAAATATCGAGAGACGAGCCGGCGTCTATAAACCCTCCGAGCGGAAGACCGTCGAGCTCCGACGTTAAATATCGAGAGACGAGCCGACGTCTATAAACCCTCCGAGCGGAAGACCGTCGAGCTCCGACGTTAAATATCGAGAGACGAGCCGGCGTCTATAAACGTCCGAGCGCGAGACCGTCAAGCTCCGACTGCAACTGTCCGAGAAGTTCACCGCCAATATTGCTCGACCGACTCTATCTTCCGCTCGGCTCAATGCCCAAAAGTTCTGGTCGGCTTATAGCAAGCGGTCCTTGCTAGCAAAGTGGAATGTTACGCGTCCGGAATATTTTACCGAGCGGAAGGGCATGGCCAAGTACTTCGCAAGAATGCCTTTCGAATGCCAGAGGTGCGATAATAGGCGAGCGGGTAACACACATATTAATTGGCAAAAGGACAGAGTGCCAAAAGATGGAGTGCGCGAAAGGAAAGCATTGCATTAAAAATAAAATCTTAGGCCGGGCAGCCTAAGTACAAAAGGGAGCCAAGTGGCCAAATTACAAAAATTACTCGATATAATCGTAGAGGGTCTTGGGGATGTTATCTAGGAGCGCCACCTGATCGCCGACCGGAATATTGGTGGACTCCGGAAGAAGGCCCTTCGACTTCAGATAGGTCATAGTGGCAGTCATGGCCAAGTCGAAGGCTGAGTACATCCGCTCGCAAATTTTCTCCGAGAATTCGGGCGATCGGATGTAGCTCTGTCGCAGAGCGGCGACTCGGCTCGGCTCGGCATCTTGATATTTTTTGAAAGCCGCCTGGGAGCCTGTGAGGGCCTCGTTCAGATTCTTAAGCTTTTCCGCGTCGGCCGAGCGGTCCGCCTTCTCCTTGTCGAGCTGCTCTTTCAACTCTTTTATCTTCAGCTCCATACCCCGAGCCTCCACGTTCTTCTTCTCCAGATCGGAGATAGCTGTATTTTTCCGAGTGGTGGCCAAAGTTACTTTAGTGTCGAGCGACTTGACTTGTCGCTCTGACTCAGCTAAGGCATGGGCCTGGTCGGCTGTCTTCTTCTGCTTGGCAGCCAGCATATCTTGGGCCTTCTTCAGCTCCTTCTGCAGATCGGAATATGAAGGGCCCTGAAGGCCGGACGGACCAACCGCTGCCTTCAGTTGTCGCAGCTCTTCATCCGCCATAGCCAGGCGGTTGGAGACTGCTATCTCTTCCACCCATCGCTGATGCAAAAAGGCAAAATTGTTAAAGGCCGAGCGGAAAAATGCAAGTGAAGCTCCAAAAAAACAAACTTACTCCCGTGGACTCCTGCATGTGGCTGTTGGCCAAGTTCCGGAGGGGGATCATTGCAATGCGCGCCCGAGCGTCGGCCCACATCTCGGCCAGAGGCCCTTTCAAGGTGATGGTGTGCTCGGGCGCGGTTGGTCGGTCGGCTTCTGGCAGCAACTCTTCGGTCGGAAGATGAAGAGTGACCCGTATTGTGCGCCCGTGACCAGGTATCATCCGACCGGGATCAGAAGTCGGCGCAGAGAACTGCGAGTGAATGGTCGAGCGCTTGACTGAGTGACGAACGGGCGGAAGGGTGCTGATTGGAACAGCCTCCACTGGAGCAGCTGGCTCGTCCCAATCCGAAGGAGTCCGGTCGGACGAGATGGTTTCGGTCTCTGGTGCCTTGCCCCGAGCAGTTGCAGTGACTCGCTCGGATGGTTGGGCCGCGGAGGTTGCCGACCGCAGTGGAGTCTCCACTCGACGCCTCTTTTGTAAGGGCTGCTCCTCCTCCCGAGCGGAACCTTCCTCAGGGGCAGTTGGTTCTCCGGAAGGAGTGGCTCCGCTGGCCGCGTTTTGCTGAGAAGCGGGAGCGGTCGACTCAGCTTGAGTCCCGCTCTCTCCTTCATGGGATCCGACCGGCTGGATACCCAAAGCTTCCATTTCTTTGGCCGCCGCGGCTTCTAACACCGGCCATGACCGAATCCATAACGATGCCCGCTGCAAAGAAAGGAAAAGAAATCAGTTAGCAATCAAAGCAAATGCCTAACCAAAGTTCTTACCGAAGCCGGCCGGAAGAGGGGTCCGTAAAGGACTCAGCCCAAAGATGTACATCACTCCCTCGTGGAGAAGTTTGTTGATGTCAAGTCGCAGGCCGGCCAGTATATTTGCAGCGTGGAGGTAGTCCGGTCGGGTCTTGAACTTCTTCAACTCGGGAGTGGGGGGCAGACTGACTTGCCACTGGGTCGGGAAGTTTGCCTGATTGGGCATACGGATGTAGAAAAAATAATCCTTCCAATGTTTATTGGAAGTAGGGAGTTTGTTGAAAAAAACCAAGCCGGGCCGAGCTTGGAACATGAAGGTGCCCGGCTCGGCTTGCTTGGGGTAATAGAAATAAAAAAAGACCTCCGGTCGGAGGGGGATGTTGTGAATCTTAAACAAAACGATAACACCGCAGAGGAGACGGAAGGTATTGGGTACCAAACTGCCGAGCGGCACACCGAAAAAATTGCAGACATCTATAATGAAGGGGTGCACAGGAAAACGAAGACCGGCGGTAAACTGGTCTCGGAAGACACAGAAAGCTCCGCGCGGCGGCCTGTGACGCCGAGCGGAAGGACCCGCTAAACGAATTTCGAAATCCTCTGGGATTTCAAAATTGTCTGTCAAAATATCGAAGTCCCGCTGTTCGAATCGGGACTGCATGGTGGTGTACCATGGGCCGAGCGACTGATCTGCGGGATTAGAAGAACTAGACATGGGTCGATCGGAAGGAATCAAAAGGAAAAAAGGTAGGGAAAAAACAACAGCAAACGAAAGGAGGTTTCAAAGATCAAAACTGAGGAAGAAATGCGGAGGAAACATCGGAAAGGAGGAAGGAAAGCTATAAAACCTTACTACGGGGAAAGGGATCGCGAAAAAGGCGCCGGAGAACGTCTGAGAGCAGAAACAGGATCGCCGGAGCTCCAAAGCGCAGGGGGCAATGGTTGGAATCGCGGAGGCAAATGAGGAAGAGAAGGGAAAAACGAAGAATTTATAGGGTGAGGGCCGGGCGGCTTCCACCGTTGGATCCAGGTCATGGGAATCAAAGCATGCATCGAGCCGTCCATTTCGAATCGCTTCGATCACATCAAAACACCACGCCACCGCCGCCGTACACCGATGGCAGTGCTCCACGTGGCATTCAATCATTCGGAGCATTTAATGAAAGCATGCTCAACCTTAATGTCGAAGATTGGCGCAGTATACGAGGAAATCCGGTGAAGACCATTGTTGATATGCTTAAGGCTACCTCTATGGTAGGTCGAGCGGATGATACAAGTGCAAGGAACCGCTCGGCCGGATTCTTAGTCCAGTCAGTCGGACTATTCGCCTCCTTCGACTAGACTTGAGGGGGAGGCAAGTGATCCGGTAGTAAGAGCAGGGGGGCCCCGCCCTGTGAAGCCAACGCCACGTGGAAGCCACGGTGGCAATCGTCCAGCCGGAGAAGGGCAGGGTCCAACAGGCCGTCCGGCCGGCCAATGGAATCGAACGCCCGGAAAGGGATGGGTCCGATCGGCGTGCCGACCGGACGATATACGGCTGATGGTTAAAGGCGCTCTGTCGAAATTAGGGTTCCGGCGCTTATTGGAAAAGGTCGCGGGGCCGAGCGGACTGTACGCTCGACCAAAGCCATAAGGTAACACTGCTAATAGTCTCCACAAAGCAAGTGGTGGGGAGCCTCCCCAAGTAAACCACCGCATATGTCCGGCCGGATGTTGAGGGAGCTGTCCGCCCGGATGCTAGATTTGGAGCAAAGGGGAAAAGGACAAAGGAGGTCTTTTTCTGACAGCAGGTATGTTTCCCGTGTAGGCCATGCTCCAAATCTTGTGACAGGGGATTCCGATGTCCCATCGAGGACATGCTGAGACTGTAGCAGTATGGGTTAGGGAAGCTCACTGGCGAGCCCTTACTGGGGTATGGGCCATGGACACGTGTACACCTCGGTAGGTGTACACTCACTTCTTCACTGCCCTATATAAGGGCCCTCATTTTTCGCCGGAGGTACGCTTTTCTACGAGTATTGGAGCCACTTCCTTTCTATTGAGCTTCGCCTGACTTGAGCGTCGGAGGGTCGTCGCCGGGAACCCCTCCCCGGCCCGACTTCTATGCAGGTTCGCCGGAGCTTCGGAGGCCCACGCCATCGACTAGGAGAGCGCCACGTGCCCAGCGTCCTTTGGTTCGACGATTCGGACAGGATCATATAATATTGATTAAGTCCTACTTGCGTGGTCAGACACGCTTTTGGAACCCAAGCTTGATTAGTTGATTTGTATTGAGTTATTAATGACTTAAAAGTTTTATTTGAGTTCGACTTGTATCCGAGTCCGGTTTTATTATAACATGCTTTTTGATTGTTCAGGATTAAGTCAAGATATTTTGATCTTGTTGTAAATTTTTCTAGCATTTCTTTTAAATTGTTAATATCATTTTTTAATGATAGATTCTCCTCCTCAAGTGTTAGATCTTGAGTTGGATTTGAATTTTTGATTTGTTCCTTGAGGTTTTGATTTTCCTCAAGAAGTGATTTGTTTTCATTTTCTATTATAATTAATTTACTATTTAAACAGGAAATAATTCTAAAAAAAATTTTGTTTAAATTAAAATATACCTCATTTGGGCCTTCTAAACGAGTACGGACTCATGGCTTGTTTCGGTTCTGCACTGCCTTCATCTTCCGACTGCCTTCGCTTTCCATGGCCATCGCGAGGTGGCTCGATGTTTCGCTTCTTCCTCCGATTCGCCCGAGGAGTCGTCCCACGTTGCTTTGAGGGCCTTCTTTGGTTGGCTTTTTGTCGAACTTTTTTGGGCATTCGCTTGTAGTGTCCTTTTATTGCACCAAGCAAGTCACGTTCTTTTGTTCTGAGGGAGAGCTGATCTTTTGAAGGTCCTTTTTGCTGAAGCTCCTTTTTCTCCTGGTGAACATTTTTCTTACCAAGTTCACCAGGTGTTCTTCGTCTTCGGAGTCTTGGTCGGAATCTTCTTCATATTCAGGCTTGCTCTTCTTTTCTTTAGAGGAACCTGCAAATAAAACTATACCTTTCTCGACTCTAGCATTAGTTTGTTCATGTAATTCTAATTCACAGAAAAGCTCGTCTAATTTTAACTTAGAAAGATTTTTAGAAATTTTGTAGGCATCTACGATTGATGCCCACAAACTATTACGTGGAAAAGCATTTAATGCGTACCTTATTAAGTCTCTATTTTCCATCTGGTGGCCTATCGCATGAAGCCCGTTGAGGATGTCCTTGATCCTCACGTGGAGCTGATTCGCCGTTTCACCTTCCTGCATTTTTATATTAAGTTTTGTTACCTTGGCGTCGCTCGTTCCCTCGTGCAGCTCGATCAATTTGTCCCACAGCTCTTTAGCGTTTTTGTGTGGACCGACTCTGTTCAGTTCTTCTCTTGTTAATCCGCACTGTAGAGTGTTGATCGCTTTATTTTCTGTTGATGCCTTTTTCTTCAAATCTGCTGTCCCGTCTTCAGGATCCAGTATATTCCCGGAGCTGTCCGCTGGAATTTTATAGGGTCTCGTAACGCTCATCCACTGGTCGAAGTCTGTTTTGAGGTAAACCTCCATGCGCTTCTTCCAGTACGGAAAATCATCCCCGTTGAAGAGTGGAGGTCGTACTGTGCTCTGAGAAATTTTAGTCCTGCGCACAGAAGAAAGAAAAGAAAAACAAAAATCCCAAGACTTGGTCTTGGATTAGTAGTGCGGAAGAAGAAAAATAATAGAAGTATCTAAATTGGTGTTGCACCAATTTAGATTTAATTGAAAAAAAATTCAAAACAGGTAATAATACTAGTTTGAAATTAAACGTAAAACTGAAAACTGAAAAAAAAAAATTAATTTTTCACCCCCTGTCTGATTGGTGGTTGCACCAAATCAGAGCGGTACCTGCTCTGATACCACTTGTTGGATCGTGAAACGTCGATAGAGGGGGGGGTGAATATCGATTTGAAAAAATCGCGTTAATAAGAGTTAAGCGCAGCGGAATAATAAAAAACTTAGGCAAACTGAACAAGGTGTTTTTTACTTCGTTCGGAGCCTGTGACGACTCCTACTCGAAGGCCCGTACTCCTTGAGTACTTTCGTTGGGCAATTCACTAGCAATTCGAAATACTATTGCAAATTAAGGTACAGAAATGCTAATGGAAATAAAGTGATACCGACAAGAAGATTAACCAAAGAATAAGGAGCACTTTGTCGGAGCTTTGTTAGCGTCGCAGGAGCGTAGAGCAGCAGAGCAAGCAGTCGAAGAGTTCTCAGTTGTTATTGAAGCTCCACCCCTGGGGCTTCTTTTATATGTTGCTCCGGGCGCCTGGATCCCTTCCGGGCGCCCTGGTGCGACGTGGCAGGTCTAATCAGCGAACTCCACGTGGCGACGACTCGGGCTGCATAAAATTCACCTCCGGGCGCCCGGACCTCCTATTTCCAGAAACTTCCTTTCCTGCAAAACAGAGTTAGTCCGAGACAAATATGTATCCTGCAAAATAGATTGTTAGCACAACTAAAGTAATATGATTTAACAAGAAAAGAGTATGACTTAGATTCCGTCTTTCCGAGACCGGAATCTAGTCACGATCTCGACTTAGATATCCGAAATGGATCTAAGCCGGATCGACGCCTAATGTTCTATTCCTGGGAGCGCGTCCTCGCAGTCACTCCCCTCCAGTGACTTACCTCACTTACCTGCCAGACGTCCGGTCAGCCCGTCGACCTAGCTGGGCTTCGTGCCTAAGCGTCCAGTCAGCCCGTCGACCCGCTTGGACTTCGTGCCAGCTATCTGGTCAGCCCGTCGACCTAGCTGGGCTTCGTGCCAGACATCCGGTTAGCCCGTCGACTTGTCTGGACTTATCCTGCACACTCGATCAGAGTGTTAGATCAACAATAAACCTAACTTAACCTATTTGTCATTCATCAAAACCTGGGTTAAATCGTTAGTGCTAACCGCACCAACATATTCAACCCTTCTTTTAGCCGGTCAACGTGTCCTAACAAGTGATATCAGAGTCAGGATGCCTTAGAAAGACTAACCGCCAACTAAAGCAACGAGATGGCTGGAGCTAACTTCTATCCACCAAGTTCGAGGGGGAGTTCGCTTTTTGGAAATGACGAATGGAGGTATTTCTTGAAACAAAATTTAATATTATATTAATAATGAAATATGGTTATGAAGCTCTAAAGGACACAAACGGAGAAGAAATTGAAGAACACCTCTGGACCAAAAAGCAGCGCGACGATTTCATATCAAACAATAAGGCTGAATTTCATTTAATAAGCGTACTACTGGCATAAGATCTCAACAGAATCGACAACTACCAAAGTGCAAAAGAACTTTCGGAAAAGTTCTTGAAGCTCTACAAAGAACCAGTTGAAGTCAATTCCAACTCCTCGATGGACATCGAGTCGTCATCAGAAGTTGAAAACGAGGAAATTATCGGAACAACTCTCATAGCCGAGTACCTACCAGAAGACGAAATAAGCTCTTCCTCAATAAACATCGAAAGCATCAATGAAGGAGGAGTAACGTCGGAGGAAGCAGCTCTACAGGGGGAGTATCAGAAATCGACAAGGTAAGTCAGGTACGATCTCTACCTCCTGACCAATTGTTTAAACTTATAAAAATATTGTTGAAAGAGTCTTGCAAATTAGAAATTAAAAATAAAAAATTAAAATAAGAAATTAAAAGTTACTCTAACAACAACCTCTCAATTAAATTTTTTTGATACATTTAAAATAAAAAATAACAAATTGAGATTAAAAAATGATAATTTGAAAAATACAAATAGATATTTTAAAAAATCATACATGCTCGGATAATCAACATATTAGAAAATTCTGTGAATTAAATTGGCACCTTAGATACCATAAGAGACAAATAAGAAGAATTTCAAAGAAATATATTGCTAAGAAATTCTTGGTTAATCCTGTAGGAAAGAATCTATTTTGGATTCCAAAATCATGCATAACTTAATTTTTCTTTAACAAAATTTTAGACTTAGGGCTTTCAGAGAGAAAATTAAATATTTAATTTCTCTAAACGACTTTGTCTAGAAAGTGGTTGTTGCTCCAATAACCAAAAAGGCCTAGTGCCTCGCCATAACCTGGAAGTCGATTATTGAAAAGAATATTTAGTTGACTAACTGTTAAGTATTGAATTATGAATGACTTAAATATTCGTCAAAATTCTATAAGAATTTTTTTGAAAATTTTAAAATTTGCCAAAACTTGATTTTTTTTTACAAAAGTGGTTTCTATCTTTCAATAGTTTTTCAAATGAATATACTTTGTTTTTACCAAATTTTTACAAAATTTTACCCTTAGACTTGTTGTGATACCCCATTTTTTATATGATCAAAGGGGGAGAAGGGAATATTAAGTCTAGGGGGGAGATAATTCATTCAAATTTTAAAATTTGAAAATAATCTTTTTGCACCTTATTGCAAAATTATTGCTTTTACATTATATTTGTTTACCCTAGCTTAACTTGGGTTGCTCACATCAAAAAGGGAGAGATTGCTGGAACTCCAAGGTAGTTTTGATATGATCAACCAAGTTAGGTTAGATTCTATTGTGTTTGACCCTGTGTCTAATTGTGCAGGAACTTAGGAGCATAGGAAGTCGAGCAGAAGACGCAGCTAGCGAGAAGGACGACACAGGAGAGAGCCGACAAGCTCGGTACGTTTGAGGGACGAGGCACCGCGGAAGAGTACATCGACGGACGAGAAGGGAGCGTGTGGTGTTTCTGAGGGATGAGAAGTCGGAGCGGAAGATTGCTTGAGGAGCAAGAGACGCAGCTAGCGAGAAGGTCGGCACGGGAGAGAGCCGACGGGCTCGGTGTGTCCAAGGGACGAAGAGCTGTGGATGAGTGCGCTGGCTGACGAGAAGGAAGCACGCGACGATTCCAAGGGACGAGAAGCCGGAGCGGAAGCCTGCTTGAGAAGGTCGGAAGTTGGGTTCGGGTGAGCCCTATTCCGAATGGCTGAAATCACCCAAGTGAGCGGAGCCGGAGCGGAAGACCCGGACTAAGACGAGCAGATCCATATATGTCATATTTTCTTGCTTTGATAGGATAGGATAGTCCAGGTGCTCAGAGTAGTTCCAAGCGACCAGAAGTCCGAGCACCTCGACTGGTCTAGGCGCTTGGATAGCTAGAACTCCAACCTGTGTCGAGATGAGGTGGCATGCCATGATTGGGCGATGCATGTTAGCTTCCTGGCAGCTAGAAGGGATCCAGGTGCCAAGAAGAGATAAAGTTAGCACAAATAAAGCTTCATCCAATGATCGCTAGGTCAACAAGGTAGGCGCCTAGAAGGGATCCAGGTGTTCGAAGTTGGATAACTCATCGACGGATGTGGATCAGATAGACCTCGTTGGGACGCCCGGTGCTAGTTCGGATGCTCGGTGCTAGTCCAGACTCCCGAATCACCCTATAAAAGAAACCACAAACAACACCTTCAGAATCAATTTTCTAACTCACATTCTCTGTTACGATTATGAAACTCTGACACTCTACTACATGTTGTCTTACTGTAAGTGCATGGTTAAGCCATCAAGTAATAAAATATCAATCCCACATGAACTGTGAACTAAATACTAGTTGAGTCTGCAAAGTAAGTTATCTTGACTATCGAGATTCGAATGTTTGAGAGCTAGAGACAGAGAGAAGGGCAAGATATCTAGAGAATGCAAGTGAGATTGGAAAGTTGGTTGGGAAATGATTCTATGATTTTGCTTCATCGTAATGCTAGTTGATGTACTATGAATTGTTTATCTCCTACCCTCTATGTTTATACTCTTTTAGGGATTCTAACTAAATACTGGTATAACCCCGTGTCAATTACACCAGAGTGTTTATCCCGTTCGATTTTAATGCTATTAAGTATAAGCGGTAATGTAGAAAATCTGATTAAAGGGATACTTGTGCCACATAAGGGTCCCCAATTATATAGTCTAAATTATACAGGTCACTTCTTAATATGAAATTGGGATAAACTTATTAAGTTCTAATTAGATAATCCCTTGTAGAGAATTATCTTCCATTTAAAGGTGATACTCTAGAAGATCCGATTAAAGGGATACCCTTTGTGACTAAGGGATCCCCCATCATACAATCTAAAGTATCTCCCTTATGTAGTGACCAATACTTTATATCCATTAATTAAACACACAATCTATCAATCATACTTCACACACACATTCAATCAAATAAAAATAAGGCATACACATGTCATTGAAATAGGAAATTAGCAAATCCATAGTGTATACATTAACATCACATTAAAATTACTCTCTACATCTTAGAATTTGGAGGTCTATCCATAGAAAAAGAAATAGAACTCAAAGACATCAAATAAAATAATCTACAACTTAAATCTAAGATAAAAAAGAAGAGAAAGCTTAGTCAGATGAATTAGAGTTTTTGAGAAGGGAATCCTAGCTAGGATCATGGGCCGATCACTAAAATTGGTCTTGGATCATCAATGAATCACCGAAATCTGCTGTGGATTTGGACCTCATGGGTTTCCTTAGAGGGGAAAACTATTTTGCTTCAAAAGGGGATCTAACGCCCTTTTTATACCTGGGGCACACGACCCTTGCTTCAACGTCACATGGTTGTACCAAGGGGCATGGTCGTGACATAATTTCTGCTGGAAACCTGGCAAGGACATGCCAAAAAGGCATGGTCATGGATTGATTGCTTTAGTCATAGAATGGCATGGCTGTGCCTATAGTCGTGGCATAATAACCTTTGGTGGGGAGGATGGTCATGCTTTTAGGCACAACCTAGGCATGGCCATCTTTGGAATGGTGACACGGTCATGCCCAATAAGCATAGCCCGGGCATAAAGTTTACTGCTTCGAGGATAAAAGACACGACCATGCCTCTTGGGCACGGTCGTGGCATGAAGTTTGCTACAAGGTCCTGTTGGTTGGTCCTAGGAAGATCGTACTGGTTCCACTGTACAAAAATTTTATACACGTGTCGAACCTTTCCTAAATAACCTATTGGGTTCTTTAGAAGTTAAATTATGAATCGCAAACGAAACTTAACATTATTGATTTCAAATTTAACTTATCTGTTCTTAATAGTTTAGATTTGGATCGCAAGCGAAACTTAACACTATTGATCCAAATCAACCTATATTATAAATTCAATTAAATATTAATTTTCAAAATTGGCTTCCAGGACTGCATGGCGAAGCACATGACCTTCTTGGGTATGGGAGCATCCACCACCGCCTAGACAAAGTCTTTTAAGAAAAGCTAATATTTAATTTCCTTATATAACTCTAGGTTTAACCAAAAGGAACAATCGAATCACAAATTCGAAAAATAAAAAAAAACACAAACTCGAATAACAAATTCGAAAAACTAGAATTTAATGCCTCTTGTGTTTGGAATTCATACAAAGAAAAATAACTAGCATGATGCGGAAAATAATTACTAGTTATACATTTTCTTTGTATGCTAACAACCTCGAGATTTTCTGCCATATTCCTCGCTTCGCCTTAGACGTCGTGTGGGCGACGATTCTCCAAGATGAACACCACTCAAAACCTTCTTCCTCCTCTAAAATCCGGCCACCACCACCATAAAGGAACCAAAGAGAGCAAGGGGAAAGGAAAGGGAGAGAGGACCAGCCACAATAGAGAGCTCCAACAAGAGAATAAGAATTGATAATCCATGAGGCCTCCCCTCCCCTAATTTTATATTACTTGCCCAAGGCAAATAAGGAAAGACTTTTTACAAAAATTAAAATCTTCCTCTTGTTTTTCCTTTTCCCCTTTTATTTTTCCTTTTCATTCCTCTTGATTGATTCAATCATCAATCTTTGATTGGTTAATTGATTGGCTGACCCTTTGCTTGGGCACCAAGCAAAGTGGCCGGCCACTTAAAGAGGAATAAAAACTTTGTAAAAATTTTATAAGTAAAGAAGGAAAACTCTTATAAAATTTTACAAGCACTCTTTTAATTTCTTAATGTGGATGTTAAAAAAAGGAGAGTTTTAAAAATTAAAACAAAGTTTAAAAATTTAAAACTCCTCTTCTAAAATTTTCTTTTTTAACATGGTTACAAAAATAGAAAGTTTCAAATTTAAAACTTCCTTCCTTTTTTCCAACAACCATGAGGATGGTTAAAAAAGGAAAGTTTTAAAACTTTTAAACTTTCTTTTAAACCATGTGGCATAATTTAAATAAGGAAAGTTTTGTAAATTTAAAATCCTTCTTTTAAACTTGTAGTTATCTACAAAGAGAAGATTTTAAAAATTCAAAACACCCCTCCTAATTTGAAATATAGTGGTCGACCCCTCCTTTGCTTGGGCACCAAGCATAGGGCCGACCCTCTTGAGGAGATGGTGGCCGGCCCTTGGCTTGATCACCAAGCCTTGGGCCGATCCCCTTCTTGGACACCAAGATGGACTTTTATTTGGATGGACTTGATGCTTTAATGACGCTATGAAAAGGACCTAGAGGAGAAATTAGTTTTGGCCTTCCGACGATCTTGAGTATCTCGTGTTCGCCCCGAACACACAACTCAAGTTCATCAATAATAACTCATTCCACTAGAGAGTTATTATTGCACTACCGCACCAATCCCAAATTACATTATGGGCTCTTTCTTATCATAAGTGTGTTAGTCTCCCTGTGTTTAAGATATCGAATGTCCACTAATTAATTGAGTTACTGACAACTCATTTTAATTAATGTTTTAGTCCAAGAGTAATACCACTCAACTTCATTGCCATGTCGGACTAAGTCCACCTGCAGGGTTTAACATGACAATCCTTATGAGCTCCTCTTGGGGACATTCTCAACCTAGATGACTAGGACACAGATTCCTTCTATGATCAACAACACACACTATAAGTAATATCATTTTCCAACTTATCGGGCATATTGATTTATCGAGCTAAATCTCACCCTTTGATAAGTCAAAGAAATAAATACTAAATATATGTGCTTCTTATTATATTAGGATTAAGAGCACACACTTCCATAATAACTAAGGCCTTGTTCTTTTATTAAGTCAGTATAAAAAGAACTTACCTTAAATGGTCCTACTCAATACACTTAGAGTGTATTAGTGTAATTTATTAGTCAAGATAAATTAATACCTAATTACACTACGACTATTGCAATGGTTTGTTCCTTTCCATCTTAGTCGTAAGAAACTGTTTATAATTTATAAAGAACTGATAATACGATCTTCTGTATGTGACACCACACACCATGTTATCTACAATATAAATTAATTGCCCCCAGGGCGTAGCACAGACGGTGGGCGCATGGTATCTCTGGCGTAATGGCCAGGGGTCGATTCTCAGGAACTGACGACCTGGGGTTTACCCCGCCATGCGCCTATGGCCTGTGTACCTGCATGAACCTCCCTCCATATCCGTGGGGCCGGCACTAGGGGGGCCGCTAAGGTAGCGGATCTACCTTTTTTTACAATATAAATTAATTGAACAACTACACTTAACAAATAAATGTAGACATTTGACCAATGTGATTCTTTTATTTCAAAAATAAATGTTTACAAAAGCTAGGCTTTTAGTATACACTCTAACAATCTCCCACTTATACTAAAAGACTAAGCTGCCATATCTGTTGCCATACATCCGATTCACATCCCCTCCACATGCCAATCAAAAGCTTTCACCGGAAGGGCCTTAGTGAAAGGATCTGCCAGGTTATCTGCTGATGCAATCTTGGCGACGACAACTTCTCCTTGTTTGACGATGTCTTGTATCAGGTGGTACTTGCGCTCTATATGTTTACTTGCCTTATGGGCTCGTGGTTCCTTCGAGTTTGCAATTGCACCGCTATTATCACAATAAATTGTGATGATTTTGGGCAAACTAGGAATCACATCTAAGTTCATTACGAAGTTTCTGAGCCAAACAGCTTCTTTGGCTGCCTCAGAGGCTGCCACATACTCAACTTCCATGGTTGAGTCTGATACGCATTTCTGCTTAACACTCCTCCATTCAATAGCTCCACCTCCTAAAGTAAACACATAGCCTAATGTAGACTTACTGTTGTCCCTATTTCATTGGAAGTCTGAATCCGTATAACCCACAGGGAGCAAATCGTCTGCTTGGTAAACTAGCATATAATCTCTAGTCCTTCTCAGGTACTTCAATATATGATTTACAGCAGTCCAATGTCCTTGTCTAGGGTTACTCTGATATCTGCTAACCATGCCCACGGTAAAACAGATATCAGGTCTCATACACAACATTGCATACATTAGGCTTCCCACAACCGAAGCATAAGGAACTGCCTTCATGTCCTCTATTTCCTTTGATGTCTTTGGAGACATCTCTTTAGATAAAGCTACTCCATGCCTAAAAGGTAAGAAACCTTTCTTGAAGTTTTGCATGCTAAAACGAGCAAGGATTGTATCTATATATGAAGCTTGAGATAGACACAACATCCTTTTCTTGTGATCCCTTATTACTTTGATCCCAAGGATGTGTGCACATTCTCCTAAGTCCTTCATATCGAATTGTTTGGACAACCATACCCTTACGTTAGATAACACTTTGACATTGTTGCCAATTAACAAAATATCATCTACGTATAGTATAAGAAATACCATCACGTTTCCGTTACACTTCTTGTATACACAAGACTCATCCGGACAATAAATAAATCCATATGACTGGATTACTTCATTAAACCGAATGTTCCAAGATCTTGAAGCTTGCTTTAGTCCATAAATGGACTGATTGAGCTTGCACACTAGATGCTCTTTGCCTTTTTCAATGAACCCCTCTGGTTGCTTCATATGGATGTTTTCTTCAAGACTTCCGTTAAGGAAAGATGTCTTGACATCCATTTGCCAAACCTCATAATCCATATGAGCAGCAATGGATAAGAGTATCCGGTTAGACTTAAGCATGGCTACCAGTGAAAAGGTCTCCTCATAATCGATTCCCTCTTTCTGAATGTACTCTTTTGTAACAAGCCTTGCCTTGAAGGTTTCTACCTTTCCATCTATCCCTCTTTTCCTTTTGTAAATTCACTTGCATCCAACGGCTTTTACACCATCTGGTGGTTCTACAAGCTCCCAGACCTTATTAGAATACATAGATTCTATTTCAGAATTCATCGCCTTTTGCCAAGATGCTGCATCTATATCTTGGAGTGCTTCGTCATATGTCCGGGGATCAGGTTCATGTTTACCTGGGATCAAGTCCGAAGACTCTCCCAAAAACATGAATATCTCAGGTTGCCTCACTACCCTCCCACTACGACGAGGCACTGTCTGTGGTTGTGTATCATGTATGACACGTGTTGCAGTTTCTTGTGATACTTCATCTTGTACTATTGGTACTAAAATAGACGTGTCCTCTCTAATTTATTCTAGAACAATTTTGCTACTGGGTTTCTGATCCATTATATAGTCTTCTTCTAAACACTGGGCATTGGTGCTAACAATGAACTTCTGGTCTTTAGGACTATAAAATAAACCACCTTTCGTTCCTTTAGGATAACCCACAAACACGAGAACTTCTCTACGAGATTCTAACTTATCAGCATCTGGTTTCAGCACATGTACTGGAGTACCCCAAATCTGAATATGTCTCAGACTGGGCTTTCGCCCATTCCACAATTCTATGGGAGTAGAGGATACTGATTTAGAAGGTACCAAGTTCAGAATGTGCGCTGCCATTTCCAGAGCATATCCCCCAAAATGAATTTGGTAATTCTGAATAACTCATCATCGATCTAACCATCTCCATAAGAGTCATATTCCTTCGTTCTGCCACACCATTCTGTTGGGGTGTACCAGGTGCGGACAATTGGGATTGAATTCCTGTCTCTGATAAGTAATTCCTAAAGTCTCCTAAGAGGTATTCGCCACCACGATCAGACCATAGTGTCTTGATACTTTTACCAAGACGTTTCTCCACATCAGCTTTATACTCTTTGAACTTATCAAAGCACTCAGACTTGCGGCGCATTAGGTAAATATATCCATATCTCGAATAATTATCTATAAAAGAGACAAAGTATTCGAAACCGCCTCTTGCCTGGATAGACATAGGACCACACAAATCAGAATGAACCAGTTCTAACACATCTTTGACTCTATACCCCTTGGCCTTAAAAGGTCTCTTGGTCATTTTACCTCCCAAGCAAGATTCACAGGTTGGAAAATTTTTCAACTCTAATGAACCTAAGAGTCCATCGGCTATAAGCCTTTGAATCCTACTTAAGTTAATATAACCAAGCCTTAGATTCCAAAGATATGTTTGGTTCATTTCCGAAGGTTCTTTTCTCTTATTAGAGTTAGAAGATGTGTTATTAATTTCTATTTGTTGACTTGAGAGAGAAATTAGATTTAAAGTATATAAGTTGTCAACCAATGCACCAGAACTGATAATAGCCCTATTTCTCTTTATAACCACATTGTTATTGAAAGAAACAGAATATCCATCAAAATACAGTTTAGAAACTGAAATTAAATTCTTTCTAAAACTGGGTACATAAAGACAATTTCTTAAAATAAAACTTCTATGTCTATCAAAAGATAAGTAGACGTCTCCCACTGCAACAGCCGCCACCTTAGTAGCATTGCCCATGTAGACGGTTATCTCTCCTTCAAATAGTCATCGGGTTTCCTGGAACTCCTGAAAAGAGTTACAGACATGATCAGTGGCTCCCGTATCTACACACCAGGTGTTGGTAGATAACACCGCTAAACATGTTTCAACTACTAGAGCATGAGATATACCTTTATTGTTCTCTTTCCTACGAGGACAGTTCGCCTTCCAATGTCCTGACTGCTTGCAGATGAAACACTTGCCCTTTGGCTTCTTCATTCCAGCTTTTTGTCCTGTGCCCTGAGGTTTATTCACCTTCTTTACTGAGACAGCCTGTTTCTTCTTCTTCTTGCCTTTCGACTTAGAAGTAGAACCATTTTCAGCATAGTGAATCTGAGAATTCTGCCGAAATAACCCTTCTGCTGCTTGAAGTTCTATCAGCAGTTCCGTCAATGAATACATCCTTTTATTCATATTATAGTTCAGGCGAAAATGCTCAAAACTTCTAGGTAGCGTTTGGAGAATGATATCGACCTGGGTTTCCCCATCGATTTCTCCTCTAAGGATTTGTATTTCGTTCAAATAAGGCATCATCTTTAGGATATGATTCCTTATGGGAGTCCCCTCTGTCATGGTGGTTTTCATTAACTTTCTCATAGCTTCTTGCCTAGCGGCCCTATCCTAGTGACCAAAGAGATCCTTGAGATTGTTCATTATATTATAAGTTGTTGGTAAATCTTGATGCTGATGTTGCAGTACATTTGACATTGAAGCCAGAATGTAACACCGCGCCGTCTCATATGCTTTTACCCATTTCCTATGATTCTCAATCTCCTCTTGGGTAGACTCACCATTAGGTGCATTAGGGCACTCCTCTGACAGTACAAACTTATAGCCCTCAGCAGTAAGAATAATGTCCAGGTTTCTTGTCCAATCTATATAGTTTGGACCAGTAAGTTTGTTCTCTTTCAGTATAATAGCCAATGGGTTGAAAGACATCCTAAGAATCACAAAATAAACTTTGGTCAAGACTCTAAATTTAAAATAATATTGATTCCTCAAACAATACTATTTAAATTAACCAACACCTCAAATCACCGTGAATTTTGCATGCCACGATAGTGTGGACGTATACAAAATCAAACATTTGTAAGAGGAGGTTTTACCCATTAATTTTATTCTTGTCAACCTAACTTTATAACAAATAAAATTAATAGTTGGTTTTCCTTCGGTCACACAAATAATAGCGGTGACTCCGATGGGGAGGATACTATTAGACGTGTCTAAGTGTATACCATTACTTAACACCTAGTCCATTAATAAGATTGTGCCCCTTCCGATGGGGAAGATCACACGCTCTTGATTAATTTCCTATAGTCATCCAAAATGGAAGTTTGATCTAATGATCCGCAAACAAACTCATCCGATATGGAGGAAGGCACTCAGAGCCAACGCGCAAGTTTGTTTACATCACTTACAAACCAGTAATGGAGACCGTATAATTTATTTAAAAATCCCTCTCCCACTTAGTTATTTAAGGTGAGAAATTTTAACCTATGCTAGCATACATCACATGAAAACACACATCACAGTAAATAAAAGCAATAAATATGGAAATTAATTTTCCAACTATTATGGCTTCTTCCATTACTGTCTTTTGCGTGCTTCCATCCCTAGGGATCATGCTGTCGGGTCCATCGAGCTTCCTTTTCTGCTGCGCCTCTGGTCCTCCAATAGCACCACGCCTCGCAAGGATACGATCCACGACAAAAATAGAATTTTACATATATCGATCCTATATTCCATAAAGGAATTTACATGTAATCTAGATCGAAACAAAAATATAAAATCCTAATAACTAATACAGCTCCTGTTGTATTTAATATTACAATCATGCACACACAATAAAATGCCCTTTACATGTCCAAGGGTTCAATCACACACAATATCTATATGTCATAAGAGTTGGAGCCTACAACCACAAAGTTAGCACATCCTACTATTATCCTAACTAAATTATGTATGGCATGTGCATAATCTATTTGAAAACCAAACACACAGAGGCAAACCCTAGCTCTGATACCAATTGTTGGTTGGTCCTAATAGATCATACCGGTTCCACTGTACAAAAATTTTATACACGTGTCGAACCTTCCTAAATAACCTATTGTGTTCTTTAGAAGTTAAATTAGGAATCGCAAACGGAACTTAACATTATTGATTCCAAATTTAATTTATCTATTCTTAATGGTTTAGATTTGGATCGCAAGCGAAACTTAACACTATTGATCCAAATCAACCTATGTTATAAATTCAATTAAATATTAATTTCCAAAATTGCTTCCAGGACTGTATGGCGAGGCACATGGTCTTCTTGGGTATGAGAGCATCCACCACCGCCTAGACAAAGCCTTTTAAGAAAAGTTAATATTTAATTTTCTTATATAACTCTAGGTTTAACCAAAAGGAACAATCGAATCACAAATTCAAAAAATAAAAAAAACACAAACTCGAATAACAAATTTGAAAAACTAGAATTTAATGCCTCTTGTGTTTGGAATTCATACAAAGAAAAATAACTTGCATGATGCGGAAAATAATTACTAGTTATATCTTTTCTTTGTATGCTAATAACCTCGAGATCTTCTGCCATATTCCTCGCCTCGCCTTGGACGTCATGTGGGCGACGATTCTCCAAGATGAACACCACCCAAAGCCTTCTTCCTCCTCTAAAATCCGGCCACCACCACCATAAAGGAACCAAAGAGAGCAAGGGGAAAGGAAAGGGAGAGAGGACCGACCACAATAGAGAGCTCCAACAAGAGAATAAGAATTGATAATCCATGAGGCCTCCCCTCCCTTTCTTTTATATTACTTGCCCAAGGCAAATAAGGAAAGACTTTTTATAAAAATTAAAATCTTCCTCTTGTTTTTCCTTTTCCCCTTTTATTTTTCCTTTTCTTTCCTCTTGATGGATTCAATCATCAATCCTTGATTGGTTAATTGATTGCCCGACCCTTTGCTTGGGCACCAAGCAAGGGTGGCCGACCACTTAAAGAGGAATAAAAACTTTGTAAAAATTTTATAAGTAAAGAAGGAAAACTCTTATAAAATTTTACAAGCTCTCTTTTAATTTCTTAATGTGGATGTTAAAAAAGGAAAGTTTTAAAAATTAAAACCAAGTTTTAAAATTTAAAACTCCTCTTCTAAAATTTTCTTTTTTAACATGGTTACAGAAATAGAAAGTTTCAAATTTAAAACTTCCTTCCTTTTTTCCAACAACCATGAGGATGGTTAAAAAAGGAAAGTTTTAAAACTTTTAAACTTTCTTTTAAACCATGTGGCATAATTCAAATAAGGAAAGTTTTATAAATTTAAAATCCTTCTTTTAAACTTGTAGTTATCTACAAAGAGAAGATTTTAAAAATTCAAAACATCCCTCCTAATTTGAAATATAGTGGTCGGCCCCTCCTTTGCTTGGGCACCAAGCATAGGGCCGACCCTCTTGAGGAGATGGTGGCCAGCCCTTGGCTTGGTCACCAAGCCTTGGGCCGACCCCCTTCTTGGATACCAAGATGGGCTTTTATTTGGATGTACTTGAGGCTTTAATGAGGCTACGACAAGGACCTAGAGGAGAAATTGGTTTTGGCCTTCCGACGATCTTGAGTATCCCGTGTTCGCCTCGAACACACAACTTAAGTTCATCAATAATAACTCATTCCACTAGAGAGTTATTATTGCACTACCGCACCAATCCCAAATTACATTATGGGCTCTTTCTTATCATAAGTGTGTTAGTCTCCCTGTGTTTAAGATATCGAATGTCCACTAATTAATTGAGTTACTGACAACTCATTTTAATTAATGTTTTAGTCCAAGAGTAGTACAACTTAACTTCATTATCTTGTCGGACTAAGTCCACCTGCAAGGTTTAACATGACAATCCTTATGAGCTCCTCTTGGAGACATTCTCAACCTAGATGACTAGGACACAGATTCTTTCTATAATTAACAACACACACTATAAGTAATATCATTTCCCAACTTATCGGGCCTATTGATTTATCGAGCTAAATCTCACCCTTTGATAAGTCAAAGAAATAAATACTAAATATATGTGCTTGTTATTATATTAGGATTAAGAGCACACACTTCCATAATAACTAAGGCCTTGTTTTTTTATTAAGTCAGTATAAAAAGAACTTACCTTAAATGGTCCTACTCAATACACTTAGAGTGTATTAGTGTAATTTATTAGTCAAGATAAACTAATACCTAATTACACTACGACTATTGCAATGGTTTGTTCCTTTCCATCTTAGTCGTAAGAAACTGTTTATAATTTATAAAGAACTGATAACACAATATTCTGTGTGTGACACCACACACCATGTTATCTATAATATAAATTAATTGAACAACTACATTTAACAAATAAATGTAGACATTTGACCAATGTGATTCTTTTATTTCAAAAATAAATGTTTACAAAAGCTAGACTTTTAGTATACACTCTAACAGGTCCAGGCTCAAAAATACACGGCCATGTACTTATGAGGCATGGCTATGTGTGCTGCTGAAGTCCACTTAAACATCTAATTTACTCTTTTTTTGCTCCAAAAAGTGTCTTGTCAATCAAAATATAGCGACAATAAATCTTTGAACCAGAAGAGTGGAAGTATGACATAATAATAAAATAAGAGACAATAAATATAGATTATGTTCATGAAATGCAAATAAATGTACAATAAATAATACCTAAAAATATACATAATCTATGCACATCACACCCTTATACTTAAAACTTTTTCTTATCCTCAAGTAAAAACCTGCAATCTAGACTCATATAGTGAAATAGTATATCATAATCCCTAGTGAGCCAATATAATCCTATCATATGATTTTATTAGTGAGCAAGATATAAAAATTATTTTGAGTATGACCTAAGAAATAGTTCTCCGTGCTTGGTGCTATGAGTGGCCTAAAATTTTTAAGTATCAATCTCCAAGTCTAGTCAAGTCGTCATCTAACTGTATTTCTTATACCTCCAATGATAGGGATTTATTTACCACATGCATGTTCGTCCTTCTCACACTACACAAATACTCAGAATTAAGAGAAACATAACAGTTATTTTCTCATTAATCTAACTCGGTCTCAAAGAAGTAACTTGTTAATTTCCACTCATGATAACTATTTTTTTATCCCTTATTTTGAATATACCTTTTTTGTGCTTGTAAGATGTAGCACTATAATAAATATAGGGATATTGATTTTTTCAAATGAGTTAAATGCTCTGAATTTATCTAGTAATCAAAATGTAATTGAGATATCACCTTAGAAGTACTAGTACTAATCCAGTTCTATGAATCATATCTATTTTTAGAGTTATCTACCATCAAAATTAGGTAAAATTTAAAGAGATCCTAAAACAAGGTCAATACTTAAACTCTTTTAATAAAAATAATACTCACTTCATGCTAACACAAATTGGAAATAATATATCACTAAACATACTAACACCATAAGTCATAACAATCATATGAAATATAGAACCAGCATGTTAGTATTTTTTACATTAAAGGAAAACAACAAAAATGTGATGACTGATGTAAATGACATGTCATAGGTGAATCAAGATGAAATCAAAATAAACTGCAAGAAAACACTAAATTAAATGAAAGCGGACTACAGTCAAGATTGAAACAAATGAAACTCACACTAAAAAAAATATGTACATATATACAACTCTCCAGACTTTGATATTTCATTGTCTTCAAAGAAATTAAGATCAAGAAGGCAGAAACAGACGACCAGGAGATGGAGAAGGATGATGAGAACTAGGAGGAAATATAGGTAGATGAGGCAAGGTACCAAGATACTCATGATACTAAAAAAGAGTATAAACCTGCTACCTCATCATGTCCATAGAGCGTCTAAACTCCTCTCACCCACTCCCAGTACTGATTACCTACAAAATCAGTAACTTGACCTTGGAACTCCTCCGCCCTCTCAAAATGATCTCGAATTTCTTAGAATTGTTCTTGAATAAAGGAATCATGCCCCTCCAATAGGTGTTGGTGGGTGGCATGCTCCTCATGAAGAGTTCCCATAGAAGTGTGAAAATTCAAGAAATTAAATCTAGAGTGACCCATATCGCCATAAAAAAACGAATATCTAGTCATCTTGGAGCATCTAGCTAGTTCAGGGTATCTAGAGGAGGTTTCAGGGTGCTCCTTGGGGGTAGGGGCATGTTCGGTTGCTAAGTCCCTAACAACCCAATTGGTAGGGTTTCAAACTATGGTACAATCGGGGTTAGGTAGGAGAAATGGAAATCGATTTCTCCTAATAAAATCATATCCATTCTCTTCCCAAAAAATCATTTTCATTGCTAGCCAAGTATCAAGATCAATCTTAGAGTTGTCGTGTAAAGTATCTAAACCAAAAAAGTTCACACTCTAAGTGTTTAACAATTTGTGTAATTAATCTGCCAAAAATAATTATACCTGTAAAGCCTTGTTGGGTCTCGCTAGGTTTTAAAAGAAGTGGAACCCCGAATCAAATTCAAATTTATTCAATATAGCCTAAAAATAGTAAAGCTCAACTTTTCTAACCATCCCGTCACTCTCACCTCGATCAAAAATGGTCTTACTCATCACATGTTAGAGGTAGCAAACAATTGGGTTTTGAAGAGATGAAGCTTTGGAATGAGATGGGTTATAGGGTTCATTAAGATCTATAATTTCATTCCAAAATGAATTTCTATTGAAGGAATAATCAAACTTACAAGATCCCTCAGTGTGTAACGACCACCCTTCTTACTATACTATACTGTAACGACCACCCTTCTTACTATACTATACTACTCTCTAAGCATGACCGTTACTTAACTACTAACTCTACTTAACCGGTATGATCGAAATCACGAGGAGTCTCTACCGAAAAATTTCGACAGAGTCTCCCTTGTACCGGTGACCTTAAACTGAGAAACATACATAGTATACATCAGCCACAGGCGGCTGGAACATATATTAAACATCCACGCAGTTAAATAAGTGTCAAACACCAAAAATACATACTTACTATACTGAATTCATCTTATCATACTATCTAAAACATTCTCGAATGACATGGAACTCAAAATACAATCTCAATATTTATTAATCACTAAAATGCAGAAAACTCAACAACATCCCAAGTCTCTCCCATAGTCCTGGCATCACACACCATCCGCACCTCCTCGTCGTCTTCCTTTATCTGCAGTAAGAGGAAATGTAAACTATAAGCAAAATGCTTAGTAAGCGCTATCTAACTCACAAAATCTCGATATGCATGTACATATATCTATAACATGATCTAACTGATTACTTACTGAAGATTACTTATGCTCATCTAATAGTAAAAGAAACAAGCATACTGAGATGCTAAACATGTAAAGCTACTCATGCTCAGAAAATAGCAAAGAACAGTAAGCTAATCTAAATAACATGCTAGCATAAAAGAAAACTCAATTTGCTGCTTTCAAAACTAAATAAATTACTTCTTTAAATGCCTTGGCATTTTAATAAGCACCTTATGTGCCAAAATCCCTAAAGTCTTGACTTTGGGATCTATTTAAGGCCTTGGCCTTTTTCTTTCTTTTCTTTATCTTTCCTATACTTTTCTTAAACTCAAGAACATAATACTTAACAAGGTATGCACTATGATACTTAGCAAAACTGCACTAAAATTCTGTAAGGATAAACATAAGCAAACTATTGGTTCATGGTATGTGCACCCCAAATCTATCTAGAAGTTTTAAGTTATCTTGAAGAACTAAACTCAATATAGAAATCAAGTCTTGACTTACTTAATCCTGTCTAGGGTTTCAAGCCTATCAAGGAAAACAAGAATTCATCAAAATTCAATCTAGAAGCTAGCACACATGGTAGAGAACTAAATCAAAGTCCAGCACCTATAGCATAAATTTCGTAAGCATAACTATTAAGAAAATTTCCAACTGAAGCATGCAAACACGTAGGGGAGCCACACTATAAATTAGCATATAGCTTATGTAACAACCCTGGGAAGAAACAATTAAGGGCTGATACATGAAAAGAACTAGAATAAAATTCAGTACTTAAAATGTATACCAACACTTGAAAGAATCAATCCATAAACTTGCGTGCATGATAGATAACTAGAATAAACATCCAAAACCCCTTTTTAAATTCGTCCAGAATCAAAATCATCTTAAAAGAAATAAGTACATCTCACCAAAACGTAACACCTCCATCAAACCTGCTATGAGGTCGATACATCATAGAACAGGAAAGCAAGCCAACGCCCTAGCATCTACCCCAAATCTACTGTGAACTAAAGTTATTTCAAATGAAAAAGAAACACAAAGTCCACCAATATTCGAGGGAATAGAGCCTCAAACAGAATCACTCAACAACCTTGTCTACCTATGGAAACAGATCATCCACAAATTAATTTCGCACTAAACCTGTAGCTAGCCGAAGAAACCGGTCAACCTCAAGTTAAAATCACCCAAATCCCACAACAATTCAGTAGAGCATAACGAAGAGGAAAGCATCAACACAAACCCCTCCAGAACCTCCATCGGTTGAGAAACCTAACCACATGGGAGAACCAGCAGCATAAAAGAAGAATCACTAGCATCTTTTATCCCGAAACCCGATTCATCAAGGAGAACAGGACTATACCAAATCAAATCGAAAAATTGCAGAAACATCTCAAGGGAAACTAGAACATCACAAAGAACTCGAATCGAAACCCATCTAGCTGGTTGCACATCTTAGACGGGCATTTTGAATACCCTAGCTACCAAATCCTTTACCTCATAGACCTCCTACCACATATGAGGAAGTACTTGCCCAACTATAGGATCATCCTCTTCCTTGTTCTTTCTTTGAACCTCACGGCAACAAGCCCTAAACGGAAATCCCCACGGCAAAATTCGAAACAAGAACTCGAAGCTACTCTACTGCAGGTGAGGAAGCACTTACCAAGGTTCCTTGGACTCACAGCCGAAGAGGGGTAGCTAGGGCTTCGGGAAAACTCAAATCTCCGACCTCTCCTTGCGTCCACAGCTTCCCTTCGACGAGAGGATCCGATATGGTGAAGAACTCTCGACGTTAGCCCCTCGCCAGCCGCCGGAGGTGAAAACCCTAGCTCCGGCTTGCTTCCGCCCGAGCCCTGCTGTTGCGAGCGAGAGAGAAGAGGAGAGGAAGGGTTTCGGCCACCGAAATTATCAAGCCATAAGTTCCCTTCTTATAACTCCAATGTTTTGTTATCTTCCTTAAGTAAATTTTCCTACCTTTTCTAAACAGAACCGACGGCTGGAGCACTTGGTTAGCCGTGCGTTGCTTAAGGCATTGGTTTGGCCTGAGGTCACGGGTTCGAATCTCGACTTGAACATTTTTTGTCGAAACTTCCTTCGTTTAGTAAAAATACCAAATGACCTCCAAAAATTGTATAAAAAAATTCTAAAAATTTCTAAAAATCTCTAGAATATTTCTATAGTATTTCCAAATATTTTTAAGTACCATTAGGACTCATAACGAGAAATTTTGGGTCGTTACATCAGTGGGTAGACCAAAGCAATTATTGAAATCGTAAAGAGATCATTGGTAATCACGATTCATCATGTGAAAACTAATGTTGCCATCATGATCATCATCCGAAGTAAAATACGTCTCTAAGGAGCTTAGGAATTTAAAGGCATTGGGGGGATAGATCGGATGATTAAGGTGTTGGGTTGCAATGGTTGTAAACAAAGTCTCACATTGAAAATACATGAAAATGATCATAGACTTATAAGGAAAAGATATTTCCATTGGTATGAGACTTTTTAGATAGAGTCCAAAAATAAAAATCATGAGAGTTTAGACCCAAAGTGGGCAATATCATACCATTATGGAGATATCTAAATTCTTTTGGTCTTAACATAAGGTATATCAAGTCATTTCAATCTAAGTTGCTAATCAACCAATAAACGACATCCCTAATCTCCAAGACATCCATAGTATGAGGGTCAAGATATCTTGTACAAACTAATTTTCAGATAACAAGAACATTGAATCTAGCTTTCTATTCATCATTTCTAAAAATAATTCTATAATAATTTTCATTACCGTCATCATGTGATTGACGTTTACCTTTGTTGGATGTTTTCCCTTTTCCTTTGTTGGGAGCCTTCCCCTTCCCTTTGTCGGGAGCCTTCCCTTCCCCTTCCCCTTCCCATTGTCAAAGTCATCACCTTAGCTAGATCCACCCAATTTCCACAATTTCTTCAATATATTGCAAGAATTCAAGTAAGGAGGGATGAGAAGATAATGAAGAAATTTCTTGCTTGAGAGAATGAAGAAAGGTGGGGGATCTTGGAACCAAAGACTTGAGAAGAGAAATTGACATTTGGAGAAGAAATAGTACTTTTGGTGGAAGAGGGATCTTGGATCCAAATTGGATCTAGATCAATAAAGGGAGTTCTTCTTAAAGAGAATTGAGAAGAAGAAAGGGATCTTGAGTTAAATAAGAAGAAATTGAAGCTTTGGAGAGGAGATCTAGAGAGATGGAAATGTTGAAGGAAGAAGAAACTTTGGTGGAGAAAAAGGGAGAGGGGAAGTCACACGACCATGTTTAGGGCTTTAATTGCCCTCACCGTGATGCTACATGGTTGTGTCTTTTGACATGACCTAGGTATAATCTTCACTATGGCCGTGTCTAAAGACATGACCAACAAAATATTTTTTATCGTGGTCGTGTCACACAAACATGAAAAAATTTTCCTTTTAATTTTTTTAGGCTGAAGAGGGGCACGACCATGTATAAAGACCGTAGGATCGAAAAGCATTAGAGGGGGGGGGTGGGGGGAGGGTGAATATCGCTCGTGGCTATTTCGTTCATTTTGTAAAACTTTAAGTAAGTACGCAACAAAAAAGTAAAGACACGGAAGCAATGCTAACACATTTGGTTACTTGGTTCGGAGCCAATGTCGAGTCCTACTCCAAGGCCCGTGATCGTTGATCGCTTTCGGTGGGCAATCACTATAAGCTCCGGAAAATTACAACTTTGAATTACAATATTAGTGCACTAATTAAAATTATGCCGACAATAAGGAAGAAGAAATGAAGGCTTTCAGTTGTCGGAGTCGAGCTACGACTTTGTCGGATCGTCCTTTGAGCAGCACACGGAAGAAGGATTACAAGTTTATGTTGTACCTTGGCATCTGCTTGGACCAGCCTTATATAGGCTGTTGAAGGCACCTTCAGCCTCCATAGAAGGCACCTCCACCCTGCGAATCCACAGCGTCGATAAGCTCCTGCGTCTTCGCTGCTTATCTGCCCGAAGGCACCTTCAAGCTCCATGGAAGGCGCCATCCAGTGTCCAAGGCGCTTTTCATCTCCTTGGAAGGCGCCTTCCATCTCCTTGGAAGGCGCCTTCGCACCTTGCTGCGTGCGGCTTCGACTAACGCACCCGAGGTGCCTTCAAGCTCCATAGAGGGCGCCTTAGGTACTGTTCATAATAGGCTTCTCTTGTGCAACTCCCTTCCTGTAAAGTATATTAGTCCACAAACAAAGTATACCCTCCAAAACAAAGTTAGCACAATAAAATGAGATAAATATAAATACTCGACAGTCATTAGACTGTCCGGTTCTGACTTCAAATTTTCTTGAAATCCTAGGTCGAAGCGACGCCTACTGTTCCCTCACCGGGGAACGCATCATCACCTACTCCTCTCAGGAAAGTTTACCTGTTGCCAGATCTATCCTCCAGATCAACTGGACTTTCTGCCTAGGGTTATCACCCCCTAGAATTTTTCTCAGCCTAGGGTTACCACCCCCTAGGACCTAAGCTTACTACCCCTAGGGTTTTCCACCTGCCTAGCCTTAGCTAGGACTTCTCACAACCTAGGGTTACCGCCCCCAAGGACTTATGGTTACCATCCCCTAGGGTTTTCCACCTGCCTAGAATCCACTAGGACTTTTTCCTAAGACAACTTAGGACTTTCTTGCAAGCTCAATAAACCTTGTTAGATAACAAGACAACTTAACTTTAGACAGTTTGACATAATTAAAACACAGGTTCGATCATTGGATGTTTCCCGCACCAACAAAGACATGACCCTAACATGGAGCATTCAGGATAGAGACACGATCGTGTCTTTTGACATGGCCTTGGCATAATATGCTCAAAAATTTATGGAGAAGCTTCAAATTGGCATGGTCGTGCTAGTAAGGCACGACTTGTGCATAATTTCTTCTATGAGTCTAGAACGGTTGTATCAAAAGACATGACCCTACCATAATATACTCTACCTTTGTCACTATGATTGACACGACTGTGTCTTTTAGACATGGCCCTGCCATAAAGCTTTTTGGCCCCTTCTTTAAAAATCCTCCATGCCCGTGGTAATGACCATGGTCAGCTCGTGAAGGTTAGCAACCCTGAAAATTACAAAATAAAACTTAATAAGAAATAAAATAAGAGAATAAAAACAATAGCTAAAAGAAACAATAAACCCTTAGGTTTCCTCCCAAGAAGCACTCATTTAAGGTCATGAGATTAACCCCTAATCTATCTCAACTTAGAGCCCTTTGACTTGAAGGGGTGGTGTTCCCCTCCAACGTGGCAAGTTGCCTCTAGCCCTTCCCTCATCCAGGCTCATGCTACGATGATATACTTGTCATTTTTTTCCCTTGGGTCTCCTCTCCTTGTCAGATTAGGTGCTACGTCTGGCCATCTTTTGTTAAGATGAGGTTTACTTTCTTCTTGTTGGACTTCCTCCAAACTGTAACATAGTTAAAAAGGAATTAGTGACCTTAGATAAATCAAATTCTAATTGTTTCTCACCAATTACTAATGAAATTTTATGGGTTTTAACATCAATCATAGATCCCACTGTGACGAGGAAGGACCTTCCTAAAATGATGAGTATCTTTGGGTCTTCTTCCATCTCCAAGATTACAAAGTCTATAGGGACAATAAAGCTCCCTACTTCTATCAACACATCTTCAATGATACCCATTGAGTATCTACAAGAGTGATCCATTAATTGTAATGTCATGGTAGTTAACTTTAGGTCATTCAAACCTAGTTTCTTACAGACAAAAATGAAATTAGACTTACACTTGCTCCTAGATTGTAAAATAACTTACCAATTGTGGTTGTGCCAATTTTACAAGGGATAGAGAAGCTCCCTGGGTTTTAGAGCTTAGGAGGTAGTGTATTCAGCAACAAGGCACTATACTCCTCGGTTAGTGTAACGACCCGCCTTCTACTATTAGGCTGTAAGGCGAATCGCTACAGTTATTGCTAAACTATGCTGTGCGGAAGACTGGGCTAATTAAAATTTTTCTACTAAACTGATCAAAACTTAATGCTCTGGGTGTACCTAAGAGTTGTACACTTGCTAGGGGAGGTATTTACCACTGGTAACATCCTCCGGACCGATCCACAGATCGATCTGCTGACACTGGTACGGTCACAAGACCCTGGATCGGTCGGCTGTCCGATCCCGAAGCTGCATCACTTCTGTCCCCAGCTGGATCGGTCTACCGACCGATCCAGGAGTGTCCTGATCGGTCGGCACGACCGATCCAGGTATGTCTGGATCGGTCGGCTGACCGATCCAGGAACCTGGAAATCGGGGATTCGCTACTGTGTTGTACTGGATCGGTCGGCTGACCGATCCAGGAGGATACAGTAGCATACTGTATCTGGCTGGATCGGTCGGCCGACCGATCCAGTGACACAGCCAGGCCCTGATCGGTCGGGAGACCGATCAGAGTCTGATTTCACCCGGGGAACTCTGATTTCCAACACTTTGGCGTGCCGAAACCCCACATAACATCTAACTAATGCATCATAAACTATTCTAACAACATGTAATAACATTTTAACGACATAAACTAGTAATCTAACTTAACATAGGGCATAGTTTAGGAATTCGTGACAACACACAACTAAAAGTGCCTAGAACATGAAAACCCAAACCAATAACTAAACTGCTAAAGTAAATGCTAAAGAGTCCAATGCTCAATTTGCACGTCCCCTAAGGACCTTTGATTCCAGTTCCATACACACCCACCATCTTTGCATTGCCCTCCAGCTTCCTCTGCTAGTCCATTTTCCTTTTTCCTGTATCTGCAGTATAAGGAAAATAGTATCTGTAAGCCAAAAAGCTTAGTAAGAAACCATCTACCTCACAAAAACATGCGACGATGCAAATATGCTTTGAAATCATGCTGTTTAAAACATATGCTGAATGTACTGAATAAACTGAGCATGGCATGGCATATAAGCATACAATCATGGCATAACATATAAGCATGGCATAAGCACTGAATAATGGCAAAGCAACCAAATAAACACTGAACTGAATATAGCTAAACTAACTGAAACTAAATCTGTAACTGGAAACAAACTCAACTAGCATAATTGATTTTGAGTTTTGAAATCTAATACATAATAGGTGAAAATACTAAACATGCTGTTGGGCCCGGCAACTGTACTTGCTGTGCGCGCATCCCTACTAGACCCGGGGTTGCAAGTCCCGAATTTAGCAGGGTTGTCTAGGCTATCTGAACCTAGGGACGACTGTGGGAGTCCAACCCAATGGATATCTAATCCAGTACAGTGCCACTGAAAATAAAATACTGATATCTATAGCTAACTGATATAACATGCTGTTTCTAGGTTATCTGAACCTAGAGCTAGGTTATCTGAACCTAGAGGCGACTGTGGGAGCCCACCCATTGGACCGTAGTCCCATAAAACTGAACTAAACTAATGTGCTGGTTTAAATGCCTCTAATGCATCTAACTGAGCTATTAAACATAACTGAGGTGGTATTTAGCTACACTAACATTTTACCGAACACTTGGTGTGCTCCAATTCTCTCCTCTAATAGGGAGATCACCTCTAGGCACCCGACAACGTCTAGAATCTCCAACTAAAGGGGAACAACGTGTCCGGCCCGTCTAGAGGTGTTCAACTAGATCCCTAAATCCTCGAGGAGGGTTAAAACACACCCTATGTGCCGAAAAACCTGCATATAGCTAAATCTAACAGTATGCAATCAACGAAAGCTATTATACTGCAGGTGAGGGGTTTCTTACCTCTTGATCGTAATTTCTTACGATTCTATTCGCTAGAGTTCCGGTGGAGATGATCCTCTCGACGATCCGATCACGTCTTCGCGTTCCTCTCGCGGAGAAGAACCTCTTTCGTGTTGGAGTCGTCGCCGGAAGGTGAACCGATGGACCTTGGGCTTGGTGTGCCGTGCGTGAGGAAGGGGAGAAGAAGAGGGGCGCCGGCGTGAGGGTTTGAGAGGAGAAGGTGCCGAACCAAAATAAAAATAACCCAACTCCAACTTAAGTTTATTATTTATATTAAGTGGTTTAATGAACCCAACTCTAATATAAATATATTTGGTTCTCCTTTCTTTCAGCACGGCCCTGCTGGGTTCACCGGTTACTAATCTTATCCGTAAACCATAGGTCTCGGGTTCGATTCCCGCCTAAGCTATTTTACGGTTCTAATTATTTTTGCTACTTCCGATACTCGGAAAATTTCGGAAAAATATCTAAAAATTCCAGCAAAATCTTAGAATAATTCTAAAATAGTTTTGAGAATTTTCGGGCGTTACAATCCCCCATACCTTATAAAAAGTTCGTCCTCGAACTTAGTGTTGGAGTGTATACTGAAAGCCTAAGCTTTGTAAACATTCATTATGAATAAAGAATCACATTTGGTCTAATTATCTACATTTGTTTGTAGTTGTTCATTTAATTTATATTGTAGATAACATAGTATGTGGTGTCACATACAGAAGATGATGTTATCAGTACCTTATAAATTATAAACAATAGCTCACGACCAGAATGGAAAGGAACAAACCATTAGAAGGTCGTAGTGTAATTAGGTATTAGTTTATCTTGACTATATAATTACACTAGTACACTCAGAGTGTATTGAGTAGGACCATTTGAGGTCGTTTCTTTATACTGACTTTATAAAGGAACAAAGACCTCGGTTATTATGGAAGTGTGTGCTCTTAATCCTAATATAATAACAAGCACATATATTTGATATTTATTTCTTTAATTTATCAATGGGTGAGATTTAGTTCGATGAATCAATAAGCCCGATAAATTGGGAAATGATATCACTTATAGTGTGTGTTGTTGATTATAGAAGGAAACTGTGTCCTAGAGATACTAGGTTGATAATGTCTCCAAGAGGAGCTCATAAGGATTGTCATGTTAAACCCTGCAGGTGGACTTAGTCCGACATGACGATAAGGTTGAGTGGTACTACTCTTGGACTTAGACATTAATTAAATGAGTTGTCGATAACTCACTTAATCGGTGGACATTCGATATCTTAAACACGGAGACTAACACACTCATAATAAGAAGGAGCCCAAAATGTAATTTGGGATTGGTGCGGTAGTTCAATGATAGTTCTCTAGTGGAATGAATTATCATTGATAAAATTAAGTTGTGTGTTCGGGCGAACACGGGATGTAATTTTATCGGGAGACCAAAACCAATTCCTCCTCTCGGTCCCTATCGTAGCCTCTTATTTATAGAGTTCTATACCCACCTATACCCACCTTCTATACCCACCCAATAGGGGCCAGCCAAGCTAGCTTGGGATAAAGTTGGGTGGCCGGCCCTAGCTTGAACCCAAGCTAGTAGGGTCGGCCAAAATAAATTAAAAAAGAAATTTAATTTTAATTTTTATTATTATGTGGAAGATATATTTTAAAGAGAATTAAAATTAAAATATCTCTCTTGTAAAAGATCTACAAAAGATTAAAGAAAGAGATTAGATCTCTTTCCTTATTTGTAGATTGGAGAGATGTTTTATTTTTCTTTAAAATTATTCACATGTTGATAAAATTAAAATTATAGAAATTTCCTTTTATCAACCATGAAGAGATTTTAAAGAGAAATTTTATTTTTAAAATTTCTGGAAACAAATTAGGAAGTTTTAATTGTTGATTAAAACTTGTCCTCTTTTGTTATCCAATGATGGCCGACCACTTGAAATTAATTGGGGAAATTTTATTTTATTTCTCTCAATTAAATCATGTCAAGGAAATTAAGGAAAATTTATTGTAATTAAATTTCCTAATTTTCCTAGGCCAAGGAATATAAAAGAAGGGGTGAGGGTGCCTTCACAAGATACAACATCTATTATTCCTCTCCCTCTTTTGTTCCTTGGTGTGGCCGGCCAACCTCTCCCTCTCTTCTTCTTGTGGTGGCCGAACCCTACCCTTCTATTGGAGCTCTTGTGGTGGCCGGATACTACTCGGAGAAGAAGAAGAAGAAGGAGAGAAAGCTAGCATCTCTTGGAGCTTGGTTAGTATTTTGTTTTTCTTCCTTGGTGAAGCTTCCTCTTTGTTGGCCGAACCTAGCTAGGAGGAGAAGAAGGTGATTGGTGGTTTCTCGTCTCGGAAGATCGTTGCCCACACAACGTCCGAGGTTAGAAGAGGAATACGGTAGAAGATCAAGAGGTTTTTCTACAAGGTATAACTAGTAATTTCTATTTCCGCATCATGCTAGTTATTTATGGAAATAATACCAAATACAAGAGGCTTACGTTCTAGAATTTCGAATATGTTTTTCGAAGTTGTGTTATTTTGTTTCTTTCTTTTCCTTGTGATTTGATTGTTCTTTTTGGTTAACCTAAAGTTATTTTAGGAAATTAAATATTAGCTTTCTATTAAAGGTTTTGTCTAGTCGGTGGTGGTTGCTCTCATATCCAAGAAGGCCATGTGCCTCGCCACGTCAGTACTGGGAACCTTTTATGGAAATTAATATTTAATGGAATTAATAACTTAAGGAGACTTGGGTCGAACGTGTTAAGTTCCGCAGGAGATCCAAGTCAAAACCTAAAAGAACAAATAGATTAAGTTTTGGATCAAACGTGTTAAGTTCCGCAGGCGATCCAAAATTTAATTTAAAAGAACACATGGTAGCTAGGAAAAGGTTCAGACCTTTGTACAAAATTTTTGTACAATGGAACCTATAGGTTTTCCGAGTAGCAACCAACACTTAGAACAATTCTGGGTACTTCTGTCTCATGCTGGCCTCTGTCTCCCAAGTCGCCTCTGCTGCTGTGTGATTTTGCCAGCTGACTTTGACTAATGGTACTTCCTTGTTCCGTAATTTCTTTACTGCTCGGTCTATTATCTGAATAGGCCGACTGTCATAGCTGAGATCATCACGGACCTGTACCAACTGGGGCTCAATCACCTGGGTGGCGTCTGGGATATGCTTCTTCAGCATGGAGACATGAAATACGTTGTGGACGGCTGACATCTCCTGAGGTAGCTCTAACTCATATGCTACCTTGCCCACTCTCTTCGTGATAAGGTATGGTCCCACATATCTGGGAGCTAGCTTGCCCTTCTTCCCAAAACGCATGACTCCCTTCATGGGAGCTACTCGAGTGTCCCCAACTGAAAACTCTAGGGGTCTGCGCCGTGTATGCATAGCTTTTCTGACGGCTCTGTGTTGTCTCTATCCTCTGGCGGATCTGCTGGATGGCTGCTGTGGTATCACTAGATCTGTCTGAAGCTCTAGTTCCTTCGTTCACCACTCTCATACCAGCAGTTGGTGATCTGCACCTCCGCCCATAGAGTGCCTCATAAGGTGTCATGCCGATAGTGGCACGATAGCGTTGTTGTATGAAAATTCTGCTAAACTCGGATATTTGCACCAACTTCCTTGAAGTCTAGGGCACACGCCGGAGCATATCTTGAGTACGATTTACTCGCTCCGTCGACCATCATCGAGGATGGAATCTGTCTTGAATTTCAATTTGGTGCCCAATGTTGACTGTCCCTGAAGTGGGATGTGAATCTGCTGTCTCTGTCGAAATGATGGTTCGTGGGACTCCATGTAGTCGACGATCTCCGGAGATACAACCGAGCTAGCTTCTCCATGGAGTAGGATATCTTGATAGCTAAAAGTGGGCTGATTTAGTCAACCCGTCGACTATTACCCGGATGGCATCAAACCATTCGTGGTTAGGTAGCCCCACTATGAAGTCCATCGAGATATCCTCCCACTTCCATTCACTCAGGAATAGGGAGTGGCTTGAGTTACCCGCCCTCTGACAGGTGAGGGAGATGCTAACATATCTGGCGATGTCTCGCTTCATCCGGGCCACCACAAACGTTTCTTCGGTCTTGATACATTTTGGTGGAGCTGGATGCATCATAGGAGTCTGTGAGCCTCATCTAAAATCTGCCTCCGTAGCTCCTCGATCTGGAACACGAGTCTATCACCAAAATACAACACCCCTCCGACATCTCAATTCTCTACTTTCGATTCTACTAGCCCTTGCTTGATTTTCGAATTTCAGGATCCCGAGCTGAGTGAATATCACCAAGCAAGGTAGACTCTAAGGTCATAGTAGAGGCCGTCCGACAATGAGTTCGAGACCAAAATCCGCGATCTTCTGTAGGGGTGGTGACATGGTGCTAGAGATAATAAGGTAGCGCTGGATTTTACGCTAAGTGCATCCGCTACCCTATTGACTTTCCCAGGTGGTAGAGGATGTCTATGTCATAATCTTTGACCAGCTCTAGCCACTTGCGCTGTCAGATCCTTCGAGTGAAGAAGTACTTGAGACTCTGATCTGTATACACTCTGCACCGAGCTCCATACAAGTAATGTCTCGAAATTTTGAGGGCGAACACTACTGCCGCAAGCTCAAGATCATGAGTAGGGTAGTTCTTCTCATAATCCTTGAGTAGTCTGGAGGCATAAGCGATTACCTTGCCATCTTGCATCGGCACTGCTCCTAATCCCAATTTAGGCGTCACTATATATATCGAAGCTTACGGTAGTGTCGAATAGGTGCACTAGTCAATCTCCTCTTGAGTTCACTGTAGCTGTTCCTCCGTCCACTGAAATTTCTTGTTCTTCCCGGTGAGAGCTGTGGGGAGGCTACTGGAGAAGTCCTCTACAAATTTTCTGTAATATCCTGCTAATCCCGAGCTCCTGATCTCGTTGGCGTTCTTAGGTCTCCTCCGGTTACTTACTGCTTTATCTTGTTGGGATCTACCATAATACCATCCTTTGAGATGGCGTGACCCAGGAAGGACACCTGATTTAGCCAAAACTCACATTTCGTGAACTTGGCGTATAGCTGATTCTGCTGAAGGTCTGTAATACTAGTTTCAGGTGCTCTGAGTGTTCTTCCTGAGTTCCTGAGTAGATAAGAATGTCATCGATAAACACAATAACAAACTTATCTAAATACTCCCTGAATACCCTGTTCATGAGATCCATGAATGTAGCTGGAGCATTTGTCACGCCAAAAGGCATGACTACGAACTCGTAATGTCCGTATCGGTCCTGAATGTTGTCTTCGGTATATCACCCTCCTTGACCCTGACTTGGTGATATCTTGATCTGAGGTCAATCTTAGAGAACACTGCTGCTCCCTTTAACTGGTCGAACAGGTCATCTATTCTGGGAAGAGGATACCTGTTCTTGATCGTGACCTGATTCAGTGCTCTGTAGTCTATACATAGCCGCATGCTTCCATCCTTCTTCTTCACGAATAGCACAGGCGCTCCCCATGGTGAGTGACTAGGGCGTATGAAGCCCTTGTCAAGTAGCTCCTGTAGCTGCTCATGAAGTTCCTGAGCCATGCGGTAGGGTGCTTTGGAAATCGGATTGGTGCCGGGGAAGAGCTCTATCTCAAATTCAATCTCCCTGACTGGTGCTAGGCCTGGTAACTCTTCAGGGAAGACTGCTGGGTAGTCACATACAACTCAGACCTCTGCTAGCTGTTGGTCCTCGTCCTGGCTGGTAGTGACTACATGTGCTAGGTACCCCGTACATCCCTAATCCATTAACTTCTGTGCCTTCATAGCTGAGAGAAATTTTCTGGCTTTTCTCTTTGGTTCTCCGACGTACTCGAACTGTGCTTCTGCTTCGGGTTGGAATACGACTTTCTGTTTACGGCACTCTATGGAAGCACCATATTTGATCAGAAAGTCCATCCCAAGGATGACGTCGTAGTCAGCCATTTCTAGCAGGATCAGATCACAAAAGAGTTCCCGATCTGCTATAATGACTGGCACTGCTCTGAGCCAGTGTGTGGATGTCATGACCTCTCCTGAAGGTAGTGCCGTACCGCTGAGTATCTCTCGGGGTATTTCTAATTTCTCGGAGAACATCCGGCTATATATGAATGGGTTGCCCGAGTATCAAATAAGCACTATACTCTAAAATGCTAATATGACCTGTGACGACTGTCGAGGCATTTGCTACGTCCTCTCGGTGAGTGAGTAGATCCTCGCGCCATAGCCGGAGGGCTTCTAATCGTACAGGCCGATGAGTGGACCTTCTAGGCGGCTGCGCATCGATGTAATCGGGTGGCTGCATCTTGGATCTGCTGTGGTGAGGAAGACCGGTCTTGTTCGAGCCATTGCTTGGCCATGTGCCCTTCTTGTCCACATTCAAAGCATCCTCGTGTGCCCTTGCGACAAACCCCTGGGTGGAATCTCCCACAAGTGGCACACTTTGGATAACTGGGTCGCTTGCTAGATGGTCCTCCTTTTGAGTCACTCCCTGATTTGCGCTTGCTGTTGGAGTTCCCTTTCCAGTTAGAGCTGTGGCCTTGCTGTTTTTGAGTGTGAGAGTTTCCTTGGCCCTTGGACTCTGAGGAGACTTGCTTCTGCTGCCTCATGTTGTTCTGGTAATGCTCTGTGGTCAAGGCACTGCTCACCAATTCCTCTGTGGTTTGTGGCCTATGTATGCCACCAGCCACGTTTACTGCTATCTCTGGCCTCAGCATCTTGAGCATCAACCTGATCTGTTCCTTTTCTGTGCCGACTAGCTCTGGGCATAGACGAGCCAACCTGTTGAATTTCTTCACGGCTTCCTCCACTGATAGGTTGCCCTGACGAAACTCAGTGAACTCGTCATAGGGTTTGTAACCCGCATATGAAAGAACTCCTTCTCAAAGTCAGCCCATGTCATCTGGTTCACTGGGCGCTTCGTTCTGATTCTTTCCCACCACATGCGTGCGTCTCCTGTCAGGCAGAAGGAGGCACACTTCACCTTCTCGTGTTCTGGCCAGTCCAGAAGCTCCATCGTGCTCTCCAGTGTTTTGAACCATGCTTGTGCATCCCATGGTTCACTAGTGCCTGAGAAGTTCTCTGGCTTGACTCGCTGCCACTGGATCAGATAGGCTTCCTTTCTTGGCTCAGCTGCTGGGACTGCTGGTGCTGGTACTGGTGCCGGTGTTGGCGCTGTAGGCTGAGCTGGTGGAACCTATAAGACCTCTGGAGTCGTCAGATTCGGTTCCGGGGTGACTGTGGGGGTATTCTGCTGATTAGCCTTTAAGGTGGCTATCTCCTGTTGCTGTTCAGCGAGCTGCTGCTGTAACTGAGCCACCAGTGCTGTAAGGTCTGGAGGAGGCACTGAACTGCCTGCCTCTTGCTGGGGCTCAGTAGCTAGTGCCCTTCTAGCTGGACGTCCTCGTGCCATTACTAAAGACATAGAGAACATATGTATAACTAATACTATCACAGTTCTATAATCACTGATATCATGTTCAAAAACTATCTCATACTAGCAGGAAGTAGGCATATAAACATGAACTGTAATAATAAACAAGAAGCATAAATAAAGTAGAGGTGTTCTTACTTGGAAGCTGCAGGCACAATGCTGATGTGTGTGTAGGAAGTATGGAACACTGCTCTGATACCACTCTGTAACGACCCGCCTTCTACTACTAGGCTGTAAGGCGAATCGCTACAGTTATTGCTAAACTATGTTGTGCGGAAGACTGGGCTAATTAAAATTTTTCTACTAAACTGATCAAAACTTAATGCTCTGGGTGTACCTAAAAGTTGTACACTTGCTAGGGGAGGTATTTACCACTGGTAACATCCTCCGGACCGATCCACAGACCGATCTGCTGACACTGGTACGGTCACAAGACCCTGGATCGGTCGGTTGTCCGATCCCGAAGCTGCATCGCTTCTGTCCCCAGCTGGATCGGTCTACCGACCGATCCAGGTATGTCTGGATCGGTCGGCTGACCGATCCAGGAACCTGAAAATCGGGGATTCGCTACTGTGTTGTACTGGATCGGTCGGCTGACCGATCCAGGAGGAAACAGTAGCATACTGTATCTGGCTGGATCGGTCGACCGATCGATCCAGTGACACAGCCAGGCCCTGATCGGTCGGGAGACCGATCAGAGTCTGATTTCACCCGGGGAACTCTGATTTCCAATACTTTGGCGTGCCGAAACCCCACATAACATCTAACTAATGCATCATAAACTATTCTAACAACATGTAATAACATTTTAACGACATAAACTAGTAATCTAACTTAACATAGGGCATAGTTTAGGAATTCGTGACAACACAACTAAAAGTGCCTAGAACATGAAAACCCAAACCAATAACTAAACTGCTAAAGTAAATGCTAAAGAGTCCAATGCTCAATTTGCACGTCCCCTAAGGACCTTTGATTCCAGTTCCATACACACCCACCATCTTTGCATTGCCCTCCAGCTTCCTCTGCTAGTCCATTTTCCTTTTTCCTGTATCTGCAGTATAAGGAAAATAGTATCTGTAAGCCAAAAAGCTTAGTAAGAAACCATCTACCTCACAAAAACATGCGACGATGCAAATATGCTTTGAAACATGCTGTTTAAAACATATGCTGAATGTACTGAATAAACTGAGCATGGCATGGCATATAAGCATACAATCATGGCATAACATATAAGCATGGCATAAGCACTGAATCATGGCAAAGAAACCAAATAAACACTGAACTGAATATAGCTAAACTAACTGAAACTAAATCTGTAACTGGAAACAAACTCAACTAGCATAATTGATTTTGAGTTTTGAAATCTAATACATAATAGGTAAAAATACTAAACATGCTGTTGGGCCCGGCAACTGTACTTGCTGTGCGCGCATCCCTACTAGACCCGGGGTTGCAAGTCCCGAATTTAGCAGGGTTGTCTAGGCTATCTGAACCTAGGGACGACTGTGGGAGTCCAACCCAATGGATATCTAATCCAGTACAGTGCCACTGAAAATAAAATACTGATATCTATAGCTAACTGATATAACATGCTGTTTCTAGGTTATCTGAACCTAAAGCTAGGTTATCTGAACCTAGAGGCGACTGTGGGAGCCCACCCATTGGACCGTAGTCCCATAAAACTGAAGTAAACTAATGTGCTGGTTTAAATACCTCTAATGCATCTAACTGAGCTATTAAACATAACTGAGGTGGTATTTAGCTATACTAACATTTTACCGAACACTTGGTGTGCTCCAACTCTCTCCTCTAATAGGGAGATCACCTCTAGGCACCCGACAACGTCTAGAATCTCCAACTAAAGGGGAACAACGTGTCCGGCCCGTCTAGAGGTGTTCAACTAGATCCCTAAATCCTCGAGGAGGGTTAAAACACACCCTATGTGCCGAAAAACCTGCATATAGCTAAATCTAACAGTATGCAATCAACGAAAGCTATTATACTGCAGGTGAGGGGTTTCTTACCTCTTGATCGTAATTTCTTACGATTCTATTCGCTAGAGTTCCGGTGGAGATGATCCTCTCGACGATCCGATCACGTCTTCGCGTTCCTCTCGCGGAGAAGAACCTCTTTCGTGTTGGAGTCGTCGCCGGAAGGTGAACCGATGGACCTTGGGCTTGGTGTGCCGTGCGTGAGGAAGGGGAGAAGAAGAGGGGCGCCGGCGTGAGGGTTTGAGAGGAGAAGGTGCCGAACCAAAATAAAAATAACCCAACTCCAACTTAAGTTTATTATTTATATTAAGTGGTTTAATGAACCCAACTCTAATATAAATATATTTGGTTCTCCTTTCTTTCAGCACGGCCCTGCTGGGTTCACCGGTTACTAATCTTATCCGTAAACCATAGGTCTCGGGTTCGATTCCCGCCTAAGCTATTTTACGGTTCTAATTATTTTTGCTACTTCCGATACTCGGAAAATTTCGGAAAAATATCTAAAAATTCCAGCAAAATCTTAGAATAATTCTAAAATAGTTTTGAGAATTTTCGGGCGTTACAGTTAGAACCAAGGTCTCATATCCATCTCTTTTAAGTTTGTTGGAGATATGTTCTTTCATAAACTTAGTAAATTTTGGTATTTGTTGTAGAGCATCCATAAGGGGAATCTTAATGCATAATTATTTGACTTTCTCTAAAAACTTGTCAAATTCTTTATCTTTCTTTGCATTGAAAATCCTTTGAGGGAAAGAAATTGGTGGAACATATTTTCTTGATGGAGGCTCTTCAATTGATACGACATTCTCCACCTCCTCTTGAACATGACCATTGTTAGAAGAGGAAGGAGAAGGCTCTCCATTTTGTTCAATTCCTTTGTATTTAGTGGTCCCTTGAGATTCACCAAAGGTCCATCCACTTCTCATCTTAATCATATTATAGTATTCAATAGGATTAGATTCTGGCTTCCTTGGAAAAGACCCTGGAGTTCTTAAAAAAGAACCAGCTACTTGCACTATTTGATTGTCAAGCACTTTCAAGTGTTTCTCAGCATTTTCCATCCTCACATTAAGTCGCTTGATATCAGTTTTCATTTCCAACCAGGTGGCTTGTATTTCTTCAAGGACCTTTTCTATTCTTAAGGGTTGGTGGCTTTGTTGATAGTCGGATAACTATCCCACTTCGTCTTGATTATTGCGATATGAAAAATTTGGATGATTCCATCATCTGGGATTATAAGTGCCTGAGTACGGGTTATTGTGCCTTGAATTAAAGTTGTCAATTGCATCCACTTATTCAATCTGAGCCAAATATGTAGTTATGGATCCTAGTTGGTATCTTTTGTATGCTTTGAATTCTCGTATATTTCGTAAGTTGTAATATCGTAATTCACCGGATTTGTGTTCATCAAGTCAAATCTTTTTGTTAGGGCATCCATCCTTGCAGAAATTAGATTCAAAGCATCCACATCAAACTTCCCAAGGATCTTGATAGGGTTGCTACATTCTAAAACCCATTGGTGATGGTTTAGTACCAAACTTTCAATAATTTATTGTGCTTCATCTAGTCCTTTGTTCATGAGAGGTTCGCCTACTGCGGAGTCCAAGGACACTTTCGTTTGATAATTCATTCCATTATAGAAAGTATGGATAACAAGTAATTTCTCTAATCCATGGTGGGGGCACAGTCTTAGCATTCATTTAATTATGTCCCCAGCTTCATACAAAATTCACAATCATTCTGTTGAAAGCTGAAAATTAGATTCCTCATATGAGCGGTCTTGCTTAGAGGATAGAATTTATCCAAGAATCTTTATTCACATTGCTCTCATGTGGTGATGTTGTTTACTGATAATGAATTGAGCCAAGTTTTAGCTTTGTCCTTCAAGTAAAAACTAAATAAAAGTAATCTTATCACTTCGGCTGGAACGTCATTCATCTTCATTGTACTATAGATTTCGTAAAATATCTCTAAATATTGGTTAGAGTCTTTGGTAGGTCCTCCTGATAATTTTGATCAACAAGTAATAGAGTTCTTGCAGTGTTATGTAAATATCTTATGATAGTTTTGATGTGATCAACCAAATCAAAGTTATGTCCTATTGTCTTTTGATATCTTGTGTCTAAGTGTACAAGAACTTAGGAGTACATGAAGTTAAGCAAAAGACGCAGCTAATGAGAAGGATGGCACGGGAGAGAGTCGATGAGCTCGGTGTGTCTGAGGCACGAGACGCTGCGGAAGAGTATGCTAGCGAATGAGGAGGCACGTGACGTTTCCAAGGGATGAGAAGTCGGAGCACAAGGTTGCTTGAGAAGGCTGGAAAATGAGCTTAGGTGAGCCTTATTCTGGATGGACAAAATCACCAAAGCGAGCGGAGCCAGAGCGGAAGACCTAGATGAAAAGTCAACTTGAAGTTAGCTGTGGTCCGGGCACTCAGAGCTATTTCAGGCGCCCAAAGTCAGGGCTCTCGAACCAGTCTGGTCCAGCTTGGGCGCCTTGGCGAGGTGCCCCTATGCGAAGGCGGTTCGAGGGCTCGGAGCTATTCCAAGTACCCAGACCAGAGAAATTTATCCAAATCAAGCTGTTGCGATCCGTTGTGATGTGGATAAAGTTTTATCCATACCTAGGCATCAGGAATCCTTCCAGGCCCCCGGAGCAAGGCTATAAATACAGTCCTAATCTTAGTAGTCAATACAACACTTCTATATTCAATTTCTTTCACTCTGTTCTTCATTTTTTTGTGTGTTCAAGGTTCTATATGAGGCTTCTTTGCCTCTGACTTATGTTGAAGAAAGAGTTTATTAGTTGAGCTTCATTTGTCTCGGATTAGCAACCTCCTTATTTGCAAACCAAGTAAATCCTTTTGTCTCATACTTCTTTTATTCATTTTATATTATTTTTAGTAAAGTGTTTGTCTTATTCAAAGCTGTAAAGTCGAGGAAGGTATTATTATTTTCTCAAGGCAATTCACCCCTCTTGCCGACAGCTAAGGGATCAACAAGTGGTATCAAAGTCTAACCGCTTCAGAAGGACTAACCGCCAACCGAAACACAGAAGACGATGGTCGGACTGAGCATCTACCCACCTAAGTTCAAGAGGGAGTTCACGACTTGGAGAAAGAAAATGGAGGTATTCTTCAAAATATATTTTGAATTATTAATAATTATGAAATATGATTTTGTAGCACTGAAGGATCAGCAAGGGAACGACAAAGAAGAACATTAATGGATGAAAAAGGAGCAAGCTAACATTGCGGAAAACGACAAGATAAAATTTCATTTGCTGAGCATTTTACTGCCATAAGAAGTCAACCGAATCGGAGCCTTCGAGTCAACCAAAGAGCTCTGGGAGAAATTCCTAGAACTACACGAAGGAACCTCGGAGGCAAAACTCACGAGATGGGATCTACTTTGGAACCAGATCAGCAATCTCCAGTTAGAAGAAGGTGAAGTCATTACACACCTCCACTTGAGATCAAAGAACTCATTATTGGACTCACAAATCTCAAAGAAAAGATAATCAATCGAGATTCGCTAAGGTATGCAATTAACGCTTTCCCTAGAACATCTGAATGGTCAACCCTATTAGATGCATATTACATCTCTAGGGATCTAGAGGTAAGTACTTTAGATGAATTATTTTCTATATTTGAAGTACATGAAATTAAATGTATAGATCTAAAGAAGGAGCCTAAGCACAATATTGTCTTAAAGGAAAAATTGGACGAACCGGATCCGAGACATCCCTTGACGATGATGAAACAACATTTTTGGTAAGGAAAGTCAAAAAAAATTTAAAGCTAATAATTTCAATCAAGTGCAGGCCAAGAAAAGGAGAAGAAAAGTAAGATGCTATTAATGCAATAAAGAAGGGCACGTCAAAGACAACTACTCAAAATTAAAGGAAAAGGACAAGAAGCCAACTCGTACAAAGCACAAAAACCTAAAGGCGACATGAGATGAAACGTCATCAGAATCGGAGATCGAAGTTTATGCCGGACTTGCACTGATGACAAGTCACCAAGAAGAAGAAGACGAAGCAAGCTCATCCGAAATGAACATCGAGAGCATCGATGAAGGGGGAGCAATATCAGAAGAAAGCAACACTACAAGGGGAACTTCAGATATTGAGATCGACAAGGTAAGTCAAGTACAATCTCTACCTCCTAACAAGTTATTTAAATTTATTTAAATTTTATCAAAATATTCCTATCAATTAAAAAATGATAATAAAAAATTATTAAAAAATAATGAGTTAAAAGGAACTTTAATAACATCTTGTCGATTAGAAGATTTCGACAAATTAAAAATTAAAAATGAAAAATTAAATGTAGAAATAGAAATTTAAAGAATGTTGCATGTTCAAATATAGCTATTATAAATTTTAAAAGACTAAACTAGTATTTTAGATATCATAAGAGCCAAATTAGAAGAATGCCATAAAAATATATTTTGAGAAAATTTTTATTAATCTAGTAGAAAGAAACCTATATTAGGTTCCAAAATCATGCTTAAATTAAATTTTTATACATGTCATACTTTTAAATTTATTTCATATTTGATGTTTGCCTAGAATTATCTAAATAGTTTGTTTGTATAGTTTTTATTCAAAATTAATTAGAAATTGATTTTTTTTCAAAGAAGAGGATTTCATTTTTTAACTATAGAAAAATTTTTAACATTTTTTCGTTGTATTAATTTTTATGACTTTTTTTTTTAACAAAAATCTTAATCTTTAATTTAAAAATATTTGGAGTGTAATTTTTTGCAAAATTTATTTTTCTATCAACATTTATCATATTCTCTATCTAAGAAAATATTTTTTTAATTTTTAACCATTATTGAATTTTCTATGAATTATTTATCCAAATGCTAATTTTTGACATTAAAAATTCTTGAAGATCAAATTTTTGAAAATTTATTTTTTTGTAAAAATACTTACTCTATTACAGTTTTAGAAAATTTTTTATAATTTTTTCAATCTTAAAAACTATTTTTAAGTAATTTTTAAAGAAAATATATCTTTATGTAGAAAAGAATTTATTACTCTTTAAATTAATTTTAATTTTCATGAAAATTTTATCCCTGGTTTATAATATGGCTGTTTAACCATTATAAAAAATTTCATAATTTTTCCATGATTAAATAAATTTTCAAATTATTTTTTCTAAAAAGAGTTTATAAATTGTAAAAATCCATATTTTCAAAATTTAAAGTTCATAATTTTTTCTGGATGATGGTCACTGTATTTTTTATCCCTTAGACTCTATTTTGAATTTATTTCAAGTTATTTTCACAATAAACCCCTACTTTTAATGTAATCAAAGTGGGAGACTTAGATGTTAAGTCTAGGAGGGTACATCTTTATTTTTGTATTTTTTTTCAAGTTATTTGTTTTTGGTTTTCCCTAATTTAACTTGGATTGCTCACATCAAAAAAGGGGAGATTGTAAGTACCCATGGTAGTTTTATGTGTTCAACCAAATCAAAGTTAGGTCATGTTGTCTTTTGATGTCTTGTGTCTAATTGTGCAGAAACTTATGTGCATAGGAAGTCGAGCGAAAGACGCAACCAACGAGAAGAACGACACGGGAAAGAGTCGACGGGCTCGGTGCGTCTGAGGCATGAGACGCTGTGGAAGAGTACACTGGCGGACGAGAAGGAGGTGCGTGGTGTTTCCGAGGGCCGAGAAGCTGAAGCGGAAGGTTGCTCAAGAAGGCCGAGAAATGGGTTCGGGTGAACCCTATTCCGAATGGCTGAAATCACCCAAACAAGCGGAGCTGGAGTAGAAGATCTGAATGAAAAGTTAACCTAAAGTTGATTGTGGTCCGAGCGCTCAAAGTAGCTCAGGGCGCCCGAACCAGTTTGGTCCAGTCGTGGCGCCGTGGTGAGGCGCCCTTGTGCGAAGGCGGTCCGAGGGCCTTGAGCTGTTCCAAGTGCCCAGACTAGAGAAATTTATCCAGATCAATCTGTTGCGCCGTGGATAAAGTTTTATTCACACTTAGGTGCTCGGAACCCTTCCAAGTGTCCGGAGTAAGGCTATAAATACAACTCTGATATTAGTAGGCAATACAACACTTATGTATTCAATTTCTTTCACTCTATTCTTCATTTGTTTGTGCGTTCAAGGTTCTATACGAGACTTCTTAGCCTCCGACTTGTGTCGAAGAAGGAGTTGATTAGTAAAGTGTTTGTCTTGGATTAGCAACTTTCTTGGTTTCAAACCAAGTAAATCCTTTTGTCTCGTACTTATTTTATTCATTTTAGATTATTTTTAGTAAAGTGTTTGTCTTATTCAAAGCTGTAAAGTTGAGGACGATATTATTATTTTCTCAGGGCAATTCACCTCCTCTTACTGATAGCCAAGGAACCAACATGTTAGACCTTCACATAAAAGAGCAAGTTCCAAATCAAAGTTATTTGCAAATTCAAAAATATAGAATTTAAAAGTAGGAAAGAAAATACAGAATATAAGAAAGAAGATTGAATTGCAAGCTATTTGCAAAATGGGAAAAAGGAAGTTGAGCATTAGAATGCTGGGGTGAAACTCAATCCGCTCTGTAATATAGATATGTCGTTCTGTAACATAGATTTATAGTTCAGCCGACCTGCCCGTTCGATAATACAAACCTGCTACTCGGCACCGAGGAGATAAAACACGGATATCTATTAGTCCTTGGAATAGTAATTGGCACATAAGACATTTACCTCAGTTATGCCGAGATTCGAGTCTCAAATCTTAAGTTGACAGCACCTTATACGTTAGCCACTAGATTGTCCTAATAGAACATGATTATATATATATATATATATATATATATATATATATATATATATATATATATATATATATGAAAAAAAAGATTAATAATAATAATTGAAAAAAATATAAGTTTTTACAGGGCGAAGAATAACATACGAAGAAACACTTGTGATATAGAAACTCATGCATCGAGCATATCGATTTTAAAACTGATTTATTTAGAGTTTAGGATTTATTTAGAAGCAACAAACACTAATTATAATATGAAATGAATTTGAAGGAAATTGATTGATTTATCAGTGAAGTTAAAGTTAATGCAAGTAGTTTTATAAAAAATTTAAGACTCAAGGAAGTAAAAGATAATTTCGGTTCAAGCATCTCCCATGGTCAGTTTTATAACAAGATGAAGGAAGATAAATCATATATCGAGTCGCCTCAAGTAAGAGAAAATTTAATTTTTGAGAGAAATGAATTTCGTGGGAATCGGTTCTTATCCAATGAAATAACTTTACCATTAGAGTACTAATTTGACTACAACATGGGAAACAAAATCCACTTGTCATATAACAATTGTAGTTTCAAGACCTCAATTTAACAAAAGATGATATTGCTCCCTACAAGTATTTAGTATCACCGACCCTATAATAAAATATATATAGATAAATTACAGTACATAAGAATCTCTTAAGTGAGAGGACATGACCCAAAGTAATGAAGCATCAACCCAAATTCAATCCGATAAATTTATCATTATTAATTGTGCTATGTCCGCGGGAGAGAAATTTTTTTTTAAAAAAAAAAAAACCCTAGCCTCCAAGACAAGGTAGTTTTGATAAAAAAAAAAAAAAGGCTCACTTACCTTATAACAATTGTATTAAAAGAAATAGAAAAGTCTTAAGTTTTTATTAGACCACTCTAAAATTTAGATTCCTTATATTATTTATAGTTAAATATAATATATGAGTGGAAAAATATAATAAAATCTATTTTAACGATATTGTTAGTATTATGATTTTTTTTTAAAACTTTTTATCTATGATTAAATCTAAATAAAATTAATATTTGTTTTTTAAAAATATCGTCCGTATAATCCAATTTTTAAAGTTTCAGTAAAAATACTTTTAACTTTCTTTGTTTCTATCTAGTAATATTTTATCTTTTATTTAAAAATAATATTTAATTCCCTTACGAAAAGTCAGATGTAAAATTTTTTATAAAAAGTAATTATACCCTCATCTTTTTTTTATTATTTTTCAATAATAATAAAAGGAGAAAATATATTGAATTGACTATTATATATTTCGATAAAAATCTTTATAAAATTCATATAAACACCAACATAAACAATAAAAAAAAATATAACTCTAAAATGGATAATCAGCCAAAAACTCATTTCACCATCCTTATCAAATCAAAAAGAGTCAGAATTTTAAATTGATAAATCAAAATCAAATAAAAATGGAACAAAATTCATTATTAAAAATTTACTTCTCATCACCAAATGTGACCGACAATGTATAAAAGACAATTGTGTATTCTTTTTATTATTTTTTTGATAATAACCTCAAGAGTGGAAAAATATATTAAGTTAACTATTATAGTCTTTAGTAAAAACCTTTACAAAATTCATACATATACCTACATAAACAATAGAAAATTAACAACTCTAAAAGTCATAACTAGACAAAAATTCATTCCACTATCTTCACCAAATCAAAAAAAAGAACTAGAATTTTAAATTGATAAACCAAAATCATTCATACTTCATTATATACTACATTTATTTGATGATGAAGAGATTTTTAATAATGAACTCTATTTGCATTTAATTTTGATTCAAAATTCTAGAATTCTAGTTTTTTTTAATTTGATAAGAATGGTGAAATGAATTTTTAATTGATTATCCTTTTTAGAATTGTTATTTTTTATAATTTATGCTGATACATGTATAAATTTTATAAAAATTTTTACCCGAGGATATAATAATCAATTTAATATAATTTCCCCTTTTAAAATTATTATCAAACAATGATAAAGAGACGAGAACAGAATTATCTCATACAAAATTTCTGACATCTAATTTTTGATCAAATAGGGTTAAATGTTATTTTACATATGGGGCAAAATACTTAAAACATAAAAAATACAAGGGTTAAAGATATTTTACCTATAAACATAAATCATATTCAATTATTCCTTCCATTTTAAGCATTTTTTATTTTTGGTAAAAATATTTGTTATTTAGAATATAGACATATATGCTATAAACTAGTATTAAAAGTCACTAGTATTAGAAGTTAAAAACAGAAAACCAATTGAAAACTCAACTGAAAATTTTAATAAATTTTCTAGTAAAGTAAATATCATATGTTATAAAATAGAGCTGAAGAATATTTTTTCAAAATTAAAATTATTAAAATATATAAGCTGTCTCAGAAAATAGTAAACAATTTAGATTTTTTTTAATGAAAGTTTGGATGTAAAGAGACTACTGATTTCTCAAGAATATTAAAGCAATTGAAGAAACAATAACAACACCAACAAATCCAACCAGGAAGAAATTATTGCCAGTGCCTTCAAATATGTGAAAGAGCCTTCTGAGGAAGTTTCAGCTTCTGCCCCCGCAAGCCGTTCCAAAAATCTCGTGCACTCATGACCTTCTTCCCAGGAGGTTGAAGCTCTAGAACCTGGCAGCCAAATACAAAAGAAACCATCAAGTATTGTCCAAATCCAAGCCTTCATAGCTTCAACAACAAAGTATTCAGTTACAATCCACCTCAAGCCAAGAATCGCCAGCGCATGGGACAAGCAATGCGCTACGAGAGTAAATTATCTCATTTCCACCTCCATCAACGTCAGTGGCATCAGAGATCCTAGTTGTAGTGATCTTTATCTCAACCACATTGGCATTACCGTTCATGTCAATCACTTGAAACTTAGCACGAGTTCCTGGCCAATCTGCAAATGCTCGTACCTGAAAGAGTGTTCTAATCATTCATACCAATGTAATATCTATTACCTGGCCAATGATGCATGAGTAGATCCAATCTCATTTAAGAAACCATGGACGCGGCAGTCATGAAGTTACCTTGTTGTGTATTGTTTTAGCATCTTGGTCGAATGATAGACATGACTCGTCGTTGGTCAACTACAGGAAAAAAAGGAAGAGATATGGATGAATGTGCAAGGAGCGTGCCCACAACTTACACAGGCTAATTATCTATTTTGATTTTTGGGCAAAAAAAATTCTAGTACAAACATAGCCCAAAACTTATTACCTTTGGTGCCGAAGAGGCTTTAGAGTGATCCTGTGGTTGTGCTTTCAATTTTGCAATACCATCCAAAATATGTGGAAGTTCACGAAGAAGTAATCCAGATCCTATTCATACAAATAAAAGGAATAAGTCTCTTCAAAAAAAAAGAAACTTATCATGCTCTCATGAAGTTTCCACAAAGATGTAATGTGAAACTGCATCGCCTATCTACATAAGAGTACTGCTATGAGGCACAATTTTAAGCCATTAACATAAGATAGGAATGGAAGGTCATTTTTTGAAAATGATTCATCTATAATATAGTGGTTGGTAGTTAAAGTATATTGGTTTCGAGATTGTCATGGAGGTCATACATTTTTTTTTCTATTCAAAAGACATCTTTAAGGTAAGTGTTAAGTGATAATTGATGTCTCCCCCAGAAAATATTAAAAGAGGAACTACTAATTCAGATCACTTTTAGCGGATCACAGCATTCAGTTCTGAAGCATATAATATAACTCAAATAAGTATAAGTAAACGATAAAGTAAAAGCACAACAAAATGTGCACAGATTATGGGTCTTGTAAGTTTGCTATAGAGTGCAGCATTATAAGCACAAAAATAAAATACAATGAATATATATATATATATATATATATAGAGAGAGAGAGAGAGAGAGAGAGAGAGTAATTTTATGTTGCCCAACCCGTCCACAACCTACTCAGACTTCCGAGCGCCCTGCACGCTCAGTTGGCAAAATAACAAATCTGTGTGTGTGGAGGGCAAATCAAATCATCCTCAGCGAAAAGAAAAAAAAAAACATAAAACATTTGGGAAAATATTTTTTACCATTGGCATATATAGCAGTCCACAAAACAACTATTTCAAGACCAATAGATCAAGGTCATTTGAAAGTTTTTAACAGGATGAGTCCACTAAAATAACTGGCCGAGGTTCAAAACGGCCCAAAAGAATGCATTTTTAAAGGACTCCATGGCAGGACCTAAGGTACCATTTTGTAGGAAAGCTCTACTTGATCGCTCTCTGAACAGATCCCCCATTTTCCCCCCTCTCCGGTTCATTCTCAGAGGCACTCATTTGATATAGTTGGCCTTTTCTGCTGACCATACTACACTTGTAAACCCAATTGATTTACAAGTTCAGCTATCTGTCATTTGTGAACAGTGAAAAGTGGGGTACTAAGAGGTAAGGTTCAAACAATCATTACATGTATGAGTTTCAGTTTCCGACTAAAAATGGGTACAATTTCACCATGGCAACACTCAATTTTACTCCTATAATCATCTTCCTCTCAGCTGGATAACAGATATAAGAATCTAGTACTCGGAAAGTTGATTCAATTGAAATTTTAGAGCCACAAGTTAAAAAAAAAAAAAGACATTCCAACGTCCTTGCTATATCAAAATGAGAATTGAGCATTTGAGAGGAACATCAGTACTTAACATCCAAGTAAACCTCATGATTTTCAGGATCTATATAAAATACTGCTTCTATGACATTTGGCACTGGAATTAGTTTCTTCATATGTCCATCTTGATTAACCTTGAGGATTAAACTTGGACTGGCGCAACTAAAATTGGAAGAAGAAGCACAAGTATATCAATATGAATATGAGTAGATCCTTGAAATATTATATCATCGGTATGATCAATGATACATCAAAATCAGGCTATAAGTATAATAAACCTCAATCATAATCAGTCAATATTGGTGCAATCAGTCTCCAAGGTTATAATATTTGACAATATACTTGTGTTTGGTAAGTTTAACCAAGGGTTGATCCAAATAGAGCCTGATGTTTGGAAGTGACAAGTCTAGTCAGGTCAAGGTTGACCAGATGACTAATAAAAAAAAGTCTAGTCAGGTTAAGGTTGACCGGATAACTAGCAAAAGTCCAAGCAGTTCAACAGTGACCAGATGTTTGGTAACGAAAAGCCCAAGCAGGTCAAGGATGACCGAATATCAGGCAAGTGGCAAGTGGCAAGTCCAAGCAAGTCAAGGTGAGTGGATACTTGGCAAGGGAAAATTCAGGCAGGTCAAGAATGACTAGAGGTTTGGTAAGTGACAAATCTAAGCAGGTCAAGATGACCAGATGCTTAATAATCGAAAAACCCTAGGGACAGACTCTAGGTAGAAGTCTTGGAGGAGTGAACTTTAAGTAAGAAGTAAGCCTAGTAGGTCAAGTAGACTTACAAGATTAGTTTTGCTTGTGGTGTTTGTTAGGTCAAGTAGATTTACAAGATTAGTTTTGCTTATCGTGTTTATATGCGTGTCATGTAGGAACCTGAAGCTAGAAGCAAGATGAAGAGCAGACGAACACAATTGGACGCAACCGAGTGAACCGAACTTGACCCGAGTCGAACTAGACCCAAACCGGTTCAATGGATCGGTTGGGTTTGGTTGGCTAGGTTTGAGTCCGGACTCGGAATTGGTGACATGGCTTGGTTCAGTCGATCGGAAAAATTTTTTGATCGACCAATAAACCTGATAACGATGAGATCGCGTGGATTGGTTCAGATCGTGATGAAGTCAATTGTGGGGATTAGATTTTATCAAGTTAGGTCGATCGAACAAGGTTAATCGGTCTACCGATTAAGTGTTATAAAAAAACCCTCGAGATTAGAGTTTGGAGGCATCAATCTTCCAATACTACTATGATGTTCCCTTGCTATGCGCTCGAAGGAAAGACAACTGGAGAAGCGCTAGGAGTGTGAGACGCTCAGGGCTTCCAAATCGATCGACAAGTTTGTGTGTATTTCATTACAAGCATTGTTATTACTTTTCATATACTTTATGCTTGATTAAATTCATAAGAGATTTCTCCAACTCACGAAAGGTTTCGGAACGGAGAAGACAGTAGACAAGTGTCACTTGTGCATAGGCCTTAAATGTACTAACTATGGGGGTTGGTAACTAAGTGAACCCCAAGTTGTGTCTATCGATATCCCCCCCCGGGCTCTTCCTCCTCTATCGATCTCCATGATCCTACAACTGTATCAAAGATAGTCGACTCTGTTGGTGCAATATCTCTTGGGTCAAGGTTGACCAAGTTGACTAAACTTAAATTGGCTCAAACTTGAGTCGTAATGTGTGAGTTTCGATGTTTAGCAATATATGAAAATTGTTTTGACAATGTATGGAGATTGCAGGAGCAATCGTCCGTTTGGGAAATTGGTCAAGGTTGACCAGGTTGACAAGAAGAAGAGTCAAGTAGGTCAAGCTTGACTGGATACTTGACTGGGAAAGTCCTAACGGGAGGTTAGGCAAGGATACCAACGGGAAGGTTAGCAGAAGAGGGAAATCCAAGTGGGTCATTGTTGACCGGACACTTGGTGTTGAAAGTCCTGGTCAGGCAGAAGGAAAATCTTAGTGAGTGAAGTTAGGTAAAAGTCCTGGTGAGTAAAGCAGGGCAGAAGGGAAGTCCTGGTGAGTGAAGCCAAGTAAAAACCCTAGTGAGTGAAGCTAGGCAGTAAGAATGTCCTAGTGAGTGAAGCCAGACAATGGAAATCCAGGTGGGTCAAGGATGATTGGACATCTGGTGATTGGAAGTCCAAGTAGGTCAAAGGATCGACCGGATACTTGGTACAAGGAGAAAAATCTAAGTGGGTTAAGGGATTGACCGGACACTTGGTGAAGAAGTCCCAGCAGATCAAGGTTGACCGGATGCTAGGCATTGAGGAGTCCCAACAGGTTAAAGTTGACTGGATGTTAGGTTTGGGAACCCTAGACTTGAGTTAGGCAAGTTAGGGTTGGTCAATCGATCAGGTGATTGATTGAACCAGAGCCCAATTGATCAACCGATTGATTGGGTACCTTCTCGCGAGCACAGAAAGATTCCCAATCGATCAGCCGATCAATTGGGCAACTCCAATCGATCGGTCAATCGATTGGGGCTGGATTTCTCACAAGGATGTGAAAAAGGCTAAATCAATCGGTCAATCGATTCAGGCATTTTCCAGTGAGAGCACAGAGGCGTTCTAAATCGATTGGTCGATTGATTCAAGCCTCCCCAATCGATTGGTTAATCGATTGGGATATGCCCGTTGCGCAGGATGCAAGTTTTGGACAGCTGGGATCACTAGGATCTGACGTGGCAATCGATTGGGAGGAGGCCCAATCCATTGAGAGTCCTAGATCGCGGAATATAAAGGCGTCAGCGAGTTCAAATAATGTAGCGCTTACACGAAAATCTTCCCCGATTCTTCTCCACCGAGCTCACGAGTCTTCCGCCAGTTCTTGGAGCATCTTGGGTACAAGTGTTGCTGCACTTCCAAGAGTTAAGAGGCATCTACAAGCTACACGAGATCGAACAAGAGAGGTTATTCATTGTATTGTTTACTTTTACTTCTTGTTTCGAGTTGTATGCTTGTGTGAGTTTGTACGAGATTTCTCCACCTCTGGTAGTTACCGAGAAGGAGTGTTTTTCATAATAAAAAGTGCTCGTGTCTGTGGATCCTTGGATTAGTCACTTCTTCTTGAGGTGGATACTAAGTAAATCTTGGTGTTAACGTTGTGAGCTTGCTGTGAGGTTTTCCGCTGCATCATCGTCATCTTAAGCAAGCAAACAAGCGCGACGAGCTATTCACCCCTCCCCCCCTTTCTAGCTCCCGAAGTGACCCAACAGACTCTTGTTCGGACTAACCGCCAAGGGAGCAAAGAGGTCAGAGATTGAGGGGGAGCAAAGGTATGAATTAAGATTTAAATTTTAAGTTCCATATAATATGATTTAAGTATAGGGAGAGAGGACACTAAAAAATAAGTGTTTCACTCATAAGATTCGGATGACATAACCGGTGACAAAAGAGAATATGATGTCAGGAGTCCGAAGGAACAAAGAGCATAACGTGTGCTTCTAGTGCAAGCGAGCCAGACATTACAAGAACTAATGCTTGAAGAAGAAAACAAAGAAGTCTAGGAAAAACGATCTAGGTCAGTAAGTTTAGAATTTATGAAAATATATAAATGGATGATAATTTAACTTCAAATTATTGCAATAAATTAGAGGATAATTTGAATGATAAGTTAGATGAGAAAAAAAAATCAAATTTAAATAATAATTCAAATTTAAATAATAAAGATAACTCTGATTTGAAGAATTCAAAATTGATTATTAATAATTTAAAATTAGTTAATTTTAAAAACAAAATTAATCAAGATCAAGCTAGATCTAGATCAAATTAATTATAATTATGATAGGATATTTGATTTATTCAATCAAGATAATTAAAATTTGAACAATTCAAATGTAATTAAATTAAATAATTAGAAATTAAATAAAAAATTAATTAATCAAAATAAAGTTAATTTGAATACTTCTAATTTAATTAATCAAAATTTAATTAAAAATATAATTAATTAAGATAAAGTTAATTTAAATAATTCAAATTTAATTAATCCAAATTTAATTAATAAATTAATTAATCAAATAAAGTTAATCTAAACAATTCTAATTCAATTAATTTAATTAATAATTCAACCCATCAAAATAAAGTTAATTTAATTAATAACCAAAATAATTCTAAAGATAAATTTAGTTTGAACAAATCAAATTTATTTAAATTAAATAATTTGAATTTAAATAATAAATTAATTAATCAAGATTTGCTAATAAATTCCAATTTTAAAAATTCGAAATTAATTTTTAAAAATTCAAATAATAAAACTTCAAATGTTAAAAAAATTCTAATCTTAAAAATTCAAATATTCAAAATTCAAAATTAAATTCTAAAACTCAAGAAAATAAATCTTTTAATGTTAAAAAGTTAAATTTAAATATTAAAAATCTAAATTTTAAAACTCAAACCAAATTATAATAAAGTACCTTTTAATTATGGAATAATGATTGATTCAAATATAAATTTAAGAAATTAATCTTTAACTTTTAAAAAATTTAAAATTAGAAATACCAACTTTGAAAAATAAAATTACAAACATTAAAAACATAGAATTGAATTACAAGTCTAAATCAAACACAAATCTAAAATCCATAAACTGAATTACTATGGAACTAATTAACACAATTATTCTCAAGAAAATAATAAACTTAATAAAAATAAAAAATATGTCAAAATGGATTGACACATTCGCAGATTAACACGAAATGTATCAAATCGAGAATTTGATATATTATTAGAAACCAATAATTATTTTATCGACTTGTGCGACATATTGCATATTTTCTATGTACACGCATACTTGTATCTAATTACCATGTCTATTTATGTCATGTCATACGTGCTAATCTTAAATTAATTGCTTATTATAGAACGGTTAGATAGGAAAAAGGGTTGTCTGATCTTGACAACATAGTATCAAGACTCAGTGAGATGATCATACATTAGGGAAACTTAGTCTAAGTATGTCTGGGTTGGATAAGGAGTATCCTACTTGGTGCACTCAACTAAGAGGAACTAACTGAAGCTATCTCACTGTATCCTAAACTAGTTAGACTAGGGTTCTGCACTAAGTTAAGTGTTCAATTTCTTGAATTGGTTTTGTGTAAGTGGTCATTGATTCGATTGAGAAGGCTCTATGTCTCGCCACGACCTAGAAGACAAGTCTAGAAATGTTCACTTAATTAACTGTCGTTTAAACTTGAATATAACCCAAGGTCACACAACCTTCCCCAATTCAAACTTAACGTCAATTAAGTAAATTTGAAAAATCATCTCACAAAACTCATAAGGCAACCATGTATTCTATGCATTGAGACACATAAAATGGGTGAGAGGATAAAGACAATTACATTGAAAATATTTTGAAATTTGTTTCAAAATCTATAGGATTATTTTCTAATAGTAATTTCAAAATAGTAATTAACATAGTGATGTTTAATAAAATTCATAATTGATTGGGTATATATATATATATATTTTCAAAAATCTATATACCTTTGAAAATGATACTTGTTGACCAACACTTAGAGTTTAAATCCTGAAGTCAACTTTGAATTTCTATAACGCTAAGACACATAGGTATGTCTTCCTTGTGATTAACAAGGACGTCCTAAGGGTGTGTTAGATTAAAGGCGAGGTACTTTCTGAAAGACTAATTTTTAAGGGAATTTTTCAAAATTAATCACATCTTCAAAATATCTTGAAAAAGAAAGAAGTATTTTGAAAATTTTAAAAATAATTTTATAAATTCCTTTAACAAAGATTTCGAAATATTTTTCGCATATGATTTTGAAAAATGTTTTCAACAAGCATTTTTTTCGTTGAAAGATCATTTTAAAAAAAGTTTGGAAATTATTTTAAAAATTACTTTGAAATTATTTTTGAAAATATGTTTTAACATGACTTTCAAAATATTTTCAAAAACTCCTTGAAATTATTCTATAAAAAAAATATTTTGCAAATATTTTCAAAAACCATATTTGTTGAAAAATTTTGAAAGATATTTTCAAAAATGTTAAAAGTTAAGTAACTATTTTCAAAGAAAATTTTGAAAATATAATGGTCTTTCAGAGGTATGGGTAAGAATTTTGACTAAGGAAAACATTGTGATTGTGGTGCAAAACTTAAGGAGGGCCTGAGATAATTGACCTTTTGATGTATGTCAAAAGAGGAGAGAAAGACTTAGATAAATTTATAACCTCTCAGTTTAGCATAAGATCCTTAAAACCTAAGTCTAACTTAAGAGTATTTTCAAATATCAAAAAGGAAGATATTGTTAATGCAATCAGCCTCTATAGTTTCAATGTTTGATAATATATTTGTGTCACCAAGGGTTGATCCAAACAAGACCTGATATTTGTTAGTGAGAAGTCTAGTCAGATCAAGATTAACTGGATGACTAGCAAAGAGAAGTCTAGAGTCGTGCCTATTAGGAGGCAAAAGAGTCATCCGACTCGGATAATTTTGAAAAAAAAAAACTATTATATAGCAGTGTAAATTTGTCCAATATAATCCCTTGCACTTTAATCCTTCTCACAAACCGATCAAAGAACTTTTTTTTTTCATCTTTCCCCTTTTCAATTCTTAAAAAGCAATGAAAGATTTGATGGTAAAATCATTTTTTAGTACCTTGAAAGTTTGATTTCTTCATCCTCTTGCTTTTTTTTTATTATTAGTTTAGAATATTTTTCTTTTAAAAGTAGGAGTAGATATTTCGACTTGTTTAATAGATGAAACAAGATTTGTGTATGTTCTTTGAGATCTAGAATTGACTGGAAAAAATATTTATGACTCCATTAATTTTGTAGATTATCCAATCAAAGAAGATAAAGTGAGCTTTTAGTTTGAGTTTTTGTTGTTTTCACTACTTTATGATAATAATAGGAATTATATTAATCTATTATAAGAAATCTTCATTAAGATGAGGCATTGATTCATATGCTTACTAAATTTTGAATAAATATCTCACAAAATTGCAATATAAGTAAAAGTATATGTGACATTCCTTCGAATTGTTTGTTGAATTCTTAGGTTAATCATACCTCCTAAGTACATGTCCGGATCTAAAAAAAAAGAAAAGGAAACTAAAGATTGAAAAATAATTCAAAGATAAGTTGGAGTTATCAATAATTACTTTGTTTCAAACGAAAAAGCAATTGCAAGTTGGAACGTAGTTGATAATTCAATTAGTAAAGAACAAGATAATGAATTGGATGAGAATGAGATTGATATTGAAGAAGTTCTGTGTCAATGTGAATGAATTGAATGATAATGAGAAAGACAATAAGTATGTTCAACATGAGAACTTGAATCGGGAGACTTGCTTTGATGATCCAGGAAAGTGGAACAATATTGATCATAATTAGAGACTTTTTAGTAGAAAGAGCTCAAAGAGAGATGTCTATAATGTGTTTCATAAAGATAGTGCTAACAAACATTTCAATACGTCACATTATAAGAGAATTCTGCAAAATGGGGAGGAAAGTGATAGAAGATGGCTATTATATTCAGTTTTTTCTCGCAAGATTTTTTGTTTTCACGGTAAGTATTCAAGAAGCAAGCATAGTTAGTTAGCCAATGAAGGATACAATGATTGACATAATTTGAGTCACTAAATTACAAATAAAATCGATTTGCCCTGTGCTTATGTTTTCTTTCGTTGTGTATTTGATTTCCGCTGCATGTTAATCTTTTGTAGACGAATATGAAATCAAGATGAAGCAATCAAAGTTATTCACCCTCTCTAGCTTACACGGGTCTTAACAATCAATTGAAAAAGAAATACTAAACAACTTGATTATATAGACTTAATTAGTTTTTTTAACTCTAAAATTGTAAAGTGGATTGTTTTTAAGCGATCATTTTAGGCATGTTTTTCTTATTATTCGATTATAATAAAAATATTTTGACTATTGTGTATTGTTTAGCTTTTGGTATTGATTTAGTTTGAAAAAGTTGTTATGAAACTAAACGAATATGAACACACATCATGATTTAGGGATTTTTTTTTTAAAGTTGAACTCAAGCCTAAAAATTATTAGGACCGGCCTTAGAGAAGTCTAGTCAGGTCTTGATTAACCGGATGACTAGCAAAATGAAGTCCGGTCAAGTCAAGGTTGACCGTATAACTAGCAAAAGAAAAGTTTAATCAAGTCAAGGTTGATTGGATGACTAGCAAAAGTCCAACTAGATAAGGTTGATCGGATGTTTGGTAAGGGAATGTCCAGGCAGGTCAAGGATGACCATATATGTAGCAAGTGACAAGTCCTGATGCTTAGCAAGGGAAAGTCCAAATAGATCAAGGATGACCAGATGTCTGGCAAGTGGCAAATCCAAGTAGATCAAGGTGATTGGATGCTTGGCAAGGAAAATCTTAGGGGAGTGAACTCTAGATAGAAGTCTTGGAGTGACTCCGAGCAAGAGGTAAGCTAATAGGTCAAGTAGACTTACATGATTAGATTTGCTTGTTGTATTTGTATGTGTCTTGCATGAACTTGGAACTAGAAGCAAGACGGAGAGCAGACGAGCACAATCAGACACAGCTAGACCAAGTTTGGAGTGAACCAAATTTGACCCGGGTCGAATCGGACCCATGCCAATTCGGTTAACCCATCCACTGGTTTGGTCGACTGGTTGGGTTTAGTTAACTGGGTCCGGGTTTGAACTTGGACTCGGTGATGTGGCTTGGTTCAGTCGACTAGAAAATTTTTTCGATCAATCGATAAACCTGATAACGATGATAACGACGAGATTGCGTGGCTCGATCCAGATCACAATGAACTCGGTCATGGAGGTCAGATTTGACAACATCCGTTCGATCGAATGAGGCTTATCGGTCTACCAATCAAGTACTATAAAAGAACCTGCAGATCATTGTTCAGAGGCATCAATCTTCCAATACTACTATTTTGTTCCCCTGCTCTATGCTCGAAGGAAAGGCAACAACACTTTGCTCATGTGACCGAGGAAGCGCACCAAGTGGAGTCCAAGACGTTCAAAGCTTCTGGATACAAGTTTGTGTGTATTTCATTACAAGTATTGTGGTTACTTTTCATATGCTTTTTGCTTGATTAATCCGGAAAAATTCCAGAAAGGAGAAGACTTAGTGGACAGGCGTCACTTGTGCATAGGCCGCCTGTCACTTGTGCATAGACCTTGGATGTATTAACCCTAGGGGATTGGGAACCATGTAAATTCTCGAGTTGTGTCTATGTTTATTTATATTTCACTGCTAGTACTAATCTAATAGGAACGAACAACGCGATTGATATTCACCCTACCCCCCTTTATCGATCCCCACAATCCTACGGTCAAAGCTAGGGTCTCCTATATATCGTCGTAGCTATGGACATGATTTGGTTTACCACACTTATATTGTGGCAAAAAGGAGAATACGCTCGCCCCCAGCGCCCCCGCCAACCCGTCCCAGGGCCAACACGGAGGAGGTAAATCACGGGCGGCTACTAGCCTTTGGAATAGTGACTAGCACATAAGGGAGGTATTTACCCCGGCTTTGCCGAGATTCGAACCCCATACCTCATTGTGGCAACACCTCATGCACTAGCCACTAGACCCATCCGAGGGGACGATTTACCACCCTTATATTGAGTTCATTGATAGTGGCTCTTAATTTTTCTAGCACCACGATTGTCATAGTTATGGACAAGCCTCTAGCTCAAGTGTTGGAATTAAAGGAAAATAGGTTTCACCACATCTCCATTATCATTGCCTCCGAGAAATTGCACTGCTATCAATATCACTATCATGATTTTGAACTTCATGTCGGACAGTAATATCAGAACGTGATGAAGTCTCCTTACTTTCATTATGTTCTCAATTATAAATTGCATCGATGTCTTGTATAATTGATTTCGGACAATTTTCTCTCTTTTTCAGCTATTATAGGAGTTTGTTATTTCCTTTGTTTATGGTCTTCAACTCTATTTGAGTTATGATATATAGGAAAGTTTAGGTCAAGAGCCAAGAGCCAAATAATAGAATATGTGACCAGAAAGTTGCATCTCATTTTTCTTGCTTTTGAACACCACCTCCAACTTGTACTTATTCAATCTTGTAGTGGATCTCTTGCTTAACAAATAATGTATACTCAGCCTCGACAACACTCCACTAATGGTTATCGGATCATCCTTATACTTGACAAAGCAAATAACGAATGGGTCTACAATGTAGAACCTTTGTTCTTCCTCTCTTCTACCATTACTTGCAATTTCCGACATATGATACAATAAACATAGATCATCTTCTTTTTTTGACTCTTATGTCTGCAAGACAACAACCCTTCCTCTTTGACTCATAAACAATGTTAACGAGGTGTCTTCTTCTCTAGCATCTCTATTGTTGCTAGTTCTCAGATTGATGCTTCCTCTCCGTAGTATTTCTATAGTGCATCATCTCCTCCTATCATTGGCATATAGAATCTAGTGCATCATCTTCTCCCTATTATTGGCAAACAGAATCATGAGATGATGAGTCACAGGAAGATAGCATCCTTATCTTGATCTATTCCAGATGGTACCAAGATAGGTTTGGTTGCAATCAGTACCGAAATTGTTTCGACAAAGACAAGATAGTGACACTTAACCTATACCAACGTAATATCAGTAATAGTCAATGGTTGTGTCAACCCATACTTGTTGGCACTTGAAACTATCCAAGTGGATGTAAAAAGTGGAAAAAATTAAAGAAATGTCAATCTTGTTGGCACCTGAGACAAAAGCAATCATTCCTTTCTATTAAATAATTCAGATTTTCTAAATCAAATCTACTAAAAATAGGGTTATCTTGTATTTTGATAGTTGGGACAGTTTCTCTTTATCCAAGGAAGTGCATTGTGGGTCGCAGATGAATTTTTTCTATTTAACATTCACAAGATGGAGCTACTGATAGTCTTAAAGACTACATGGTGATAAAGGGGTACGCCAAGATTTTTAGTGTTGACTAGCTTGAGACTCGTTTTTTTTTTGGATAAAAGTATATATATATATATACATACTAATATAGATGATGATATAATAAGAGATAGAGCTCAATGGCGTAAAAGGATTCATATAGCCGACCCCACCTAGTAGGAAAAGACTTGGTTGTTATTATTATTGTTGTTATTGTATATATATATATAGCAAGCTCAATCAAGTCCATTCAGCCATACATCCAGTCTCACACAACTAATATTCCTTAACCTCTTCATACACACTCAACCACTCATCCAAAGGAAGCAAACGGAAGCGCCACGTGGTGTCCATGAATTGTGGTGTCCATGAATTGCAACACCGACAGCTCCAATCTGGATTGGGTAGCCTAGTCTGTTATGATCCAGTTGTTAAGGCCCATCAGCATCCAAAGCCCAACTTATGAAGCTAGAGAAGAGCAGCCCACTCCTTGGCAGGCCAGTCTGCTTGGGCTATATCCACAACCCGGCCCAGCAAAACCAGTACCAACCTGGCTTTAGATCCCAGTCACAGCCCAAATCTTCAAGCTTCAACCCAGTATGATAGGCCCAAGCCTGCAGCCCACTGGTTTTGGCTCTATGGAGGCAATCATTTTGGAGTTCAAATTTCTAATTTGCCTCCCTTTTGCACGCTAACCTAGCCCATCTCACTATCAATGCGTGTGCTCAGTATGTGACAACCATCTTCCCAGCTCCAGCAAGCCATCAGAGCTCAGACTACCATCCGGGATGTCAGAAAGAAGCCATACCGAAATTTCCCAAATATAGAACTTTGCTTCCCCTCCAACCAACGAACTCTCAACCAAGGTTTAAAATACCCTTCTATCCCAGGCAAAACTTACCATTCCACCCGGCACAACACCAGAACCGCGGTCGGCAAAGGCACCACGGGCCGCCACCGCGGCGAACCCATAGGGGTTGCCGGAAGCATTGCAACCCCGAGGGTCGTGACAAAGAGGCGTGCACTTGGGACCCCGCGGAGAGGCACACGCCCAAGGGCGCGCGACGACCCATTTTGTTGGTCGCGACAACATCCCACTATCATTTTGATTAATAAATTCAATCAACTCCTAACTGTAAATGAGATAATTTAAACAGACTTAATCAAATCCTATTAAATCTATCCCATTACATATATACTATTTATTTTAATTTTAAAAATATATAATAAAATTTATATTTATATTTATTTACCATATAATAGTGCTCAAATATATTTTCCTTTTTTAAATATTTTTTTAATTTTTAAAAATATTTAAATTATTTTTTATTTTAATTAATATATTTGATATTTAAAAAATACCGAAATCATATCGGCATGGTACAAAACAATACTGAAACCGTATTGTTACGATTGACTGCACAGCTCGAGATTTTAAATCATACTCTCCACACCCCCAAACTAGAGTTCTCTCTGCACCCCTAGTCAAGGGCTCTGCATAGTCTTAGAGCAGCTAGAAGGGATCTCGCCGTCGCCTCTTAATTAACTTGACATAAAAATGTCATCTTGCTTTTTGACAAAGTCTATATAAAGCAACCTCATACCGATTTATGTAAGCTAAAGAAATCTCTATATTGATTGAAGAAATCTCCAAAAGATCCATTTGGAAAATTTAGTTTAGCTCTTCGACAATATGGAATAACATGAGTATTATGGATCATTCTATGTTCTACTTTATTTGACAACTTAAAAGACAAATTGATCCAAAACACAGAAGGCTAGAAGAAAATTATATTATTTAACAATCACCAGACTCGGCATTTTATTGTTAATGTGATGAGACACTTTCAAAAGAATCCATGTCATGACTATCAGATTGCAAATATAAAAATTCTACATTACATAAGAGGGTGCTGCAAGAAAATCTTATCTTTAGATCACCCTACATTGTGCACATTATACTATATAGATAGATGATGGATTAAGCATCCGATAAAGCTAGGATATTCCACTAAAGTTGTTGAAGCTATACAGTAAAAATCAAACAAAAATGAATACAATCTTAAATCTCATGTCTTCTAAGAGCACAAAGCATCTAAAGATCGAGTCACTTTATCTTAGAGTTCAATCTAACTATAGCATGTGTAAAAGGCTCATCTGTAAATATGTAAGAAATAAAGAACCTACTTATAATATACCTTTATCAATTAACTTTTATATAGGTAGAGGGGCTAATTCCTAATAGACACTTTGCAACTAACATTTACATCCCTCGCATTTGTCAAAATAATAGTGGTATTTTCTCACATCATATCAGTCTAAGATTATTAATAATCATGTTTAAAAAGTATAATTGCATGGTATAATGAAGAAAACAATTTGTTTTGTTTTTAATTTAAATGATGGATTATGATTAAACTTAGAGCCATCAATTTGAGTTAGACCCGTCGGTATAGTTCACCCCACTAAATAATTTAAGTCCATTTAAAGGTGAGTCTAGGTGGGCCGACCAATCAGGCTCGTGACTGTGCAGGTATGCCCGCGGGGGGCTTAGGTTGGCCCGCGGATTGAGAAAAAAAATTCTCTAAGGAAATTTTTCTCAAATAAATAGAAGAAGCAAGAATGAGAGATTAAGAGGTGCTCCTTTTGTGCAATTAAATTTTAGAAAAATAAATATGAATTCTACTCTTAGTCAAGGAAAAAATTAATAAACTATAACCAAATCATTTATCCTTCCACAATTTCTTTGTAGACAGGAATCTTCAAAGATAATAAACACACAAAAACATGCTTGATTAAGGTTCCATGAAAGTCATAAGCCCTAAACTCGCCTAACTCGTAACCCAAATTTAAAAAATATTAATCTTTGATATATATTATTTTATTTTATTTTTTTGATGGGCTTGTGGGTTGGCCCATATAACCTGCAACCCGCCATGGGTTGGGTTGGGGATTTCCCAACATGTCAAGATGATGGATCAGCACACCCCGCCAAATGGCGGGCCCGCCACACTACAAGTCAGCCCGTCTAACAGCTCTAATTAACCCAAGTATAGAGAAAAACACTATAAATCTTTTTATAAATGATAAATTTATTTCATGAACTAAAATATGTATGATGGTTACTAGGTCAAAAGTAGATAAATTAAATATATGCTATTTTTCTCTTTCATATGAATTGGTATGATAATGGTATACATCCATTATGTAAAGAAACTAATTAAATATAGAACTTATGAAGTAACCAATATATTAAAAAAAAGTAATTTTCAAAAGTGAGTTGCAAATGTACGCACAAATCTCTATCAATCTACAAGATAGTTCCACCAAATCTGCTCTTGCAATTTAAAATTGCAAGGATTCTTAGATCATATCTAAAGCCAACCTTACATTAGATCAAGTGAATTGGCTCCCTACTTAAACTTTCTTATTTCTTTAATGAGCAAGGCCCACTTGTTAATTAAAGAGACTTAATATTTAAAGAGAGAATAGAGATTCTAGCATCATTGTTGTTGTAACTCAAGGTCATATTACACCAATTCTATCCACATAATGACCGGAAGAGATGGCTGGGCTAAGTCTCAAGTGATTGAGGCGACACTAGTGTGCAAGGTTCACTTCAAGGGTGCAAGGAAGGAGTTCTTATTCTACTGCCAGTTGACAGATTGGAAGGCAGCTGGAGTGTGACTACTGGTTCAGGCTCTCGCAAGTGGTGTGCAGGAGATCGAACTTGAACACAACTATTGATGCACTAGGTCATCACAGTGATGATCACAAGATCATATACGGCAATAAGGTGCCTGGAACATTGTTTAAAATTTTAGACGGTGTCGGAGGTTCGATTAATGACATGAACAATAAGATTTTGATATTATATCATGCCATGCCGATACAGTTTTGGTACTTTTCTAAATATAAAATATATTAATTAAAAAATAACTATAAATGCTTACTATTATATTAAACTAATACCAATAATAACTAAGCATTATCACACTAGGTGGGGTTGGCTATATGGATGTTTCTACGCCATTGGGCTCTATCCCCTACTATATCATCATCTATACTTAAATAAATTTTATCTTATTTTATTATTGCTAACCAAGTCTTTTTGGGTCTTCCTCTTCCTCGTTTGATGTGTGTATTTATCATAGTTTCACATTGTCTAACTGGAGCATTTATTGACCATCTAAGTACATGTCCTAACATCTTAAATGTGTCACTCGGAGTTCCCTCAATAGATGCAACTCCGACTTTTTCTCTAATACTCACATTTCTTATTATGTCCATCATTGTATATCCACGCATCCACCTTAACATCCTCATCTCTGCAACCTTCATCTTCTTCTCATGTGCTCGAGTCATAGTCCAACATTCAGCACTATATAACATAGTCAGTCTAACCGTCGTTTTGTAGAACTTCCCTTTAAGTTTTAGAGTTCCTTTATGATCACATAAAACACCCGACGCTCTCCTTCATTTCAACTATCTACTTATATTCTATGTAAGACATCTTTCTCAATCCCTTCATTATTTTACAAAAATGATCCTAAATACTTAGTGCTTTTGATTCTGGACAACTTATCATCTCCTATCTTAACAATTGTCTTATTACGTCTAATATTGGTAAATTTAAATTTCATATATTCTATTTTTACTCTATTTAACCTAAAGGCTCACTTTTAGTATTTACTGCCAAGATTCTAGTTTAGCATTTACTTTTTCACATGTCTTATTTACCAAAACAATATCATCTCCAAATAACATGCACCACGGTATTGTGTTTTGAATGTGTCTAGTGAGTTCGTCATGATTACCGTAAAAAGATAGAGAGTTAGAGCTGATCTCTGATGTAACCCTATCTTTATGGAAAATGCTTCAATCATTACTTCCTCATATAGATATTTAATCAGTTTAATATATATTACGCTAACACCTCACTTTTCTAGAATTCTCCATATAATTTCTCTTGAACTCTATCATAAGTTTTTTCTAAGTCAATAAATATCATGTGTAGATCTTATTTTTACTCTCGATATTTTTCAATTAGTTGCTTAAAAATATGTAATACTTTTCAATATTAAACTAATATTTTAAAAATTAGAATTGAGTACAATTTAATTTAGGATTAATTAAAGTCTAGATATAATGATTAGGATTAAGTAAGTTTAAACTAAATTCTTATTTAATTTATTTTAATCATTTTATGGAGGATATTTTTTTGAGAAAAGAAATAATAAAAAAATTTAAAAAGTCATATAAATAAAAAAAAAAACATATAAGGAAGAAGGAGAAAGAATTAATAGGAGAAAGAATTAATCATTAAAATATAAAAAATTAGAAAAAAAAAAAATTAAAAAATTCACCTCGCACAAGCCCTGCGGCTCATGCGAGGCCTTCGCAATAGCCATAGGGACTCATGCGGGCGCCTCGTGCAAGGCCCTACAAAGGTGTGGGACATTCCAGTATCATCGTCATGTTGATCGGTGGGCAAAAGGAGATGTTTTGCCCGTGCCTCTCGGTCCGATATGAAATTTTAAAATATGCCTAGATCTACTTGTGGAGGAAGCACACACAGAATGCAGAATTAGGGAAGTTGCAGCTTGGGCATTAGCATTGAGGCCTCGGAGGACAGTGGTTCTCATCAAAAGTGAAGATGGAAAAGAGTCGGTTATGATGTGGATGGAGCCCGAAGGTGTTAATTATTGTGATTGACAGAACTAAGTTGCCTTAGGGAGTAACAAGGAAGATGGTTGGCAGCAACCTTCAGAGCCTAGTATGGCTCTACTGTGAGGTGGGGAGATTGGTCATTCTTAAGGATTGACAGGGATGATGATTGGTAGCGACGTTCAACTATGACTTAATTGTGACTCAATCTCTAACTTAACATTACAATTTTTAAACAAATAACCAATTTCTATATAACTTTTCCTACTATCTTAACAACTCTAAAATCTACAACTTTTAGAAACTTGTAGAAATATAATTTACATTTCTAACTGAATTGTTTTTTCTAATTTTAAACCTAAATTTGTACTACACAAATTTTGCCATCATGCCATATAGCTGATTTTTTACTCTTATTCAGTTTAGTTACAGTGGAAGGAAAGAGCAAGAAACTTCATCCAAGTTGCTAAGGTTTACTGAACTGAACATGTCTTCTAGAAATTGAATCACTCATCAACTTTGACAAACTATGTTTCACTGGGTTACAAGTTTGGCCTGTGAATCAATTGGTTTGATGGAAGTTATTGAAACATCTCAGAAAATAGATGTCATTTGGTAAAAATTGATTTAAAAAACATAAATAAAGTGATGGCTGTCAAAAACAAGTCATCTTGGAAGTCAGAGATGATCCATTGTCTGTGATTTTGTGCTCTGAATGAACTAAAGATTATATGAGCCTTATTGCAATATATTGTTCTTAGAGCTGAAGGATTAATGTACATATCTCAAAGCAGTAGCACTTCGGCCTCACAGATAATGCAGCTAACTACAGTACAAGCATTCCCAAAATAAGAGAATAGTAGCATGAGAGTGACAAAAGTGAAGAGTTTTTACCTATCTTAAACAACATTGTCAGCAAATCTGGTGCCTGCAAGTGGGACACAATAAGATTGAGCATAAAAAAATGAAACAAACTCAATTAGAACATGGTCCCCATTCAAAATCAGCATATTTTGAACATGTATTTAGTGACTAACAGTTTCATTGCACAAAAATCAGTTTAAAAAATGGTATGTAGTGTTGGGATTTACGTGAAAAATTACATATGTTTACGATAAAACACGCAGTGAAAGCGAAAACGATTTTCTTAAAAAGATTACACGCATCCCAAAACGACAAGACCATACATGTGGAAGACATAATCATAGATCAAGACAAGTTTACAAGTAATACCTTTCTTATGACGTTTAGAGGAAAATACATCAACTTGCAAGTCTCACAAGACTTACCTCTATTAGCATCCACGCCAAGTTGTCTTCAAGATGACTTCGCAAGTCACAAGTTGCGTCTCTGCTTGGTAATAGCCAAATCAAAGAAACGGAACAAGAGAAGAGAGGGAGTTGGCGGCACCAACCAAGAGGAACCGGCAGCACAAGAGGGAAGTCGGACAACGGTTTGGACGGCACACGGAGGAAGCCTTCACAAGGGGAGCCTTGGCTAGCCAACAATTGGACCTAGCGGCACAAGGTAGGAGGCGGCACCAAATGGGGGTGGCGACTTTGGGTTGGGCGGCGGCACAAGCAAGAGGAAAACAAAAACTAAAACTCTTAACCTCTTACTCCATAGAGAGGTCTTTTATACCTCTTCATTAAGGCTTGAGGTCCACGCCCAAGCCCACATCACATGTGTTATTCCAATTTACCTACAAGAAGCGTGAACATAAAACTCAAACTCATGTTACATGAGTAGACTCAACTTGCCTACAAGAGACGTGCCCATTAGTGCTTCCGTCACGACAAATACTTTTCATATTTGCCCTTCGTCTAGTCCAACCAGACTTAATTTCTCTCCCTTTGAGAATATTATTCTTTAACTTATTTTTAAGTCTTTAAGACATACTCATAGTGTGTGACCCAATGGTTCCAGTTATGTTGATCGTTTATAATTAACTATTAATTATGAATTGATCATGTGACACCTAGTAGTAAATCATGATCCCATTGACCGGAAAATCACAGTTGACTTCAGAATATATTTTGAACCCTTCAGCAACTATAGTTATCAATGTGTCGGTTCCTTTTACTCATTTTACACTCACTTGGTTCAAGATATGGTCTATATGTCAGTCCCCACTAGGCAAACTACGTCGCACCTAGCCCAAGTTGTAGTTCCTTATCTTGTGGATTCAAATTACTCAAAAACATATGTCCAAGAAGACCATCTTCTTAACATGTTTGCTTTAGTCAAAGACTTATGAGTAACATCCTGACAAGAGGCTATATAGGGTATATGTTTCCTTATAGAAGGAGTGGTGAATTCTCTTTTGGCTATTCAAACACTTTCAAGCATATTGACTTATACCCAATCATCCAGACCAACACCTCATAGGAGATGTTATGCTAAGATGTCAAAAGTCTCCGTGACTAACATGACTTGAATACCTCTAGTATAAGGAAACTTGCACTCGAGCTGCAATGAAATCTTCATCGACATGTAAAGAACCACATGAAGTCTCATAGTAGGTCACATTCAATGAACTAGTTACCCTTAACTAACATCTACATATTAACTCTCAACATCTGTATAGTTCTGGTCATCGAGGATCGACTACTTGGATAAACCAAGGAGTATAACATGTGATACTCTCACAAAATTGATAATGTCCAATTTCATCAATTTATCGATTAGGGAAGATTCCAATACGTAAATAATTATACGTGATGAAATACCCATTAATTGTGATTCAATCATAATTTCTCTCATGCATTGTATTGTGGACTTCATTAATTCAATTTAAGATCGAATCACATACATATAGAATGCACACTCAAATAGTGAATTTTATTTATCAAATAAATAAGACAACGTTTAAGGCAATTGCCTTTAGGACATCTCAAATATAACATGTATGTCTCACATGCAGGTTCACTAGTTCTAGATTTTCTTCCAAGATTGTCTCATTGAAATGTAATGCTTAGATGGTCTGACTTTAATAATGCTAAAATGGTTTTACTCAAACAAATTTCCCTTTAACTCACACTGCAATGAACAAGAATAACCTATATTTGCTTAAACCCCTTTAATCGTTTGTTCAGTTGAAAGGATGGATAAGTTGAGGGATGAATGAAGATGGATGGATGGACGAATGAGTGGTTGAATGGAGATTGTTTCATCCTTATGTCTGATAGTTTGGACGGATGGATAGAATAATGCATAAATACATTCACCCTTAAACTTGTTCAGTTGAAAGGACAAGTCAAATGATGGATAATTAAGTTGAAAGGACAAGTCAAATGATGGATAATTATATTTGATAAAAAGACAACAAACCACTTTATCTATAACTTGTACACTCTTTTCTCTTCCATTCCATCCAACTATCTTCCACAATCCACACAATAATTTACAATTTCGTAAATGAAAATTAATTATTTTGTTGATGCTTCTTTTCTTATTTTTAATTGGCAACAAATATCCAACATACATCGACTAATCTTGGGTGACCGGCCGGCCCCACGGCAACCATAATAAATCGGGAAGCGCTCGCAGTGGACGCCCATTAAGGGAAATTCATTCATTAATTCACTGAAGCTAGGGCTCGATACTTAGATGTCTGATAAACTGAGAATGCACTCTGTCATTGCCCCGGGTTGTTGATGTTTCTTTTTGATAAAATGAATAATTTCATATTTTTAATGAATATTATCTATGAATCAAATTTCAATTATAAAATAATTTTGAAATAAATAAAATTTTCAAACTACACATCACACTATTTTGTAATATAATTTTGTATGAATTAACATAATGAAAAAGAATAAATCAATGATATGTCACAGTAAATATAGATGGTGATATGATACAATGATGATAAAATTTAAAAAGTTTAATTAATCATATTTTTTTCTTTGAAAAGTAGACATTAGAAGAAATAAATGACAAAATTGGTGTCCAAACAGTTGTCGATGTTAATGTTGTGGTCATGTAGATGATGTAAGTACATAGGCAATAGTACACAACAAAACTCTTTGTGATTGTGGTGGTAGAGCGCAAGGGAATCCATGACAAATAATCACCATATGGATAATATGTTTATAAGGACAAAAGGAGTAATTTTGTAATTAAATAATTATTCTCATCCATCCTTCCCTTGATCCTCATGATTTAGGAGGGCAAAAATGAGGAATAATCTGAATCTTCAAGTTATCCCTCCAGAATGATCCATCCTTCCAACATAAGGACTTAAGGAATGCATATATAGATAGATCCATTGTCCACATCCATCTTATCCTTCGACTTGTTGGTCAAAATGAACATGCCCTAAGGGATTGAAATAGCAAGTTAATAATGTTACAATCTATGGGACAATTACATATATAGTCTGTAAACACATGAGAGAACATCAAGGACTAACATGCCAATGATCTGCCTACAAAGGTACAAGAGCATAGTGGATCATAGCATAAGCAGAGCTTCTATGATCACAAGTTCTGTTTGAGATTGACAATACCTGGATTCAATTAGAAGACTATATGCTTATGCTTTATTATATAATATCTCATCATGCAATATCTATACTCTATCAGCCTCTCTTAAAGTCCCACTGCCATGATTACCATAACAAAATGTGTTGGGCGTGCATGGTATCCTAACTGACCAACCCAACAACTTTTCCTTAATCAATGAATTCACCCTAGACAACTAAAAAGGCACTCCTCTCATAAATGATCTCATGTAACTAAAATTTTAGTATTGATGACTTTGTATCATCCATTCAATTACATTTCAGCAGGCAAGCACCATGAATGATTAACCAGCACCATAGAGCAAGTCCATGATGAGGTTTACCATAAACTTCACGTCACATCCATGGCATTCTCATCCATGATACAGTCAGCATAAAGTCAAAACCCATAACCCTCCATAATAAAGACAGAATAAAATCAAAGTAAAATCATTCATCTAAATAAGGTACTAACGGATATAAGGTTGTCAATCAGTCCATTTTTTGGTTCATATAAAACAACATTGGTTCGATGCAAGTTTTCACGAAATTGTAGACATCTCCAATTGAGAAGATGCCTTCTTCATTTTTTTTTTTTTTTTGCCTTTTTTGCACACAATAAAAACAAAGGATTTATACACAGACAACATTGAACTTGTTGGAGGAGAAACAACTTGTGCTTTATGAATGGGAACATATTATTTTAATATGTTGAGGATATGGTTAAAATTAGTTGTGTTATTTGATTTAATATGTGCATCAAGTGTTCCAATACTAGGTTATGCATATAGTAATCATGCAAATCATGGACTCAAGGCCTAGAGGCTAGAGGCCTAAATCAAGTAGAGCTTATAGACATGATGATCATGGAGATCGTGTATTTGAGTATGGAGATTGTGTATTCAAGTATGTATTTGAGTATGGAGATCATGTATGAGTATGGAGATTGTGTGTTCGAGGGGGTTGGAGGCCTGGATAGACTCAATAGTATAGAATTGTGGATATGGAGATTATGTGCTCAAGAGTTTAGCTTGGATCAAATTGGTGCATGGAAGCTCGGGGAAGAGCTCATGGCTCAAAAATTGGATCTGATCAAGATGCTGCTTGGATCCAATTGTTGCACTGAAGTTGGGGAAGAGATTGATGGAGTTGGGGAGCTAAAGACCCAAAGGTATGAGAGTCATGAGATAATAATGTTGAATGATTGAAATCTTTGATTTTTGTCTTTGGGCATGTAGCATTATTGTAATAATGTTGTGATTACCTTGGTAGTGGGTGAGCTACCTAGGGCTAAATGGTTGTGAAGTTTCGACTTTGAGATATACTCCTACGTGATATTTTGTGAACCGGATGAATGTCAACTTTTGCGTAGGCTCATGATGGTGTGCTAGCTAAGTATAGAGGAATTGCTCAGTTCGACTAGAGGTGATTTTCAATCCACACAATATGTCAATCAACTGATCAGTTGGCTAGGCATAGGATTTGAGTAAATAAAATGGTTCTATTTGAGCAATAGCCAACTGGAAGGATTGTCCAATCAACTAGAGGCTTAAGGAGTCAACTAAAGATCCTTTCCAACCGAGTGGCAATATAGCAGTTGTTATCCAACGGTCATTTGGTTGTATCTGATTGACTAGAGGCTTTTTCAAGTTGTCTAGAGATAACAAGAAGTGATACATTAGAGGGCTTTGTATATAAGTATAACCACTTGGAAAGCTTTTGGGCACTAAGAATTTATTGTAAACATCTAAAAAAAAATTGTGTGATACAAGTGGCCAAAAGAATTTAAGAGCTAGTAGAATATGATTAAAAGGCTTCAATTATCAAGCTCTTCTTAATTAATCTATTCCCAAGTTCCTCTTTCATTTTTAAGAAGAGGTGAGGATTTATTTGAGTGAAATCCCTGTTAAAATTCAAGCTTCTGATATATTGTGTACTCCTGAAGGTTGGGTAAGGTGTTATCGTTGTTTGTAAAAGTTTATCTCATTACCTCCTAATGAAGGGGTGGGTTATTGAAATATATTAAGGAACGACACACCAAATGCATCATATCCCATAGAGATCTAAGAACCAAGTTATATCATGTGTTTGTCTTCTTTTTGTATTCATTCTATTTCCACTGCGCACATACTCTGGACTCGATCAACCGAGAACACACACAGAAACAGTTACACTATTGATTCATTGTCTTTGTTTGTGTTTTGTATGAGAATCAAAGAATTTGAGTATGCCGTCTATTCAACCCTCCTCCCTCTCCCTCCTTTCAAAAAGTCACACTAAAACCTACAGAACTCTCATGTCTCACACATTTCAGCATTTTATGAAAAGAAAGAGTTGAGAACTTGGTCCCTTGTTGTTCCATGTTCAGGGAGTTAAGAAGCTTCAGCTTGTTAAGCCAACTGTTATTTCTGCCTTTATGTTTAAGTATTTTTGAGAGATAAGGATATGGATAAAATATATATTTATATAGAATACAAATAAAAAAAGGACCAAATTGAAATGTTAACCAGGAAAGTGTATGTGCACCTTTCCAGAATATTAAAAATCATCAAGAGTCAAATGCAAATCATTCATATTAATGACTTCAAAAGCTTCTGCCTAATAATGAAAGATATTGCAACTGCTAAAGGCATGAATAAAATAGTAGCATTAAGTTTTTGTGCAACTCAAAGGGCCAGTGACAAAAGAATACCTTAATAATATCATCAACAGGCACTTTTTCACTAGCAATAATTGGCCCAGAATCCAGAGCTCGGACAGTATATGCAAGTGAAACTCCTGTTTCAGTGACACCATCCTATTAACAAACAAACAATATATTGGTACTCGCACGTAGAAAGTGACAACAACACAGATGGGATAAGCTAACCTGCAAAGCTCTTTGAACAGGAGCAGCACCACGGTAGAGGGGCAACAGACTTGGGTGTATATTAACAGTACCTACACAATCAAAACAGAATATTAAACATGTAAGCCAAAGTAATACACTTCACAAACCTGCTCAAGGGAAACATCAAGAGCATGTAGCAAAAAGTCTAGGGAAGTGCACTCTAGATATTGCTTTCCTCGAAACTGAATTAACTCAAAAACTATCAATTTACAAAGACATATACTTATCTATATCTACCGTACAGTGAAGATAGATTAAAATAGAACAGGCAGGTAACTAAATCAAATCAGCCAAAATATCTGATGAAAGAAATGCACAGAACCTGACTAATATCTGTCTATTGCATTATCTTCTCACAGTTGTGCATAGACTCACACATCATTAACCTGACCATTGAATCAGAGGACTCATGATGAAGATGGGTGTTTTCTTGCTTATTTTCTCTCTAGAATAAATCATGGAACATAAGGTTATTATGGATTTAAAGCTGCTGTTCTATTTTTAGAAGGAGAACAAAAGGATGTTTTAAAGGTTGAAATGAGTGAACTGAAGTGTAGGAAATAATGGGTGAATAATAATTGGTGAATCTCCTTTATCTTGATATTGATCTGCTACATTGCTGATTGAAGAAGCAGGATATTAGGATGTATTCTGAAATGGTCCAAATATCTCTCATCTTTAGTAACTTGTCCAATTAGTTGCTTTATCTTTCATGTAGAATCTTGGATGGAAATTCCTAAGGATACTTGTTGAATGAACCTAGAATAAATTGGTTAAAACTAACTGTAAATGGTAAAGTTTACACATTGGTGATTTTACAAGAATAAATATACAACAATAAATGAATGGAAATGATGAAAACTTTAGGCAAGCTATGTGATATGGCACTTTGACTCTTGCGCTTGCGATTTGGCCCATAGACACATTAGTGGGAGCTTCATCTCATTTCTATATTTTTGTAAGGGCTTCATCTGACATGCTTGTGGTTGGTACTTCAGCCTATTACCACATTAGTTGAGGACGCCAACCCATTTATAGATATGTTCCAACTTAGAAGCATCAACTAATGCATTAGATGATACCTTTGAGGTCAGTGAATATGCTTATAGTGTTTCACCTTAATAAAGAGAGATAAATTGTAAACAAAGGTTGTTAAATGGGAGATAACTTATTGGTTGCTAAATGATGATGTCTTAAATATGGATAATTGATGATAATTTAAGGTTGGTAAATTATTCATAAAGCTTGTTAATCTTAATTGACATTCTTATCTAAGCATTCTAATTCGTGCAGCTATCCTTGACCTATTGTTCACTTAATTGTTATTATTTCTTGGTTTCTAATTGCAGGCCGGCTATCAAGTTGGCCAAACCTTTGGATATGATTTCTCATTTGAGGTTGAGGTAATGTGGTTTAGTTAAGTCTCTTTTTCCTGACATTACTCTAAATCATGCACATTGAGTAAAGTGAACTGAACCCAAGTGGCATGTGACAATAAAAATGTGGACAAAACTTGGTTGTATGTGGCATCAAACTGATGGCTATAAGTTAACGAGAATTGTGATCGAGTAGAATTTAAATATCCCAACTGACTGGATTGTGAAATTCCACCCAGAACCTTATTATTTGGGAGTTATATTCAAAACGTAGATTTGTAATGTTCCCATGGATCCCCTAATAACTAGATGGATTCCCTAATAATTAGAATTATAAAATTTTGTAAACCAAACAGTATCAGAATTTTTATGATTTATGAAATAGTACATTAGGAAAAATCAAAGAAAACAGACTCAAAACAATCCAGTAACTAAAATTATTTACTTACCACATGGTGGGATTTCCAGAAACTTTTTAGGTAATATATTTCCATATGCTGCAGTAACACAAAGTTCAGGACTTATAGACCTTAAATCAGCCAAGAAATTATCCTACATGAAAAAAAAAAATGCAGAGCATTTATAAAATGCCCACTTTTATAAATGCAAAACAATCAAGAATATGTGTAAAATTGGTGTAAATACCTATGTATAAGAGAAGTTTTACTGCCACAGCTAAAGCAATAATGGAATGGAAATTTTACTCAATAAGAAAGGAAGAAAACAAGCACGATTTGCTCGACATATATATTGAGTAAACATTCTATGCACGTTGAAGCTTATGCAAAATCTGGGGTAACCAAAACTTCCAAATTCATGATTGAGAAAAAAGAATGGTCAAATTATCTCAATTTACAACCAGTGTTTTAAATGCCACATTGTTTGCAAGTCCAAAAAATCCCCCAATTGCCAATTATAACCAACATAGGCACAAATAACATATGAGCGATTTGAAAGTCAGTAATAATTCCAACATAAGCTTGTCATCATCTTCCTTTCCTTGATCTAAACAATTTCCTCTCAGCTTCCCCCTTATCATTCTCTTGATCTAAACAGTTTTTCTCTGTTCTCCTCATGATTGGTGTCGATCAGCACCACCTTGTACTGACATATGCCCATTGACATTTGAGCCATCCTATTCAAATTGGACATCAAAACATTGGCACAATGGAAACTACAAACTTGTGCTAGGTAAAAAAATATTAGATATTATTCTAGGCAAGACATATCCGACCTTATGCCTATGTTTTAAATAGTATTAGTCAGATTTAAGAACTATAGAGTTGCAACTCTATTTCAATGCAACATCATCATAATACAGCATGCTTTCCAAAATTACATACAATATCATGGTGCTTTTCTAGGATTAGAACTTACTAGTCCCTTAGAAGGAGATCAGTGACTACCACCATTATTAGAGGCCTCCCATCATCCAAGTCATCCTTTTTTCTCTCTATATTCCCTTGTCTCTTGCATGGAACCCTGCCACAAATGTATTTTGCGCCTATTGCCTCCTCCATGAACATGAGCACATGATGCTTCCAAGCAACCAGATTTTCTTTCCTTCACAGCAACTACTTGACTATGAGTCTTCATGGAACTCAATGATCCACAAGGCTTTTCCGCCACCTACACACCAGCATTGCCTTCGCTCGTGCACATGTTGCCTTCATCCATAGGCATGTGTGGAAGGGAGGACTCACTTGATCCTAATCACCATATCTATATATAAATTTCATTTAACCCTAAACTTATTATTAAACACAAAAATACTACTTTCCTTTAGCTTAAAATTTTTTTAAAAAAATTCAAACATAAAAAATTTAAATAAAATTTATCTCGGTAGTGATTCTTTTGTGTTCTATGTTTTGTAACATTTTATTTTAAGAACTATTTTCAAATTTAAATGTGATTTTATCAAAAAAAAATCTTAAATATAAAATCTTCAAATTTAATTCAATAGAGTAATCATATTTCATATATTTATTTTTTTTAAATCATAATTATAAATTAAGAAAATTATTTGATAAAAATTGAAATATAATTTAGACCTAAATATAATATTCTAGGTTTCAAATTTAAAAAAAAATGAACCTTTTTATTCTGCACTATAATAATTATAATTACATACAACAATAACAAGCTTTTATTCCACTAAGTAAGGTCCACTATATAGGTCCTCCTACACTATTGGGATTTGCGATTGATACCTTATTATATCATCATTTATATTTAAATAAATTTTATCCTATTTTAGCTAAATAAATCTTCTTTGGTTTCTATCTTCCTCGATTAATGTGCATATTTATCATGATTTCACATCACTTAATTGGGACATTTATTTGTCATTTAAGTACATCTCCATACTATCTTAAATGCATCTTGAAATTTTCCCTCAATAAGTGGAACCCCAAGTTTCTCTCTAATATTTTCATTTCTTATATGTCCAACCTCACATGTCCGCATATTCACCTTAACATCTACATCTCTAGGACTCCTATCTTATTCTTGTGTGCTTCGTTTATAACCCAAGATTCAACTTCATATAAAATAAAAGTTCTAACTTAGTTATTTTGTAAAACTTTCCTTAAAGGTTTAATGCCTATGTAAAACATCCTTTATTGACCTCTGTATCCTTTTATAAAAAGGATCCTAGATACTTAAAGTTTTCAGTTATAAGTAGTTTGTCATCTTCTATCTTGACAATTGTCTTAATACACTTACTACTACTAAACTTAAATGCATTCTATCTTTATTCTATTAACCCTAAAACTCTAGTATTTTCCTCTAAGATTCGAGTTTAGTATTTACTCATTCACGTATTTCATTGATCAAAACAATATTTGTAAACATCATGCAACATGGTAGTATGGGTTGGATGTGTTCAACGAATTCATCATGACTAATATGACTAATGTAAAAAGGTATGGACCCCGTCTTTATAGGAAACACTTCAATTAATTTGTTTGGAGTCTTCACTCTTATCATTATATCCTCGTATGTATCCTTTATTGTTTCAAATTTTCTCAAGACTTGTCATAATCATTTTCTAGGTTATACTATGTGCAAGTTCTAATAATTGTATGAGAAGATACATACCTTCTATTGTCAATTTTTTAGGCATGAATCTAACTTTTTATTATCACTCTTTTCTAGAGTTTCAAAGCATGGCTCACTAGCTTAATGCCCTTATTATTAGCACAATTATGTGCATCTCCTTTGTCTTTATACAAGGAAGTAGAGTACTTAACCTCCACTGATCAAGTATTTGCATACCCTTGGCATTTATATATCTCTATTAGAATATCATCCAATCCAACTGCCTTTTATTGTGCATCCCATTCAACACTTGTTCTACTTCTAAAATTTAAATTATATGTAAAAATTTTAGATTTTTATACTACTCTGACCTACTTAAATTTTCTAAATTAAGTTGATCGCCTAAACCTTCATTAAAAAATTGATAAAAAAAATATCTTCTCCATCGCTCCTTTATTTCCTCATCCTTCATTAGTACCCTATTAAATTGGTTTTTAATGAATCTTATTTGGATAAGATACCTTATTTTTCTCTATCTCGCTTTAGTTATTTTATAAATATCTCTTTCCCCTTTTTTGTATCATGCTATCATTATGAATGTTCAAAAGTTTATCCTTTGTTTCTCTTTCTTGGCCTTTTTCATTATTACTGCATACTTTTTAAAATTTTCTTCATTCTTATAAGTGAATAGTCACTTTCTCCTATACTTCCTTATTCCACTAACAGGATTTTTTATTTGGTGGTGTCATTCTCTTGACTTACCAAGCACCCTCTTGGCCAGCATTTTCAAATTTGATGTCATCTTTTTTCATGCCGTATTCAAGTCACCACGTATATCTCCTAATACTTGCTCTACTCTCTCCTTAAAAATATTTTATTTCCCATTCTTTAACTTTCACCTTTTAATCCTATGAGTTATGCATATTTTTCCTCAAACTAGACTTGGGACACATATTTAACACTACTAACCTATGTTGAATAGTCAAGTTTTCATCAAGGATAACTTACAATCTTTAAAAAAAAGTTGTCCCTCTTTCTAACCATAAGAAAGTCAATTTACGATTTATTATTTTCACTTTTAAACATAACCTAGTGCTCTCTCTTTTTGAAAAATGTATTAGCTATTATAAATTCATATGTGTGAAATCTAATATAACTTTTCCTTCTTAATTTCTCGTTCTAAAATAATAACCCAATACATCCTATCATATTCCTTAATTTTTGATATGCACGTTCATCTAGATCTCCTATTAAAATCATCTAATTTGTCGACAAAAATTTATACTAGATCACCTACCAAAACTTATGTTTGGTGTGTTCATCTAACCCTACTTGAAGTGCATATATGTTATATCTATTAATAGTTTCTTTGCAACCACTATCTGGAGAGCTATAATCCTATCTCCCTTCCTAACTATTCATACCACTTTGTCTCTTAACGAACTATCTATAACAATACTCACATCATTTCTCGTTTTACTCTTTTCTATATACTATAACTTAAAAGTTGAGTTCACTATCAGCTTTACCTTCTCCCCTACCCATATTGTCCCATATAAATATATATTAATTCTTCTCGTATCCATTGTTTTGCTAGTGATATTCCTATGTTACATGTTCCAAAACTCAGATAATTAGTATTCTTATAATGTAGATTCTTATCTAACCTAGGATGTTAGAACTCTTATATAGGACCTTGTTAAGGCATTGTAGTTGGATCCTACAACGTTTTCCTTCTAAGTAAGACCTCACATTAATTCAATAGTTCAATAGATATACACTAGCTGTAATCTAACACAACCCTCCTTTATTTGTACTTTGGATTACCTATGGCAAGGTTTATAATTATGCAAAACAATTAAAATTACATAATAGAATTTTAAATTATTTTGCCTTATCTAATTTCTTTTTTTCTTTAAGGTGTTATTATACCAATATAAAAAAATGATATTTAATGCTCAAATTCTTACCAAATGATTATAAATAAATTTCATAAAATTACATAAAAATACCCACCCAAAATATAAAATTAATAGTGGCCATCTATAGCAATAAAGTATTAACAAAAATATTTTTTTTAATTAATATACTTTTATATTTTAAAATATAAAAAAAGTACGGTATGATATTAAAATTGTATTGTTCTGCCCCGAGATAGAAATTCCAACTTGATTGGAAATTTTAAATCTTGTCTTTGGCTATTCCTGCTCTGACCCACTGCCCTCATCTTCCTTATGACATAGTTTTTGTGAGTCACCTTTGCTCATGACAAAGTTGAAGGCACTTATTAAGTGTTGTTGCTTTGTTGATCTTCTATCAAGCCCTTCCTAGATCCATATCTTGTCATTGAAATCTCTAATCCAACATTTTCACCACTAATTATATCCTGGTTGATGTCTTGTCCTTTTCTCCTGACATCTTTTCATAGACTCACTCATCTTCAACCTAATAACCCATGTTTTTTATAATGAGATTGTGTTCTTCCCTTCTACTTTTAGGATCACCCTGATGAACCTTGTGTACAGGAACCTTGTGGAGGGGATATTATTTTCCGTAATACCCTTCTACCTTCTCTTAACTAACCTGCTTAGTGGGATAAGACTTAGTTATTGTTGTTGTACCCTTCTTCCTTCTCTCACCTAGATTTGTAGTTCTTAATAATACTTGAAATAATTAAATACATTGGAGCATTGTCTTATCTCTTGGTCACACCATGCCTCCTTCAAACTCATCTTCTTCAAGTAATTTCGCCAAGGGGAGTTTATGTGCATTTATTTATATTAGTTTTCCTTAAGTCCCAACCCGTCTTTGTTCATCTTTTTGTAAGAGTTGCAATGCGCTAGCTAAAAGTAAAGACTTGAATTGAGAAAATAACCTATTCTCATATCCTTAAGTCTAAAGTGTTGAACTTCCTATCTTTAGTAAAATATGAAGAGAGAAAACATTATATTTTCATTTTGCTACTTCCAACAAAGCGTCAAGTTATGTTATCCATCTCCAGTGAAAATAGAGAAAATGTTTCTTTCTCATTTTACTACATCCAGCAAAGAGTAAGTTGTATAATTTTTTCCTCCAAGATCCTAGTGTTTTTCTTCTCCTTCAAGAGTGTTGATGCAATCATCACTTCTGAGAGCATAGAGATTAGTTATGTCTCTTCATCATTTCTCTCTTCCATCCTCTCTTTTTAATGTGTTAATTTGAAATCAAAGGAATAGTTGACTATATGTTGATCTAATCTTAAAAGGATTGAGGTTACATGCTCTATTAACTTCTTCAGTTTCGCATTGTGTATGAATGATTTGATCTCAATTCATTATTGTCAAGTCTAGTGCATGTTTTGTTTATGGGACCTTTTCTAGCTTAAGTAATAAACTGGACAGACATAAGATCTATGTTTTAGCTTGAGGGGAAGTGTCAATAAAAAATATTAGATATCACCTAGTCTGAGACATTCCTAATCACCTGTCTTAGAATTAGTCATGCTTAAGGACTACAAAGACAAAATGCAACTCTATTTCAATACGATAATATCAAATTACAATATTTTCCCAAATTCTGAATCTTATTTACTGCATTTGTTCCCTCTTCATGTTTACCATAATTTTAGCTACCAATGCATGGGTAAGATCTTAGAAGAAATTTGACTTAATTCCAAAATAGGTAATAGATTTTCTAAAAGCCATGATAACCAATGAAACCATACTATTGAAAACATCAGTTTAGCATGACCATCTTCTTAGAAGAAATTTGACTTAATTCCAAAATAAGTAATCGAGTTTCTAAAAGCCTTGATAATCAATGAAATCATACTATTGAAAACAACAATTTAGCATGACCACCTTCATAGTTGGTTGCATATGTCTCCTTGAGACGAGCAGTTGGCTAATGCACGGTGGTGTTGCCACCATAAGGTTTGGGGATCAAATCCCGACTATGTCTGCCCTCCCCCATACACTATTCCATTGCCCAAGGGTGGTAGCCACCCGTAATTTATCTCTTCCGTGTTGGCCAAGGGATGGGCTGACGGAGACGCTAGGGGCGAACGAATCACCTTTTGCCACCAGTATTAGGTTGCATACATGCAAACACAGTAATCATGACATGGATCACAAATGAAGAGAAATCAAGTCATTATTGCATATAGCCAATACCTCTCCAGCCTTCTGTGGTGTGAGTATGAGGTCTTGAGGGAATCCTTTGTCCAAGGCATGCTGAGCAATAGGAGATGGCATCAGCTTCCTCCCTCTGCCCCTTCCAGAAGGTGGTTGGGTGACTATTGCTGCAAGCTAAAAGAAATGATTAATCATTGGCCATACAACAGATCAACTATCTTCACCAATAATAGCAGCAATAGAACTCGTGAAACAAAGTAATGAATTAGCAAGCGATAGATCAACTTGTGAAAATAATAGAACTCAGTAGTCATAGTTTTGAAATTATGAGTTTATTTCTTCTCCAAGACAAGTGTGATCAAATAATTAACTTACAAAGTAACTACAGATTACAAGAGAAACTCTAAGCAAGAATGCTCCATTTTGATGCGGATGCAATCTTCCTGCACCGGAAGGCACTATTATTTACATTAAGCTTAGATCCGCCTTGGTGGGAGCCTCATGCATTATTTGGCCCTTTACAATTCTACATAATGCCTAAGCATTGAACTTAATGGCGGGATAACATTCATGTAGCCAACCTCATATAGATGACCCAGGGCTTGTAGTTTTTCTTTGAATCAAATAGATCTAACCTCAATTAAACAAATAAATAGATATTACGCCTAAATCAACCAGTGCTTGGAGGTTGAGAATTACAAACAAAAGAAAATCTAAATGGTATATCTCAAAAGTTGATCGATCTTATCAAATATGATAGGATAACAACAAAAACAACAATGCCTTTATTACACTAAGTGGGATCTGCTATATAGATCCTCCTATAAATGTGAAAAGATATGGAGTTGATTTATGATGTAACTCTATTTTTATAGGAAACACTTTAATTAATTCACTTATAATGTTCACTCTTGTCATTACATTATCATACGTATCCTTCATTATTTTAATATTCGCTATACTGACACCTTTCTTTTCTATAAGTATCTATATAATTTCTCTCGAGACTCTGTCATAAGCTTTTTCTAGATGAATGAATATCATGTGTAAGTCTTGCAAACTCTTCTTCTCTTTTATTTCCTAATCCTTCACTAATACCATATTGAATTCATCTTTAATATATTTTATTTGGATAAAATCCCTTATTTTCCTATCTCTACCTTTAGATATTCTATAAATGTCTTTTTCCCCTTGTTTTTATATCAAACTGTCAATACAAGCGTTTAAAAGTTTTATTCTTGACTCTAATTACTCCTTTCTTTACCTCTTTAAAGTTTTTTCGTTCTTATAAATGTATAGTAACCATTGGGGAGTTCTTTTTCCTTTAATTTCTCTTATACTTCCATATTCCACCACAAAGATGTTGGTCCACAGTGAGAGGAGGATGAATTACCTAAAATAACAAAAATATCTTTCAAAAACTTTCGACTTTGATTAATAAACACTTGTTAATAAGAAAGAAAGAAATTGCATAAAAATTAAATAAGACTACCGAATTTACTTAGTTTGCAACCGGAGAGGTTGTTAATCCAAAACAAATGACGCGCACTATCAGAACTCCTTCTTCAAGCAAATTCTCGGAAGCAGAGAAGCCCTGTCCAATGACTTACGGCTTAAAAAATGAAAACAATAAACAAAAGATTTGAATACAAGTATTGTTTTCAACTAAGTGATCCCGGGCTCTATTTATAATGCTTTGGTAAAGTTTTATCCGTTGCTGATGTGGTGGACTCTGGGCCCCTGGATGGTGATCTAGGCGCCTGGATGGTGATCCAGGCGCCTCTAGCGAGGCAAACCTATCTCCACGCACTGACTGAAAGATAGAAATTTTCACGTTTAAATGCCTGGACCATGTTCGTGCGCATGGATCGTTGCTGACATGAACCCAAAAAGTGATACACTACGACGAGACGCCTGTTTAGCACCCTAGTGGTTCGGGCGCCCAAACCAATCAACCAAGTGCTCCAGCGCCTTCTCCAGTTGCTGGCTTCTTCTCCAGTCGCTTGGGTAATGCTCCGGCTTTCCAGAGTTAAGCACACCCGAACCCAGCTTCAGCCTTCTCTCCTCGAGAAGTCTTCAGCTCCAGCTTCTCGTCCCTCGGAAGCGTCGCGTGCGTCATTTTCGCTCCATCGGCGTACTCTTCCGCAGCTTCTTGTCCCTCGGATGCACCGAGTCCGTTGACTCGATTCTCGTGTCATCCTTCTCGTCGGCCGTGTCTTCTGGTCGACTTCTTGCGTTCCTAAGTCCTTGCACACTCAGACACAAAGCATCAAATACGAGTGAGCACGGACACTCTGGTCCGCAATTTGCAAACTAGAGGATGGTCCATTTTGTGGATTGGTTCATTTTGATGGACCCCATCACTTAAATGATGGGTCCATCATAATCCATCAATCACAAATAATGGACCATCCTCTGGTCCGCATATTGCGGACCAGAGGATCCCGCCTGATCAAATACGCAGAGCCTAACTTGACTTGGTTGATCATATCAAAATCCCGGGTACTTACAATCTCCCCCTTTTTGATATGGATAAACCCAAGTTAAGTTAAGGTTAAACTAAAACAATAAAATAAGAGTAAAATACATAATTATGCAAAATTAAATGAAATGCAATTAATAAATATGTATCATTAAATGCAATGCAATAAATTGGAAAAAATTATTCCTCCCCTTGACTTAATCTTATTTCTCCCCCTTGATCACATTAAAAATAGGGGTAATCATCAAAAAAATTGTGGAAAATTTCCAAGGGTTATATAAAAGTGACTAACATTTAGAAAATTTATGGAAATTAATTTTCGAAAATCTAAATTTTTACAATTTAAAAACAAGTTTTTGAAGAAATAATTTTTAAAATTATTTTTAATCTTTGAAAATTTGTCACTGTTAAACATGCTTATCCAATGTTGAGATAAAGTTTGCAAAAAAAATAACATTAATATTAGCGAAAATTAATTATTTTATGCAGAAAGATGTAATTACAAAGGAAAATATTTTAAAAATAGATTTTGAGCTTAAAAAATCTTGTAACTTTTTTAAGTATGTAAAACAAAAAGTATATCTGTAGAAAAATTAAATTTTCGAAAATTTACTTTTGGAAAAATTTTAATATTAAAAATTAACATTTTGACAAAAAATTCATAGAAAATTAATTAATGATCAGAAAATTTTAAAATTATTTATTCTAACTGAGAATTTGTTGTTTTGTGACTATACAAATTTTGAAGAAAAAATACTTACAGTAAGTTTGCAAAACAAAATTTTCTAAATAAAGCAATTCTAATCTAGTAAATCAATTAAAAAATTTAAATTAGACATGATTTTGGAACCCAATATAGGTTCCTACCTATTGGATTAACAAGATATTTTTTAGGAATAAATTTTTGTGATATCTTTACAAGTTGACCCTTATGGTATATAAAATACCAATTAAGCCTACCATAATTTCTAAAATTTAAATTTTGAAAAGAACTTGAATTTAAGCATGCATCATTCTTTTTCAATAATTCTATTGTTCTTTTAATTTTTCATTTTCATTTTCGACTCTATCCAATTATTCCAGTGGACATGATTTTGCTAAAATGACTTTTAATTCGAAATTTTCCTTTTCTAGTTGTGCATTCTTTGTTTCTATTTTACAAGAACTTCTAGAGAGTAATTTGACAAATTTATACAACTAATCGGGAGGTAGAGTGCGTACCTTACTAACCGTATTGATTTCGTTGTTCAACACTACCCCTTTGTCACCGCTTTCTTCTTTAGCTCCCCCTTCATCGATACTCTCGATGCTCATTTCGGATGAACTTGCTTCATCGTTTACTTCTTAGTGACTTGCCATAAGTGTAAGTTTAGCATGGGCTTCAATTTCTGCCTCTGATGATGACGATTTGTCTCACGTCGCCTTTAGATTTTTGTGCTTCGTTCGCGTTGGCCTTTTGTTCTTATCTTTCTCCTTTAGTTTTGGGGAGGTCCTTGAAGTGCTCTTCTTCTTGACCGTTATAGCACCACACCTTTCATTTGCTTCGTGAAAGTTTATTAGCCTGCGACTTGCTAAAAGTTAAACTTAAGGAATTTACCAAACTTTCTTACCATAAATGCAGCTTCATCTTCGTTGAGTGATGTGTCTGAATCTGGTTAGCTTTCAATGTTAGGTTTTGAGCTATCTTTTCTTCTTTATTTTTTAAGTCTGCACATTTCGATTCATGAAGTTCAAAAGTAGAAAATAGATTTTCTAATGTACTCGCCTCAAGGTTCTTAGAGATATAAAAGGAGTCAACTATGGATGTCCACTCAGATGTTCTCGGAAATGCATTTAAAGTGTACCTTAATGAATCTCGGTTTGTTACCATTTCTCCGAGATTTGTGAGTCCGGTGATCAACTCCTTGATCCTTGAGTGTAGATGGGTAACTGTTTCACCTTCTTCCATTTTGAGGTTGCTAAGTTGGTTCCGGAGCATATCTCCCTTTGCGAGTTTGGCCTCCGAGGTCCCTTTGTGCAACTCCAGGAATTGCTCCTAGAGTTCTTTGGCTGACTTGTAGGCTCTAATCCGATTGACTTCTTATGGTGGTAGAACGCTTAGTAGATGGAATTCTACATTGTCATTTGCTACGAAGTCAGCTTGCTTTTTTTTTATCCCCAGGTATTCTTCTTTATCGGCTCCTATCTTTATGTGCTACAAAATCATATTTCATTATTAATAATAAATCAAAATCTGTTTTAAAAAATATCTCCACTTTCTTTTTCCATGTCATGAACTCCTCCCTCGAAGTTAAGCAAGTAGATGCTTGGTCCGGTCATTTCTCATGTGCTTCGGTCGGCAGTTAGTCCTTATGAAGTGTCCTCGCTCTGATACTAATTGTTGGTCTCGTGCGGCGACAAGAGGGGATGAATTGCTTGAAATGACAAAAATACCCTTCTCAAAAACTTTTGACTTTGATTAATAAACACTTGCTAGTAAATAGAAATAAATTGCATAAAAATTAAATGAGGCTATCGGATTTACTTAATTTGCAACCAGGGATGTTGCTAATCCAAGATAAATGACGCGCACTATCAGAACTCCTTCTTCAAGCAAATTCTCGAAAGCAAAGAATCCCCGTACGATGACTTACAGCTCAGAATATGAAATAAGTAAACAAAAGATTCGAATACAAGTGTTGTTTTCCAACTAAGTGATCTAGGGCTCTATTTATAGTACTCTGGTCAAGTTTATCTGTTGTTGATGTAGCGGACTCCGGGCGCCTGGATGGTGATCCAGGTGCTCCAACGAGGCAAACCCTATCTCCACGCAACGGCTTCGCAGCGGCTGGAAGATAGAATTTTTTCATGTCTGAGCGCTTGGACTATGTCCATGCCCCTGGACTATGTCCATGCCCCTGGACCGTTGCTGACGTGGACCCAAAAAGTGATCCGCTGCGACAAGGCGCCTGTTCGGCACCCTGGTGGTCCGAGCGCCTAGACCAATTAACCCAATGCTGACTGTCCGGTGCCTTCTCCAGTTGGCTTCTTCTCCGAACGTGCTCCACCGGCATACTCTTCCACAGCTTCTCATCCCTCAAATGTATCGAGCTCGTCGACTCGATTCTCGTGTCATCCTTCTCGTTCGTCGCGTCTTCTGCTCGACTTCTTGCGTTCCTAAGTCCCTGCACACTCTGACGCAAAGCATCAAATACGCAGAGCCTAACTTGACTTGGTTGATCACATCAAAACCCCCCGGTACTTACATCCTCTTGACTCACTAAGTACGCTCTTAGCCACCGCTTTTAAATTTAGCGTCATCTTATCTTATATTATATTCGAGTCGTCATATATTTCTCCCAATACTTGTGCTCCTACCCTTTACTTAAAGATATTTTATTTTTCATCATTTAATCCTAAGATTCATGCACATTTTCATTCTACTAATATTATGTTGTGCATATCTAACATTATTAATCTATGTTGGTTGGTTAAGTTTTCTCTAGCTATGACCTTACAATCTTTATAAATTTTTTATACCTCTTTCTAACCATAATAAAGTCAATTTACGTCTAATTATTCTCACTTTTAAAAGTAACTAGGTGTTCTTCTCTCTTCTTGAAAAACATAACTATTATAAGTTCATAAGTTATTGTGAAATCCAAAATAGCTTTCCTTTTTTCATTTTTTTCCCAAAACCATAGCCCTCATGCACCATATCCTATTTCTTTTTCTTATTTATTACTCTTACGTGTCCATTTAGATCTCCTATTAAAATCATTTTATTTATCAGAATATTTTATAGCACCACATCTAGGTCTTCCTAAAACATATATTTGATATCTTTATCTAATCTTACTTAATGTACATATATACTATTAATTGTTTCTTTTACTACCACTATATTTAAAGCTATAATCTATCTCTCTTCCTAACTACACATACTACTTCGTTCATTAACGACCTATCTACAACAATACCTATTTCATTTCTCGTTTTATTCTTTCTTATGTACCATAACTTAAATCATAAGTTCTCTATCATCTTTTGACTTCTCCCTTATCCATTTTATCTCTTGTAAATATAAAATATTATTTATTCTCCTAATCATCATATCTACTATCTTTATTATTTTGTCAATGACTGCTCCTACATTCCACATTCCAAATATAAGACAATGAATATTCATATAATATATATTTTTATCCAACCTAGGATGTGCTTGCATATTTAACATTATGCTAGAGTTCTCATACAAATGTAGCAATCCTTACCAAAACATTACATTGGACCTTACATTCCTTCCGTAAACAACATAGTATTAGTACAATAGTTTGATGAATCCATACATAATATTTGCCTATGTTTTAATGTTCGCTAGCATCGTAACACAACCCCCTCCTCTTTTATCTAGGCTTGATACTGTCCATAATGGAGTTTATTCGCCATGAGCAAAGTTTATGATAAAATACCACAAAGTAAAATAACATGTTGTCCTTCAAATCAAAACTTCTTTCGCATAAAATTTAAAAGGATGGAAATAATGACAGAATCACAAGCAATCACAGATACAAGCTGATACTTTCCCGGGTTGTTCAATTACCTGAAAGTTTGAACTCGGATCTTTAGAGGCATCAAGTAGTGCATCTAGAACAGAAACACACACCTGCATTAGAGTATCGTTTTCAAACCAGAAGCGGTGAACTAAATAACCCCCAAAATGACTTTTTTTTTATTTAGAAGAAAAAAATAGGAAAGCAGGGGCCACCTGAGGAGAGCCCAAGAAGACAAGGTTCTTCTTCGGGGCGGTGAAAGCAGTGGCTTCGAAAGAAGCGCGGCAACAGAAGAAGCGGCGAAGTGTGAAGTAAGAAGTTAGCATATTGTCTTTTTCTCTTTCTCTCGGTTACTTGTTGCTCGCCTTCTTCGGAGATACGCTAGAGTTTCTAAATGTCTGGAAAAGACATGGTCTTGCGGTGGTAGCCCGCCGCCTCTGCCCTGCTCAGGTAGCGACGCAGCGAGCGGCGGTGGGCAGTCTGCCCGATGAGGTTTCGCGAGGATGTCTGAAGGGCTGTAGGTGATGGAGACGGCGTTGAGGTGGTGGTCGCTGTCGCCGGTGAGACTGAGAACAAAGAGGAACAGGCTGGGTTGAATCGGCGGCTATGTGGAAGAAATCCGGACTGGAGTGAGGAAGATGGAAATGCAACGAATACAGAAGCGGCAGCTCATGCGTGGAGGATCTAGGGTCAGAATTTTATCATCGTGAGAGGATTTGCTTGTTAATTTCAACTGCAATTTCCCAAATTATTCATTTAACTTAAAAGAAGGGTACCGTTTTTTTAAAAGGGAAAATTGGTACGTAGTCCTATTGGTAAATAAATCTTTGTACGTAGTCTTCATCTATAAAAATTTTTATTTTCACTCACTAGTTAAATATATTTATCTAACTATCTATGATACTTTTAGGTATAAAAAGTCCTAAAATCAATATAATATCTCTTAAATTCAATATATTAAATTAAAATAAAACATATTTACCTAATTGCCCATGATATTTTTAGGTATAAAAAGTCCAAAAATCAATATAATTCCTCTTAAATTAAGTATATTAAATTAGAATCTAGTATATTTTCTATGATTCAGTACATTCTATATAGGGAGTGAAAATAAATTTTTTTATGATTGGTGACTATATGCAAAGTTGTGATTATGATTAGGGATTTTTCTCTAATTTACCGTATTTATATTGTCATCTAAGTATTTATAGTTCAATTCCTAGTTACTACATATTTATAGGAATTTTTTTCTTCAAATGAGGAGTGTAACTAAATGATGCTGGGTTTCTGGATTGACCGTCGCATGCACTTCTCGATTTATTCTGGTGATTGGTGGAAAATTTTCGTAAGTCCGGGTTGATCACCCCAGGGATAGTCAATGAGGCTAACTGGGATTATCATTTTTTTATCCCCGAGGCTATGGGTAGGACATCCAGGTTGTCACCCAATCACTCACGGTTCGATCTCCATATATGACGTATTTGTAGGAATTTTTCTTCCAAATGGGAGGAGGGGTGCAACTGGGCTTCCAGGCTGATCTCCGTGTGTACTTCCTGATTTATCCTGACGGTCGGTGAGAAACTTTTATAGGGTCGAACCGGTCATCCCTAAGGATAGTGATATTATAATTTTGAATTTTCAATTTAAATTTTATGATTATTTAAATTTTTTTAGAAATTTATATTTATTTAATTCATTAGTGTGCTTGATATGGCAAACTTATTTGTTTAGTTTAATAGTTTATTTATTTATTTATTAGGTTAATAAGATCGTGATGAGCATTAAATATTATTAATGAACATCATTGACAAATAATTTATAATTTTTATTAATAAATATTAATAAATTGAATATATATATATATATAAAAGTTTATTCATTTAATTTCATAAATTGTTTAAATTTATTTTATTTGATTGATTACGTGTATATTGAACAAATATAGATAAACTTTTATCTTCCAGACTATGGTGTGTTCATATATTCTCCCAAATATTTACGATTTGATTCTCAATTATTATCTATTTTAGAGCATTTTTCACTAGTAAGATGATATATTTAGAATGTTAATATGTTACGTTACTTGTTATGAAAACTTTTTAAATTTATCTTAATAATAGATAGAAAAATTTTTACAACTGAATCACTATCTTTAAAATTACTTAGTATGTCCTCAGGGCGTAGCGCAGACGGTTGACGTATGGTATCTCTAGCGTAATGGTCAGGGGTCGATTCTCAAGAACTAACGACCTGGGGTTTACCCCGTCATGCGCCTATGGCCTGTGTACCTGTATGAACCTCCCTCCATATCCATGGGGCCGATACTAGGGAGGTCGCTAAGATAACGGATATATATATTTTTTTAAATTACTTAGTACAAAGAATTAGATATTTGATGTTATCTAAAAAAAAAATTAAACCAAACTAAATGTGAAACTTTTTCAGGTTTGATCCATCAACAATCCTAACTATCTCAACCGTCTGCCCAAATTAAAAGGCTAAATCTGCCTTCACATGTTTGAATTGAACCGAATAATGATATAAAGCAAATGTCTTAGTTATTTTGTTAACCATCCCTTAAATTGATATTGTTTCATTGTTAGTATCCGAGCATGCAACCTAATAAATCCTAGGAGTGTGATCCAATCCATAGGAGTTTTATATGGATTTCAGGACGTAACACAGACAATAGGCGCATGATATCTCTAACATATTGATCAGGGATTAATTCTTAGAAATTGACGACCTGGGGTTTATCTCACCATGCGCCTGACATCTGTGTACCTACATGTACCTTCCTCCATATCCATAAGACCGGTACTAATGGGTCGTTAATATAATGGATCTATATTTTTTTCTACATGCCACCAAAGTAAATACAGAAGCTCACATCGAGACTCATCTTGACAGTCAGCGTTCTCGAGTATACTACCTATTGAGAAAAAAAATCTTCCACAATATACTACCGATGAGTCTCAAACTCTAAATATTTAACATGTCGTTTAAGTTTTATCTTATAAATTGATATATGTGATATGAGTCTCAAACTCTAAATATTTAACATGTCGTTTAAGTTTTATCTTATAAATTGATATATGTGATTTGAGTGTTTAGAGACTTGCAAGAACACAAAATTTATAGACAACTTTGACTTGACTTCGAGGTCATCTCAAGGGATCCTAGGTAAAAAAACAAAAATATTTTAGGCTTTTAATATTTTTAAAAATAAAATGAAATTTTCTCTCATCCTTTTCCATTCCGATATGAGACCAATGATGAGTTTAAAAAAAATAAAAATAAAATATTAATTTTAAAAATATTTTTTATAAATTTAGTTTTCTAACTATTAAGATATAAAATCATTAATTATATCTTTATATTGATAATATTTTTTTCAATTGATAATATTATTAAATTATTTAATTTTTTTTTAAGACATTGTTCAATTTTATTAATTCTAATTTTAATCTTTCTTCTCCATCCGTAATACAAAAATTGAAAAGATTATAAAAGAAAAGGCAAAGAGCACTAAGATATATAGTATGTTACATATGATCGACCAATAAAAAAAAAATTATGCCGAGGACAAAATAAACTTTGAAATAAAAAAGTGGCAATAGACATGCACCTAAACGATTAATCGATCCAAATTATAATTGACATCCGCAATAGAGCTACGATTATAATTGTGATAAAAAAAGGTGAATACATTCACTCCTAGTGTTCTCGTCAACTCGTTTTAAGGCTACGTTTGGTTGGGTGTAATGTAATCTAGCTTTAATGTAATCAAATTTGTAATGTAATGTATGTAATCTTTGATTACAAAGGTGATTTCATTCTTTTATTTGGTGTCTATTATTTTTTATAAGGAATGTAATTCATATTATTATAAAATGACAAAAATATCCTGTGATCTCTATCGGCGGTCGCCACACCTCTGCCGGAGTTTGCGGCAGCCATCGGCAACCAGCTGTCGCTGTCGCTGCCACCGTCGATCGCCGCAGCAAGCCACCGTCTTCACCAATCGGCGGCGATGGACGACGGCAGGCGGGCGACGACGGGTGACGACCAGCGGGCAACGGTGGCGGAGGCGGACGACGATCGGCTACCGGCGATCGATGGCCGGCAATTGGCAGCGGCGGTGGCGACCGATTGCCGGCGCCCGACGGCAGCCGACGGCCGGCGGCCGGCGGGCAGCGGCCGGCGACCGGCGGCCGGTGACGAAGGTCGGCGACCGATGGCGGGCGGCGGTCGACAACAGACTAGGGGTATATTCGGCATTTAAACTTTGGTGAAACAATGACATCGTAATGTAATCGGATTACATAGCATTTGCTTTGTAATCCAGATTACAAATCTTCACTACCTTTTGTAATCCAGATTACATTACATTACAAGTTTTAAATCAAACCAAACAAAATAATCAACTTTGTAATGTAATCTGGATTACATTACAAGGTAGATTACAGGCTACCCAACGCAGCCTAAGGTCAACACAGAAAAAGTAAAATCACTGGCGGCTACTAATCTTTGGAATAGTGACTAGCACATAAGCGAGGTATTTACCTCGGCTTTGTCGAGATTCAAATCTCAAACCTTATTATGACAGCACCTCATGTGCTAGCCACTAGACTCATCCGAACTACAACTATAATGCAACAACCAATTATGACGGACTAAATATAATGACATCAAATTGGCAGACTATTGAAAATACATCCCTTCATATACATGATTTTTATTCTTTCTTTGGTTGAATCCAGCACTATTTTTACATGACAAGATTGTTATTTTAGCTAAACACTATGCAAGAAATTACTTAGATTTTTCCTCAGTCGAGATTCTTTGGACCGCAACTCTTGATCCGCTCTTAGACTAGAGGTTACTGATAGGTGAGATCTCATGGACCCTACCTATATAACAGGTAGGGTTCATGAATTTTCACCTATGAGTGAAGTGATCCATCTTTTGGATCGCATTTTACAGTCCAGAGGATCCGGTCTCATTTTTCCTAACGATATTTGGGGTCATCCATGATGTATCCTTTACACAGAATATCTTATCTTGTAATTATCCTCTATCCCAAGAAAATATCAATGTTTCTAATATACTAATAAACAATCAATAAGTATCAAAGTTTATTATGAATCATTCTAAATTAGATACTATGATTAATAAAAATCTAGAGTTCTTAATAGGAACAAGCAAATGTTTATCATCATACAAAAATTGTAAAAAAATGATATTTCAAAAGACTAGAACTCTACTGTATTTGTATGCGTAAATAAATTTCTAATTCATATCCTTATTGAGTAAGAAGATAAGAATGAGAAAGAAATATTATCGATCATAGAGGAGGATGTCCTATGAGAGAATCATGGATAAGGGAGGAGAAACACGGAGCACTAATGAGAGAACGAAGTCCCGATGACTAAGATTTTTGAGATATATTAAAAAGAAAAGAGTTGATTATATCTTATAAATTTATAAGACATATAATTAAATGGATTAGTGTTGTCTAATTGGCAATTGCAAAATGCGGTGGAAAATAAAATAAAATATAAAATGCGGTAGATAAAATTTCATATAAAATTGGGAATGAAATTAATAAGGAAATACATTTATTAATGTGAACATGCATGATGACAACATTAAAATTGGTGGCTCACCAATTAGAGATTTTGTAAAAATAATGATTGATCTTCAATTTCAAAGATTTTGTAAACATAATGAGCCTTAATTTTATTGGGATCATAGCCATAGACTTTAATATCTTATGCCTTAAGTTAGATATGCCTGGCATGGCCAAGATGGTACGTTGATGACTTAAAGATTTGTGGAGATTGAAAAGGGATAATATGAGATATTTGAGAGACTGCAAAATAAGAAGCACTAAGGCGGCTCTTGAGCGTTGACTTGGTGTGGCCAAAAGTTAAAGGTTTCGTGGCTGAAGGTATGTGATGTGCGTGATTTATGTATATGTTTTTTTTGTGTTATTTAATATTCATCCATTGCATCACATGAGCATACTTTTCATAGTTTCCAAGCTTTTGTGATTCTTTTTATCTTTTTGGTTTGGAAAATTGATCTTTCTGTATTTGATTGATAGGATGCGAAGTTGAAGCTCAATGGATACAGAAAGCCTTGGAAGCGCAAGTTGTAGCATGATGCATGATCAAACCGTGGTGGCTACCATGACAGTGCATCACCTAAGAGAGTTGTTTTCCAAGGGATACATCCTCACCCACCAAAGACATAAGGAGATCTTCCGAAGATGACGTCTACATCTACAATGGAGTTCCTTCTAAACTTCACTCTTTTGTTGAGTTGTAGAATGCTTTCCTCCGTGTCTTTAGTTTGTATCTTTATCTTTATGAAGTAGTTTTTTTAATTCTAAGAGTATGGAGTAACCTGATGTAGAGTTGACCCTTGTGTTTAATTAATCTCCTCTTTTTATCGCATGATGTGTTTTGATACTTGATTCAGTTTTAATATGCTTACAACTTAATTAGTGCTAGTGTGCGTTAACATATCACAAGGAAAAAGGGAAGGGCCGAAAGATGAACCTAATTCTCTGACCTATAAATTCCAAACTTGAGGGTTTATTCGTGAAAGTAGTCCAAAATTTCTCAAGGGTACCATTGACTATCACAGAGTGTAAAGTGTTTACCCCTAATTCAGCCTCATGAAGTAAGGAATAGCGGTCTAGAGGATCATAAGATATTGTGATAGAAGTCTCCCTAAGAAAGTGATTGCCTTAGTAGGGCTACCACAAAAGTAAGAGTTATGTTTGTATAGATTCACCAATATTGTCTAAGAGAAAATATTAGTTATCTTAGGATAAGCCACCTTCAAACATATCAAACACTGAGATAAAACATGGAATTATAACTACAGTGTCATTGTGATGACACTGAAGTCCTAGAATTTTCTTTAAAATCAAATTTCTCACACTTGTCACTTTACTCTCATTTTGTTTTCTTTCACAACAGGTCTCTTGATTTAGACTTTTCAAGATAACCTACTTTGCTCGTCAACCGATACTCAACTAATCAATCCCAAAGGATAATATTTTATTACTTAATGACAACTATTCACTCGATGAAGGTCACATTACATTCTATTTATTTAACACCAAGCAATACCTAGACCTTGAATAGTTTAATGCAATTTTTGAATCCCCTTTAGCGGGAATCAGAGATATCCCATTGATTTGAGACCTAATTATTTTTGGGTCAAGATCACAAACCAATTTTATGCTTCTAGAGAGAAGGTCACTACTCTTCAGAACCCTTACTTTTGATATCGACATCATGTTATAGCATATACCATTTTTGGTCATGGAGATAGTGATGGTAGTTCATCTGAGTGACTTGACCATTTTGTAAGTCATGCTAGAAAATGTTCAATTAGATTATGGTTTATACTTCAGACGGTACCCCCTAGTGATAATATAGGAAATAATTGATATCAAACTAATTAAAGTCATCACAAATACCAATGCGATATAATATCACCAAGTTACAAATGATAATGCGTGTATGTATGCATATACATGTGATGTACTCAACTGAACAAGATTAAAGTCATATAATTCTAACAACACTCAAAATCGATGCTAAAGGAAAAGCATAAATTTAAGCAGCGAAAAATAAACCAAGCAATTTAACAAGGGAATCCAATGAGTGGGGCATGCAACTAGGACCTCTGAGTGACATGATACAACATATCTTCTACTTATTAACTTGGAGTCAAAGAAAAATAAGGGGTCGTGAGTATAAAATACTCAGTGGATATAAGACAGATAGTGCATGATATTACATATAAGAAGATCAAAAGAAACGGTTGTAAATAAAATACTTACTATAAAAAATAAGAGTGCCAATATAATCAATTGCTAACAAAAAAACATAAACAACTACATAACCCTCCATTAACCTGCTTAACCAGGTATAACCAATAAATTATGAATACATACAGTACATCCAAAACATGCATGAATAAATACATAACTAGCATATTGCAAGCATATAACAAGTCTTGATTATGTGCAATAACATGTTACCACGAATGTGTCTCATGGGCAATCAGGGTATATAATTAGTCATTGTCTGTGGTAAAACATTCTCCCACTGATGGTCTCATGGACGGGCATGATAAGGTAGTTATCTAGCTCCCTTGCCATTAACTGTGAAAAACACTATACCACAGATAGTCCGGTGGACAGTCAGGGTATGTAATCAGTCATTGTCTGTGGGAGAACACTCTACCATGGATGGTCCCATGGACAGATAAGATGTATAAGTGATCATTGTCTACGGGAGAATACTCTACCTTAGATGGTCCTGTGGATAGACAGGGTATATACATATACCAAGCCATAATAGTAAAATAAGCAGTAACAATCCATCCAAGGATAATGCTCTTCAAGCTACCCTATGGTTTAAACTCACTAACGTATATGTATGAGCCTAAATAACAACCAAAGCTCTAGCAGGGTACTCGATATCATACAGTACGGTATGATCTTACTAATGTATAGGCATAAGCTTAAATAACAAACAAAGGTATAGTAGGATACTCAATATCCTACAATATGGTATGATCTTACTAATATATAGGCATAAGTGTACATAATAAGCAAAGGTCTAGTAGGATACTCGATATCCTACACTAGAATATTACTACCTAAAGGAACAAGTATAAATATCAATAAATAGTATGGATAACAAATGAGACTGCATGGATAGCAAATAGATTAAACTAAGTACAAGTTGTTGGTGTGGGAAGCATCCGAAGATCGAACTTGTGTTTTGATTATGTCAAAGGGTTCAAAGTTAGGTTGTCTTTTGATCTAACATGTTTGAATAAGATTGCAGGAAAGTCCTAAGTGTACTTAGACAAAAGTCCTAGCTGCGGTTAGGCAGGTGGAAAACCATAGGGGGTGGTAACCCTAGGTCTTAGGGGGTGGTAACCCTAGGTGAAGAAAAGTCCTAGTTGCGGTTAGGCAAAGGGAAAATCCTAGGGGGCGATAACCCTAGGCAGAAAGTCTTAGCGGGTTAAGGTCTTTGGGCAAAAGTCTTAGAGTCGGAAACTATAGGTGAAAATTCCGGTGTCACAGATCGGGTGGAAAATCTGGACGGGTCGTGGAGCGGACGTCCAGCGGAAAGACCTGAAGACTCGGGCGTTGAGCAAAAGCCCAGTCGATCTGGAGGATTGGACTGGTAATAGATATACTCTCCCGAGTGGAGCAGGTGAGGACGCGTTCCCCGTTGAGGGAACAGTAGGCGTCGGTTCGACCTAGGGTTTCCGGACGGAAATCCGAAGTCAGAACCGGACAGTCTGGTGACTGTCAGACATTTATGTTTATGTTATTATTATGTGCTAACTTTGTGTTGCAGAGTATGCTCGGTATTTTGGGACTAACATATCCTGTAGGGATAAAAGAGCAAGTTTTGCCTCGGATAAACAGTACCAGAGGTGCCCTCCATGGAGCTTGGAGGTGCCTCAGGTGCAAGGGCTGAGGAGTCTACGCAGCGGAGCTAGAGGCGCCCTCCAAAGGAGCTAGAGGCGCCTCGGATGGCCTTGGAGGCGCCCTCAAAAGGATAAGCAGCGGGCGAAGCGGAGCTTATCCGCACTGCGAATCCGCCGGTGATGGAGACACCCTCAAGGGCCTTGAAGGTACCCTCAATGGCTTATATCAGCTAGTCTCGACCAGCAGCTTGAGATAATCATCAAAAAGCAATCCTTCTTCAGCGCACTACTAACGAGATGATCTGACTGAGCTATAACAAGACACCGACTACCAGAAACTTCAGTTTTACAATTCGCTTGTGTCGGTACTGTTGCGTAGACTCCTTAGCCCTTGCACCTGAGGAACCTCCAAGCTCCATGGAGGTGCCCTCCAAAGGAGCTAGAGGCACCTCGGATGGCATCGGAGGTGCCCTCAAGAGGATAAGCAGCGGGCGAACCAGAGCATATCCGCACTACAAATCCACCAGTGATGGAGGCACCCTCAATGGCTTATATCAGCCAGTCTCGACCAACAGCTTGAGATAATCATCAAAAAATAATCTTTCTTCAGCGCACTACTAACGAGATGATCCAACTGAGCTAGAACAAGACATCGACTACCAGAAGCTTCAGTTTTACGATTCGCTTGTGTCGGTATAATTTTCAGTACAGATTAATTGTAATATTTATTTGTAACTTTTTGCGAGATTATAGTTATTGCCCAAAGTAAATGCTCAACGAGCGTGGGCCTTGGAGGAGTCGCCCAAGGCTCCGAACCAAGTAAAAACACTTGGTGTCTTTCTGTGTTTGTTTTATATTTCCGCTGCGTTTACTCGTTAGTTTTCTAAAACGAAAAGTGAAAGTCACAAGCGCTATTCACCCCCCCTCCCCCTCTAACGCTTTTTGATACAACACAAGCAACTAAGTATCAACTAAAGAAGTAAATAGAGTGGAGTCAAGATAAGCAGTAACTACTATCTAATTAATATATGACAATAAATAATCATTCACTAAGATCAAAGAAACTAGATAAGTCAAGCAAGAACTACCCACCTATCAACTTAGAAAGTCCCTTGACGTACTCAAATCAAAGAGCATGTTTCTAGCTCAAATCTACATATAAAGTATACTAAGAATTAACCCATTAATCAACCTATTTATTAATTAATCATCTACTAATTAATTAATAAATATATAGGTAGCACCAGGATAAATTTGGAATCTTGTGTTGCTATCTATATGACTATGTTGGATAGGGACTGTTATTTCCTTGTTCTTAAAAATCAATTGTCACACCCCCTCCCTAACCCTAAGCATATCATAGCCCAAGTTTGTGTTAACGAGTCATTTCCCTCTATTCCAGCTCCTAAGCTGATCAACATGGACAACCCCCCACTCCCCCCCTCCCCCTCTCACCAAGCTCAATAAACTAGCTCCTTTGAGAGCCATTCCTTTTCTTTTGCTAGTTCTTCAACAAGGCATTCTGCTTATAATTTTTTAGAAATCATCACTACCCTTTCCACCATCAAAGACGAATAGGCTGAGCGAAAATGCATATAAGATGAGTGTAATCTTAGAGTAGAGGAATACTATCGTAGGATTGATGAGCACTTTTAGAGGATGGAGGAGAATTACCACAAGATGGATGGGTTCCGCCAACAGATGTATGATTGGCACGCTCACAAAGTCCCTTCCCTCCTTTTCCACCCCCCTCAGTAGACTCTATTTTCATTGAGAGCAATGTTTGTTTCAAGTTTTGAGCGTTTAGATAATTTAGTTAGACTAATCATCGCGCACATGCATCACATGTGTAATATAATGCATCAATATGCATAACTTAGTGTCCTAGGCCCATAAATTGAACTTGGTAAGGGTACACCAAACCCATGGAGTAGTGCAATGCAAGGGCAACACTTAAGAACCCCAGTAGCAAGTTACTATAACGAGCTCTCCCTCATAAAAAATTAATTTATTTTTTTACTGATAATACACTTGATCTTAGCCAAAAGGCCGAGAAATGTATGCTTTCTAACGTCGCTGGCCCAATCTATTTATAGAAACTTCTCCACTCATGGTATTGTCAATCATAAGATGTGAGACTAAAGAAAACTATGACAATGTATATTTCTTATATATAAAATAACCAGAGACAATTACTAATAAATCTTAAAATTATTTTTAGTGTGAAAAAAAGGATATTAACATAATTTTATTTTGGGCTTCACCAAAATTACTTAGTAAGAAATTCATATTCTTAATAAAATAGTAAGATTAGTTATATTTGTTCATTTCCTTATTTTTAGTTTAGATTTGATCATCATGTCTTTTTGTTTGTTTGCTTTCTTGCATTATTTTGTTTACCATGCCATCATGCATTTATCTATTTAGTTCTTATAGCACAATAATTTCATTTAGAACTTAATATTTTTGTGGAAGTATGATCATATTTCTAGGGATTAATTTTCTCCTATTTGTAGCAATAGGACATGAGCGTTGTTAAGTTATAAAAAAATCATTGTTAGCATGCTTGATTTAGTACCTATATTTCCAATTATACTTGATTTTAAGAGTTGATATATCCGAAAATAATTACTATTTGTTTTATTGGACTAGTATCTTGGTTTCATAGGAGACCCCATTGCATTTTGGTTACTTAAGAAACACTTGAGTTGAGGATCTCATAAAAAAAGAAGCGGTAGAAAATTTTTGTTTACAAAAATTAAAAAAAATGTTTTGGCAATGAGTTGAAGGAATATGGTACCCTATTGAGACATAGTGATTATTGGAGAAATACCAAATATGTACCTGATCCTGTTCGAGCGCTGAGTCGACGGACGTTGGGGATGTGGCACGCTCCGCTGTCTCCGACTGGTGGTGTAGCTCTTCGACGAACCTGCAAAGAAGCCGAGCCGGGAGGGGTTTCCCGGCGACGACCCTCCGACGCTCAAGTCAGGCAATGAGAGAGGCATCGTAATGAGGCTACAGTAGAGATGTGTCTACCTTCGTCGACGTCTGGGGTCTTTATATAGGACCCCGGGGAAGCGCGGACACGTTTCCTGATGCGTGCACGCTTCCCCAAACATACCTTAACAAGTCCGTGTCAGAAAAGTACCTCTGGCGCCATTCCGCAATCGTCCGAGCATATCCCGGATGTAATGGTGGAAGCTTCCGCCGTATGATTCTGTGTACGGCTCGACCGCCGACTCTGCTGTTTGTCGGCGGAAGGTGTCTCGAGGATGATGTTATCCTCTATCTCCTTTGTCCTCTTGCGTTCCCTGTCTGTTCCAGGGCCGAGCGGATCGGCCGCTCGGCAGACATATCACTTATGCATCGGTCATATGCTCGGATGAGACTGCCCCTGTTTGTGTTGCCTTGTGCGCCGGCCGAACGGATAACCCGCTCGACCCTTGAAACCTTTTTACCTTGAACATCGGAAACGCGACCCCTAGTCGGGTTGTCTCTCATTCGGTCCGGGGGATTCACGGCCGGTCGGCATGCGGTGCCCGGTCGGTAGGTCTCTGAGTTGACTTTCTTGACTTTTGACCTCCACGTGCCGTTGACCCTCCGCCGACGAGGATCCCCCGTCCTTATCACCAGATCACATGCCTCCCCTTCAAGTCTAGTCGAAGGAGGCGCCAAGTCCGACTGACTGGACTGCCGGTTGGCTTGAATGACATCGTCCTGCCACTCTGGAATGTTCCTCAAGCGGCCGCTAGGCCCATTCCGAGCGTTGGCTTTGCTGCCGCGTCGACGGCCCTCGCTGACACCCTCCGGATTTCTTCGGGATTCATGCAAATCTTCTCCATTAAGACCGAGCATGCACGCTGCGCGCCGTAATGACGCTCATTAAATGCGCCCTTATGACATGATGACATGTGGCGCCTCTGCTGGCGTCATTGTACGACTTGGCGGTGTGTCCGATGGGACATCGGCGGTTTGAAATGAACGGCCCGATGGAGGCCTCGGTTCCTGTGACCTGCATCGGACGGTCGAGGCCGATCGGGCCTGACCTTATAAAGCCGTCGCCTCCTTCCTCCGCCGCATTTCTGCCTTCGCGTTCCTCCGCCTCTCTTCGGTGCTTCGGTGTTCCGGCGACCCCTGCTTCTCCGTTTTCCGACGATTCTCTGCCGCCTTCCTTCGATTCCCAGCTTCTTTGTAAGGTTCCTCCTCTTCTCCTTTCTATTTTCCTCGTCTTCTTTGTCGAGTTCCTATCTTCTGGTCATTGTTTCTCCCATCTTCTCCCTGTCTCGTGTCATTTTCTATTCTCTTGGCTTTTGCTTTCCGTCCACTCGGATAATGGCCAGTTCATCTCGCCCTGTAGATCCCGCTTTAGGTCCTTGGTATACTACCATGGAGTCTCGCTTCGACCGGCGTGATGCCGAGGCTCTGCTCAATGGTCTTGATATTTCGTCTGACATCGAACTTATTCTACCCTCACCAATCGCTTGACCTCACAAACCGCCGATCGGATCTGTCTGTTTCTTCCGCGACCAATTCACAGCCGGTCTACGGTTTCCTCTTCATCCCTTCTTCACCGATGTTTGCAACTTCTTTGGTACTCCGCTCGCCCAACTAGTTCCCAATACTTTTCGCCTTTTGTGTGGAGTGGTTGTACTATTCAAGATACACCGCATCCCTCTCCGACCGGAAGTTTTATACTACTTTTATTATCCCAAGCAATCCAAACTGGGCACCTATCTATTCCAAGCTCGGCCCGGTCTGGTCTTTTTTTGATAAACTCCCCTCCTCCAATAAACACTGGAAGGAGTACTACTTTTATTTACGTTTCCCCGAGCGGGCTTCCTTCCGAACCAAATGGCAGGTCGAACCGCCTACTTCTCCTGAGTTAAATGTTGGGTTTTTCGAGCCGCGAAAACCGCTTTTCGCGTCGCGGAAACCCCGAATCACCCAAAGCCGTAGATTCGTGCAAGGAAAACCAAACGAAATACAAGTACGAGTTTCAAAAACTTTAGATCTACTCCTAGATCTATGTGTTAAGAAGTATACCTTGAAGCGTGCCCTTTCGCGTTCCCGCTTGTCCAAGGAATTGCCGGATCTCTAGACCGTCAAGCGTCGGTCCTCTAGAAGTATCCACACGGACACGTAGGTGGAGAAAACCTCACACAAAGGTGTGCTAGCACCTTGGTGAGATTCGGCCAAGCAAGGAGGAGAGGGAGAGGGAGAGCTTGAGAGGAAGAAGATGCAATAATGATCACTTGAATGAAAATGAATCCATTTTCATTCAAATTGTGGCCGGCCACATTTCCCAAATGTAACCCCTCCATTAATGCATTAAGTTGTCATCAAAGAGGGAATGTAACCTCCATGAGGTGGCACTCACTAGTAACTCCCATGAGGTGGCAACCATGATGATGTGGTGCATCATCATTGGTCTACATCAATGCCAACTCACCAATGAGGTGGCATAAAGTCAAGTCAAACTTGACTTTTAATCTTCCTCTCAAGTCAAGTCAAACTTGACCAAATCTCTTCCATGGTTAATCTAATCTAACCATTTGATTCAAGCCAACTTAATATAATGAATCTAATTCATTAAATTAAGTTGATTTAATGAGTCATAATCTAAATTAGACTCATTGAATACATGAATCAACTTGAGTCCAACTCAAGTTAGCCCAATTAGGATTACTCTTAATCCAATTTGATTTATTAAATGAATCTAATCCTTTTGGTTCATCATATGAACCTAATCTCCATCTAATTGTCCTTAGTGTGTGACCCTATAGGTTCTTGTAACGTTGGCAATGCCCTAAACCCATTTAGGAGCATAAGTAATGAGCAGTATCTAGCAACACATCATTACAACCCAAGTTACAAGAATGTCGAGATCCGACATCACCTTGTGACTACTAATTGTGACTCCTCACAAAATATGACAAGTGTCCTTCTATCCTAGACATCTAGATTGATTATTATAAGGCATAGACCGTGTCATCCTCTAATCAATCTAAATCTTGAACTCCAAGTAGACACACTAAATCAAATGAGCTCAATATCCTATATTGACTCATTTGGGCATGGCCATGCACTTCGTGGTCTCACTCTATCAAGAATACCGATGTCATTCCCGTCATATAGGAGGGATAGATCCCATCTACATCACTCACATCCCTCCACATAATTTGTTACATACCCAGTAATCGCCTTTATAGTCCACCCAGTTACGGGTGACGTTTGACGAAACTAAAGTACATAACTCCTTATGTAGGGATCTATGGTGACTTCAGGTCTAAGGACTAGTAGTCATACTAATAGCCACATGAGAAAGTATATGACACTCATATAACGATCCATGATACTTTCTCATGGCGGGTCATTCAGTATACATTTTTTAATGTATACCCATGTGTCAACTTGATATCTCTATATCCATGACTTGTGATATCAAGTCATCGAGTTGACCTACATGCTAGTCTTATTGCATTAACATTGTCCCTGAATGTTAATACTCGACTAGGAATGATTAAGAGTAGTGTTCCCTATATCATCTCACTATCGGTTCAACTAACCGATTGATATAGGTGAGAACCATCTACTCAAGGACATTATTATACTTAGTTTATTTGGCACCAATACAAGTAAGTATAATAATCAAAATCCAAATATCTTTATTAATATACAAGAATATGATACAATGAGTCTATACAATCATCAAATGATTGGCTCTAGGGCTCTAACTAACAATCTCCCACTAGCACTAGTGCCAATCAGTATAGGCTCTAAGGCCTAATGACCTAGTGTGATCATCATGCTTTCTCTGTGACAAAGCCTTGGTTAAGGGATCTGCGATGTTAGCTTCTGTAGGTACTCTGCAAATCTTCACATCTCCTCTATCGATAATCTCTCGAATGAGATGGAAGCGCCGTAGTATGTGCTTGGTCCGCTGGTGTGAGCGAGGTTCCTTCGCTTGTGCTATAGCTCCATTGTTGTCACAATAGAGCTCAACTGGGTCAGGGATGCTAGGAACCACCCCAAGTTCAGTGATGAACTTGTGGATCCAAACTGCCTCCTTCACGCCTCCGATGCAAGAATATACCGCTTATGTTGTAGAATCACCATCAGATCCCGCTTGAACTCTTCCACCGACAAGACCACCATTAATACAAAATACGAACCCCGATCTGCGATCTATAGTCATCCCGGTCGGTCTAGAAGCTCGATCATGAACCCTTTACAGCTAGATCATCATCACCTTCATATATCAAGAAATATTCTTTAGTCCTTCTTAAGTACTTAAGAATATTCTTGACCGCTATCCAGTGACTTTCAGCTGGATCTGACTGGTATCTGCTGGTCATGTTCAAAGCATACGAGACATCAGGTCGAGTACATAGCATGGCGTACATGATCGATCCTATGGCTGAGGCATAAGGGATCTGATCCATGCGGTCTCTCTCCTCTCTAGAAGAGGGACCTTGAGTCTTCGAAAGACTCACGCCATGTGACATCGGCAGAAATCCCTTCTTGGAGTTCTGCATGGCAAACCGAAAGAGTACCTTGTCAATGTATGTACTCTAACTTAGGCCAAGCAATCTCTTAGATCTATCTCTATAGATCTGTATCCCTACAATACGGGATGCCTCACCTAAGTCCTTCATTGAGAAGCAACTCCCTAGCCAGGTCTTGACAGACTGAAGCATAGGGATGTCCTTCCCAATGAGTAGTATGTCATCCACATACAATATAAGGAAGACAACTATATCCCCTACAACCTTCTTGTAGACACAAGGCTCATCTTCGTTCTTGATGAAACCAAACTGTTTGATTACATCATCGAATCGAAGATTCCAGCTCCGAGAAGCTTGCTTTAGTCCATAAATGGACCTATGCAGCTTGTATACTCTGTTAGTATGCTGTGGATCTACAAAACCCTCAGGTTGTGTCATGTACACATCCTCGAGCAGGTTTCCATTCAGAAACGCGGTTTTGACATCCATCTGCCATATCTCATAGTCATGGTAGGTTGCAATAGCAAGCATGATCCGAATGGACTTAAACATCGCTACTGGAGAAAAGGTTTCATCATAGTCAATACCATGAATCTGTTTGAAACCTTTAGCTACCAAGCGATCCTTATAGATAAGTCCATCCATGTCAGTCTTTCTCTTAAAGACCCACTTACACCCAATGGTTTTACCCCTTCAGGTGGATCAACCAAAGTCCATACTTGGTTGGTGTACATGGATTCCATTTCGGATCTCATGGCCTCTAGCCATTTCTCGGAATCTGGTCTCATCACAGCTTCCTGATAGGTGGTAGGCTCATCCTCTATGAGCATAACGTCATCATGGTCAGACAAGAGAAATGAGTATCTCTCAGGCTGACGACGTACCCTATTAGACTTGCGAAGAGGTATGTCTACTTGAACCGGTTGTTGTTCCTCAACTTCTTATGGAACAACATCATCCACAACACTTTGTGGTTCCAGTTCAATTTCCATCGAGGCATCAGTGCTATTGTTCGCATCTTGAACTTCTTCAAGATCGAACGCGCTCCCACTAGTCTTTCTAGAAACAAAGTCCCTTTCTAGAAAGACCCCAGTCTTTGCCACAACTACCTTGTGCTGACTGGGAATGTAGAATTAATATCCCTTAGTTTCCTTGGGATATCCGATGAAATATCACTTGTCGGATTTGGGTTCTAATTTGTCTTAGACTTGACGTCATACGTAAGCCTCACAACCCCAAATCCTCATGAAAGACACCTGGGCATCTCTACCAGTCCATATCCTATATGGTATCTTTATCACGACCTTGGATGGAACTCGGTTGAGAATGAAAGCTGCCGTGTCTAGAGCATATCCCCATAGATATGTCGGAAGATCTGTGTGACTCATCATAGATCGTACCATATCTAATAAGGTACGATTCCTCCTTTCGGATACACCATTCCACTGTGGTGTTCTAGGAGGAGTGAGTTGAGATAAAATCTCACACTCAGCTAAGTAGTCACGAAACTCATGGCTTAAGTATTCACCACCTCGATCTGATCGAAGTACCTTAATACTCTTGCCAAGCTGGTTTTGTACTTCATTCTTGAATTCTTTGAACTTTTCAAAGGATTCAGATTTATGTGTCATCAAATACACATAACCATATCTACTGAAGTCATCAGTAAATGTGATGAAGTACCTATAACCGCCTCTAGCAGCAACATTGAAAGGGCCACATACATCACTATGTATGAGTCCTAACAAATCAGTCGCTCTCTTGCTGTGCCCATTAAAGGGAGTCTTGGTCATCTTGCCTCGTAGGCATGACTCGCATATCTCATATGATTCAAAATCAAATGAGTCCAGCAAACCATCCTTATGGAGCTGGGATAAGCGCTTGTCATTTATATGACCTAAGCGACAGTGCCAGAGATAAGTTTGGTTCAGGTCATTTGACTTGAACTTCTTGGTATTTATGTTATAAATAGGGCTCTCAAGATCTAGAATGTAGAGTCCGTTTATCAGAGGTGCACTACAATAGAACATATCGTTTAAGTAGACGGAACAACATTTGTTCTTTATTGTAAACGAGAAACCTTTCTTGTCTAAACAAAAAACTGATACAATGTTCTTAGTCAAAGAAGACACATAACAACATTCATCTAATTCTAATACAAGCCCAGAGGGCAGAGATAGAAAATAAGTCCCTACAGCAACAGCAGCAACCCGCGTTCCATTGCCTACTCGTAGGTCTATCTCGCCCTTTGTCAATGCTCTGCTATTTCTCAGTGCTTGTACATTAGTACAAATGTGCGAAGCACATCCGGTATCTAATACCCACGATGAAGAAATAGAGAGGTTGACTTCTATAACATTTATACCTGAAGTAGAAATCTTATTTCTCTTCTTGTTAAGATCTTCCAGGTATCCTGTGAAGTTCCTCTTCCAGTGTCCTGCTTGTCCTTGATATAGTTGACGAAGATGTTCAACCATATCGTAAGTACACATCAACTCATGTTGCTTCTGAAGCTCAGAGTTCATGGTTGCGAGCATTAGACAGGACACATCTAATGCGTCATCTTGATGCTTCTTGTAAGCATCCCGGTCAGCTCGCGTGGCAATGGTAGGAGGAGCCTCCGGAATGGGCTGCTCTAGAACGTACAGTTTACGTTCCTGAGTGAGAACTATTCTCAGGTTCCTGTACCAGTCCAGGAAATTTGCTCTGTTGAGCTTGTCCTTCTTAAGGACAGAACGCAGGGAGAAAGAGTTCGTATTCGACGTCATGGTTATCTACAAAATAAAAGCAGAAATAAATATCATATTCTTTTAAAATCATTTAATTAGGCCTTTAATTAAATGATGCTCCCACTGAATTCTATAATTCTTGTGGGACAAGATCCACATCATACTAACCCTTGAGTTAGCTTTGGCTAATACACCCAAGACTTAGTATGATCGGTAGGTAACGATTACCAATTACATCTCTATGCAACTCTTGTTTATAAAATCAATATCCGCATTTATATTAAAACTCGAGTTAGCTTTGACTAATACGCCCGAGAGTTAATATAGATGTGATTTTGACCTATCTTTTCCAACCGTTGGAAGAATGCCTATAGTTGACTCGATCTAACCGAGCAACTAATACTCAATCTAATTGAGTTTGTATTCACCCATGCGTTGATAGGCGGGACCAAGATTGTCCCTCCGTACCCTACCAAGATAATATGTATTGCTCTGCTTTGGCAGATTCAACAATACATGTGATCGAGGTAGTGATAGGTATCACGGCACGGTTAGGCATTTAGAGTTGGTTCGATCGAGATCTAATCTAATCGAAAAGAATGCATCTTGTGCACGACTTAGATCTAATCTAATCGCAAGGGTGCATCATGTGCACGACTTAGATCTAATCTAATCGTAAGGCACTAATTAATTAATTATTTATTAAACATGCATCATATACATAAGCAATTAACTAATTAATCTATTTGTGATTTAGTCATGGCCCTACTACGATCCTCTTAAGCCAATGAGAAGATAGAATGGTCAACCTAGGGTCAACAGCTTCTCCAAGCTCCTCCCTTTGACCACCTTGTGTTGCTCGTGCTCGCCTCGGAACTCTGTCTCGTGTGGACCCTCCACCGCTTCAATTTGTACATTACAATTTGAAACTCGAGTTACATTCGAGTCTAAATCTAATTTACAACCAGAATATATGAGAAAGGCACGATGCGCAGGTCGCGGAAAAATAAAAACATACAACACGCGCAAACACATAACGGCACGTAGGCCGTATTATGAATTACAACACAATCCAATCATATTGGGTTTTTGGGCCATGACTATCACAAAATTAATATATAATTCAAAATTATATATTTTCATAATTTTCTATAATTTTAAAATTAATTTTTTACAATTTTTACGAGTAAAATTTCCCGGCGGTCCCGTTTAGCGGTTTCGGGCCCTTGCGGGGCCAGGGGCAGCGCCCTTACCCGCGATCTAACCATCGCGAGGATTCCTTTGTGATCCAACAGCGCCCAAACTCGCTGTCCCAAAATGATTTGGGTCGAGACATTGCCGTTTCGGAAAAATCTTCCCGACAGGTTCGTTTTAGCGATTTCGGGTGCAATCGCGGAGCAAATCCCCTTGCGGGGTTAGGGGCAGTACCCCTACCCACGATCTAACCATCGTGAGTTGCTCCTTTTCGATCTAATGGCACCCAAGCCCGCTGTCCCAAACGGATTTAGGGCAAAACGAAGCCGTTTAAGGAAAAACTTCCCGGTAGCCGAAGCCTACAAGTGCCTAGATACTTGTGCTTCGCTTCTACGGAAAAATTACCCATAAAAACATAAAAAACTAAATTTTTACAGAAAATCACAGAAGGTTTAGTTTTCATAAAACCAAAACTTAAACTCGTACAAGCCTTGCACGTGGCTCTGATACCACTGTTGGGTTTTTCGGGCCGCGAAAACGGATTTTCGCGTCGCGGAAACCCCGAATCACCCAAAGCCGTAGATCCGTGAAAGGAAAACCGAACGAAATACAAGTACGAGTTTCAAAAACTTTAGATCTACTCCTAGATCTATGTGTTAAGAAGTATACCTTGAAGCGTGCCCTTTCGCGTTCCCGCTCGTCCAAGGAATTGCCGGATCTCTAGACCGTCAAGCGTCGGTCCTCTAGAAGTATCCACACGGACACGTAGGTGGAGAAAACCTCACACAAAGGTGTGCTAGCACCTTGGTGAGATTTGGCCAAGCAAGGAGGAGAGGGAGAGGGAGAGCTTGAGAGGAAGAAGATGCAATAATGATCACTTGAATGAAAATGAATCCATTTTCATTCAAATTGTGGCCGACCACATTTCCCAAATGTAACCCCTCCATTAACGCATTAAGTTGTCATCAAAGAGGGAATGTAACCTCTATGAGGTGGCACTCACTAGTAACTCCCATGAGGTGGCAACCATGATGATGTGGTGCATCATCATTGGTCCACATCAATGCCAACTCACCAATAAGGTAGCATAAAGTCAAGTCAAACTTGACTTTTAATCTTCCTCTCAAGTCAAGTCAAACTTGACCAAATCTCTTCCATGGTTGATCTAATCTAACCATTTGATTCAAGCCAACTTAATATAATGAATCTAATTCATTAAATTAAGTTGATTTAATGAGTCATAATCTAAATTAGACTCATTGAATACATGAATCAACTTGAGTCCAACTCAAGTTAGTCCAATTAGGATTACTCTTAATCCAATTTGATTCATCAAATGAATCTAATCCTTTTGGTTCATCATATGAACCTAATCTCCATCTAATTATCCTTAGTGTGTGACCCTATAGGTTCTTGTAATGTTGGCAATGCCCTAAACCCATTTAGGAGCATAAGTAATGAGCAGTATCTAGCAAAACATCATTACTACCCAAGTTACAAGAATGTCGAGATCCGACATCACCTTGTGACTACTAATTGTGACTCCTCACAAAATATGGCAAGTGTCCTTCTATCCTAGACATCTAGATTGATTATTATGAGGCATAGACCGTGTCATCCTCTAATCAATCTAAATCTTGAACTCCAAGTAGACACACTAAATCAAATGAGCTCAATATCCTATATTGACTCATTTGGGCATGGCCATGCACTTCGTGGTCTCACTCTATCAAGAATACCGATGTCATTCCCGTCATATAGGAGGGATAGATCCCATCTACATCACTCACATCCCTCCGCATAATTTGTTACATACCTAGTAATCGCCTTTATAGTCCACCCAGTTACGAGTGACGTTTGACGAAACTAAAGTACATAACTCCTTATGTAGGGATCTATGGTGACTTCAGGTCTAAGGACTAGTAGTCATACTAATAGCCACATGAGAAAGTATATGACACTCATATAACGATCCATGATACTTTCTCATGGCGGGTCATTCAGTATACATTTTTTAATGTATACCTATGTGTCAACTTGATATCTCTATATCCATGACTTGTGATATCAAGTCATCGAGTTGACCTACATGCTAGTCTTATTGCATTAACATTGTCCCTGAATGTTAATACTCGACTAGGAATGATTAAGAGTAGTGTTCCCTATATCATCTCACTATCGGTTCAACTAACCGATTGATATAGGTGAGAACCATCTACTCAAGGACATTATTATACTTAGTTTATTTGGCACAAATACAAGTAAGTATAATAACCAAAATCCAAATATCTTTATTAATATACAAGAATATGATACAATGAGTCCATACAATCATCAAATGATTGGCTCTAGGGTCTAACTAACATTAAAAAGATTCAAAACCCGACCAGACTATCTCGAGGCCGCGAACGTGCTTGCCGGTCTGAAGCTCGATATCAACAAGCTTCTGCCTGAAGGCGTGCTGTACATATTCGCCTGAGTCCGAGTCGCACTCCACTTCCGAGCAGCTTCGGTAAGAATTTCCCATGCACATGTACTTTGAGTGCTAACTGATTTTCTTCTTTTTCCTTTGCAGCAAATATCGTCATGGAGTCCGTGATGCAAGGGATTTTGAAGAGGAAAGCCGAGGCGCTCGAGGCGGCAGCCGCCAAAGAGATGGAGCGACTGGGCATCACTCCGGTCGACTCTCACGAGGGTGAGAGCGACACGCACACAGAAGAGTCGGCCGCTCAAGCTTCCCCCATGGAGGTTACGGGAGGCAACACTTCAAACCGGGAGCCAGCCATTCAAGAGGAGGGCTCCGATCAGGAAGACGAGCAGCCACTTAGACAAAAGAGGCGCCGGGCGGATACACAGTTGCAATCGGCTACTTCTGCTGTTCGCGTGTCCGAGCGGGCGGGGTCCGATTCTCGTGGGAAAACTCCAATGGTGGAGACATTATCTTCCGATTGGACTCCGTCTCAACTGAACTTGCCCGCCAACCCTATTAAGGCTGTGCCGGTCAGTGCTCTTCCACCTGCCCCCCGCCGGGTCCAGCGCTCGGCTATTTTGTCCAAGTTCTCCGCCCCGGCTTCTGCTTCCTCCGCATCTGCTCACACGTCCCCTGGCTAGAGCCGCACCGTTAGGGCCACCCTACACCTTCCCACCGAGGAGCTCTTGCCCGAGCCCGATCGACCAACCGCGCCTGAGCATATGATCACCATGAAGGGGCCCCTCGCCGAGATGTGGGCCGACGCTCGGGCATGTGTCGCGATGATTCCACTCGGCAATCTGGCCAACAGCCATATGCAGCAGGCCACTGGGGTAAGTATGTTTTCTTTGAAGTCTTCTACGCACTTTCTCTGATCAGCTATTAATAATCTTGTTTATGTCAGAGGTGGGTAGAGGAGATCGCTGTTTCCAATCGTCTAACCATGGTGGATGCGGAGCTCAAGAGGTTGAAGAGCTCGGGTGGCGCTCCCTCCCAGGGTCCCTCATACGCCGAGCTGCAAAAAGAGCTCAAGAAGACCCAAGACTTGTTGGAGGATGAGCGAAAGAAGACGACCGACCAGGCCCATACTTTGGCCGAACTCGAACGAAAAGTCAAGTCACTGGACCAGAAAATCAGCCTAGCCACTGATCGGAAGAAAATGGCTGTCGCCGATCTGGAGAAGAAAAACGTCGAGGCCCGGGGCCTAGAGCAACGGGTCAAAGAGCTGATGGAGGAGCTGGACGGCGAGAAGGCGAGCCGCTCGGCCGAGGCGCTTAAACATAAGGATGAACTGAAGACTTTGCAGGAGTCTCTCGAAGCTTCCCAAGCTGCCTTCAAGGAATATCAAGAGGCTGAGCCGAGCCGGTTCATCGTGCTGAGGCAGAACTACATCCGCTCAGACGAGTTCGCTGAGAAGGTTTGCAACCGGATGGCCGAGGCCTTTGAACTGGCCATCACTGCCACGTCGGATTACTTGAAGGCCAAGGGTCTCCTCCCAACTTCAGCGAAAATTCCCGCCCGAGAACATGTGGCGCTTCTTACAACCATTCCCAAGCATATCTTTAATTATTTTGAGTGAATGTGTTTTCAGGAATGATTCCGATCGGCGTGTCTATCACGTGGCATCTGTAACCCTTAAACACTAATATTAAATGAATGGCCACTCTTGCTGTGTTATCCTCTTATTTCGTGTTCTTTTTGATTATGTTGACCGGTTACTAGACCTTTTACCCGCAGGGAATTTCTTAACCTCTTTGCTTTGCCGATCGATCAAATGCCCATCCATCTTGCCTGGGATTTCTATGATCTTTTCGCTCCAAGTGTTTTTCTTTGCCTCGCCGATCGACCAAACGACCATCCACCCCACCGTGGACTTTCATGAGTTTTTCGGTGTTTTCCTTCACCGCGCCGATTGGTCGACGAATATCCATTCCTTCATGGATTCTCTGCCAATGCGTCGTTGAAGTAATTCGACGCGACGCTGCCTCATCTGGGGAGTTTATAGTCGCCCATCCGACTCTAGAGTTTAACGTCGCCGCTCGATGGTCTTCAAGCGGGGGGTTTATAGTTGCCGGTTCGACTCTAGGGTTTAACGTCGGAGCTCGACGATCTTCAAGCCGGGGGGTTTATAGTCGTCGGTCCGGCTCTAGAGTTTAACGTCGCCGCTCGACGGTCTTTAAGCCGGGGGATTTATAGTCGCCGGACCGACTCTAGAGTTTAACGTCGCCGCTCGACGGTCCTCAAGCCGGGGGTTTATAGTCGTCGGGCAGACTCTAGAGTTTAACGTCGCCGCTCGACGGTCTTCAAGCCGGGGGTTTATAGTCGCCGGTTAGACTCTAGAGTTTAACGTCGCCGCTGGACGGTCTTCAAGCCGGGGGGTTTATAGTCGCCGGTTCGACTCTAGAGTTTAACGTCGCCGCTCGACGGTCTTCAAGCCGGGGGGTTTATAGTCGCCGGTTCGACTCTAGAGTTTAACGTCGCCGCTCGACGGTCTTCAAGCCAGGGGGTTTATAGTCGCCGGTTCGACTCTAGAGTTTAACGTCGCCGCTCGACGATTTTCAAGCCTCCACTATCACCCCCAAAAAACCAAACTCTGCCTTACGTAAAGTTGCCAGAGTACGATTAACCTCTGGATTTGAATCACTACTTATATACCTAGTATTGGCCATAATTTACAAGAACATTCTGTAGTATTAGTAAGAGGAGGAAGGGTTAAGGATTTACCCGGTGTGAGACATCACATTGTTCGAGGAACCCTAGATGCTGTCGGAGTAAAGGATCGTCAACAAGGGCGTTCTAGTGCGTTGTAGATTCTTATCCAAGACTTGTATCATTTGATGATGCCATGTGAATCGCTAGAAACATGTGAAGTGTATGGCTAACCCAATAACGAAAGTTTCGTAAGGGACCTACCCCCCAACCTAGAGTAGCTAGGTGTGGAAGTAAAATCAATCCTGTTCATACATGGGTTTCTCTGGTACGAAATGAGAAACTTCAAATAGGTTCATTGCTCCGGCCCAAAATACGATTAATCCAGCATGGGCTACGTGAGCTCCAAGTAGTTTATTGGACAAATTAATAAGTCTAGCATTCCCGGACTCTAGAGTTTAACGTCGCCGCTCGACGGTCTTCATTTGATGAGCTTGTAGCTCGGATAACATACTCCCGGCCTAACGGCGCGGGGTCTTCGTCATCGAGCATTTGGCTCGGATAACATACTCCCGGACGAACGGCACGGGGTCTTCGTCATCGAACATTTGGCTCGGATAATATACTCCCGGCTGAACGGCACGGGGTCTTCGTCATCGAGCATTTGGCTCGGATAATATACTCCCGGCCGAACGGCACGGGGTCTTCGTCATCGAGCATTTGGCTCGGATAATATACTCCCGGTCGAACGGCACGGGGTCTTCGTCATCGAGCATTTGGCTCGGATAATATACTCTCGGCCGAACGGCGCGGGTCTTCGTCATCGAGCATTTGTCTCTGATAATATACTCCCGGCCGAACGGCGCGGGTCTTCGTCATTGAGCATTTGGCTCGGATAATATACTCTCGGCCGAACGACGCGGGGTCTTTGCCACGCAATCTTGTAGCTACCCGCTCGGTGCGCAATGCTCATGCCTTTGCTTTGTTTTTATAGCTTTGATTCCTGCAACCAAATGATACATTCGCACGGAATATTCATGAAATACATTACATCGGCGCACCTTTCATCCGGCCCGATAGGGCTGGAGGTGGTTTGCGCTCCAGGGTCTCTCTAGCCGTCGTCCATCCTCATCTTCCAAGTAGTAGGCGTTCGATCGGAGCTTCTCGACGACTTTGAAGGGTCCTGCCCAGGGCGCCTCCAGCTTGCCTACGTCCCCGACCGGCTTCACTTTCTTCCAGACCAAATCGCCCACCTGGAATGCTCGAGGAATCACGCGACGGTTGTAGTTCTGCTTCATTCTTTGTCTATGGGCCATTAGCTGAACGGACGCTTTGGCTCGCTCCTCGTCGATCAAATCCAATTCAAGCTGCCTCCGCTCGCAATTCGCCTCGTCGTAGTTCTGGATCCGGACGGACTCTACGCCGACTTCGACTGGGACGACCGCCTCGCCCCCATACACCAAGTGAAAAAGTGTTACTCTCGTTCCCTCCTTGGGGGTCGTGCGTAGGGCCCATAAGACTCCCGACAACTCGTCCACCCAGCTTCCTCCCATGTGGTCGAGCCGAACCCGAAGAATTCGGAGTATCTCCCGGTTGGCTACTTCGGTTTGACCATTGCTTTGGGGATACGCCACCGACGTGAAATGCTGCTCAATCCCATAGCCCTTGCACCATTCTTCGAGCTGATTTCTGACGAATTGTCGCCCGTTGTCCGACACGAGCCGACGCGGAATGCCGAACCGACAGATGATGTTTTGCCATATGAATTTCTTGACCATGTGCTCGGTTATCTTGGCCAACGGCTCAGCCTCCACCCACTCGGAGAAGTAATCTACTGCCACCAATAGAAATTTCCGTTGTCCGGTCGCCATAGGGAAGGGTCCTACAATGTCCATGCCCCATTGGTCGAACGGGCAAGACACTGTGGACACTTTCATTTGTTCCGTCGGCTTATGTGAGAAGCTGTGATACTTCTGACAGGAAAGACACGTTGCGACGGTCCGAGCGGCGTCCTCATGTAGTGTTGGCCAGAAGTATCCAGCCAGCAGGATCTTCCTAGCCAAAGATCGGCCGCCCGGATGACCTCCGCAAGATCCTTGGTGAACCTCCTGGAGAATGTATTCTGCGTCTTCTTAGCTAACACATTTTAGCAGCGGTCGGGAGAAAGCCTTTTTGTAAAGTTGATCTCCGATGAGAGTGAACCGGCCAACCCTCCTCCTTAGTAGCTGAGCTTCATCCCGATCGGATGGCGAGGCCCCTGAGCGCAGAAACTCCATGATGGTTGTTCTCCAATCACTCGGGAATGTGAGGCCTTCCATCCGGTCTATATGCGCTACCAAGGATACTTGCTCGATTGGTTGCTGGATGACGACCGGCGATATCGAGCTCGCGAGCTTGGCGAATTCATCTGTCGCCTGGTTCTCCGCTCGGGGTATCTTCTGGACCACCACCTCAGTGAAGCTAGTCTTGAGTTTTTCAAAGGCGTCCGCGTACAACTTGAGTCTTGCATTGTTTATCTCGAAGGCACCCATGAGTTGCTGAGCGGCTAGTTGGGAATCTGAGTGAATCACCACCCGGTTGGCTCCAACATGCCGTGTGGCCTGCAATCCGGCTATGAGGGCTTCGTACACTGCCTCATTATTTGTTGTTCGATAGTCCAGCATCCTTTAAGATATGGCTCAAAAAATACACTGGCTGTTCCTCTCCGCTCGGCCTTACAAGTGCTGAGCCCACAGCATGCTCAGTTGAAGATAAATAAATGTGGAGCGACTCACCTACGACTGGTTTCGCCAACACTGGTAAGGAATTCAGATAAGCCTTCAATTCCTCGAATGCCCGATCGCACTCCTCGTCCCATTGAAACTTGGTGGCTTTTTGGAGAATCTTGAAAAATGGCAAGCTCCGGTCGGCGGTCTTAGAGATGAACCTTGATAGCGCCGTTATCCGACCGGTGAGATGCTGTACCTCTCGGAGATTTCTAGGAGGTGACATGTTCTGCAATGCCTTTATCTTACTGGGGTTCACCTCTATCGGTCACAATATAACCCAGGAAGCGCCCTCCTTTTGCTCCGAATAGGCACTTCTGAGGGTTGAGTTTAACGCCATACCTTCTCAATGTTTGGAAGGTCTCCTCCATGTCCGCGTAGAGATCGGCCGCTCGGAAGGACTTGATCAGTATGTCGTCCACGTACACTTCCAAGTTGCGTCCGATCTGCTCCCTAAAGACCTTGTTCATCAGACGTTGGTAGGTGGCTCCCTCGTTCTTCAATCTGAATGACATTACATTGTAGCAGTAGGTGCCGTCCGCCGTGATGAAGCTGACCTTCTCCTGGTCTTCACGGGCGAGCGGCACTTGATGGTAGCCTTGATATGCATCCAGCATGCATATCAGCTCGCACCCGGCTGTGGAGTCCACCAGCTGATCGATCTGAGGCAGGGGGTAGAAGTCCTTTGGGCATGCCTTATTCAAGTCCCGGAAGTCGATGCAGACCCTCCACTTGTTGCCCGGCTTGGAGACCAGAACCACATTTGCAAGCCAACTTGGGAATTGTACTTCCCTTATGTGGCTGGCCTCCAGAAGCTTTTCTACCTCTGCCTGGATGATTACATTCTGTTCCGTGCTGAAGTCTCTCTTTCTTTGCTTCACCGGCCGCGCATCTGGCCGGACGTGAAGTTCATGTTGCGTTATGCTCGGCGAGACCCCAGGCAGCTCATGGGTCGACCAGGCAAAGACGTCGCAGTTTCGCCGCAAGCACTTGATCAACTTCTCTTTTTGCTTCTCCTCCAGATCGGATGCTATGAAGGTGGTGGCCTCTGGTCGGGAAGGGTCAATCTGCACCTCCTCCTTTTCTTCATAAACTAAAGAAGGTGGCTTTTTAGTAATAGCATGTACCTCGACCCGCGGCGCTTTCCGAGCGGACTTGGCTTCAGTTCGGACCATCTCCACGTAGCATCTTCGAGCGGCCAGCTGGTCTCCCTGCACCTCCCCTACTTGATCCTCCACCGGGAATTTGATCTTCTGACAGAAGGTAGAGACGACCGCCCGGAACTCGTTGAGAGCCAGTCGCCCCAGGATGACGTTGTATGCAGAAGGAGCATCCACCACAATGAAGGTGGTGGTCCTTGTCCTTCTGAGTGGCTCCTCGCCCAACGAGATAGCTAGTCGGACTTAGCCGATCGGCAAAACTCCGTTCCCCGTGAATCCGTAGAGGGGGGGTCGTCATTGGCAGTAATTCAGCTCGATCAATTTGCAGTTGGTCGAAAGCCTTCTTGAATATTATGTTGACCGAGCTGCCTGTGTCAATGAAAACACGGTGAATAGTATAATTGGCTATTACCGCTCGAATGATCAGGGCGTCATCGTGAGGGACTTCAACTCCTTGGAGGTCCCTGGGCCCGAAGCTAATCTCGGGTCCGCTCGCCCTTTCCTTGCTGCAGCCGACCGCATGGATCGTCAACTGCCTTGCGTGTGCCTTTCTGGCTCTGTTGGAATCTCCGCTGGTCGGGCCCCCGGCGATGAGGTTGATTTCTCCCCGAGATGTGTTGCCCCTATTTTCCTCCTCCCGAGCGGAAGGTCGAGGTCGTTCATTTGACACTCGGTGGTGGGCTCTGCACTGCTGACGGTGATGCCGCTCGGGGGATCGCCTTTCTATCCTTTGCGCGGGGCTTCATTGTCGATGTTGCCGATCTGGTGAAGGCGATCAGCGGCGGTAACTCCTTGGTGCGGGATGAGTGATGCGGGGTAGGCTCCGACAGTCTCGGGTATTGTGAGTGGCCGACTGATGGAGTGAACAAAACATTGGGGTCCATACCTTCCCCTTGGGCTTGGGCCGATCAGCCGCGACTTGCTGGATGGCGTGCGGCCGAGTGTGTTGGTGAGGACGGGCGGCTTCGGCTCGTGGTCCTCTGGGTGGCTGGTGACTGATGGGCTGCTTCCGCTCAGCTGGAGCTGGTTGGTCGCTCTGGACTTCTTTTCTTCTCGCCGCCTGGGCTTCCTCCACATTGATGTATTCGTTGGCTTTATGCAGCATGTGGTCGTAGTCCCGAGGCGGCTTCCGGATGAGCGATCGGAAGAAGTCACCGTCCATGAGCCCTTGCGTGAACGCGTTCACCATGGTTTCCGAGGTGACCGTTGGAATGTCCATGACCACCTAGTTGAAGCGCTGAATGTACGATCGGAGCGGCTCCCTCGCTCCTTGCTTGATGGCAAACAGGTTGACGCTTGTCTTCTGGTGGTGCCTACTGCTTGCAAAATGATGGAGGAACGCCGTTCAGAATTCCTTGAAACTTGTGATGGAGTCGTCCGACAGTCTTCGAAACCACCGATGCGCCGATCCCGAAAGTGTGGTGAGGAACACTCGGCATTTTACACCATCTGTGTACTGATGTAGAGTGGCGGTGCTGTCGAATTTACCCAGGTGATCGTTTGGGTCAGTTGTCCCGTTGTACTCCCCGATCGCAGGGGGCACATAATGCCTCGGCAGTGGATCGCGAATAATGGTGTCTGAGAACTGCCGGTTGGTCCGCTCGGGAGGCGCGTCCGATCGGGGCGCCTTTCCTTTTCTGACGTCCCGGATGGGCGCTTCGTCCGGTGAAGATCCCTTGTCTTGGTTAGCTTGCGCTACCTCCGAGGGCGTCTGGAACAGAGCCCGATGAAAAGGTATCGGGGCGGGTGGCGCTCCCATCTGAGTGCCGGCCGACCCCTTGTTTTTCCCCCATATTGAGAGCTGCTCCTGCCTGTCTTCGGGCGGTGCTCGGCCCCCCGAGGCTGATGTCGCCTGCTGCGCTGCATGCTCAGCCTGAGCTTTCTGTTGCTGCTCCACGATTTTTGCGGCTCGCGCTTGGACAAGTGCTTCGAGCTCCTCGGGAGAGAGCGTCACCATAAGTTGACGTCCAGCTTCTTCCATCTCCTTGGCTCAGATTCAGGTGCGTTCCCACAGATGGCGCCAATTTGATCCTGTCCGAGCGCTGAGTCGACGGACGCTGGGGACGTGGCACGCTCCGCTGTCTTCGACTGGTGGTGTAGCTCTTCGACGAACCTGCAAAGAAGCCGAGCCGGGAGGGGTTTCCCGGCGACGACCCTCCAACGCTCAAGTCCGGCAACGAGAGAGGCAGCGTAATGAGGCTATAGTAGAGATGTGTCTACCTTCGTCGACGTCTGGGGTCTTTATATAGGACCCCGGGGAAGCGCGGGCACGTTTCTCGATGCGTGCACGCTTCCCCAAACATACCTTAACAAGCCTGTGTCAGAAAAGTACCTCTGGCGCCATTCCGCAATCGTCCGAGCATATCCCGGATGTGATGGTGGAAGCTTCCGCTGTATGATTCTATGTACGGCTCGGCCGCCAACTCTGCTGTTTGTCGGTGGCAGGTGTCTTGAGGATGATATTATCCTTTGTCTCCTTTGTCCTCTTGCGTTCCCTGTCTGTTCCAGGGCCGAGCGGATCGGCCGCTCGGCAGGCATATCACCATCGGTCATATGCTCGGATGAGACTGCCCCTGTTTTTGTTGCCTTGTGTGTCGGCCGAACGGATAGCCCGCTCGACCCTTGAAACCTTTTTACCTTGAGCATCGGAAACCCGACCCCTAGTCGGGTTGTCTCTCATTCGGTCCGGGGGATTCATGGCCGGTCGGCATGCGGTGCCCGGTCGGTAGGTCTCTGAGTTGACTTTCTTGACTTTTGACCTCCACGTGTCGTTGACCCTCCGCCGACGAGGATCCCCCGTCCTTATCACCGGATCAGTACCCTTTTGAGATCTTGAGGTTATAGGGGAAATTGATAACAACCATTTTGATACATTATTTTACTATTATACTTAATGTTTTTACTCTCTCGTATATTTAATTATATGTTTATATCATATTTCATGAGTAAGGGTTTATTTTAAATTTTTTTTTTCAAATCCATACTAATTGATAAACTTTTTACTAAAATGTAAATGTACCTTATTTTATAGGCATCAGAGGAGGGCTTGAATACATAAAATAGAAGCCAACACAGTTTGGTAGTATCCCCTAACATAGCCTGGCTATGTCCCACTCTGTTCAGGCTTGGAACTTGAGTAAAGACTCCCAAAAGATGCTAACATGACTTGGTCATGCTTTTTAGCATTGTCGTGTCGAGGGGGAATCAACAATAAATATGATCATGTTTTTTTTTAACACAATCATGTGTTTTCATCACGGTTGGGTCATAGTTTCCACTATTCCTTATGTTGCTGAGTGGAACACAACTACCAGCAAATGAGAGTTGGGTTGTGCTTTTGGCACAACTGTGTCGCCCAAGATATAAAAGCAAACACCAAATTCATTGAGTGAAGATCCCCAATTTTGAGCCACCAAATTCAGATTTGGGAGAGGGCTCCTTCTCCTTCTCCACCTCCATCCAAGCCCTCATCTAGTTTAGGAGAGGCTCTTCCTTCTCCACCTCCATCTCCAGTGGCCACCATCAACCACAAGGACTCATTTGGGTTAGGAGATTCACTATCATCCATACTGCATCTGCCTCCGTTGATGAGCTTGACAAGATTTGGAGAAGCTCCTCTTCATCCACAAACTTTGTGATATCAAAGTTTGGTTCATTCTGCATCAAACACTCGAGTGGGTTAGGAAGAGACACTCCCATCTTCATCGTCGAAATCCACCACCGATGAGCACTCATCTGGGTTAGGAGAGGCACTTCCACCTTCATCCATAAGCTTCATGTTATCAAAGATTGGTTCATTCCGCAACCAACTATCCATCGAAGGAAGAGATCTCCACACTTATCTCTAGTGTAGTTTTTATGTTTTTTCATGTGTTTGTTTAAATGCCCCCTTACACTTTGTTTACATTTGTTAATGAATTTCAATTCCTTTAATTACTTTTATGTCTATTTCATTTAATGTTTTAAGTTCTTGTCATTTATTTGGATGCAATTAGGTTAGATTAGACTAGCTTTCATTAAATGCTTAGTTTTGTTAAATGTTTTACTTTATGTTGCCTTTAATTCTTCACAATCGTAGGTAGTTAGGTTGATTTTAATTATTCACATTGCTTTTTAATTGTTAGTCTTAGAATCAAATCCAACACAAACCCTCTATTTTAATATAAAAAATCCAAACACCAAACCAATAATGACTTAATCCTATGACTATCACCCTATCGCCACATTCCTTATAAGAGATGACTCTAGTCATCCCTATAATATACTATCACCCTATCTCTGCTGGATGCTACTCAGAATTCCGTTTTGCTTCCCCTGTACAAAAATTTGTACAAGCACAGAACTTTCCTAACAACCTATGCGTTCCTCATGAGTTAAACTTGAATTGGAAACGAAACTTAACATTTTTACTTCAAGTTCAACTCATGTGTTCTTCAGTAGTTAAAATTTGGATTGCAAATGATACTTAACATTATTAATCCAAGTTCATCCCATGTTACAGAAGTTGATTAAATATCTATTTCAAGGATTGACTTCCAGGTTAAACATGGCGAGACACTCGACCTTCTTGGGTATGGGATCATCCACCACTTCCTAGACAAAGACTTTCAAAGAAATTGGATATTTAAACTTCTTACAGTAACCCTAGGTTTAACTACAGAGACCTCAATAGAAGCATAAGATCAAAACACTAAATCGAAACATAAAAAATGAAACATGAAATCGCTAGCCTCTTGTGTTGGTATTTCAGGATCCATACAAAGAAAGACTAGTTTCACTACGAAATTAAGAACTAGTTATACCTTTCTTTGTAAACAAAGACCTCTTGATCTTCTGCTGTATTTCTCTCCTCCTCTTGGACGTCGTGTGGGCGACGATCTACCAAGATAAAATCCACCTAAACAACTTCTTCTCCTCCAAGAAATTCGGCCACCAAGGGAAACTAAAATAGGAAACTTCCTTCTCTTCTTCTTCCTCTCCAAGCAACCGACCACAAGAAGATGCCACTTGATGTGCCGCCGGCCCTAAGAAAGAAAACAAGGTGAAGAGGCCTCCTTATTCTTCTTCTCCACCAAACAATCGACCACTAAGGATGAAGAGAGGTCTCGCCGGCCTCAAGGGAGAAAGGGAGAAAAAGGGCCGACCACTAAGGAATAGAAGAGGAGACTTAGGTCGTGTTACCCCATAAGGCACCATTTACCTCTCTTTTATAATCCTTGGTCATGGCAAAAAAAGAAATTTTAATAATAATTGAAATCTCTCTCTTTTAAATTTCCTATTGTGATAGTTACAAAAGGAAAGTTTTAAAAATTAATCTCTCTCTTTTAAACATTGTAGATGACTACAAAAATGAAATATTAAAATTAAAACTTTTCTTTTAAATCATGGTTACAAAAAAGAAAAGTTTTATCAAAATTAAAATCTCTCTTTTAAACACTATAAATAAGGAAAGATTTTAACAAAATTAAAATATCTCTTTTAATCCTTTGTAGATAGCTATAAAAGGAAAGATTTTAAAAATTTAAAACTCTCTTTTAAAACTATGTGGATGACTATAAAAGGAAAGATTTTGATAAAAATAAAATCCCCTTTTAATCCTAGTGGCTGACCTCTAGCTTGGGCACCAAGCCATGCTTTGGCCGACCACTTCTTGGGCTCCAAGCTAATGCTTGGCCGGCCCCCTTGCACCAAGCAAGGATGTGTCCGGCCCATTACTTGGGTAAGAAGTAGACTTGGTGGATATAAGACTTTATAAATGCTATAATAAGGACCGAGAGGAGGAATTGATTTTGGCCTCCCGATGAACTTGAGCTTCTTGTGTTTGACCTGAACACCCAACTCAATTTCATCAATAATAACTCATACCACTAAAGAGTTATTATTAAACTACCGCACCAATCCCATATTACATTATGGGCTCCTTCTTATTATGAGTGTGTTAATCTCCCTTTGTTAAAGATATCGAATGCCCATTAATCAAATGAGTTACTATCACTCACTTAATTAACAACTAGCTTCAAGAGTAGTACCACTCAACTTCATTGTCATGTCAGAACTAAGTCTACCTATAGGGTTTACATGACAATCCTTATGAGCTCTTCAAGGGGACATCATTAACCTAGATAACTAGGACACAATTTCCTTCTATAATCAACAACACATCATATAAATAATATTATTTCCCAACTTATCGGACATATTGATTTAACGAATAAATCTCACCCATTGATAAATTAAAGAAATAAACACTAAGTATATGTGCTTGTTATTATATCGGGATTAAGAGTACACACATCCATAATAACAGAGGTTATGTTCTTTTATGCAGTCAGTATAAAAAGAACAACCTCAAATGGTCATACTCAATACACACATAGTGTACTAGTGTAATTTTATAGTCAAGATAAACTAATACCAAATTATACTACAATCATTCCAATGGTTTGTCCCAATCCATCTTGGTTGTGAGCTACTATTTATAATTTATAAGGAACTGATAACATGATCTTCTGTGTGACATCACACATCATGTTATCTACAATATAAATTAAATGGACAACTACATTTAACATAAATGCAGATATTTGACCAATGCGATTCTTATTACAGAATAAATGTTCATTCAATAAATGTTCATACAAAAAGCTAGGATTTTAGTATACATTCTAACAATCTCCCACTTATATTAAAAGACTATACTGCCATATATGCTGCCATACATCTGATTCTCATCCCCTCAACATGCCTATCAAAAGCTCTCGCCAGAAGGGCCTTAATGAAAGGATCTGCCAGGTTATCTTCTGATGCAATCTTGGTGACAACAACTTCTCCTCGCTTTATGATGTCTCGTATCAGGTGGTACTTGTGCTCAATATGTTTACTAGCCTTATGAGCTCATGGTTCCTTCGAGTTTGCTACTGTACCACTATTATCACAATAAATTATGATAATTTTGGGTAAACCAGGAATCACATCTAAGTCCATTAAAAAATTTCTGAGCCATACAGCTTCTTTGGCTGCCTCAGAGGCCGCCACATACTCAGCTTCCATGGTGGAGTCCGAAACACATTTCTTCTTAACACTCCTCCATGTTATGGCTCCACCTCCCAAAGTAAACACATACCCTGAGGTTGACTTACTATTGTCCCTATCTGATTGGAAGTCCGAATCCGTGTAACCCACAGGGAGCAAATCATCTACCTGGTAAACTAGCATATAATCTCTAGTCTTTGTCAGGTACTTTAATATATGCTTTACGACAGTCCAATGTCCCTGTCCTGGATTACTTTGATATCTGCTAACCATGCCCACAACAAAACAGATATCCGGTCTCATACATAGCATTACATACATTAGGCTTCCTACAACCGAAGCATAAAGAACTGCCTTCATGTCCTCTATCTCCTTTGATATTTTTGGATACATCTCTTTAGATAAAGGTACTCCATATAAAAAAGGTAGAAAACCTTTCTTGGAGTTTTATATGCTAAAACGAGCTAGGATAGTATCAATGTATGAAGTTTAGGATAAACACAACATTCTTTTCTTGCGATCCCTTATTGCTTTGATCCCAAAAATATGTCCACATTCTCTCAAGTCCTTCATATCAAACTGTTTGAACAACCATACCCTTACGTCTGACAACACTTTGACATTGTTGCCAATGAGGAAAATGTCATCTACGTATAGTACAAGAAATACTACCACATTTTTGTCACTCTTCTTGTATTAGACCTGACCACGGTTCGGAACCGGCGGTTCGACGGTTCTAGGCAGGTCGACCCTTAACCTTAACCGCCCAAGACGGTTACGGTTCATGGTTCAGAACCACCGATTCACGGTTCGGTTCACGGTTCGTCACGGTTCGCCACGGTTCAAGATTAATATGTTAAAAAAAATTAAAAATTAAAAATTAAACATTAAACATTAAAAATTACAAATTAAAATTTATTGAAAAAAGGGCTTGCACTTATTTATATTGCCTACGTATCCCTTTAGGGGAATCAAAGCCCACGTAGTTCTTTTACATTTTTATCCTTTTACATTTTCATTCACTTCCATTTCCTGTTCCTGTCGTATTTGTTCCTTCAGTATCAAAATCTTCAACTTCGTCATCTGAAAGTTGCATTCCTTGGATTCTTTTCTCCGCTCTGGTCCAATCGTCCAGTAATGCTTGGGCTTCCAATGAGTCGGGAGACAAAGTTGATCGTCGTTCATCTAATATGTTGCCGCCGGCACTGAACGTCTGCTCCACAGCAACAGTTGACACCGAAAATTTCTTTTGCGATCACGGAGAGAATAGGAAAGCTTTGAGCCTTCTGTGACCACCACTTTAAGATATCGAAGTTTTCACTATCTGCTTCATTAAAATCAAAAGAAGTCGTAAAATAATTCTCAAGTTCCTGTGTGGAACTTGAGGATCCTCGTGGACGTTTTGTCCGTTCTTTTAATAAGAGTTGTGCTTTTGTAAGTTTTAAATTACTACTAGTAGTTTGTTGAATTTCAAAAATATTAATTTGTGTTCCATATTTTGCATAATATTGATTATAAATATCATATAAATAAATTCTAACATTATATATAATATTAATTGGATCAGGGGAAGAAGAATCTTTAATTGGAATTAAAGCGTCATAATATAAAGTTAACATTTCTTGTAAAACTTCTAATTTAAATCTAGGATCTAAAGCAAATGCAATTAAATAAATTTCAGGAATTAAATAAAAATATTTTTCCCATTTAGTTTTCATAGCTAAGATGCAAGGAGATAAAGATTCATTATTAATATGTTCATTTAAAACTAATATTATATTAGAAAATTTTTCTAAAACTAATTGAGCAGTGGGATAATAAACACCGAAAAGTTGTTCGGTTGCATCATTAAATACTTTTAAAATTTCACAAATACTACTACAAATATTCTATTGTTGTGAAAATAAATATATATTAGTATTAGTGTTTTGTGCAAAAAATGAACATAATAATTCTTTATATTGAAATGAATCTTGTAATAATTGGTATGTTGAATTCCAACGTGTTGGTATATCACGTGGAAATTTTTTAGGTCTCATTCCATTAATTTTACAAAACCGACCCCATTGTTTCATTATAGATGGATGAGACCATAAATAAGAAATTGCAATTCTAATTGGTTTAATATAACTTTCTAAAATTTTTAAACCATCTTGAACACATAAATTTAAAACATGGCATACACAACGAATATGAAAAAATAAACCTCCAATAATAGGTTGACAAACAAATTTTAGATCATCTATACAAGCGGTATTAGAAATAGCATTATCTAATGATATTGAAAATATTTTACGAGTTAAACCATATTCTTCTAAAATTAAACATAATAATTGTGCGATATTATGAGCATTATGTGATTCATCAAAAACTCTATAAGCTAATAATCTTTTTTGGAGGTTCCAAGAGTTATCGATCCAATGGCAAGTCACACCCATATACGAATGTGTTTGCCAATGAACACTCCAAATATCGGAACATAAAGAAACTTTATTATCTAATTTACTAAATTCATCAATTAAATTCTTTTTTCCTTGTTTTACTAATTTTTTAATTGTACGGGTAAGTGTAGTCCTAGGAACACATTTAGCACATGGATTAAGAGATTCTTTACAAAAATCTTCAAATGTGTATTTAGATCCAAAACTAAAAGAAAGATGTTCTACGGAAACAAATTTAACTAATGATTCTCTTAATTTATTATCCGAATATAAAAATAAATCGGAATTGGTACTACCGCTAGTTGAAGAAAATCTTGATAATTGTGTTTGAGAACGGTCGAGTCCATATTCCGTCGAGTGCTTTGTTTCTACATGTCATTTCAACGACCCATAGCCGCCACCGGCTTGGAATTTGTAGGAAGCATTGCAGTGCTTACATTTTGCACGCATTTCTCCCGATGGAAGAGTGACCTTCTCAAAATGTTTAGTAAAAATAGAAGACTTTAGAGGAGGAAGTTCCCGAACCTTAGAAGTAATTGCATCGGTACTTCCTTGTGTTTCGGGTGTCGGATTCGGAAGATGCTCGATCTCATCATCGGTGGATTGAATGTTGGGGTCCTCCTCCCGTGGATTCATTATTTGCTTTCCCTTCCGAGCTCGAGATGATGCACCTCCGCGGCCTCCTTCCATTGTAATTGAAAATTGAAAACGAAAGCGTGTAGAGATTAGAGAATACGAAAATGAGATTAAGAGTAGAGAAGATGTGTGTGAAAAATGATGAAATGAGCTCTCTATTTATAGAGTTTTGATAGTAACGGACACTAAATCATAGCCATTGATCAAAAAACGGTCAAATGATCCTAACCGTTGAAAAAAAATACCCAAAAACCCTTCCAATGGCTACGAACCGCCGGTTAACCGGCGGTTCCAACGGCTATGAACCGCCGGTTAACCGGCGGTTCAAGCCGTTTAAAAAAAAAAAAAAAATTATGGCTGAACCGCCGGTTCAACCCGCCGGTTCGCCGGTTTTACAATCAATGAACCGGAACCGGCCCGGCAACTTGCCGGGCCGGTTCCGGTTCCGGTTCAACCCGGTTACGGGCCCAGGCCGGGTCCGGGCCAGACCCGGCCCGGGGTCGGGTCTATCTTGTATACACAAGACTCATCTGGACATTGAATGAATCCATAAGACTGGATCACTTCATTAAACTGGACGTTCCAAGATCTCGAAACTTGCTTCAGTCCATAAATAGACTGATTGAGCTTACAAACAAGATACTCTTTGCCCTTCGCAATGAATCCCTCTGGTTGCTTCATATGGATGTTTTCTTCAAGACTTCCATTAAGGAAAGATGCCTTGACATCCATTTGTCAAATCTCATAATCCATATGAGCGACAATAGATAAAAGAATCCGGATAGACTTAAGCATGGAAAATGTTTCCTCATAATCGATTCTCTCTTTCTGAGTATACCCTTTTACAACAAACCTTGCTTTGAAGGTTTCCATCTTCCTGTCTGCCCCTCTTTTTCTTTTGTAAACCCATTTACATCCAATGACTTTTACACAATTTGGTGGTTCTACAAGCTCCCAGAACTGATTAGAATAGATAGATTCTATTTCAGAGTTCATTGCACTTTGCCAAGATGCTGCATCTTTATCTTGGAGTGCTTCACCATATGTGCAGGGATCAAGTTCGAATACTCTCCTAAAAATATGAATCTATCAGGTTGCCGGATAACCCTTCCACTACGACATGAAACTGCTTGTAATTGTGCATCATTTGTGACACGTGTTGCAATTTCTTGTGGTATATCATCTTGTACCGTTGGTACCAAGGTAGATGTGTCTTCTCTTATTTCTTCAAGAAAAATTTTACTCATTAGTTTGTGGTTCATTACATAGTCCTCTTCTAAAAATCGAGTATTGGTGCTAACAATGACCTTCTGATCTTTAGGTCTATAAAATAAACCATCTTTCGTGCCTTTAGGATAACCCACAAATAAGTGAACTTCTGTACGTGATTCCAACTTGTCAGTGACTCCTTTCAGCACATGTGTTGGACTACCCCAAATCCGAATATGCTTCAGACTAGGCTTACGCGCATTCCATAATTCTGTGAGAGTAGATGGTACTGACTTAGAAGGTACCAAGTTTAGAATGTACACTGCCATTTCCAGAGCATATGCCCAAAACAAATTTGGTAATTATGAATAACTCATCATTGATCTAACCATTTTCATAAGAGTTATATTCCTTTGTTTTGACACACCATTTTGTTGGGGTGTACCAGGTACAGACAGTTGGGATTGAATCCCGGCCTCTGATAAGTAACTCCTAAACTCTCCTAAGAGGTACTCGCCACCACGATCATATCGTAGTGTCTTGATACTTTTACCTTGATGTTTCTCCACATTAGCCTTGTACTCTTTAAACTTATCAAAGCACTCAGACTTACGACACATCAAGTAAATGTACCCGTATCTCAAATAGTCGTCTATAAAAGAGAAAAATTATTTGAAACTACCTCTTGCCTGGATAGTCATAGATCCACACAAATCAGAATGAACCAATTCCAACACATTTTTGGCTCTATACCCCTTGGCCTTAAAAGGTCTCTTGGTCATTTTTCCTTCCAAGCAAGATTCGCAGGTTGGAAAATTTTCCACCACTAATGAACCCAAAGGTTCATCAGCTATTAACCTTTGAATCCTACTTAAGTTAATATGACCTAGCCTTAGATGCCAAAGATATGTTTTGTAACGCCCGCCCTCCCTGCTAACCCTAAGGGACGGGGCTACGATACTCTACGCACATATTACAGCGGAAGACTTAAAATAATTTTTCTTAGATTAATAAAACTTTTCTTTTGTTTTCATATCCGAACTACACTAATATGGTTTCCATAACATGATAACAAGATAAATAGAAACATAACATCAAGTCACCCATTTAGTACTACAATTTATGAAACCAAAGCGTAATTCTTAAAGGTTCTTAAAGCAGGTTCTTATTTGGTTGCCTAGCCACCGCCACACACATCTCCTTGCCTCTCTTGCTGCTCCTTTAGCACATCCAGCTTTTTCCTTTATCTGTGGTATAGGGAAAGTAAGCTATGAGCACTCATGGCTCAGTAAGTTCCTTTCCTACTCACTAAAATCGAAAATCATCACATAATCAAAGAATGTCTCAACTTAACATGATCTCAACTAGTCATGGCATAACATATCATACTCTTTAAGCATATCATGCAACATAACATAATCATATCTAATCCTGGCATATCATAGTATCATCATAAGATGGCATGGCATATCAAGCTCTTAAAGCATAGCATGAAACATAACATAATCATATCTAATCATGTCATATCATCTCTTAAAACATAGCATGAAACATAACATAATCATATCTAATCATGGCATATCATAAATCATAGCATCATCATAACATGATCATAAGGTATATGCAATATGATTTTGAAAACATGTATCCGAAAAACATGTGTATGTCTCATGATCTTTTAAAAAAACCATTTCTTCTTACATATATACTTGAACATAATATCAGCATATTCAGGGCCCCGGCTTGTACCATACATAGATAACATAGATGCGCGCGTCCTAAGTATATCCAAGGTAGCAAGTCTTGAATCATACTAGGAACTAGGTCAGGATCACACAGCCATAGACCTAGGGGCGTACTAAGGAGCCCATCCCTTACTAGCCTGGATCACACAGCAAGGCCTAGGGGCGTACTAAGGAGCCCATCCCTTTATTTTTACTAGCCCGGATCACACAGCCAAGGCCTAGGGACTGATTAGGAGTCCACCCTTGGTACAAGCCTTACAAAGTAAAGTAGCATGTATAAAAATGCATCATTTAGTCACATAGCATATCATAGAAGTATGCATCACTTAGGCATACATTATGTCATAAAAGTATGCATCACTTAGGCATATATCATATCATAAAAGGTATGCATCACTTAGGCATACATCATGTCATAAAAAGTATGCATCACTTAGGCATACATCATATCATAAAAAGTATGCATCACTTAGGCATACATCATGTCATAAAAGTATGCATATTTTCACCACATAGCATATCATGAGAGCATGCATATTTTAGGCACATAGCATATCATCAAAGCATGCATATTTCTATCCACATAGCATATCATGAAAGCATGCATATTTTAAGCACATAGCATATCATCAAAGCATGCATATTTCTATCCACATAGCATATCATGAAAGAATGCATATTCTAAGCACATAACATATCATCAAAGCATGTATATTTCTAAGCACATATCATATCATGGAAAGTATAAATCACAAGCATACATGTTTAAGCATAAGGGTGTATCATGTGATTATACTAACATAAGAAACATGGTAACATAGTTAACTTGGGTTCTAAGCTTCCTAATCCCTTGGATTCTTATCATGGCCGAACCCCCTTAGATCTCAATTTAGGTAAAAACAACCTCCAAGCATGTGGAACCTAAATTATCATTACATCAATTTCATAGGAAGCATTATAAGCATGATTAACTTGGTTTCTAAGTTCTCCAAGTCCCTAAACTCATGTGGCCGAACCCTATCAGGTGTGAAACAAGGTCTCAAATATCATGAAAGCATGGAAACCTTAAACTATATTTATAGCATTTTTTTCCAAGTAACATAGTAAGCACATTTGAGCTAGTTACTAAGTTCTTCAAGCCCTTAACATATGTCATGGCCAAACTTTTAACAAGTATTCCTTAGGGCTAAAAACAAGTATACAAGCATGAGAACTTGAACTAACATCATGTATAAATTCATAATAAAACATCATACAATAGGTATGGCCGAAACTTACCCTAGCCTCATTTAGGTCACTAAATAACATATAGCATGAGAACTTTGGTTTTCTACTTATCATATTTCATGTAGAGTGACATAAGCATATTTAATTTTTATTCTAGGGTTTCTAGGGCATCTATCCCTTCATGGACAAAACATACAATGGCCCATTTAGGTCATGGAAAAATTATACAAGCATGTGACACAATCAACATATTATCATATTTCCATAAGAAGCATTTTTAACACCATTGGTTTCAATTCTAAGGCTTCTAGGTCTTTTAAACCCTACTTGGCCGAGACTCATCAGTGTATAAACTTGCTTCAAATAGCCTAAAAGCATAAGAAGTCATACAAGTTTCATAGCATATATAAAGACAAGCATAATAAACATACATGTGAATTGTGTCTTAGGCTTCTTAGGTTTCTTTCCCTTTTTCTTTTATTTTTCCTCATGGACGAAACCTACAAATCCCTAAACTAGGTTTTAAGTGGCCTAAAGCATGGAAAACCTAAGTAAGTTTCATGGTAAAAATTACTAAGAACATCATATACAAAGTTGGTTCATAAACAAGCTAGGACCCTTGTGATCTTACATGTCATATATCATGTAACTAAATTTTTCTATACTCTAATTAAGCATAAGAGCATCAAACAACTTCCATATCATAATATTACAGAGGTCTTGAGCATGTTAAAATTTTGTTTAAGCTTTTCTAAGCTATCCATCTTATCATGGCCGAAAATCTAAAATAAGAGTTCATGAATTTCTAGCAATATTCAACATGAAATTCTTTAAGAGAACTCTATATTCTATCATACAAACATGGTTACTTAAATTTAAAGGTCTTCCTAACCCTAAGCCCTTTTTCTTGGCCGAAGCATATGAGTGGATTTCTTTTGGTTCCAAGTAACTTTCAAGCAAGAAAACTAATAAATGACCCTTAGTAGTTCATGGGAGAAATCTTGTACTAGTTTGGTTAAACAATGATTTCTCTAACCTTTTGAAAATATTTTTGGCCGAAATCCTAGGGTTAGGTACTCCTCTGATCAAGCATCATATAGGTATAAAAACATGAAGGAAAAACCTTCCTACCTAGCATAGAAAAATATCATGAAATGAGGACTTGTTTAAACCTTCCTAGATTTGAAAGCTCTTCTTTGGCCGAATTTTCTTAAATTCTTTTCTAGGTTTTCTAATCCTTATAAAATCTGAAAATCACATAAAAAGCCTTGTACCACAGGTGAGGGGAAGCTTACATCCTTTTCGCTTGTGGATCTAAGGTATGGTGATGGAAGAAGTAGCCTCTTCTTCTAGTTCCTTTCCCTTGATTCCCTTGATAAGTCCTCCTTGTATCTTAGGCTTTCTTAGGAGAAAACCTTGGCTTGGGGCCGAAGATGGAGGAGAGGGAAGTGGTGTTCGGTGAGGGAGAGGGAGGATGAGGAAATGAGAGAAAAATAACCTTCTCTTTTCTTGCTCCCTTTTATGTTAAGGGGGAAGAGGTAGCAAAATTGATTTTTGCTTTCCTTCTCCCTTAACCCATTTTCTATTTTTCTTTTATTTATTTTATTTTCTAATTTATTCTCACCATTCATGATGAAATAAGGGGGAATGAATCCCTTTAATTCCCTCTTAAATTTTCGGCAAAATGAAGAAAGAAAGAGGGAGAGAAAGAAGGAAGGCAAGTTGCCTTTCTCTTGCTCTTTTCTTGTTTTCTTTTGGCTAACTTTTACTCTCACCCTTATCATGAGTTTCCCTCCTTTGCTATCAATATCTTCTCTCTATCCCAATTAGTTTCTACTAATTAATCCTATGAATTATAATATAAGAGGTTCAAGGTTCAATCCTTGACCTCCTCTTCTTTTTGTTTCATTTTATTTCTTTTTGCTTTAACCCACTTCTTATTATTTTTCTAAGGCAAAAATCCTACATTCATATGCTTATCTTAAAAGCTTAGTGGGTGTTATATGTTTGGTTCATTTTTGAAGGTTGCTTTCTCTTATTAGAATTAGAAGATGTGTTATTAATTTCCATTTGTTGCATCATGAGAGTTATTGGATTTAGAGTATACAAATTGCCAACCAATGTACCAGAACAGATAACTTCCCTATTTTTCTTGACAACTACTTTGTCATCAAAAGAAATAGAATATATTCTTATAATTATCTATTCTAACAGGAAACCTACACTAACTAATTTTAACCCTTAGCTACTTACAATGCATAAACATAACTAGATCATGAACGTAAACATACTTTTTACCAAGCATAATCGTGAACATACTTTTCACACAACATAAATAATTGCATAATTAAAGCATAATATGAGCTTACTAGAGTATAGTCATAAGCATAATTAAAGCATAATTCTTAAACCTAACTAGATCATACACATAAACACAACTAACACATTAACATAATCATAACTAAAGTATAAACATGTGCATAACTAATATATAATCGTGAGCATAATACATGCAAAGCATGACCATGAGCATACTACTTACAGAACATAAACATGAACATAGTTATCCTAGGGCTTAGTTTCATGTTATTGTCCCCTAACGAAGTCGGTAGGCATCCGAACCTTGGAGCGGAAACCCCTACCCATACATACTATAACTAATATCTTTGGTAAGATTTCCGAGCATAGGTCCCTTGGACATGTCTTGCCCATAATGTAAGCTCCCTGAGTGTGAGTACCCAGTTCGAGGCTTGTAAGTGTTGGTTGCTACTCGAAATATCGTACTGGTTCCACTGTACAAAAATTTTGCACAAGTACTGAACCTTTCCTAACAACCTATTATGTTCTTTAGAAATTAAACTTGGAACCGCAAATAGAACTTAACATTATTGATTCCAAGTTCAACTTATCTGTTCTTAGAGGTTTAGACTTGGATCGCAAACGATGCTTAACATTATTAATCCAAATTCACCCATGTTACAAAGTTGATTAAATATTTATTTTAAAGATCGGCTTCCAGGTTAAACATGGCGAGGCACTAGGCCTTCTTGGGTATGAGATCATCCACCACTTCCTAGATAAAGCCTTTCAACGAAATTTAATATTTAATCTCCTTATAGTAACCCTAGGTTTAACCACTAAGAACAATCAAAAGAAACACAAAATCCAAACATAAATTCGATTACCTAAAATCGATAGCCTCTTGTATTTGGTATTTCAAGATCAATACAAAGAAAACTAGTATGATACGGAATAAGACAACTAGTTATACATTTCTTTGTAGCTAAAGACCTCTTGATCTTCTGTTGTATTCCTCACCTCCTCTTGGATGTCGTGTGGGCGACGATCTACCAAGATGAATTCCACCGGGACCACTTCTTCTTCTCCAAGACTCTTGAGCCATCAAGGGATGCCAAAATAGAAAATTTCCTTCTTCTTCTCCTTCAAGCAACCGGCCACCAAGTGCTTCTCCTCTTCTTCTTCTTCCTCTCCAAGCAACCGACCACAAGGATATAGTAACCCTTGATGCCGTCGGTCCTAAGGAAGCAAAAAGAGGTGACAAGATGAAGGTGGTGCCGCCGGCCACAAGAAAGAAGAAAGAAGAAAGGAAAGGAGCATGGCCGGCCACCAAGGAAATAGAGAGGGAATAAGAATAGGTTGTCTCTCCATGAGGCACCCTCTCCCCCTCTTTTATAATCTTTGGTCTTGGTAAAAAAGGAAAGTTTAATTAAAACTTCCTTTTAATCTTCTTATGGCCGACCACATCATGGTATACTAAAAAGGAAAAATTTTTATAACAAAAATTAAAGCTTCCTTTTAAACCATGATGTTTACGAAAGAGAAAGTTTTAAACATAATTAAAATATCCTTATTTGTCGCCTCCCTCTAAAGAGGAAATTTTAATAACAATTAAAATCTCTCTTTTTAAATTTCCTATTGTACATGGTGATCCTGTCTGAGAAGCTTGACAAAACGGAAAGCTGGGAGAAAACCTCACCACTGATGAAGGATAATACCTGTGGACTACCGATCCGAGAAACCCAAAGCGGATCTAAGAAAATGAACTCACCGAACACCCTCCTCGTACCAAGATCTAAAGACGAAAGGAAGGCTCCAGTGAAAAAATGCCAAGATCTGGAACTCCGATGACTTCCTGCGCACAAGAGAACCGACAACACTATCGTCAGTGACCTAAGACCGGGGTGGGAATCCCTGGCTAGGCCCTCCGACGCTCAAGTTAGTGATCTCTCTCGGTGTGGAAGGGAAGAGCAAAAAATGAAGATGAACAGTGATTAAAATTAGGATTTGGAAAGTGGGTTGTGAGTGTGATGAGCCTGAGCATACCTGGCCAATAGAGAGGATTCCCCCTTTTATACCACTTCATATAACCTCCGTAGTCATGAAGTGGACCTCGGTTTGTTAGAGTTTGTTATGAGATGAGGTCAGTCCTGTACTTACAGAAGATAACTTTTTAAGGAATCTTTTTTGTACCCTAGATGTACCTTCTTTGTCATCTAGCACCTATAGAAGAGTCTAGAGACATTTTTCCCGCCAAATTAGTCAATCTGTCATACAATCATATGCAATAGATATTTTCATGAGCTATTTATGCACATTCTCGAAATACTTGCTACCCCGGGCGGTGTTGACTTGTATTTTATTAAGCATATTATCCCAGCCGATATTGGGCTATATTATGTTATCCCAGTCAATACTGGGCTATACCTCCTTAAGCTTGTTATCCTGACCGACCTTGGTCTATATATCATTAAGTATGTTATCCTGGTCGATATTGGGCCATATTATGTTATCCCGGTTGGTATTGGCCTATATTATGTTATCCCGGCCGATATTGGGCTATATTATGTTATCCAGTCGATACTGGGCTATACCTCCTTAAGCTTGTTATCCCGACCGGCCTTGGTCTATATCTCCTTAAGCATGTTATCCCGGCCGATATTGACTTATATTTCATTAGGCTTGTTATCCCGGCCGATATTGTCCTATATTTCTTCAAGCCTGTTAGCTCAGCCGATATTGGTCTATACCTCCTTATGCTTGTTATCCCGACCGACCTTGACCTATATGGCTCTAAGCCTGTTATCCCGACTGGCCTTGGGCTATACTTTCTTAAGCACGTTACCCCGGCCGGTATGCATACCTGCTTGATTCTACTATCTTTTTTCCCCTTTTCACCGGGGACCTACTAAACCTAACCCATATCACTAGCATTCCCTCCAAGTCTAGTCGAAGGAGGTGTAGCCGACTGACTAGACACAGGTTTATTTTTGTTTCTTTGCCTATCTTTAATCATGGTTTTGTCATGGTCACTACAATAGATCTATGACTTTCTTCACAGTAGTCCCCGTGACTTTTGGTACAACAATCCTGTTAACTCAAGTATAGTGATCCTGTGAGTCTTTTGACCCTTTAAATAGGGTTGTGATCTTCCCTTCTTTCTCCACTTATCTCAGCTCTCTTCCTCCTTGTCCGTCTTCCCTTACCGAGAGTATGACTTTAGACCCCCCTTTCTAGGGGCAACTCTTGTTCGACAAGGTGAAATCTATAGATGAAGTTGCCCGAGCTTTGGATCCAGTTAACTCTCTGGCTCGAGAACTGGGGGTATTTCTGTTGGTCACCCAATCTTAAGTACGGTTGGGGATGACCTCTGAGAACGAAGTTCACCGAGATCTAGAACTTCAAGCCAAAGAAATGCCTGCTTTGCAGACTCAACAGGCTTCAGAAGTGCTCTCGTTAACCGAGGGGGCTCACATAGCTAGCCTGTTGTCTTCCTGATGGCAGCAAAGCTTAGGCCATCTGCGACCAAAGGTGGACACTCTAGCAGCAGAGCTCAAAATGTTCAAGCAGGAAGTGGATTGTTTCATGACACGTCTGAAGGGACTTGAACAAGTTTGCACCTCCTTTGTTCATGAGACCACTCTTTTTCCTACTTTTTCCCAGGCGTAAAAGAATACATTGGCTCTTCTAAACGAGGAGGAGGGGGGAGGACAATTCTGTTGGATGACAGATTTTTCACCCTATCCCCCTGCCAGGTAAAATATTCCCACTTCTCCAACCTGGCTGGGTTTATTTTCAGATGGGTTGAAGTTTTCTGAGAAGTTCAAGGGATCACGTTCCAACGGGCTTCCCTTTAAGTCTGGCCGAAGGAAGTATCAACCGTCTGACTGGACATAAGTCTATGTTTAGTTGAGTTACATAGTTGGGGCAATGTTGTATGCTCGATCAGGCTTTGCCTGCTAAGTACATGTAATATCTGTTTGACTATATAAGTCTAAATGCCTCAAATGCAATCGATATGTTATATTCAATCAATCCCTTTAACCTTGGATGATGTGGACTTATCTTTTATAGACGTATTAACTCAGTTGATATTGACCTGTCTCTTATGCACGTGTTGACCCGGTCGACCTTAACCCATCTATTATGAACGTGGTAACCCAATCAATATTAGCCTATCCATTATAGACAAGAGTATCTCGACCGATACTAGCCTGTCCATTATGAACAAGGTTATCCCGACCGATACTGATTTCCTTTTTATGATTACACTAGCTTGGTCAATATTTTCTACATGACTGACCCTCATTTTCTCCTTTTTTCCTTCTAACCAGGGCTTTGTCAGATCTAATCCATCTCTATTTATTGCCCCTAGTAAACTATGCCCCTTTTTCCAGCATTTTCTTGATTATGATTGGTCTTTCCATGTTAAGAGAATGTTGGAGGCGCATGACGAGGTGTTACCAACTCCTGCATGATTTGATTTGTCGCGTCCATCATCAATGCCCATTTATGGTCATTTGATGCATGTCTTTTCTTTCCTCTTTGTAATACCAACGCTGGCACGCTTCTATAATCAACGGTGTCTGTTGAAAAAGGGTATTCCGATCTGACAGTGGTTTCATATTCTTTCAACCCTAAACCCTTCATTTTCTTGTCGACTTTGCCCCTTCTTCCTTGCCTTAGCATTTTTTTTCTTTGACTGCACTCTTTTGATCCATCTTCACGCTTGCCATCTTCCCGTGCTTTTCTTTCTTAGTTCTCAGTAAGTAACCTGTTGCTCCGTTAACCTTTACTTCTATCTATGGCTGAAGAAACAATAGCTCCTTGGTATACTCAAATTTCATCTTCTTTCGACAAAGATGCTCAGCTTGTTATCCGTATGCAATATGAAATTCCTGAGGAATATGATATCATAATCCCTGAACCAGACGAGCATCCTCACCGTCCTCCTGCTAACTGTGTGACTTTCTTTAGGGATCAATTGATAGGGGGTTTAAGGTTTCCCATTCCTCCCTTTCTAATTGATGTAAGCCAATACTTTGGCATTCCCCTTCAATAATTTGTGCCCAATGTCTTTCATTATTTGTGTGGCCTGTACATGTTGTTTCGTACACTTGACATTCCTCCTACTCCTCAAAATGTTTTCATGTTTTCCTGTCCAAAGTTAGCAGAGCCGGGTGTTTTTCTCTTCCAGTCTCGGACTAAGATGGTCCTTTTTGATGATATGCCTTCTTCTCTTAAAGGCTGGAAATCTCGTTTCTTCTTCATAAAGTTTCCTGTACCTATTCCTTGGTCTCATGCTTGGAAATATTCTTTACCTCCTTTGCCTGATGTTAAGGAGTTTCACCTTCACCCGTCTTTTCCCCTTTACTGTGAAAAATTGCTATGTCGTCGTCTTTCTATTACTAAATGGCTGCAGAATGATCTTCTGTATCTGTTTGGTTTGAGCCTAGTCAGATCTAAGATACGCGGCTCCTTAGGTAAAATTTTGTCTATTTTTCTATCAATTCTTACTAACTAAAATATTTTCTACCATTTTGTGTAGTGGCTGGTTTTTATGCTGCTTTGATTGACGAAGAACTACGTCTGGAAGGGGCCCAACTTCATGCAAAAGAGCAAGAGCTTCTTGCTGCCATTAATCCACCACCTTCAATTGAAGCTTTTAGTTCTCAAGTTACTCCTGACGTTCTCGAGATTCTTCCAGCAGGAGTTCTTGCTATCACTTTGCCAACTGCTCCTTCATCAGCCACTTCTCTTTCCGTTGCTGAGCTTACATCCTCTGTAAACTCAGAAAAATCTCTTGCTGAAATTGCTCCGGGCAAATGCCCGGGACGCAAACTAACTAGAGTCCCCCCTTCTAAAAGGAGACTCACTCTTCCTGCTAAGGAATCACCCTCAGAAGATTTTGCCTCTGTTGCCCCTTCTTCTAATGAGCTTACCTTGGCTGATTTATATCCTTCTCTTCTTTTTTCTTCCTCTTCTCTTAGCAATACTGCCCCTGGTAATACTTCTTTTACTTTTCCTTTATCTGTTTCAGAATCTGGGTCTTTACCTCCTTCATCCTCTTCTTACTTAATTTTCGCTCCCCCTTCTATCCCAACTTCCTCCTTTTCTACCACTTCCTCTTCTATCCTTGTTCTTCCTATACTGCTAGGAGGCTCTTTCACCACTGCTCGAGAGGAAATTCACCCTCTCTTTGGAGAGCTCCCCCCTCCGAGACAATTGATCAATTCTCACATGAGGAAACCAAGGTATGTTTGCTATTATTTATTTGTTATTTATCCATGACTGTTTCATGACTCATTCTTATGTTTGTAGCGGTGGATGACCAATATGGGTTTAGCTCGCCTAGCGCATAACCTATATCATGAGAACAAGAAGTTGAAACGACAAGTTGCTGAGCTATCTTCTACCACTCTTTCAGAAAAGTCTAAGGAACAATATGAAACCTAACTTGAGAGCCTTCAGTCTCAATTTAAATCAGCCACAGACCTTAATACTTAGTTATCTTCCAAATTAGAGAAGCAGATTGCTGAGACTAACAAATTGAAGTCTGATTACGAGTCCACCTTGGTTGACAAACTCAAAGCTCTGCAGTTGAAGGATGATGAAATAACTTCCTTAAATACTTCCTTGAATACAACTAAGACAGAGGCCTCCACCAAAGATGCTAAGTTGAAGTCTTCCGAGTCGGCTCTAGTGGTTTACAAAGCTGGGGAAGACAGTCGCTTCAAGGAGCAGGCCACCACCGTGATCAAGTCTACTGAATTCAACAGGCCGATCGTAAAGTCTATTTTGGCCGCCTATACCACCGGAACTGAAGGAGCAGTAAAGCAATTGCTAGAAGAAGGCTTCCAGTCTCGTGATCCTCCTCCTAACTTCTTGAACCGACGTAAGCTGATTGATAATAGGCATGCAGACCTATTTCCTCAATTGTTTATAGAATGATCGTTCTACTTTTGTTCTAGTTGTTGTAAAACTAACTATGAATTTGTGACCGTTTAGCTCATATACTTTCATCTTTTGTGTTTATGTGTCTGAACTCTTTTCATTCGTGGGGCTCTACTACCTTTCTTCTGAATTCATCCTACCTTTGTACTTGTCTTTTTCTTGTTCACTTTGTCTTAGCATATCAAATATTGTCCGGCTTATTACTATTACCCGACTATATTCGCATAAGGTCTTAACTTACCGTCAATATCGAACGGTCTATTACAACCGGTCGATTTACCATTAGGCTTGCAAATATCGACTGATGCTTTATGCTTAACAAGTTTTCATCCAATTCGGTATAACCGATCGACGTCAGTTTCGATCGATTTGTTATGACCGCTCAATTTACTGTAGCATCGCCAATCTCGACCGATTTACTATAGCATCATCGATCTCGATCGATCTACTATAGCATCATCGATCTCGATCGATCTATTATAATATTCTTCATCTTGACCGGTCTATTATAACCGGTTGACTTACACTTATGTTTACCAATATCATCTGGTGTTTATACTTAACCGGATTACGCCCGATCCAGTATAATCGTCCAATATGATATAGTCAATTTTGCCCGGTCTATTATGTCTAAAAATATTGTCCGACGCATTACACTTGACTAGTTTTCATCCAATTCGGTATAACCGACTGACGTCAGTCTCGACCGGTTTATTATGACCGGTCGATTTACCACCATATTTATAAATATCGTCCGGTGTTTTATACTTAACTAAATCTCGCCCGATCCAGTATGACCGTCCGGGTTTATTGTTTAATCACATAGATAATCTTAAACTACCCTATTAACCTCACACCCGACCAATTTTCCTCATACCCCTTTGTTTATTTAAGAATCAAGCGCATAGAGAGAGAAAAACTGGTCGCGTTTTTCGAGGATGATTACTAAGCTTACCTTTTCCATGAGATTCATCCTTCTTTTTGAATTCAATCCCATTCTTCGATGACCTCACCTCTTTATGGCAGTTATGTTTCCCTATGTTCTTCTTTATTGAGTTTACATTTTTTCTTTTCCTATCTTCCTTTATACCTAAGTTCCGCACAAATTATCATTGGCTTTTGGATTTCCCCTTTTTCCAGTTCTTCTTCTATTTCTGCTTAAGGGTTTTTGGTCTAAGGCACAGAGGAAGGCAAGGGTTTAAGATGCTCTATCTTGCTCCCTGACTATTTATCCTCCTTCTCCTGTTCGCTTTCTCTCTGCTATTCAACCATGGCCACTTCTTCCCCCGCGTGGTTCCTTTTGTGCGCTTCTAGCCTTACCGAGCCAGAGGAGGTGGAGTTACGAGTGAACTATGGTTTTCCCTCCTATATAGTTCTCCCTACCCCTCAGGATAGTCCGCATCTTCCTCCTTTAGGAAGTATATCGATCTTCTAGGCTCAAGCCTTACAAGGTTTCCGATTCCCCCTTCATCCCTTTTTCGGTGATGTTAGTATTTATTTTGATATTTCTCTTAATTAGTTTATTCCTCAGTTTTTTCTATCCTCATGAGTTTTGTTGGGGTGTCTAAACTACTAGATTTCCCCTTATCCCCTTGTTTTTTTCACTACTTCTTCATTCTCCGCCAAGTAGACATTGACGTCTTTAAATTTCAGTCTCGCCCTAAGGCTATTTTGTTTAGCAGGATTCCTCCTTATGAGGAATGACATCACAAATTTTTCTTTATGCGTCTCCCTTCTTCTGCTTCTTTCCCTATTACCTGGATACACAATCTCCCCCAAGCTCCTAACACTGATAACTTCCTCACTGATCCCTCTGTCTCTCTTGCCTTATCCAAGCTAAAGGTTGCTAAATTTAGCTTACCATCCTTGATTGTGGAGGGTTTAATGTTTCCCTTTGGAATAAGTTGCATCGACACTCCCTTGGATGTCTCTTTTGGTATGTCTAAATATTCTAGGCTATGTTTATCAGTTATTCGTTAATTATTTTCTATAATGACGCCCAATTCTTGTGTTTCGGCTGATGCTCTTCTACCCGCTTTTATGTACAAGAATACAACTATGACCAAGTCTTTTTTGAATAAACTTGGAGAACAATTACTGCAAGCTCGTCGAGATAACCCTACCACCTCTACTTTGGGTTTATTATCTAAGGAAGAACAAACAGCGGAAGCTATTGCTTCTATGGAAGAGGAAGATGAACAACCTTTTATTACTATACTCAAGAAACCCAAGCTTATTGAGGAAGTTCCCTTTCGTGATACTTTTGGTACTTTTGTGCAGACCCCTATTGCTCCTTCACCTATTTGTTTTGAGAGAGGTAAGATATTAATGCTCCCTACCCATATTATTTCCAATCTTTCTCTTAGAATGATAAGAACGGGTCTGCTTATTCCTTCCTCTTCTGCTATTGTTTCAGCTACTTCTTCTTCTCAGATGACTACTACCACTTCGACTTCCCCTCAACCTCTTTCCCTGGCCTTACCTCCTTTGGCTTCTGAACCCCGAGCTAGAAGAACACCTTGCAAGAGATTTTCTCCGAGTCCAGGACCATCCACTATCCATGCTTCAACAACTGAATCAACTTTTATTGCTTTGCTACCTTCCATCCCCTCTAGTTCTTCCTCTGTTATTCCCATTTCTACCACTTCTCCTCTCTCTATTCCTTCTTCTTCTACCCGGCCTTCCTCACCTTCTGTCCTCCCACCTTTGTTTAGATAGGCTGTGGGTCTGTCTTCTCAATTGGGACAAGCTTTGGACCCTCCCAATTACGATTTTTTGCAGCTACAAGGCCCGTTGGTTGAATCTTGGCAGCATAGCCAAGAACTGCTAAGGGGCACTAGCATTTCCAACTGTGTTGATAGTCATAGTCGTCAAGTTGTTGTCGTAATTGTTTTTCATTATATATTATTATCGTATCATTATTTCCTGCTAACTGCACTATTGTTTCAGTTTCTTACCTCAAGTCTTCATCTAAATCAACTGATCATTGCTTTGGAAAGGGAAAATGGCAAGTTAAAAGCTCAAGTAGAGGCATTGAAAGCAAATCTTCCTCCTTCCCACACTGAGCTTACTCAGTTACAAGAGAAGATAGCTTTACAGGCTCAACAGATAGAGGCTATGAAAAAGGAACTGCAGCATAAGCGACAATCATTGAAAAACAAAGAGCTTGAAAGAAGAACCCTAGAGTTGCGAGTGGATCGGTTAAATTCCAGCCTCTGGGTGGAATCTGCTTTAAAAGACAAAGTCATCTCAGATATTTCTCATAAAAACGTTGTCTTAGAGAAAGTGGAGAGGCTTCACAATGTCTTTCTTTCTAAGCAGGCTCAAGATTCAGCCTCAAGAGATTTTGCTATTCTACAAGAGCAAGAACAAAGAAAGGCTCAGGATGCCGTGATATTCTCACTCCAGAAGGAGATAGAGCATCTTAAATCAGAAAGAGATACTTTCAAAGCCCAAGCTGCCACACTACAAACTGAATTTCAAAGTTATAAGGAGCAGGAGGAGGGTCGATGGGAGGACAGGCGCTTAGCTTATCTAAGGTCCCCAGCATTCACTAATGAATATATCCGCCGGGTCATAGGGACTTTAAACCATTCCGTGACTGGAGTTATTCAACAATTGAGGGAACGTGGTTATCTACCTCGCGAACCTCCCCTTCAATTCATAAATCGTTGCAGACTTAACCACGAGTTGCCCAAGACTTGACAGGTGAATTTAAGTAAGCATGATTATATACTCAAAAAGACTTGTAAATAAAAGACTTGTAATTTGCAATATTTTTAAAAATTCATACTTACCTATTTTTTTGACCTTCATTATCTGGCTGCTGCCTCTTGAGAATAAGTACTGTCTTACTCAAAAGCTTTTCCTGTTGTGGTATCTTAATTGATCATATGACTTTGAACAATAAGGCTTTTCCGCAAACCCTTTGATCTCTATTCAGGCTTGACTGTATATAAGGAATTTCAAAGACCTCCGTGCTTCCGAGGGATGTGTAATCTCGAGTAACTTTATCTGAAAAGCTCTATAGGATTTATGTATTCTTGGTCGGGCATACAATCCCGAGCGATTTTAAATAGAGAACTTCATATGATTGTAACTTTTGATGGGGAATGTAATTTTGAAGGATGATATATATAAAGAATTCCCTCTAAACTTTGAATCCTAGTCAGGAGTGTAATACCGAGTGATCTTTATAAATAAATCTAGATGACTTTGAATCTAGACCAAGCATATAATCCCGAACAATTTAATGTGAAGAATTTCATCAACCTTTGGTCGGGCATATAATCTCGGTCGATTAAATATGAGGAATTTCATTAACCTTTGAGGTTTTGGTCGGGCATGTAATCCCGATCGATTTAATATGAAGAATTTCATCAGCCTCTGGTCGAGTGTATGATCCCGACTGATTTAATATGAAGAATCAACCTTTGAGTTTTCGGTCGGGCGTGTAATCCCGATCAATTTAATATGAAGAATTTCATCAACCTTTGAGTTTTTAGTCAGGCGTGTAATCCCGATCGATTTAATATGAATAATTTCATCAGCCTCTGGTTGAGTGTATGATCCCAACCGATTTAATATGAAGAATCAACCTTTGAGTTTTCGGTCGGGCGTGTAATCCCAATCGATTTAATATGAAAATTTTCATCAACCTTTGAGTTTTTTGTCGAGCGTGTAATCCCGATCCATTTAATACGAAGAATTTCATCAGCCTCTGGTCGAGTGTATGATCCCGACCGATTTAATATAAAGAATCAACCTTTGAGTTTTCGGTCGGGCGTGTGATCCCGAATAGAGTCCTATGCTCTATCATATTTTGATTAGGTACTCAATCTTGCATGACTTTGTTAATGATAGTTTAAAGTCTCCGGTTCCTCCCAAGAATACCCGTCCGGGTTACTTCAAGAGATTTCCCAATTGACTGTGTTCATGATAGTTTAAAGTCTCCGGTTCCTCCCAAAAAGAGCCATCTGGGTTACTTCAAGAGATTTCCCGATCGACTATGTTCATGATAGTTTAAAGTCTCCGGTTCCTCTCAAGAAGATCCGTCCGGGTTACTTCAAGAGATTTCCCGATCGACTATATTCATGATAGTTTAGAGTCTCCGGTTCCTCCCAAGAAGACCCGTCTGGGTTACTTCAAGAGACTTCCCGATCGACTATGTTCATGATAGTTTAAAGTCTCCGGTTCCTCCCAAGAAGACCCGTCCGGGTTACTTCAAGAGATTTCCCGATCGACTATGTTTGTGATAGTTTAAAGTCTCCGGTTCCTCCCAAGAAGACCCGTCCGGGTTACTTCAAGAGATTTCCAGATCGACTATGTTTGTGATAGTTTAAAGTCTCTGGTTCCTCCCAAGAAGACCCGTTCGGGTTACTTCAAGAGATTTCCAGATCTACTATGTTTGTGATAGTTTAAAGTCTCTGGTTCCTCCCAAAAAGACCCGTCCGGGTTACTTCAAGAGATTTCATGATCGACTATATTTGTGATAGTTTAGAGTCTGCGGTTCCTCTCAAGAAGGCCTGTCTGGGTTACTTCAAGAGATTTCCCGATCGACTATGTTCATGATAGTTTAAAGTCTCCGGTTCCTCCCAAGATGACCCGTCCGGATAACTTCAAGAGATTTCCCGATCGACTATGTTTGTGATAGTTTAAAGTCCCCGGTTCCTCCCAAGAAGGCCCGTCCGGGTTACTTCAAGAGATTTCCTGATCGACTATGTTTGTGATAGTTTAAAGTCCCTGGTTCCTCCCAAGAAGGCTCGTCCGGGTTACTTCAAGAGATTTCCCGATCGACTATGTTTGTGAGTGAAACTAAAAATGCTTTCACTAACCTCGTGATGGCTTAATGTCTTCAAGATTCCTTAAGGAAAACTGATTGATCACTCCTTAAAGTCCCCAATTGACGACCACTTGAGCAGAATAAAAATGTTTGCCCGGTAATTACCACGTTGCTTAAACTGCGCTTATTTTTCGAGCGATATTTGGACTGCATTGTATTTACCAAATGAAGTACATAAATTATGAGCATACTTGTTATTTGTTTGCAGGGCCAAACGGAGGGAAATTGCTTAAAGTAAACTTGATTTGTTCTTTCGATAGCGCTGAATTTCACATGATTGGATGATTGAAATACACTAAAGAGGTGTTAGTCCGCTCGTTCTGGGATATCTGTATTTCTTGAGCGATATAAGCTTATTAAGTTCGGCAGGGCTGTAAATGATTTGCACTCCAGGGGCGCCCGAGAACTCTTCCTTCTGTGTCTTGGAGATAATATGAATCTGATGCCAGTTTTTCTTCCACCTTATAGGGTCCTTCCCATTGTGGTGCTAATGTGTTAACATCCCCAGCAGGCTTGACACGTTTCCATACTAGATCCCCTGCTTGAAAGAATCTTGGGATGACTCTTTTGTTATAATTTTGCCTCATTCGTTGTCGGTATGATATAAGATGAGTTATAGCTTTGTCTCGAATTTCTTCTATCAAATCTAGCTCCATAAGTCGTATGCCTTCATTATCCTCGTCATATAGTTGTCTTCTATCAGATTCTATTCCCACCTCGATAGGAATTACAACTTCTCCTCCATAAACTAGTTGGAAGGGAGTAATCCCGGTAGCTTCTCGGGGTGTAGTGCGATATGCACAAAGAACACTGGCAATTCATCTACCCAGCTGCCTCCAACATGATCCAATTTGGTTTTTAGACCTCTTATAATCTCTCTGTTGGTTACTTCAGCTTGACCATTACTCTGTCAATACGCCACAGAGGTGAATGCTTGAGTGATATCATAGCTTTTACACCACTCTAATATTCTATCTCCTTGAAACTATCTTCCATTATCAGAGACTAATTTATGAGGAATACCAAATCTGCAAACAATATTTTTTCACAAGAATTTAGTAACCACATCTTCAGTAATCCGAGCAAGCGGTTTTGCTTCTACCCACTTAGAGAAATAGTCCATTGCTACTAACAAAAATCATCTTTGTGCAGTTGCCATGGGAAATGGACTAACTATATCCATGCCCCATTGATCAAAGGGGCAGGAAACCATAGAGGTTCTTAATAATTGTGTAGGATGATGTGAAATATTTTGATATTTTTGACAAGAAATGCAAGTTCTTACAAATTTGGTAGCATCTTCATGTAAAGTGGGCCAGAAATATCCTGCTAATAGAATTCTACGAGCCAAGGATCTTCCTCCTATATGACTGCCACATGAGCCCTGATGAACTTCTTGCAAGATAAACTGTAAATCTTCTGTCCCAATACATTTAAGTAAAGGTCTAGAGAAAGCCCTTTTATATAACTGCTCCCTTATCATAGTGTATTGGGAAGCTCTTTTCTTAAATATCCTTGCTTGTTCTGTATCAATTGGAAGAATACCTTACTACAAATATAATATGATTTATGCTCTCCAATCACTCTGTATTTCTATTTCAGCCTGTCTTTCAATGCAAGATACTAATAATGTCTGCTCGACTGGCTGATCCAGGCTCCACGGTGTTACATCAGAGGCCAATTTAGCTAGTTCATCCACTACTTGATTCTCAGATCGAGGAATTTTTTTATATATTTACTTCTTGAAACTGAGCTTTTAACTTATCAAATGTCTCAGCATATAACCTGAGTCTATCGTTATTGATTTCAAAGTTACATGATAATTGTTGGGCTGCTAACTGAGAGTCAGAATAGATATAAACCTTAGATGCTCCTACATGCCGAGTAACTTATAACCCTGCTATCAATACTTCATATTCTGCTTCATTATTAGTGGCCCTATAATTCAGCCTGACAGAAAGTTGAAGCTTATCTTCCCTTGGAGATATAAGGAGAATACCAATCCCACTGCCTTGTCTGGTTGAAGATCCATTCACATACACTTTCCAAGTACTCTCTTCTTCGGGATCTTGAACTTCTATGATTAAATCTGCTAGAGCTTGTGCTTTGATGGCTGAGCGAGGTTGGTATTGTATGTCATACTCACTAAGTTCGGTCGTCCATTTGATCAACCGACCAGATGCCTCTGGGTTGAGCAACACCCGCTCGAGAGTACTGTTGGTCAACACAATAATCGCATGTGCTAAAAAATATGGACGCAACCTCAAAGCGGTTAACACTAATGCATAAGCAAACTTTTCTAGTGTAGCATATCTACAGTCGGCTCCTTTTAATAAATGGCTGGAAAAATATACAAGTTGTTGTTCTTTCCCTTCCTGTCTAACTAACACCGAGTCTACAACATTCTCATTGGCCGACAAATACACCCATAAAGTTTCTCCTACTACGGGTTTAGCCAATACAGGAAGGGTGGACAAGTAGTCTTTCAATTCCTAGAAAGCTTTGTCACATTCTTCATCCCATTGAAATTTATTAGCCTTCCAGAGTATTTTGAAGAAATGGAAGCTACGATCGGCCGACCTTGAGATGAATCTAGACAAGGCGGTGATCCGGCCGGTGAGTCTTTGGGCTTCCCTCATGTTGCGTGGTGGCTCCATGCTTTGAAGTGCTTTGACCTTGCTTGGGTTGCCTCTATTCCCCGTTCGGACACCAGATACCCTAGGAACTTTCCACCCTTTGCTCTGAACAAGCATTTGCCTGGGTTCAATTTGAGTCCATATTGCCTCAATGTTCTGCAAGTCTCCTCTACATCCCTACAGAGATCAGTAGCCTGAAGAGACTTAATTAAAATATTATCAACATATACTTCCATATTTCTTCCAATCTATTTCTAGAAGACCTTGTTCATAAGCCTTTGATAAGTCGCTCCTGCATTTTTTAGTCCAAACGACATAACATTATAACAATAAGTACATTCAGATGTTATAAAACTAACCTTCTCTTGATCTTCCTTAGCGAGAGGAACCTGATGATAGCCTTGATAGGCATCCAACATAGAAATATATTCACACTCGGCTGTAGAATCCACTAACTGATAGATCCGGGGTAATGGATAATAATCCTTCGGGCATGCCTTGTTAAGATCATGGAAATCAATACATACCCGCCATTTGTTTCCTAGTTTAGAGACCAGGACAACATTAGCCAACCAACTGGGGAACTGCACCTCCTTGATGTAACCGACCTCTATCAATTTATCCACTTCTCCCTTGATGATCTGATTTTACTCAATACTGAAATTCCTCTTTCTCTGCATGACAGGCCGAGCAAATGGGAAGACATGTAAATAATGCTCCATTACTGAAGGAGAAACGCCCGTGACTTCTTTAGGCGTCCAAGCGAAGACATCATTATTTCTCTCCAAACATTGGACCAGTTCGATTTTCAGCGTAGGATCAAGATCGGTCGTGACGTAGGTAATAGCTTCAGGTAGACCGGTCTGTATCTGGATCTCTTCCTTCTCCTCATAAACCAGGACAGGTGGCCTCTCTTCAATAGCATTAACCTCCATTCTTTGCATTTTCCGGGCAGCATTGGCCTCAGTCCTGATTATCTCCACATAGCATTTTCGAGCCGTCTTCTGATCACCCCTTACTTCCCCGGCCTGGTCCTCAACAGGAAATTTAATTTTTTGGCAAAAAGTAGAAACGACCGCCCTAAACTCATTTAGGGCCGGTCGATCCAATATCACATTATAGGTGGATGGGGCATCCACCACCATGAAGTAAGATCTTCTTGTCCTCATTAGGGGCTCCTCTCCTAAAGATACGACCAACTTTATTTGACCCAGCGGTTGTACTTCATTACCAGTGAATCCATATAGAGGAGTCACCATCTGTTGGAGTTCGCTCGGGTCAATCTGCAGTTGATCAAAAGCCTTTTTGAAAATAATATTTACAGAACTATCAGTGTCTATGAAGGTGCGAGAAATAGTATAATTGGCTATCACAACCTTAATTATTAATACATCATCATGGGGTATTTTTACCCCTTCAAGATCTTTGGGTCCGAAACTGATCTCTGGCCCTGCTGCTCTTACCATGCTGCATCCTACAGCATGGATCTCGAGTCTTCATGCGTGTGCTTTTCTGGCCCTGTTAGAATCTCCATCAGTGGGCCCGCTCGCGATCATATTAATGTTGCCTCAGGCTGCATTGCTCCTATTTTCTTCCTGTCGGGCGGTCATGGCCTCAGGCTGAGTCTTCTCAGGCACCTGAGTTGTACCGACCGGGACTGGTAATACACCTTATTGAGGCTCGACCGGGTGATATTCTAATTTAAGTGGGCTTTGCTGCCTGGGATATTGCTGTTGATAATAGTTTTGCCTCTGATATCGATCCCTATTTGCTTTCCTATTTTTCAGAACAAAGCAGTCTTCTGTATGATGACTTCTAGTCTTGTGATAAGTGCACCATCTTCTTGGTGCTTCTTGTTGCATCTCTACATGCTGTACCGCTTGTGGACGATATTCTGGATGATGATGGGGCGGAGGGATTACTCGAGGTCCCCTTGGGGGAGGAACTGGAGCGGGAGCCTTCTCCTTAACATGAGCAGAAGAAGAAGTAGTATCTTCTTTTCTACGTGCGGCCTGAGCTTCTTCAATATTAATGAATTCAGTAGCATGCTCAATTAATGAGTCAAAATTGGCAGGAGGATTTCTCACCAAATCTTTAAAGAAGTCATCATCATTCAAGCCTTGAGAGAAAGCACTTACTAATATTTCGGTGGTAGCATTGGGTACGTCAATGACTACCTGGTTGAATCTTTTGATGTAGGATCTAATGGCCTCTTTGGGTCCCTGTTTAATTGAGAATAAGCTCCAGGGAGTTTTATGATACCTCTTGTTTCTGGAAAAATGGTGTAAGAAAACCTTCTTGAAATCTTTAAATTTTCTGATAGAATTTTTCAGTAATCTTTTGAACCACCGTTGAGCAGCTCCTCCAAGTGTTGTAAGGAACATCCGACATTTCACTCCATCAGAAAACTACTGCAATAATGCTACATTCTCAAATTTTAATAGATAATCCTTTGGATCTGTGGTCCCAGTGTATTCGCCGATCTGGAGATTTTGATACCGCTTAGGAAGTCGATCATCTAACACACTTTGAGAAAATGAAGAGATAATTCTTTCTGGTGAGCTATCACTAGCTACCATCATCTTAGCTTTGTGCTTCTCTTTATCTGGTGCCTCGCCAGAGGATTCTTGAAAGATAGGTCTCCATCCTCCCTGCTCGAAAGGAGTACGAAGAAAGGCTCGAGGGCACTGGGTCAGAGAAGCAGTGGCTGGAGTAATATATACACGATCTTCTTCCTCCGCCTCTTTTCCCTTTAGTCGATCAGTGGTTGAGACTACCGGATTATGAGCCACTGCCAGAGTAGCTCCATTATGAGCTTGCTGTTGTTGTTGCTGTAGAGCCTTCTGGACATGGGTATTGATGAGGAAATCCAGATCTTTGCGACTAATGGTGAGTATGTTCGATTTTCCAGCGTCTTCCATATTGCAATCTCAGATTCAGGTGAAGTTCCCACAGACGGCGCCAAATTTGATCCTGTCTGAGAAGCTTGACAAAACGAAAAGCTGGGAGAAAACCTCACCACTGATGAAGGATAATACCTGTGTACTATCGATCCGAGAAATCCAAAGTGGATCTAAGAAAATGTACTCACCGAAAGCTCTCCTCGTACCAAGATCCAAAGACGAAAGGAAGGCTCCAGTAAAAAATGCCAAGATCTGGAACTCCGATGACTTCCTGCGCACAAGAGAACCGACAACACTATCGTCAGTGACCTAAGACCGGGGTGGGAATCCCTAGCTAGGCCCTCCGATGCTCAAGTTAGTGATCTCTCTCGGTGTGGAAGGGAAGAGCAAAAAATGAAGATGAACAGTGATTACAATTAGGGTTTGGAAAGTGGGTTGTGAGTGTGATGAGCTTGAGCATACCTGGCCAACGGAGAGGATTCCCCCTTTTATACCACTTCATATAACCTCCGTAGTCATGAAGTGGACCCTGATTTATTAGAGTTTGTTATGAGATGACATCAGTCCTGTACTTACAGAAGATAGCTTTTTAAGGAATCTTTTTTGTACCTTAAATGTACCTTCTTTGTCGTCTAACACCTGTAGAAGAGTCTAGAGACATTTTTCCCGCCAAATTAGTCAACTTGTCATACAATCATATGTAATAGATATTTTCATAAGCTATTTATGCACATTCTCGAAATACTTGCTACCCTGGGCGGTGTTGACTTGTATTTACTTAAGCATGTTATCCCAGCCGATATTGGCCCATATTATGTTATCCCGACCGATATTGAGCTATATTATGTTATCCTAGTCGATACTAGGCTATACCTTCTTAAGCTTGTTATCCCGACCGGCCTTGGTCTATATATCATTAAGCATGTTATCCCATCCGATATTGGACCATATTATGTTATCCTGGTCGGTATTGGCCTATATTATGTTATCCCGGCTGATATTGGGCTATATTATGTTATCCCAGTCGATACTGGGCTATACCTCCTTAAGCTTGTTATCCTGATCAGCTTTGGTCTATATCTCCTTAAGCATGTTATCCTGGTCGATATTGTCTTATATTTCATTATGCTTGTTATCCCGACCGATATTGGCCTATATTTCTTTAAGCCTGTTAGCTCGGTCGATATTGGTCTATACCTCCTTAAGCTTGTTATCCCGACCGACCTTGACCTATATGGCTCTAAGCCTGTTATCCCGACCGACCTTGGCCTATACTTTCTTAAGCACGTTACCCCGGTCGGTATGCATACCTGCTTGATTCTGCTATCTTTTTTCCCCTTTTCACCGAGGACCTACTAAACCTAACCCATATCACATGGCAATAAAGGAAAGTTTTAAAAATTAATCTCTCTATTTTAAAACATATAGACAACTACAAAAAGGAAAGATTAATTAAAACTTCTCTTTTTAAATCATGGTTACATAAAAGGAAAGTTTTATAAAAAATTAAAATCTTTCTTTTAAACATTATAGACAACTACAAATAAAGAAAGATTTTAACAAAATGGAAATCTCTCTTTAATCTTTTATAGATAGCTATAAAAGGAAAGATTTTAAAATCTAAAACTCTCTTTTTAAAACCATGAGGATGACTATAAAAGGAAATTTTAAAATAAAATTTCTCTTTTAAATCCCTTTCATGAATGACTATAAAAGGAAAAATTTTAACAAAAATTAAAATCTCCATTAATCCTATGTGGCTGGCCCCATGCTTGGACACCAAGCATGATTTGACCGGCCACTACTTGGGCTCCAAGCCTATACTTGGTCGGCCCCCTTGCTCCAAGCAAGGTTGTGTCCGACCCATTACTTAGATAAGAAGTGAACTTAGTGGATACAAGGTTTTATAGAGGCTACAACAGGGACCGAGAGGAGAAATTGGTTTTGGTCTCTCGATGAGCTTGAGCTTCCTGTGTTCGCCCCGAACACCCAACTCAAGTTCATCAATAATAACTCATACCACTAAAGAGTTATTGAACTACCGCACCAATATAAAATTACATTATGGGCTCCTTCTTATTATGAGTGCATTAATCTCTCTGTATTTAAGATATTGAATGTCCACTAATTAAATGAGTTACTGATAACTCATTTAATTAATATCTAACTCCAAGAGTAGTACCACTCAACTTCATTGTCATGCCGGACTAGGTCTACCTGCAGGGTTTACATGACAATCCTTATGAGTTCCTCAAGGGGACATCATCAACCTAGATTACTAGGACACAGTTTCATTCTATAATCAACAACACACCATATAAATAATATCATTTCACAACTTATCGGGCATATTGATTTAACGAGCTAAATCACACCCTTTGATAAATTAAAGAAATAAATATTAAATATACGTGCTTGTTATTATATCATGATTAAGAGCACGCACTTCCATAATAATAGAGGTTTTACTTTTTTTATATAGTCAGTATAAAAAGAAACTATCTCAAATGGTCCTGCTCAATACACTCATAGTGTACTAGTGTAATTTTATAGTCTAGATAAACTAATACCAAATTACACTACAACCACTCCAATGGTTTGTCCATTCCATCTTGGTTGTGAGCTATTATTTATAATTTATAAGGATATGATAACATGATCTTCTGTGTGTCTCCTCACACCATGTTATCTATAATATAAATTAAATAGTCAACTACACTTAGCATAAATGTAGACATTTAACCAATGTGATTCTTATTTTTAAATAAATATTTATACAAAAGCTAGGCTTTTAGTATACATTCCAACAGTAAGCTCCCCAGGCAAGGGTACTAGGATCATGGCTTGTTAAGCTTCCCGAGTGTAGGTCACTAGATGGTAACTTGATAAGCTCTCGGATCTTGCTCGGATTATAACTTGATATGCTCCCTAGGCATAAGTCCTTGAATTATAAATTGATAAGCTCCCCGGGCTTGCTCGGATCATAACTTAGTAAGCTCCTCAGGCGTAGGTCCTCAGATCATAATTTGATAAGTTCACCGGGTGTAGGTCCCCTGATAATAACTTAATAAGCTCCCCGGGCTTGCTCAGATCATAACTTGATTAAGGTCATAATATCCTAAATCTAAACTCTGAAATTAACATATAACATATATGATTATCAAACATGGTTGAGTGCTTAGCATCCTAACTTTAAATCTGAAACTAACATGTATTATAAAGTTATCAAGAAATGATTGAGTGCATAACATCCTAACCTTAAATCCGAAACTATCATACATTATAAAGTTATCAAAAGCATTATCAATGTCATAGCATATTAACCCTTAATCCGAAACTAATCTATACTACAAGGTTAATAAATATGATTACTTGCATAGCATGTTAAACCCTAAAATTTGATGTTGTCATGTGTTATAAAGTTATCAAAAACATGATTAATGTTATAGCATATTAAATCCAAAAATCTGAAACTAACCTATACTACAATGTTAATAAATATGATTGCTTGCATAACATGTTAAACCTTAAAGTCCTAAACTATCATGTGTTATAAAGTTATCAAAAGCATGATTAATGTCATAACATAATAAACCCTAAAATCTGAAACTTACAAAGTTATCATAATAAGAAGTAAGAAGAAACATAAGCATAACTAAACCAAATCCAAAATCTATATATATTACAAGGTTATCAAAAACATGGTTAAGGTTCCATAATCTCCTAAACCTAGAATCCGAAATTAACCTCTATCATATTAAGTTATCATAATAAGAAGTAAGAAGAAAATGAACATAGACCTAAATCTAGAATTCGAAATTTACACATATATCTTATAAAGATATGATGATAAGAAGTAGAAGAAACATAAACTTAAACCTAGAATATGAAATTCACTCATATAACTTATAAACTTATCATGATAAGAAGTAAGAAGAAACATAAACATAAACCTATAATCCGAAATTCTCTCATATAACTTATAAAGGTATCGTGAGAAGAAGTAAGAAGAAACATAAATATAAACATAAACCTAGAATCCGAAAGTCACACATATATCTTATAAAGTTATGATGATAAGAAGTACGAAGAAACAAAAGCATAAACTTAGAATCCGAAACTTATCTAATCTACCATGGTATCTAAATATCCATAGTTTATATAAACTAATTAATACATAATATGAGATATAGAACATGCCTTTGATTCCTTGCTACCAAACCTCTCCTTCTCCTCCCCTTAAAGCTTGAACCGATGGAAACTTGAGCTAGGTTGGTGAAAAATTCCAAGGTGAGGAAGAGGCTTAGGGCAGGTGGCTTCAAGTTGGGGATTAGGGTTTGGGAGGTGGCGAAAATCTAAGGTGAGAAATCACTTATATGGGTTTGCTATGTCTAACCTTAAGTTTGAATGTTTCTGCCACAATTAATAAGTCATAAAATTTTTTTATGAAAAATTCGGACCATAGGTATCTTACTAAATTTCTTACATATTTGGATATGTAATAAATTTTATTCATATTTATATCCATGAGTCATATAAATTTTTATACATACTAAATCATATAAATTATTATATAAATATTTAGATATGTAATAAATTTTATACATATTTATATCCATGGGTCATATAAATTTTTATACAAACTAAATCATATAAATGTTTATACACATAGTTGGATATGTAATAAATTTTATACGTATTTATATTCATGAGTCATATAAATTTTATATATATATATATATATATATATATATATATATATATTTGGATATGTAATAAATTTTATGCATATTTATATCCGACCATTTTCTTAATATAATTGATCAACCCAAATTCCATAATTGTAAGATAACTTAATTAATTAAATCTAACTAAATTTATCTATTTAAATTAATCAATTCTAATTAAATCTGAATTAATCAAATAAATCCTCTTAATTAAAAAATATGTGGAATTTATATCCCTTGGGATATAAATTTTATGCCTATTCAGATTTAGGGAATTATCTAAATTTTAAATCTCGGCTTAATCCTTAAACTAGAGGTTACCTTACTTAGTAGGTACATAATTTATTTTTAAAATCTTCCTAAATGTATGCATCGCAAAATTTAAATCACATAACCCTTAACTATTGCAAATAACCCTACATTATTTAAATTAAACATTTTACCTTACTCTAATCATGCATGGAGTTAGCATGGATGGTTTTTGGACACTACAAGTAGCCTCCAGTTGAACCCTCGAAAGTGTTGATCCTCTAGTGCATAGCCATCATGCGCCCATCATTCTTGATAAAATGTGCTTCTTAGTCTCCTCTACTCTCTAGCTATCTGATCTGCAATCCCATCCTGTGGCTGATGTAACATCCTCTTGTGAAGCATGAAACCTACAACTAATATCTAGTTAGCAATGATCCACTAGTCATGTGTCCATCCATCTAGAGAGGAAATGCTCCTGCCTCCTATGGCTCCCTCATATGTATCACATCTATCTTCCTCCAATGAGATGATATACTAGGTCCACTTCGCATAGTCTAATGCTCACCATCCGACATGCCATCCTATTTCGACCCTCACATACCATAAGCCATGAGTGACATGATAAGCTTCCTAATCTACTATGGTCCGTTGGCTCGTGAATATGTCTCTAGCTGGCCGACACCCACTCTGATCACCAGTCCCCTCCTATGACTAGTGTAGTCATCTCCTATGATGGACATAGTCCATTAGCTCCCTCGATAATATTGATCAACCCATGTGTAAGCATCCCATGTCCATCACCCACCTCTAGATTTGGGTAAGATTAGTTTGTTCATTTCCCTATCATGTTTAGTAGCTGATGCTATGGATTGAATGATGAGTTGATTCAGATGATAACATGTTCATTGTCAGGATTATTAGAATGATTATCAAATTTGGATAAGTTTTGGAGATAATGCATGTATAAACCTAATCTAATTAGGTTGTGGAATGGTTAGGGTAATTTGAGGTTAATAGTGGGATGGTTTAGGATTTCCTAATTGGATTTGGATTTAGGTTAGCTAATTGGCACATGATGGAATTAGCTAAATTGTACACTTGATTGCAAGACTTTGATTCAGGATGAGTGTATCGACGTGAAATTTATTGGACACGAGCTACACATTAAAGGTGGGTATTTCTTCCTTAGCCTCTATAGTTCATTGAATTTAGTGCATGGATTATTTGATAGATTAGGTTGCTTTATCTTGATTCCACTTGTATTTTTCCTGAATTTGATACTTATATGCTTAATCTTTGAGATGCACTTTTTTTATTGTCTATACAATCTCTGTTTGATATTCTTATTCTATAGGGTGCACACGTGAATGGTGTGTATGATAGAAATTTACATTAAGATTGTTTATATGCAGTAGCGTACACACAAGTTTGGTGTATACTATAGGAGTTATCATGTTGATTATGCATATATTATCATGTATACGTGTATAGGTATTGCTACGTATTGTAGATATTGTTGGTAGACACATGTTGGATCTCTTCATGCATATAGGTATATGTAATTGATAGATTATGTTTCTGGATCTATGTGTGTTGTGTGTGCATACATATCTAGTGAGTATTATTGGAGGTATCTTATCGATTATACCTTTGTTGTTATGTGCACATGTGTCTAGTATACTTTATTGGAAGTATTATATTCATTATACTTATAATGTATGTGCATACATGTCGAGTGAGTATTTCTAGAGGTATCATGTTGATTATTACTTGTGCGGCCTTGAGGCCTTGTATCCATGTTTAATTGTTATAGATACAGGGGAGATGATGTCCATTTTCCGGGTAGAGACTCTTTTGGGGCGTGATGCATAGTCCATTAGCGCCCTCGATAATATTGATCTACCCACGTGTAAGCATCCCATGTCCATCCTCCTAGAGCAAATGAGCTCCAGCCTCCTGTGTCTCCTCCCCAATGTGTCCAGTCTATGTCATCCTCCCCTCCAATCTTCCTCAACTAATGTTTGAGCAGTTTGTATCCTCGAAAGGAAAAAACAACATGTGTTTTTTTGGTAATTGGATACATATATACTATGACTCTATATAAAAAAAAGTAGGACAAAAATCAAAAGGACACCTCAAATTAAGAGAAACAACAAATGGATGCCCCTTTTCCAAAAAAATCAAACAAGCACCCTGCCTCTCCCATGATTTTATCATGAAAATATTCCTACATTTAAGGTTATTGTAGAAGCTACCAGATAGCTTCTATAATGTGTAGAAACTACCAGCTAGCTTCTACAAGTTGTAGAAGCTACCGGCTAACTTCTACATGTTGTAGAAGCTACCTAGTAGCTACTATAACATGTTTAAAGTGAGTTTAAGATTTAAGATTTAGGGTTTACACCATGTAGAAGCTATCGAATAGTTGTTACAATGTATAAAAGCTACTAATAGTAGCTATAATGTGTTTAGGGTGAGTTTAGGGTTGTAACAACTACATAATAACTTCTACAATTATTTTAAAGTGAGTTTGATGAAGTTTAAATTTTTTTAACCAAGTTAGTAAATAGTATTTTGATACAATAGTGTTTATAGATCCTAAATCTTAAATTCACACTAAACATGTTATATTAACCACTAAGTAGTTTCTATACATTTTAGCAGCTACTTAGTAGCTTCTACACGTTGTAGCAACTACTTAGTAACTTCTACACATTGTAGCAGCTACTAAGTAGTTTTTATATGGTATAAATCCTAAATTATAATTTTAAACTCATTTTAAATACATTGTAGCAGCTATTCAATAGCTTTTACATGTTAACAAGATAACTTTAAGCTTCTACACATTATATAATAATGTTGAATCTAGGGGTATTTTCAGGATAAAATCATAGGAGGGATGCCAATTTAATTTTTTTAGAAAAAGGGGTGCCCTTTTAATGATTTGTAAAATTTATGGTACCCTTTTTATTTTTGTCCATAAATGTATACCTCAAGAAGATATCATATATAAAGCTTATATGTATGAGGTATTAAAATACACTATGTGACCAGGGTTGACTCCTTATATCAGATAAAGTATTCAATTTGAGTGGCCATCTAGGTTCTATCTACAAAATGAAATCCTCATCGAGTACTAACACTATGTTACATGCTATGTTAAAATGTCAGAGTGTAAAAATACACACAAGACTCAACATGCATGACAACTATGTCAAACCATATGATGTGGACACTTTGGAAGACTCTGTGGGAAAGAAGTATCAAAACCTAGTTAGGAGCTGTCATAGCTACTTATAATTGATGATGTATCCAATTTGAGCAGGTGTCCCAAAATCTTATATACAAAAGTCAAAAGCCAAAATCGTGTTGAAGGGTAGCGCTATGTTAGAATACAGACTCTAAAGTTGATGCATCTAAAGAAGTATGTAAAAGTTTTTTTTTTTTTGCATAGTTTTCTAGTTTTTGTGACTCTTTTCATCTTTTTGGTTTGGAAAATTGCTCTTTGTGTTGGGACTTTTGGGCCGCAAAAATCGCTTTTTGCGTTGCGGAAACCCTGAAGTCTTGCCACAGATCCATGCGAAGACATATAAAATAAATCATGTACATGTTTTATCCTAGATCTACACTAGATCTACATGAAAAAGGGAAGTATGCCTTTGAAGCGAAGCCCTTCGCAAATCCTGCTCGTCCAAGGTCTGTCGGATCTCAAGTGTGTTCAAGTGTACACCTCTAGAAGTATCCACACGAACAAGAGATAGAGAGGAAACCTTAGAGTGTGCTAGCACCCCAAGGAGTCTCAGCCAAGGAGGAGAGGGAGAGAAGAGAAGAGAAGAAGAGAGGAAGGAAGAAGATAGATTGAATGAGCACACAATGCTCTTCAAGCACCATTATGTGGTCGGCCACATTTAGAGGGTTTTAAACCTCCATGGGATACCAAGAGTCATGGCTCTTGGTCTCCCTCATGAGGTGGCACTTGGTCAAGTCAATCTTGACCAAGTAAAGAAGCCTTGATGATGTGGAACACCATCATTGGCCGACCCCATGCCATGTCACAATGAGGTGGCATTTGGTCAAGTCAAACTTGACCCTTCATCTTCCTTTCTCAAATCAAGTCAAACTTGACCTCTTATCTCTCATGGTTGATCAAATCTAACCATTTGATTCGAACCAATTTAATTTAATGAATCTATATTCATTGAATTAAATTGACTCAATGAATCATAATCTAATTAGACTCATTGGAAACATGAATCAAATTGAGTCCAACTCAATTAGTCTAATTTGGATTACTCTTAATCCAATTTGGTTCATCACATGAACCTAATCCTCTTGGTCCATCATATGAACCTAATCTCCATCTAATTGCCCTTTGTGTGTGACCCTATAGGTTCTTGTAACGTTGGCAATGTTCCTAAACCCATTTAGAAACAATAAGTAATGAGCGGTATCTAGCAACACATCATTACTACCCAAGTTACAAGAATGTTGAGATCCAACATCACCTTTGTGACTACTAATTGTGACTCTCACAATATGTGACAATGTCCTTTTATCCTTGACATCTAGATTAATCAATTTGAGGCATAGACCGTGTCATCCTCTAATCAATCTATATCTTGAACTCCAAGTAGACTCACTCTAATCAAATGAGCTCAATATCTCATATTGACTCATTTGGGCATGGTCATGCACTTAGTGATCTCACTCTATCAAGAATAATGATGTCACTCCCGTCATATAGGAGGGATAGATCCCATCTACATCACTCACATCCATCCGCATAATTTGTTACATACCCAGTAATCGCATTTATAGTCCACCCAGTTACGGGTGACGTTTGACGAAGCCAAAGTATGCAACTCCTTATGTAGGGAACCATGGTGACTTCAGGTCCAAGGACTAATAGTCACATGAGAAAGTATATGACACTCATATAACGATCCATGATACTTTCTCATGGCGGGTCATTCAGCATACATTCTCCAATGCATACCTATGTGTCAACTTGATATCTCTATATCCATGACTTGTAAGATCAAGTCATCGAGTTGACCTACATGCTAGTCTCGTTGCATTAACATTATCCCTGAATGTTAATACTTGACTAGGAATGATTAAGAGTAGTGTTCTCTATATCATCTCACTATCGATTTAACCAATCGATTGATATAGATAAGAACCTTCTACTCAAGGACGCTATTATACTTAGTTATTTGGCACCAATACAAGTATAATAACCATAAAGAAAATGCCTGTATAAATATATAGGAATATGATACATCGAGTCCATACAACAATCATCATATGATTGGCTCTAGGGCTCTAACTAACACTTTGAGTGTTTGATTCACATTAAACGAAATTGGAGCTCATCGAATACGGAAAGCCTTAAAAGTACAAGTTCTAACATGATGCACTTGTAGGATCAAACTTGACGCTAGAGTGGGGGTGAATAGCGTTATAAATTTTAAAATGAGTAGCATAACAAAAATAAAAATTACTTAGACTAATTCAATTAGGTAAGTCACACAACAGTTTAAGCATGAAAATAATTGATTAATTAAACCAGAAGTATAGACACACAAAAATTATAAAATATGATTCTTATTTCTAAATTTCTCATAGGTAGAGAAACTTAACAGAAAAAGAATCTAAAAAGTTTAAGCACAATCAAATAAATAAGACAATGCTAAAACAAATAAAGATGTTACTCTAGATGTTGTCAATCAGAAATGAAACACACTTTGCAGTGTGTTACAACACAGAACATGAAAAAGCACATAGAACATGAAAATAAGAGAGAATTCTGTGTAGATGAGTAATTTCAAACTCTACATTGAAGCTCCTTTTATGGCACTCCTCTAGTCACTTGGAGCCTTCCCGGTCATCTGTATTAATGCTGACATGGCTACAAAGTTTATTTATTAGATAACGTTAATGAAGCTTTCTGGTCGACTTGACACCCTCTGGCCGCCTGAGTAGGGGGTTAAACTTCATCTTGACTGCATTACTCAGATTATTGATAACGTCATCTCTTGGTCACTTGCAAGTTGCTTTGGTCACATAGAAGCTGCTCTAGTCACCCATATCCTCTAGTTGCTTGGACCCAATATGGTCACCTGAACCCTCTAAAATTTCTTTGTCGAGAGTTATCACTAGACAATCGCCTTCAGACTCATCTCGTTGACTAGAACCGTCAAACATGCTTCCTTGCGGTGGTTACAGGAAATGAGTAGGACACAAAATATAAAGTTACTTGCACTTACATTGGATCTAGACATTCATCCTTTAGTTGACTCATCTAGACTATGTTGCCAAGCCACAACTCTCAACTACTTCCACTTGGACTTGTTTTTCAAGCCTTCATCTCTTAGCTGACTCCACCTGAACTTGATTCACCTAGCACGCAGTTAGGACTTTGTCTGCTAAGCCTCAATTACTTAGACTTGATTCACCTAGCCTCCATCTAGGAATTTGTCTATTAAGATTTAATCACTTGGACTTGATTCACCTAGCCTCTAGCTAGGAATTTGTTTGTCAAGCCTTAATCACTTAAACTTGATTCACCTAGCCTCTAGCTAGAAATGTCTTGCTTAGTCTTAACCAAGACTTAGCTGATGCATGACTCCCAATCAGGACTTTAGTTATGTAGCTTCACTTACTAGGACTTAGTTACTACTTGGTACATAAACCTTGACTTTAACACTTCTCAAGCAACCTGCACCTGCATACTTGACATCAACCTATTATATCACAACAAACCTAACTTTAATCTTAGTCATATATCAAAACTCTGAGTTAAATGTTGTGCACTCAACACATATAATCTCTACTTTAACCCTTTACCTTTCTCCTTTTTTTTTTTCATATATCTAAATGAGTTAAATCGTAAAAATAGAGCAAATAAATCATATAGTTAAAATAAATAAAGAAACTATAAATAGGGTTGAAGTCAAATGAGCAAAGAGATAAACCAGACAAGTCTAACAATAACTCAAGTCAAGTAAACTAAGATAAGCAATATGAATAATAAAAGTCAAGTCAAGTCAAGTATAAGTCAATCTATCTTGCACAAACCCAGTCTTCTTCTTAGTGAACTGAACTCATCTTAAACTAACAATTTTGTGAAAATATCTACTATGTTAGAATTAGATTCAATATATTTGAGTTCAATGTCACCATTTGATATGTGTTCTCTAACAAAATGATGTTGATAGTCAATGAGGCTAACTAGGATTATCATTTTTTCCAACAAAATGGTATTTGACTTCTATGTATTTGGTTCTAAAATGATGTACAAGATTTTTAATTAGATTAATGGAGAAGATGTTATCAATAATTACTTGGACCTTTTTATAATTAAATTCATAATCTTTTAGTGTGTTCATCATCTATAGTAATTGGGCAACACATCCACCCATGGCAACATATTCAGCTTCAGTGGTAGATAAGACTACATACTATTGTTTTCTACTACTTCAGTGATTAATGATTGACTTAGAAATTGATAACTTCCACTAGTATTTTTTCTATCTAACTTACATTTAGCATAATTAGAATCAATAAATCCTACTAAGTCAAAATTTCTTCTTCTTGGGTATCAAAGCCCTACATTTTGAGTTCTTTTAAGGTACCATTAAATACTTTTAACTGCTACTAGATGTGATTCTTTAGAACAAGATTGAAATCTTTCACATATACCCACTGAAAATAATGTTAGGGTTGCAAACATAGTCCCACATTGGAAACACATGGGAAAGATCATGGGTTTATAAGAGAAAAGATATCTCTATTGGTATGAAGCCTTTTGGGTAGAGTCCAAGAGTAAAACCATGAGGGCTTAGGCCCAAAGTGGATAATATCGTACTATTGTGGAGATATCTAAATTCTTTTTGATCCTACAATTGGTATCAGAGCCCGGTCTGCCAGAAGGTTTAACCGCTGACTGTGCACAAGAGCTATGGTCTGATTGAGCCATGTGAGTAAAATATAGACCTCGAACAAAGAAATTGGGGGCTCTTATGTTCGAATGAAGAGGACCAGACACCAGGCAGGAAGTTCTAGTTGCGGCTAGGCAAGGAAGTCCTAGTAGGTCAGGTGGACCGAGGGGCAAGAAGACCTGGTGGGTCAAGGATCGAAGGTGGGAAACCTATGATCCTTTGTTTGAGGGGAGATTGTTGGGGTTGTAAGGTTGCAAACATAGTCCCACATTGAAAATACATGAGAAAGATCATGGGCTTATAAGAGAAAAGATATCTCTATTGGTATGAGGCCTTTTGGGTAGAGCCCAAGAGTAAAACTATGAGAGTTTAGACCCAAAGTGGACAATGTCATACCATTGTGAAGATATCTAAATTCTTTTTGATCCTATAAAGGAACCAATGGACGGACCAAGCATCGTTCCACCAAAATTTGAGGGAGACTTCACACATTGGAAACGTCGAATGGAGGTATTTCTAAAAACTGACTTTGAGATTCGTTTAACAATCAAATATGACTTTGTAGTTCCTAAGAATCAAAACGGAGAGGAGAAGGAAGAGAGTCTTTGGATGAAGAAAGAACAAAATGATTTCGTAGCAAATAATCGAGCGGAATATCACTTGTTGAGCGTGATGCCACCTCAAGAAGTCAACCGCATCGGAAGCTACTCGTCGGCCAAAGAACTCTAGGAAAAATTCCTAGAACTCCACGAAGGCACATCCGAAGCCAAGCTCATAAGACAAGACATACTTCGGAATAAGCTGACTAATATCCGTCTGGAAAAAGGTGAGGAGGTAGTCAATCTACACGCGAAGGTCAAAGAACTAATCACCGTACTCGAAAATCTCGGTGAAACGGTAACCAACCGGGACTTTATATGCTACGCACTCAATGCCTTTCCCAGGACTCCAGAATGGTCCTCGATAATCAACGCCTACTACATCTCAAAGGATCTGGAGGTAAGTACTCTAGAGGAACTCTTTTCTACTCTAGAATTACATGAAACCAGATGTGTAGGTACAACAAAAGAAATAGGCTAGATTATGGTACTAAAAGCAACCAAGAAGGATAAACCCAAGTCAAACTCAGAAGAAGATCAAGAAGCTTACATGGTAAGGAAGTTTAGAAAATTCTTTAGATCTAACAAATTTAAAGAAATGCAGAATAAGAAAAATCAAAGAAATAGAAAAAGGGTTTGATGCTACCAGTGTCAAAAGGAAGGACACTTAAAAGAGGATTGTCCAAAACTCAAAAAGGAAAAAAGGCAAGATGCCCAAGCAGAACAAGCACAAGACTCTAACTGCTACTTGGGACGCCACCTCATCATCAGAATCAGAAATAAAAGAATATGCCGGACTAGCACTGATGGCAAGCCATGAAAAGCAAAACACCTCAGAAGCCAGCATCGATGAAGGGGAAGCGACTTCAGATGAATGCAATGAAGCAGGGGGAGAGTCAGATTTCAAGTCTGATATGGTAAGTGAGGTATGCCTCTTACCTCTTGATCAACTCTATTTTGGTATTAAGTCTATGGTAAAATCTATGTACAAGTAAAAAAATAAAAATGATAAATTAAAAATTGAAAACTTAGAAATAAAAAGAATTTTAGCAAAATCATGCCTGATAGAAGATTTTGAAAAAGTAAAACTTGAAAATGTTAAATTAAAAAAAGAAATAGAAAACTTGAAAAATGCTACATGTTCAAAAATTTCTGTTCTTAGACACTATAGAGGATTAAACTGGTACTATAGAGTTCACAAAGGTTAGATCAGAAAAGTAACAAAATCTTATATCCCTAGAAAATACTTGATTAACCCTGTAGGAAGGAACCTATATTGAGTTCCAAAAACTTATTTAAATTAAAAAGTGAAATTAGACTTAGGGCTTTCAGGTAGAAAATTAAATATTTAAATTCATTAAAAGGCTTTGTCTAGAAGTGATTGATGATCCAATAACCAAGAAGGCCTAGTGTCTCGCCACAGCTTGGAAGCCAATTTCTGAATTGAATATTTAATTGACAAACTGATAAGTATGAAATAGTTAATTAAATGCTTTCAATATTTGTCAAAAGTTTAACATTTGTTAATTTTTTTTAACTTAAAAAACTTGTTCAAATTTCACTTAGAAATTTGTCTTTAAATTGCAAAATTCATTTAAATTGTTTTTGTTAATGTGTTTAACTTAAATCTTTTAAGTTATTAAACCTATTTTTTTTAGAATTTTTTTTTACTTACATTTTTTTTTTCAGATTTACTTTACCAAAATTTCTGCAAAATAAATTAATACTTGAAATTTTTTACCTTGAAAATATTTCTGAGATTATAACGTTGTTAGCGTTATCAAAATTACTTTCAATATTTCCAAAATCAGTGTTTACTTAGAATTTTTTTTCTTAAAAAAATCTTTTTAGAAATTCAAAGTTTTATAAAAGTTACTCTTAGCTATATTTTACCCCATTTTTTATATGATCAAAGGGGGAGAAGAAAAAGATTAAGCCTAGGGGGGGTAGACTTAGTAGGCTTAAAATTAAAATTTTCTACTTTTTGTGCTTTATTGCAAAATTTATTTTTGCTTTACCTTTATTTGTTTATCCTAGCTTAACTTGGGTTGCTTATATAAAAAAGGGGGATATTGTTGGAACCCCAAGGTTATTTTTTTGTGATCAAATAAGTTAAGTTAGGTCCTGTTTGGTTTAACCCCTGTCAGTGTGCATGAGCTTAGGAGCACAGGAAGTCGAGCGGAAGACGTGGCTAGCGAGAAGGATGGCATGGGAGAGAGCCGATGGGCTCAGTGCGTTTGAGGGACGAGGTGCCGCAGAAGAGTACATCGGTGGACGAGAAGAACGTACGCGACGTTCGAGGGACGAGAAGCCGGGGAGGAAGGCTGCTCGAGGAGAAAGCCGAAAATTAGGTTCGGGTGAGCCCTATTCCGGATGGTCAAGATCATCCAAGCGAGCAGAACCGGAGTGGAAGACCCGGACCAAGGCGAGCAGAACCGGAGCAGAGGGCCTGAATCGAAAAAGTCAATTGTGTTGACTTTTATGGGTCCGGGCGGCCGGAGCCATTCCGGGTGCCCGGAGTCTGGGCGCCCGAAACCCTTCCGAATGCCCGGAACGTCAATCTTATTAGGTTTGACATGTCTATTGACCGATACATTGGGGATAGAATTCTATCCCACTTCAGGCGCCCAGAACCCTTCCAGGCGCTTGAAACAGTGCTATAAATATAGCTATATTTTTAGTAGTTCAAACAACAACTTGTAATTCTTTTCTTTCTGTTTTACTATTGTGTACGAGCTATTAACGTTGTAAGAGGCTACTCCGCCCGAAGGAGATCTTTAGAAAAGTGCGCTTCATTTTCCTTTGATTAGCAATCTCCTAATTGCAAACCAAGTAATTCTCCTTGTGTTTCTGTCCTTTTAATTAGTCTCTTTTTTTTATTATTACAAGTGTTCTTAATTAAGCTATAAAGTCGAGAAAGGGTTGAGTTTATTTTTATAGGACAATTCACCCCTCCCCTCTTGCCGGCCACCAAGGAACCAACAAATAATATATCTAGTTGACTAATAATTAGGTATAAAATTCCACCTATAACACGTATATAGTATTTGACATCTACATTTTTCAATGTTTTTCAAACACAAGCAAGTTATGTCCTAGTGTGTTTGTGAGATGCTAGCTATCTAGATCTATAGGTGCATACTGTCTATAGTAGGACTTAGGCTAAGTCTATTTATACATGAATTGAATAAAATAAGATATTTATGAAGATAAAATATTTATAAATTTGAAATCATATTTGAAAACAATAAACATTTAACATGGTTTGAAATGATACTTGTCTAATAGTTCAAAGAGATAACTCCCCCTAGGTTGGAACTCTAACAGATTTCAATTTGGCAATTGTGTTAACATAAGAGATATTAGCATTTACCACATGTATATTTTTTTTGGGTAGCCAATAATAGTTATTTTCAGTTTGATTAACTAAGCATGATTTTGGAACCCAAGTAAATTTATTTCTAGAATTTCTTTTTACTAAGGTAAGGTAAGGTAAGAAATATGATTTTGGTTTGAGCTAGACCTAAGTTCAGTCTTGTTGTATGCAACTCGTCTGGTCCCAATCATCATATTTAAATATTTTGATCAAGACGTGAACTTGTTCAAGGTAGATTTTAACTCACTAACTTAGTTTTTCAAATTAGATTTCTCTTCCTCAAGATTTGACTCCTAAGTTCAAGTTTCAACTTGACTAAACTAAGTCAATAAGCCTAAGTTAGTCCTTTCCTTAAGGTCTTTGACCTATTTAAGTAAGGTCTTAATTTTAAACTTATATTTAGCTAAAGTCTTAGCCACATAAGCAATAGTTGCATATAACTTTTCAGTTAATGGATTTGTTACCTCATTAGATGACTTGTCTAAGGCATTGACCTGACTTGAGTCTGATGTTGAGTTATCTTCTTATTTGAACTCTAAATGTGAATCTTCTTCGATTGTCATTAGTGCCAATAAGTTAACTGTTAGAGTGTATACTAAAAGCCTAGCTTTTGGTATAAACATTTATCTAGAAATAAGAATCACATTGGTCAAATGTCTACATGAAGTTGTTCAATTAATTTATATTGTAGATAACATGGTGTGTGGTGTCACACACAGAGGATCATGTTATCAGTACCTTATAAATTATAAACAGTAGCTCACGACCATAATGGAAAGGAACAAACCATTGGAAGGTCGTAGTGTAATTAGGTATTAGTTTATCTTAACTATATAATTACACTAGTACACTTAGAGTGTATTGAGTAGGACCATTAGAGGTCGTTTCTTTTATACTGACTTTATAAAGAAACAAAGACCTCAGTTATTATGGAAGTGTGTGCTCTTAATCCTAATATAATAACAAGCACATATATTTGATATTTATTTCTTTAATTTATCAATGGGTGAGATTTAGTTCGATAAATCAATAAACCCGATAAGTTGGGAAATGATATCACTTATAGTGTGTGTTGTTGATTATAGAAGGAAACTGTGTCCTAGAGATACTAGGTTGATAATGTCCTCAAGAGGAGCTCATAAGGATTGTCATGTTAAACCCTGCAGGTGGACTTAGTCCGACATGATAATAAGGTTGAGTGGTACTACTCTTGGACTTAGATATTAATTAAATGAGTTGTCAGTAACTCACTTAATTAGTGGACATTCGATATCTTAAACACAGGGAGACTAACACGCTCATAATAAGAAGGAGCCCAAAATGTAATTTGGGATTGGTGCGGTAGTTCAATAATAGTTCTTTAGTGGAATGAATTATTATTGATGAAATTAAGTTGTGTGTTCGGGGCGAACACGGGATGCTTAATTTCATCGGGAGACCAAAACCAATTCCTCCTCTCGGTCCCTATCGTAGCCTCTAGTATATAGAGATTTATACCCACCGCATACCCACTTTCTTACCCATCCAATGGGGCCGGCCAAGCTAGCTTGGAACCCAAGCTAGGGCCGGCCAAGACCAAGTGGATGAGTCATGTAGGTGGCCGGCCAAAGCTTGGGTCCCAAGCTTAGGTGGCCGGCCACTAGAATATTAAAAGGATTTTTATTAAAATTATTTCTTATGTGGATATCATGATTTTAAAAGAGAGTTTAAAAATTAAAAATTTCCTTTTATAACTTTCTACAAAAGATTAAGAGAAGAGATTAATCTCTTTCCTTATTTGTAGATTAAAAGGACGATTTTAATTTTTGGTAAAAACTTTCCTTATTTGTAAATCATCTACATGTTTAAAAGAGAGTTTAAAATTTGAAATCTTTCCTTATTTATTGATTAAAGGAGGATTTTAAATTTTAAGAAAACTTTCCTTTTTAACCATGTTCATGATTTAAAAGAAAGTTTAAAAATTAATAATTCTCTTTTATTAGTTTCTACAAAAGATTGAGAAAAGATTTGATATCTTTCCTTATTTGTAGATTAAAAGAGATTTTAATTTTTAGAGATAATTTTCTTTTTATCCACATGTTTAAAAGAAAGATTTTAATTTATTAAATTTCTTTTTTATTAACCAATCATGAAGGGATAAAATTATTGGAGAAATTTTTATAAATTTCTAGAAACAAATTAGGAAGTTTTAATTTTTGTTTTAATTAAAACTTTCCTTGATTTGTGGATTGTAGGTGGCCGGCCAAATAAGTTGGAAAAAGGAAATTAATTTTTAATTAATTTTTCTTTTTCATGGCAAAAGAATTAAGGAAGGTTTTATTAATTTTTCTTTATTTGCCAAGACCAAGGATTATAAAAGAGGGGGTAGAGAAGGCTTCATGTGAATAACCTCTATTATTTCTCTCCCTCTTTTCCTTGGTGTTGTGGCCGGCCAACCTCTCTTCCTCTCTTCCTCTTGGTGGTAGCCCTTCTCTATTTGCTTGGAGCTCTTGTGGTGGCGGATACTACTTGGAGAAGAAGAAGAAGAAGGAGAAAGCTTGTATCCCTTGGAGCTTGGTTGGTGGAAAAGATCTTCATCTTTGGAAGCTTTGTGCCGAAACTTGAAGAAAGTAGAAGAAGGTGCTTTGGTGGATTCTCATCTCGAAGATCGTTGCCCACACAACGTCCGAGGTTAGAAGAGGAATACGTGAGAAGATCAAGAGGTCTTTCTAAAAGGTATAACTAGTAATTTTTCTTTCCGTGATCATGCTAGTTATTTATGGAAATAATACCAAATACAAGAGGCTTACGATTCTAGTATTTCGAATATGTTTTTCGATAATGTGTTCTTTTGTTTTATTTTTCCTTGTGATTTGATTGTTCTTTTCGGTTAACCTAAAGTTATTTTAGGAAATTAAATATTAGATTTCTATAAAAGGTTTTGTCTAGTCGGTGGTGGTTGCTCCCATATCCAAGAAGGCCATGTGCCTCGCCACGTCAGCACTGGGAACCAATTATGGAAATTAATATTTAATGGAATTAATAACTTAAGGTGATTTGGGTCGAACGTGTTAAGTTCCGCAGGAGATCCAAGTCAAAACCTAAAAGAACAAATAGATTAAGTTTTGGATCAAACGTGTTAAGTTCCGCTAAAAGAACACGTGGTAGCTAGGAAAAGGTTCAGACCTTTGTACAAAATTTTTGTACAGTGGAACCTCTAGGCTTTCCGAGTAGCAACCAACAATTGGTATCAGAGCTAGGGTTTTGCCTCTGTGTATTTGGTATTAGTTTAATTATGCACATGTCATACATAATTTAGGCAAGTTAATAGTAGGATGTGCTAACTTTATGGATGCAGGATCCAACTATTATGGCTTTTAGTTATTATGTGTGTGATTGGACCCTTGGACATGTCAAGGGCATTTATCTGTGTGTGCATGATTGTATTAAAATACAGCAGGAGCTGTATTTAGTTTTATTAGGATTTTATTTTTGATCTAGATACATGTACATTCCTTTTATGGAATATAGGATCAAAATGTAAAATTCTATTTATGTCGCGGATCGAATCTTGCAAAGCGTGGAACCTTCTAAGGACCAGAGGCGCAGCGGAACTAGGAGCAAGATGGATGCGACAGCTAGACCCGGTGGCGGTGGCCAAATATGGCAGCAGCTTGGGATGACAACACACGGAGGACAACTAGAGATAAAAGCCATAATAGTTGAAAATTAGATTTTCTATTTATTGCTTTTATATTGTGCTGTGTGTGCATGTTGGTTTACATATTTAGTTGGCTAGCATAGTTAAAATTCCTCATTTATAAATAACTAAGTGGGAGAGGGATTTTTAAGTAAATCCCATGGTCTCCATTACTGGTTTGTAAGTGATGCAAACAAGCTTGCGCGTTGGCTCTGAGTGCCTTCCTCCATAACGGATGAGCTTGTTTGTGGATCACTAGAACAGACTTTCATTTTTGGATGACTATAGGAAGTTAATTAAGAGCGTGTGATCTTCCCCAACGGAAGGGGCATAATCTTATTAATGGACTTAGTGTCAAGTAATGGTATACACTTAGACACATTTAATAGTATCCTCCCCAACGGAGTCACTACTATCACTTGTGTGATCAAAAGGAAACCAACTATTGATTTGTCATAAAACTAGATTGGCAATATAATAAAATTAATAAACCCCTCTTACAAATGTTTGAATTTGTATACGTCCACACTAACGTGGCATACAAGATTCATGGTGTTTGAGGTAATTTTATTTGTCAAAAAGTTATATTGACAAGATAGTCAATGGGTAAAACCCTTCTCTTACAAATGATGAATTTGTATACGTCCACACTAACGTGGCATGCAAAATTCACGGTGTTTGAGGTGTTGGTGAATTTAAATAATATTGTTTGAGGAATCAATGTTATTTTAAATTCAAAGAGTTTTGACCAAATATTTGATCAAAGACAGATCAACTATTAATTTTATTCGTCATAAAGTAAAGTTGACGACATAATAAAATTAATGAATAAAATCTTCTCTTCGATTTTGTATACACAAAATTCATGGAGATTTTAAGGAGTTGATATTGACCAAATATTTTTGTGATTCTTAGGATATTTGTCAATCCCTAGTAGTCATACTATAGAAAAAGACTTAGTAGTCCCAATTGTAATGATTGGAAATAAGACTTGGACATTAAGGTAGACTGTCTTCTTAGAACTAAGAACAATTAAGGTGTATTTAATTCATTAGTTGAAACATGTCTAGTGGTGTTATCTACCAGAACCTGGAGTGTAGATACAAGATGTCATTAATCATGTCTGCAATTCATTGCAGGGTTCCAGGAAACCCGACAACTAAATGAAAGGTAAATCACCGTCCACATGGGCACTACTGTAAAAGTGGTAGCTGTTGCAGTGGGAGATGTTTATCCTTTGATAAGAATAAAATATGGATTTTAAGTAATTGTCTTTACGTACCAAGTTTAGAAAGAACCTGATTTCAGTTTCTAAACTACTATAGATATTGTGTCTATTTTGATAACAAAGTTGTTATCAAGAAAAATAGGGAAGTTATCTATTCTGGTATGATGGTTGACAATTTATAATCCAATAAACTCCCACGATGCAACAAATGGAAATAAGTAACACATCTTCTAATTTAAGAGAAAGCAACCTTCGGAAATGAACCAATTATATCTTTGGCATCTAAAGCTAGGTTATACTTGAGTAGGTTTCATTGGTAGCTGATGAACTTTTGGGTTCATTGGTAGTGGAAATCTTTCCAACCTACGAGTCTTACTTGGAAGGAAAATAACCAAGAAGCTTTTAAGTCCAAGGGGTATGGAGTCAAAGATATGTTGAAAACGGTTCATTCTGATTTATGTGATCCTATGACTATCCAGACAAGAGGTAGTATTGAATATTTTGTCTATTTAATAGATAACTATTCAAGATACAAATAAATTTACTTAATGTACCGCAAGACTAAGTACTTTGATTAGTTCAAAGAGTAGAAGGTTGATGCGGAGAAATGTTAAAGTAAAAAGTCACTATGGAAGATCGTAGTGGCAAGTACCTCTTGAGAGATTTTAGGAGTCACTTATCAGAAGTTGGATTTCAATCCCAACTAACTGCATCTGGTACACCCCAACAGAATGGTGTAGTAGAAAGAAGGTAAAGGACTCTTATGGAATAATTAGATAGATGATGAGTTATTCAAAAAATTACCAAATTTGTTTTAAGGATAAACTTTGAAAACGAAAGTGAACATAGTACTTTCCAAGTTAGAACTCTCTACTCATATAGAATTGCTGAATAGGTGAAAACCTATTTTGAAGCATATTTGGATTCGGGTAATCCAGCACATATGTTAAAGAGAGACAATGATAAGTTGGATAGGAGTTCACTTGTTTGTAAGTTATCCTAGATAAACAAAAGTAGGTTTATAGTCTTAAAATCAAGGTCATTGTTAGCATCAATGACTGATTTTTAGAAAAGGACTATATAATGAACCACGTGCTCATAAGTAAATTTGTTCTTAAGGAAATAATAAAGGACATGTCTAACCTAGTACCAACTGTACAAGATGAGATACCACAAGAAAACTGCAACACGTATCACAAATGATACACAATTGCATAAAGTGTCTTGTTATAGTGGGAGGGTTGTTAGGCAACCTAAATAGGTTCATGTTTTGGGAGAGTTTTTGGACTCGATCCCTGAAGGACATAAACCTGATCTCCGGACATATGACGAAGCACTCCAAGATAAATATGCAGCATCTTGGCAAAGAGTAATGAATAATAGAATTAGAATATATGTATTCTAATAAAATCTGGAAGCTTGTAGAACCACCAAGTGGTGTAAAAGCCTTTGGGTGTAAAAGGTCTATAATAGGAAAAGAGGGATAGACAGGAAGGTTGAAACCTTCAAAGCAAGACTTGATGAAAAAGGAAACTTTTTTCACTGGTAGCCATGCTTAAGTCTATCCGGATTCTTTTATCTATTTGGCAAGTGGATGTCAAGACAACATTCCTTAATGGAAGTCTTGAAGAAAGCATCCATATAAAGCAACCAGAAGGGTTCATTGCAAAGGGCTAAGAGCATCTTGTGTAAAGCTCAATCAGTCTATGGACTGAGGCAAAGCTTCAAGGTCTTGGAACATCCGGTTTATCAAAGTAATTCAGACCTATGGATTTATTTAGTAACCGGATAAGTCTTGTGTATACAAAAAGTGTGATGGAAGCGTGGTGGTATTTCTTGTACTATACGTAGATAACATTTTTGGTAGTTGGAAACAATATCAAAATGTTGTCAGAAGTAAGGGTATGGTTGTCCAAACAATTAGATATAAAGGACTTGGGAGAATGTATATATTCTTGAGATCAAAGTAATAAGGGATCGCAATAAAAAGAATATTTTACTTATCCCAAGCTTCATACATCGGAAAAATCCTTGCTCGTTTTAAAGCATGCAAAACTCCAAGAAAGGTTTCTTACCTTTTCAGGATGGAGTAACTTTATCTAAAGATATGTCTCTGTAGACATTAAAGGAGATAAAGGAAATAAAGGCAGTTCTTCGGCTGTCGGAAGCCTAATGAATGCTATGCACGAGATAAGAAATCTGTTTTGCCAAGGGCATAGTTGGCAGATATCAAAGTAACTCTGGACAAGGACAGTGGACTGCAGTAAAGCATATATTGAAGTACCTTAGATGCACTAGAGATTATATGCTAGCTTACAAGGCAGTTAATTTGGTCCTTGTGGGTTGCATGGATTTTGACTTCCAATCGGATAGGGACAATAATAAGTCAACATCGGGGTTTTGTGTTTACTTTAGGAGGTAAAGTCATAACTATGGAAGAGTGATAAGCATAGGTGTTTTTCTGGACTCCACCATAGAAGTTTAGTATATGGCAAGCCTCTGTGGTAGCCATAAAAGCTGAATGACTCAATAACCTCAAGATAGACTTAGATATGATTTCTGGTTTGTCCAAAGATTATTACAATTTATTGTAATAATATTGGTGCAGTAGCAAACTCAAAGAAACCATAAGTCTATAAAGGCAAGTAAACACAATAGAGCGCAAGTACCACCCAATACGAGAAATCGTATAAACGAGGAGAAGTTATTGCTGCCTAGAATGCATCAGATGATGACCTATAGATCCTTTCACTAAGGTCCTTAAGGCAAGAGCTTTTGATGGGCATGTTGAAGGGTTGGAAATCAGATGTATGGCAGCAGATATGGCAGCTTAGTCTTTTAGTATAAGTGGGAGATTGTTAGAGTGTATACTAAAAGCCTAGCTTTTGGTATAAACATTTATCTAAAAATAAGAATCACATTGGTCAAATGTCTACATGAAGTTGTTCAATTAATTTATATTGTAGATAACATGGTGTGTGGTGTCACACACAGAGGATCATGTTATCAGTACCTTATAAATTATAAACAGTAGCTCACGACCATAATGGAAAGGAACAAACCATTGGAAGGTCGTAGTGTAATTAGGTATTAGTTTATCTTAACTATATAATTACACTAGTACACTTAGAGTGTATTGAGTAGGACCATTAGAGGTCGTTTCTTTTATACTGACTTTATAAAGAAACAAAGACCTCAGTTATTATGGAAGTGTGTGCTCTTAATCCTAATATAATAACAAGCACATATATTTGATATTTATTTCTTTAATTTATCAATGGGTGAGATTTAGTTCGATAAATCAATAAACCCGATAAGTTGGGAAATGATATCACTTATAGTGTGTGTTGTTGATTATAGAAGGAAACTGTGTCCTAGAGATACTAGGTTGATAATGTCCTCAAGAGGAGCTCATAAGGATTGTCATGTTAAACCCTGCAGGTGGACTTAGTCCGACATGATAATAAGGTTGAGTGGTACTACTCTTGGACTAAGATATTAATTAAATGAGTTGTCAGTAACTCACTTAATTAGTGGACATTCGATATCTTAAACACAGGGAGACTAACACACTCATAATAAGAAGGAGCCCAAAATGTAATTTGGGATTGGTGCGGTAGTTCAATAATAGTTCTTTAGTGGAATGAATTATTATTGATGAAATTAAGTTGTGTGTTCGGGGCGAACACGGGATGCTTAATTTCATCGGGAGACCAAAACCAATTCCTCCTCTCGGTCCCTATCGTAGCCTCTAGTATATAGAGATTTATACCCACCGCATACCCACCTTCTTACCCATCCAATGGGGCCGGCCAAGCTAGCTTGGAACCCAAGCTAGGGCCGGCCAAGACCAAGTGGATGAGTCATGTAGGTGGCCGGCCAAAGCTTGGGTCCCAAGCTTAGGTGGTCGGCCACTAGAATATTAAAAGGATTTTTATTAAAATTATTTCTTATGTGGATATCATGATTTTAAAAGAGAGTTTAAAAATTAAAAATTTCCTTTTATAACTTTCTACAAAAGATTAAGAGAAGAGATTAATCTCTTTCCTTATTTGTAGATTAAAAGGATGATTTTAATTTTTGGTAAAAACTTTCCTTATTTGTAAATCATCTACATGTTTAAAAGAGAGTTTAAAATTTGAAATCTTTCCTTATTTATTGATTAAAGGAGGATTTTAAATTTTAAGAAAACTTTCCTTTTTAACCATGTTCATGATTTAAAAGAAAGTTTAAAAATTAATAATTCTCTTTTATTAGTTTCTACAAAAGATTGAGAAAAGATTTGATATCTTTCCTTATTTGTAGATTAAAAGAGATTTTAATTTTTAGAGATAATTTTCTTTTTATCCACATGTTTAAAAGAAAGATTTTAATTTATTAAATTTCTTTTTTATTAACCAATCATGAAGGGATAAAATTATTGGAGAAATTTTTATAAATTTCTAGAAACAAATTAGGAAGTTTTAATTTTTGTTTTAATTAAAACTTTCCTTGATTTATGGATTGTAGGTGGCCGGCCAAATAAGTTGGAAAAAGGAAATTAATTTTTAATTAATTTTTCTTTTTCATGGCAAAAGAATTAAGGAAGGTTTTATTAATTTTTCCTTATTTGCCAAGACCAAGGATTATAAAAGAGGGGGTAGAGAAGGCTTCATGTGAATAACCTCTATTATTTCTCTCCCTCTTTTCCTTGGTGTTGTGGCCGGCCAACCTCTCTTCCTCTCTTCCTCTTGGTGGTGGCCGAACCTTCTCTATTTGCTTGGAGCTCTTGTGGTGGCCGGATACTACTTGGAGAAGAAGAAGAAGAAGGAGAGAAAGCTTGTATCCCTTGGAGCTTGGTTGGTGGAAAAAGATCTTCATCTTTTGGAAGCTTTGTGCTTGGCCGAAACTTGAAGAAAGTAGAAGAAGGTGCTTTGGTGGATTCTCATCTCGGAAGATCGTTGCCCACACAACGTCCGAGGTTAGAAGAGGAATACGGTAGAAGATCAAGAGGTCTTTCTAAAAGGTATAACTAGTAATTTTTCTTTCCGCATCATGCTAGTTATTTATGGAAATAATACCAAATACAAGAGGCTTACGATTCTAGTATTTCGAATATGTTTTTCGAAGTTGTGTTCTTTTGTTTTATTTTTTCCTTGTGATTTGATTGTTCTTTTCGGTTAACCTAAAGTTATTTTAGGAAATTAAATATTAGATTTCTATAAAAGGTTTTGTCTAGTCGGTGGTGGTTGCTCCCATATCCAAGAAGGCCATGTGCCTCGCCACGTCAGCACTGGGAACCAATTATGGAAATTAATATTTAATGGAATTAATAACTTAAGGTGATTTGGGTCGAACGTGTTAAGTTCCGCAGGAGATCCAAGTCAAAACCTAAAAGAACAAATAGATTAAGTTTTGGATCAAACGTGTTAAGTTCCGCAGGCGATCAAAAATTTAATTTAAAAGAACACGTGGTAGCTAGGAAAAGGTTCAGACCTTTGTACAAAATTTTTGTACAGTGGAACCTCTAGGCTTTCCGAGTAGGAACCAACCTCTAGGAAAAGGTTCATATTTAAATATTTTGATCAAGACGTGAACTTGTTCAAGGTAGATTTTAACTCACTAACTTAGTTTTTAAAATTAGATTTCTCTTCCTCAAGATTTGACTCCTAAGTTCAAGTTTCAACTTGACTAAACTAAGTCAATAAGCCTAAGTTAGTCCTTTCCTTAAGGTCTTTGACCTATTTAAGTAAGGTCTTAATTTTAAACTTATATTTAGCTAAAGTCTTAGCCACATAAGCAATAGTTGCATATAACTTTTCAGTTAATGGATTTGTTACCTCATTAGATGACTTGTCTAAGGCATTGACCTGACTTGAGTCTGATGTTGAGTTATCTTCTTATTTGAACTCTAAATGTGAATCTTCTTCGATTGTCATTAGTGCCAATAAGTTAACATGGTCTGCTGATTCTAATTCTAATGATGATTCATCCCAAGTTGCTTTTAGGGCTTTCTTCTTCTTCTTCTTCTTCATCTTATTCTTCTTCTTCTTCTTTTCTGGTTCTTCCTCCTTTTCTTCTAGTAAGGAGCAGCTAGTTTGAAGTGTCCTTTCTTTTTCATTCAAAGCATCGAATAAATCTCCTTTTTTACGAATCTCCGAGTGAACTTTTTCCATCGAATCATCCTTTTACCTAGGTATGCGACTTTCAAAGAGAGATCATCTTCATTAAATGTTGGTTTGGACTCAGATTTTGATTCAATCTCTTATTTGAGTTTGAATCTTGGTTTAGATTTACCTACAATCAAAGCTATATCTTTCTCTTTCTGATCAAGATTAGTCTATTCATGAAGTTCAAAATTATAAAAGAATTCATATAACTTACTAATGGACAAGTCTTTAGATACTTTATACACATCAACCATTGATGTCCACAAGGTAATCCTTGGAAATACCTTTAGTGGGTACTTGATCAAGTCACAATTGTTGACTTGTTCGTCAATTGCGTGGATGTCATTCAATATTTCTTTAAAGCAGTTGTGCAGCTGATGTAGGATTGAAATCGACGCTAGAGGGAGAGTGAATAATATTAAGATTTTTTTAAAACAAATGAGCATATAGTAACTGAATCAATCAGAGTTAGCACAATGAAAACAACAAATTAATTTAGACTAATTCAACCAAGTAAAACACAAGAAAAAATAATATCTAATTGTTTAAGCATGTAAACTGATAAACTAAGCCAAAAGTATAGACATGCAGTAGTTTTAAACAATTCATTCTTATTTCTAATTTCTCCTAGGTGGAGAAAGCTTATAGAAAAAGAATCTAGAAAGTTAAGCATAATAAAATAGATTAAGGCAACACTAAAATAAAGACAAATATTACTCTAGGTGTTACTAAAAAGAAATGAAGCATAAGTCACAACGTGTTACTGCACAAAAGGTAAAAGAGCACGTAGAGCATGAGAAAAAGAGTGAATTCTTTGTAGATGTGTTCTATTGAAGCTCTTCCTCGAAGCTCCTTTTATAGTACTCTCCTAGTCACTTGGGAGCCTCCTAATCGCCTATGTAGATGTTGATGTGGCTACAACTTTTATCCAATAGATAACGTTAACTTTAGCTTCTTGGTTTACTAGACCCTAATCGCATGTAGAGAGGTCAAATCTCATCTTGACCCAACTAGCTCGGATTGCCAATAACTTCATCTTCCTAGTTGCCTAGAAGTCGCTCTGATCGCCCATATACTCTGGTCGCCTTGACCCATACAGTCGTTTGGGCCCATATGGCCATTCGGACCCTCAGAAATCCCTTCGTCAAGAGTTAACACCAGCTAGTCGCCCATGGACACCATTTGATTGCTTGGAACCATCGAGCATGCCTTCCTATAGTTATTATATGTAATGAATATAATATAAAGTATAAAGTTACTCGCACTTACTTGACTAAATTTAACCCGTCTAGTTCAATTTTTCCAAGTAATCATATTCCAGCTGATTTCACACACTTAAACTTAATTCACCTAGCCTCTAGCTAGGAATTTATCTACCAAACCTTAATCACATGGACTTGATTCACCTAGCCTCCTACTAGAAATTTATCTGTCAAGCTATAATCACTTGGACTTACTTCACCTAGCCTCCAGCTAAGAATTTTATCTACCAAGCATTAATCACTTGTACTTGATTCACCTAGCTAGCCTCTAGCTAAGAATTTTGTCTGCTTAATATCCAACTAAGACTTAACTCATCTAACTTCCTAATCAGGACTTAGATGCCTAGATCCACTAGGACATAGTCATTGTCTGGTTCATAACTAGGATTTTAACTTTTGTCAAGTATCTTGTACTTACAAATTTGACATAACTGGTTAGATCATAACTAACCTAACTTTAAACTTAATCATATATCAAAATCCTAGGTTATATGTTGTGCGTCCAATACCAATAATCTCTTCCCTTTTGATAATATGAAACTAAGTTAAAGTTAGTAAATAATAATAAGTTTGAAATTGGATAATTCAATGTATGAAAAAAGATAGAGTCAGTGTAGTCATACATGAATAAACTAAGGGAATAAATAAATAAATAACTCCCCTTAATTATTACTCTCCCTTAATAAGATAAGGAATTCCCATTTTTATTTTAATTTTCTCCCCCTTTTTCATATATTAAAAAATTGGGTTAACATACAAATAAGAAATTAATAGAGCATGGTATATTAGGTTAGACCATATTCAAAATAATTTCCTAGTAAAGTTAAGTTAAAAGTAAGATGCGACTCAATAATCAAGTCAAACAAATAACTCAAGTATATAAAGATTAGACTTTAAGTAATGAATTCAAGCCAAGTATAGAATTTTAAGTCAGGTCGAACCAACAACTCAAGATGTGTTTAGTCAAAACAAAATGAGAAGGACAAATATAAATAAAACCATAAGTGTAACTAGTTAAAAGACAAGTCAATCCTAAGCAAGCATAGTCAATACACAGGCATAGAAAGTCAAAATACTAGTAAGTAGTCAAAGTAGAGCATAGTCAAGCATAAGTCTCGACAAGTTAACTAACTGCCAAAATGGATAAATCAAAGCATGTCAAAACTAAGATCATCTAATCGAAGGAAGAAGGAGGATGTTGTCTACAGCAGAACCTAGGCTAAGTCCATTTATGAATGATAAGAAATAAAACAAGATTTTTATAAAGATAAAATAATATAATTTTGAAATCATATTTTAAAAATAATAAATATGAGAATATAGTTAAAATGAATCCTAGTCTAACTATTCAAAATATTAGCTCCCCTAAGTTGGTGCTCTAACATATTTCAATTTTGTAATTGGATTTACATAATAATTGTTAGCATTTAACATATGAATATGTTGTTTATGCACCCAATAGTAGTTATTTTATACTTGGTTAACTAAGTATGATTTTGAAACCCTAGCAATCTTATTTCTAGCATTTCTTTTAATTAAGGCAAGGTAAAAAAATATGATTTTGATTTGAGCTAAACCCAAGTCCAGTCTTATTATACACATGTCTGGCTCCAATCATCATATTCAAATATTTTGATACAGACATGAACTTGCTCAGAGTAGATTTTAACTTACTAACATGGTTTTTCAAATTAAATTCTTTTTCTCAAGTTTTGACACTTGAGTTGAGGTTTTAACTTGACTAACTTGAGCCAACGAGTATAAATTAGTCCTTTCCTTAATAAGTCTTAACTTTGGACTTGTATTTAGCTACAGTCTTAGTCAAATAGGTAATAATAGTATATAATTTTTTGTTACCTCATAAGCTAGGTGACTCATCTGAGTCGCCGACTTGACTTGAATCTGACATTGAATTATACTCTGACTCTGATTCTAAATTTGAATCTTCTTTGATCCCCATTAGTGCCCATAAGTTAACTTGATTTGAGTCTGATTTAAATTCTGAAGATGACTCATCCAAGTTGCTTTCAGTGTTTTCTTCTTCTTTTTCTTTTCAAGTTCATTTTCTTTCTCCTTTAATAAGGGGACAATTGGTTTTGAAGTGTCCTTTTTTTTGCATTCGAAGCATTAAACATTCACCATGTCCTTGTTTGAAATCTCCTTCTTTATGAATCTTCAAGTAAATTTCTTCCATTGGATCATCCTTTTAACTAAGTGCGAGACTTCTGAAAATAGATTATCTTCATCAAATGTTGATTCGGGTTCAAATTCTAATTCGATCTCTTCTTCGGGTTTGGTTCTTGGCTTGGATTTACATGCAATCAAAATTATACTCTTCTCTTTTTGATCAAGATTAGTTTATTCATGAAGTTTAAAATCACAAAAGAATTCATCTAGCTTAATAGAAGATAAGTTCATAGACACTTTGTACACAGCAACTATAGATGCCCACAAGTTTGTCCTTGAAAATGCCTTAAAAACACACCTAATCAGATAACTAATGTCTACGTGTTCGCCAATTCCATGGATACCATTTAGTATATCTTTAAAGTGACTGTGTAGCTGACTTACCATTTCACTATCTTTCATTTGGATGTTTTGAAACTGATTTAGTAATAGATCCTTTTTAGCAGTTCTTTAGTTAGCTAAATCTTCATGTAGTTCAATTAGTTGTTGGTGTAGAGAGCACCAGACGATCAAACCTGAGTTTTGATAATGATAAAAGGTTTAAAAGTTAAGATGCCTTGTGATCTAATAAGTGTGACTAAGCTTGCAGGAAAGTCCTAAGTATTCTTAGGCAAAAGTCCTAGTGGATTCTAGGCAGGTAGAAAACCCTAGGGGAGGTAACCCTAGGTCCTAGGGAAAGGTAACCCTAGGTTATGGAAACTTCTAACTACGGTTAGACAACGAAGTCCTAGTCTAGGGGACTAGGAAAAGTCTTGGCGGGTCGAGGATGTTGAGCAAAATCCTAGAGTTGAGAACTCTAGGTGAAAATCTAGGGGTCACGAACACCAGGTGGAAGACTAGATAAGTTGGGATTGGATGTTCAGCATGAAGTCCTGATATTTTGGACATTGAGCAAAAGTTCAGATGATCTGGAGGACCGGTTTGAAAAATGGTAAAGTCTCCTAAGAGGAGTAGGTGAGGATGTGTTCCCCGAAGAAGGAACAGTAGGCGTCAGTCCGACCTAGAGTTTCAGCGAAACTCAAAGTCAAAACTGGACAGCTTAGAGGTTGTTAAAAAGTTAATTTTTATATACTGTTTACATATTATTCTAACTTTATTTTGCAGGAAGATTAACATTTTGCAGGGTCAGAATTTGCCTTGTTCAGTCGATCAAACGTCAGGATCAATCGATCGAACCCCAGAGATCATATTAGCTCACAGTGAAGCTTTAACTAAGGGATTGGTCGATGAAACCTCAGTTTCAGTCTACCGAATAGTGGATAGGTTGCAGGTTGATCAAACCGGGTTGATAAGACCAAATAAGCCGAGGAGCATTGAAGGTTTGGTTGACTAAACAACTGGATCGGTCGACAGAAAAAAGACATATCTGGAGTGGCAGCATCTAGATGGGAAGTTGGGCAGATTCAAGCAGGTTCAGTCGACCGATCAGGAGGATCGGTCTACCAATCAACATTGACTCAAACATGATCCTGAGATCAATGGATCTAGATCAGGCTCAACTCGGCTATAAAAGAAGGTCTTAACCAACACATTCAGACATTCATTTAGAACATCTATTACTCCTGCGCGTTGCTCCAAGGATAAGTCTATGAAGCTGTAACGCAACCCCGATGACCGAAAGCACTCCTCTCTGAATTCTAAAGTCGTCGGTATAATTGTTCATAGTACTTTAATTATATTATTATTTCACTTCATCTCTGTACTTGAATTTCTGAAACTATAGTGATTGTTCAATAAAAATACCCTCAAGTGTAGGCCTTGGAGTAGGAGTCGCCACAGGCTCCAAACCAAGTAAATCTTGGTGTTTACGATTACTTGTTGTTTCTTTATTTCCGCTGTGCATTCAGTGTTTTATGAAAATATGAAAGTCACAAGTGCTATTCACCCCCCCCCCCCTCTAGCACGTCACGATTCTACATTAGTTTCTCCTAAAGTTGTTTAGTGTTGTTGAACTGATCGACTTTGATCAGTTGTTCTTGTGCTAGCCCGCACTGTAATGTCGTTGTGGCTCTAGAATTGACTTGAGTCTTTTTCTTATCATTGCTTATCCAGTTTTTAAAGAGAAATGGAGTGTCATCTAGAGTCTTGGGTAGCTTAAAGTCCATTTTGATGATAAAATAATTTTTTATATCATTTATTAGATAGTATTTCATTCTATTTTTCCAATAGGCAAAATTATCACTATTGAAAAGCGGCGGACGGGTTGTGCAGAATCCTTCCTGCAAAGACATATCTATAAATAAATAATTTTTTCAAGTTGTATTAAGTTTTAGGACAAGATATGAGTTTGGATTTAGATATGTCTAGTCTCGGATTATTAATCGATTAATTGTTTGTCCCTAATTTAGAATGCAAAGTTTGTCCTACGTTAGATTTAGATTTTTCTTTGGGCGAATTTGGCAAGTTTTTTTGAAATAAGCTTCTAGCTAGTAGCGATACACAAGGTCTTCTTGAGTATCAAAGCAACGATCACTTCTTAAATAAAGCCTTTTTTAGAAACATGAGCTAGATCAACTCTAATGCAATGTCTTGGTCTAATTGGTTTAGAGTGAGGTGAGATAACTTTTTCTAGTTTCACTTAACTAGAAGCACCAAGTAGGGACACCTAGTTTAGATATGCAACTATCTAAGCTTTCGTAGTTTCTATTAGCTTAGATATTCAACTATCCAAGCTCTGATACCAAATTATAGGATCAAAATCGATGCTAGAGGGGGGGGGGGGGTTAATAACGTTAAGAATTTTTAAAATAATAAGAAGATAGTAGCTGAATAAATCAGAGTTAGCATACTAAAAATAATAAATTAACTTAGACAGATTCAACCAAGACAAGGACAAAAATAATATCTAACAATTTTAAGCATACAAACTGATTAGCCAAGCCAGAAGGATAGAGACGCAACAATTTAAAAAAAATGATTCTTATTTTTAATTTCTCTTAGGTAGAGAAACCTTATAGAAAAAGAATCTAAAAGTTAAGCATAATAAAATACATTAAGGCAACACTAAAATAAATGAAAATGTTACCAAGGTATTGCTGAAAGGAAATAAAGCGCAAGTCGTAGCATGTCGTAGGATAGAAGGTAGAAAAGTACTCAGAGCATGAGAACAAAAGTAAATTCTTTGTAGAAGTGTTGTGTTAAAGCTTTGCCTTGAAACTCCTTTTATAGCACTATCTTGGTTGATTGGAAGCCTCCTGGTCACCTATGTAGGTGCCTGTAGGGGGATGCCCGATGCGGTGTGTTCTTAACATGTTTCATAAAATATGCAACAGAAGTAAAAATATGATAATAAAACTATTTTATTACAACACACACACTACACACATGCAAGATACAACTCAAAAAGACATAATCATAAAACAAAACTTAAGAATAACAATTATTCTAGGCGTACCTTATAGATGATTCATAAAGGAAAGGTCATCAACTTTAGTGATGTTCATGAACCTCGCCTTTATTCGTATCCACATTGATATATTCAAGATAACTCCGGTGAGCAACAAGGTTCACCTCCGATTGGTACTAGATAAGCATGGAGTCGATGCGATCCAAGAGGAGGAAGATGAAGCGAAGAGGCTTAGGAAGAAAAATTCCTCCTTTAGCTCTTGGTGGGTTGGCGACGACAAAGAGAGAGAGAGGAGAGAGAGAGATTAGGTTTTCCAAAAACCTAAAATCTTGAATATATATATATATATATATATATATATGTATGTATGTATGTATGTATATATGTATGTATGTATGTATGTATCTTAGATGGATTGGACTAGAAAAGCCCAAATCTGGTCTAAATTCCTTAACCAAAATTTGGCTCATTAACCTCTTGGTTTGGTTCATAATAAAACCTAAAGGATTGAAAAGAAATGATAGAGAGGGGAGGGGGTGAATATCGCTCGTTTAAAAAACTTTTATCTTTTATCAAAGTAAGCAGTGGAATAGAAAAATAAAAGAAATGTAAGTGACGCGTTTGGTTACTTAATTCTGAGCCTGTGTTGACTCCTACTCCCAGACCCATAATCCTTGATCGTACCATTAGGTAATTCACTATAATCCTTCTTTCCAAAACTTTCGAAAAGAAGTAATTCGTATAATAAAAAGAATGATAGTAACACACTACTATCTTCTTATAAATAATGCAAACTAGAATGTAAAGTATACCGACAAAGAATAAATGATGAAGCTCATTCACACTTCTCGGCGTAGCAACTTGCACATGAATTTTGAGGCTCAGAATAGTAGAAACACGAGCAGAGGGTTGCACAAAGAAATTTGTATTGTTGATTCAGATCTCAAGGTTCCTTTATAAGCTAGGTTTGGTGGACCGAAAAGTCATTCGATCGACTGATCCTTTCAGTCATTTGATCATCCTATCGATCGACGAAACACGCTCCCTTCCTTCTTTGCTGAGATCAGATCTTCACGTAATAATGAGAATTTAATGATCAGCCAACTGATAAACTTGATTGGTCAATCGATCCTCTAGTTTCCATTTTTTTGAAGATTTGATCTGATCGCCCGTGCCTTCCTATTTAGATCCGGTCGACTGATCATTGGGTTGGGTCAACTGATCTACCATGAATACCAAATATGCTCTGCTTGACCAGAACTATGTGCTTAGTCAGATAGGTTTGGTCGAGCAATTCTATCAGTTTCTGCAAAACAGAGTTAGTTTCATAAGTATAAAAATACTTCTGTAAAATAGAGTTAGCTCAATATAACAATGCATGAGTAAGAATAGACAGTAAAATCTATCTTGATTTCAACTTGGAAATCTCCTGATTTCTTTAGTTGGATCAGCGACCTAGGGTTTGTCCCTTCTCGGAACATGATCTCCCTGTCACTCCACTCCAATTGTTTATCTTAATCTACCTACCAAACATTTAGTCTTCCAAACCTATTTGGATTTTCTTTATCAGTGTTTGATCACTTAATCTACTAAGACTTTTCTTGCAATACTAAATTAGCCAAAAATAATAATAGTAATACAAATATATGATACAACTAAACCTATATTTATCAAAATCTGCTGGAGTTCACTCCTCCAAGACTTCTCGTTACCTAAGGTTACCTCCCCCTAGAGTTTTCATCACCTGACTTTACTCAACAAGACCTATGGTTACCTCCCCCTAGGGTTTCATCACTTGGCTTCACTCACCAAGATCTAGGATTACCTCCCCTTAGGATTTTCACCACTTGGCTTCACTCACCAAGACCTAGGGTTACCTCTCCTAAGGTTTTCACCAGCTAGCTTCACTCACTATGACTCAGTATCAAATCGGTCCACCAGGGATTTGATATCGGGTCCTCCAAACCTACCAAATCCTACCTGGTTTCGACGAACTGTTGAGATTTCCCTAACCTAGCCACAACTAGGACTTCCCTTACCTAACTGCAATTAGAACTTTCCTTACCTAACCACAGTTAGGACTAGTCACTTAGTAGACTTCTCACCCTTCCCTTGCTAGTCAACCTTGACCTGACTAGACTTTATTAAACATATTATCAAACAAACTTCAAAACCCTAGAGTTGATTGCACTAACAAAACCAACTTGGTTTAAACCAAATCAATTTGGTTTATTGCTAAACCAAATAGGGTTTAAATCTTCCATAAAAGATGTGGCTCATCCATGCTTTTGTTTCGATAAAATATCTTCTATATTTCCCCTTTATCTAGTCCAACCAAACATCTTATTTGTAGATCTAAAAATCAAACTCTCAAACTTATATTATGTCTTTTAGATACTCGTAGTGCATCTGGCCCAATAGGCTCCCGATTTATCTTGATCGTTTATAGTTAACTATTTAATTATAGATCGATCATGAGTAACACTTAGTAGTATATCATAATCCCTAATTAACTAAAAAATCATAGTTGATTCCAGAACTAATTTTGAACCCTTCAGTAGCATCATGAGTGCCTTATTCCTTTCACTCGTCTTATACCTATTTAGTCCATGACACGGTCTATGTGTCTGTCTTTACTAGACTGACTATGTAACACCTAGCCCAAGTAATATTAACTCGTTCTATGAATTTAAATTACTCCTACATGTGTCTAAGGGTCTCATACTCTTAATATATGATGTTTTGCAAAGACTTTGAGTAATAATCTTGACAAGTGGTTATATGGTATACATCTTCTCGCAAGGAGCGATGAATCCTTTATGGACTATCCAAATACCTTCGGGTACTTCGACTTATACCCAATTATCTCAAGTTCATATTTTCAAGGAGATGCCTTGCTTAAGATGTCAAAGTATAAGCCTTCTTGGCTAAGGTGAATTAAATACCTCAAGTCAAAGGAAACTTGCACTCAAGCTGCAATAAGAACTTCGCAGACATATCCATGTATGTAGAGAACCATATAAAGTCTTATAGCAGGTCACTTTAATGAACTAGTTACCATAACTAGCATCCACATTTAATAGTCGACATTCTAATATCTCTAGCTAGTGAGCAATAGCTGTTTGGTTATATCAAGGAGTATAATCCATGCTAGTCTTTCAGAATTGATTATGTCCAAATACATCAATTTATTGACTAGGAAATATTTTAATACTTTCATAATTACACATGTAGAGACACACATTAGTTGTGATCTAATCACAAGTTCTCTTATACTATGAATCATATTGCGGACATTCAGTATATGAGTTTAAGACCATTCAAGCACATAAGTAAAGTGCACTCAAATAGTAAATTTTTATTTATCAACCTAAATCATATAAATCATAAGGTAATTGTTTTAGAACATCTCTCAAACATAACATACTCCCACTTGGTCTAATGTCAATCACCATGGTGTCCTAAACTATAAGCCTAGACATGACTCTCAAACTTGCATTGTGGTAGAGTCTTTGTCAAAGAATCTGCTAGGTTTCTTTCAATGGAAATTTTTTTGAGTTGTATTTCTTTCCTACTTATGATCTCCCTGATTAGATGATAGCGGTGAAGCACATGTTTAGATTAGTGGTGAGACCTGGGTTCCTTTTCTTATGCAATAGCTCTAGTGTTGTCGCAGTAGACTGATAATGCTTTAACAATGGTCAGAACCACTCCTAGTTTAGTGATGAACTTCCTGATCCAAACTGCTTCTTTTGCTACTTCTGAAGCTACAATATATTTTGCCTCACAAGTAGAATCTGATACGGTGGCTTGCTTGGAACTCTTCTAGCTAACTATGCCTCCATTTAATGTGAATATGTATCCAAACTAGGACTTAGAGTCATCATTGTCTGTTTGGAAGATGGCATCAGTATACCCACGTATAACCATATTACTATCTTCATATACCAAGAACATATCCTTAGTTCTTATTAAGTACTTAAGAATTATCTTGACAACCACCCAATGATCCATTCCTGGATATGACTGTATCTACTCGTAACACTCAAAGTGTATGATACATCTCACCTTGTATATAACATAGCATACATAATAGATTCTATCACAGATGCATAGAGAATCTTATTCATGCTGATGCGGTGATGATGAGGGGCCCCACCCCACTGCAACGATGGAGGTCAAAGGAGGCCAAAGTCAAGGCGGTTAACGTGTAGACGACATCGACCAGTCAGGCGGAGCATTCTCGACCGGGGGAGAAGGTCCCAATCCATCGTCACCTTCGACACAGGGAGAAGTCAAACAACCGACGCTCAGTGAAGACAACGTGCGGAAGTCGGCCGAGCGGCTACCTCGCTCAGCAAGGCACTAGGATTTGGCATTAGCAGGCGGATCTTCGGCCGAGCAGCCACCCCGCTCGGTGAGTCACCAGGATTTGGCATTGGCAAACAGATCTTCGATCGGCTGGCCACCCCACTTGGCTAGATAGCAGAGCTTATCGACAAAGTGGAACTTCGGCCTAGCGGCTACCTCGCTCAGCCTGGTAGTAGGTCTCAGCAGTGGCAGAGTGGAACTACGGTCGAGTGGGCACATGAGAGTAGCAAGGTTCTAGCCGACCAGAAGTGGCACTAGAGCGGCAAAATACCAGCCGAGAAGCCATACCGCTCGACCTAGTAGTACAGTACATGGATATCCATCGACATCCTTTTGGGAGTTGGTGCCACCCACACCGGCCATGGACAGCCAAAAGATCGTATAGCGGAAGCTTCTACTGTCACTTTAGAGATATGCTCAGCCCGTTAAGGTATAGTGTCAAGGACACTTTACTTACAAGTCTTTTCAGGAAAAGCTTTGAGAAGCGTGCACGCGCGCAACCAGAGCTCGATATAAAGGGGGTCCAAGCATCGGCGGGGGTATGAGATATTCACTATTTGTGCTACAGTCTTCTTGTTGCTCTGCCTTACTCTTCATCGTCAATGACTGACTTGAGAGTCGGAGGGCCAACACCGGGGACCCCTTCCCTGACTCGGCATTGACGTAGTTTGTGTTGCAGGTCAGAGTGGAGTCCACAGGAGGTCCGCGTGAGCACCACATCCCCATCTTTTCATCTCTTCGACTTTCATACAGGATTATATTTAGCGCCATCTGTGGGAACATAGCCTGTATCCAAGCCGAAAAGATGGAGGGCGTTGGACGACTCACCACCGTGATGCTCACCCAGGAGGAGCTTGAGATGCTAGTTCAAGCCCAAGCGGTGAAGTTGATCAAGCAACAACAACAACAGGTGTTAGCTGATCGGCAAGCGTCGCAACCTGCAACATCGGCGGCAGGAAGATGAGCTGGGAAAGAAGACCGAGCTGAGCAAATCTCCGTATGGGGGCAGAACAGAAGTCCGATCAGAACATAGGGGGAAGCACCACCAGCGCCGATCCCCTTCTATCGCGCCTTGTTCTAAACCCCCTCAGAAATAGCTCAGGCGAATTAAGAACGAGGATCATCTTCGGATGATGCTCCCATTCGGGATGCACGAAAGGGCAAGGCGCCCCGAAGCAACGCGTTGCCTAAACGGATCAACTAATAGTTCTCCGAGGGGATCTTACAAGACCCCCTGCCCAGACACTATACCCCGTTGGCGATCAAGACATACAACGGATCGACCTATCCAGATGATCATCTGGATAGGTTTGATAACGAAGCCACCCTACACTAATATACAGATGGAGTGAAGTGCAGGGTCTTCCTCACTACCCTCTCTGGATTGGCACAGCACTGGTTCTGAAGACTGCTAGACAGCTCAATACGGAGTTTCAAAGACTTCTGAGCCGCGTTCCAGCATTATTTCACCAGTAGTCAACGCTATTAGAAGACGAGTGCCAGCCTCTTCTCCCTGAAGCAAGGATTGAAACAAACGCTCTGAGTGTATATACAGCATTTCAATCAAGTAGCCATGGGCATCCCCTCAGTCTCGTCCGAGATAATGATGAATTCCTTCACCCAGGGGCTTGTCGAGGGAGATTTCTTTCGATCGCTCATCAGGAAGTCATCCAAGGACTTCAACCACATACTCAAAAAGGCCAACGAATATATCAATATGAAAGAAGCCTATGTGGCCAGAAGAAAAGAGGTGCAGACCGAACCTTCAGCGCCGACCAAGCATCGACCGTCAAGTAGCCATCAGTCGCCCAAGGGGTCGATGGCCAAAGGAGCACGACCACACTAGGAGACCAGAGCACATGCCGTACAACATGTGGCATCCGGTCGGCCGAAGGCATCAAAGGGCAAAATATGGATGCCGATGTTCTTCTCTTTCCACTAGTCGGTGACTCACAACACATGGGATTGCCGCGGTCTGACACCGATCGTCAGCCGACCAGCTCCAAGAGGATACCGCCATCGATCTCCTTCTCCCGATTGACGACAAAGACATTGATCTGCCGAGCGGCTGGAGGACGAAAGAAAGGTGCCCGAGTGCACCATCAACATCAACGGAGGGATGACACTGATCCCTCCCAATATTCGGCCAAGAGAAATAGACCATCTGCTCAGGAAGAAGAAAACAACGCATCCCGAGGAGACATAGGCATGATCGTCGGAGGCCCGACCGGCGGTGAATCCAACAAAGCCAGAAAGTCATACGCTCAGCGGTTGGAGATCCACTCCGTGGGATGCAGCAAGAAGAAGGTCAAAGTGTTAGTTAGAGCCCTAGAGCCAATCATTTGATGATTGTATCATGAACTTATTGTATCATATTCTTATATAAATAAAGGCATTTGATTTTTCGTTATTATACTTACTTGTATTGGTGCCAAATAAACTAAGTATAATAACATCATTGAGTAGAAGGTTCTCACCTATATCAATCGGTTAGTTGAACTGATAGTGAGATGATATAGGGAACACTAGTCTTAATCATTCCTAGTCGAGTATTAACATTCAGGGACAATGTTAATGCAATAAGACTAGCATGTAGGTCAACTCGATGACTTGATCTCACAAGTCATGGATATAGAGATATCAAGTTGACACATGGGTATGCATTAGAGAATGTATACTAAATGACCCGCTATGAGAAAGTATCATGGATCGTTATATGAGTGTCATATACTTTCTCATGTGGCTATTAGTATGACTACTAGTCCTTGGGCCTGAAGTCATCATAGATCCCTACATAAGGAGTTATGTACTTTGGTTTCGTCAAACGTCACCCGTAACTGGGTGGACTATAAAGGCGATTACCGGGTATGTAACGAATTATGCAGAGGGATGTGAGTGATGTAGATGAGATCTATCCCTCCTATATGACAGGAGCGACATCGATATTCTTGATAGAGTGAGACCACGAAGTGCATGGCCATGCCCAAATGAGTCAATATGAGATATTGAACTCATTTGATTGAGTGAGTCTACTTGGAGTTCAAGATTTAGATTGATTAGAGGATGACACGGTCTATGCCTCACATTGATCAATCTAGATGTCTAGGATAGAAGGACACTTGTCATATATTGTGAGGAGTCACAATTAGTAGTCACAAGGTGATGTTGGATCTCAACATTCTTATAACTTGGGTAGTAATGATGTGTTGCTAGATACCGCTCATTACTTATGCTCCTAAATGGGTTTAGGGGCATTGCCAACGTTACAAGAACCTATAGGGTCACACACTAAGGACAATTAGATGGAGATTAGCTTCATATGATGAACCAAGAGGATTAGATTCATTTGATGAATCAAATTAGATTAAGAGTAATCCTAATTGGGCTAATTGAGTTGGACTCAAGTTGATTCATGTGTTCAATGAGTCTAATTTAGTTTATGACTCATTGAATCAATTTAATTAAATGAATTAGATTCATTATATTAAATTGGATTGAATTAAATGGTTGGATTAGATCAACCATGAGAGAGATTAAGTCAAGTTTGAGTTGACTTGAGAGGAAGATGAAGAGTCAAGTTTGACTTGACTTTATGCCACCTCATTGGTGAGTTGGCATTGAGTGGGCCAATGATGATGCTCCACATCATCATGGTTGCTTAAGTGGGATGTCACCTCATGGGAGTTACCAAGAGTTGTGACTCTTGGCATTCCATGGAGGTTACTACATCTCTTAATGTGGCCGGCCACATCAATGTATGAATGAGTTTCATTTTGTGGGTTATTCTCATTCATTCCTTCATCTTCTTCCTTGCTCCTATTCTTCTCTCCCTCTCCTCCTTTCTTGGACGAACACTCTAGGTGCTAGTACACCTTTGTTTGGCTTCTCCACCTATTGTGTTCGTGTGGATACGCATAGAGAGTTGTCTACCTTGACAACTTGAGATCCGGCACCTTGGACGAGCGAGATTCGAGAAAGGCACGCATCAAGGGTAAAAATCTCTTAACATATAGTTCTAGTGTAGATCTATAGGTATGTAAACTCGTACTCATAATTTTGTTTTCGAAAGTTTTTACTTCGCACGGATCCGTGGCTGGGGGTTTCGGGGTTTCCGCGACGCGAAAAGCGGTTTTCGCGGCCCGAAAAATCCAACACAAAGAGCCCAAGATAAGCTTCATCCCCAGCGACTTGGAGGGAGTGGAGATCCTTCACAGCGATGCGCTGATCATTCGGGTGGTAATCGCTAATTACACTATTCACCAGACTTTTGTTGATACAGGGAGTTTGGTGAATATCATCTTCAAAAAGGCGTTCAATCAATTACAAATTGATCGGAGCGAGTTGCTGCCCATGATGACCCCTCTCTACGGCTTTATAGGCAATAAAGTGTTGCCACTCGAACAAGCCCAACTGGCCATCTTGCTCGGAGAGGAGCCACTAAGGAGAACAGGGACGGTAGTATCTACTCACTGCCAAAAAATCAAGTTTCCGGTAGATGACCTGGTGGGAGAAGTCAAGGATGATCTGCTGATCACTCGGCGATGCTACGTCGTGATGGTCAAGTCCGAGGCGAGAAGCGCTCGGAAGAACCCATGCTTAGAGGTAAACGCAATCATTGAAAAACCGCCTACCTTGGTATACGAAGAAAATGAGGAGGTCTAGATCCACCCTAGCTGAGCGGAGGCAACAACCTTCATTGCCGCCGACCTGGAGGTGGAGAAGAAGGCAAAGTTGGTCACCTACCTTAGACAAAATCACGATGTGTTCGCCTGGTCAACCCACGAGCTTCCCGGTATCTCCCCAAGCGTGGCTCAACACGAGCTTCATATCCGTTCAGACGCTCGGCCGGTGAAATAGAGAAAAAGGGACTTCAACACGGAGCAAAATGTGATCATCTGGGTAGAGATAGAGAAGCTACTAGAGTCCGTCCATATTAGGGAAGTTCAATTCCCGAGCTGGCTAGCCAATGTCGTATTAGTCTCCAAGCCGGGCAATAAATGGCGGGTCTGCATCGACTTTCGTGATTTGAACAACGCTTGCTCGAGGGACTTCTATCCACTACCCAGGATAGACCAGATGATAGACTCGACGGCAGGCTGTGAGCATGATCTACATGCTCGACGTGTATCAAGGATACCACCAAGTGTCGCTCGCCCAAGAAGACCAGGAGAAGGTCAGCTTTATTACGACCGATGGAACATACTGCTACAACGTCATGTCATTCGGACTCAAGAATGCCAGAGCCACCTACTAGAGGCTGATGAACAAGGTATTCCGATGGTAGATCGACCATAATATGGAGGTATAAGTCGACGACATATTAATTAAATCCCTCTGAGCTACTGACATATGCGCAGATATCAACGAGACTTGCCAGACGCTAAGAACTTATGGGATAAAATTGAACCCTGGCAAGAGTCCGTTAGGCATGAAGAGTGGTCGCTTCCTGGGTTACATCATCATTAAGCGGGGTATTGAAGTCAATTCGGGTAAAAGCTTTGCAAGACATGCCGCCATCTCGGAACTTGAAGGAAGCTCAACGGCTGGCCGGTCGGATCATGACACTGTCCAGATTCATATCCAAGTCATCCGACCAGAGCCTGTCATTCTTCAAGGTACTTTGTCGAGCCACAAAATTCTAGTGGGACATCGAATGCGATTGGGCATTGGAAGAGCTCAAGGAATATATAAATTCCTTGCCTATACTGGCCAAGCCAATTGTTGGTGAGCCACTCTGGATCTATTATCATCCAACGAACATGCGGTCGGGTCGGCTCTAGTTAGGCAAAACAGCCAAGAGCAGCAGCCTATATATTTTTTGAGCCATATATTGTGGGATGCAGAGTCTCGCTACACCGGTCTGGAAAAATTAGCTTATGATTTGATTCTCGTCGCTCGGAGGCTTCGTTCGTACTTCCTAGCACACACCATCATCATGCTAACTAACAGTGCCCTGGAATGAGTCCTTCTCAACCCCGAAGCATCAGGAAGGCTAATCAAGTGGACGATCGAGATAAGCGAATTCGACATCCAATATCAACCCCGAGCGATAATCAAGGCTTAGGCCATGGCAGATTTCGTCATAGAGGCCCAGAATGTCGAGCCAGAGGCAACATGGAAGATATATGTTAACAGCTCGTCTACTCGGCAAGGTAGCAGAATTGCCATACTGCTTATCTCACCATAGGAAGACTGGATCTAGCTCTCTGTTTGGCTGGACTATAGAGCCACCAATAATGAAGCAGAGTATGAGGCATTGATTGCTAGCCTGCAAGCAGCCCAGCATGTGGGAGTCTCTAGAGTCCTCATCTACTCAGACTCTCAGTTGGCCGCTCAGCAGCTATCCGGGACTTTCGAGATAGGCAATGCCCGACTCAGGCTCTATGCGAAGGCCTTTGAAAAGCTGAAGACCAACTTCCAGGAGGTCATTATACAGAAGATCCCTCGATCAAAAAACTAGGTGGCAGATGAGTTGGCAAATTTAGCCAGTTCGTTGTCGTCGATCGTCATAGGGCAACCGATCGAACAAGTCTCGCTTATGGTGCACATCGACCGGATGGAAGGAATTACCTTCTCGAGCGACTAGAGGACAACCCTAATAGAGTTTCTGCGTTTGGGGGTAACACCTTCCGATCCGGAAGAAGCTCACCTGCTGAAGAAGCAGGTCGGACGGTTCACCTTGGTGGGGGACCAACTTTATAAAAGAGCCTTCGCAAGGCCCTTACTCAAATGCATCGGAATGAAAGACATCGAGTACATTCTGCAGGAGGTGCACCAAGGCTCCTGCAAAGGTCATCCAGGCAGTCGTGCATTAGCCTGAAAGATACTCCTGGCCGGGTGCTTTTGGCCGACCCTCCAAGAAGATGTCGCTCGGACGGTGGCGACTTTCTTGTCCTGCCAGGAGTATCACAACCTTCCTCACCGACCGACCGAGGAAATGAAGGCATCCATAGTATCTTACCCGTTCGACCAATGGAGCATGATTATCGTTGGGTCATTCCCAATGGCAACCGATCAGTGAAAATTTTTACTCATTATGGTTGACTATTTCTCGAAGTGGGTGAAAGCCGAGCCGCTCGCAAGAATCACCGAGTAGATGGTCATTAAATTTATTTGGCAGAACATTATTTGCTTGTTCGGCGTCCCACGCCAACTCGTGTCAAACAATGGGAGGCAATTCGCCGGTCAGAGGCTCAGGGAGTGGTGCGAGGGCTATGGCATCCAACAAGTCTTCACCTCTGTGGCCTACCCTCAGGGAAACGGGCAAGCCAAAGTCGCCAATCAGGAGATCCTTAGAGTTTTACGCGCTCAACTCGACCACGTCAGAGGCAGCTGGTGTCGACGAGCTCCCTAGCGTGTTGTGGACCCTTCGCACGAATCTGAAGGAGGCGACCGGCATAACCCCCTTCTATCTGGTATACGGCGGTGAAGTAGTTATCCCCATGGAGGTTGGAGTAGAATCCAATCAGGTGCAACACTACGACAAAGGAAATACTGAACGGAGACTCATGGAGCTCGACTTGGTGGATGAAACGCGGGCAAAGTAACGGTTCGGCTAACGGCGTATCGGTAACGGATGAAACAGAACTACAACCGGCGGGTAATCCCGAGGTCCTTCCAAATCGACAATCTCATCTGCAAGAAAGTGAAGCTGGTCGGCGACGTCGCCAAGCTCGAGGCCCCATGGATAGAACCTTTCAAGTTTATGTAGAAGCTCCGATCGGGCGCTTACTATCTAGAGGATGGAGAGGGAAGGCAGCACAAGAGGCCATGGAGCGTGAATCATCTACAACCCTACAGGGTTAGATGAGAGGTGCATGAGTGAATACTATGTATTTTTTATATGTATGTCTCCCGAACGCAGGGCAAAATCTGAATAAAAAGTGAAGGCCTCTTGAAATGCATTTCCATCAACGGTCGAGTGGCGACCTTAAACTCAGGTTAGCAGCAACGGTCGAGCGGCGACCTTAAATGCTTCCCTCCATCAACGATCGAGCGGCGACCTTAAATGCTTGTCTCCATCAACGGTCGAGCGGCGACCTTAAACTCGGGATCACATCAACGGTCGAGTGACGACCTTAAACGCTTGTCCCCATCAACGGTCGAGCGACGACCTTAAGCGCTTGTCTCCATCAACGGTCGAGTGGCGACCTTAAATTCTTGTCTCTATCAACGGTCGAGAGGTGACCTTAAAACCTTGTCTCCACCAAAGGTCGAGCGGCGACCTTAAACCCAGGATCATATCAACGGTCGAGTGACAACCTTAAACCCCGGTGTTCACCTAATCTTCCTCAACGGTCGAGCGGCGACCTTAAACTTGTTGGTTGGTCCTAGGAAGATCATACCGGCTCCACTGTACAAAAATTTTGTACAAGTGTCGAACCTTTCCTAAACAACCTATTGTGTTCTTTAGAAATTAAATTAGGAATCGCAAACGGAACTTAACATTATTGATTCCAAATTTAACTTATCTGTTCATAATGGTTTAGATTTGGATCGCAAACGATGCTTAACATTATTGATCCAAATCCACCTATGTTATAAATTCAATTAAATATTAATTTTCAAAATTGGCTTCCAGGACTGCATAGCGAGGCACTAGTCCTTCTTGGGTATGGGATCATCCACCACCGCCTAGACAAAGTCTTTTAAGGAAAGCTAATATTTAATTTCCTTATATAACTCTAGGTTTAACCGAAAAGAACAATCAAATTACAAATTCGAAAAACAAAAAAAAAACACAAACTCGAATCACAAATTCGAAACTCTAGAATCATATGCCTCTTGCTTTTGGAATTCATACAAAGAAAAACTAACATGATACGGAAAACAATTACTAGTTATACCTTTTCTTTGTATGCTAATAACCTTGAGATCTTCTGCTGTACTCCTCGCCTCCTCTTGGATGTCGTGTGGGCGACGATCCTCCAAGATAAACACCACCCAAAAGCTCATTCCTCCTTCTCTAAAATCCGACCACCACCACCACAAAGAAATAAAAGAGAGCAAGGGGAAAGAAAAGGGAGAGAGGACCGACCACAAGAGGGAACACAAGCAAGAGAATAAGAATTGATGTCTCATGAGGCCTCTCCTCCCCTTCGTTTATAATACTTGCCTAAGGCATACAAGGAAAGTTTTTTATAAAAAATTAAAATATTTCTCTTGTTTTTTCCTTTCCTCCTTTTTAATTCCTTTTTCTCCTCTTTGATTGATTCAATTGATTGGTCGGCCCCTTGCTCGGGCACCAAGCAAGGGTGGCCGGCCCTAAGAGGAAGGAAATAAAAATTTTGTAAAAATTTTATAAGAAAAGAAGAAAAACTCTTATAAAATTTTACAAGCTCTCTTTTAATCTCCTAATGTGGATGTTTAAAAAAGGAAAGTTTTCTTTATTTTAAAACAAGTTTTAAAATTTAAAACTTCTCATTTAAAATTTCCTTTTTTAACATGGAGACAAAAAAGGAAAGTTTCAAATTTAAAACTCCCTTTTAAAAAACCATGAGGATGGTTAAAAAATGAAAGTTTTAAAACTTTTAAACCATGTGGCCTAATTCAAATAAGGAAAGTTTTATAATTTAAAATCTCTCTTTTAAAACTTGTAGATATCTATAAAGAGAAGATTTTAAAAATTTAAAACACCCCTCATAATTTGGATTATGTGGCCGACCCCTTTGCAAAACTTATCGCTGACCCCTTTAGAGAAGATAGTGGCCGACCCTTGGCTTGGTCACCAAGCCTTGGGTCGGCCCCCTCTTGGACACCAAGATGAGCTTTTCATGGGTGGATATGAGGCATTAATGAGGCTACGACAGGGACCTAGAGGAGAAATTGGTTTTGGCCTCCCGACGAGCTTGAGTATCCTGTGTTCGCCCCGAACACACAACTCAAGTTCATCAATAACAACTCATTCCACTAGAGAGTTATTATTGCACTACCGCACCAATCCCAAATTACATTATGAGCTCCTTCTTATCATGAGTGTGTTAATCTTCCTGTGTTTAACATATCGAATGCCCACTAATTAATTGAGTTACTGACAACTCATTTTAATTAATATCTTAGTCCAAGAGTAGTACCACTCAACCTCATCGTCATATCGGACTAAGTCCACCTGCAGGGTTTAACATGACAATACTTATGAGCTCCTCTTGGGAACATTCTCAACCTAGATTACTAGGACACAATTTCCTTCTATAATCAACAATACACACTATAAGTAATATCATTTCCCAACTTATCGAGCCTTTTAATTTATCGAGCTAAATCTCACCCTTTGATAAGTTAAAGAAATAAATACTAAATATATGTGCTTGTTATTATATTAGGATTAAGAGCACACACTTCCATAATAACTAAGGTGTTATTCTTTTATTAAGTCAGTATAAAAAGAACTTACCTTAATTGGTCCTACTCAATACACTTAGAGTGTACTAGTGTAATTTATTAGTCAAGATAAACTAATACCTAATTACACTACGACTATTCCAACGGTTTGTTCCTTTCCATCTTAGTCGTGAGCATCTGTTTATAATTTATAAAGAACTGATAACATGATCTTCTGTGTGACACCACACACCATGTTATTTACAATATAAATTAATTGAACAACTACACTCAGTAGATATTTTTTACTAATGTAATTCTTTATTTCAAAATAAATGTTTACAAAAGCTAAGCTTTTAGTATACACACTAACAAAACCCATGGCTCAGTGAGTGGGCAAGTGTCGATGAACAAATGATCATGAACCTGGGCTACTCGAAAGCTCGAAGTCTTCAAGATATAGTGGTCGTTCGACACTATTCTTCAAAATGCTCCTAACATTGATCGGAAGTCCGCAGAATCATAATGGAACTCCAAATACAAAAGGATCGATCATCTAGATAGACTAATCATGGATAATCGGAGGGACGAGGCCACAAGTTGCAATACTCAAAAGAGTTGAAAAACATACAAAGAGATAAATCTTGTCCGAATGGACAAGAATTCATTAAGACTTCAAAATTTTACAAGACTTCAAAATTTTACAAGACTTCAAAAACTTTATAAGGGCGATCGGCCTCACTCAAGGTAATCCAGGATGTCATCAGGTAATGACGAGGTAAGCTTGTCCCGGCTGATGATGATGTTGGCCAGAGACGCCGACAGGTAGCCTCCCTCGCGGAGCTGGTCGATCGTCCCATCGATGGCCATATCAAAGAGGCGCAGAGCCCGATCGGCGACCTTCTCGTTGAAAGCATCCGAGCGGAGGTAATTCTTCTTCATAGCCTCGAAACAGCTAGGCTCAGCTTCTTGGTAGGTCTTCAAGGCCGCTCGGGAAGCCTCCAGCTCATCCTTGGTGGTGTCGAGCGCAGTATCCTTGGAGGCGAGTTGGTCGCACAGGGTAATTTCTTCGGTCGACCGGTAGTTTCTCTTGGCGACCAGGAAGTCCTCAGCTTCCTTGACTTTTGGGGAGAGGGCCCAGACCTCCTTATTCTTCAGTTCGAGGTCTTTGATGGCCCGATTCTTCCTCGCGTTGGCCAACTTGATTTTATCGTCGAAGGTGGTGACATGCTCATTAAGACGAGCTAGAAGAGTGGCCTACCCTGAACTCTCCTCTTGTTCAACCTCGAGTAGTTTGTTGCTCTTCACCAAATCAGCTCGAAGTTTGGGCACCTCAGCGTTCGTCTGTTCTTAAGCGGCGGAGGATTGGTCGCTCGACGCCTTCATTTTCTTCACTTCCTCCTCCAAAGATGTAAGCCTTTGGCATATAGCCAGACTCTCCACCCAGTACTTCAAACAACAAAGTGAATATAAGCACCGATCGGAAGTAAACTATGTAAATGCAAAACTAACCCTAGTAGCCATCTGGGTGTGGCTGTCCACGAGTGCCCCCGGAGGCATCACCACTGCACGAGTCCGGGCATCTTCCCATATTTTGGCTTGGATGATGATTTGATGCTCCGGAGCTTGGGACTTGGCGCTAGATTTGTGCCACTCCTCAGTCGGCAGGTGCAGAATCGTCGTAATGTGGCATTAGCTGCTCGGGGCTGACTGTGCAGATGTTGCCTGCCCGGACGGTCGTGACGAAGAGGCCGATCGGATGCCCGACTTCTTGGTCTTCGATTTTGGTGGCAAGAAGGCCATGGGCGGCGCATAGACTATCCCCTGAGGTAGACCGGATAGGGAGGGGGTCCGATCTGATGATTCAGGGGTAGTGGACTCTTGGATAGGAGTAAGGGTTAACGTCCCTACCCGTTCGGCAGACCGCACCCCCGAAGTGGTGGAGCATGACGAAGGCTCCGCCTGGCACCTCTTGTGCCTGATCAATGGCTCGGCTAAGGAGGTTGAGCCAGAATCCCCCTCAACTTCAACGACCGACTGCTATTCAGAAGGAGGTTGGGAGCCACCAGTCGCTTTACCACTTGCCAGAGTGGGAGTCTCTTCACTCTCATCCTACGACACCTCTTGTGAGCCAATCGGCAGTAGGCCGTGGCTCCCCAATTCTTCCACAGTGGTCGTGTTGATCGCAGCATCCACGAACTTCGCCTTGTCAGCCAGACGTGCCTGTAGCAAGACTTCGGCTGCATGAAAGAACGAAAAATTAGTTAGAATCAAAGAAAGGAGCAAAGTGGTCTCATACCTAGGTTGAACGAGAGTCAGGTGCGGATCGAACTCAAGCTGAAGATATATAAGACACCCTCTAGCAGCAGCTTGTGGATGTCATATTTCTGACTGGCCAACATTGAGGCTACGTTGAGGTAGTCCGATCGGCTCTTGTACTTCTTTAATGGAGGCTGAGCCGCCACGTCGAGTTGCCAGTTTGTTGGAAAGTCCGGCCGCTCGAGAAAGCGCATGAAAAAGAAGTACTCCTTCCGGTGTTTGTTAGAAGTCGACATTTTATCAAAGAAAATCAAGCCCACTCGGGCTTGGAAAAGGAAAGTCCCCGGCTCAGAAGATTTGGGATAATAAAAGTAATGAAAGAGTCGGGGAGTGAGTGGAATGTCGTGCAGGTGAAAAAGAACCACCACCCCGCACAGCAGCAGAAAGGAGTTCGGCACCAGTTGATGAAGGGAGACTCAAAAATATTTACACACAGAAGAAAAGAAGGGGTGGATGGGAAACCACAGACTGGCGATAAATGATCTCGAAAGAAGGTGATACAGCCGGGCAGTGGAGAATTCGACCGATAGAAAGGAGAAGGAAGGATGACTTTATATTCAGTAGGAAGTTCAAAAGTGGTTTTCAGACTCTCAGCGTCACCAGCGTCAAACTGAGACTCAATAGAAGTGTACCAGAGCCCTGGGATGTCGGCGGAAGGCTTTGATGAACTTGCGATTGTAAAACAAGAAAGAAAGAAGGAATAAAGTGGTGGAATGGTCGCCAGAACACTGAGACGCCAAAAAACTAGAGAACGAGGAAGAATAGACACCGAAAGACAAGAAAACAAAGGGTGATGGGGAAAGAAGCTTACTGGAAAGATCGCCGGAGAAGCAGGAAGAAGAGTGTCGCCGGAGCACGGAGGAGTTAGCGCTGAAGGACCTGAAGATGAAGATGCGAAGAAAGAATCAGTGATGCACACGGGATTATAAACCCAGGGGTCGACCAACTAGAGCCGTCCGATCTAGGTCATGGAAACTCAGGCCAAGATCTCACCATTGAATTTGAATCGCCAAACATCACATCACAACGGATATCCGCCTGCCACATCAGGCGTGTGGTGGCAGAGAGCAGGACACGTGGCACATCACCACAGGTTAGAATTTAACGAAGGCATGGGAGCGCACTCGCCTTTAATATGAAGACATTCGAATGATTTCCCAGAAATCTGTGTGATGTAAGCCTAGCTCGCGCTCGCCCAGGACAGTCCAAGTAAAGATTTCACAGGTTCAAACCTTCGTCATGCCACTCGGATTGAGGGAGCATACCTACAGCCAAACGACAAGCTCCAACAGGCCGATCGGCAAGGAGCAGTCGAATCCTGATCAGAGACCACATAATGTCCAAGGCCGAACGGGAGGGAGACTGCTAAGACAAATTGTCCAGTCAGTAGGACTAACAGCCTTCTTCGACTAGACTTGAGAGGGAGGTATGTGATGCGGTAATGATGAGGGGGCCCACCCCGTTGCCACGGTGGGGGTCAAAGGAGGCCAAAGTCAAGGCGGTCAACGCATAGACAACGTCGGCCGGTCGAGCAGAGCATTCCTGACCGAGGGAGAAGGTCCAGATCTACCGTCACCTTCGACACAGGGAGAATTCAAACGACAGATGCTCAGTAAAGACAATGTGCAGAAGCAGGCCGAGCGGCTACCCCGCTCATCAAGGCACCAGGATTTGGCATTCGCAGATATATCTTCGGCCGAGCGACCACCTAGCTCGATGAGTCACCAGGATTCAGCATTGGCAAACGGATCTTCGACCGAGTGGCCACTCCGCTCGACGAGTCACCAGGATTTGACATTGACAGACGGAGCTTAGGCCGAGTGGCTACCCCGCTCGAACAGACAGCAGAGCTTATCGATAGAGTGCAACTTTGGCCGAGCGGCTACCCCGCTCGGCCTTGTAGCAGGTCTTAGCAGTGGAAAAGTGGAACTACGGTCGAGTGGTCACACGAGAGTAGCAAGGTTCTGGTCGACCGAAAGTGGCGCCAGAGCAGCAAAACACTGGTCGAGAAGCCATACCTCTCGGCCTAGTAGTACAGTACACGAATATCCATCGACATCCTTTTGGGAGTTAGTGCCGCCGACACCGGGCATGGACAGCCAGAAGATCGTACGGTGGAAGCTTCCACTATCACTTCATAGATATGCTCGACCCGTTAAGGTACTGTGTCAGGGACACTTTACTGACAAGTCTTTTTAGGAAAAGCTTTGAGAAGTATGCCTGCCTTGGAAAGTGTGTATGCACGCAACCGGAGCTCTATATAAAAGGGGGTCCAAGCATCCGCGGGGGTATGCTATATTCACTGTTTATGCTATAGTCTTCTTGTTGCTCCGTCTTACTCTTCATTGCCAGTGACTAACTTGAGCGTCGGAGGGCCAATGCTGGGGACCCCTTCCCTGGCTCGACACTGATGTAGTTTGTGTTGCAGGTCAGAGCAGAGTCCACATGAGGTCAGTGTGAGCGTCACATCCCCAGCTTTCCATCACTTCAACTTTTGGACAAGATCACATGCAAATCTCTCATCTTTTATGCATGGGCACATAGATTTTGAAAGGTGAATTCTATACCTTATGGGTATGAAATCTTTCTTAGATTTAGACATGCTAAACCATTTTAGCACTCTATCTATATACGTAGACTGTGAAAGACCAAACAACCTTTTCGATCTATTTCTATAAATCTTCATCCTGAAGATATAAGTGGCTTTTCCCATATCTTTCGTGGAGAATATCTTGGACAACCAAACTTTAACTGACTATAGAACTGGTACATCATTTCCTGTGAGTAATATATCATCAATATAAAATATTAGGAATACGACTATACTTCCACTAACCTTTTGGTATACACAAGGTCCATCAAGATTTTGTGAGAAATCAAACTCTTTGATTGGCTCATCAAAATGGATATTCTAATTTATGGATGTTTCTTCAGCCTATAAATAGTTCATTGAAGCTTGTATTCTTTATTTCTATTAATAGATGTCAAACCCTCAGGTTGTAAGCCACTTTTCCTTTTCTGAACTTTTCAGAACTTCTTTATAATTAGTAGGTTCCTTATCCTCAATGAATAACACGTCATTTGATTCACTTATGAGAAATCTATATCTCTTAGGAATATTGTGTGTCCTAAGAGATCTATGAGGAGGTTGTGTTACCATAGGTTCAACCGATGGTTCATCATTATGAGTAATCGGTTGTGATTCTTGATCAGACATCTCTTCAGTGTCTATTGGAGTCTCTCGAACCTCATCAAGTTCAACCATACTCCCACTTATTTCCTGTAAGAGAAACTCTTTCTCTAGGAATGCCACATGCCTTGACATAAATACCTTTTGTTCCAAGGAATTATAGAATTGGTAACCCTTTGTTTTCTTAGAGCAACCAATAAATAGACACTTATCAGACTTAGCATCCCATTTGTCTAATACAATCCTCTTCACATAAGTAGAACAACCCCATATCTTCAAGTGAGATAGATAAGGTTTCTTACTAGTCCATAGTTCATATGGAGTAGCAGAAATTGCCTTATTCGGGACTTTATTTAGCAAGTAAACAATTGTCTCGAGTGGATGACCCCAAAAGGATTTGGGAAAACTTGCATGATTCTTCATTAACCTAACTATGTCCAATAAAGTTTGGTTTTGCCTTTTAGATACACCATTGTATTGTGGCATATAAGACGAAGCTCATTGAGACAATATTCCATTGTCCCTCAAATAATCTTGAAACTCTTGGCTTAAGTATTCACTACCTCAATCAAATCGAAGTATCTTAATACTTTTATCAAGTTGTTTCTCTACTTCATTTCTGAATTCTTTAAACTTTTCAAAGACTTCAGAATTGTGTTTCATAAGATAAATATAATCAAATCGTGAGTGATCATTGATAAAGGTGATGAAGTATCTATAACCTCCTAGTGCATGAATTGACATCGATCCACATACATCAGTATGTATAAGACCAAGTAACTCTTTTACTAGTTCACCATTTCTAGTAAAAGGTAACTTTGTCATCTTACCTTTTAAATGTGAATCACATGTATCAAATGAATATAATTCAAATGATTCCAAACTTGCAAGCTTTTACAATTCAGACATATATTTCTTGTTTATATGGCCAAGGTGACAATGCCACGAGTAGGAGGTTAATTGATCATCTTTTTGAGTACATTTGTTGCTCATTTTGATATTGAATACATCGCTGGATATATCTAACTCATAGATACCATTGCAAAAAGTTTCCATACCGTAAAGAACACCATTCAAAAATATAACAATAGTTGTTACTAAAAGTCAAATGGAAACCTTTTTTATTTAAAAAAGAAATAAAAATAATGTTATTTATTAGTACAAAAATGAAATAAAAATTATCCAATTCTAAGACAAGTCCACTAGGAAGTTTTAACAAATATGTTCTGATGGCAATAGTTGCAACCTTTACTCCATTGCTAAGTCACAGATTTGTTTCTTCCTTGACAAGTCTTCTATTATTCCTTAACTCCGGTATATCATTACATATATGTGAGTTATACCCGGTATCCAATATCCAAGTGTTAGAGGAAATAACATGACAATCAATAATGAAAATACCTGAAGTAGATGAGGCATCCAATGCATTCTTATTCTTTACGAACTCAATATAAATCTTATAGTTTCTTCACCAGTGTCCCATCTTGCCACAATGATGTCATAGGACTTTTGTTGCCGGTTCTATTGTCTTGACCTTTTTCTTCTTCTAAATGGCCTGATGCTTTGACTTCCTCTTAGAACCTTTCTTTGAGGAGTCTACTAACATTTCTTTTTTTTTACAAAAGGTTCTACATCTTTGAGCATGTTGATCAACTCTGGAATTGTGGATTCAATAGGATTCATCTGGTAGTTTATCACAAACTATGAATAGTTGAGGGTAAACTGTCCAGAATTAAGTTAATACTTAAATTATGATCCAATGCAAATTCAAGTGATCCCAAACACTGAATCTATCTATTTATCTTTAGTACAAATTGTATTATAGATGAACTCTCCTGTATCTTGGAGAAAAAGAGTAGCTTGCTGACCTCAAACCATTTAGATCTAGTTTGCTCATCAAATAGCTCACACAAATGAAAAGTAATCGTATAAGCATCTATATGCTCATGTTGTTTTTGCAGTTCAAGAGATATCGTGGCTAGCATAATGCAACTCCAAGCGGAGAATTATCCATTTGCTTTTCAAAGGCCAATATCTGGTCTAGTATTGCATCATCTGCTATATTGGTGGGAAGTGTCTTTTCAAGGACATATACTAGTTTCTCAGCCTTGAGAACAATTCTCATGTTTCAAAACTAGTCCAAGAAGTTTGGCCCAATCAATTTTTTCGAGTCCATTAACGAATGCAAATTCAAAGATGTCATAATTAAATGATTAACCTAGAAATATAAAAATGAGAATATATGAAAGAGATGATTTTACTACGTTAACAATTTACATATAATAAAATTTCTGCTTATTTTTTGAATTCAAGAGCCCTTATGAATTCGAAAGATGGTAGGTTTTCTCCAAGTGGATTGATATCTACTTCAGATAAGTACAACTTTGGCTTTGGCACAACAAGTCATTCTTAACTATAGTGATAGGTATCAAATATAACGATTACATATCGCATATATGCAACTATCACATTATGCTATCAACCATTTAATATTTGCATAAACATTGGGTTGCTAACATATTAACAAGTATACATCAAATGTGTACCCAACTTCACCTCTATCCATGTTGACCTTGGCTTTGGCACAACAACTCAACGGTTCAAGTTAAAACCAACCCATTAATCATGAGATTGTATCTCAATGGTTCAAACATGTTTAATTTCAGGTTGAACTTGACTTTGGTACAACAACTCAAACAAGTAATCAAACTCTGTTTCTTACCATATTAACGGAAGGTGTAGATTTTAATATTTTATAAGAGATTTAGGTTTCATCTTCATCATGCATATGATCTATCTATATGACATCATACGCATATCAAATATGATTACAGGACATCACACATGCAGACATAATTACATTTAATCATGACATAAAATTAAAATTAATTAATACATCTATATGACATATGATATGATATGATATGACATTAACAAATTTATAGTTATCATAATTTTATTTGAATATAAAATATGTTTAAGGATTTGATTTCTATAAACCAAAGTTCCTTAATTTAGATTAAGCAACGAATTCCCAAATCTAACCACTTATTTATCTTAAAGAAATATTTTTTAATTAAGTAAATCTAATTAGGAAATAATTTTCTTAATTATAATTTCTTTAATTATTTAGGAATTTCCAAAATTAGAAGTTTTAGGATCGATCCAGGATGTGCCAATTGATTGGCACAAGCCACTGATCTATTGGGAAGTTCCCAATCGATTAAGTGATCGATTACAACCCTTTATTGTTTGAACAAAATAACTCTTAATCGATTTGGTAATTGATTCAAGGCCTTAATAGATTGGGTAATTGATTACGAGACCTTCTATTCACAAATACAAAATTTTCAATCATTTCAGTAATCGATTGAGATGCTTAATCGATTCAACAATCGATTAAGAAACATTTTGTATGCGATTTTAGAGCTCTTAATCGATTGGGTAATCAATTCAGATGCTCAATTGATTCAGTAATTGATTATGAAGTCCTCTGTTCGTGTTTTTTGGTTGTTCAATCGATTGAAAACTTTCTCCAATCAATTGAATCAATCAGACAATTGATTCAGAGGTCTCTGTTAGCGATTTTTCATCATTTAATCGATTAGCAAACTTTTCCAATCGATTGAGTTTGATTAAATCGATTGGCTAATTGATCAATTGATGATCTTAACTCCTTTAATCAATTGAGAATGATTTTCAATTGATTAAGAGAAGCTTTTGTCACAAATTTTGAACTACTAATCGATTGAAACAAATGCTAATTGATTGATAAACATATTAATTGATTGATGAATCGATTAAGATCAATTTTGTGACAAATCCAATTTCATATTAGGAAACAATTTTTCACCTCCGTATTTCGTTAATACCCAAAAATAATAAAACTACGATTACTACAATTCGTAAAACAAATTTTATGATCACGTTGAAGCATGATCGATTCTTGATACCACTACAGGGGTATGCCTGATGCGATGTGTGCTTAACACGTTTTGCAAAACATGCAACAGAAGTAAAAATATGATAATAAAATTATTTTTATTACAACACACACTACACACATGTAGGATACAACTCATGTAGAGAAAATTGTAAACCAAAACTTAAGAATAACGATTATTCTAAGCGTACCTTACGGATGATGCGCAAAGGAAAGGACATCAACTTTACCGAGGTCCACAAACATCGCCTCTATTCATATCCATGCCGAGATCTCCAAGACAACTTCGGTGAGCAACAAAGTTCACCTCAGATTGGTATTAGCCAAGTGTGGAGGCAATGCGATCCAAGAGGAGGAAGATGAAGAGGCTTAGGAAGAAAAATTCCTCCTTTGGCTCTTGGTGGGTGGCAATGACAAAGAGAAGGAGAGGAGAGAGAGAGAGATTAGGTTTTTCAAAAACCTAAACTATTGAATAATGAATTTGGTTTGGTTTAAACCAAGTAGATTTTATTGTGAACTAAACTAAAAGGTTAATGGGCCAAATTTTGGTTAAGGAATTTGGACTAGGTTTGGGCTTTATATATATATATATATATATCCAACTCCAATCCAAATTCCTTAACCAAAATTTAGCCCATTAGCCTTTTATATATATCTTAGATGGATTGGCTAGAAAAGCCCAAACCCAGTCCAAATTCCTTAACCAAAATTCGGCCCATTAACCTTTTAGTTTAGTTCACAATAAAACCAACTTGGTTTAAACCAAACTAATTTGGCTAATTACTAAATCAAATAGGGTCTAACTCTTCCATAAGAGATGTGGCTCATCCGCGCTTCCATTCTGACAAAATATCTTCTATATTTGCCCTTTGTTTGATCCAATTAAACATCTTATCTCTAAATCTAAAAATCATATTCTTAAACTTATTTTATGTCTTTTTAGATACTCGCAGTGCATGTGACCTAACAGGTTCTGGATTTATCTTGGTCGCCCATAATTAACTATTTAATTATTGATCGATTATGAGTGACACCTAATAGTATATCATGATCCCCAATTAATCGAAAAATTATAGTAGATTCTAGAACTAATTATGAACCCTTCAGCTACTATAGTGAGTCAAGTCTTATTTCTTTTACTCATATTATACCCACTTGGTTCAGGACATGGTCTATGTGTCTGTCCTCACTAGACTGACTACGTTACATCTATCCCAAGTAATATTAACTCGTTTTGTTAATTTAAATTGCTCCTACATGTGTCTAAGAGTCTCATACTCTTAACATGTGATGCTTTGCAAAGACTTTGAGTAACAATCCTGACAAGTGGTTATATGGTATACATCTTCTCGCAAGGAGCAATGAATCCTTTGTGGATTATCCAAATACCTTTGGGTACTTCGACTTATACCCAATCATCTCAAGTTCATATCTTCAAGGAGATTTTTCGCTTAAGATGTCAAAGTATAAGCCTCCATGGCCAAGGTGAATTGAATACCTCAAGTCGAAGGAAACTTGTACTCGAGTTGCAATAAGAACTTCACAGACATATCCATGTATGTAGAGAACCATATGAAGTCTTATAGCAGGTCACTTCAATGAACTAGTTACCATAACTAGTATTCACGTTTAACAGTCGACATCCTAATATCTCCAGCTAATGAGTAATAGCTATTTGGTTAAATCAAGGAGTATAATCCGTTCTAGTCTTTCAGAATTGATTATGTCTAAATACATCAATTCATTGACTAGGGAATATTTTAATACTTTCATAATTATACATGTAGAGACACACATTAGTTGTGATCTAATCATAAGTTCTCTTATACTATGAATCGTATTGCAGACATTCAGTAAATAAGTTTAAAACCATTCAAACACATAAGTAAAGTGCACTCAAATAGTGAATCTTTATTTATCGAAATAAATAGTACAAACCATAAGATGATTATCTTAATATGTATCTAAAACATAGTTGTGCTGACATGGCTACATCTTCTATTTGGTAGATAATGTTACCTTTGGCTTCTCGGTCGACTGGACCTTTCCCAATCACCGTTAGAGAGGGCAAATCTCATCTTGACCCAACTAGCTCGGGTTGCCGATAACTTCATCTTCCTAATCGTCTATATACTCTAGTCACCTGGACACATATTGTCAGTCGCCTAGACCCTCCGAAATTCCTTCTTAAAGAGTTAACACTAGCCACCCACCCCCGAACACCATCAAGTTGCCTTGAACTGTCGATCATGCTTTCCTACAGTTGTTATATATAATGAGTATGATATAAAGTGTAAAGTTAGTCGCGCCTTGACTAGATTTGATCCGTCATGTTTGATTTTGCCAAGAAATCAACTTCCAGTTGATTCTATATACTTAAGACTTTTTGCCAAGCAATCAACTCCCAGCTGATTCCATAGACTTGAACTTGATTCACCTAGCCTCCAACTAGGAATTGTCTGTCAAGTCTTAATCACTTGGACTTGATTCACCTAGCCTTCAACTAGGAATTTGTTTGTCAAGCCTTAATCACTTGGACTTGCTTCACCAAACCTCTAGCTAGAAATTTTTTCTATTAGTCTTTAATCACTTGAACTTAATTCACCTAACCTTCAGTTAGAAATTTTGTCTGCTTGGTTTCTAACCAAGACTTAGCTCATGCTTGACTTCCCAATCAAAACTTAGATGCTTAGATTCATTAGGACTTAGTTACTACTTGGTTCACAACCGGGACTTTAACTCTGATTAAGTATCCATCACTTGTAAACTTGACACAACTAGTTAGATCATAATTAACTTAACTTTAACCTTGTCAAATATCAAACTCTATGTTACATGTTGTGCGCCCAACACCAATAGTTAACTTATTATTTCATTTTCTTTCATTTGAATATTTTGAAGTTGGCTTAATGGTTGATCCTTTTTAGCAGTTCATGAGTCATCTAAACCTTCATGTAGTTCAATTAATTTTCCTAGTGTTGCTTAGTGCTGTTGAATTAGTTGATTTTGGTTAGTTGTTCCTGTGTTAGCCCACTTTGAAATGTAATTATGGATCTAGCATTGGCTTGAGCCTTTTTTTTATTATCGCTTTACCAATTTTCAAAAAAACTTGGGTAGAATATGGATTTATAGGTAGCTCAAAGCCTATCTTGATGCTTAGATAGTTTTCTATATTATTCATGAGATAATATTTCATTCTCCCCTTCTAATAGGTGATATTATCATCATTGAAGAGAGGAGGGTAGGTTGTGTTGAATCCTTCCTACAAAGACATTATTGAAAGAAAATTTGTGGCAAGTCAATCTGATCTATGAAATAGTCTTCGCTCATCTTTTAATTAGCGTGGCATCCTTCCAATCACACGAATATCATTCTGGTCGATTGGTACTTGGTCAACTTCATATAACTAATATGGATCTTCTACCACATGTTCTTTGATCGCCCGATCTTGCACTCCAATCGCCCGATCCCACTTACATTGGATCGACATTGTTGGATCAGCTTCCATGTGGCTTCTGATCGCCCGATGTTGTTGTCTTGTCAACCAATCCAACTCCACGGATAACTTGCAAGCAAATAAACTTTATCTTGTGCATAAGTTGATCGAACTTGGTGGTTCAATCAACCAAAAGATCCAATCAATAGAAATAATTGTTTCGATCACCCAAAGCTCCTAACTCAGTCGATTATTCTTGAGTCCACATATGATTGAGTACTACTCTCGACCCGAATATAGGTCACTCAAATCATCTCACCAGCTTATCTTGTGCAGATTTCCTCCTGGATTCTTGTCCTAAAAATGCTCACTCTCATGTCATCTTTCTTGCTCCACCAAAATACTCTTCTGCAGTTTCTCATCCCTCGAATGCATTAAGTATGTCAGCTTCCTTTCTATATCATCCTTTTCTCTTACTTGTATCTTCTATCAAGGTCTTCTAATTTGCTTATATACTATTCACCCCTCACTCTAGCGATTTCCCGATTTCAAGAGCACATTCAAATTATATAAAACTAGCAAGAGAAAAATCAATGCTCTAATTAAAATGATTTATGTAGTTTATAACCTTGATTTTTTCTCAATGCCTTATGACTCAAAATGTGAATTACCCTTGATCCTGTCCGAAAGTCGAATAGATGGAAAGTCGGGGATGTGGCACTCTCGCTGATCGTCTGTAGACTCCGCTCGGACCTGCAACACAAACTATGTCAGTGTCGAGCTAGGGAAGGGGTCCCCGACGTTGGCCCTCTGACGCTCAAGTCAATCACCGGCGATGAGATAGAGCAAAAAAAAGACTGTGGCACAAACAGTGAATATCACATATCTCCACTAATGCTTGGATCTCCCTTTATATAGAGCTCCGATAGAGCGTGTGCATGTTTCCCAAGGCAAGCACGCTTCTCAAAGTTTTTCTTGAAAAGACTTGTCAATAAAGTGTCTCTGACACAGTACCTTAATGGGCCAAGCATATCTCTGAAGTGATAGTGAAGCTTCTGTCATACGATCTTCTGGCTGTCCATGCCTGGTGTCGGCGGCACTAACTCCCAAAGAGATGTTGATGGATACTAGAGAGAATATGCTGCTAGGTCGAGCAAGTTGTCCACTAGACCGGTTACCTCATGTTAGTAATTCGAGTCACAAAAATCGGTTTTTGCGTTGCGGAAACCCCGAATTCTAGCCACGGATCCGTGCAAAGATATATTTAAAATTAAATCATGTACATGTTTCTACACTAGATCTACCTTAGATCTACCTTAGATCTACAAGAAAAGAGAGTATACCTTTGTAGCAAAGCCCTTCGCTTATCCCACTCGTTCAAAAAATACCGGATCTCGTAGAGTGTCAAGTGAACACTCCTCTATAAGTATCCACACGGACAAAAGGTAGAGAAGAACCACTTAGAGTGTGCTAGCACTCTTGGGTGGCTCGACAATGGAGGATGAGAGGGAGAGAAGAGAACAGAGGAGGAAGAAGATGACCTCTTGAATGAGTACACAAAATGTAACTCACTCCACTAATGTGGCCAGCCACATTTAGAGGTTCTTATACCTCCATGTAATACCAAGAGTCATGACTCTTGGTCTCCCTCATGAGGTGGCACTCAATGATGTAGCCATGATGATGTGGAACATCATCATTGGCTGGCCCCCATACCATGTCACAATGAAGTGACATTTGGTCAAGTCAAACTTGACCCTTCATCTTCCCTCTCAAGTCAAGTCAAACTTCACTCATTTATCTCCCATGGTTGATCAAATCTAACCATTGATTCAAGTCAATTTGATTTAGTGAATCTCTATCCATTAAATTAAATTGATTTAATGAGTCATAATCTAAATTAGACTCATTGGGCACATGAATCAAATTGAGTCCAACTCAATTAGTCTAATTTGGATTACTCTTAATCCAATTTGGTTCATCACATGAACCTAATCCTCTTGGTTCATCATATGAACCTATTCTCCATCTAATTGCCCTTTGTGTGTGACCCTATAGGTTCTTGTAACGTTGGCAATGCTCCTAAACTCATTTAGAAGCATAAGTAATGAGCGGTATCTAGCAACACATCATTACTACCCAAGTTTCAAGAATGTTGAGATCCAACATCACCTTTGTGACTACTAATTGTGACTCTCACAATATATGATAATGTCCATCTATCCTTACATCTAGATTGATTAAATTGAGGCATAGACCGTGTCATCCTCTAATCAATCTATATCTTGAACTCCAAGTAGATTCACTCTAAACAAATGAGCTCAATATCTCATATTGACTTATTTGGGCATGACCATGCACTTAGTGGTTGTTAGAGTGTATACTAAAAGCCTAGCTTTTGTAAACATTTATTTTTGAAATAAAATAATCACATTGGTCAAATGTCTATATTTATTTGTTGAATATAGTTGCTCAATTAATTTATAAAGTAGAAAACATGGTGTGTGGCGTCACACACAGAAGATCATGTTATCAGCTCTTCATAAATTATAAACAGTTGCTCACGACTAAGATGGAAAGGAACAAACCATTGGTATAGTCATAGTGTAATTAGGTATTAGTTTATCTTGACTAATAAATTACACTAGTACACTCGAAGTGTATTGAGTAGGACCATTTTAGGTAAGTTCTTTTTATACTGACTTAATAAAAGAACTAGACCTTAGTTATTATGGAAGTGTGTACTCTTAATCTTAATATAATAACAAGCATATATATTTAGTATCTATTTCTTTAACTTATCAAAGGGTGAGATTTAGCTTGATAAATCAATAGGCCCGATAAGTTAGGAAATGATATTACTTATAGTATGTGTTGTTGATTATATAAGGAAACTGTGTCCTAGTAATCTAGGTTGAGAATGTCCCCAAGAGGAGCTCATAAGGATTGTCATGTTAAACCTTGCAGGTGGACTTAGTCCGACATGACAATGAAGTTGAGTCATACTACTCTTGAAGTTAGATATTAATTAAGTGAGTTGTCAGTAACTTACTTAATTAGTGGACATTCGTTATCTTAAACACAGGGAGACTAACACACTCATGGTAAGAAGGAGCCCATAATGTAATTTGGGATTGGTGCGGTAGTGCAACAGTAACTCTCTAGTGGAATGAGTTATTGTTGATGAACTTGAGTTGTGTGTTCGGGGCGAACACGGGATACTCAAGCTCATCGGAAGGCCAAAACCAATTTCTCCTCTAGGTCCCTGTCGTAGCCTCATTAGTGCCTTATAAATCACTCATTAAAAGTCCTTCTTGGTGTCCAAGAAAGGAGGCCGGCCCATTGCTTGGTGACAAAGCAATGGCCGGCCACCATCTCCTTAAGAGGGTCGGCCCTCTTACTTGGTGACCAAGCAAGTAGGGGTCGGACATAATAAATTCAAATAGGAGGGGTGTTTTGAATTTTTAAAATCTTCTCTTTGTAGAAAACTATAAGTTTTAAAAGAGAGATTTTAATTTTAAAAACTTTCCTTATTTGAATTAGGTCACATGGTTTAATAGAAAGTTTTAAAAGTTTTAAAACTTTCCTTTTTTAACCATCCTCATGGTTTTAGAAAAAAGGAAGAGAAGTTTTAAAAATTAAAATTTTCTATTCATGTTAAAAAAAGGAAATTTTTGAAGAGAAGTTTTAAATTTTAAAACATGGTTTTAATTTTAAAAACTTTCCTTTTTAACATCCACTTTTAGAAAGAGAGCTTGTAAAATTTTATAAGAGGTTTTCTTCTTTTATAAAATTTTATAAAAAAATATTTCCTCCCTCTTTATGGGGGTCGGCCACCCTTGCTTGGTGCCCAAGCAAGGGGGCCGGCCAAATAAAAATTAAAAAAAAATCATCATCCAATGATTTGGTGATTGATTCAATCAAGAGGAAAGAAAAGGAAAAAATAAAAAGAGAAAAGGAAAAACAAGAGGAAAATTTTAATTTTTGTAAAATTTTTTCCTTATTTGCCTTGGCCAAGTAATATAAAAGAAGGGGTGAGGAGGCCTCATGAGACACAACTCTTATTCTCTTTCTTGGTGGTTCTCTTGGTGTGGTCGGCCCTCTCTCTTCTCCCTTTCCCTTTGCTCTCTTTTCTTTTGTGGTGGTGGTGGCCGAAAATTAGAAGAAGGAGAAGAAGGGTTTGGGTGGTGTTCATCTTGGAGGATCGTCGCCCACACGACATCCAAGGCGAGGCGAGAAAAATGGCAGAAGATCTCGAAGTCATTAGCTTGCAAAGAAAAGGTATAATTAGCAATTGTTTTCCGCATCATGCTAGTTATTTTTCTTTGTATGAATTACAAACACAAGAGGCATTAGATCTAGTTTTTCGAATTAGTTATTCGTGTTTGTGTTTTTCTTTGTTTTTCGAATTTGTGATTCGATTGTTCTTTTTGGTTAAATCTAGAGTTATATAAGGAAATTAAATATTAGCTTTCCTTAAAAGGCTTTGTCTAGGCGGTGGTGGATGCTCTCATACCCAAGAAGGTCATGTGCCTCGTCATGCAGTTCTAGAAGTCAATTTTAGAAATTAATATTTAATTAAATTTATAACGTAGGTGAGTTTTGATCAATAGTGTTAAGTTCCGCTTGCGATCCAAGTCTAAACCATTAAGAACATATAAGTTAAATTTGGAATCAATAATGTTAAGTTCCATTTGCGATTCCTAATTTAACTTTTAAAGAACACAATAGGTTATTTAAGGAAAGGTTCGACACTTGTATAAAATTTTTGTACAGTGGAACCTGTACGATTTTCCTAGGACTAACCAACAATTTGTATTATAGCTAGCGTTTTCCTCTATGTGTTTTGGTTTTCAAATTAATTATGCACGTGTCATACATAATTTAGGCAGGATAATAGTAGGATGTGCAAACTTTATGGTTGCAGGCTCCAACTATTATGGCATTTAGATATTGTGTGTGATTGGACCCTTGGACATGTCAAGGGTATTATTTTATGTGCATAATTGTATGTATTAAATACAACAGGAGCTGTATTATTTTTAGAATTTTATTTTTTATTCGATCTAGAATATATGTACATTCCTTTATGAAATATATGATCGATATATGTAAAATTCTATATTTATCGCAAATCGTATCTTTGCGAGGCGTGGTGCTATTGGAGGACCAGAGGTGCAGCGGAATAAGAAGCAAGATAGATGCGACAACTCGACCCGATGGCGGTGGCTAAAGAGGGCAGCATCTAGGGTTGGAGCAGACTGAAGACAGTGATGGAAAATGCCATAATAGTTGAAAAATTAATTTCTAAATTTATTGCTTTTATTTACTGTGATGTATGTTTGCATGATATGCTAGCATAGGTTAAAATCCTTAATTTTAAATAACTAAGTGGGAGAGAAATTTTAATAAATTCCGCGGTCTCCATTACTGGTTTGTAAGTGATACAAACAAACTTGCGCGTTGGCTCTGAGTGCCTTCCTCCATATCAGATGAGTTTATTTGTGGATCACTAGATCAAACTTCCATTTTGGATGACTATACCAAATTAATTAAGAGCGTGTGATCTTCTCCATCGAAAGGGGCACAATCTTATTAATGGACTAAGTGTCAAGTAATGGTATACACTTAGGCACGTCTAATAGTATCCTCCCCATCGGAGTCACTGCTATTATTTGTGTGACCGAAGGAAAACCAACTATTAATTTTATTTGTCATAAAGTTAGGTTGATAAGAATAAAATTAATGGGTAAAACCTCCTCTTACAAATGTTTGATTTTGTATACGTCCACACTATCGTGGCATGCAAAATTCACGGTGATTTGAGGTGTTGGTTAATTTAAAATAGTATTGTTTTAGGAATCAATATTATTCTAAATTTAGAGTCTTGACCAAAGTTTATTTTTTTGATTCTTAGGATGACTTTCAACCCACTGGCCATTATTCTGAAAGAGAATAGACTTACTGGTCCCAACTATATAGATTGGAAAAGAAACCTGGATATTGTCTTAACTGCTGAAAGCTATAAGTTTGTACTGTCAGAGGCATGCCCAGAAACACCTAACAATGATTCTACCCCAGAAGAGATTGAATATCATAAGAAATGGGTAAAAGCATATGAGATGACGCGGTGTTACATTTTGGCTTCAATGTCAAATGTATTGCAACATCAGTATCAGGACTTACCAACGGCTTATGATATAATGAACAATCTCAAAGAACTCTTTGGGCACCAGAGTTGGACTGCTAGGCAAGAGGCAATGAGAAAGTTAATGACAGCCACCATGTCTGAGGGGACACCCGTAAGGGATCATATCCTCAAAATGATGGCTTATCTGAACGAAATACAAGTCCTTGGAGGAGAAATCGATGGGGAAACCCAGGTCGATATAATTCTCCAAACGCTACCCAGAAGTTTTGAGCAGTTCCGCCTGAACTATAACATGAACAAAAGGGAATATACGTTGGTGGAACTTCTGACAGAACTACAGGCAGCAGAAGGTATATTTTGTCACAGTTCTCAGATTCACTATGCTGAAAATGGTTCTACTTCTAAGTTGAAAGGCGAGAAGAAGAAGAAACAGGTCTTTTCAGTAAAGAAGGTGAATAAACCTCAGGGTACAGGACAAAAAGCTGGAATGAAGAAGCCGAAGGGCAAGTGCTTCATCTGCAAGCAATCAGGACATTGGAAGGCAGACTGTCCTCGTAGGAATCAGAACAATAAAGGTATATCTCATGCTCTAGTAGTTGAAACATGTTTGGCCGTGTTATCTACCAGCACCTGGTGTGTAGATACGGGAGCCACTGATCATGTCTGCAATTCTTTGCAGGGGTTCTAGGAAACCCAACGACTATTTGAAGGAGAGATAACCGTATACATGGGCAATACTACTAAGGTGGCGGTTGTTATTGTGGGAGACGTTTACTTACCTTTTAGGAATAGAAGTTTGGTTTTAAGAAATTGTTTTTATGTACCCAGTTTTAGAAAGAATTTAATTTCAGTTTCTAAACTGTATTTGGATGGATATTCTATTTCTTTCAGTAACAATGTAGTTATAAAGAGAAATATAGTTATTATCTGTTCTGGTGCATTGGTTGGCAATTTATATACATTAAATCCAATTTCTCCCATAAAGCAACAAATGGAAATTAATAACACATCTTCTGACTCTAATAAGAGAAAAGAACCTTCGGAGATGAACCAAACATATCTTTGGCATCTAAGGCTTGGTCATATTAACTTAAGTAGGATTCAAAGGCTTATAGCCGATGGACTCTTGGGTACATTAGAGCTAGAAAATTTTCCAACCTATGAATCTTGCTTAGAAGGTAAAATGACCAAGAGACCTTTTAAGACCAAGGGGTATAGAGCTAAAGATGTGTTAGAACTGGTTTATTCTAATTTGTGTGATCCTATGTCTATCCAGGCAAGAGGTAGTTTCGAATACTTTGCCTCTTTTATAGACGATTATTTGAGATATGGATACATTTACTTGATGCACCGCAAGTTTGAGTGCTTTAATAAGTTCAAAGAGTACAAGGCTGATGTGGAGAAACGTCTTGGTAAAAGTATCAAAACACTATGGTCTGATCGTGGTGGCGAATACCTCTTGGGAGAGTTTAGGAATTACTTATCAGAGGCCGAGATTCAATCCCAGTTGTCTGCACCTGGTACACCCCAACAGAATGGTGTAGCAGAACGAAGGAATAAGACTCTTATGGAGATGGTTAGATCGATGATGAGTTATTCAGAATTACCAAATTCGTTTTGGGGATACACTCTAGAAACAGCAGCACACATTCTGAACTTAGTACCTTCTAAATCAGTATCTTCTACTCCCACAGAATTATGGAATAGGCGAAAGCTCAGTCTAAGACATATTCAGATTTGGGGTAGTCCAGCATATGTGCTGAAAGCATATGCTGATAAGTTAAAATCTCGTACAAAAGTTCGCGTGTTTGTGGGTTATCCAAGAGGAACGAAAAGTGGTTTATTTTATAGTCCTAAAGATTAGAAGGTCATTGTTAGCACCAATACCCAGTTTTTAGAAGAAGACTATATAATGGACCACAAGACCAAAAGTAAAATTATTCTAGAAGAAATGAGAGAGGACACGTCTACTTCAGTACCAACAGTACAAGATGAAGTACCACAAGAGACTGCAACACGTGTCACTCATGATACACAACCACAGACAGTACCTCATCATAGTGGGAGGGTTGTGAGGCAACCTGAGAGATTCATGTTTTTAAGAGAGTCTTCGGACTTGATCCCGAGTAAACATGAACCTGATCCCCGGACATATGATGAAGCACACCAAGATATAGATGCAGTATCTTGGTAAAAGGCAATGAATTCTGAAATAGAGTCTAGGTCTGGGAGCTTGTAGAACCACCTGATGGTGTAAAAGTCATTGGATGCAAGTGGATCTACAAAAGGAAAAGAGGGACAGACGGGAAGGTAGAAACCTTCAAGGCAAGACTTGTTGTGAAAGGGTATACTCAGAAAGAGGGAATCGATTATGAGGAGACTTTTTCGCCGGTAGCTATGCTAAAGTCTATCCGGATACTCTTATCCATTGTTGCTCATATGGATTATGAGATTTGGCAAATGGATGTCAAGAAAGCTTTCCTTAACGGAAGTCTAGAAGAAAACATCCATATAAAGCAACCAGAAGGGTTCATTGAAAAAGGCAAAGAGCATATAGTGTGCAAGCTCAATCGGTCCATTTATGGACTGAAGCAAGCTTCAAGATCTTGGAACATCCAGTTTAATGAAGTAATCCAGTCATATGGATTTATTTAGTGTCCGGATGAGTCTTGTGTATACAAGAAGTGTAACGGAAACGTGGTGGTATTTCTTGTACTATACGTAGATGATATTTTGTTAATTGGCAACAATGTCAAGGTATTATCGGACTTAAGGGTATGGTTGTCCAAACAATTTGATATGAAGGACTTAGGAGAATGTGCACACATTCTTGGGATCAAAGTTATAAGGGATCGTAAGAAAAGAATATTGTGCCTATCTCAAGCTTCATATACAGATACAATCTTTGCTCGTTTTAGCATGCAGAACTCCAAGAAAGGTTTCTTACCTTTTAGGCATGGAGTAGCCTTATCTAAAGAGATGTCTCCGAAGACATCAAAGGAGATAGAGGATATGAAGGCAGTTCCTTATGCTTCGGCTGTAGGAAGCCTTATGTATGCAATGCTGTGTACGAGACCTTATATCTGTTTTGCCGTGGGCATGGTTAGTAGATATCAGAGTAACCCTAGACAAGGACATTGGACTCCTGTAAAGTATATATTGAAGTACCTGAGAAGGGCTGAAGATTATATGCTAGTTTACCAAGCAGACGATTTGCTCCCTGTGGGATACACGGATTCGGATTTCCAATCAGATAGAGACAACAGTAAGTCTACATCAGGCTATGTGTTTACTTTAGGAGGTGGAGCCATTGCATGGAGGAGTGTTAAGTAGAAATGCATTTCAGACTCAACCATGGAAGCTGAGTATGTGGCAGCCTCTGACGCAGCCAAAGAAGTTGTATGGCTCAGGAACTTTCTAATGGACTTAGATGTGATTCCTGGTTTGCCCAAAACCATCACAATTTATTGTGATAATAGCGGTGCAGTTGCAAACTCGAAGGAACCACGAGCCCATAAGGAGAGTAAATATATAAAGCGCAAGTACCACCTGATACGAGACATCGTCAAGCGAGGAGAAGTTGTCGTCGCCAAGATTGCATCAACAGATAACCTGGCAGATCCTTTCACTAAGGCCCTTCCGGTGAAAGATTTTGATGGGCATGTGGAAGGGATGGAAATCAGATGTATGACGGTAGATATGGCACCTTAGTCTTTTAGTATAAGTGGAAGATTGTTAGAGTTTATAATAAAAGCCTAGCTTTTGTAAACATTTATTTTTGAAATAAAAGAATCACATTGGTCAAATGTCTATATTTATTTGTTGAATATAGTTGTTCAATTAATTTATAAAGTAGATAACATGGTGTGTGGTGTCACACACAGAAGATCATGTTATCAGCTCTTTATAAATTATAAACAGTTGCTCACGACTAAGATGGAAAGGAACAAACCATTGCTCAAGCTCATCGAAAGGTCAAAACTAATTTCTCCTCTAGGTCCCTGTCGTAGCCTCATTAGTGCTTATAAACCACTCATTAAAAGCCCTTCTTGGTGTCCAAGAAAGGAGGCCGGCCCATTGCTTGGTGACCAAGCAATGGCCGACCACCATCTCCTTAAGAGGGTCGTCCCTCTTGCTTGGTGACCAAGCAAGTAGGGGTCAGCCATAATAAATTCAAATAGGAGGGGTGTTTTGAATTTTTTAAATCTTCTCTTTATAGAAAACTATAAGTTTTAAAAGAGAGATTTTAATTTTAAAAACTTTCCTTATTTGAATTAGGTCACATGGTTTAGTAGAGAGTTTTAAAAGTTTTAAAACTCCTTTTTTTAACCATCCTCATGGTTTTAGAAAAAAGGAAGAAAAGTTTTAAAAATTAAAATTTTCTATTCATGTTTAAAAAGGAAATTTTTGAAGAGAAGTTTTAAATTTTAAAACATGGTTTTAATTTTTAAAAACTTTCCTTTTTTAACATCCACTTTTAGAAAGAGAGCTTGTAAAATTTTATAAGAGACTTCTCTAATCAATCTATATCTTGAACTCCAAGTAGACTCACTCTAAACAAATGAGCTCAATATCTCATATTAACTCATTTGGGCATGACCATGCACTTAGTGGTCTCACTCTATCAAGAATCATGATGCCACTCCCGTCATATAGGAGGGATAGATCCCATCTACATCACTCACATCCCTCCGCATAATTTGTTACACACCCAGTAATCGCCTTTATAGTCCACCCAGTTACGGATGACGTTTGACGAAGCCAAAGTATGCAACTCCTTATGTAGGGAACCATGGTGACTTCAGGTCCAAGGACTTATAGTCATACTAATAGTCACATGAGAAAGTATATGACACTCATATAATGATCCATGATACTTTCTCATGGTGGGTCATTTAGTATACATTCTCCAATGCATACCCATGTGTCAACTTGATATCTCTATATCCATGACTTGTGAGGTCCAGTCGTCGAGTTGACCTACATACTAGTCTCATCGCTTTAACATTGTCCCTGAATGTTAATACTTAACTAGGAATGATTAAGAGTAGTGTTCTCTATATCATCTCACTATCAATTCAACCAATCGATTGATATAGACAAGAACCTTCTACTCAATGACGCTATTATACTTAGTTATTTGGCACCAATACAAGTAAGTATAATAACCATAAAGAAATGTCTTTATAAATATATAGGAATATGATACATCGAGTCCATACAACAATCATCATATGATTGACTCTAGGGCTCTAACTAACAATCTCCCACTAGCACTAGTGTCAATCAGTGTAGGCTCTAAGGCCCAATGACCTAGTGTGACCATCATGCTTTCTCTGTGCTAAAGCCATGGTCAAGGGATCTGCAACGTTAGCCTCTGTGGGTACTCTGCAAATCTTCACATCTCCTCTATTGATGATCTCTCGAATGAGATGGAAGCGCCGTAGTATGTGTTTGGTCCGTTGGTGTGAGCGAGTTTCCTTAGCCTGTACAATTGCTCCATTGTTGTCACAATAGAGCTCTATAGGATCGGCTATGCTAGGAACCACCCCAAGCTCAGTAATGAACTTGCAGATCCAAACTGCCTCCTTTGCTGCTTCTGATGTAGCAATATACTCGGCCTCTGTCGTAGAATCAGCAACTGTGTCCTGCTTTGAACTCTTCCAGCACACAACACCACCATTCAAACAAAACACGAACCCAAACTACGATCTATAATCATCCTGGTCAGTTTGAAAGCTGGCATCACTGTAACCCTTTACAGCTAGCTCGCCATCGCCCCCAAATATCAAGAAATATTCTTTAGTCCTTCTTAAGTACTTAAGAATATTCTTGACCGCTATCTAGTGACGTTCACCTGGATCTGACTGGTATCTTCTCGTCATGCTCAAAGCATACGAAACATCAGGATGAGTACATAGCATAGCGTACATGATAGATCCTATGGCTGAAGCATAAGGGATCTTATCCATGCGGTCTCTCTCCTCTCTAGAAGAGGGACTTTGAGTCTTCGAAAGACTCACACCATGTGACATCGGCAGAAATCCTTTCATGGAATTCTGCATGGCAAACCGTAGTAATACCATGTCAATATATGTACTCTGACTTAAGCCAAGCAATCTCTTAGATCTATCTCTATAGATCTTTCTGCCTAGAATATGGGCTGCTTCACCTAAGTCCTTCATTGAGAAACAATTCCCTAGCCAAGTCTTTACATACTGTAGCAAAGGGATGTCATTCCCAATGAGTAGTATGTCATCCACATACAATACAAGGAAGACAACTGTGCTCCCAACAACCTTCTTGTAGACACAGGGTTCATCTTCATTCTTGATGAAATCAAACTGTTTGATTGCATCATCGAATCGAAGATTCCAGCTCCGAGAAGCTTGTTTTAGTCCATAAATGGACTTATGCAGCTTGCATACTCTGCCAGTATGCTGTGGATCTACAAAACCCTTAAGTTGTGTCATGTACACATTCTCGAGCAAGTTTCCATTCAGAAACGCGGTTTTGACATCCATCTGCCAGATCTCATAATCATGGTATGCTGCAATAGCAAGCATGATCCGAATGGACTTAAACATCGCTACTGGAGAAAAGGTTTCATCATAGTCAATACCATGAATTTGCTTGAAACCTTTAGCTACCAAGCGACCCTTATAGGTAATAAGTACATCCATGTCAATCTTTCTCTTAAAGACCCACTTACACCCAATGGGTTTGACGCCTTCAGGTGGATCAACCAAAGTCCATACTTGATTGGTGTATATGGATTTCATCTCGGATCTCATGGCCTCTAGCCATGACTCAGAATCTGATCACATCACAGCTTCCTGATAGGAGGTGGACTCATTCTCAACGAGCATAACGTCATCATGGTCAGACAAGAGAAATGAGTATCTCTCAGGCTGACGACGTACCCTATCAGACCTGCGAAGAGGTAGGTCTACTTAAACTGGTTATTGTTCCTCAACTTCTTGAGCAACAATCTCATCATCCACAACACTTTGTGGTTCCAGTTCAACTTCCATCAAGGCTTCAGTGCTATGGTCCATATCTTGAACTTCTTCAAGATTGAACGTACTCCCACTAATTTTTCTAGAAACAAAGTCCCTTTCTAGAAATACCCCAGTCTTAGCCACAAACACTTTGTGTTTACTGGGAATGTAGAAGTAATATCCCTTCGTTTCCTTGGGATATCTAATAAAATAGCACTTATCGGATTTTGGTCCCAGTTTGTCCGAGACTTGACATCGAACGTAAGACTCACAACCCCAAATCCTCATAAAAGACATCTGGGCATCTCTCCCAGTCCATATCCTATATGGTATCTTTATCATAACCTTGGATGGAACACGGTTAAATGTGAAGGATGCTGTGTCTAGAGCATATCCCTAAAAAGACATAGGAAGATCTGTGTGACTCATCATAGACTGTACCATATCTAGTAGGGTACGATTCCTCCTTTCGGATACATCATTGCACTGTGGTGTTCCAGAAGGAGTGAGTTGGGATAGGATCCCACACTCAGCTAGATAGTCACGAAACTCATGGCTAAGATATTCACCACCTCGATCTGATTGAAATATCTTAATACTCTTGCCTAGCTGGTTTTGTACTTCATTCTTAAATTCTTTGAACTTTTCAAAGGATTGTGACTTATGTGTCATCAGATACACATAAGCATATTTACTGAAGTTATCAGTAAATGTAATGAAGTACCTATAACCACCTCTGGCAGTGACATTGAAAGGGCCACATACATCACTATGTATAAGTCCTAACAAATCAGTCGCTCTTTCGCTGTGTCCACTAAAGGGAGTCTTGGTCATCTTGCCCAGTAGGCATGACTCGCATGTCTCATATGATTCAAAATCAAATGAGTCCAGCAAGCCATCTTTATGGAGCTGGGATAAGCGATTCTCATTTATATGACCTAAGCGACAATGCCAAAGATAGGTTCGGTTCATATCATTTGACTTGAACCTTTTGGTACTTATGTTATAGATGGGGTTCTCTAAGTCTAGAATGTAGAGTCCGTTTATTAGAGGTGCACTACAATAGAACATATCATTTAAGTAAATGGAACAACATTTATTCTTTATTACAAAAGAAAAGCTTTTCTTGTCCAAACAAGAGACTGAAATGATGTTCTTAGTAAGAGCAGGCACATAACAACATTCATCTAATTCTAATACAAGCCCAGAGGGCAGAGATAGATAGTAAGTTCCTACAGCAACAGCAGCAACCCGTGCTCCATTGCCTACTCGTAGGTCCACCTCGCCCTTCGTCAAGGCCCTACTATTTCTCAGTGTCTACACATTAGTACAAATGTGAGAAGCACATCCGGTATCCAATACCCACGATGCAGAAATAGATACATTGACTTCTATAACATATATACCTGAAGTAGAAGTCTCACTTCTCTTCTTCTTAAGATCTTCCAGATATACTTTGTAGTTCCTCTTCCAGTGCCCGATCTAACCGCAGTGGAAGCAGGTAGCATCCTTGGCAACCCCTCCTTTAGGTTTCATTATCTTGCCTTTGCCCTTGGCTTGAGACTTTCGCTTACCTTTAGGCTTACCCTTGCCTTTATGCTTTTGCACCATCAAATTAGAGTTGGGTTTTACCTTCTTAAGGTTGAGCTTAGCAGTTCTCAACATGCTTAGTAGCTCAGGCAGTGGCTTGTCAATTTCGTTCATGTTGTAATTCATGACAAATTGACTATAGCTCTCTGGCAAGGATTACAAGATCAAGTCAGTGGCCAGCTCTTGGCCAAGTGGGAATCTCAACCTCTGTAAGTTCTCTATGTACCCAATCATCTTGAGCACATATGGACCTACGAGAGTCCCATCTTGCATCTTGCACTGAAACAGTGCCTTGGAGATCTCGAATCTCTTGTGCCTCGCTTGTCCTTGATATAGTTGACGAAGATATTCAACCATATCATAACCAGACATCAACTCGTATTGCTTCTGGAGCTCATAGTTCATGGTCGCGAGCATGAGGCATGACACATCTATTGCATCAACTTGATGCTTCTTATAAGCATCTCGGTCAGCTCGCGTGGTAGTGGCAGGAGGTGCCTCAGGAATGGGTTGCTCCAGGATGTACAGTTTTCTTTCTTGTGTGAGAATGATTCTCAGATTCCTGTACCAGTCCAGGAAGTTAGTGTTAGTTAGAGCCCTAGAGCCAATCATTTGATGATTGTATGGACTCATGTATATATATTAAGGCATTTGGTTTTTTGGTTATTATGCTTATTTGTATTAGTGCCAGATAAAATAAGTATAGTAACGTCCTAGAGTAGAAAGGTTCTTACCTATATCAATCGATTGGTTGAATCGATAGTGAGATGATATAGGGAACACTACTCTAAATCATTCCTAGTCGAGTATTAACATTCAGGGACAATGTTAATACAATAAGACTAGCATGTAGGTCAGCTCGATGACTTGATCTCACAAGTCATGGATATAGAGATATCAAGTTGACACATGGGTATGCATTAGAGAATGTATACTGAATGACCCGCCATGAGAAAGTATCATGGATCGTTATATGAGTGTCATATACTTTCTCATGTGGCTATTAGTATGACTATTAGTCCTTTGACCTGAAGTTACCATGGATCCCTACATAAGGAGTTATGTACTTTGGTTTCGTCAAACGTCACCCGTAACAGGGTGGAGTATAAAGGCGATTACTGGGTATGTAATAAATTATGCAGAGGGATGTGAGTGATATAGATGGGATCTATCCCTCCCATATGACGGGAGCGACATCAATATTCTTGATAGAGTTAGACCACGAAGTGCATGGCCATGCCCAAATGAGTCAACATGAGATGTTGAGCTCATATGATCGAGTGAGTCTACTTGGAGTTCAAGATTTAGATTGATTAGAGGATGACACGGTCTATGCCTCATATTGATCAATCTAGATGTCTAGGATAGAAGGACAATATCACATATTTTGTGAGGAGTCACAATTGGTAGTCACAAGGTGATGTCGGATCTTGACATTCTTGTAACTTGGGTAGTAATGATGTGTTGCTAGATACCGCTCATTACTTATGCTCCTAAATGGGTTTAGGGCATTGCCAACGTTACAAGAACCTATAGGGTCACACACTAAGGATAATTAGATGGAGATTTGGTTCATATGATGAACTAAGATGATTAGATTCATTTGATGAATCATATTGGATTAAGAGTAATCCAAATTGGGCTAATTGAGTTGGACTCAAGTTGATTCATGTATTCAATGAGTCTAATTTAGATTATGACTCATTAAATCAACTTAATTTAATGAATTAGATTCATTATATTAAGTTGGCTTGAATCATATGGTTGGATTAGATCAACCATGAGAGAGATTTGATCAAGTTTGACTTGATTTGAGAGGAAGAGAAAAAGTCATGTTTGACTTGACTTTTTGCCACATCACTAGTGAGTTGGCAAGATGTGGACCAATAAGATTGCTCCACATCATCAATGTGTGCCACCTCATGGAGGTTACAAGCCTCCATAGCATTTAATGTGGCCGGCCCACATTAAATGAGGAGGTTACACTTGTTGCCATGTCATTTAGTGAGGTGGCAAGATGTGGACCAATAGTGTTGATCCACATCATCCTGGAGTGCCACCTCATGGGGGTTACAACTCTTAATGGTCTCCACATTAATTGGAATTAATGTGGGGGTTACACCTCCTAGAGTGGCCGGCCACTTGATGGCTAAGGGGTTTTTGATTTTCCTCTAATTGATTCATTCACTCTTCTTCTCCCTTGGGTGCTCTCGCTTCTCCTTCTCCCATTCCTTGGCCGAACACTCCATTGGTGCTAGCACACCTTGTGTTTTGGTCATCTCCTTCTAATTGTGTCCGTATGGATACATATAGAGGTTGTCTACTTTGACAACTAGAGATCCGGCGACATCTTGGACAAGCGGGAACGCGAAGGGCTTCGCTACAAGGGTAATGATCTTAACTTTAGTGTAGATCTAAAGTTTTTACAAACTCGTACAAGAAAAGGTTTTTTGATAATTTTGTTTACAAATCTTTGCACGAGATCCATGGCTTTGGGTGACTCGGGGTTTCCGCGACGCGAAAAAGCGGTTTTCGCGGCCCGAAGAACCCAACAGTTAGCTCCATTGAGCTTGTCCTTGTCAAGTACAGAACGCAGGGAGAAGGTATTCGTATTTGTCGACATGGCAATCTACAACAGAAATAATGCAGAAAGTAAATATCATATTCCATTTATCATTTAATTAGGTCTTAAACGGCTTCGTTTTGCCCCAAATCCGTTTGGGACAGCAGGGTCGGGTTCCATTAGATCGCAAAGGAGCAACTCACGATGGTTAGATCGTGGGTAGGGGCATTGCCCCTAACCCCGCAAGGGAATTTGCTCCGCGATTGCACCCGAAATCGCTAAAAACGAACCCACCGGGAAGATTTTTTCGAAACGGCAATGTCTCGACCCAAATCGTTTTGAGACAGTGGGTTTAGGCGCTGTTGGATCGCAAAGGAACCCTCGCGATGGTTAGATCGCGGGTAGGGGCGCTGCCCCTGGCCCCGCATGGCGCGATTGCGCCCGAAACCGCTAAACGGGACCGCAGGGAAATTTTACTCATAAAAATTGTAAAAAAATTATTTTTAAAATTACAGAAAAATTATGAAAAATATATAATTTTGAATTATATATTAATTTGTGATAGTCATGGCCCAAAATACCCAATAAGATTGGATTTGTGTTGTAATTCATAATACGGCCTGCGTGCCGTCATATGATTGTGTGTGCTGTATTTTTTTTTCCACGGCCTGCGCGTCGTGCCTTTCTCTTATTCTGGTTGTAAATTAGATTTAAACTCGAATGTAACTTGAGTTTCAAATTGTAATGTACAAATTGGAGCGGTGGAGGGTCCACACGAGACGGAGTTCCGAGGCGGGCACGAGCAACACAAGGTGGTCAAATGGAGGAGCTTGGAGAAGCTGTTGACCCTAGGTTGACCATTCGATCTTCTCATTGGCTTGAGAAGATCGTAGTAGGGGCATGACTAAATCACAAATAGATTAATTAATTAATTGTTATGTATCTGATGCATGTTTAATAATTAATTAATTAATTAGTGCCTTAACGATTAGATTAGATCTAAGTCGTGCACATGATGCACCCTTGCGATTAGATTAGATCTAAGTCATGCACAAGATGCATCCTTCTCGATTAGATTAGATCTAGATCGAACCAACTCTAAATGCCTAACCGTGCCGTGATACCTATCACTACCTCGATCACATGTATTGTTGAATCTGCCAAAGCAGAGCAATACATATTATCTTGGTAGGGTACGGAGGGACAATCTTGGTCCCGCCTATCAACGCATGGGTGAATACAAACTCAATTAGATTGAGTATTCCTAGTTACTCGGTTGGATCGAGTCAACTATAGGCATTCTTCCAATAGTTGGAAAGGTAGGACAAAATCACGTTTATATTAACTCTCGGGCGTATTAGCCAAAGCTAACTCGAGTTTTAATATAAATGCGGATATTGATTCTATAAACAAGAGTTGCATAGAGATGTAATTGTTAATCGTTACCTACCGATCATACTAAGCCTTGGGCGTAGCCAAAGCTAACTCAAGGGTTAGTATGATGTGGATCTTGTCCCACAAGAATTATAGAATTCAGTGGGAGCATCATTTAATTAAAGGCCTAATTAAATGATTTTTAAAGAATATGATATTTATTTCTGCAAATTTTCTGTTGTAGATAACCATGACGTCGAACACGAATTCCTTCTCTGTGATCATCCTTGAGAAGGACAAGCTCAACGGAGCGAATTTCTGGTACGGGAACTTGAGAATAGTTCTCACTCGGGAACGTAAACTGTAGAGCAGCCCATTCCTAAGGCTCCTCCTGCCAATGCCCCGTGAGGCGACAAAGATGCTTATAAGAAGCATCAAGGCGGCGCATTAGATGTGTCTTGTCTAATGCTCGTGACCATGAACTCGGAGCTGAAGCAACATGAGTTGATGGGTGCTTCGATATGGTTGAACATCTGCATCAACTATATCAGGGACAAGCGAGCATGAGAGATTTGAGATCTCAAAGCCTCTGTTTCAAGGCAAGATGTCGACAGGGCTCCGTAGGTCCTTATGTACTCAAGATGATTGGGTGCATAGAGAACCTACAAAGGCGGGGTTCCCAATAGCTAGCCACTGACTTGATCTTGCAGTCCTTGGCGGATAGCTATAGTCAATTCGTTCTCAACTATAACATGAACGAGATTGACAAGCCACTGCCCTAGCTACTTAGTATGTTACTGACTGCTGAGATTAACCTTAAGAAGGTTAAGCCCATTACGATGGTCCGAAGCACAAGGGCATGGGCAAGCCCAAAGGTAAGGAAAGTCCCAAACCAAGGGCAAAGGCAAGACATCGAAGCCTAAAGGAGGGTCGCCAAGGATGCTACCTGCTTCCACTGCGGTGGGACCGGACATTGGAAGAGGAACCGCAAGGTATACTTGGAGGATCTTAAGAAGAAGCGAGTGAGACTTCCACTTCAGGTATATATGTTATAAGTCAATCTATCTATTTCTACATCTTGGGTATTAGATATTGGATGTGCTTCTCACATTTGTATTGATGTGCGGGCGAGATAGCAGAACATTGACAAAGGCGAGGTGGACCTACGAGTAGGCAATGGAGCACGGGTTCTTGCTATTGCTGTAGGGTTTACTTTCTATCTCTGCCCTCCGGCTTGTACTAGATTTAGATGATTATTGTTATGTGTCCGCTCTTACTAAGAACATAGTTTGGTTTCTTGTTTAGACAAGAAAGGATACTCTTTATAATAAAGACAAATGTTGTTACGTTTATTTAAAAGATATGTTCTATTGTAGTGCACCACTAATAAACGGACTCTATATTCTAGACCTTGAGAGCCCTATCTATAACATTAGTACCAAGAGGTTCAAGTCAAATGACATGAACCAAACCTACCGCTGGCACTGTCACTTAGGTCATATAAATGACAATCGCTTATCGACTCCATAAGGATGGTTTCTTGGACTCATTTGATTTAGAATCATATGAGATATCGAGTCATGCCTACGAGGCAAGATGACCAAGACTCCTTTAGTGGGCACAGTGAGAGCGGCTGATCTGTTGGGACTCATACATAGTGATGTATGTGGCCCTTTCAATGTCATTGCTAGGCGGTTATAGGTACTTCATCACGTTTACTGATGACTTCAGTAGATACGGTTATGTGTACTTGATGACACATAAGTCCGAATCCTTTGAAAAGTTCAAAGAATTCAAGAATGAAGTACAGAACCAGCTTGGCAAGAGTATTAAAATACTTTGATCAGATCGAGGTGGTGAATACTTAAGCCATGAGTTTCGTGACTACCTAGCTGAGTGTGGGATTCTATCCCAACTCACTCCTCCTGGAACACCACAGTGGAATGGTGTATCCGAAAGAAGGAATCGTACCCTATTAGATATGGTACGATCTATGATGAGTCACACAAATCTTCCGACATATCTATGGGGATATGCTCTAGACACGGTAGCTTTCATTCTCAACCGAGTTCCATCCATGGCCATGATAAAGACACCATATAGGATATGAACTGGGAGAGAAGCCCAGGTGTCTTTCATGAGGATTTGGGGCTGAGAGGCTTACGTACGACGTCAAGTCTCAGACAAATTAGGACCCAAATCCGACAAGTGCTATTTCATTGGATATCCCAAGGAAACTAAGGGATATTACTTCTACATTCCCAGTCAGCACAAGGTAGTTGTGGCAAAGACTGGGGTCTTTCTAGAAAGGGACTTTGTTTCTAGAAAGACTAGTGGGAGCGCGTTCGATCTTGAAGAAGTTCAAGATGCGAACAATAGCACTAATGCCTCGATGGAAATTGAACTAGAACCACAAAGTGTTGTGGATGATGTTGTTCCACAAAGAGTTGAGGAACAACAACCAGTTCAAGTAGACATACCTCTTCGCAGGTCTGATAGGGTACGTCGTCAGGCTGAGAGATACTCATTTCTCTTGTCTGACCATGATGACATTGTGTTCATAGAGGATGAGCCCACCACCTATCAGGAAGCTGTGATGAGACCAGATTCTGAGAAATGGTTAGAGGCCATTCTCGGAGCTGGAATCTTCGATTCGATGATGCGATCAAACAGTTTGGTTTCATCAAGAACGAAGATGAGCCTTGTGTCTACAAGAAGGTTGTAGAAAACATAGTTGTCTTCCTCATATTGTATGTGGATGACATACTACTCATTGGGAAGGACATCCCTATGCTTCAGTCTGTCAAGACCTGGCTAGGGAGTTGCTTCTCAATGAAGGACTTAGGTGAGGCATCCCGCATTCTTGGGATACAGATCTATAGAGATAGATCTAAGAGATTGCTTGGCCTAAGTCAGAGTACATACATTGATGAGGTACTCCTACGGTTTGCCATGCAGAACTCCAAGAAGGGATTTCTGCCGATGTCACATGGCGTGAGTCTTTCGAAGACTCAAGGTCCCTCTTCTAGAGAGGAGAGAGACCGCATGGATCAGATCCCTTATGCCTCAGCCATAGGATCGATCATGTACGTCATGCTATGTACTCGACCTGATGTCTCGTATGCTTTGAGCATGACGAGTAGATACCAGTCAGATCCAGGTGAAAGTCACTGGATAGTGGTCAAGAATATTCTTAAGTACTTAAGAAGGACTAAAGAATATTTCTTGATATATGGAGGCGATGATGAGCTAGCTGTAAAGGGTTACAGTGATGCTAGCTTCCAGACCGACCAGGATGATTATCGATCGCAGTCAGGGTTCGTGTTTTGCATAAATGGTGGTGCTGTGAGCTGTAAGACTTCGAAACTACAACGTTTCCATCTCATTCGAGAGATTATCGATAAAGGAGATGTGAAGATTTGCAGAGTATCTACAGAGGCTAACATCGCAGATCCCTTGACCAAGGCTTTGGCACAGAGGAAGCATGATAATCACACTAGGTCATTAGGCCTTAGAGCCTATACTGATTGGCACTAGTGCTAGTGGGAGATTGTTAGTTAGAGCCCTAGAGTCAATCATTTGATGATTGTATGGACTCATGTATATCATATTCATGTATATATATTAAGGAATTTGGTTTTTTGGTTATTATGCTTATTTGTATTAGTGCCAGATAAAATAAGTATAGTAACGTCCTAGAGTAGAAAGGTTCTTACCTATATCAATCGATTGGTTGAATCGATAGTGAGATGATATAGGGAACACTACTCTAAATCATTCCTAGTCGAGTATTAACATTCAGGGACAATGTTAATACAATAAGACTAGCATGTAGGTCAGCTCGATGACTTGATCTCACAAGTCATGGATATAGAGATATCAAGTTGACACATGGGTATGCATTAGAGAATGTATACTGAATGACCCGCCATGAGAAAGTATCATGGATCGTTATATGAGTGTCATATACTTTCTCATGTGGCTATTAGTATGACTATTAGTCCTTTGACCTGAAGTCACCATGGATCCCTACATAAGGAGTTATGTACTTTGGTTTCGTCAAACGTCACCCGTAACAGGGTGGACTATAAAGGCGATTACTGGGTATGTAATAAATTATGCAGAGGGATGTGAGTGATGTAGATGGGATCTATCCCTCCCATATGACGGGAGCGACATCAATATTCTTGATAGAGTTAGACCACGAAGTGCATGGCCATGCCCAAATGAGTCAACATGAGATGTTGAGCTCATTTGATCGAGTGAGTCTACTTGGAGTTCAAGATTTAGATTGATTAGAGGATGACACGGTCTATGCCTCATATTGATCAATCTAGATGTCTAGGATAGAAGGACAATATCACATATTTTGTGAGGAGTCACAATTGGTAGTCACAAGGTGATGTCGGATCTTGACATTCTTGTAACTTGGATAGTAATGATGTGTTGCTAGATACCGCTCATTACTTATGCTCCTAAATGGGTTTAGGGCATTGCCAACGTTACAAGAACCTATAGGGTCACACACTAAGGACAATTAGATGGAGATTTGGTTCATATGATGAACTAAGAGGATTAGATTCATTTGATGAATCATATTGGATTAAGAGTAATCCAAATTGGGCTAATTGAGTTGGACTCAAGTTGATTCATGTATTCAATGAGTCTAATTTAGATTATGACTCATTAAATCAACTTAATTTAATGAATTAGATTCATTATATTAAGTTGGCTTGAATCATATGGTTGGATTAGATCAACCATGAGAGAGATTTGATCAAGTTTGACTTGATTTGAGAGGAAGAGAAAAAGTCATGTTTGACTTGACTTTTTGCCACATCACTAGTGAGTTGGCAAGATGTGGACCAATAAGATTGCTCTACATCATCAATGTGTGCCACCTCATGGAGGTTACAAGCCTCCATAGCATTTAATGTGGCCGGCCCACATTAAATGAGGAGGTTACACTTGTTGTCATGTCATTTAGTGAGGTGGCAAGATGTGGACCAATAGTGTTGATCCACATCATCCTAGAGTGCCACCTCATGGGGGTTACAACTCTTAATGGTCTCCACATTAATTGGAATTAATGTGGGGGTTACACCTCCTAGAGTGGCCGGCCACTTGATGGCTAAGGGGTTTTTGATTTTCCTCTAATTGATTCATTCACTCTTCTTCTCCCTTGGGTGCTCTCGCTTCTCCTTCTCCCATTCCTTGGCCGAACACTCCATTGGTGCTAGCACACCTTGTGTTTTGGTCATCTCCTTCTAATTGTGTCCGTGTGGATACATATAGAGGTTGTCTACTTTGACAACTAGAGATCCGGCGACATCTTGGGCAAGCGGGAACGCGAAGGGCTTCGCTACAAGGGTAATGATCTTAACTTTAGTGTAGATCTAAAGTTTTTACAAACTCGTACAAGAAAAGGTTTTTCGATAATTTTGTTTACGAATCTTTGCACGAGATCCATGGCTTTGGGTGACTCGGGGTTTCCGCGACGCGAAAAAGCGGTTTTCGCGGCCCGAAGAACCCAATAGTTAGCTCCATTGAGCTTGTCCTTGTCAAGTACAGAACGCAGGGAGAAGGTATTCGTATTTGTCGACATGGCAATCTACAACAGAAATAATGCAGAAAGTAAATATCATATTCCATTTATCATTTAATTAGGTCTTTAACTAAATGATGCTCTCCCACTGAATTATAGAACTTTTGTGGAATCAAGTCATAGATGTGGTCAAACCACACTACTAGATTCATGCCAATTAGCTATAATTTTCGTGGGACAAGATCCACATCATACTATGACTTGAGTTAGCTTTGGCTAAATCGCCCAAGACTTAGTATGATCGGTAGATAACGAATTATCAATTACATCTCTATGCAACTCTTGCTTATAGGATCAAAATCCTCATTTATAAAAAACCTTGAGTTAGCTTTGGCTAAATCGCCCAAGATTTAGTATAAATGTGATTTTTATCCTATCTTCCAACCGTTGGAAAAATGCCTATAATTATACCTGATTAAATTGAGTTAACTAGTTATACTCAATCTAATTGAGTTTGTACTCACCCAAGCTTTGATAGGCGGGACCAAGATTGTCCCTCCACACCCTACCAAGATAATATGCGTTGCTCTGCTTTGGTAGATTCAACAACAACAAATGATCGAGGTAGTGATGGGTATCAAAACTTGGTAGGCATCTCGAGTTGACTTGATTAAGATCTAATCTAATCGTTAATGTGTATCATATACGCATCAAGCCACTAATTACCCTACACTAGCATGCATCACATACACACAAGCAAATATATCAAGATATATACATATATTGTGATGAGGTCATGGCCCTACTATAATCTTCTCAAGCCAATGAGAAGATCGGACGGTCAATCTAGGGTCAACAGTTTCTTCAAGCATCTCCTTTGACCGCCTTGTGTTGTCGGCTTCCTTCTTGTAACTCCATCTTCAATTATATATTACAAAATTGAAACTCGAGTTACATTCGAGTCTAAAACTATTTTACAACAGGAATATAAATAAAGGAGGCACGACGCGCAGGTCGCAAATCACATACAACACGCACAACACAAAAATGGCGCACGAGCCATATTATGAATTACAACACAATTTTTGTCCAATCAAATTGGGGTTTTGGGGCCATGATCATCACAATATCATAGATAATTCTAAATTATGTATTCTACATAAATTTCTATAATTTTACTACTGTTTTATGAATTTTATGAGTTACAACTTCCCGGCAGTCCCGATTAGTGATTTGGGGCCGATCGCGGGACAATGCCCCTTGCGGGGTTAGGGGCAGCGCCCCTACTCGCGAAATAAATATCGTGAGTGTTCCATCTTGATCTAATAGCTCCTTAAGCCGCTGTCCCAAAATAATTTGGGCGAGATCTTGCCGTTTCGGAAGATTTTTCTCGGTAGTTGAAGCCTACAAGTGTCCAAGCACTTGTTGCTTCACCTCTACGAGAAAATTACTCACAAAATCCATAAAAATAGTAAACTTATAGAAACTTACAGATCTGATATCTTTTCATAAAAACAAAATACAAACAAGTACATGCTTCGTACGTGGCTTGATGTGCGTAGATTGTATACACTTCTTTAGCATGTTTTGAGACACATTCACATACTTTGAGCATATTTGATCTATGTATTTTCGTACTTCCAGCTTTCCTTTTTAGTATATTTACTCTCTTTGTTTGGAGATCTGCTTTTGTGCATTTTCTGTACCCAGGAGTCGAATTTGGTGAAGGATGCGTGTTTGAGGCCAAATTTACTAGCAAAGCGATGGAGGAAGCCTTGATACCTGAACCTCATACGGCCCTACCATGGGGGTTTGCCCAGGCTGTGTGAAGATGAGAGGCCATGTAGCTACAGCATAGAAAGAAGATGGCTTGGCCATGTGAACCTCACACGGTCGTGCCAAGTTCTGAAGCCTAATGTAGCCTAGGTCGTGTACACCACACGGCCATGTCAGTTTTCCAGAGACTAGAGAAGCCTCGGCCATGTATGCTACACGGTCGTGTGAGGTTTCCAGTGAGCAAGAGAGTGCTGGCCGTGTGCACCACATGGCCGTGCCAGGTTTCCAGAGGCGAAGGCAGTACAGGCCGTGTAGATCTACACGGCCGTGCAAGGGGGGCATTGGTAGAGGCGAGCCATGGCCGTGTACCTCACACGGTCGTGTGAGGTTGGCAGAGAGGAGAATGGAGCAAGCCGTGTGAACCTCACACAGCCGTGCTTCGGGGTCGTGTGGCGCCCAAACTCTTCTTCTATATAAAGCTTCCTTCTTGATTTGAAAGGGGATCTTCTCCCCTTTGGGAGAAAGGAAGATTTGGGCGATTCCTTCCATTCTTGGGTGGATTTCTGGGCGATCTAAGGGAAGATCTTCACCAATTCGACTCCGGGAACGTGGATTGGATCTGAAGACCGTCTTTATCATAGATAATCCTTCTTTCTTTCCTTTTCTTGTATTGGGATTGAGAATGCTTGTAATCTTTATGTTTTCGGATTTCTTTCTTCGATTTATGGAGTAGAAATCTTGTTCTAGGATGGACGGAGTATTTGTAAGGAAATCTTGATGTAAAACTCTTATAGATATGTCAATTTCCTATTTCTATGATTTTGCCCTGTTTTGTATCTATTCTTTCTTGTGTGGATTGTTGTGATTAGGGCTTAATTACCATGCTTGATTGAATGTTTGAATATCTTATGGATCTTGTATGGATTGCTCCTCATTCGATTTTCCGAGGGATCTTCGTGACAGGAACATGCCCGTGTAAGGACGCTTGAGGGGTAATCTTGAAGGGGAAATTAGGTATTTCAAGAAGGTAGGATAGATAGGTTGAATTAATCTTTATATCTTGATGGGTTAATGAATGATGGATTCCTATGTTGATTTTCTGAGGAGCGCACATGACAGGCAAACCCGTGTAAGGACAACATAGATTCATTCCTAATTAGTCAATCTAGGTATGGATTTCAGTCCTAGGTCGGTTCTCTATTGCAAGAGAGAACCGACAACCTTTTACAAATGATGGACAATTGAGAAAAAGGATTTGGTAGATCATTTACATTGAAGAACCTTACAAAGAAACCAAAACTCCTAGAATATCCCTTATCATTGCCTTTATTCTTGTTGCCTATTCTTTCATTATTTTGTTTACTTTTCATAGTTACACTTAGACTTTGTTAATCCATTGATTTGTTGTTTAGCTAATTTACTTTGAGACATTCTTAGTGTTTATTCCAGTCCCTGTGAATACGATAATCTTTTATATTACTTGTGATATTTCCATACACTTGCGGAGGTCAACATGGCTCTGATACCACTGTTAGCAATTCGAGCAGCAAAAATCGCTTTTTGCATTGCGGAACCCCCGAATTCTAGCCACAGATCCGTGCGAAGATATATTTAAAATTAAATCATGTACATGTTTCTACACTAGATATATCTTAGATCTACATGAAAAGAGAGTATACCTTTATAGCGAAGCTCTTCGCTTATCCCGCTCGTCCAAAAAATGTCAGATCTCGTAGAGTCTCAAGTGAACACTCCTCTATAAGTATCCACACGGACAAAAGGTGGAGAAGAACCACTTAGAGTGTGCTAGCACTCTTGGGTGGCTCAGCAATGGAGGATGAGAGGGAGAGAAGAGAAGAGAGGAGGAAGAAGATGACCTCTTGAATGAGTACACAAAATGTAACTCACTCCACTAATGTGGTCGGCCACATTTAGAGGTTCTTATACCTCCATGTAATACCAAGACTCATGACTCTTGGTCTCCCTCATGAGGTGGCACTCAATGATGTAGCCATGATGATGTGGAACATCATCATTGGTCGGCCCCCATGCCATGTCACAATGAAGTGGCATTTGGTCAAGTCAAATTTGACCCTTCATCTTCCCTCTCAAGTCAAGTCAAACTTAACCCATTTATTTCCCATGGTTGATCAAATCTAACCATTGATTCAAGTCAATTTGATTTACTGAATCTCTATCCATTAAATTAAATTGATTCAATGAGTCATAATCTAAATTAGACTCATTGGACACATGAATCAAATTGAGTCCAACTCAATTAGTCTAATTTGGATTACTCTTAATCTAATTTGGTTCATCACATGAACCTAATCCTCTTGGTTCATCATATGAACCTATTCTCCATCTAATTTCCCTTTGTGTGTGACCCTATAGGTTCTTGTAACGTTGGCAATGCTTCTAAACTCATTTAGAAGCATAAGTAACGAGCGGTATCTAGCAACACATCATTACTACCCAAGTTACAAGAATGTTGAGATCCAACATCACCTTTGTGACTACTATTTATGACTCTCACAATATATGATAATGTCCTTCTATCCTTGACATCTAGATTGATTAAATTGAGGCATAGACCATGTCATCCTCTAATCAATCTATATCTTGAACTCCAAGTAGACTCACTCTAAACAAATGAGCTCAATATCTCATATTGACTCATTTGGGCATGGCCATGCACTTAGTGGTCTCACTCTAACAAGAATCATGATGTCACTCCCGTCATATAGGAGGGATAGATCTCATCTACATCACTCACATCCCTCCGCATAATTTGTTACACACCCAGTAATCGTCATTATAGTCCACCCAATTACGGGTGACGTTTGACGAAGCCAAAGTATGCAACTCCTTATGTAGGGAACCATGGTGACTTCAGGTCCAAGGACTCATAGTCATACTAATAGTCACATGAGAAAGTATATGACACTCATATAACGATCCATGATACTTTCTCATGGCGGGTCATTCAGTATACATTCTCCAATGCATACCCATGTGTCAACTTGATATCTCTATATCCATGACTTGTGAGATCAAGTCATCGAGTTGACCTACATGCTAGTCTCATCGCATTAACATTGTCCCTGAATGTTAATACTTAACTAGGAATGATTAAGAGTAGTGTTCTCTATATCATCTCACTATCAATTCAACCAATCGATTGATATAGATAAGAACCTTCTACTCAAGGATGCCATTATACTTAGTTATTTGGCACCAATACAAGTAAGTATAATAACCATAAAGAAATACCTTTATAAATATATAGGAATATGATACATCGAGTCCATACAACAATCATCATATGATTGACTTTAGGGCTCTAACTAACACCATCACGTCCACTCGGTCAGAGATCCAATGTGCCAAAGTCGAGCCCTACCGCCTGGCCAAGAGGAGTAGCCGCTCGGTCGAAATTCCACTCTTCTTATGCCATGTCTGCTGCCAGACCAAGTGGGGTAGCCGCTTGGCCAAAGTTCCACTCTACTTATGCTAAGTCTTGTTGTTTGGCCGAGCGGGGTAGCCGCTCGGCCGAGCTTCCGCACATTGAGCGTCGATCGTTTGATAACTCCTCTAGTTAAAGGCAGGATCAGACCTGGACCTTCTCCTCCCAGTCAGGGCAAGCTTCGCCTGACCGGCCGATGTTATCTACATGTTGACTGCCTTGACTTTGACCTCCATCGTGACCGCAGGGTGGGGCCCCTCATCATCACCGCATCACATGCCTCCCCCTAAGTTTAGTCGAAAGAGGTTGCAAGCCCGACTGACTGGACAATTGTCTAAGAAGTTTTCCACCCGATCGGCTTCGACACTCCTTGGCTTCTGATCAGCCTAGCGTGGCCCCGCGGTGTTATGTGACCGCTCCTTGCCAGTCGGCCTATTGAAGCTTGTCGTTCGGCCACAGGTATGATCCCTTAAGCCGATCAGCACAATGAAGGTTTATACTTGTGCAATCTTTTCTTGGGATGTCTTGGGCGAGCACAATCCTGGCTCACGTCATCCAGATTTCTGGGAAATCATGCAAATCTCTTCGCATTAAGGCTAAGTGCGTCCCCATGCCCTCATTAAATGCAGGCTCGTGGTGATGTGCCATGTGTCACGCCTGCCGCTACCGCACGCCTGACGTGATAGGATATCGATGTGACATTTGGTAGTTTAAATTCAATGGTCAGATCTCGGCCTGGGTTTTTGCGACCTAGATCAGACGGCTCCGGTCGGCCGGCCGCACATCGCCGCCTTTGCGCACTTCTCTTCGAGTTCTTTGGTGACGCTCTTTTTGTGCTCTGGTGACGTTCCTCTTTCCAGTAAGCTTCTTTCGCATCGCCCCTTGCTTTCTTGTCTTCCGGCCTCTGTGTTTCCTTGTCTTTGAATTTTTCGGCGTCCCTTAGTGTTCCGGCGATGATTCCGCCAGTAGGCTTCTTTTCCTTCGCATCTCTTCACCCTCCCTTGTTTTTACGATGGCGAGTTCTTCACAGCCTTCTGTAGGCATCCTTGGGCTCTGGTACACCTCTACCGAGTCTCAGTTTGACACCGGTGATGTTGAGAGTTTGACAGCCGCATTCGAGTTTTCGTTTGATTATCAAGTCTTTCTTCCCTCTCCTTTCGATCGGCCAAATTCTCCGCCACCCGACTGTATCACCTTCTTTAGAGATCAATTTACCGTCAGTCTGCGGTTTCCCATTCATCCCTTTTTCCTCGTCATTTGTAAATACTTTCGCATCTCCCTTCACCAATTAGTGTCGAACTCCTTTCGGCTACTGTGCAGGGTCGTTGTTCTTTTTCGCCTGCACGGCATTCCTCATACCCCCGAATCTTCCACTATTTTTACTGTCCAAAATTATCCAAGCCAGGGACTTTCCTTTTCCAAGCTCGAGTGGTCTTGGTTTTCTTCGACAAAATGTCGACCTCCAACAAGCATTAGAGGGAATATTTCTTTTTTGTACACCTTCCCGAGCAGCTGGACTTCTCGACCCACTGATAGCTCGAAGTGGCGGTCCAACCTCCCTTGAAACAGTACAAGAGTCGTTCGGACTACCTCAATGTCACTTCCATGCTGGCCGGTCAGAAGTATGACATCCACAAACTGCTATTGGAGGGTGTCCTCTACATCTTCGGCCTGAGTCTGATCCGCACCTGGCTTCCATCCAGCCTAGATATGCAACTTCTTCAATCCTTCTTTTGATTCTAACTAATTTTTCTTCCTCTTTTGCAGTTGAAGTCATGCTACATGCACGTCTAGCCGACAAGGCGAAGCTTGTGGATGCCGCAATCAATGCGATTACTGTGGAAGAGTTGGAGAGTCACGACCTACAGCCGGTCAGCTCACAAGAAGAGTCGCAAGATGAGAGCAAAGTGGCTCCCATCTTGGCAAGTGGTGGGGCGACTGGTGGCTCCCAACCTCCTTCCGAACGGCTTCTGGTCGTTCAAGTTGAGGGGGCTTCGGGCTCAGCCTCCTCAGCCAGGTCACTAATCAGGTGCAAGAGGCACCGAGCGGAGCCTTCATCACACTCCGCCACTTCGGGGGTGTGGTCCGCTGAATGGGTCAAGACGTCGACCCCCGCTCCCGTCCAAGAGTCCACTACTCCTGAGTTGTCAGATCGGACTCCTTCCCTCTCCGGTTTGCCACAAGGAACCGTCTGCGCGCCGTCAGTGGCCTTCCTGCCACCAAAATTGAAGGCCAAGAAGTCAGGCATCCATCCGGCGTCTTCATCCCTGTCGTCCAAACAAGCTACTTCTGCACAATCAGACTCGAGCGACCAATGCCATATTACGGCGATTCTTCACCTCCTGACCGAAGAGCAACGCGAGTCGGCAGGCACTTCATCCCTAACCCTGAAGCACCAAATCATCATCCAAGGGTCGCTCGTCCAAATATGGGTGGACGCCCGAGCCCATGCAACAATGATGCCTCCTAGGACGCTTGCAGACAGCCATACCTAGATGTCTACTGGGGTAAGTTTTGCATTTTCATAGTTTATTTCCGATCGACGATTATATTCACTTTGTTGTTTGCAGTACTGGGTGGAGAGCCTAGCCATGTGCCAAAGGCTCGTATTTTTGGAGAAGGAAGTGAAGAAAATGAAGGTGTTGAGCGGTCAATCCTTCGCCTCTCAAGAGCAGATGAACGCCGAGGTGGCTAACTGTGGGCCGGCCTGGAGAAGAGCACCAAGTTGCTCGAGGCCGAACGGGGAAAGAGTGCAGGGCAGGCCACTCTACTGGCTCGGCTCAATAAGCAGGTCACCACCTTTTACAACAAAATCGAGTCGGCCAATGCGAGGAAGAATCGGTCCATCGAAGACTCAAATTGCAGAATTAGGAGGCCCGGGCTCTCACCCAAAAACTCAAGGAAGCTGAGGATTTCCTGGTCGCCGAGCGGAACAGCCAGTTGGCCGAAGAAGCTGCCCTTCGCGGCCAACTCGCCACTAAAGATAATGCGCTGGCCACCACAAAGGACGAGCTGGAGGCCTCCCGAGCGTCTTTGAAGACTTACCAAGATGTCGAGGCCGGTCGGTTCGAGATCATGAAGAAGAACTACATCCGCTCGGACGAGTTCAATGACAAAGTTGTCGACCGGGCACTCCGCTTGTTCGACCTGGTGAACAACGGGGTGATCGACCAGCTTAGAGAGGGTGGCTACCTGTCGGTAGCTTTGACCAGCAATATCATCAGCCGGGACAAATTTACCGCATCACTGCCTAACGATGCTTTAGACTACCTTGAGTGACGCCGAGAGCTCCTGTAAAATTTTTAAAATTTTAATGCATGCTTGTCAGACAAGCTTGATATCCTTGTATTCGTTTTTCCAACTCATCTTTTGAGCATTACAAGAACTCGTGGCCTCGTGACTCTTCTGATCGTCCATGATTAGTCTATCCTGTCGATCAATCCTTTTTTATCTCCAAGAGTCCATATTATGATTCTGCGACCTTCCATTCAGCCAGAGTAGTATTTTGGAGAATAGTCCTGAACGGTCACTGTATTTTGAAGACTTCGAGCTTTTGAGTAGCCAGGTTCATGGTCGGCTATTCGACACTTGCCCGCTCACTAAGCCAAGGGTTTTACGTCGCCGCTTTGACTGTTGAGGAAGATTAGGCGAACACTCGGGTTTAAGGTCGTCGCTCGATCGTTGATGTAGACCTGGGTTTAAGACCGCCGCTCAACCGTTGATGTAGACCCGGGTTTAAGGTCGCCGCTCAACCGTTGATGGAGACAAGAGTTTAAGGCCGCCGCTCGACTGTTGATGGAGACAAGAGTTTAAGGTCGTCGCTTGACCTTTGATGGAGACAAGAGTTTAAGGTCATCACTCGACTGTTGATGGAGACAAGAGTTTAAGGTCACCACTCAATTGTTGATGGAGGAGACAAGAGTTTAAGGTCGCCGCTCGACCGTTGATGGAGACAAGAGTTTAAGGTCGACGCTCGACCGTTGGTGAAGACAAGGGTTTAAGGTCGCCGCTCGATCGTGTTGGTTATGTTGGAGGATCGGTGGCCGCTAGAGGGGGGGTGAATAGCGTCTCACCCAAATCGATGGCTTCCTATGTATTCGTTAGTGCGCAAGCGGAATAATACAATACAAATTACGAATACGAAAGCTAAAGATAAAGAAAAGAACAAGCAAACCAATGCACGTCGATGTAACGTGGTTCGGAGATGATGCTCCTACTCCATGGTTGTCCGTAAGGTGGACGATCCCTCAATCCATCGGTGGATTAGTCCCCGGAAACTCCGGCTAGCTCAAACCGCTCCTTGTGGGTGGAGAAACCTCACCACAACTTCAACCAAGAACACTTGGTCACAAGAGATCCTTGAGCACTTTAGTGACTACTAATTAGGCTTTAACCAAGTCTAATTTCGTCACCTTGGCCGACCATCCCAAGCTCCTTCTTATAGAGCTTGGAACAAATCAGTAAGCTGATTTGCCCGTTACCAGTCGACTGGTCCTTGCACCAGTCGACTGGTGTCAGCCCAACGGCTCTCTACAGTGCACCAATCGACTGCTACAGTCACCAGTCGACTGCTACAGTACTGCTACAGTAAACCCTAATTCTAGTATTTTACCTCGAGTACATTCACTCAGTACTCGTTCTCGCCCGACCAACCTAGACCTAGACTTCTAACCTCCTCCATCAGCCTTGCGTCCCTCGGATGCCTCCCCATCCTTCACGTCTTGCCTTCTGGAGCTTCCATCGGCCTTATCATTATTGTCGGGTCTTCCTTTGCCAAGAGGTCGTGCCTCCGGGACTTCATCCATTGCCAAGTCACACTTGGACTTACGTTGCCAAGACTACATGCTTGGACTTACACCGCCAAGACTCATCCTTGGACTTTTCTCCTTTGCCAAGATTACACTTGGACTTACGTTGCCAAGACTACATGCTTGGACTTACACCGCCAAGACTCACCCTTGGACTTTCCTTGTTGTACCTGTATCCTGCACACTCACAATGCATATCAAATACAACAATAAACCTAACTTAAACCTTTGCCCAAACATCAAAACTTAGGGCACTTAGATTGCTCCAACAGGTTAGTCCTAGGAAGATCGTACCGGTTCCACTATACAAAAATTTTGTACAAGTGTCAAACCTTTCCTAATAACCTATTGTATTCTTTAGAAGTTAAATTAGGAATCGCAAACGGAACTTAACATTATTGATTCCAAATTTAACTTATCTGTTCTTAATGGTTTAGACTTGGATCTCAAGCAGAACTTAATACTATTGATCCAAATCCACCTATGTTATAAATTCAATTAAATATTAATTTCCAAAATTACCTTCCAGGTTAAACATGGTGAGGCACTAAGCCTTCTTGGATATGGGAGCAATCACCACTTCCTAGACAAAGCCTTTTAAGGAAAGGTAATATTTAATTTTCTTATATAACTCTAGGTTTAACCAAAAAGAACAATCGAATCACAAATTCGAAAAAAAAAAAAAAACACAACTTCAAAACAAATCCGAAAAACTAGAATCTAATGTCTCTTGTATTTGGAATTCTTACAAAGAAAAATAACTAGCATGATGCGGAAGAAAAATACTAGTTATACCTTCTCTTTGTATGCTAATGACCTCGAGATCTTCTGTCGTATTCCTCGCCTCGCCTTGGACGTCGTGTGGGCGATGATCCTCCAAGATGAACACCACCCAAAACCTTCTTCTTCTTCTTCAATATTTGGCCACCACCAATACAAAGAACAAAAGAGAGCAAGGGGAAAGAGAAGAGGAAAGGGGTCGGCCATAAGAAGAGTCTCCACCAAGAGAATAAGAATTGTTATGTCATGAGGCCTCTCCTCCCCTTCTTTTATATTTCTTGCCCAAGACAAATAAGGAAAGACTTTTAACAAAAATTAAAATCTTCCTCTTATTTTTTCTTTTTCCTTTTTATTTTTCTTTTTCTTTCCTCTTGATTGAATCAATCACCAAATCAATGATTGGATGATTCATTGATTGGCCGGCCCCTTGCTTGGGCACCAAGCAAGGGTGGCCGGCCACTTAAAAGGAAGGAAATTCTTTTGTAAAAATTTTATAAGCAAAAAAGAAAATCTCTTATAAAATTTTACAAGCTCTCTTTTAAATTTCCCAATGTGGGTGTTAAAAAAGTAAAGTTTTAAAAATTAAAACCAAGTTTTAAAATTTAAAACTTCTCTTCTAAAATTTCCTTTTTTTTAACATGGTTACAAAAATAGAAAGATTTAATTTTAAAACTTCTCTTCCTTTTTTCTAAAAAACTATGAGGATAGTTAAAAAAGGAAAGTTTTAAAACTTTTAAACTTTCTATTAAACTATGTGGCCTAATTCAAATAAGGAAAGTTTTATATTTTAAAAACTCTCTTTTAAAACTTGTAGTTTTCTACAAAGAGAATATTTTAAAATTCAAAACACCCCCTTAAAATTTGAATATTGTGGTCGGCCCCTTCTTGCTTGGGCACCAAGCAAGGGGCCGGCCCCATTGAGGAAGTGGTCGGCCACATGGCTTGGTGACCAAGCCATGGGCCGGCCCTCTCTTGGACACCAAGATGAGCTTTTCCATGAGTGGATTTAAGGCATTAATGAGGTTACTGTTGGTGCAACCTTAGGTCAAGGTTGACCTGGTTGACCCGACTCGAGGTGACTTGACTCGAGTTGTATTTTGATGTTTGACTTGGGAAGATTGTCGGTGCAACTTTAGGTCAAGGTTGACCTAGTTGAGTTGCATGTTGATGTTTGACACTCGTGAGAGAGTTCTATTCTTGATATGAGAAAAGAATAGATGGTTGGGAGATTATTGGTGCAACCCTAGGTCAAGGTTGACCTGGTTGACCTGAAAAGTCCAAGTATGGAGACTTGGCACTGGAGAAGTCCAAGCAGGGAGCTTGGCACGGGAAAAGTCCAAGCAGGGAGCTTGGCACGAGGGAAAGTCCTAACTGGGATGTTAGGCAGTTGGAAAGTCCTGGTGAGTGAAGCCAGGCAGTGGAAAGTCCTAACTGGGATGTTAGGCAGTTGGAAAGTCCTGGTGAGTAAAGCCAGGCAGTGAGAAAGTCCTAACTGGGATGTTAGGCAGTGTGGAAATCCTGGTGAGTGAAGCCAGGTGAAAGTCCTGGTGAGTGAAGCCGGGCAATGGAAAATCCAGATGGATCAAGGGTGATCGGACATCTGGTGTTGAGAAGGTCAAGTAGGTCAAGGGAGTGACTGGATACTTGACACGAAGAGAAAAGTCCAAGTGGGTCAAAGGGATTGACTGGACACTTGGTGGAGAGTCTTAGCAGGTCAAGGGAGTGACCGGATGCTAAGCATGATGTACCAACAGGTCAAGGTTGACCGGATGTTGGTTTGGGAGACTTGGGTCTTGGTGTGGGCTTACTGATCGGTCTGGGGACCGATCAGCATGGAGCCTGATCGGTCCCCGGGACCGATCAGATTCCACACAGAGAGTTGGGCAACTCTCTGTGAAGCCGTCTGATCGGTCTGGGGACCGATCAGCACAGGGCCTGATCGGTCCCCACGACCGATCAGGCGACATCCTGAGGAGTGCGAGGAACCGCACTCAATAAGCCCTGATCGGTCAGCAGACCGATCAGGCCATACCCTGATCGGTCCACACGACCGATCAGAGCACTATCAGTAGCTAGCGGAGTTCGGGAGAAAGCGCTGATCGGTCTGTGGACCGATCAGGCACACTCCTGATCGGTCTGTGGACCGATCAGGGCACTAGCCGTTGCGACGCAACGGCTAGTTTCTTCGTTGTTTCTTCTTCGCAGGTATAAAGGGGTCGAGGGCTGCTGCTGCACTACTGCTTCTTCCTCTTCTCTTCAGCTACAGAGCTGCTGTTCTGGTGTTGAGCTCTGTTGAGTTCCTTCCTCGCAAGCTTCGCGTGAGCTTCCCCGACTGGAACAGCTGCTGCTGTTAGGGTTTTTGAAGCTGCTGCTTCATCCGGACTCCAGTCGACGAGAAAGCAAGATTGGTAGAGTGCTTGTGTATTCTTACTGTATTTCTTGCTTATTCTTTGTACTTGTACTCTTTGTTTGCTGTTGCAAACGTTTGTGGCGAGGTTTCTCCACCCACAAGGAGTTGATATTAGCCGGTTCTCCGGGGACTCATCCACCGACGGATTGATAGGGCTCGTCCACCTTACGGACACGCCGAGGAGTAGGAGTATCATCTCCGAACCTCGTTACATCGCTGCGTGTTGAGGTTTGATTTCTTCTTCTGTTTTCTTTCTACGTTGTATTTCCGTTGCACTAACGAATTGTAGGAAGAAACGCGAGCGATTTGGGGTCGGCTATTCACACACCCCTCTCTAGCCGTACGAAGGATCCTAACAAGTGGTATCAGAGCGAGGCCGCTCTTCGACGGATCAACACCCGGGGGAGCACGGGCTAGAGATGGATCTCTATGGAGAAGATATCACGATTCAACCCTTCTACGAGTCTCACGACAACTTCACGTATTGGAGGGTAAGGATGATGTATTTTCTTAGGACTAATATGTTAAATTGGTTTTGTGTACAAGAAGGATTTTCCCCTCCGATGGATGAGGAAGGAAAACCTATCAAGAAGAAGGAGTGGACGAAAGAGCAAATCCGACAATCCGAAATCAATGACGAGGTAACAAAAATTATTGAATTTGCGTTACCTAATAATGTTTTGTGCAAGATAGATAGGTACAACAACGCCAAGGAGTTGTGGAACAACTTGGCCAAGTTTCATGAAGAGAGCTCCACTTCAAGCCATGAAGAGGAGCCTAGTGAGCCAAGTAGCTCACATCATGAAGGGAGCAAATTGGAAGTTGAGGGTTACTCAACATCTAAGGAAAAAGAGGAGGAGAGTTCTTCTTCAAGTTCGGAGCAAGAAGAAGAAGCTTCTACCTCCGGAAGGGATGAAGAAGAGAGCTCGCATCCACCCTCATCCCTAGGTAACTCAAGCATTTTAGTTTCAAATAAATTACATATATTATGCTTTGAGTGTAGGGAGTATGGACATTACAAGAGCAAATGTCCAAAGAGAGTTAGGAAGACTCCACCGGCGCCAAAGGTCAAGGTAGCCGGAGTCCCGACACGCAAGGGCAAGGAGCACGTGGTGTGCTTCCAATGCAAGCGAAGGGGACATTATCGGAGTCATTGTCCGAGGGGGAGGCAACCTCACAAGGGCAAGAGACCGAGCACATCGATAGGGGGAGCTAAGGCAAACCCTAAGGTAACCTCTAAGGTTCATTTTTGCAACTCTAATAAAATGCATGCTAGGAATTTTATTGCACTTGTCGATAATAACAAGCATGATAACCTTAGGAATCAATACATGTGCTTAGGAGCCAAGCATGTTAGCCTAGATAAGAACAATTCTAGAAATGCTAACCCTAGAATTAACTCATCTAAGGCTAAGGAGAACCTAGGTAGAAACCCCAAAACAACTAGACACATGCCTAGGAATACCTCAAAGAAAAATGACAAATCAAAAATTGAGGTATTAGAGAAGGAGAATCAAGTCTTGAGGTCAAGACTTGATACTTTGGAAAAGGCTCTTAAGAACTTGGAGAAGTCATCTCTAGGGTTTAAGGGTCAAGAACCAAAGCCCAAGGACAAGAAAGGTTTGGGTCACAAACCTAAGTCCCAATTGGTCAAGCCCACTTACCATAATGTTCCATTCGATTATGGAACAAAATCTAGGACTAGGAAGACCACCACCAAGGTCACAAGGGAAGTCACCCCTATAGTTGACCTTGATGAGACCCAAATGACCAAGGCTTTAAAGCCTAAGAGGGTCATTAGGAGGGTTGCTAGGGAAGTCATCCCTAGTGAATATTTAGTGAACCCAATGAGCTCAAATAGGTATTGGGTTCCTAGGAGCATCTTCTCTATCCCATAGATGGGTTAGAGAGTGTCAACTCCAATTAGAAGGGTAGTTAACCCAACTTTGAGGAAATTGACACTCAAGGAGCATTTTCAAGGTTTTGAGAACTTTTGAAAATGAAATGGAATTATCATTTACTCCTTGAAGAGTAAATTGTGCCATAATTGGAAAATATCGATTTTAATCTTATTTGGCACAATTTAAGAAAACCTAGAGAAATACCATAATTGGGATTTTGGTTTTCTCTTAGGGATATATGGGCAATCTAGGGTTAGATTTTAAGTTAGCTAAGGCTAAGGATACTTAGATAGGGAATTTAGGTATTTTATTTGTGCTAACTTGCCATGATTGGTTGCCATATGTCATGCCATGACATCATATTTATTTTATTATCATTTGAAATGTCATGATAATGCTTAGGCTAGTTTATATGTCATGCTTTATTTAAGTTTTCAAACTTTATGCCATGACATCATGACATTGGCACATGTTTTTACTTATGATATCATTATATGCCATGTCATCATCTCTTGCATTATAATCAATGAAATTGATTTGAGGACAAACACATAATTTGATATTGAGATCAAATTGGTGTTTAGAAAATGCATGAGAACTTAGCCTAAGTTGACCTTAATCCATGTCTCACATCAAATTGACTTGAATGTGGTTTGATACACCTTAGATGTGTGTGAGATATTAGGATCATGAGTTAGGATCAAGGTGCATAGTCTTGTACCTAGATGACCCTAATTCAAGAAATTAAGGATCATAGGGAAAGCTTGTGTACAAGTCATGTACATCTAGCCCTAAGATTATGGTCCTAAATTAAAAGGTTTAAAATCATTTTAAAATTGATTTGGAAAACCTTGATGAAGCCATCTTAGTGATTGCATTCATCATTGAACAAAGTGATACAAAGTTTTTGAAACTTTGAGCTATTTCAAAACTTTTCGAACTTTGTATCAAGATTTGAAAATGGAAGTTATTTTCATCTAAAACTATTTTTCCATGATAGTATATGATATGAGGAGTGTATCCTCAAAATTTTACGATTTTTGGAATTTTCTGGAATTTATTAGGAGTTTCTGAATTTCCGGGAAGGGAAATCAGAAATCTCTGATTTCAGAGTGTGGATCGGTCACCGGACCGATCCAGGGAAGTTCTGATCGGTCTGGTGACCGATCAGTGACGTTCCAGTGAGATCAGTGAAGCGTGGATCGGTCTGGGGACCGATCCAGGGGGATTCTGATCGGTCTGGGGACCGATCAGTGCATGACTTTCAGCTGTTGGTCTGAAATTTCAGCTGGAAGTTGGGTTTTGTGGATTTCTAAAGGTTTGAAACTCGCCAAGACATTGTTGGTGCAATGGTCAAGGGGGAGTTGACCTTTAGGGGAAGTTTTACCTAATTGTCAAGGGGGAGTTGACTTTTAGGGGGAGTTTTTACTCCTTAAGACTTTTGAGGATTAGTGATATGGGATTATCACTAAGTTGATTGTTGAGTTTAGTATCAAGGAGGAAATTAAGAGTTTCAATGGAAGGTATGGGACTTTCATTAGGAAGAAAATCTTGACCTTGATACCCTCCTTTTTCTTTTTGATGTGTGTCAAAAAGGGAAGAGTGTTCATTGGAGAATTATTGGAGAACCCAAGTTAGGTTATCGGGTTAACCTAAGCTAGGAAAAGAATGTCAAGGAATGTTCAAGGAAGAACATTGGAATTCTTTTTGATGTGTGTCAAAAAGGGGGAGAATTATTGGAGAACCCAAGTTAGGTTAACGGGTTAACCTAAGGGAAGAATGTCCAGAGAATGTTCAAGGAAAGAACATTGGACATTGGAAGATGGTTGGAAAACCTAAGTTAGGTTATCAGATTAACCTAACTTGATTATGGGTTTTGTCAAACATCAAAAAGGGGGAGATTGTTGGTGCAACCTTAGGTCAAGGTTGACCTGGTTGACCCGACTCGAGGTGACTTGACTCGAGTTGTATTTTGATGTTTGACTTGGGAAGATTGTCGGTGCAACTTTAGGTCAAGGTTGACCTAGTTGAGTTGCATGTTGATGTTTGACACTCGTGAGAGAGTTCTATTCTTGATATGAGACAAGAATAGATGGTTGGGAGATTATTGGTGCAACCCTAGGTCAAGGTTGACCTGGTTGACCTGAAAAGTCCAAGTATGGAGACTTGGCACTGGAGAAGTCCAAGCAGGGAGCTTGGCACGGGAAAAGTCCAAGCAGGGAGCTTGGCACGAGGGAAAGTCCTAACTGGGATGTTAGGCAGTTGGAAAGTCCTGGTGAGTGAAGCCAGGCAGTGGAAAGTCCTAACTGGGATGTTAGGCAGTTGGAAAGTCCTGGTGAGTAAAGTCAGGCAGTGAGAAAGTCCTAACTGGGATGTTAGGCAGTGTGGAAATCCTGGTGAGTGAAGCCAGGTGAAAGTCCTGGTGAGTGAAGCCGGGCAATGGAAAATCCAGATGGATCAAGGGTGATCGGACATCTGGTGTTGAGAAGGTCAAGTAGGTCAAGGGAGTGACTGGATACTTGACACGAAGAGAAAAGTCCAAGTGGGTCAAAGGGATTGACTGGACACTTGGTGGAGAGTCTTAGCAGGTCAAGGGAGTGACCGGATGCTAAGCATGATGTACCAACAGGTCAAGGTTGACCGGATGTTGGTTTGGGAGACTTGGGTCTTGGTGTGGGCTTACTGATCGGTCTGGGGACCGATCAGCATGGAGCCTGATCGGTCCCCGGGACCGATCAGATTCCACACAGAGAGTTGGGCAACTCTCTGTGAAGCCGTCGATATCCTGATCGGTCGGCATGACGATCTCGAGGAGTGCGAGGAACCGCACTCAATAAGCCCTGATCGGTCAGCAGACCGATCAGGCCATACCCTGATCGGTCCACACGACCGATCAGAGCACTATCAGTAGCTAGCGGAGTTCGGGAGAAAGCGCTGATCGGTCTGTGGACCGATCAGGCACACTCCTGATCGGTCTGTGGACCGATCAGGGCACTAGCCGTTGCGACGCAACGGCTAGTTTCTTCGCTGTCTTCTTCGCAGGTATAAAGGGGTCGAGGGCTGCTGCTGCACTACTTCTTCTTCCTCTTCTCTTCAGCTACAGAGCTGCTGTTCTGGTGTTGAGCTCTGTTGAGTTCCTTCCTCGCAAGCTTCGCGTGAGCTTCCCCGACTGGAACAGCTGCTGCTGTTAGGGTTTTTGAAGCTGCTGCTTCATCCGGACTCCAGTCGACGAGAAAGCAAGATTGGTAGAGTGCTTGTGTATTCTTACTGTATTTCTTGCTTATTCTTTGTACTTGTACTCTTTGTTTGCTGTTGCAAACGTTTGTGGCGAGGTTTCTCCACCCACAAGGAGTTGATATTAGCCGGTTCTCCGGGGACTCATCCACCGACGGATTGATAGGGCTCGTCCACCTTACGGACACGCCGAGGAGTAGGAGTATCATCTCCGAACCTCGTTACATCGCTGCGTGTTGAGGTTTGATTTCTTCTTCTGTTTTCTTTCTACGTTGTATTTCCGTTGCACTAACGAATTGTAGGAAGAAACGCGAGCGATTTGGGGTCGGCTATTCACACCCCCCTCTCTAGTCGTACGAAGGATCCTAACAGTTACGACAGGGACCTAGAGGAGAAATTGGTTTTGGCCTTCCGATGAGCTTGAGTATCCCGTGTTCGCCCCGAACACACAACTCAAGTTCATCAATAATAACTCATTCCACTATAGAGTTATTATTGCACTACCGCACCAATCCCAAATTTCATTATGGACTCATTCATATATGAGTGTGTTAATCTCCTTGTGTTTAAGATAACGAATGTCCACTAATTAAGTAAGTCACTAACAACTTCACTTAATTAATATCTAACTCCAAGAGTAGTACCACTCAACTTCATTGTTATGTTGGACTAAGTCCACGTACAGGGTTTAACATGACAATCCTTATGAGCTCCTCTTGGGGATATTCTCAACCTAGATAACTAGGACACGGTTTTCTTCTATAATCAACAACACACACTATAAGTAATATTATTTCCCAACTTATCGGGCCTATTGATTTATCGAACTAAATCTCACCCTTTGATAAGTTAAAGAAATAAATACTAAATATATGTGCTTGTTATTATATTAGGATTAAGAGCACACACTTCTATAATAACTAAGGTCTAGTTCTTTTATTAAGTCAATATAAAAAGAACTTACATAAAATGGTCCTACTCAATACACTTAGAGTGTACTAGTGTAATTTATTAGTCAAGATAAACTAATACCTAATTACACTATGACTATTCCAATGATTTGTTCATTTCCATCTTAGTCGTGAGCAATTGTTTATAATTTATAAAGATCTGATAACATGATCTTCTGTGTGTGACACCACACACCATGTTATCTACAATATAAATTAATTGAACAACTACACTTAACAAATAAAATACAGACATTTGACCAATTTGATTTTTTTATTTCATAAATAAATGTTTACAAAAGTTAGGTTTTTAGTATACACTCTAACAAACCGTTGGTGAAGACAAGGGTTTAAGGTCGCCGCTCGACCATTGAAGGAAACAAGAGTTTAAGGTCACCGCTCGATCGTTGATGGAGACAAGAGTTTAAGGTCGTCGCTCGACCTTTGATTGACGATAAGAGTTTAAGGTCGTTGCTCGACCGTTGTTGTAGACACATCTCTTGAGTCATTCTTCGCTTTTATTCATATTCTGCCCAACGTTCAGGAAACATGCAAAAATACATAAATTCACTCACGTACCTCTCATCAGGTCCTGTAGGGTTGGAGATGATTCGCGCTCTACGGTCGCTCTGTCTTCTTCTTAGGTTCCCGCTCGACCGTGATTAATATGTTGGCCTCCGTCCGGCTTTGACTTCCCTTTTCTTCGTATACCAACCCATGGAGATTCTTGGTGACGGCGTTCACCTCCAAGCGCGGATTCTTCCGAGCGCTTCTTGCTTCGGGCTTGACCATCTCGACGTAGCATCGCCGAGCGGCTAGCTGATCGCCTCTGACTTCACCCACACAGTCGTCCACCAGAAACTTGATCTTTTGGCAATAGGTAGACATCACCGCCCGGAATTCGTTGAGGGTCAGTCGGCCCAGGATGACATTGTAGGCTGACTGTGCGTCCACTACGATGAAGTTTGTGGTCATGGTTCTCCTTAGTGGCTCTTCACCGAGTGAGATGGCCAGTCGGGCCTGTCCGAGTGGCAGCACATCATTGCCCATGAAACCATAAAGAGGGGTCGTCATGGGCGGCAACTCATTCCGATCGATTTGTAATTGATCAAATGTCTTCCTGAAGATGATGTTCACCGAATACCGCTCGGATGATCAGCGCATCATCATAAGGGATCTCCACTCCCTCCAAATCACTGGGGCCGAAGCTGATCTCGGGCCCTTCCGCCTTTTCCTTGCTGCATCCCACCGTGTGGATCTCTAGTCGTCGAGCGTACGACTTCTTGGCTCTGTTGGAGTCTCCGTCGGTCGCCCCACCGACGATCATGCCTATTTCTCCTCCGGCGGCGTTGCTTATGTTTTCTTTTTCTCGAGTGGAGAGTCTATTTCGCTTGGTCGGGACTCGGGAAGGATCGGCATTATCCTTCCCCTAGCGTCGATTGTACCGCTCGGGCACTTTTCTTTCGTCCTCTCGTCGCCCGACAGATCGTTGTCTCTGTAGCCGATCGAGCGTTGGAGACTGGAGGTGGTATCCTCTAAGCGGTCGGCTATCGATCGGTGTCAGATCGTAGCAATCACGCATGTTGTGCGTCGGCGATTAGTGAAAGGAGCAGAACATGCGGTAATCGTCTGAACTAACACTGCGCCGATTCGGAGAGGGTAGTAAGAAAGACTCGACACTTTACCTCGTCGATGTACTGATGCAGCGTGGCTTCATTATCGAACCTATCTAGATGATCATTTGGATCAGTCGATCCGTTGTATGTCCCAATGCCAACGGGGTATAGTATCTGGACAGAGGGTTTTGTAAGATCTACTCGGAGAACTGTCGATTGATCCATTTGGGCGACGCGTTGCTTCGGGACGCCTTGCCTTTTCGTGCGTCCCGAATGGGAGCATCATCCGAAGACGATCCCCCCTCTTGATTCGCATGGGCTATTTCTGAGGGGGTTTGGAACAAGGCACGATGAAAGGGGATCGGTGTGCGTGGCGCTTCCCCCTATGTGCTGGTTGGCCTTCTATTCTGTCGCCATACGGAGATTTGCTCCGCTCGGTCTTCCTGCCCCGCTCATCTCCCGACCGCCAGTGTTGCAAGCTGCGGCGCTTACCGATCGTCTAATGCCTGTTCTTGCTGCTGCTCGATCATTTTTGCCGCTCGGACTTGCACGAGCATGTCGAGCACTTCCTGGGTGAGCGTCACAGTGATGAGTCGTCCAACGCCCTCCATCTTCTCGGCTCGAATGCAGGCTCGTTCCCACAGATAGCGCCAAATATAATCTTGTCTGAAAGTCGAAGAGATAGAAAGTCGAGGATGTGGCGCTCCCGCTGACCGCCTGTAGATTCCGTTCGGACCTGCAACACAAACTACGACAATGTCGAGCCAGGGAAGGAGTCCCCGATGTTGGTCCTCCGACGCTCAAATCAGTCACCAGCGATGAAATATGAGGTGGATCAATAAGAAGACTGTAGCACAAACAGTGAATATCGCATACCTCCGTCGATGCTTGGCCCCCCCTTTATATAGAGCTTTAGTAGCGCGCGTGCACGCTTCTCAAAGTTTTCCCTGAAAAGACTTGTCAGTAAAGTGTCCCTGACACGGTACCTTAACGGACCGAGCATATCTCTAAAGTGACAGTGGAAGCTTCCGCCGTACGATCTTCTGGTTGTCCATGTCTGGTGTCAGCGGCACTAACTCCCAAAGGGATGTCGATGGATACCAAAGAGAGTATGATGCTAGGCCGAGCGGGTTAGCTGCTCGGTCGGTCACCTCGCTGTTCCTTGTGTCCCGTCCACTCGATCGGAGTTCCACTGTGGCGACATCACATCCGCTCGATCGGAGATCCAATGTGCCAAAGTTGAGCCCTACCGTCTGGCCGAGTGGGGTAGCCGCTCGGCCGAAGTTCCACTCTACTTGTGCCATGCCTGCTACCAGACCGAGCGGGGTAGTCGGTCGGCCAAAGTTCCACTCCACTTGTGATAAGTCCTGCTGTCTGGCTAAGCGAGGTAGTCGCTCGACCGAGCTTTCGCACATTGAGCATCAGTCGTTTGATAACTTCTTGAGTTGAAGGCGGGATCAGATCAGGACCTCCTCCCTCCGGTCGGGATAAGGTTCGTCCGACTGACTGATGCTATCTGCATGTTGATTGCTTTAATTTTAATCTCTACTATGACCATGGGGTGGATTCCTCATCATTATTGCATCAATCCCTTTTAAAATCTACTATATTTTCCCTTTCTCCAATTCTGTGAAATTTTTTTGGAAGCGAAGAAATCTTATACAATAACCAATTACAAAAATAAAAAAACAACAATCGTAGTCAAAGATAATAGACGTTAAGTTCTAAATATGAAAAACTATAAAATAAATAAAACATGATAAATTAGAACTATGAAATGCCTAATAATGAATCTTCTCTTGTTAAATTGAGGTCCCCTTACCCTTCCAGCCTTCCTTTTATAACCCTCCAAATTGTCATAGAAAAGCTTCAATAGTCAATATGCATTAATGTCACTCAACTCATCTAAGCCACCAATCAACTTCCCATCCATACAATCGACTCAAATCTAACCTAATAAACTCAAAGTCACATCAGTAGACCTCTAAACTATCTTCAAATGATTTTCTTTTTCAACTTTGAACAATAACTCAGTCAATTGACCAATCGACCCAACTACCCAATCAATTGAGCCCCAAGAAGATAGAAAAATTCTGTTCATAGCTAATTCAGCCTTTAGTAGACTGAAGCATCGACTATAAGCCTGAAATATAATCACTGAAACCTAAGTAATTAAGATCAACCCTAATGTAACTTTACTTTTCAATTCTTCTCTGCTTTTGTTGAATCTCTACTTACTGGCCTCTTTATGTGCCCTTATGTTATTTACATACTATGGCAGCTGCAGAGAGACCATAAATTAACTTCGTTTGCTAAAAGATAATTTCTTCATATAATGGAACGTCATTTATGCAACCATGCGGAAGCTTAAATCTTTACTTTTAAAATTGATAATTGTCGTACATATGGCAAAGTAATTCGCTTATCCCAACATCTCTGGACCAATACGAAAAAAATAAATCACGAATAGCTACTAATAGATGATCAAAATATGAGAGAAGACATACTTAAATATGTCGAGATTCGATCCCAAGACGTCATATGAAAATACCTCATATCTTAACCACTTTCATACTGATAATTGTCGAACATGGTGGCAAATGAATACGCTCGTCCCTAGCACCCCGTCAACCCATCACAGAGCCAACATTGATAATTGTCGTACATGATGGCAAAGACGAATACGCTCGCCCCCAAGGCCCCCGTCAACCCGTCCCATGCTCAACACGAAGGAGGTAAATCATAGACGACTACTAGCCTTTGGAATAGTGACTAGTACATAAAAGAGATATTTACCTCGACTTTACCGAGATTCGAACCTCAGATCTTATGATAGCAACACTTTATGCGCTAACCACTAGACTAATCCGGTGTATATAACACCTCATGGTCCAACAGATTGTGTTCAAGTTCAATTAATTGCTACATCATGAGAATTGGATCATAAATCATAATAATGTTACAGATGTATATAACAAACGTAGAGATACAAATAATTGTGCATGCGACTTTCGGTGATTTTAATCACAAAAGAAAATTTCACTAGTATGGAGTATTCAGTAGCGTCAAAGAGTACCACTAATAAGAATACTACTAATTTAGAGTATCACTATTTAATAATGTGAGAACATCAGTAAGCACTCACATCCCACGCCTAACCTTATGTAAGGCATACGGTGTCACTATTTATTCTTTATCCAAGTGTTTTGAAGTGCAAAACAACAAAAATCTTCAAGTAACTGCAGCAAGTTATAAAGCTGGATGCTACCATTCATATGGACTGTAAAGTTTTGACATTGCCACACGAAGAAAGAATCTCCTCTGTGATTTCAAATATCAATGTTGGAAGCTCATTGCTATTGTTATAAAGGACAAACTGTTCATCAGCAAATGCTATATGCTTATTTTTTAACTAACAGTGTAGTTAAAAACTAAAATTTGATTCGCGACTAACATTAATTAATCTGTATTAGAATATTTTTTTCATTCTACTTGATAAAAATCATTTCATCGATGAGTTTTTATTTTACAAAAAAGAACACGGTTACCACACAAACGCTCTCAGTTTGGGTTTCATATCAAGCTACGAAATATATCAGGAAGATATAATGCGTTTGGCATCGAGAATGACAATCTATTCGCGACTCCAGTTCCTTGAAGAGGTCAATCTTCTCTGGGCTGTCGTTGCCCTTCTCGCTCCAATGTTGCTTTCTTCCACTAGAGACAGGATATCATCATCATCTGTCTCCAAATTTTATGGTATCCTTAGTTGTCTTCATCTGCGACCTCCAGAGGTTATCATCAAACAGATTTCCTTCATCTTCAGGACGATCATGGTTACACTTCTTGCAGAGCTCATTTCCACGGAAGTTGATGTAATAACATCTAACCATAAAATTTGCATCAGCATTGTGACAGAGGATCGTTCCCAAACATCAAAAGAAAAATTCTTAACAAAGATAAACATGCAAGAGACTCACGAGGGGCACTCCCACTCGCCCTTATTTAACTCTCTTTTGGGGCGTTGTTCCTGACAACGAAAGCACTTCCTATTGCGAGCGAAATTCATAAATTCACACCTGCCACCACATAAGAGTTAATTAATTTGAGTGTAAAGTTAGCTGATTTCAGTTAAAAGTGAGGGGAAAGTTTTAAGAAACATTACTTAGGGCAATTCCAATCTCCCTTCTTCATCTCATTACCAGAGTCCATCTTCACTCTCTTTGGCCCATCTTCTTTGCACTCCAAACAACGAAGATTTCGAGCAAAATTGAGAAAATTGCAACTGCATATTAAAGGTAAAATACATATCTTCAGTGTCAACAAAATTGGTTTCCAACAAATTTCTTGAAAGAACTAAATTTGCCATCAGAATAACTTTCTTCAACAAACGAGCATCTAATGAAAAATAATTACTATATCCAATTTCTGCAAGAAACATGAATCAGTGCCACATTTTTTAATTTCATGGAACAACCACTTAAATAGGTCAATTGGTACAAAGACTGATGAATCTTTGACACATGCTTTAATTTCAAGGAAGATCCTTTAATAGGTAATTGGTCATTTTACACTCTCATTATGCATTATAAGGTTGGTTCTAAAGGTGGCCAAACAATCATGTCAACAGGAAATGAAACACAAACTACAAAGGAATTAAAGCAATGACCACAAATTCTCAATATATTGTTTTTTCTTGATCTTTTCCGATAGCAAGCCCTATATAAGGAAAATTTCTATAAAACACTAATACACTGAAACCCTAATTATCAAATTTATCTGTCTAAAATATTGAAAAATATATTAACTCAAAACTTGTCAAATATATGAGATTTTAACCCCTTGTATAAATTGATAACGCAACCTTATCTTCAAAAAAATCTTAAAAATCTCTAATAGACTTTTTTTACATACTTATTAAAAAACCAACGCATAGTTTATTAAAACTAGTTACGCTATCATACATCATAATTTATGGAATATTTTCAATTTATACATAGGTTCTTTTGGGGTTATGCATGAATTGACTAAGCACACTTACTATGCATGCTATATCTTGTTAAATAAGCTTTTCTTCTAGGTATTTGATGCCAAATCCTATGTTTGAGTCTAAATCTGTCTCAAATCCTATGTCTTAACTTGCCAATTTGTGCATGAAATTCCCTTAAACAGAATATACTTTGAGGCATTCCCATCTCCTTACATAGACTCAATTTGGAAAAGAAAGGAAAAACTCAAGAGCCTTAGTAGCCCAAGGCCTTAAGGTTCTCCCTAACGCCTCACCAAGAGATCATCCCTTAGATCAAGAAAATTTTGGATGAGTATGAGGGCATAGCTAATTAATAGTTAGCTGACAATTGTAACCTTTGCACGCACACAATTTAACACATAATACACCTTATTCCTAGATCATAATTGTCTATCCTTCCATATGATTACATGAATACTATGGAACATACTAAACTAAATAGACAAATTAAAAAAAAAAACTCTTAAAGAAAAAAATTTAGAGAAAGCACAAGTTGTTGTGTCATCCCTACATTACTGACACCAAAAGAAATGACTCAGAGAATATGCGTTGACAATCTTGTCAATCAATAAAATCATTATCAAATATAGGTTTCCCATACATACACCTAACAGCATTCTCAACTTAATGGCAAGAGACTAATGCTTCTCTAAAATGACCCAACATAGTGGTATCATTTGGATTCAAGTAAATGAGGAATGTGGAATATCACTTTAACACCGAGATGTACTATAATAGTCAATTAAGCTCTTTAGTCTTTCAAATGCCCTAAGCATATTCATAACGGTAATGTGTCAAATCCCAAAAGCTTATATTGGAAAGTTTATAATGGTTTATTTTAATGGCATCCTAATGTACAACAAGGAGCATGACAACCACCTTGAATATATTTTTATTGCATGAAACCCTTTAGATTGGAAAGTTGATTATCAACCCAAAAAAATAGTATTCTTTAGAATCGTAGATTCACTTCATTGGTGGGTTTATTCTCATATTAGAAAATTTTTTAGCAAACTTGGCAAAATTAGGGCAATCAAGGATTAGCCTAAACCCCATACCTTTAAGGAAGTTCAAAGCTTTCACAATTTTGTGAATTTTTATAGATATTTTATTAGGAACTTTAGTATCATTATGGCTATCTTCACAACATGCCTTAAAAATAGGGAGCTTGACTAAGTTCAACGTATTAGCCTTTCAAAAAACTAAATAAAAGATAACTAAGGCCCATATCCTTAGACAACCTTCTTGGACATTCTACCATTTGAGGTAAATGTAGGAACTAGGGGTACCCTAAGATAAGAAGGGCACCCTATTGCATTCTTTAGCAAGAAACTCAATGCAACTCAGCAGTGTCACTCTAATAAGTTTTACATTATCGTCCCGTCTTTAAGGCATTCATAATGCTATTACCAAATAAATACATATTACTTTGACCATAAGACACTTATGTACATCTAATTACAATTGAAGTCAAAAACTAAACACTCTCATTAAGTTCCTCCCAAAGTCTAATATTGTTAACAATACCAGTAAACATATTGAGTTGAATTGTAGCTACCCTATGTAGGATAAAAAACATTGTAATAAGAATTTATGCCTCAAGGATGAGTACATGATATGCTCTAACTTAGGGTGGTTTTCTAAGACATCCAAAAGGGGATTGTCATAATTTGGTTGAGTTTGTGACTATAGGACTAGAGGTGATTACCTAATTAAGAGCACACATCTAATGCATCTCCAAACATCACTAAGAGATTTTTTTTAATATTGGAGTTATATAAAAATTCCGCCCATGACGAACTAGTCATGGTCGGTCCTAAGTCCGGATAAAAAAGGAGGGTTGTGTTAGGTTGTTAGCGAGTGTTAAAAACAAATATTCAATGGAGTTACATAAAGAACTCAATAGGGCATTTTGGAAAATGCAAAATCAGACCTTGCTTTAGATAAGTTTTATTAATCATACTTGAGGAAAACATAGATAGGGTTGTATTACAGTATCATATGTTATAGATAGTTAATGTAACTAAACAAAACATAGGCCTTTAGACACAGTACCAATTCTTTATAAGTCATGGAAAGTATGCATTTTGTTTTAGGGCTACCTTGGACCTATTGAAGCTGTGGCTGATTTTCTAAAATGGCACATTTCATTTTCTGCAATAAGACAATAGATGCATCTCATATAACTGAGTTGTTTTATAAGAAAATTGTTGCATTGCATGCGTTACCAACACTAATTGCACATAAGGATGTTACCTTCATTAGCTAGTTGAGAAGCCGATATGGAAATATTTTGGGACACGATTCACATTTTATTTGCATTTCACCCACAAACAAATGGTTAAATTGAGATAGTTGATAATATATTAGGAAATTTGCTTACAAGACCTATAGGGAAAAATCAAGTATTTAGGATTTGGTCATCCATTGTTGAGTCTGCTTATGATAATTCAATAAATCGTTTTGTGGTTAAAAGTTCATTTGAGATCATCTATGGGTTTAGAGCTTGTCACTCAAGACTATTTTCTTACCTACTAGCTTCTACAGTTCTACCTTTCTAATTGAGAGCTTTTCTTAGCATATTTGGGAGATATATATTAATGTTAAGAGAAAACCACTGAATAACAAAGTTCATAGAGATACAAATTGAAGGCAAAAGAAATATAATGTTGGAAACCATGTTCTTATTTGCATCTTCCTTGAGCAATTTTCTAAAAACTCCCATAAAAAATTCCATATTCGCTCCACTAGACCTTTTCACATTATGAGAAAAATAGGTGACATTAAACATTAGTCAATCACTACAGAGGGTATCCAGTGACATTCAAGCTCCTTCTTTGCTGTTGACTTGCCCATAGGTCGTACTTCTACCACTTTGACACTAGCTCTTCCTCCCTCATTATAACTAAGCTATATGATTGAGAGGATCATTGAGATTCAATCAGTGCTAACTCCTCATCGAAACAATAAGAGATGCTTAAGCTAACAGAGAACTATTAAATATAGAAAATGTATGAATCACTGAACTAGAATACATGGGCACAACTTATCTGCTAAATTCCAACTGGAGGCATCAAAATTATATTCAAATAATTTTGCTCTCATACTCAACAAAGTGAGTTTGAGTTATTTTTGGCAAGAAACAATAAAGTAGATACTGCTAATTTTTTAAAAAAAAGAAGTTGGTTAGACTTATTTAGGAGCTTGTTAGAGTTTTTTTGGTTAACAAGTCATTCTTATAAAGAACAAGTCTCATTGCCGGTCTTTAAAAGGGTTAGGATCCCGTGTATTGAATCATATCTTTTAGTTAATAAATATTTCCCCTTTCCGCGAGTTGAATTATTATTGGTGTTATATTACAATAGTGAATCCTAAGAGATATACTAATAGAGGTTTCATGCTTGAGTTCGTCCTTTAAACTAAAGAGAGATGGAAAGAGGATTTTATCCTAGCAAGGCAAGAATAAAGAGGAGTGTTCTAGTTTTGTGTAGCTACCAAATAGATACAAAATGAGGTAATGCCTGATAATCTATTATAGACAAATTAATAGAGTTATGGATGATGATCTACATAGTGTCAAAGGGAGGAAGTAGAGAATTATATAGTAGGATTAAAGTTATCAGTGACAAAAGATGATAACACTTATCCTAGGTGGCCCAGTATCGTCGGCCCCCCGAATACAGGAAGGTAAATCACGAGGGCTTCGTCCGGCAACACTAGCACGTGCAAGGGGGTGAGGTAACCCACGGGACTTTAGCACCCCCTGGGGCCTATATGTGGCAACACCACTGCAACCATCTACACCAGCCTGGGGGCGAGTAGGATTAAAGTTAAGCATAAACAAAAGGACACTTTGATAGTGATTAAAAAATGCTAATCATAATCCATGGGATTTAGTACCATAGTATTCAAACATGAGCAATTAGGTGTAACTCTAATGAATGTTTAAATGAGAGTTGATTCATATGATATGGACATATCAAAGATAGTTGATGATAATAAACATACTAGTAAATGGTATAGTCAAAAGACTTAAATATATTTGATTGAAGGGGTAGACAAAGAGTAGGGATGATAATTTGATCCACCTGAATTACAACCCAATACAAGCTAACCAAATTAAGGTCACCCCTCCTCACCTCAATATGTAAACAAAGATGGGATAAAAAAACACAACTGACATATGCAAGGTGCATATGGGATTAGTATTTTTTGCTCCATATAGAATTTAGTTTATAATATATATGTTATAGAGTACCAAGTATATTTTAATGCCCCACCTAAACCTAAAGCGTGCATGAGAAATGGGGTGAGATGGGAAAAGGGAAGAAAAATCTCATCTTCCCACCATAACCCGCCCTGCCCCACTTCCTATATGAGGTGGGGATAAGTTAAAAATTATCCTACCCCATCATCATCCTCCCTAGGAGTGAGATCGAGGGGAAAAAAAAAGGTAATATAACAAAAAACGATTTAATCAATTTAAGTATTACTAATGATATAATATTATTAGACCTTATTGGAGAAATAATATTCATATAGCTAATCCCGAATAATTATGACAAACACAATTCAATAATGATGACCATGATGAATATGCTAAAGATTTTTTTAAACATTTTAATAATTTTATTTCATCTTTTCCCTAGTGCTTATTTTTCCTTATTAATTGTGATTTATAGATCCTACTAATCCAATACAATCATTATTATTCTTTAACAATCCGATCTTAATAATGAACATAAGTTCATTGTTTTGCTAACACATTAGACATTCAAGATAAAATGCATAGTCAAATTTCTAAAAAATGTAAAGCTAGCAACTCATAAATCTAACAAAAATTGCAATTTCTTTGATTGTTTAATCCAATCAAATGCAATAACTACCAATAAAACTTCTAAATTCATGGGTAATAAATTTGTAAACACCGAATAGAATTAGCCTAAAAGTCGAAGCATGTATATCAGTCTAAACAAAAATTTGTATTTTCCCTAGATTACATTTACAATGTAAGAAAAAAATTACTTGCAATGTGGTTTTCCAAAGGATTAAAAAGAAACTCATCCAATCACACAAAGCATTAGAAAGTGTTCATTTAAGTTGTGCCTTCTTAAAAGTGACTACCTAGCCTCATTAGGTACTCAAGAATTACCACGCCTCACTTAGGCATCTTAATATAACATTAATACATTTGGTCATCATGAAAGTACCACGTGTAGTATTAAAAGTCAAGGTAAAGCACCTAAGAATTTATGGAAGTTAGGCCACCACTAGGAATACATTATTCTTGATTATTCAGGATTGAATACATGGACCTTATTACATCATTGAGTAGGATCAACATCATAGATCTTACTATCACTGAACTCTAAGTTGTATCACTAAGAATGTTTAGATTTTTTAAATAAGATTTAATAATGTTATCTCTGTTTTTATTGCTTTTCTTTTCCCATGCCTGAAATTATAATTGACTAAATTTACCTAAGTCCAGACTTATAGATTGACTTCTAACACACGTCAAATCAGATTTCTCTGATTTTACCTATTTGATCCTAAATACTAATAAATTTTAGTTCATATTTTCTAGTAATCTCACAAATTATCCTCATATTCATTGTACAAACTATATTGCTTCCTAACGACCCAACAATTTGATCACTAATACAAGGTTGGTTGTACATCATTAATTTCAATAATTACTAGCTATGCACCTAAGGAACAAGAATTTAAATAAATCAAAGGTACACAATTAAACATCCTGTAACATATAGAAGACTATGTATCATAACTTACTTTGGACATAACCAGTCACCTTGCTTCATTTCAATGTTGGATGCTCTGTTTCGGTTGCTGTTGATCTTTGGAAATGTTTCCTTTGGAGTAGGAAGCTTCACAACTTGTTTTAGAATAGATGAATCAATGGGTGTATCACTGAGCTTAATAAGCTCAAAGAGTAGACTTCTTGCAGACTTTTGGATGTGCTCTTTGACAGGCGAGCTTTCAGACACACAAAATTGCTTTGGATTCATTGCATAACTAAATAAAATCCGTACGACATCCACAGTGCGTGGTCCTTCACCATCAACTGGTATTATATATGCTTTGTCACATGATCCTCTTAGATCACAAACACTACATACCTGGAGTTGTAGGTGATAATCAAAAACAATATGCAACTTGGAGTGAATGGTTGCAGAACATTGGCAGTTCAATTCATCATTATTCCTATATTGTTGAACATCTAATACGATAGCAAAACCTAATCCACAATAATGACTTTTGCCATTTCCATCAAGCATTTCATTGGAAGTTCTAAATTTTACAGTAATCTAGACTAAAAGTAGAACTTACAGCCCCTTCATCAAGATGCAGATATGCCCTCAACCTTTTTGCTGAATTGACTGCTTTGCGAAATACATTAGGGCAACCATGCTCAACAATAGCCTGAATGTCTTCTCTAGGAAGAGAGCTGCAGAATGAGGTGATCAACAAATCTAACTTCTAAAATCATGGGAAACATGATTTTAATGGAAAACAACTGCACTGTTTAAGTTGATATCACATTCAACAAGCACAAAATCCAATGAACAATGAAAAAATACATAACCAAAGTTAGCTTAGATAATTTTAAAGATATCAAGAAAAATAATACACAGCAGGTCTCGATATTGACTAAAAAGCAAGCAATAGATTTAGTAAACTAGCAGATTGATCAAATAAAATGCTTCATCTTTGAAATACAAGACTACAATCATGCTGAAAACTAGGCATGATTACTCTTAATAAACTAGATTTGAAAATATCTAAAAGATCAATTTTGGGATACAGACGTTGCAGATTTATATTGCATATTACTATATATCATGCTGACTAGATGCATCCAAACCCCTATTAAAATTATTTAGTATGCACACTGCCCCTACTGAAGGAATAGTCATAAAAATTTTCAATTCATCAGCATTTTTACTTTAAGGCTAACAGTCAATCATCAATGACAAAATATGTTGGGCCTTGGCGGCATAAATATAAATAGGATTTCGTTCCGTGTGCAGTCACATAATGAGCCCATCAAATTTAATTTGAATTATGTAATAGCTTGTTCCATGAGCCTCGGAGACTTTATTGGACTCACTTAAGTACTATGGATGCTTGAATCCCTCTCTCTTTTGAGTAAGTTTTATCTCATTCATGACAAGGGATTGTTCTCTTCAGTTTAAGGCTTTTGAATAGAGACTAAAAAGAATATACCCAGGATTCCATTTCTTTTCTGAGGTCTAAGAGATGCTGATGATAAAAAAAAAATAGTATATGTCACGAAACTCAAGAATAAAAAGTCACATGTTTCATATGATCTAACAGAAATACATCTGTCACATTGAAGAGACAAAACATATCATTCATCTCAACTTTATCATAGCATTGCATGAGATTGTTCTATGAAGCTGATGTTTCATTATTCATGAACAAACCGATACCAGAACTGTATTAGTGTGCCAATATATGGTGCCAACTGCACCATTTAGGAGCAAGGACGGAATAAGAAAAGAAGGTAGCAACATACATCGTCAAAACCCATTAGAGAAAAATCCTCATGGCTTATAAAATCCTCGCCTTAGAGTCACATGTTTCACACCTGTCGTAGAAACCTCATTCTCACCTCATCACGTAAGCTAGATCTCGTTAGCAAATAGCTAACCCTCACCACCTATTCTAAAACCCAGCTCACATATCCCTTGACAACTCACCAAAATCTCATTTTCACTTCATCATAGAACGCACCTCAACTCTCAACCATATGCCTTGTGTGTGCCAATCGACACAAATTATTTTTGAAATTATGAATACAAATTCTCACATGGAAAATATCTCAAATAATACTTTGGGGTTTTCTTGTCTTTGACTTCATTGAAAAATCAAGATTAACTAAATTTTAAGCATTTCAGGAGAAACCACTTCCACTGAAAATGAAAATGAGTGAAAGTTGTTTACCTCCACCATCTACATTTCTCCTGCATACGTCCATTGCCTGCCTGCACATATCACCTGTTGACATCACTCGTCACTACATCACTCACCAAGACTATTACCGGTCTCTTGTTATCTGGAGTTCTTAGTCGTTTCAAGTTTGTGAAACCAGGGGTATTAGATGGTGGGATATCAGAGTAGCTGAGAGTGACAAGGTTGCCCCACCAACAAAGTTGTTGGTTGCAATTTGGCAAATCAATCACCCAAATATGAGTGAAGCTCAAGGAGGAAGAGGGTAGAAATAGAAAATAATCTCTTTCTATCATGCCAAACAAGGGAGAATAACTTATTTTTATTCTAAAGGTTTCTTCAGAAAATATTTTGCATAGGCAAATATTTTATGAAAACAAGCAAAACCCCTATGCTTCAATTGCATATATTTCAATTTTAAATATCAAGAGAAGTACATTATGTGATTTATATTGTCAGATCTATACACAAAACAGCAATCCACCTACCCAAGTGGATGTATCCAAGCTCCTAATGAACCAAGCACTGACTTTGTAGCAATGGAAGAAAATCCCACTGAGTGCTTATTGGCATTACCTAAGCATGTTAAAATGCTAAACCAAGCAAATGCTAATTCACCAGCCGAGGATGACATATGCCAAAGAAGAAAGCCCAAGGCATAATACTAGACCTCAAAAACTTGTCAGGTAGGCAACCAACCAATAATCATGTGCACACATTCCAATATTAGCCCTATGCACTCATAGGGCGACGTAGACCCATCAACAGACTGCAATATACCACTAGCTAGGAGCAAAGATTTCTCAAAAAAAAAAATATTGAATATTTGGTTAGACCAATTTTGTATTTAAGCCCTGTGGTGCTGTTTATTAGGTTCCCTTTCAATTTTTATTTCATGCAAAGACATGTGAATGAAACAAAGTGTTGCGTGATTACGAGATAGCACATCAAAAGCTAATGAAACAAAGACCAAAACAATAGGATGCATGGAGTTATAAGAACATATAAAATAAAAATACTATTAATGAAGAATAATGGTTCAAAACATAATAGAACAAAAAATGAGAGAAAATAAATTGAAATAGCATAAGAAGTTTAAATGCAGTTAGTAAATGGTTTAGTTAGACAAGTTAGGTGTAAGGAATAGATGTCAACAAATTAGTTGTGTAATAAGAAAATAATTAGTTGTAAATTCTTGTACAAGCTCATTCCAAGTTAAAGCACTCTTTACCCTAAAAATATTTTCTTCATCAATATTTCCTTTTTGTTGAATAATGGATCCATAAACTTGATAACTCCGACTTACAAACTTGTAGGATTGATGCATATCCAGCTATATTAAATGTTCTTTCCATTCTTTTTCTATAGCTATATTTCGCATATCAACAGTTTTAGTTGATCTTAAAACCATTAATTTTAAAGTCTGCTACCATAATTCAAGCTTCAAATTTAATATATTTCCACTCTCAATAATTGGCATAATATTATTTGCCAATAACATATATTACGGAAATTTATCATTGATATGACTGATGAGTTCATGTAGTACCTACCAACTTAGTAAAAAAAATAACAACTAGAGTTGTCGTTAATGTCAACCTACAGTTGTATAAAAAACATTTTAGACACTCACAATGACTATATTATTAGTAATATATTATCATGCATGTCTTCATCACATCAACAAAACTTATTAGATATTCTCTTTCTAGGCATGAAACTGAACTGAAATTTCATATCCTATATTCCTCTAAAAAACTAATGGTTTCATGGTGTAAGTTATTTCCTTGATCATTGTATAATTAAAATGGCATTGTAACTCAACTTCATTTCCATAAATTAATGCTGAAATACTTTTCTATTGATTGTGAAACATCAAATTAATTATTAAAATTTTGATACATAACCAAATTATCCTTTTAACTTATTTAATCAAATACTACTCATTTATATCTTCCAAAACTTTAATATGATCCAACACTTTTACTTACCATTTTTTTAAATGATTTCTCATATATTAAAATTAATTTCCCTAATCTAAAGTATATCAAAATTAAACATAATTATTTATTCATATTCAAAACTAAAGTCAAGCCACACACACATAAAAAATAAGGAGAAAACATTACACCAGAATATTATAAATATGATAATAAGTCTGCGGTTAGTATAACCCACAATCAGGTACAAGATCAAATGAAGCATATTGAAATTGACACATATTTCATGGAAGAGAGACTAGAGAACAGGTTGACCTATAACATCTACATATGTATTGAAATTGACACATATTTCATGAAAGAGAAACTAAAGAACAGGTTGATCTATAACATCTACATATGGGCAAGTTGCAGATATACTTACTAAAGGTTAAATAAATTAGTGTTTCAAAGTATTATATTGAAGCTGATAATGACAAATACATATTCAGTTTGAGGGTAGAGTGAGATATATTGTAAAAATTTTAATAAACGATTTTTATTAAAAAGGTGGTGTGTTATCAATCTATAAAAAAGATTAGGATCTCATGTATTTCCTAAGTTTAGAATTAATATAATTTCCAATATGGTACAAGAGCTTTAAGCTTGAACTTCAGGTTTCCTTCTTCCACCCTTCAAACGTCCTAGGGTTTTGTTTTTTTGTTATGCTCTGTTTTTAAGACAAAATAGAATATTTCTTTGATTCTTTTTACCAATTGATTGTTTTCCCCTTATTTATCAACCTTCATAGCTAAATTTTTCTCTAATGCTTAGCCTTCAATGCCAATTTTTTCTAATTCTTTTTAATAGTGAAGCCTAGATTCACTAGATTCCTTCTCTGTTACTCGGCCTTCATTACTAAGTTGGATTTCCTTAATTTCTTTTACCTATAGTTGGATTTCTTTTTTTGAGTTTCTTACCATTTTTTTTTGTTTTTTTTAATTATAAAAATTTCAGGTAGTAGAAACAATTGCAACAGCACAATCAGAGGGGATTGTTCATCTCAACAATCTTGAGAACTACAAAATATCCATGTTGCCTATAACTTGAATGTGAAAAACTATCTCAAGTGGCCTCAGCTTGTTCGCACTGTGTTTAAAGGAAGGGAAAGCTAAGTCATCTTACAGAGCCAAAAATTGGAGATCCTTGGTTTAAAGCATGGGATGAAGAAGATTGAATGATTATAGTGTGACTACAGAATTCATGGTTTCTGAGATTAGTGACACATGTATGCTCTTAACTACTACAAACAATATTTGGGATGCAATGCAATGAACATATTTAAAAGCAAGAGATGTTGCACAAGTATATGAGGTGAAAGTGAAAATAATGGCTATTAAGAAATGCAATAAAACAATTATAAACATGTCAATCAATCGAAAAACATTGCAAGCACAGTTTAGAATTTCGTTCCGTGCCGGGCGGAACATGCGAAATTTACCGTTCCGCCCGCGCACCGAAACCGGCACCGAACCAGGGAAGATTTCGTCGCGTTGTGAGTCGCTCGTCGTCGCGCGGCAGCATGGACAGTGTTGCCAGAATCTTCCCGTGCCGCCGAAAGCATCGCGGGGCGCCAAACGCGTAGGGGGCGACGGAGGCATCGCAACGCTACGTTTCTGGCGGCGTCGAAAGCGTCACGGGACGCTTCCAGCGCTGCCGGAAGCGTCGCCGGGCGCCTCCGGTGCCGCCGGAGGTGTCGCCGGATGCCTCCGGCGCCGTCGGAGGCGTCCGTGGGGCGTCGAATGGGTCGCGGCGTCGGATGGGTCGCGGCGTCACGGGTCGCAGGTGAGTTGCGGTTTCGGGATTACTGTGCAAAATTAATTTTGTAATTTAAATAAATCAAACAATTCTCATTCCCACTTAATTGTGATATTTTAAAGAGGCTTTTATAAACTTAATTAAATTATCCTAATAAAATATAAAAATATATATTTAATTTTTTTAAAAAATAATAATAAATTTTATTAAATAATATTCTGAAATTGTTTTTACTATTTTAAAAATTCTAAAAAAATTTATAAAAATTCTAATAAATAAAATTTTTATTCTTATATATTTTTTAATTATTTTATATTTTTTTACTGTTTTAATATTTAATTGATATTCTATTTTTTTACTATTTTAAATATATATTATTTAAACTATTAATTAATTAAATAAACAAATGATTATTATATATAAAATAATATTTTGTATTAATTTATATAATTATGATTTATGATTATTTAATCTGGATATTGGAGAACTATAAAGGTTATCTAAGTAAAATATTATAAGAATCATTGCTTCCATTTAACATATTATATTATGATGTATCAATTTTAATTAGAGTTATTTATACATCAATGATTTTTTTTTTTACAAAACTATATTTAATTATTTTTCATAACAATATTAAGTTGTTTAATAATGGAGAACTTATATAAAATCAATATATAACTTATTTTTAAATTATACACAATAAATATATTTATCTAATAATTACTATATATATATATATATATAAATAAAAAATATCGAAATTGTATCGGCACGGCACAATACAATATCGAAATCGTATCGTTCCGGTCTGGGACCGAAACCTCGGCACGGATCGAAATTTTAAACCTTGATTGCAAGAACTTTATCATTATAGGGTAATCAAAACCAAGTGTATAAAGATGTTGCTATTCTAAAGGACTCATTGAGCAAGATAGAGTTTATGATTTTCTTATAGGACTTAATTTGGAATTTGATCAAGGATCTAGATTCTTAGTATGTAGGAAATTTCGTGCTTAGATTAAGTGGTAGCACTAGTTCGAGGGGAAGAAAGCAGAAGAGGACTTATGCTCGAATCACAAAACACATAAAGCTCGGCTATGGTACCTAGTGGAAAGTAAAAAAACTCAGACAAAGACTTCTAAACATGATAGTCTATGGTGCACCTATTGTAAAAAGGCACACCTACTTGTGAGCAATTTAGAAGCTTCATGGCAAACCACCCAACGAAGAGAATGTACGAAGAACAAATAAGGATTAATGATCAACTATATATGGCAAATACACAATAAAATGAAGCAATTGAGAGGTTAATATTTCTTAGTAACCATGATAAGTCTTCAAGTACCGATTCATTAGTGTACTCAGGTATGTTTTCATCCTCTATTGGATTAAATGTATATAACTTTTTCCAACTCTTGGATCATGAACCCACTCACAAAGTATTGTTTCACATACTCCATAAGCAATAAGATAAGAACCACAGCTAATGGTTCTTTGACTAATAGGACATGTTAAAATAAGTCCATTAACCTTAAAAATGTTCGTCGTATCTATAAATTATCCACAAAATTTATCTCTATCCAAAATCTTGCTCGAGATTTATATTGCAATGTGATTATTTCAAGTCAGATTCAAGAGAGGTGATTAGACTTGCTAAAGAGCATTGATACCACCAATATCAACCCTACTCTAGGTCAAATTAGGCTCCCGAGTGCCTTGTGCAACTTGATATCCCACATTCCTCGTATAACTCGGCACCTTGAGTTCTGAGTTATCATCCCGAGTTCTTCATATAACTCGATTTCCTTGGCTCCTCATGTGACTTGGCTTCATGAGTTCTCCATGTAGTTTGGCCTCTAAAATACCTCGCGTGACTTGATATCCCAGTCTTCTAGCCAACTCTCCCCTTTGAGCACCCAGAGCTCCTTGAGCTCTCTAGTCTGAGCACCATAGCTCCCCGAGCTCTCCCCTCCAAGCCCAATCTCTCGAATTTCTCATTCTTCGTCTAGTTACTTGCGGGCTATAATTGGGCATGACCCCCAAATGATCTACAACTCATAATCCCAACAAACCTAAGGTTTAGGGTTTTGGATGATGATCGTCTATAAATATTAGAGTTGGTGATACGAAGATGAAACCCTAATCTCTCTCTCTCTAGTGAACATTTCTTTCTCTATTATTGTTTTATTGCTTCCACAGTACCAAAGTGATTTAAGTATCAAAGAATAGCCTTTGTCCCTCACTAAGGCATCCACTTCAGCATCCACTGCGACACTAAATTTTTGTCACATTGAATGTGATGGGCTCAATAACATTCCTCTTTTCCTCTTTAGTTTCAAAAGTTTATTATCTAATAATGATAAGATTGACTTCATCACCAGCAACATGGACATCCGGCATTTGGAACTATTAAAATTTTGTTTCCATCGTCCTTCCAAAGTATAGATACAGAGTTTTCATTGTGAAGTGTGTGAACTTGCTGAACACAAACATGCATATCTTCCAATAATTATCAAAGCTCTATTCCTTTTTATCTCATTCACAGTGATATTTAAGGTACTTCTATTCCTCTTAATGTCTCTGGGAAAATTAATTTGTGTCATTCATTAATGATTGTACTCATGTTACTTGATTCCTTTTTATCTCATGTTCCATCGTCCTCCCAATTTTTTTGTCCTATGATTGAAAAAAAAAAACTTGGGGTTAATATCAAAAGTTTTAGAATAAATAATGCTAGGGAATATTTCAACCAAGTCCTAACTCTTATTTTCAAAAAAAAAAAAAAAAAAAAAAAGAGGATAGTACATAAGTCATCTTGTGTCAATACACCACAATAAACTGGAGTTGCAGAAAGGAAAAATTATCATCTCCTAGAGTCATCCATGACGCTATTATTCTAGAATAATGTACTTTTGATGAGATAGTTCTAATAATCATTCATCTTATAAATTGATTCATTCAAAATCTTAGGGTTCAAGAGTTTAATCAGGCATTCTCATCATTCTATCCAAACATAAATATTATAAATAATGGATATTTGAGTGTTCATTTGTCCATGTGCATAGTTAAATTAAGGAAACTAGACCTAAGGGCATTAAAATGTATATTTATAGATATTCCTCAACTCAGAAACGGTAAAGTAGACGCGACCTACGATTCGGAACCGACGATTCGACGGTTTGAAACCGCCGGTTCGATGGTTCTTGGCAGATTGACCCTTAACCTTAACCGTCCAAGACAGTTAAATATACACAATGATATGATATTTGAAAAAAAAAAAAAAACTCTATTATGACCGAAGGAATTTAAATATCTCCATAATGATATGTCATTATCCACTTTGGGCCTAAGCCCTCATGGTTTTATTTTTGGATTTTACCCAAAATACCTTATACCAATGGAGATATCTTTCCCTTATGAGCTCATGATCTTTCCCATGTATTTTCAATGTGAGACTTTGTTTGCAACCTTGCAACCCCAACAATCCCCCTCTCACACGAAGGACCACAGGGACCCCTCAAATGAAAAGTTTATCCATTTGACTCTAATCCTCGACTCACCAAGTCATTCCGTCCCTCGGTCCAACCGATCTACTATGACTTCCTTGCTCCTCAGTCCAACTGACTTACTAGGTCTTCCTTGCCTACCCGCAACTAGGGCTTCTCTCCACCAGGACTTCCTACCTAGTGTCTGGTTCTTTTGATCCGGACACGAGAGCCCCCGCTTCCTTTGTTCGAGATCAATATTCTACTCACATGACTAGATTAGACCATAGCTCTTATGCACAGTTAGCCTGGTGTCTAGTTTTCTTGATCCGGACATGGGAGCCCCACTTCATTTGTTCGAGGTCAATATCCTACTCATAGCTCGATTAAACCATAGCTTAGACCTTCTAATAGTCCTTGCTCTAATACCAATTGTTAGGACCAAAGGAATTTAGATATTTCTACAATGCTTTGATATTATCCACTGTGGGACTAAGCCCTCATGGTTTTATTTTTTTGACTTTACCCAAAAGGTTTCATACCAATGGAGATTTCTTTACCTTATAAACACATGATCTTTCCCATGTGTTTTCAATGTAGGACTTTATTTGCAACCTTACAACCCCGACACTCTCCTCTCCCGCAACGATCAAAACCATCAATCTAACGGTCAGAATTGCTTTTACTCCTTCCCTCTGGATAAGAAATTATTTTTTTACTCTTACTTTTCTTTCAACTATTAAGAATAATAATATAGCAAAAGAAAATTAATTATTAGTTATTAAATAATTTACTAACAGATAAAAAAGTCATTCTGTTATAGTCTAGTTGGTTAGGATACTATTATCTCTTCCAAGAGACTGAGGTTCAAGTCTCGACAATATTGTTTTAAACAAATTTTTATACATATATAAAAATCAATAAAAAAAGACAAGTCAGACCTGTGGCTAATCGCTTGTTTGGCAATTTTTATGGACCGTAACCGTTAACGACCCGGCCCACGGCAAAATGGAACAGTAAAGTTTGACAAATATTAGGATGTGATGAATTGTTTATTAGCAATTGGGAGTATTTTAGATATGAGGTACAAGATGAAGATAGTTCAATTCTATTATCTTCTTGTTTATAGTGATATGTCTTCGTATGAGATTGAAAAAATTAAAGAAAAAGTTATGTGATGGGGTTGAAGAGTTCAGAAAATCCAAACAATAGAAAGTGAAAGATTCACAACAACAACAACCAAGCCTTTTCCCACTAGATGGGATCGGCTGTATGAATCCTTTTATGTCATTGAGCTCTATCTCTTATTATATCATCATCTATATTTAAATAAATTTTATCTTGTTTAATTGTTGCTAACCAAGTCTTTTTTAGTTTTCCTCTTACTCGTTTGATATGCATGTTTATCATAATTTCACGTCGCCTAACTGGAGCATTTATTGATCGTCTATACAAGTCCGTACCATCTTAAACGTATCTCTCGGAGTTTTTCCTCAATAGATGCAACTCCGACTTTCTCTCTAATGCTCTCATTTCTTATTTTGTCCATCTTCATATGTCCACACATCCACCTTAACATCCTCATCTCTGCAACTCTCATCTTCTGCTCACGTGCTCGAGTCATAGCCCAACATTCAGCTTCATATAACATAGCAAGTCTAACTGCGGTTTTATAAAACTTACCTTTACGTTTAAGAGGTACTTTCGATCACATAAAACACTCGACGCTCCCCTCCAATTCACCCATCCTGCTTGTATTCTATGTAAGACATCTCTCTCAATTCCTCCATCATTTTGTAAAAATGATCCTAAATATTTAAATCTCTCGGTTCCGAGTCCTCTCCTATCTTAACAATTATTTCATTACTTCTAATATTGCTAAACTTAAATTCCATATATCTTCAATCTACTAAGCCTAAAACATTTCCCTTCTAGTGTTTCCCTCCAAGATTCTAGCTTAGCATTTACTCCTTCACGTGTCTCATCTACCAAAATAATATCACTGCAAACAACATGCACCACGGTACTGTGTCTTGAATGTGTGTCGTCCATAATTAGTGTAAAAAGATAATAATTTAGAGTTGATCTTTGATGTAACCCTATCTTTATTGGAAATGTTTCAGTTACTCCACCTGAAGTCTTTACTCTAGTCGTTACATTCTCATACATATCTTTAATTAGTACAATACATGTTATACTAACACCTCTTTTTTCTAAAATTCTCCATATAATTTCTCTTGGGACTCTATCATAAGCTTTTTCTAAATCAATGAATACTATGTGTAGATCTTGTTTTTGCTCCCTATATTTTTCAATTAATTGTCTAAGAAGATGTATAGCTTCTATTGTCGACCTTCCAGACATGAACCCAAATTAATTTTCTGTCACTGTGATCTTCTTCCTTAATCTTTTTTCTATTACTTTTTCCCAAAGTTTCATAGTATGACTCATTAATTTAATATCCCTATAGTTTGCACAATTTTATGTCTCCCTTATTCTTATATAAAGGAACTAGAGTACTTATCCTCCATTGATCAGGTATTTTTTTCGTTTTCAATATCATGCTAAATAATTTTGTAAGTCATTCAATACCTTGTTTCCCTAAGCACTTCCATACCTCTATCGGAATATCATCTAGTCTAACAGCTTTTCCATTGTGCATCTCATTTAAAGTTTGTTTTACTTCTAAAATTTGAATTCTACGATAAAAATTAAAATTTCTATGCCCATTTGACCTAATTAAATTACCTAAGTTAAGTTGGTCACCTAAATTTTCATTAAAAAGTTGATGAAAATACTTCTTCCACCGCTCTTTTATTTCTCCATCGTTTACTAATACCCTATTATATTCATCTTTAATACATTTTATTTGGCTAAGATCTCTTGTTTTTCTTTCTCTCACTTTAGCTATTCTATAAATATCTCTTTCCTCTTCTTTTGTATCCAATTTTTGATATAACCGTTCAAAAGTTCCATTTTTTACTTCACTCACTACTTTCTTAGCTTCTTTCTTGGCTATTGTATATTTTTTTTAGTTTTTCCTCGTTCTTACAAATATATAATTCCTTATAAGCTATTCGTTTTTCCTTCACTTTCTCTTGTACTTTCTCATTCCACCACCAAAATTCTTTACTTAGTGGTGCATGTCCCTTTGACTCACCGAGTACACTCTTAGCTACTATTTTCAACTTTGATACCATCTTATCTCATGTTGTATTAGAGTCATCGTATATTTCACCTAATGCTTGTAGTTCTACCTTCTCCTTAAATATATGTTGCTTCCCATCCTTTAACTTCCACCACTTAATTCTAGGAATTGTATATATTTTCTTTCTATTGATACTATATTTGAGGCGTATATCCAACACTACTACCCTATGTTTGGTAGTTAAGCTTTCTCCCGGGATGACTGTGAAAGATTCACAATCTTCTTTTCTAAGGCCTCCACTTTCTAAGCATGGTAGTTATGCTAATAAATTTGAGACATTTATGGATTCTAATACTAGTACTGAACATCAGAAGTTGGGTTTGGATTATTATTTAGAAGAGTCTCTTTTGCCAAGAAAAAGTAAGTCTGATATCTTATGTTGGAAGACAAAGGGGATCAAATATCCCATTTTGCTTGATATTGCTAAGGATGTGTTAGCCATTCCTGTGACAACCGTTGCTTTCAAATCAACATTCAATACTAGTGGAAGAGTTTTAAGTGCTCACCATAGTAGACTTCATCCTAAAACTGTGGAGGCTTTGATGTGTGCTCGAGATTGGTTATGGAGTGAAATTCAAGATATAAATAATTTTCAAATGAAATTGTTTCTAATACTTTCTTTATTGTTTTTCATTATAATATTTGTTATTTATTTTGTCTTATTAGATTCTACCATTTCAAATGAGAAAAAGTTTGACAATGATTCTAATATAAAGGTAAGTTATTTTTATTATTGTATTAAAATATTTTAAATTTAATTAATCTTTTTTTTTCTATATGCCTTATTATTTTGTAGGAGCTAGAGTCACGCTCACACACTAAAAGTAACTCTATATAAGTAACTCCATAGAGTGATGTGATGTGACATAATAGAGAAGAAAGTAATTTGATGATGGTGATGGAGTTGTATCTTTTCTATTTGTTAAACCGTGGATTATTAATATTATTATATATGTATTGTTTAATTAATATTAGTATTTATATGTTATTAGATTCTGTATTAATACTTTTATGAAAGGTGTTGAAAATTAAAACATTTAAAGTGGGGATGGAGACGGGGATGGGAATTTAATCCCCGCGAGCTCGAGGATGGGGATTCCCCAATTAGACAGAGTCGAATATGGGGGAGGGGATATAATTCGAGGGCTGGGATGGCAAACCTGTCCCATTGTCATCCCTATTACCTATGTTTAATTTTGTGTTTATATCATATTTCATGAATAAAAGGTTATTTTGAGCTTTATTTCAAATTCATCCTAATTGATAGCTTTTTTACTAAAATATAAATGTATCTTGTTTTATAGCCATCAGAGGAGGATCAAACGCACAAAATAGAAGCCAACACGGTCTGACCGTGTCCCCTGACATGGCCTAGTCGTGTCCCTTATTCCCCACAATCCACAGTTGAAGGCCAACTTCCATCATCAAACATGGTCGTGCTTTTCATTGCTCCTCGAGTCACCGAGCATAACATAGCTACACATTACCGTGTCGTGTTTTTTGGCATGATCGTGTTGCGCGAAATATAAAAACAAACATCAGTTCATTAAAGGAGGAATCCCCTAATTTTGAGCCACCAAATCCAGATTTAGAAGAGGGTTCTTCCTCCACCTCTATCCAAGCCCTCATCCGGTTTAGGAGAGGTGCTTCCATCTTCGTCCACCTCCATCTCCAGTGGCCACCATCTTCCACAAGCACACTCATCCAGATTAGGAGAGTCGCTATCATGCATTCTGCATCCACCTTAGTTGACAAGCTTGACCAGGTTTGGGAGAAGCTCCTCTTCATCCATAAACTTCGTGGTATCTAAGTCTGGTCCATTCTGCATCAAGCACTCATTCTTGTTAGGAGAGACGTTCCCATCTTCGTCATCGAAACCTGCCACCAACAAGCACTTATCTAGATTAGGAGAGGCACTTCCACCTTCGTCGGCAAGCTTCGTGGTATTGAAGCTTAGTTCATTACGCAACCATCCATCCATCGAAGGGAGAGATCTCCACACCTATCTTTAGGTTAGCCTAATTTAGTTTTTATGTCAACTATGTGTTTGTTTTGATACCCCTTACACTACTTACATTTGTTAATACATTTTAATCCTTTAATTCTTGCAATGCCTATTTCATTTGAATGTTTATGTTTGGTTATTCATTTGGATGCAAGTAGGTTCAGCGTTGTCAATAGCCCTCGCTATAGCAAATAGCAAGGCAAGGTGACGGCCTGGGGCGATGAGGGACTACGCGCAACGATCTTGACGATAGCGATCGCTATCGGCGCTATCCTCTCTATAGCGAGGACGGCAATAGCGCCCGTAGCAGGGATTGCAAAGTGTAGCACAAATTTATTTTTTTAGCCCATTTGTATAATTTTTTAGGCTCATTTTTTAAAGTCCCATTACACAACTTTTTTGGCCCATTTTTTTTAAAAAAACTGGATCGCTGCTCTCAAACCCTCCTAAGAAACCCTACCCATTTTTTTAAAAAAAACTAGATCGCTGATTTCGCTGCTCTCCTCAAAAACCTGCGCAAGGGACGACTGCTTCTCCTCTAGTCTCTGCCTCGCCCCACCTTGCTCTCCTACTTCTTCCACTCTGCGCAACCTTCTCCTCCTACTGGTTGTGCACTTCGTATCTTTATCCACTGGTAGAAGCTTGATTACTTTGTTTCTGGATTTTGGAATATTTAATTGGCAGCTAATACAATATATTACAAGGTAATAAATAAACACACCCAATTCCTCTCTATTTGCACCTGTTTGATGAATGAGTGTGCACATCTTGAAATAAATGTTTCTGGATTCTGGAACATTTAATCTTACAAAGAAGATATAAAAATAAGGAAAAGTTATGAGCAAAGAAGATACCTTGTTCAAAATAGACACCTTGTTAATAACAAAGAAATATAAATGTTTCTAGCATTTAATCCAGAAATATATTACCTTGTTTTTATATCTTCTTTTTAATCTATCCAGAAATATATTACAAGAACCAGAAATATATTACCTTGGTAATAAACACACCCCATTCCACATCGATTAAAGTTTTGTTTTTTCCTTATTTTTTAGAGTTTAAAAGATAGAAAACTTACAAGAAGATATAAAAAAAAAAAGATATTGGATGGAATTATGGGAGGATGATCAACCCAGACAAGATTGTTGATGGAATAATATGCAACTTTTGCCAAAAAGTTACAAAGGGTGGGATAACAAGGCTCAAACAACATCTTGTTGGAGGATTTAAAAATACAAAACTTTGTCCAAAGTCCCAGCAATGGTTAAGCAAGAAATGAAAGATCACTTTGAAGAAAAATTAGCCCAAAAAACTGTCATGGATTCCATACCTCACTTTGATGATGTTTTTGACATAGAAGAAGAGCAAGGAGATGATATTGACTCACACAGGGATCCCTCTCGTAAAAAGAGGTCAACATCTATGTCTTCCTCGGCCAACTCGTCAATATTACAGCCCAAAAAACCTCGGCAGTTGGGACCTATAAATGCTTTCTTTAAGCTGGAAGCCAATAATCAAGGTGATAAAGGACCCCAATTTAATGAAGTTAAAAAAAAACTGAGGTCTGATGCAGCTCAAAAATTCGCAAGGTGGATGTACGATGCTGGAATCGCATTCAATGCGGTCAAATATGACAATTTCAAGCCAATGATCGAAGCAATCGGACAATATGATTCTGGGATGAAACCACCTAGTTATCATGAGGTGAGAGAACCTCTTTTGAAAGAAGAGATCAACCATACAATGTTGATTTTGAAACAAAATGAAGAAGAGATGGCGAAGAATGATTGCACTTTAATGGCTGATGGGTGGAGAGATAGAAAGGGGAAATCACTTATCAATTTCTAGTGAATATCCCAAAAGGCAGCATGTTTATTGAATCAGTTGATGCATCTAGCTACTCCCATACTGGTGAGAAGATGTTTGAGTTGCTTGACAAGTTTGTGCAAAAAGTTGGGGTGCATAATATTGTTCAAGTGGTCACCAACAGTGCATCGAATAATGTTTTTACCGGTGAGAAAATCTAATATACTAACTTACATCATCTTTTAAATTTCATAAATTAGTTTGATTAACTAACCTATTATGCTCTTGTTCTTTACAGGAAAAATATCTAAACCTGTATTGGACCCCGTGTGCGGCACATTGTTTGGATTTTGATGTTTGAGGACATATTCAAAATGCCGGATTTGAAGAGGGCGCTTGAGTGGGCAATCATTGTTAACGGATATATTTACAACCGAAGTATGTTGTTGAACATGATGAGAGAGTTCACCGGCGAAAGAGACCTTATAATAGCTAAAAGTCATTTTGCCACTGCTTTCTTGACTATGAGAAACTTTCAACAGCATAAGCAAAATTTGAGAAAGATGTTTACTTCAGAAAATTGGAGTAAAAGCAAATTCGCGAAGGAATAGACCGGTAAGCAAGCATAGAAAATTATATTGAAGCCTTCATTTTGGAATTCCATCATTTATGCTATGAAAGTTGGTGGCCCATTATTGGAGGTACTTCGATTGGTGAATGGGGAGAAGAAGCCTGCCATGGGTTATATATATGAGGCAATGGATATGGCTAAGGAGAAAATAGCAAAAGCCTTTGGTAATAATGAGGTTAGGTACAAAGATATTTTTGAGATAATTGACCATAGGTGGCAGTTATAGCTCCATCAAGACTTGCATGCAGTGGGTAATTTCTTGAACCCCGAGTTCTTTTACTCAAATTCTGAGATAGAACAAGATGAATAAGTATTTACAATCAGTAGGTTGACTGATGATCCTGAGTCAGAGGGAAACATACATACAGAGTTGTTAAAATACAAACAAGCCAAAGGTCTTTTGGGAACCAAATTGCAATCCAAATGAGAAAGGTTGTATCACCAGGTATGAAAATATGTTTACTCATTTTTTTTTTTGAAATAAATTCAATGAGAAATATTAATATAACTATTGTTATTAACTAGCTGCATAGTGGAACTCGTATGGAGCTTCGACACCAAAGTTGCAAAGACTTGCCCAGAAGATACTTAGTCTCACTTGTAGCTCTTCTAGTTGTGAGTGCAATTGGAGTATGTTTGAACATGTAAGCCTTTATAATATTACTTTTTATTTTTTATTACTGTGAAATTTTAAGAAATCGTTCTCATGTCTCATGCGCAGCTTCATTCCAAGAAAAGGAATAGATTGGAGCAAAAGCGCCTGAATGATTTGGTGTTCATTAAGTACAACAAAGCTCTGAGGCGTAGATACGATAGTCGTGATACCATCGATCCTATCATATTGAGTGAAGGAGATGATGGAAATGAATGGTTGGTAGGGAGACTGGAGGATGAAGAGCCTGACTTTGTTCATGATGGTGATGATTTGACTTGCCTAGATGTTGCAGATGCTGTTGGAGTAAATGAAGCTCCTTATACATTGAGAAAATCCAAAGAAGCCATGAAAGCAACACCTACATCTACGCGAGCCTCAAAGATGACCACATCTACACCTACAAGAAGTTCGAAGGCATCCACATCTAAGTCTAGAGGGAAAAGGCTAATAGGAACATCTACTACACTTAATCTTGTAGATGAAGAGGATGAATTCGATTTTGATGAAGAAAGTGAAGAGAAGAATCATGCCAAGCGTCATGCAATTCCAAATGAAGAAGATGGTCTCGATCTTGATGAAGAAGATGAAGATGAATTTTAGATTATGTTTTTTATTTTTAGAATTGAGGTTTTATATTTGTTATTTAAGTATGAACTATTGAATTGATGTTACAATATACTATATACTATATATTTATATACTTGTGGCTATACTTTCAAATAACCCTCGCTACGCTATTCACTATGCGTTATTGCCAAGTGCGCCCTTTGCGCTACGGGGCACTACGCGCAATTGACAACTATGAGTAGGTTAGATTAGACTAGGTTTCGTGTTGAATGTTTAGTTTTGTTTAATGTTTCACTTTATGTTGCCTTTAATTCCTCGATATTGTAGTTAGCTAAGTTAGTTTTAATTACTCGCATTGCTTTTCAATTGTTAATCTTAGAATCAAATCCAACACAAACCCTCCATTTCAATATCAAAAACCCAAACATCAAACCAATAATGACTTAATCGTAAGACTATCACCTTATCATCACATTCCTTCTAAGAGACGATTCGGATCATTCCCTATGCTATATTAGTGTAGTGGGGTTTGGTAATTTGTTTGATAAAAACATATTTTTATCAAAATGGCGTCATTATCGAGAAATATAGCGGTGTTGATAAGCTTAGGATTGTCTTTTGACTTTTGTTGTTTTTCTTCTAGTCAGTGAATTTTTAGTATCTCCAATTACCCTCAAATTTTGCAGGTTGATGGAAAATGGTGTGGGGATCAATATTCAATACTTTGCCATGAATAATGGCCTATTTTGGCCAAATTCCATTGGTTAGACCACCTCTTAAAATTTTAAATATTTTTTATTTCATTTTTCAATTTTATTTCAACTTGCTTTTACTCCTTTGGTGGTCACAAAAATTAAAAAACAAAATATTTATGGCTTTATTCTCTTGAATCTATGCATTTTATCTTCTATGTTTCAGGTGTCGTATTTCAGTGCAAGACCAAGAAATTTCTTCTGTCAGCAAACATGGATTCTTATTCTCAATAGTTTGGAGGCTTTAATGAGGCTTATGATGGTAGTACTAAACAACAAAGTATGAAGAGTCATTTGGATGAGATAAGTTTTCTTCTTAGATAGTATATCATGAACGAATCTCAATAGCTCAATTAGACCATGCAACTAGTCCAAGAGACAAACACCTATGGCATTTGGGTGAAAAGAAGTATGAAGTAGGAAGTTGAACATTAAAATGTTTGGGCGAGACTTTTAGCCATGCTTCTTGCTTCTTTTGACTTCTTTTGTACACCATTACAACTCTAACAAGTCCTAATTTATATGTGCATGTGCTTACAATAGTGGAGAGTGGAGAATAAGCAAGCATATGGTAGTGTAATGTTGTGAGTAGCATTGAGCGGAAACTCCACCTTGTAAATGTTTATGTAAGCGAGAGCGAAACCACTTGCCTTGTGATCATGTGCAATTTATTCAAGTTGATTAAAATCACCATGCTTTTTGACTTGTGTAAGAATTGAGTTCATGAATGTTTTGATCCTTGTGAAACGTATGGTCCTAATTAATTATCTTTTACGATCTTCAAAGTATTATTAAGGGATCAACTAGAGAGATGAGTTTTAGTTTTCTTTTGAGTTTTGTTTACTTGCTCGAGACATGCAAAGAATAAAGTGTGGGTGTGTGATAACAACCACTTTGACACATTGTTTTGCTTATATGCTTGCATTTTTAATCTTCTCGTGTGTTTAATTCTGTGTTTATATCCTATACCATGAGTAAGGGTTCATTTTGAGCTTTATTTCAAATCCATCCTAATTGATAGCCTTTTATTGAAATGTGAATGAACCTTGTTTTGTAGGCATTAGAGGAGGGCTCGAACGCACAAAACAAAAGCCAGCACAGATTGGTCGTGTCCCTTGACATGACCTAGCTGTGCCCCTTGTTGTTCCCCACAATCCATAGTCGAATGCCAACTTCCATCATCAAACACGGTCGTGTTTTCATTGCTCCTCGTGTTGCGGGGCAAAACATAGCTACGACACGACCAGGCCGTGCTTTTTGGCATGGTCATGTCGCACGAAATATAAAAGCAAACGTTGATTCATTGAAGGAGGAATCCCCTAATTTTCAGCCACCAAATCTAGATTTGGGAAAGGGTTCTTCCTCCTCCTTCTCCACCTCCATCCAAGCCTTCATCTGGTTTAGGAGAGGTGCTTCCACCTCCATCTCTTGTGGCGACCATCATCCACAAACACTTGTTCAAATTAAGAGTCACTATCATCCATTCTACATCCGCCTTAGTTGAGGAGATCGACCGGATTAGGGAGAAGCTCCTCTTCATTCACAAGTTCTGTGGTATTGAAGTTTAGTCCATTCTGCATCAAGCACTCATCTAGGTTAGGAGAGGCCCTCTCATCTTCATCGCTAGAATCCGTCACGGACAAGCACTCATCTGAATTAGGAGAGGCACTTCCACCTTCGTCCGCAAACTTCATGGTATCGAAGCTTTGTTCATTCCGCAACCATTCATCCATTGAAGGGATAGATCTCCACACTTATTTTTAATTTAGCATAGTTTAGTTTTTATGTTTGTCATGTGTTTCTTTTAATGCCCCTTACCCTGCTTACATTTGTTAATGCATTTTAATTCCTTTAATTCTTGCAATGCTTGTTTCGTTTGAATGTTTATGTTTGGTTATTCATTTGGATGCAAGTAGGTTAGATTACCCTAGGTTTCGTTGAATGCTTAGTTTCGTTAAATGTTTCACTTTATGTTGCCTTTAATTCTTTGCAATCGTTGTTAACTAGGTTAGTTTTAATTACTCGCATTGCTTTTCAATTGTTAGTTTTAGAATCAAATCCAACACAAACCCTCCATTTTAATTTCAAAGACTCAAACCCCAAACCAATAATGACTTAATCCTAAGACTATCACCCTATCGCCATATTCCTTGTGAGAGACGATTCGGGTCATTTCCTATATTATATTAGTGTAATGGGGTTCGGTAATTTGTTTGATACTGTAGTGCGACACAAAACTGTCTTTATCAATCACACATACAGTCTATTAACTAAACATTTCAAAATTAAAGATTTAGGAAGCCTTAGGTATTTTCTTAAATTGGAAATAACGCAGTCAAATGCAAAAATATCAATCTCTCAAAAATATATATATTCTGGACCTTCTAAAAGAAGCAAGAATGCTTAGATGCAAGTCAGCAGATGCTCCTATGGATGCAAAATCAAATTAGGAACAAAAAGGGATTGTGCACCCATTAATCAAGGTAGATATTTGAGGCTAATGGACAAACTTATATATTTTGCACACACAACATTGACTATACTGTCAATATGATTTGTCAATTCATGAACAATACAAATGAAAAGCATATAGAGGCAGTCTATAGGATCTTGAGATATGTAAAACTAACATGACTTATATTTCAAGAAATCAAAAGGTAAAAGCATTAAGATATGAGTGGGATCAATAATGGATTGAAGATAAACTTTCAGCTATTGCACATATGTACGAGGAAACTTAGTTACATGGCATAGTAAAAGTCAATCTATTATGTCAAGAAGCAATGCAAAAGTCGAATTTAGAGTAATGACACGCGATATATGTGAAGGGATGTGGATACGAAGACTCTTAAAAGGGTTAAAGATCATTGTTGAAAAATATAAAAAGATGTTCTGTGATAACGAGTCTGCTATTAGTATTGCAAAGAACCCAAATCATCATGATATGAAGCACATGGAGATTGATCACCACCTCATAAAGGAAAAGATAGAAGAGGGAATATTCAAAGTTACTACATTTGCCAAATAGTCTACAGACAATAGACATCCTCACTAAGGCTGACCAAGGGAGAACTTTGGAAATTTAAACTTAGTAGGGTTGTACAATATGATTTTTGTGAGTTAATACAATTTTAATTTCCAATACAAAAATTGCCAATGAAATCACAATATTAAGATTCCAACAGTTATGCATATGTGCTTAGGATCTAGTCCACGACTGAGGTAGTTGTAGATGAACTAAGGATGGATAAGTGAACATAGAAGCATAGGAGATGTTGCGCAATGGTGAGTATTGCTATTGCAGATGTGAAGAAGAATGCTGGTGGAGTCACTGAGAGGGAGATGGAGAGGGAGAAATATAGTAAGAAGAAGAATGTTATTTTTCTCGATGCTTAATTTACAATATCAATTAAGCAAGGTTTAAAATTTCGAACCGTACCGAGGATTTGGTCTTGGACTGGAACGATACAATTTCCGTACCATATCGTGTCGTGCCGATATAGTTTCGATATTTTTTAAATAAAAAATATATTAATTAAAAACTAAAATATTTAACATAAATATTTAAAAAAATAAATAATATAAAAAATAATCTTTAAAAAAAGAAAAAGATATGAAAATAGATAAACAAATAAATAAAAATTTTATTATAATTTTAAATTAAAATAAATAAAATATAAAATTAATTAGATAATTTTATTAGAGTTTAATAAAGTCTCTTGAGATTATCTCCATCATAGTTAGGAATTGATTAAAATAATTAACCTAAGTTTAATTTAAAAAAAATCTAAAATCTGACACCACTCGCGAACCCGCAAGACTTCGGCGCTGTCGCGAGGTTGCACGACCAGTCATGGCCACGGGGATTACCTGACTCCTTCGGCGCGACCGCGTTACCGCAGGATCGCATGATGCCTCCGCGGCGGTAGCAGAAGGGTTATGTGACCTCTCCGCTGTTGTTGCAGGGTCGAGCAACCCCTCCGCTGTGAGCACGGGGTCGCACAACACGTCGCACCTGTCGCGGATCTAGTGCCGAGGTGTGCCGGTGTCGGTCGCTGAGTAGAACGAGATGTCGTAGTTCTCAAGATTGTTGGATGTCGGCTGGTTCCTTACTCGCAGAAATGGGGACAAGTTGATCAATTCCTTTGGGGTAATTGGCTCCCTTTGAAAACTTACCCCTCTTGAAACAAGTTTTTCTCCATATCCAATTGGGAAGAGACACCTCATATCACAGACAAATTCATTCAGTGTCTTTATTTTCCAATCAAAGTCATTGTCAGCAAATTGAAATTAAGAATCCCTGAAATGGTGTGACTAATATGAAACAATATTACTAAATAGCATACTTTCCATCAACGTTGCAATATTTTAGTGCTCGTTCAAATTGATTTCTCCTGAGACATCAGGGTTTGGTGTACTCAAATTAGCTTCCATCAATCATTCAAAGGAGCATGAAACAAAATGTCGGCTTTGTAAGAATTTTGGTAAAAGGTAAAGAGTGTTATTGTGGTTGTAATCCTTTTCAAAACAGTAGTAGTACTCCAATCCCCTTTTAGAACCCATCTCGGGCAACAAAATATCGGCCTCGCCCATCTAAGTCTAGACCACATAATTCACAATGGTTATGCACTCAGGTGCTTATAGCCAACCAGTGTTCCTTCTTTAACTTTACCATCAATATCAAAGCAACTAATTAAGATTAAAAAAAAAGAAAAACACTAGAAGAAAATAGAAGAAAAGAAAAACACCTGAAAATGTCAAATCGTTCTCGAGCAAACTTGAGGCAGGCATTCTTAACACGGTTGACCTCCATTTCCGCAGGCCCATAGGCGGCGGAACCATCCACGTCTCCACTTGGAACCACAGAGGTGGAAGGCTCAAAGTAACCATTTGCACTCAACTTGTCGATGAATCTCTCCCACTCAGGCCACGGATGGGAAGATGAGGGAGGTTCCTTGGTGTTCAAAGGAGGCGCGTCTGGACCGAACTCCGCAATGGAGCTGGTGGTGAAGGTACGAAGAATGGGGAGTTGAGCTCGTGGGGGAAGGGGATGCGGGACGGGGAGAAAGAGGTTGGCGCGGCGGTGCAGAGGAGACGGGAGGAGCAGAGATGGTGCAATGAGCCGACAGACGAGCCCAGAGGAAAACGATGAGGTCAGACAAAGAAGCTTCGAGGCGGCAGTCATGATGGCGGGGATATGACTTTGAGGACCAGAGGGACTCGAGGGCGGTAGGGTTTTAAGCGGACGACGATAGTTATCTATTTATTTTGTGGAATGTTTACGGGTGGAGAAATAACAAATAACCCTCCATCTGTATCCAGACTAGCGGGCACGGAAGTTTTATATATATATCAAGTTGTCTAAAATTAAGTTAGGCATGTTGATTTTTTTTTTTTTTTTTTTTTAATCTTGATCAGAGTGTCTGGAGCTCCTCGACTTTATTTTTTAATTTTTTTTTAAATTTTTAAAAATTAATAATTCTTTAAAACATCTACAATACATATATTTTACCCAACATATAAAATTATTTATATTGAACACTATAAATTAGGAAAGAAATCTTAACCCTAGAAGAAAATTTTATTATTTTAAACTCATTATAATTCAACCCTTAAATTTTAAAATCTTAAATTCTAAATACATATAATATACCCTGTAAACATCTAAAATTTTTAATTTGGACTAATATAAACTAAGAAGGAAACCTGAAATCTAGAGAAAAAATCTTATTGACAAATCCATTATAGCCTAACTCCTAAATCCTAAAATTTTAAACCCTAAATACATATAATATACCATAAAATAAAATAAAATACTAAATGAGTCTAAGAGTCTGGATTCATTCCAAACGCCTGGACCATGTCACCAACAGGCGTCTAGATCAATTCCAAGTGTCCCGTGTCTAGTTCGAACGACTTCATAGGTACATGTCCACAATATATCAAATTTATTTTTTTTGAACTTACGATTACGCCAATCAAATTTTACCTTTACGGTTTACAAGTTGGGTTATAATATTAAGCAAAATAAAATAAAATAAAATAAAAAAAATTAGGTGTTCACGAGGGTATGTGGTATATATATATACGTGTGTGTGTGGGGTAGTAGATGTTTTTTAAAAAAGAATAATTATTTTTTATTTAGGATTAAATTATTTAGGGGTTTGCCTTTAAGGTTTAAGGTTTAGAGTTGAGTTATAATAATAAGCACAAATAAATTTTCAAATTGAAAAATAAAAAAGATTTAAGCCTGCATTGGGTGTGTGATGAAGATCTTTAGCATATATAGATATGGTTTGTGTATATATACACAAGAATCTTATCCTGGGCATCCACGGTGAGCGACCACCATTGGCATCTCTCACGGTGCATGAAACGTCAATTTTTTTATTTATTTATTTAAGTTCCTGATTATGCCAATAAACTTTTGTCTTTAGAATTTAAGGGTTGGGTTATAGCATTAAGCAAAAAAAAAATCAAATCTAAAAAAAAATTAGATGATCATGGAATGTGCAAGGTATATTATGTCGATGCATATTGCACTAATAATCTGGTTTTGATGTATGACAAATAGGTTAAAGTTAGATATGTTGTTTGTCTAACCTTTCTACCAAGTGTGTAGGACTTGACTGGTCTGATAGACCTGACACTAGGTTGAAATTCAACTAGATCCGCAGGATCTGATAGTTGGTGAAAAGTCCAGATAGGTCCGTGGGACCCGATATCTAACGAGAAGTCCGGTTGGGTCCGAGGGACCTAACAAAATCCAACTGGGTTTGCGAACTAAACAACTAGTGGAAAGACCTGGTGGGTCAAGGTAAGTCAAGTGACTGCAGTTGGTAAGTGAAGGTAAGCAACTGGAGGAGAGATCCAGTGAGGACACATTCCCTGTTGAGGGAATTGTAGGAGTCGATCCAACTTAGGTCTATTTGAGAAACCTAAGTTGAGATCTTGACTAAATCCTGGTCTCGAGAAGATAGGATCTAATTACTACTCTTATCTGTTGAGTTATACTAACTTTGTTTTGCAGGATAAACCTATTTTTGTTGCCCAAGACTAACCCTTTTTTTAAGGAAAAGAAGGAGCTGAAAAAGGGGGTCCGGACGCCTAGAGTCTGGGCATCCGGAGCTGATCCGAGTGCTTGGACCAATCTCGCCTGGGCGGGTGCCTGGGGCGCCCTGGCGATCCAGGCACCAAGAGTCGGTCCAGGCGCCTGGACCACAAAATTGATCTACAAAAAATGTGGAATCGTCACATCAGCAGCCCCCTAGTGTCGGTCCCATGGATATGAAGGGAGGTAAATGCAAGTACACAGTTGAAAGTGCATGGCAAAGACGTTAACCCCAGGTCGTGACACCCGGAAGATCGAACCCTGGACCTCTCGGTCACAAGACCATGCGCCCCCAACTGTGCTACGCCTTGGGGACACAAAATTCATCCACAAACTGATGTGGAGCGCGTTGACTGGCCGAACCCCGTGGTCCAGGCACCCGGAGGGGTTCCAAGTGCCCGGAATGGGCCTATTTAAAGGTTTTCAACTAGGAGCTTCAATACAACAACCACTACAAGTTTCTCTCTTACGTGTTGCTCCGAAAAGGCTCAGACAACACCGAAAGGCTGCTCCGAAGTTCATGGAACGAGAGATTGCATTTTGTTTCCTTTCTGTTTATCGATAACTTTTATTTCTAGTTCTTGTACTCAACTCTTGTAACACTTTTTGTGAACTGATAATGATTGCTCAACGAAAGCACTCGATGAATGCAGATTTTGGAATAAGAGTCGTCGAAGGCTCCGAACCAAGTAAAACTTGGTTTGTTAGCATTATTTTTTTTTCACTGCGTACTTGTTTTTAATTCGCTCTCAATTTTTGACGATCGTTATTCACCCCCCCTAGCGTCTTTCCGATCCAACAAGTAATATCAGAATAGATACTGCTCTGATTTGGTGCAACCACTAATAAGGCAAGGGGGGTGATTTGTCTTGCTTTTAATACTTGTCTTTCGTTTTTTTAGCTTTTCGATAAAATCTAAATTGGTACAATTACCTCTTTGGATAAATTTTTCGTTGCAAACTATTCTGATTTGGTGCAACACCAATCGAGCCTTAATACCTTTATTTTTCTCCCACACTGCTAATCCAAGACCTAGTCTTGGGACTTCTTTTCTTTTTCCTCTTTTGTGTACAAGGTGCATGGCCCAAAATGAGGGATACAGTACAATTCGTCCTCCCCTCTTTAATGGTGGCAATTTCCCATATTGGAAAAATCGGATGAAGGTATACCTGAAGATCGAATTCAACCAATGGTTCAGTGTCACTAAAAGATACAAGACTCTAGTTGACCACAACACCGGAATTCCAATTGACCTAGAAAATTAGAATCTAGAGATGAAGAAAAAGAATCAGATTGACTTTAAGGCACTCAACACAATTCAGTGCGGGCTAATGAAGGAAGAACTGAACTACATTGACCCACACGAAAATGTAAAGGAGCTATGGGACAAACTCATAGAACTACACGAAGAAACAAATGATGTTAAAGTAACTGAACTAAACTCACCTATGAATAAATTAGTTAACACTGAAATGCAGGAAGAAGAAAATATGACTTGGGATGACGAAGATTGGAAGCATCACAACTACCTTGCACTGATAGCAACGAAACTGGAATCAGAAAGCGAGATGGAACAAGAAGATGAATCCAAAGACGAATCAAGTCACGAGTCTACACTCCTTTCCGAAGGTCCGAACGAGGTATCTGTTAGGATCCTTGGCGGCCGACAAAAGGGGGGTGAATAGCCCCTGCATAAATAAAAATAAAAATATCTTTCTCGAACAAATAACTTAATTAAAAAACACTTGCATTAAATAATAAATAAACTGAAAAGCAGAGGCTTAGAGGTTTTACTTGTTGTTAATCCAAAGAATAGAGTAGCACTAGTTTCTCCTTTAGGTGGAGAAGCCTATTTACAACAGTGAAAGCACAGAAAATAAGAAGCTAAACAAAACTAAGATGTGTACAAGTGTTGTTGCAAGAATACTTGTCGTTAATAGCTTCTGGGACTAAGGCTGTATTTATAGCCTTGGTCAGGGCACTTGGAAGGGTTCTAGATGCTTGGAGTGGGATAAAAACTTATCCCCGACGCAACGGTCAAAGGCCACGTCGAAATGGCTAAAACTTGGATTCAGTGTGCCCGAAAGGGATCCGGGCGCCCAGACTGCTCCGGGCGCTCAGAATCGTTTCGGGCCCCCCGGACTGCTCCGGGCGCCCGGAATTGTTCCGGGCGCCCGGAATTGTTCCGGGCACCCCGAAGGGGGAAAGTCAACATTTTGTTGACTTTCTCTCCGGGCCTCCAGCTTCAGCTCCGCTTGCTTCAGTCTGGGTTTTTCCGCTCGCTTGGGTGATTTATGTTATCCGGAATATGGCTCACCCAACTTCCGACCTTCTCGAGCAACCTTCCGCTCCGGCTTCTCATCCCTCGGAAACACCGCGCCTCCTTCTCGTCCGCCCACATACTCTTCTGTAGCAACTCGTCCCTCAAACGCACTGAGTCCGTCGGCTTTCTCCCGTGTCATCCTTCTCTCTAGCTGCGTCTTTTGCCCGACTCCCTGTGCTCCTATATTCATGCACACTTAGACACAAGGTTAAACACAACAGGACCTAACTTAACATGTTTAATCATATCAAACTACCTTGGGGTACCAACAATCTCTTCCTTTTTGATGTGAGCAACCTAAGTTAAGTTAGGGTAAACCAACATAAAGTTAAAATAATAAATTTGCAATTAAAGTACAAAAATTTGAAAAGGTTAAACTATCTCCCCCTAGACTTAATCTTCTCTTCTACCCCTTTGATCACATAAAAAATAGGGTATCAAAAAAATCTAAGGGTTAAATTTTTCAAAAAAAAAAGGAAAGTTTTTAGAAAACAAACTGATTTTCAACATTTTGAAAAATTTATCAAGTTTTTTAAAAAACCTCTGAAACTTTTGAAAATTATTTTGATAGCACTTAAAATAATTTTAGAAAAAATTTCTAAATAAATTTTTTTGTTGTTATCATAAAAAAAATCAATATTTTCCTAAGTTTGCAACAATTAATTTTGTAGAAATAATTTTGAAAAAAGTAAAGTTGATACTAAAAAAAACTTTAAGTTAAAATTTCTAAGTTTAAAAAGATAAAAAAAAAAATGTGTAACTATTTAAATACTTTATCAGTTTGTCAATTAAATATTTTATTTCATTAATTGGCTTCCAGGCTATGATGAGACACTAGGCCTTTTTGGTTATTGGAGCAACAATCACTTTCTAGACAAAGCATCTTAAAGAAATTCAAACGTTTAATTTTCTTGCTGAAAGCACCAAGTTTAATTAAAGTTCAAGTTAGACAAGACTTTGGAACCCAATATAGGTTCCAGTTAACTGGATTAATTAAGAATTTTTTAGGAACATATTTCTTTGAAAATTTTCTAATTTATCCCTTATAAAATCTAAGATGTCAGTTTAGTCTATTATAATTTTGAGTTCTAACATTCAAGCATGCATGATTTTTCAAGTTTTTTTATTTGATTTTGTAAATTGTCATTTTCCAATTTAATTTTATCAAATTCTTCTAAAAGATAAGATTTTGCTAGAATTAATTTTAACTCTTTAATTTCTTTTTCTAGCTTGTAATAATTCTTTGATAAAAATTTTATAAACTTAAATGACTTATCAAGAGGAAGAGATCGTACCACATTTACCTTGTCGATCCCATTATTCGTAGCTCCCCCTGGAGTGATGCTTTTCTTCCGATATTGCTCCCCTTTCATCGATGCTCTCTATGCTCATTTCGGACGAGCTTGCTTTGCTTTCATCGTCTTGATAGCTTGTCATCAACGCAAATCCGGAGAAAGCCTCAATATCTGATTCGGACGACGTTTCGTCCCACGTCGCCTTTAGGTTTTTGTGCTTGTTCATTTGGACAGGCTTCTTATTCTTGCCTTTGTCTTTGTTCTTTAATTTAGGGCAGTTGTCTTTAACGTACCCTTCTTCATTGCAGTTGTAGCATCTGATTTTTCTTCTCTTTCTGCCCTACAGATGGTTAGTTTTTTTAGATTTAAATAACTTTTAAAATTAATCTACCATCATCGTCGTTTCCTCGTCATCGAAAGAAGATTCTGACTCTTCTTCATCCATCTTCGCCTTGAGGGAAATATTGTGCTTTGGTTCCTTCTTTAAATCTGCACATCTCGATTCATGGACTTCAAACGTTGAAAATAACTCTTCTAAGATAACAGATTCTAAGTCCTTAGAGATATAGTAGGCATCTACTAATGATACTCATTTCGTATTTCTAGGGAAAGTATTTAGAACGTACCTTAGTGAATCTCGGCTACTTACCATTTCTCCGAGATTCGAAAGTCTAGTGATGAGCTCCTTAATCCTCGAGTGAAGGTGTGCAATGGATTCGTCTTCTTCAAATTGAAGGTTGGTGAGTTGATTGCGAAGTAAGTCCCGTCTCGCGAGCTTGGCTTCGGGCGTCCCTTCATGTAGCTCAAGGAATTTCTCCTAAAGCTCCTTTGTTGAGTTGTAGGCATCGATCTGATTAACTTCTTGTGGTGATAGGACGCTCAGCAGATGAAACTCTGCTTTACCGTTTGCCACGTAGTCAGCCTGCTCCTTCTTCGCCTACTGGTATTCTTCCTTACTTTCGGATGCTATAAAACCGAACTTCATTATTAAAAACAATTCAAAATCAGTTTTAAAGAATACTCGCATTCTCTTTTTCTAGCTCGTGAACTCTCCCTCGAACTTCTGTGGGTATATGCTTGGTCCGACCATCGATTCGGTACTTCGATCGACGGTTAATCCTCCCACTACAAGAAAAAAGCCTAACAACAACGATTTTTCACCGTTGTCGTAGCCCCTTTAGGACTGTTGTTAAATGTCGTGTTGTTAAAAGGGGTGCCCAAAGACAACAGTTTTTAACCGTTGTCTTTAAAGGCACAGACAACATTTTTACAACGGTGAAAAACTGTTGTCTTTTCCTTCAAAGATAACAGTTTTTCATCGTTGTCTTTGAGCGTATACCTTTAATAATAGGGTCGTCAACAACAGTTTTAAACTATCTACGACAACGGTGAAAAATCGTTGTCTTTTTTAGATAAAAAATAAAAAAATTAATACACAATTTTCCAATATTATAAATCATTCAAAATACTAAATTTCAAAATAAAATTTAATATACAATTTTCTAACATTCAAAAATAATATCTATAACATTCTGAAGAAATTTCATAAGCAACCAACAAAATGATAACACTATTAAAACAAAGGTAGAACAATATAACACGAGATTTTCTACTTAGATGTCGGTGAAGAGGAGGGATTGCAGCTCCTAGTGCTCCTTAATTTGTTAAAGTCTCTCCATTTTTAGCTTGTCGGCATTCTTCCCAATACTCTTGAGGACACCTATTCGAATAAAGATATATATTACAAATTAGAAACTAAACTATACGTGTGATTCTAATTGCACTACATAAATGTTACATAACCATAAAAACCATTTGATATAGTCATCTAACAGAAGTGCAAAAAGCGTTATCTATGTAACATAGATGGTAACCTCTTGAAACAATATGGTGGCTCTTAAATTTCTTATTAAGCAGAATTTCCATTCTATGTCACTGCATACAAAGCTTCTATTATAAACCATGCAAACATTATTTTTCCCAGTAATCAAGCAGCATTAATTCTAAAAGGTACAATCTAATGCAAACATTCCCACACACTCCATATGATGCTAAGGAGTAAGTCATACATTAAATTCTAAAATGGACCATTAAAGAAAAGAATGCCTTAAATAAAAATGAATCCAGAAAGTTACCATAGGCTTTGGATTAATACTTTAAGTTTGCATTGATCATGAGCTAAATTATAAAAAGAGAAGTGGAGTGGCATGTTACATCAGTTGACTTTCTAATCTTTAATTTAAGTTTCACCATTTAAAGAAACAAATCTATTTCTTCCTCTTGGAATCTCAAGATCTAGTACATCATCAAGCTGATGCATAGGATACCAATTTAGATGTTAACATCTTATAAAGTATATTCCTCATTAAATTTGTGTCCTCACCTTAAGAAAATCTGGAATATACTATTTTAAAGTCATGAACACGTTAAGGTTTTCACCAACTATAGTAGGAATGGCTGCAGTAATTACCTGAGACAATAAAAATCGTTAGTTTTGAAGGCAGAGTAGAGAGATGTCATGCAACTTTTAGAAATCAATGCAACATAATCTTAAAGAATAATATTATAGTAGGATAAAGATGCTAAAAAGAGCAGTAGATTGAAACTAAAAAAACCACCAAAGAGTCTTTAATATGTACAAAACACCTTTTAGCTTCATGTTGAATACAAAGTGAACATAATCGAATGAATCGAGATGCAAATATTGCAAATGTAAGTTAAGAAAAAAAACTAAGAAATGATAAAGTAACTGTAATTTAATCTAACTTGTGATTTAATTCTAGATTTGGAGAAGTAAGAAGTGTAAGCTTTTCTAGATCACCATGTACAGAAACTGAAATATTAATAGGGTCATTACTTGTCAACACATGATGTTCCTAAGAGAAAGAAATGGACTTTAGAAATAAGACCAAAGAACAAATACATTAACTGCAAGCATAGAATATGTGTGGGTGATTACATCAAAGGTAGACTATAACCATTTTTAATTAAGAAAATGAGGAAGGAAATGAATGGAGGAAATGAATGAGATTTTCTACTTAGATGCCGATGAAGAGGCAGCACTGCAGATATTGCAATACAACAAAAAGTAAATTCTTTTTTCTCAAACTAGTAAAGGAAAATAAAAGGACTAATGATCTATAAGTGTGAAGGTCTAATATGAGATTTAATGTTCACAGATTGCAACAATAACTTCACCTTGCTTGGTGGTTGAGGAGGGAATGGAGTATATGGTTTCTTCTCCTTAGCCTTTACTTTCCTTTGAACATTCTTCCTTGATAGTGATCTTCAAAATTATATTAATTGTCAAGATGCATGCTATAAAACGATTCAAACAATCACTTAGATAAAGCACAAACAATCACTTTATTTGTGCTTCAAGATCCTACAAAGATTGAATTGCACATGGCAAAGATGTCGTCAGCCTCCAAACTTCTCGCTTAAATCAATTTCCAAACATGAAATACTAGCAGCGATATTGAACTATTTTTCTAGTTGTCAGTCTTTCTTGCAAAGGATGCAATTTAATTTTCATTGACAGATAACATGTTGCATAAATACTTGACTAGCTGTAATATGAGTATGAAGTACTCGGGGATTAGCTGTTGGAGTTATCTTTCAAATGTCGAATTAATGGAGAAGGACCTAACCTATCATAGTTTCCAAATAAAACATCTCAATAACCTGGGAAATGATGGGATAAAATGATTATCACGGCAATTTATATTAAACAAAAAGAGATTCCTACTTACATTGCAGGATAAGCCTATGAGTTTTTTGAATTAGATGATGATGCAGATTGACTGCCTTTTGTTTCCTTGACATTCTCTTTCATATCAGGACAATCTTCATTTTTTGGGTTCAAGGTACTTGAATCCATCTTCTGGACCTCCTCTTTTGTGTATATAAAAATCTTACGGACCATAGCACAAAATTCCCCGCAGAAAATTATACAACACCAGTTGTCAACATATCCACTTTATACATAGAAAATGGAAGATATATATACATAAGAGAAGAACATTAGGAATGTAGAAGCATGCTTACTGCCAAGGGTCATCTCCAACAAGCATCATATCATCCTCATTATCAGTAAATACAATCATCCAATTTTTATTTGGAGCCATCAATTCTCCTTTGAATTCAAATAGCTGATCTAACTCCTTGATCAATTGGTCATAACCATCAAACTTCGTCAAGTCAACAGATCTTCCAAGTGCAACACCCTTCTTATGAACCTGATATCAAAATGGAAACAGAATCATCTTCTCTAATAAAAAAGAGGTACATTCTAGATCTACTAAGGGACTGAATGGAGATGGACACTACACATTAAGTCAAATCTGAAAATGTGATTTAAAATCATTGGATCTTGCATATACACCAAAATTCAAAAAGCAAAGGAACTAGAAAGATATTAATCAGTCAGAAGCGAAGAACTAAATGGATGTTACTGCAAAAGGGAGAAATCATTTGATTTTAATGGAAGTTATCAGTTCTAGCATAGGCAGCATAAAGACTGACACTCGGATGCATCATCTACCACTACCAACACAAATCAAACACCTGACACTATAATAGCTACTCTCAAGTTGGACACAAACACCTCCATTGCTAATGTGTGAAACATAATAGAAACAAGGTGAAGACCTAGATTTGTACTGGTGTTTGATACTAGTGGATAGATCAGCATTCATATTTAGGGTTTTTTACAAGAACCAAATACAAAACCAAGCATAATTGATAGTACAAGATCACTGAGGACTAAATCAAAAAGAAGCAATCAAAGAAAGAAACACAGGAAAACATATTCATCATAATTAATATATACTAGCATCTTATATCATTCTTCCATGATATAAGATGCTAGCATATATTCATCATTTATCCAAGTTTACATTGGTTCCAACAAAAATTATAGTTTGTAAGCAATGATAAACTGAGATTATGGAAAGAAACAACAGTTTTGCTTTAAGAGTTTATTTTAGAAACTCATTCAATCAAATGCAAGATAATTAACATCTAAACTAAAGAGAAAAAACATAGTTATATTTAACAACCGACTGAAATGCAGCCATCATATACAATGATTTATAGATGGTAAGGTATAGATCAAGTTATGAACATCAAAGTAGACAGGTCTACGGGATCAATGCATTACCACATTCAAGTCTAGACAAAGGTCATTCTCTTTTTGGAAGTACATCTGTATACAAGTAATCTGATGAAATCTGTTGAACACAATGCCTGTCACTGATACTAGTACTTGATCTCACAGATGAATGATGCATTTCATTTGATTAACATAATCAATCACACATAGATTACATCTCCAAATCTGAGAGAATAGGTCAATAGTATAAGAGTAAGGAAATTCATTACCTAACTCTTCTTCTTTGACAATGTGATGACGTCCAAAGGTCACTAGCAGTGGCACGGTGGCCAGGGGTTGACTTTGATTGCTTGGTCTTAGGTGGCATCCCCACTGGCTGGTGCAGGGAGGTGGGAGCTCTTAGATGGCAACGATCGTAACAATCTACCTACTGGTGGCGGCGGCTCTGGGAGAAAAATCGACAGGGGCTGGCCATGGATCGATCAGCTAGGGAGAGGTGAAGCTTGCTCTCCCACGGACAGCAGCTGGATCGAAAGAGAGGAGCTCGACGTCGGCAAGATCAGGAGAGGAACTCGGCGTTGGCTTGGAGAGGAATGCGGCGACACTACCAGGCTGGGCTCAACACCGTGAACAGATGGCGATGCCCTAGCGCGAGGAGGCGGCGGTAGTCGAGTGGTGCTAGTGTGATCTGCGATGGCGGCGGTGCGACTGCAATAGGAAACTAGGGCATGGGAGAGGGGAAAGGGCAGCGGTGATTGGGAGTAACAGGCAACACCCTTGACGGCTGGCGATGGCTGTGGCTTCGGGAATGTGAGGGCAGCGGCGGCTGCGTCGGAGGTCAGCAATGTAGAGGAGATCACGGTGATGGTGAGATTGGTAGGAGAAGAGTAGGAATGGGAAAAAAATGAGATTGTTTAGATTTATATAGGTAGGTTATTAAATAAATAAACTCCCACTTTATTGGTACTCAAAATAGGCTTTCTCTAAGCTTAATCGATTTATCCTATTAAATGTGTCATACTGACTCCGTTTATATTTTAAAAAATTTCTAAAATTTTTTAGAAAATTCTACCTCCCAAGGAAGCGCTGAAAAGTCGACGCGCTAACACTTTAAAGGCAAAGCAGCGAGAGCGACGAGGAGCGTCTTTCGCGGAGGAGTCGCGAAGGAGGAGTCGGAGATAGGTTTTTGTTCGTTTGAAGAGTCACAGAGAAGTGGGTTTTAGGTTTTTTTCATGAAGTTAAAAAAATTGTTGTGTTTTTAGGATTCAACAACATTCAATAGACAACAGTTTAATAAAACTGTTGTATATTATCATATAAGCAACACTAAAAGACAATAGTTTTTTAAAACTGTTGTCTTTGACACACATTAGACAACAGTGTTTTGAAAAACTGTTGTTATTTAAAAAATATTATGGTGAACAACAACAGTTTTCAATAAAACTGTTGTTAAATGGAAAAAAGACAACAATTTCTTGAAAAATTATTGTCTATTAGGTGTGGTTAAATCCAAAAATTCTTGTAATGTCCTAAAGCATCCTGGCTCTGATACCACTTGTTAGGACCCTTGGCAGCTAGCTAGAGGGGGGGGGTGAATAGCCCCTACACAAATAAAAATAAAAATACCTTTTTTGGACAAATAACTTAATTAAAGAACACTTGCATTAAATAATAAATAAACTGAAAAGCAGAGGCTCAGAGGTTTTACTTGATTGCAACCGGGAAGGTTGTTAATCCAAGGAATATAGTAGCACTAGTTTCTCCTTTGGGCGGAGAAGCCTCTTTACAGCAGTGAAAGCATAGAAAATAAGAAACTAAACAAAAACTGAGATGTGTACAAGTTTTGTTGCAAGAATGCTTATTGTTAATAGCTTCTGGGACCAAGGTTGTATTTATAGCGTTGGTCGGGGCGCCTGGAAAGGTTCCAAGCGCTTAGAGTGGGATAAAAATTTATCCCCGATGTAACGGTCAAAGATCACGTCGAAATGGCTAAAACTTGGGTTTCGGGTGCCCGGAAGGGGGAAAGTCAACATTTTGTTGACTTTCTCTCCTGGCCTCCAGCTTCATGGGCAGCATCCCAGTATTTTTAGAAGATTCTAACAGATGTGGACACATTTAGAGGGTTATAAAAGGCCTCAAGAGGCTCTTGAACATGCCAGGAAATGTTACCCGTGACAGGGAACCCTATGAGAGTCGTTTCCAAGGAGTCGTCAGAGTTTCCTTCCATTGTAGAGCTTGGAGTTCTTCCGAAGATGACGATTAACCCACAATTAAGCTTTCTCTTTCCTTTTCTCCTTGATTTGAGTTGTAGAATGCTTTCTTCTTTGTCTTTTAGTTGAAAATCCATCTCCATAGAGTCATATTCATAATTCTAGGATGAGGGAACTATTAGTGCAATTGACACTAATAATTGAACTTTAGTTTTGATGAATGACAAATGATTAAAGTTAGATTATATGTGATCTGATACTTTTACCGAGTGTATGAGAATTGACAGGTCTAGAGGAACTGACACTAGGATGAAGTCCAGTTAAGTTTGAGGACTTGATAACTGACATGAAGTTCAGATAGGTCAAGGTGTGACTTGATATATGACAGAAAATTTAATTGGGTTTGTGGGACTTGACAACTGGTTAAAGTTCAGTTGGGTTTACAGACCTGATAACTGGCAAGAAAATATGGTGGGTCAAGAGGCAAGTCAAGTGACTACAAATGGTAAGTGAAGGTAAGTCACTAGAGGAGAGTGATCTAGTAAAGATGAGTACCGGTGGGTCTATAGGCACGGTCCAGCTTAGGGCTATTTCAGATGTCTAAGTTAAGATCATGATTAGATCCTGGTCTTGGGAAGATAGAATCTAATTAATAATAAATTTATCTTATTGTGCTAACTCTATTTTATAGTTATTTGTTGTTATTTAGACTAACATATCTTACAGGAGTTAGTTGGATATAACTCATAAACAAACTATTTTGATCATTCTACCACTTCATTCTCCAACTGTTGCAACTCTACTATGCTCGATTGTTGTCTGCAAAATGACACCAACACACAAGCTCGATCAAATTCCATTCTTCTATGTGTTGGTAACGATTTCTTTTATTGTGCATCTTTTATACTTGCAAAAGAAAGTATAGGGTTGTTACACTTTTCTTCTTTACTATTTGTACTCGATTATTCTACCAGGAGTTTATTAGTAGAGAATTTAGTGGATTTCCCATCAATAGGTCCAAAAGGTATGGGTCTTGGAGTAGGAGTCGCCGAAGGTTCCGAATCAAATAACCAACCGTGTTTTAGTTTTTCTCATGTTTTATTTTCTTTTATTCCTCTACACATTTGCTAATTTTCTTTTATTCCTCGATTGACTTGTTAACACTATTTTATAAATTTATTCATCTTTTTCACTACATGACGTTTTTATCTATGATCCGGCTTTATTGTGCATGAATGATTTTGACTAGACATCTTCATATCCCACAAGAAACGGGGAATACCAAAATATGAATCCAACTCTTTAATCCATAAAGACCGAGACATAAGGGGTTGTTCACAAAAGTAGTCCAAAATCTCACGATGGAACCATTGGCTATCACAATGCCTAATGGGTTTACCCTATTTCGACATCATGAATTAGGAGATAACACTTAAAGGATCATGGAGCATCATGATAAGGGACTCCTTGAGAAAGCGGTCAGTTAAGTAAAGTTATCTTAAAAGTAAGTGTCGTGATTGGGTAAACACGCCAATATAATTCCAAAAGTCTATACCAATTACCTCGATATATCCACCATCATGCATATAAACATTAAAGTAAGAGATTGAATTGTATTTAAGATGTCAACAGCCATTGTGGTGAAATTAAAATCCTAGAATTTCTCTCCAAGACCGAATTTCTCCTAAGACTCCTTGTGTTTTCTCGATTCATTTCCTTTTTCTCAACTCTTATAATTTTTTATTGTCTAAATAGTCTACTTCGCAATTCTGACTGGTACTCAATTTTACAATCCTTGTGGGATTGATATTTTATTATTTGATGGTAGTCGTGCACTTGCGATTTTCACTCATCACCGATGTGGCATCCGACGTGGACAAGATAAGTCTAGGATGACTAACATGGCACAAGATAAGGACCACTAGGCTAATGTGGCGTGAGGATAGACTTCAATAAGATAATGTGGCAGAGGACGCAGTCAAGGATAAGGACCACGATGTTGACATGCTGGAAGGGGATTGGATGAAGGTCGAATCGACAGACCAAATGATCGGATATGTATCTGATTTCCAAGGCGATTGGTATATCGATCAGGTGGATCGATAGACCGATCGGGGTCTATAAAAGAAGACCTTGAGCCAAGGCTTCTTCACCAATTCTCAAGTTCCTCTACTCCCGCCTTGCTCTGAAAACACCAACGCTACACAAATTGCTGCTCCAACAACTTGCACATCTCTAGATCCTTATTTCTTGATATCCGTACTTTTGTTTTTAATCATCTTTTGTAGTTTAACTTGTAAAGGAACGATAAGTGTATACTGTTCCTCATTTTTGTAAAAACAAGTCTATTTCTCTGTTGAGAAAGAGACTAATAATGAAGATTGTCTATCGAAAGTGAGCAACAATCACAGTACTTGAAGTAGTAGTTAAAAGCTATGAACCAAGTAAAAATTAAAAACATCTTTTTTGCTTGTGTTTTACTATTTTGACTGCTTACTTTGAAAAAGGAAAAAAAATAGTTTTAAAGCAGGAAAAAGTGATACGTGTTATGCACCCCCTCCCTCTCTAGCACTTTCTCTGATCCTACAAATGTATCTATCCATTGGCAACAATCCTTAATAAAAATACTTGATAAGCAACTGGTTACTGATATGATGTTGAGAGCAACTAGAACAAAGTTTCTTGAATCTCTCTCAATGTTCATGTAATGTCACTACTATAAGCTATTAAACATAGTAAATACTCTTCTAGATAGTTGTGGTCCTAGAAGCAAGAAAGAATCTCACTAAAAATATTTTTCCATTTTGATTGAGCTAGTGATAGAACCAAAGAGAAGATTGTATAACCAATCCTTTGTTGGATCCCCCAACGAAAATGGAAATGCTTGGAGTTTGATGTCTTCCACTAATATGTCATCCAGCTTCATGGTTGAGCACACTATATGAAATTCCTACAGATGTTTATTAGGATCCTCACTATCAAGACCATGAAATTTCAATAATGATTGCATGATTCTCCATAATTCGAAGTCTGCATCTAACTTAAGATACTAGATACAAAAGGGTTGATAAGTCACATCTGATGGCTAAGGTTCTTTGAGAGTGTTGTTGTTGTTGTTATTATTTGTCATATTGCTTACAAGATCTAAGAAAATAAGTCACTACAAAAGGTCCTGATCATATACTGAAACATTCGAGAAATAAGATGAGAAGACACAAGAAACACACTAGACAAAACAAATGCACACAATAGAATTAAGGCACCAAACACTTTTCAGAATTTTTGCACCACCACAAATGTAAAAGTGAAAACTAAACTAAAAAATAAAATAAAAAAAGATTGAAAAATTGAAAAGATGGCCTAAAGAATAGAATTTGGCCAAAATAGGTTGTTAGTTATGGCAACACTATGGGTATTGATTTCCAAACCTTTTTACATCAAACCTACAAAATTAAGGGTAATTGAAGATGCTAAAAAAATCATCAATAAAAAAAATAAAGCAAAAATGGTGATCCTAAGCATATAAACACTTCTACATTCCCCAACAATGACGACAAAATTGATAACACTCGTATGTCATACTACGAGTGACAATTCAAACTTACCGAAACCCTCTACACTAATATAGCATAGGGATGACTCAGATGGTCTCTCACAAGGAATGCAGCGGTAGGATGATAGTCTTGGGATTAAGATATTATTAGTTTTGGGGTTTTTGATATTGTAACAAGGGGTTTGGGTTTTGATTCTAAGAATACCAATTGAAGAATAATACGAGTAATTAAAAATAGTAAATCTACAATTGTAATTAAATTTAAGGAGGCATAAAGTATTCAATGAAACCTAATATGAACAACCTAACATATCTAACACTAACATTCAAATGAAATAAAGCATTGTAATTTTTTTAAAAAAAAATAAAATGCTTTAACAAAATTAAAAGTAATGTAAAATATAAGGGGCATAAAAACAAGCACATAGCAAGCATAAACACTAACTAAGCTAAGACTAAGAAAAGTGGAGATCTATCCCTCTGATTGGATAATGGTGGATACAGAACGCACTCAGGACTCTAAACTTATGGATGGAGTGGAAGCGCCTCTCCTAACCAAGATGAGTGCTTGTCGGTGGTAGATTTCAACGATGAAGACGAAAGCGCCTCTCCCAACTAGCACAAGGGCTTGATGCAGACAGAAAGAGCGAGAGACCTCCATGCCTACTTCTTTGTCGAAGATGGACTCTTGAAAGCTAACAGGGTGGAAAACCTAGACAACCTCTTCTCCTCTTCAAGTGATGTGTTCATGCCTCTCCCAACAAGGATGAGAGCTTGTGGATGAAGGTGGCCGCCGGAGGTGGAGATGGTAGCACCTCTCCCAACCGGGATGAGGGCTCAAATGGAGGAAGGCAAAGAAGGTGGAGATGAAGGAGGAAGAAGATGACTCCAATGGATTCCCTTAATCTGAGTGAATGAATCTTCCAAGGAAAAATTGATTACTTAAGTGATGAATCATCACCCCACCACACGGTCGTGCTTTATTTGTACCCTTTGCTCGTAAAACATTGTGTGGATCAACATTTAATCATACGAGAGGATTAAAATGTTAAGTATAAGAGTAAAAATAATGTGTAAAAATACTAATTATCAAGCACCCATCAAAATCTCTGGTACAGCTGAGGGAATGTCCAGGGTGGCTCGGGTGGTGAATCTATATATGTAAGCCCATGAGGATTCCTGCAATTTTTGTTTAAAATTAAAGAGGCTAAGGGGGGTAGGTGAGTACCTCTTTGAGCTAAAAAAGTGACATAGGAATACTGTGGTGAAGTCATCGAAGGATTATATGGATCTCATCTTAAAGGTGTTGAACCATTGTAAGGTGGGTCCAAAAGTAGTAAGAAAGATCTGCCACTTAACTCCCTCAGAGCACTGATGTAGTAAGACTGCATTCTCAAAATGGTAGAGGTGCTTCTCTGGATTGGCGATGCCATTTTATTCGTGAATGTGAAGTGGTTGGAAGTGTTAGGGTAACTCTTCCTTCAAAATACTCTCAACAAACGATATTTGTCACATAGTCATCCTCCTAGTTGGTTGCAATCTCTTAGTTCATCATTAACTGGCCACTTGTTAGGGCAGTAAACTGAAGTGGCTCCTCACGAGCTATGAGCGACAGGTTCAGGCACTCCTCTTCGACTGTTGTCCTTTATGGTTGGCTTCCCTTTCAAGATGGGGAACGAGACTTGTCTTAAGGTTGTTTCTAACTCTCGTGGCTACCATTCGCGAGAACTCCTACAAAACTAGGCCCCTTGGAGTTTCCACAATGGTTGGTCGTGGAAGCTAATGTTATTCCACTAGTTCCTTTGGTTGTTGTTGCATTGTGATTTTCTTGGTGTTCACCACCGGGATTCCTCTAATATTTCTTATCGTAACTTTTTGTATCTCTTCCACTGTGCCAATTTGATGGTGTCTCTTTTCACCCACTTAGGCTCCTCTCTTCCTTCCTTCTCTTAGAGTCGAGGTTACAAATAATCCTTCTAGAAGCAAAGCCTAAGGATCAATGAGAGTCAATCGGGGGCCGACATTACCCCTATGATGGTCAAGTCAGTGAAGGGATAGAAAGGAGTGTAAGGGGCTCAAAAGAAAAAGACAAAAAAAATACAGCCTTGCAAGTATCCAGAAAGACCATACTTTTACCTTCCTTCATGAAGGTTTATAAATCCTTGGCCAAAGAGGATTCACGTTGGCTGCCACAACGGGCCACATGGACGATCGCACGAGTGAAGTGCCGCTTTTGACTAACCACATGAGTGAACCCTCGCATCGGTAGTGACAACCATTATTTTGTACCATCAATTTTGTCTAGTTGTTAGCCCGATGTCGTTAATTGATAGATATTGATCCTGCATCAGAGGTCATTAAAGCGTAAACATCCGAAAGAGCAAGCTCAGCTAGGCTCCTCTATAGCAAGCCCCTGATGGTCGGCCCAAAAATGACCAGGCTTACATGATCAGGAAAGGGGATTGGTTGAGTTTATTTGATCCTGAAAGGTTGGTAGCTTGACTGGGTTTACCTAGACGACATCACATGTCCCTCCTCCAAGTTGGAGTTAAGAGTGAGTTCGAATAAAGTCTGATAAGTTGTAAAGTGAGGGAAGGGATTTATCTTTAGTATGTCATACTCAATTTGGCCTGACTATGCGGACTGTCCAAGGGGCATTTGAAAGTAGAAGAAATATCATCCTGTTAATAACCAAGCACAACACTACCGATATCCCATGAATATCGTCCTGTCAAGACTAGCATGTTGGTCATAATAATCAAGCTAAGAATCCTGAAGAATGCCAAGAATGCATTTGGACTAAGGAGATGAGTTCGATCTCGCAACCAAGAATAAGAATGAGCTTTGCATCTAAATCGGAGAGAGGAGCTCAATGTCATAGCCAGAAATAAGAATGACCCTTGCATCTTGATAAGAGAGAGGAGCTCAATCCCGCAACTAGGAATAATAATGACCTATGCATCTAGACCGGGGAGAAGAGCTCGATCCCATAACTAGGATTGAGCTCCTCTTCCTAGTCCATATACAAAGGTCATTCCTATTCTTGGTTGCAGGATCAAGCTCCTCTCCCTAAACCTGACAACAGTTCAGAACCACCAAACTGTTAGTTCGACGATTCCTGAGGGTCGACCCTTAACCTTAACTATCTAAGATGATTATAGTTCATGGTTTAGAACTGTCGATTCACGGTTCGTGCATGATTCACCATGATTCACCACAGTTCAAGATTATTATATTATTTTTAAAATACATATATAATTATAAAATTATTTGATATGGTTAGACTTATTAAGAATAATTATATAGTAAAAAATATTAATTAATCATTTATTAATTAATTAATTAATATATAATAAATAATTATAAATTACTTAATTAATAAATATATATCTATTTTTAAATTATTAAAGGAAAATATAACAAAAGAAATTAGTTATTAAACAATTGATTAACATGTTAAAATATTAATATCTATATAGTGTAATTGGTTAGGATGTTTATTTATAGTGGGTATAACAGAACTCTTATTGCACTTGGCAGTCTTGACATTCTTCGGGATTCGCTTGATTATTATGACCAGCATGCTAATTTTGACAGAAGGGCATTTGTGGGATATCCGATAGTATTGTGCTTGGTTACTAACAAGATGAGATTTCTTATAATTCAAGTGCCCCTTGGATAGTTCGCATGGTCAGGTTGAATTGCGTATAGCATACTAAAGACAAATCGCTTCTCTCACTTTACAACTTATCAGACTTGGAGGGGGCAAATGATGTCACCCTAGTAAACTAAATCAAGTCACCAACCTTTTAGGACCAAATACACTCAACAAATTCCCTTTCCCGACCATGGGAGCTCGCCAATGGCCCATCAAGGCCTGCTATAAAGGAGTCTAGCTGAGTTTGCTCTTTCAGTTGTTTACCCTTTAACCACCTTTGATGCAGGATCAATATCCATAAGTTGGTCCCCTTAAGAAAGTGACATCAAACTGACAACCACACAGAACCGATGGTACATAGTAATGGTTGTCACTACCAATATGAGGGTTCACTCATGTGATCAATCAAGAGGCGACACTTCGCTCGTGCGATTGCCCACGCGGCCCATCCAGGGCTAGCATGGCAAGCGACATGGATCCTTTTCGACTGAGGCTTTATAAATCATCACGAAGATAGGTGAAAGTTTAATTTTTCTAAACACTTGCAAGGGCTACTTCTTTCAATCTCTCTAATTTGAGCACCTTCCGCTCCTTCTGTCTCTTCACTAACTTGATCATTAGATGGGCGACGCCGGCTCCCGACTGATGCTCACTAATCCTTATGCTTCGCTTCTTAGAGGATCTCAAGTGAAAAGAAACACCAACACTACCATCGTAAGGATAGTGAAGTTTGATATTGTCACATGATGGAAGAATCTCCTTCGTGACTTCAACATCATCAATGTTGGAAGCGCATTGCTATTGTTATAAAAGACAACTGTTCATCAGCAAATGATATATGCTTATTTTTTAACTAGTGGAGCTAAAACTATAATTTGATTTGCGACTAACACTAATCTGTATTAGGATATTTTAAATCGGGCAAAAAAACAAATGACGCACCAAATTATCAGAAATATCATATTAGCATCCTTTAAAAAAAACTTGAATGAACATTTTATCCCAAAAATACCTCTATTATTCAACATTATAGAAGGATAAAATACCTCTATTATTCAACATTATAGAAGCTAGTGTATAAGTTCTACGTGTAACTACCAACTAACTTTTACATAAAAGCTAGTCGTAGAAACATATTCAATCATAATTAAATTATATTCATTTTAAAATATAATGAGTGCCCATTTTAATCAAATTATCAATAAAAAATAAAATCAAAATAATATAAAATCAACAAGTAAAAACTAATAACTCGCTTCTACATGTTATAAAAATTGCATGCTAACTTCTACACAATCCATTATTTTACTCGTTAAAATATTATTTTAACTAAATTATCATTCAAATAAACAAAATCAAAATGATATAAAATCACTGTTGTTCAACTAGCTTCTACATCTAAAAGCTAGCAACAAACTTCTACATACCTACTTCTACCAAATGATCAGATAATGTATTATAGAAATTCATTAACTTATACAAGTAAAAACTAAATATTAATTTCTACAATTATAGAAGAATAACTTTTACATGGTCAAATTATCAGATAATGTAAGAATATTTTATAAAGGTCATTTTAAATGAAGTGCCCATTTGACTTTAATCAAAAATGAAATGTCCATCTAACAAAAACATAAATGGACTAAAATTTAATTTTTACCCTTTTTAATTCTACTTGATATAAATCATTTCATCGATGAATTTTATTAAAAGAACGCGATTACCAGATAAAAGCTCTTAGTTTGGGTTTCAGATTAAACTACCAAATATATCAGGAAGATATAATGGCTTTGGCATCTAGAATGACAATCCATTCGTAACTCTAGTTCCTTGAAGAGGTCAATCTTCTCTGGGCTGTCGTTGCCCTTCTCACTCCAATGTTGCTTTCTTCCACTAGAGGCAGGATACCATCATCATCGTCTCCAAATTTTATGGTATCCTCAGTTGTCTTCATCTGTGACCTCCAGAGGTTATCATCAAACAGATATCCTTCATCTTCAGGACGATCATGGTTACACCTCTTGCAGAGCTCATTTCGACGGAAGTTGAGGTAATAACATCTAAAGATAAAATTTGCATCAGCATTGTGACGGGATCGTTCCCGAGCATTAACAGAAAAATTCTTAACAAAGATGTTTGCAAGAGACTCACGAGGGGCACTCCCACTCGCCATTATTTAACTCTCTTTTGGGGCGTTGTTCCTCACAACGAAAGCACTTCTTATTGCGAGCAAAATTCATAAAGTCACACCTGCCACCACATGAGAGTTGTTAATTAATTTGAGTGTAAAGTTAGCTGATTTCAGTTAAAAGTGAGGGGAAAGTTTTAAGAAACATTACTTAGGGCAATTCCAATCTCCCTTCTTCATCTCATTACTAGAGTCCCTGTTCACTCTCTCTGGCCCATCTTCTTTGCACTCCAAACAGCGAAGATTTTGAGCAAAATTGAGAAAATTGCAACTGCATGTTAAAGGTAAAATACATATCTTCACGGAAATAGGTAAAATACATATCTTCAGTGTCTAACGGAAATTGGTTCCCAACAAATTTCTTGAAAGAACTCAATTTACATGTCTTTCCTGTTTCTTTAAAGAGATATGTTACATATATCTTTTGGGAGAAAGTATTTTAGCAAGCCGCCTGTGGTCTTGTTAGTTGTCTATACCCCCTATAACAATCATAACTCCTGCAACTTGCTATACCTTGCCTGTGGTAATTGCTTAAATCCGTGACTTTCTTCAATTTACATACATTATGAACATCTAAATTATTTTGATATTATGGAACCTCTACAATGGAATTGAATGCAACAAGGATGCATATTTACTAAAATATTTGCCTTAAAAACGACCATAAGCTAATCCTAAACCCTAATACCAATTGAAAGCAATAACATTATTAAGGCAAAACTGAAAATTAAAACAATGGCTAACAATGGGCTGACGTGAATCCATCGTAAGAGCCATTGATCCGTCCTTGTCGCCCTACGAATTCCTGCTAGCACAATGATAGTCAACCGGAGTTCCTTCTCAATGGGGAAAAGAGGGAAAAAAAATCCAAAGTCAAGATGCACAAATCAAGTTTCACCTTTTGCCTTGTATATCATGGCTTATCCTGTAGGAGACCATCCACCATGAAGCTCTTTACCCATTAACAGCCCATTAATGTTAACAAACCGGATTATTAGATCTACACATTAAATCCACATCTAATAGAATAAACCCCCTTCATGCATCAAGCATTAGATCATTTAATTGAAGTTAAATTTCTTAATGGCAATTGTTGTATAGCTCATCAAATGAAGACTTAATCCTTCAATCTCCCATTTGAATTATACATGATATCGTATACACCACAACACTTTAATTGAGCTCAACATACCAAAACTTTATGGGTTAAATATCCCTTTAAACAATCTGATCCATTAATTCAATTAGTACAGACTAAATAAGTTAGAGTTACTATAATTGTAATAAAATCCAAATACTAAGTTCATTAATGACATAGATTAAATATACATATGTAATAGAAGAATGACACAAAATGTAATCTCAATAAGTCCTTATGACCCAAAATGATATTTACCAATACCTTATGTTAAATCGCAATGGTAAATCATGATTCAACTTATGACTCAAAATAGAATTCCTTAGTTTACATATTAGGTTCTTGGAATCTCCCGACTCAAAGTTCTCCTGTTGCAACAAGTATATAATTTTCTCAATATTTTCATTGAGAAATAGTCTTAAATGTCCAATTAGTGTAGCTCTAGGTTATAATGAACTATAAATGTCGTGATTATCCTAAAAGAGTCTTTCATCGAAACAGACGTAAAAGCCTTTTTATAATCAATGTCCTCTTTCTGATAAATCTTTTGGCGACTAGGCATGTCTTATACTTTTCGACATTGTCATGTGAATCCTTTTTTATTTTAAATATCTATTTATAACAACAGGTCTCACACTTTCAAGTAATTCGACAAGTTCTTAAATGTCATTATCCGTCATAGACTTTATCTCTTTATTTATATTTTCGGATGAGAATATTGTTTAACTTCTTGAAAAGATGTGGGATCATCTTCCAACCCAATGTCAAACTCATGCTCTTGGAGATATACATAATCACATCATAGTAGATCTCCTTTCCCTAATGAATCTCCTTAGTGGCACTTAATCTTGAGATGGTTGGGAAGCATGCACAATCGTAGAAGGAAATACCTCTATTTGAGCTAAGTCCCCTCTATTTGAATTTGAGGTGATACGAAAATATCATGGACCACTACCCCTTTCGGTTGTACAACTTCAACTATAAGTGGAATGATAATCATTTCACTATCTACATTAGTAGTTACCATATTAGAATCAACAATGTTTTCCTCAAATGATATTTTCCTAACTTGATCATTCCCACCATTCTAAATGAATTTGACATTACCCATCTCGAAAAAGGACTCAAGGGGTTGTAAAACTTGAAACTTCTTGAGTTTTCAGAGTATTCTACAAAATAACAGTTAACGGTTCTTGAGTCCAATTTTTTTTCGTTAGGCCTAAGGTTGTAAATGAACCAAGCGTTCGTGAACAAGCGTTCGACTTGGTAAGAGCTTGTTTATATTCGTTCAATATACACAAGATCAATTAAACAGATAAGCTTGAACAGCTCGTTAAACTAAACAAACAAGCTTAAACACATATGTGTTCAGCTCATTAACGTTCATGAACAATGTTCGTGAACAACGTTCGTGAATAATATTCATAAACCATATTCATTAATAAAACTCTTATCAATATACTAAATAAACAATAAAATAAAATAAACAAATAAGTTTGAATTATCAAGCTCAATAACCAATCAAACAACTAAAAGTTTAAAACAATCAAACAAGCTTGAATTGAGAGCACGATAACATCTAAACGAGCCAACATCTAAACGAACCAAACTCAAGCTAAGCTTCAAACAAGCTCAAGCTTAAAAAAATAAACTAAGCCAACCTTGAACAATCATTTCAAAGGCTTACTTCATTTTAAGTTCGACTTGACTTGGCTCAATTACCTTATCAAAAAATCTTGAACACTCTAAAACTCAACTCGGCTCAGCTCGTTTACAACCCTAGTTAGGCCTATAGGGCTAGCCTCTAGACAACCCCAGACATATAGATGTTTAATGTTAGGTGTTCTATATATCCACAACTCGAATAAGATTTTCATTACCACCTTACTAGGAACTCTATTGAGCAAGTAATCGTAATTTTGAGTGTCTTACCCTATAAAAACTCTAGTAGAGAAGAAAATACAATCATACTCATCATGTCTTACGGTCTAGTTTCATCACTCTGCCACACCATTCGTTGAGGGGTATCGGGCATGATGTATTATGCCACAATGTCGCACTCTACAATGTAATCCGCAAATGGCCCAGGACATTGTTCACTTGATCCGTCAAATCTACCATAATATTCACCACCATGGTATGATCTGACGGTCTTAATCTTCTTACCAAATTGATTTTCAACTTCGAGGCTTTGAACATGTTCAGATATTGCAACTTCGTGTAAATTAGGTACAAGTATCCGTATCGAGAATAATCATTTATAAAGCTAATAAAGTATACTTGACCGTTCCAAGAAATTTTAGGGAACGATCCACATATATTTGTATGTATTAGCTCTAAGACACTAGTACACGTCTTAAACTTTTATTACTTTTGTTAGTTGTTTTTCCCTTGATACACTCAATGGATATTCCAAAATCTGACATGTCAAGTGTCCCGCGTTTAGAGATATGTCATAAATACCTATGTCATAACATGGATGAATTCTCACTCATCAAACCACACTTCACACTTATACTATGCATTACGATGTTATCTGTATAAGTTTCAATGTCTAACATGTATAGTTTATTAATCAAGGAACCAATATCACACAATATAGAATTTTGAAAATATTAAACTTTCCATTTCTAAATGAACAAATGTATCAAAATTTGTCCAAATATGAAAAAGAAATTATGTTCCGTCTAAATGATGGCACTATAAATGTATTTTCCAAATTCAAAAGTACATTGTTCCCTAAACATATCTCTCTACATTTATCTTCTTGTTAGTTCCCGTATAAATGAATCTTTCAACATCAATTGGTATTCAGCTCCTGAGGCAACCTACATAGTTACACTTATGTGAGTAATTGAGCATGTATCTATCCACTAAGTGTTATTGGGTATAGTAGCTAGGTTAATTTCTGAACTGAGAGGTGAAAAATATACCTTTCTTGACATATAATTGACATATTTGGGGCAATCTTTCTTACCTTTCTTTTTACAAAAGTAAAAAAATTTGATTCCGATCTTGTTGTTTTTGCACCTTATGCTCTGTCACTGTAAATTATTTACCTTTACTCTTACTCTTATCATTTTTCTTCTTTTTGTTCGAATACTGAGATGAGATTGCAAAGTGCGCACTAAGAGATGTGTCGCCTCAATCTCTTTTTTCTGTACACACTGAGCTATGAGCTTATTTAGTATTCATTTCTCATTTTGAGTATTATAGCTAATTTTGAAAGAAGTGAACTGTGTATGCAAATATATTAGGATGAGATTCATAAGTACGCTTTCGAACATTTTGAACTTTAGTGTCTCATATTTGTAATCAAGTTCGACATCTTCAAGATGTACTCTCTTATGATATCCTTCCTGTTATACTGCATGGACACCAACTTTGTAAGAAGTGTAGTAGTCTCTACATTTTCGTTTGAGGCGAATCAGTCCACTAATTCCTTAATGAAGGTCTTAGCATACTCATTCTCATTTATTGAACCTTAATGGATTCCGGAATAGACATCTTCACGATCATAAGACTCAGGCAATTCGATTGCTCCCACTTGTCAAATATCACTTTTTGATCCGTGGAATCTAATTAAAGGTGCAGGACAATCATGCCTAAATGTAAAATCTAAATCCATGCAGCCTAATAAAACCGTAATATGTTCTTTCCATTGTCTAGAAAAAACTCTAAAATCGCGTTGTTATTCACATTCTTCACGGATAATGTGAAAAACTCCATATCTAGGTTAAATCCTAACATATCCATATTACACTCGACGGATATGCAATAAGGCAAAACTAAAAACCGAAGCAATGGCTAACAATGGGTTGACCTAAATCCGTCGCAAGAGTCATTAATCCTTACTTGTCCCCGTACGAATTCCTACAAGCACAACGAAAATCTTTCTGCAAGGATTGGACAACAACCAAAGTTCCTTCTCAATGTGGAAGAGAAAAGGAAGAAGAAGCCAAAGTCAAGATGCCTAAATCAAGTTTGACCGTCTTCCTTGTATATTATGGCCCATCTTGGAAGGATCATCCACCAAGAAACCCATTACCAATTAATGGCCCATTAATGTTAAAATATCATATTATTGAATCTACACATTGAATCAACATCCAATAGCATAAACTCCACTTCTTGCATCTAGTATTAGATCACTTAATTGGGATTTAATTCCATAATGGCAATTGTTGTGTGTTGTTAATCTCGTAATAGCCCACCAAATGGAGACTTAATCCTTTAGTCTTCATTTGTGACCTCCAAAGGTTATCATAAACAGATTTCCTTCATCTTCAGGATAATGGTGGTTACACTTCCTGCAGAGCTCATTTCCATGGAAATTGAGGTAATAGCATCTAAACATGAAATTTGCATCAGCATTGTGACAGAGGATCATTCCCAAGCATTAAAAGAAAAATTCTTAACAAAGATAAACATGCAAGAGACTCACGAGGGACACTCCCACTCGCCATTATTTAACTCTCTTTTGGGGCGTTGTTCCTCACAACGAAGGCACTTCCTATTGCGCGCAAAATTCATAAAGTCACACCTGCCACCACATAAGAGTTGTTAATTAATTTGAGTGTAAAGTTAGTTGATTTCAGTTAAAAGTGAGAGGAAAGTTTTAAGAAACATTACTTAGGGCAAGTCCAATCTCCCTTCTTCATCTCATTACCAGAGTCCCTGTTAACTCTCTTTGGCCCATCTTCTTTGCACTCCAAACAGCGAAGATTTTGAGCAAAATTGAGAAAATTGCAACTGCATATTAAAGGTAAAATGCATATCTTCAGTGTAAAATTGGTTTCCAACAAATTTCTTGAAAGAACTCAATTTGCATGTGGTCTATGTCTTTAAAGAGATATGTAACGTATATCTTTTGGGAGAAAATATTTTACTTAAAGCAAACCACCTCAATCACAAAATACCATTTCAATCTTCCAAATACTTTGATTTCAAACTCTTCACCAAATATGACCTAGAAGTTGTCTCTCCTCATACGAGCACTGTGACTCCTCTTGAAGAAGAGTGTTTAATAAATAATGTGTGATCTTGTTAATTGTCTATACCCTATAACAATCATAACTCTCGCAACTTGCTATACCATACCTGTGGTAATTGCTTCAATCCGTATAAGACTTTCTTCAATTTACATACATTATGAACATCCAAATTATTTTGATATTGCGGAACCTCCATATAAATTTTTTCCTCTAGTTCTCCGTGCAAAAATGCATTCTTGACATTAAACATTTAACTCCCAACTATAATTAGTTGACATTCAGTAGTATTCTAACAGCTTTTATTTTTTGCTACTAGAGCAAAAGTCTCTAGATAAACCTATAGGTTCAAGTATAGCTCTTGGCCACCCGTCTTGCTTATACATCTCTATTAATACATCTGCTCTATATTTCATTGTATAGACTCATTTACACCCTACAATTTTCTTTCATATTGGCAACTTCACCAATTCCCACATTTTATTCTTCTCCCATGCTTTCATTTCTACATTCATTACTTGTTTCCACATCTCATTAGATAATACCTCGGATAAAGTGATAGGAACGACAATGGTGTTTAGGTTAACCAAGTAAGTTTTATGTGATGGTAGAAATGTGTAAAAGATAGGAACTTCACAAGAGGATATTAAGGCATTTTGGCCCCTCTCTAGTGCCTTTCCTAAGAGCATTAGGAAGGTTTAGGTTCTCATCGCTTATATAAGATTCAATATCAACTAATTAGAAATTGTTATGTCATTCTCATGATTAGGGTTAGATTCTTGGACTTGCATTAGTTCAAGGGCATCCATCTTCCCCCAAGTACGGGGTGTCAAATCTCACATTCTTAATGATAGTGTTGGGATTTTCATGCACAAATTGACAAGTTAAGACAGGATTTGACACAGATTTACACTCATAGGATGATTTGGCATCAGATACTGAATTAGAGATGTAACTTTAAGTCAGTATTTAGCAGAGTTTGAAATCTAAGTATTAGAAAGGTTGAAATACTTTCTTGGGATTGAGGTGCCTCACTCTAAGTAAGGTATTTTTTTCTCCCACCATAAATATATTTCAGATCTCTAATATACTCAAATTTAAATGATAGATAAAGATGTAATAGATAAGAAAATGTATCGTCTAGTAGAAAAGCTTATTTAACAAAATATTGCATGCATACTAAGTGTGTTTAACCAATTCATGCATAACCCAAAAGAACCTCATTTGTAAGCAGCTCACCAATATTATAGTATCTCAAAGGAACACCAAGAAAATATATTTTATTTAAAAGAAATAGAGGTTTGGGGCTAAAAGCATATATGAATGTTGATTATGCAATGTCAATGGTTAACAGGAGATCAACCATTGGATGTTGCACCTTTTTTTTGTGGTTGTTGTTGGATCGTGGTGATAATGAGGTGAACATGAGCGCCAGAGGGGGAGGGGATGGATAGCGTGTGTGCAAGTAAAATTTCTTCTTTGCTACGATCCTAGTAAGGTTACAACACAGTAGTGGAAAAACATAAATAAAAGCGTGAGCACATACAACACAGGCGATTCAATGTGGTTTGGGAGTCCTAGGTCATCTTTTATCCACTTTGATAAAATATCGAAATTGGAGAAAGCTCTCACAAAATCATGAATGGAAGTACAAGAGGCATATGACAGAACAAGGAAGCACAATTGCATGGCTTTTTAGAAAGAAAAAAAAATACACTAGAATCTATCAAAATTTCTACAAAGTAGCATGCATAGATCAAACTTCCGATCAATTCCATAGAGATATTTGGTCCTTAGGGAGAAGATGATAAAATTTAGCACGATGTCCTATGAACATTGTCCATATCATCCTTGGTAGATAAGGACATTACAACCTTTTTGTAACTCATTATAAGACAGAAAACACTTGTGTCTTCCAACATATTGGGCATTGTCTAAACCTAACACAATCAAACCAAGACTCAAGCAGGGTGCAATCTTTGAGGCATTCCCACCTGCTTACATAGACTCAATTTGGAAAAGAAAGGAAAAACTCAAGCACCTTAGTAGCCCAAGACCTTAAGGTTCTCTCTAATGCCTCACCAAGAGATCATCCCTTAGATCAAGAAGATCTTGGATGAATATGTGGGCATAGCTAATTAATAGTTAATTGACAAATTGTAGCCTTTGCACGCACACAATTTAACACATAATACACCTTATTCCTAAATCATAAGTGTCTATCCTTCCATATGATTACATGACCAAATAGAGAAATTATATTAAAAAAAAACTCTAAAGAAAAACTGTATTAGAGAAAGCACAAATTGTCATCCCTACATTACTGGCACCAAAAGAAATGACTTAATATGCGTTCACAATTGTGTCAATCAATAAAATCATTATCAAATATAGGTTTCCCATACATACACCTAACAACATTCTCGACTTAATGGCAAGAGACTAATACTTCTCTAAAATGACCCAACATAGTGGTATCATTCGGATTCGAGTAAATGAGGAACATGGAAAATCACTTTAACGCCAAGATGTACTATAATAGTCAATTATGCGCTTTAATCTTTCAAATACCCTAAGCACATTCATAACCGTAATGACTCAAATCCCAAAAGCTTATATAGGAAAGTTTATAATGGTTTATGTTAATGGCATCCTAATGTACAACATCGAGCATGACAACCACCTTGAATATATTCGTATTCCATGAAACCCTTTAGATTGGAAAGTTAATTATCAACCTAAAGAAATAATATTCTTTACAATCGTAGATTCACTTCATAGGTGGGTTTGTTCTCATATTAGAAAAAATTTGGCAAACTTGACAAAATTCGGGCAATCAAGGATTAGCCTAAACCCCGTACCTTTAAGAAAGTTCAAAGCTTTCATGATTTTGTGAGTTTTTATAGATGTTTTATTAGGAACTTTAGTATCATTATGGCTATCTTCACAAATGCCTTAAAAATAGGGAGCTTGACTAAGTTCAGTGTCTTAGCCTTTCAAAAAACTAAATAAAAGATAACTAAGGCCCATATCCTTGGACAACCTTCTTGGGCATTCTACCATTTGAGGTAAATGTAGGAACTAGGGGTACCCTAAGATAAGAAGGGCACCCTATTGCATTCTTTAGCAAGAAACTCAATGTAACTCAGCAGTGTTACTTTAATAAGTTTTACATTATCGTCAAATCTCTAAGGCATTCGTAATGCTATTACCAAATAAATTCATTTTGTACTTTGACCATGAGACACTTATGTACATCTAAATACAATTGAAGTCATAAACTAAACACTCTCATTGAGTTAAATTCCTCCCAAAGTATAATATTGTTAAATAATACCAGCCTAGGAGGTAATAACAAACTTGTAAACATATTGAGTTGAATCGTAGCTACCCTATGTAGGATGGAAACCATTGTAATAAGAATTTATGCCTTAAGGATGAGTACGTGATATGCTCTAATTTAGGGTGGTTTTCTAAGACATCCAAGAGAGGATTGTCATAATTTGGTCAATTTTGTGACTAAGATGATTACCTAATTAAGAGCACATGTCTCCAAACACCACTAAGAGATTTTTTTTAATATTGGAATTACGTAAAGTACTCGATAGGACATTTTGGAAAACACAAGATCAGACCTTCCTTTAGATAAGTTTTATTAATCATACTTGAGAAAGCATAGGGTTGTATTATAGTATCATATGTTACAGATAGCTAATGCAAATAAACAAAACATAGGCCTTTATATATAATACGAATTCTTTATAAGTCATGGAAAGTATGAATTTTGTTTTAGGGCCACCTTGGACCAATTGAAGTTGAAACTGATTTTCTAAATGGCACATTTCATTTTCTGCAATAAGACAATTGATGCATCTTATATAACTTATTTTATAAGAAAATTGTTAAATTGCATGGGTTACCAACACTAATTGCACATAAGGATGTTACATTCATTAGCTATTTAAGAAGCCAATATGGAAATAATGTGGGACACAATTCACATTTTATTTGCATTTCACCCACAAACAAATGGTTAAATTGAGATAGTCGATAATATATTAGGAAATGTTCTTACAAGACCTATAGGGAAAAATCGAGGATTTAGGATTTGGTCATCCATTGTTGAGTTTGCTTATGTTAATTCAATAAATCGTTTTGCGGTTAAAAGTTCATTTGAGATCATCTGTGGGTTAGAGCTTGTCACTCAAGACCATTTTCTTACCTACTAGCTTCTACCTTTCTAACGGAGAGCTTTGCCTAGCATATTCGGGAGATACATATTAATGTAAAGAGAAAACCACTGAATAACAAAGTTCATATAGATACAAATTGTAGGCAAAAGAAATATAATTTTGGAAGCCATGTTCTTATTTGCATCTGCCTTGAGCAATTTTCTAAAAACTCCCACAAAAAATTTCATATTCGCTCCACTAGACCTTTTCACATTATGAGAAAAATAGCTGACTTATTAACATTAGTCAATCACTATAGAGGGTATTAAGTGGCATTCAAGCTCCTTCTTTGCTTGTTGACTTGCCCATAGGTTGTACTTCAACCACTTTGACACTAGCTCTTCCTCCCTCATTATAACTAGTATATATGATTGAGAGGATCATTGAGATTCAACCAATGCTAACTCCTCATCGAAGCACTAAGAGATACTTAATGTAATAGAATGAACTATTAAATATAGAAGATGTATGAATCACTGAACTAGAATACATGGGTACAACTTAATTGCTAAATTTGGACAGGAAACTTCAAAGTTATATTCTAATAATTTTACTCTCATACTCAACAAAGTGAGTTTGAGCTGTTTTTGGCAAGAAACAATAAAGTAGATACTGCTATTTTTTAAAAAAAAATAAAGTTGGTTAGACTTATTTAGGAGCTTGTTAGAGTTTTTTGGTTAACAAGTCATTCTTATAAAGAACGAGTCTCATTGTCAGTCTTTAAAAGGGTTAGGATCCCTTGTATTGAATCATATCTTTTAGTTATTTTCCCCTTTTGGCGAGTTGAATTATTATTGTTGCTATATTACAATAGTGAATCCTAAGAGACATACTAATGGAGGTTTCATGCTTGAGTTCGTTCTTTAAACTAAAGAGAGACAGAAAGAGGATTTTATCCTAGCAAGGAGAGAATACAAGAGTGTTTTAGTTTTGTGTAGCTACCAAATAGAAACAAAACGACGTAATGTTTGATAATCTATTATAGACAAATTAATAGAGTTATGGATGATGATCTACATAGTGTCAAAGGGAGGGAGTAGAGAATTGTGTATTAGGATTAAAGTTATGCATAAACAAAAGGACGCTTTGATAGTGATTAAAAAGATGCTAATCATAATCTATGGGCTTTAGTACCATAGTATTCAAACAGTTCATGCTATTATCTGAGAACAATTAGGTGTAACTAGCGGATGCTTAAATGAGAGAGTTGATTCATATGATATAGACATATTCAAAGATGGTTGATGATAATAAACATACTAGTAGATGTTATACTTAGAAGACTTAAATATATTAGATTGAAGGGGTAGACAAAGAGTAGGGATGATAATTTGATCCACCTCAATTACAACCCAACTCGAGCTAGCCTAACTAAGGTCACCCCTCCTCACTTCAATATGTAAATAAAGATGGGATAAGATTTTTTTGCTCCATGTAGAATTTAGTCTATAATATATATGCTATAGAGTATCAAGTACATTTTAATGCCCCACCAAACCTAAAGCGTGCATGAGAAATGGGTCGAGATGGGAAAAGGGAAGAAAACCTCATCTTCCCACGATAACCTGCCCCGCCCCACTTCCTATATGAGGTGGGGGTGGTAAGTTAAAAATTACCCTACCCCATCATGATCCTCCATAAGAGTGGGATCAAGGAAAAAAAATAGGCAATATAACAAAAAAAAAAAAATTAATCAATTTAATTATTACTAACGATATAATATTATTAGACCTTAATGGAGAAATAATATTCATATAACAATTCATTAATGATGGCGATGATGAATATGCCTTATTAAATATTTGTTAAAACATTTTTAATAATTTTATTTCATCATTTCCCTATTGCTTATTTTTCTTATTGATTGTGATTTATAGATCCTACTAATCCAATACAATCATTACTATTCTTTAACTATCTGATCTTACTAATGAACATAAGTTCATTCATTGCTAACACATTAGACATTCAAGATAAAATGCATAGTCAAATATCTAAAAAATGTAAAGCTAGCAATTTTCTTAAATCTAACATAAATTGCAATTTCTTTGATTGTTTAATCCAATCAAATGCAATAACTACCAATAAACTTGTAAATTCATGGGTGATAAATTTGCAAACACTAAATAGAATTTGCCTAAAAGTCGAAGCATATATATATTAGTCTAAACAAAAATTTGTATTTTCCCTAGATTACATTTACTATATAAGATGAAAAATTACTTGCAGTGCAGTTTCCAAAGGATTATAAAGAAACTCATTCAGCCACACAAAGCATTAGAAGGTGCTCATTTAAGTTGTGCCTTCTTAAAAGTGACTACCTAGCCTCATTAGGTAATCAAGGATTACCACGCCTCAGCATGCCTGAGGAGATAAGCAAGCACTTAGGCATCTTAATATAACATTAGTGCATTTGGTCATTATGAAAGTACGTGTAGAATTAAAAGAAAAGGTAAAGCACCTAAAAATTTATGGAAGTTAGGCCAACACTAGGAATAAGTTATTCTTGATTATTCAGGATTGAATACATGGATCTTATTACATCATTGAGTAGGAACAGCAGCATAGATTATCACAGAACTCTAAGTTGTATCACTGATATGTTTAGATTTTTTAAATAAGATTTAATAATGTTATCCCAGACTTCATTGCTTTTCTTTTCCTATGCCTGAATTATAATTTACTAAATTTAACTAAGTACAGACTTATAGATTGTCTTCTTAATACACGTCAAATCAAATTGCTCTGATTTTACTTGTTTGATCCTAAATACTAATAAATTTTAGTTCATATTTTTTAGTAATCTCACACATTATCCTCATATCCACGGTTCAAACTATATTGCTTCCTAACAACCCAACCATTTGATCACTAATACAACATTGGTTGTACATATTAATTTCAATAATTACTAGCTATGCACCTAAGGAACCATAATTCAAATAAATCAAACATACACAATTAAACATCCCGTAACATATAGAAGACTGCATCATAACTTACTTTGGGCATAACCAGTCACCTCGCTTCATTTCAATGTTGGATGCTCTGTTTTGGTTGCCATCGAGCTTTGGAAATGTTTCATTTGGAGTAGGAAGCTTCACAACTGGTTTTGTAATAGATGGATCAATGGGTGTATCACTGAGCTTAATAGGCTCAAAGAGTAGACTTCTTGCAGACTTTTGGATGTGCTCTTTGACATGCGAGCTTTCCGACACACAAAATTGCTTTGGATTCAATGCGTAACTTAATAAAATTCGAACTACATCCACAGAGCGTGGTCCTTCACCATCAACCGGTATTATATATGCTTTGTCACATGATCCTCTTAGATCACAAACACTACATACCTGGAGTTGTAGGTGATAATCAAAAACAATATGCAACTGGAGTGAATGGCTGCAGAACATTGGCAGTTCAATTCATCATAATACCTGTACTGTTGAACATCTAATACGATAGCAAAACCTAATCCACAATAATGATTTTTGCAATTTCCATCAAGCATTTCATTAGGAGTTCGGAATTTGACAGCAATCTAGACTAAAAGTAGAACTTACAGCCCCTTCATCAAGATGCAGATATGCCCTTAACCTTTTTGCTGAACTGACTGCTTTGCGAAATATATTAGGACAACCATGCTCAACAACAGCCAGAATGTCTTCTCTAAGAAGAGAGCTGCAGAATGAGGTGATCAACAAATCTAAATTCTAAAATCATGGGAAACATGATTTCAATGGAAAACAACTGCACTGTTTAAGTTGATATCACATTCAACAACAATTGAGCACAAAATCCAATGAACAATGAAAAAATACATAACCAAGGTTAGCTTAGATCATTTTAAAGATACCATCAACAAAAATAATACACAGCAGATCTCAATATTGAGTCAAAAGCATGCAATAGGTTTGGTCAAATACAGAATGATCCAATAAAATGCTTCATCTTTGAAATACAAGACTACAATCATGCTGAAAACTAGGCATGATTACTCTTAATAAACTAGATTTGAAAATATCTAAAAGATCAATATTGACTCACAAGCAAGCAATAGGTTTGGTAAAATACAGATTGATCCAATAAAATGCTTCATCTTTAAAATACAAGACTACAATCATGCTGAAAACTAGGCAGGATTACTCTTAATAAACTAGATTTGACAATATCTACAAGATCAATATTGCCTCAAAAGCAAGCGATAGGTTTGGTAAAATACAGATTGATCCAATAAAATGCTTCATCTTTGAAATACAAGACTACAATCATGCTGAAAACTAGGCTTGATTACTCTTAATAAACTAGATTTGAAAATATCTAAAAGATCAATATTGACTCAAAAAAATGTTTCATCTTTGAAATACAAGCCTACAATCATGCTGTGAAAACTAGGCTTGATTACTCTTAATAAACTAGATTTGAAAATATCTAAAAGATCAATATTGACTCAAAAGCAAGCAATAGGTTTGCTAAAATACAGATTGATTCAATAAAATGCTTCATTTTTGAAATACAAGACTACAATCATGCTGAAAACTAGGCATGATTACTCTTAATAAACCAGATTTGAAAATATCTAAAAGATCAATTTTGAGATACAGATATTGCAGATGTATATTGCATATTACTATATATCATGCTGGCTAGATGCATCCTAACCCCTATTCAAATTATTTAGTAAGCACCATAGTATAAAATCTCATGCTTCCGATATGGAGAAACATTTCGTTCCGCCCACAAATAGGCACCCCTATTCAAATTATTTAGTATGCACCATAATATAAAATCTTGTGCTCCCGATATGGAGAAACATTTCGTTCCGCCCACAAACAGGCATCGGCACAGGCACGCCTCTGGTGTCGGCGCGCCCCAAGACCCCGCGGACGCGTCGTGCTTGCCCAGCAACGCATCCAAATGCATCGTGCAATCCCCGGAAGCATTCAGCGATGTGTCTGAACATGTCGCTATTACGAATCTATAAATGCACGGAAACATCGTAAGTAATATAAAAAATTGTCGAATCCACAGGGACTGTTGATCAAACACTAAAGATGTCGCAAAGTAAGTTATTAGAAGATCGAAAGTTAGCTTTGGCGCTTGCGAACTAACAAGAGAGATTGAAGAGAGGGAGAGAAGGTTGAGAGAAAGAGAGAGAGACGAAAGTGAGAGAGAATTGATCATGAGAGGGGTTGAGCTTAAAAGGATATGAGAAATGGTTTGGATAGCGATTCTAGGATATCAATTTCCTTGTAATGCTAGGTGATGTTACATGGATTGCCTAGTTCCTATCCTCTATGTTCATGCTCTTGTAGAGAACCTAACTAAATACCGGCACAATCTCGCGATAGCCGCATTGGAGTGTCTATCCCATTGGCATTCAATGCTACTAAGTAGAATAGGTAATGCGGATAGTCCATTTAAGGTAGCCCCTATTACTAAGAGCTCCCCGATAATACAATCTACATTACACCATTTACTTCGTAGCACAGAATTGAGATAAACTCATTAAGTTCTAATCAGCTATTCTCTTGTAGAGTATTGACCTCCCTTTCAAAGCGACACTCTAGATGTCCGGTTAAAAGGATACCTTTGCCACTAGAGCCCTCCGGTCATACGATCTAGAGCACCTCCCTTACATGGATATCAATCTTCCACATCATTCAACAAAACATGCAAAAGAGATATAAAAGTGTCACACACATTTCATTAAACATGAACAAGGCATTAAACATGTCATTGAATAGAAAACATAGCAAATCTACATAATTTTACATCTCCATCATATTACAAATACTCCCTAATCCTAGAAAGGGAGATCTACTTCATTGCAAGGGAAGAACAAACCTAAAACATAAACTAAAGCATACTTACAACCCTAGATGTAAGAAGGAGAAGAAGAGATGCTTGTCAAAGTTTCCGATGTCTTGGGGATGTCTCCTTGCACTAGAGATGGGTGGATCGTCAAGGAATGGAGGTGGATGGAAGTCCTAGGGTTTCCCCCTAAGGGGAGAACTCTTCCCCAAGGAGAGGGACGAAGTCCCAAACCCAAAATGAGTTAAAGAATGGGTTTCTTGAACCTTTTATATCTCCTCCAAACTATCTAGATCTATCATGTTTACAGGGCTCAGCCAAAACAAATTTTTCACTTATTAAACCTAGTTTTCTCGTGTTTCACCTGAACTAAAGTTGTAACCCTTGAAGTTATCTACATTTTGATACTTGGATCAAATCATAGCTCCAACCGAGCCGAAAATTATGGTGGTTCAAAGTTTGATCTGCAATCTGATCAGAGACTGTGACATGACCGTGGATGGGAGTCACGGTCGTGCCTTTTAGCACGGCTAGATATTGAACTATGAAGCAAAATTGTAGATCTTAAAATTAGCTACATTTTGGTATAAAGAGTAGCCCATAACTCCAACCGAGCGTAAAGTGTTATGGTCATTTCAAAATCAACAGTCTGCCTAGATTCAACACAACTCTATTTTCGCACGACACGGCCCGACTCCACGCCACACGGTCTGGGGAGGCATGGCCATGCCAAAAGGCAAGGCCCCTCTTTGATTAGGCTCTAGAAATGTAGCACAACCATGCCAAATGACACGGTCACGCCCATGGTTTAAAGTGTCATGTCGAGACGGTTGAAACGAGCGAAACATCTCGTTTCGCTCAGCGACCGACACCGACACGACCCCGGCACTAGACCCGCGACAGGTGCGAGGTGTTGCGCGATCCTATGGTCACAGCGAGGGGTCACTTGACCCTGCAACAGCAGTGGAGGGGTCGCATAACCCTTCCATTACCGCCGCGAAGGCATCGTACGACCTTGGAATCACTGCAGAGGGGTTGCACGGCCAACGCGATCACGCTGAAGAAGTCACGCAATCCCCGCGGCCATGGCTGGTCGCGCAACCCTGCGACAGCGCTAAAGTCGTGCGGGCTCGCAAGTGGTGTTGGATTTTAGATTTTTTTTTAATTAAACTTAGGTTAATTATTTTAATCAACTCCTAACTATGATGGAGATAATCTAAAGAGATTTTATTAAACCCTAATAAAATTATCTAATTAATTTTATATTTCATTTATTTTAATTTAAAAATTATAATAAAATTTTTATTTATTTATCTATTTTCATTTCTTTTCCTTTTTTTAAAGATTATTTTTTATTTTTTAAATATTTATGTTAAATATTTTAGTTTTTAATTAATATATTTTATATTTTAAAAATACCAAAATTATATCAGCATTGCACAATACGGTACCGAAACCGTATCGTTTCAGTTCAGGACCGAATCCTCGGCACGGGTCGAAATTTTAAACTTGGTTACGCCTTGATGCAGCTTTGGAAGAAGCACACAGTCGTGTAGTTTCACATGACCTGGGCTTGATTGGCCTCTGGTGGGAGGCATAGCCGAAGCTGCTTTGCTTCGGGAGAGAGCACACAGTCGTGCCAAAGGGCACGGCCAGGTTGCTCGATTTTCACAATTTCCTTCAATGTGTGCCTTTGCTCTATTTTCGCTCCAAATAACATCCTGTCAATCAAAACATGCAATGAGCAGATCTCTGAACAAAATAGGATGGAAATATGACATAATAATGAAATAGGGTGCAACAAATATAGATTATATTCCTGAAATACAAGTAGATGTGTGTTAAAGAATGCCTAGAAACATATATCACATACGCACATCAGTTGCACGGGTCGGCAACATCGCGCGAGCCTGCAATAACTGGCGGTGTAGAACAGGTGAGGACCAAAGGTTTTAACTTAGGTTTAATTAAATAACTTATGTTATTAATTTTAATCAATTCCTGGATATAATTGGGACAATTTAAATAGGTTTAATTAAACCCTTATAAAATTATTCCATTAATTTGATATATATATATATATATATATATATATATATTACTTTTTATTTTTAAATATTTAAATTAAATTTTTATTATATTTTAAAAAAAATACTGAAAACTATGTCGATACGATACCGAAACTATATCATTCTAATATGAGAGTGAAACCTCGACACACGTTGAGATTTTAAACCATGATATGCACACTACCCCTACTAAAGCAATAGTCATGAAATTTTTACTTTAAGGCTAATAGTCAATCATCAATGACAAAATATGTTTGGCCTTGGCAACATAAATATAAATAGGGTTTGGTCCCATGTGTAGTCATCTGAGCCCAACAAATTTAATTTGAATTATGTAATAGCTTGTTTGTTGTTGTTGTATGTAATAGCTTGTTCCATGAGCCTCAAGACTTCATTGGACTCACTTAAGTACTATGGATTCTTGAATTCCTCTCCTTTTTAAGCAAGTTTTATCTCATTCGTGACAAGAGATTGTTCTCTTCATTTTGAGGCTTTCGAATAGAGAGACTAAAGAGAATATAACCAGCATTCCATTTCTTGTCTAAGGTCTAAGAGATCTAGATGTACAAAAAAATAGTATTTGTCACGAAACTCAAGAACAAAAAGTCACATGTCTCATATGATCTAATTGAAATATTTATGGCATACATTTGCCACATTGAAGAGATAAATCATATCATTCATCTCAACTTTGTTATCATAGCATTGCATGAGATTGTTCTATGAAACTGATGTTTCATTATTAATAATCTAATCCATGCAGTTATTCATGTCGTTTCCAATTTCATTACTGAAATACAATCAAGGTTAAAGTTTCTTTTAAAGCTAAGTTAATACCCCATGAACAAACCAATACCAGAACCGTATTAGTGTGCCAACTGCACCAGTTAGGGGCAAGGAAGGGCTGAAAGGAAAATGGCGGCTGAAAGGAAAAGTCAATAGATTGTTCACATGGACATACCTCAACAAAATGGCGGCTGAAAGGAAAAGTCAATCTGATTTCTCATGTTCTCTAAACATATACCAAAATAATAGCCTATCTCATAAATAGAATGTCTTCTCAAGTCCTAAAATTCCAAACCCCATGTCAAATCCTTCTTAAACCACACCTAACCACACATCTTATATCCTTCGCCCGTATCACTATCAAGTTGTTGATTGCTCCATTTTTGTTCATATCCATAGCCAACACCGAGGAAAACTTGATCCTAGAGCCATTAAATATGTCTTCTTAGGATATTCTTACCATAAAAAAAGATACATGTGTTATTCTCAAATTACAAAAAAAATCTATAGCTTCATGGATATTACATTTTTTAAACACCGGCCATATTACCCCAAATCTGATGTTCAAGGGGAGAACGGTTTTAAACAAGAATAACAACTTTGGGACATCAATACGAAGATCAATGATGCAGATATTGCCACACTTTATCAAATCCGATCAATACCCAAAACTTTGGGGAAACAATACGAAGAATGGTAATGTCGATATTCCTACAATTCATCAAATCCGGTCAATAGCCATATACAAGTTGTCCCTACTCACCAAAATAATCCCATGGTTCCATACCTCTTGCAAGATGTCATTAACTTCCAAATACTTTTTCCCGAACACTTCCTATTCTCTAGCCAACTGTTATTCAGCCAAACAAAATCCCTAGTATTTTTAGTCTTTCTTCCTCAGACACTAATCAATCCAAAAACAGCATGCCTTATCACCTATCCTAGAAGGGAAAATAATCAAATGGAGATAAAACACAAAGTACTCCTTGGGCAGATCCAAAAATTGGACTAGACCCGAGATCAAAAGATCCACAAGGAAACTATAACCACGAGTCCTCCAAAGATGGTAATCTTTCTATTGCAAAAAACAAAAAGGCGTGTTAGCGAATGCAGATAACATTCAATCTATAACTTTGTGCCACATCAAGACCTATCTAATAAGTTTTAAGACTTTTGTGGCAAATCTGAATCATACCATAGTTTAAAATTTTATTCCGTGCTGGATAAAATTTAGGGTTCCGCCCGCCGCCCGGCACACCACCGGTGTTGTGTAGGGTACCTCCGTAGGCTTGGCTCAATCACACACATCGCGAACTCCACAGGTCACGTCCCAACAGGGACGCAAAGGTTGTGGCGAAGTTACAAAGGTCGCCACGACCTCCGCGGATCACCTCCTAACGAGGAGGCAAGGTTGTCGTGACCTCCACAGCTCGCAACGGGGACACATGTGCGTGGGCGTGCAAGGTGCAGGTAGACAAAAAACTTAGGAAAAATAATAAAACTTACGTTAATAATTTCAAACAACTCCCCGCTATAAATAGATAATCTAAACATTCTTAATCAAACTCTAATAAAACTCCCCCATTATTTTAATTCTAACATATATAATAAATTTTTTATTTATTTATTTATCATATGAGACGCCGCAATCTCATATTTTTTTCTTTTTATTTTTCTTTTTTTATATTTAAATATTAAATAAATTAATTTTTTAATTAATATACTTTATATTTAAAAAATATTGAAACCATATCGGTACAACATGATACAGTACTGAAATTGTATCGTTTAGATCATAAATCAAAATTTCGATAGGGTCGAGATTTAAAACCATGGATCATACAAATTCTTAAATCCATACAAGCGGCACTCACAATACCAAAATTTAAGACTGTTTTAAAGAAGAAATCCAAGCACCGAAGTAGTATGGATCATGGAATATCATTGAACTATCACCTAAAAGGATTCTATAGGTTGCAAATGGATCTTCACAATTAAATACTAAAAATGTGGAAATGTTGATTTATTCAAGGCTCAACTTGTTACAAAATGATTCACACAATCGCATGGAATCGATTATGAAGTTTTCTCTCTTGTAACCAAATTAAACACAATTCGAGTTCTCTTATCTCTAGATACAAATCTAGACCAGTCACTTCATCAATTAGATGTCAAGAACATTTTTCTCAATGGAGACTTGTCGAAAGAACTTTACATGAGCATCCCTTCTGAAGTCAAGTCATAAGTCACAATCAACAAAGTTTATAGGTTGAAACACTCATTATATAGACTCAAACAATCCCTGAGAGCTTGGTTTGACATATTTACTAAATAATCAAGTACTATAGTAATCTACAATGTAGAGCACCCTCTTTGTTAAATGTTCGCCACAAGGGAGAATTTCCACCGCCCTTATTGTATATGTCGATGACATTATTCTAACAGGAGATCACACACACACATGAGCCTATTAACTAAAGAATTCAAATCAAAGATTTAGGAAGCCTAAGGTATTTTCTTAAATTGGAAAAAACTCAGTCAAAGGCAGAAATATCAATCTCTCAAAAATATATATATTTCTGGACCTGATAAAAGAAGCAAGAAAGCTTAGATGCAAGTTAGCAGATGCTCCTATGGATGCAAGTTAATACAATTTTAATTTCCAATACAAAAAAATTGAAAATAAAATCACGATATTAAGATTTGTTATGGATATGTGCTTAGGATCTAGTCCACATGCAGTTGTAGATGAACTGAGGGAGGATAAGTGAGCAAAGAAGGGCAGGAGATGGTGCGCAATGGTGAGTATTGCTATTGCAGATGTGAAGAAGGATGCCGCCAGGTGTGGAGTCACTGAGAGGGAGAGGGAGAAATATATTAAGAAGAATGTTATTTTTCTCAATGCTTTATAGTTTACAATATCAATTAAGGATCCTTTTATAGATTCCTAAGAAGACAATTTCTAACTAAAATTTTGAAGTTTTCTTCGATGGATGTCGGTTGGTTCCTTACTCGCAGAAATGGGGACAAGTTGATCAATTCCTTTGGGGTAATTGGCTCCCTTTGAAAACTTACCCCTCTTGAAACAAGTTTTTCTCCATATCCAATTGGAATAAGGCTCCTCATATCACAGACAATTCATTCAGAGTCTTTATTTTCCAATCAAAGTCATTGTCAGCAAATTGAAATTAAGAAACCCTGAAATGGTGTGACTAATATGAGACAATATTGCTAAATAGCATACTTTCCATCAACATTGCAATATTTTAGTGCTCATTCAAATTGATTTCTCCTGAGACATCAGGGTTTGGTGTACTCAAATTAGCTTCCATCAATCATTCAAAGGAGCATGAAACAAAATGTCGGCTTTGTAAGAATTTTGGTAAAAGGTAAAGAGTGTTATTGTGGTTGTAATCCTTTTCAAAACAGTAGTAGTACTCCAATCCCCTTTTAGAACCCATCTCGGGCAACAAAATATCGGCCTCGCCCATCTAAGTCTAGACCACATAATTCACAATGGTTATGCACTCAGGTGCTTATAGCCAACCAGTGTTCCTTCTTTAACTTTACCATCAATATCAAAGCAACTAATTAAGATTAAAAAAAAGAAAAACACTAGAAGAAAATAGAAGAAAAGAAAAACACCTGAAAATGTCAAATCGTTCTCGAGCAAACTTGAGGCAGGCATTCTTAACACGGTTGACCTCCATTTCCGCAGGCCCATAGGCGGCGGAACCATCCACGTCTCCACTTGGAACCACAGAGGTGGAAGGCTCAAAGTAACCATTTGCACTCAACTTGTCGATGAATCTCTCCCACTCAGGCCACGGATGGGAAGATGAGGGAGGTTCCTTGGTGTTCAAAGGAGGCGCGTCTGGACCGAACTCCGCAATGGAGCTGGTGGTGAAGGTACGAAGAATGGGGAGTTGAGCTCGTGGGGGAAGGGGATGCGGGACGGGGAGAAAGAGGTTGGCGCGGCGGTGCAGAGGAGACGGGAGGAGCAGAGATGGTGCAATGAGCCGACAGACGAGCCCAGAGGAAAACGATGAGGTCAGACAAAGAAGCTTCGAGGCGGCAGTCATGATGGCGGGGATATGACTTTGAGGACCAGAGGGACTCGAGGGCGGTAGGGTTTTAAGCGGACGACGATAGTTATCTATTTATTTTGTGGAATGTTTACGGGTGGAGAAATAACAAATAACCCTCCATCCGTACCCAGACTAGTGACAAAAGGCGATATCGTTTGCCCTAGTGTTTTCGTTATATCATGCCCAAGGTCTTTACGAGGGAGGTAAATCATGATAACTGGAGAAGTTAGTGCGCAGTGGGAAGATATGCACAGTTCAAACTCACGCACTTAAGTGGCAAGCTTCACGTACTAACCGCTCCAGATAACACATAGGAGTAGGAGCGCAAACGAATAGACCTGGCTCCAAGTTTTTCAAACTGATTCAAATAATATTTAATTTGTATTTAAATCTACAGTATGTATTTGAGTGTTCAAGCTTTTATTTAATTTATTATACATTTATTTTTTATATATAACCTATTGATTTAATGGGTTATTTGGTTAAAGGGATGAGTGATCACCCATTCATTACTATTTGCTCCTTTTTAACTAATCGTCAAAGACTCTAACCCTAACTTTTACAAATCCTCTTGGGTCTTTGATGCCGTCATTGTAAACATCAACAAGTGGAAGGAGGTTGAAGTCTTAAAGACGATGAGTCGATGACTAAAAGTTGAGGGTAGAATCATGTCGAGGACTCAAGGTCGTGCGATCATGCTTCTAATGGTTGAGAACTCGGAATCTAAAGAGTAGAGATCACACGTGAGTTTCTTTCTATGCCTCAATATTTTTAATCAGGGAAAATTTGAGTCGTAAGTCTGGAGTCCCTTCTTTCTCTTCTCAATCTATCTCTCTTATTTTTTAAAGTATAGAATTACTTCAAGAGCATTCTTAGTTTTTCTTTTTTTTTTAGAAAAAATTATTTATTGTTTATTTTAATATGTATATTCATTTTATTTCTGGATTAAATAGCATTTTATTTCTTGATTAAATAGAAGTTGTTAGTGCAATAGTGCTTCTAGTGGTCAAGAACTCAGGATCTAAAGAGTGGAGACTACACATGAGCTTTTTCTCTACCTCAAGCCTTCGATGTTCTAATTAGGGAAAATATGAGATGTAACTTCATTCTTTCTCTTCTCAATTTGTCTATTTTCCATTAAAGCATAGAATTACTCAAGGTTATAGTCTCCAACATCATTCTTTTTTTTCTCTTTTTAGAAGAATTACTTCTTATTATTTTTGTTGGATCGTGAAAGTCGATAGAGGGATGGTGAATATCGATCAGAAAATTATCGTAGAGAGTACGTAGTGGAAAGATGAAAACACAACGCTAACACGAATCGTTTTATTTGGTTTTGAGCCTTGGTTGACTACTACTCCAAGGCCCGCACTCGTTGAGTGCTTTCATTGGACAATTACTAATAATTCGCAAAGTTATTATAAAAACTAAGTACAGGAATTATTAGAAAGGAATACCGACAACACTGAAAAAACTTGAGCCTCTTGTTGTCGGAGTAGCTTCGCAGCGTTGCAGAAGCACAACATGACAGCGAAGTGTTGGAAGATCTTGTTGTTAGTTGTTTCTTTGTTCCAGGGTGCATCCTCCTTATATAGGAGACTCCGGGCGCCCGGATCCCTTCCGGGCACCTGTAGTATGACGTAGCCCAGCCAACCATGAAGCTCCACGTAACGAAGTGCGATGAGGACAACTTTTGCATTCCAGGCACCCGGATCCCTTCCGGGAGCCCGGACCTCTGTTTTCCAGCAAGAAAACGTTAGTTCGAAACACAAATGCAAATAATATATCCTGCAAAGCACAATTTTATAATTAAAAAAAGAGTATTAATTAGATTTCGTCTCACCGAGATCGGAATCTACTCAAGATCTCAACTTAGAGTTCTGAAATGGTTCTAAGTTGGATCGACGCCTAAGTTTCCTTCCCGGGAACTCGTCCTCACAATCACTTCCCACCAGTGACTTACCTTAACTTACCTGCAAGACGTCCAGTTAACCCTTTGACCAGTCTGGACTTCGTGTCAACTATCAGGTCAGCCCGTCGACCTAGCTGGACTTCGTACCAGCTATCGGGTCGACCCGTTGACCTAGCTGGACTACATCCGGTCAGCCCGTCGACCAGTCTGGGCTTCGTGTCAGCTATGACCTAGCTGAACTTCTCCTGCACACTTCATCAAAGTGTTAAATCACTATGAAACTAACTTAAACTACTTTGTCATTCATCAAAACTTGAGTTAGACATTAGTGCTAACCATACCAACAATCTCCCCCTTTTTGATGCAATGACAATCTGGGTTAAGTTAGTGAAAAAGATGCAAGTGAACTAAGCAATTATAAGGTTTTTTAAGTTGGTTTATATTTTGTATTTCATTGTTTTGTTTTAACTAACTTAAACCACCTAACTCTCCCTTTTAACATTCATCAAAAATAACACAGAAAAAATTGAGTGATTAAGGAAGTGAACGAAAAATGCAATAAAGAATTTGAATTAAAGTCAGATTGACTCGAGGGAGTCTAAAGTAGAATCCATAGAACATTTTACTTTAAACTTTAATTTTTAGCTTTTTCAAAACATAGTTAAGTTTTAAAAAGTAGTTAACTTAGAAAGATAACTTTAGAAAAAAAACTTTGTAAATTAGAATGATTTTTAAAGATAAACTTTGCAAAACCCAATTTTCAAAATAAGCTTTGCAATTTAAAACACTTTTTAAACACAATTTTCAAAAATAAGTTTTATAAAGGCTAATTTTAGAGTATACTGACTTTACAAAAATAAATTTATCAAAAGCAAGTTTACAAAATCAAATCCAACTAAGTTTATAAAATCTAATTTTCAAAAACCAAGTAAGATTTAATTTTTAAAACTAAGTTTGTAAAATTCGATTTTCAAAACTAAATAAGATCCAATTTTTAAAAAAAACTTAGTTAGTTTAAAAGGATTTAAAATACTTTTAAGGAAATATTTTTCAAAAACTAATTTCAAAATAAGTATGAAAAATAATTAATTCTCCCCTGAACCTGACAAAAAAAATTTGTCTAACTACTTAGTTACTTACTAACTATCAGAGGATAGCAGTTTTCACTTGATTAGTCAGGTTAAGTTATTTGTAACCAGTTAGCGTATGACTAAGCTGAATCTCATAACCTGATTGATGTTTGTTTTGTATTTAATGCTCAAACTTATATCGATGCACTGAAATAAGCATCTTAAGTCCAGGCAATCTATAAGTCCAGGCAATCTACCTATACATCTCACCCCTTTCTATGTTTAACAATCACAAACAAGGTAGTCCTAGTGTGTTTGGTGAGATGCTCAAATTCTAACCCTATAGGAATATTCTTATTAAGGGACTAATCTAGTCTAAGGGTAAAACAGATTTTTTTAAATTCTAAAAATGAAAAATTTTGAAAACATATAAGTTTTTATCCTATAATTTAAAAACAACCATTTTTTAAAATAATTTTAAAAACCCTAGTCTATTAAACACATCCCTAATTTTCAACGTAGATTGCTAAACTCACTTTCAGGTAGGGGTTTGGTAAATATGTCAGCTAAATTAGACTTGGACTCAATGTATTTGAGTTCAATATCTCCTTTAGTGACATGATCCCTGATAAAGTGATATCTAATCTCAATATATTTGGTTCTTGAATGATGCACCGGATTTTTTGTTAAATTAATTGAGCTAATATTGTCAATTAATACTTTTACATTTGTAAGGTTTAAATTAAAATCTTTTAAGGTGTGCATCATCCATAATAGTTGTGCGACACGTTCACCTATAGCTATATACTCTGACTTAGTTGTGGATAGGGCAACACATTGTTACTTTCTACTAAACTAACTAACAAGTGCTGACCCTAGTAGTTAACATCCACCACTTATGCTTTTGCGATTTAATTTATATCCAGCGTAATCTGAGTCAGAATAGCCTATTAATTCAAAATTATTAGTTCTAGGATACTAAATTCCTACATTTGAAATTCCTTTAAGGTATCTGAAGATTCTTTTGACTTGAGTTAAATGAGATTCTTTAGCACAGGTTTGGTATCTAGCACACATACTAACTGCAAATAAAATATCTGGTCGACTTGTAGTTAAGTATAGTAGGCTACCTATGACACTCCTATAGTATTTTAAGTCAACTGATTTTCCATTGGGGTTGTCATCTAAAATTGTGTTAACTACTATAGGTGTTTTTATTTCTTTAGTGTTTTTTATCCTGAATTTTTTAAGTAATTCTTTGGTGTATTTTTGTTGATAAATACAATTTCCCTCATTTGTTTGTTTTATTTGTAATCCTAAAAAGTAAGTTAATTTACCTACTTGACTCATTTTAAACTCTTGTTCCATTAGATTAATAAATTTTTCTAAAAATTCTGAGTTAGTCGAGCCAAAGATTATATCATCTACATAGATTTGGGCTATGAAGATATCCTCTTTTATTAATTTAACGAATAGGGTTGGGTCAATTTTGATGGGTGCTACTCGGAATACCGTTCTGTTTCCCTTGTACAAAAATTTGTACAAGCACAGAACTTTTCCTAGCAACCCGTGTGCTCTTCAGAAGTTAAACTTGGATTGGAAACGAAACTTAACATTTTTACTCCAAGTTCGTTCTTCAAAGTTAAACTTGGATTGGAAACGAAACTTAATATTTTTACTCCAAATTCAATCCTTATGTTCTTCAGAAGTTAAACCATATTACAGAAGTTGATTAAATATTTATTTCAAGGATTGGCTTCCAGGTCGTTGGCGAGGCACTAGACCTTCTTGATTATGGGATCATCCACCACTTCCTAGACAAATCCTTTCAAAGAAATTGAATATTTAAACTTTTCACAGTAACCTTAGGTTTAACTACAGAGACCTCAATCAAAGCACAAGATCGAAACACGAAATCAAAGCACAAAAATGAAAACATAAAATCACTAGCCTCTTGTGTTGGTATTTCAGGATCCATACAAAGAAAACAAAACTAGTTGTACTGCGAAATAAATAACTAGTTGTACCTTTCTTCATAGACAAAGACCTCTTGATCTTTTGTCATATTTCTCTCCTCTTCTTGGACGTCGTGTGGGTGACGATCTACCAAGATAAAAACACCCGAACCCTTTTTGTTTCCAAGCCGTCTACCACCAAAGGATGCAAAGAAAAAAAATGCCTCCTTCTTCTTCTTCTCCTCCAAAACGCCGGTCACCAAGGTGCTTCGTCTCTTCATTTTCTTTTCCTCCAAGCTCCGGCCACCAAGAGAAGATGGGGCGCCGGCCCTAGAGGGAAGAAAAGGGAAGAAGAAAAGAAGTGGGGTGCCGACCCTAGAGGAAATAAAACAAAAAATGGGGCATCGACCTTAAGGGAAAGGAGAGGGTTTTTAGTTGTGGAGAAAAACTTATCACTTCTTAATTGAATTGTTGTTTTTTTATGACACAACCTCCTCTTCTTTTATAACCCTTTGCCCCAGATAAAAAAAGGAGAAAAAGTAATAGATTTTTGTTTAGAAAAAATCTCTAGAAAAGAATTAACATAATTCTTTTTAGAAAAATTTCTTAAGAAAGAATTAGTATAATTCTTTTTAGAAAATTTCTAAGAAAGAATCAATATAATTCTTTTTAGAAAAATCTCAAGGAAAGAATTAACATAATTCTTTTTAGAAAAATTTCTTAGGAAAGAATTAATATAATTTTTTTTAGAAAATTTCTAAGAAAGAATCAACGTAATTCTTTTTAGAAAATCTCTAATTCTGTTGAGAAAAAATCTCCCCTTTTTTTCTTTCTTTTCTTTTTCTTTTTCTTTTCTTTTCTTTTGGTTTGGCCGACCCCTTGCTTGGGCACCAAGCAAGGCTTGGTCGACCCCTTTCTTGGGTAGAAAGCAAGGCTTGGCCGGCCCCTTACTTGGGCACCAAGCAAGGATGTGGCCGACCCCTTTCTTGGGTAGGAAGCAAAACTAAAACGGGTGAATGCGAGGCTTTATAGAGGCTACAACATGAACTGAGAGAAGGAATTAGTTTTGGTCTCCTGATGGACTTGAACTTCCTGTGTTCGACCCGAACATCCTACTCAAGTTCATCAATAATAACTTATACCACTAAATAGTTATTATTGAACTACCGCACCAATCTCATATTATAATATGGGCTCCTTCTTATCATGAGTGTATTAGTCTCTCTGTGTTTAAGATATCGTATGTTCGTTAATTAAATGAGTTATTGACAACTCACTTAATTAACATCTAGCTCCAAGAGTAGTACCATTCAACCTTATTATCATGTCGGACTAAATTCACCTGCAGGGTTTACATGATAATCCTTATGAGCTCCTCAAGGAGACATCATCAACCTAGATTACTAGGACACAGTTTCCTTTTATAATCAACAACACACCATATAAATAATATTATTTTCCAACTTATCGGGCCTATTGATTTAACTGAATAAATCTCACCATTTGATAAATTAAAGAAATAAATACTAAGTATATGTGTTTGTTATTATATCGGGATTAAGAGTACGTACATCTATAATAACAAAGATTTTGTTCTTTTATGCAGTCAGTATAAAAAGAATAATCTCAAATGGTCTTGCTCAATACACACATAGTGTATTAGTGTAATTTTATAGTCAAGATAAACTAATACCAAATTACACTGCAACAATTCCAATTGTTTGTCCCAATCCATCTTGGTTATGAGCTACTATTTATAATTTATAAGGAATTGATAATATTATCTTCTGTGTGACACCACACACAATGTTATCTACAATATAAATTAAATGGACAACTACATTTAACGAAATGCAGACATTTGACCAATGTGATTCTCATTTCAAAATAAATGTTCATACAAAAAGCTAGGCTTTTAGTATACATCCTAACAAATTTGACCTTAGTTGAACCCTTTGGATATTAGGTAAGAGGTTAACCTTTTATACCATGCCCCTGAGTGCTTGCTTAAGTCTGTATAAGGCCTTTTTTAGCTTAAAAACATAGTCTGAGTGTTCTAGACTTTCAAATCCAGGTGGTTGTCCTATATAGACTTTTTCTTTTATTAATCAATTTAGAAAGGCGGATTTGACATCCATTTGATACAGTCTGAACCCTTTATGGGCTGCATAACTTAGTAACATTTTAATGGACTCTAATATGGCTACTGGAGCATAAGTTTCATCATAGTCTAGTCTCTCTACTTGACTAAACCTTTTAACAACTAGCCTAGCTTTGTTTCTAGTAATTTTCCCAGTTTCACTTAACTTATTTCTAAACACTCATTTTGTTTCTATTATCTTTTTTTTTGTGGTGGCACTAAATCCCAAACTTCATTTCTCTCAAATTGAGCTAGTTCTTCTTATATAGCTATGACCCAGTCTGGGTCAAGTAAAGATTTAGCTATAGTTTTGGGTTCAATTTTTGAAACCAGAGAGATTTGACTTAGATTTCTAAAGGATGATCTAGTTTAAACCCTCAAGTCTGGATCACTAATTATTTGGTCAACTGGATGATTAGGGTTGACTCTTATGGTTCTAGGAGGTTGATTCTCTTGAGGTTCTTCTTCTTCTTCGTGATTTAGATATCCATTGGTTCTTTCTTGATTATTGTTGCCTTAAATAAATTCAATTGGCTGAATTTGGGTTTATTCTAGGTTTTGTTTGAATTCCTCAAATTTTACATTTGTGGTTTCTTCAATTCTTAATGTAACCTTATTGTATATTCTGTAATCCCTACTATTTAGTGAATATCCTACAAAGATTTCATTTTCTATTTTAGAAGTGAATTTTTCTAAGTGTTCTCTTGTATTTAGTATGAAGGTCGGGCACCCAAATACTTTAAAGTATTTTATATTGGGTTGTTTATTATAATATATTTCAAAGAAGATTTTGTTATGTGTTTTATTTAGTGTTGTTCTATTTTGCATATAACAGGTTGTACTAACAACCTCTGCCTAAAAGTACTTAGGTAGATTATACTCATTTAGCATTGTCTTAGAGGCTTTAAGTAGTGTTCTATTTTTTCTTTCTACGATTCCGTTTTGTTAAGGTGTTTTAGGACACAAAAAATTGTGATGATATCCGTTTTCAAGACAAAATTTATTAACTTTATGATTTTTAAATTCACCTCCATTGTCACTTCTAATTCTTTTAATTTTAAGGTCTTTTTCATTTTCAACTTACTTACAAAAGTTTGTAAATACTTCAAAAGTTTCATCCTTATTTTTTAAAAAATTTACCCAGGTGAACCTAGAATAGTCGTCTATTATTACTAGACAATACAAACTTCCATTTATTGATTTGACCCCATGGGAGTCAAATAGGTCTAAATGAAGAAGTTCTAGTATTGAGTTGGTTTGAGATTGATTAGTTGGTTTGTGAGTAGATTTTGTTTGTTTTCCTTGTTGACAAGCATTACATATTGTTGAGTCTAAGTTAGGTAATTTTGATAATCTTATAACTAGTCCATTTAATTTGCTTATATTTCTGAAATTTGTGTGTGACATTCTTCTATGTCATAACCAAGTTTCTTCTTTTTGTGTTAAGTAACACTTAATTGAAGAAATGGTTAAGTTAATTGCATAGATGTTATCTTTTCTAACCCCTTTTAGACTTATCGTAGGGTTATCTAAGTGCTTGATTAAGCATTTCGAAGATAGAAACCTAACCTTATATCTAGTGTCACACAATTGACTAATACTAAGAAGATTATACTTGAAGTTTTCAACAAGTAATACATTTGTAATAACAAAGTCAATTTTAAGTTCAATATTACCTATGCCAATTACTTGAGTTTGCCGTTATTCCCAAAGGCAATTGTTCCTAAGCTTTGTAGGTAAGCAGAGTGAATTTGGTGTGATCTCCAGTCATATGTTAGAAACAACCACTGTCGTCCAAGATCTACTTGGTTTCCTACAATAGGTAGGAGTTAGGGTTAGTTTGAGTTCAGTTCTAAATTTTAAAAAACTTAGTTGAGAGTAATGTTTTAGTAAAAAATTTAAATTTTTTTAAAAAAATTAAGTTAAAATAAATTTTTAAGTTAAAATAATTTTAAAAATAAATTTTTTAAGTTAAAATAATTTTTAAAATGAATTTTTAAGTTAAAATATATTTTTTTTAAATACAAAATTTTTTAATTTAATTTACTTTTTAATTTAATTTATACTTTTAATTTAATTTTTAATTTAATTTAAATTTTAATTTAATTCGATTTGGTTCGATTCGATTTGAAGTTCTTAGTCATCTCACCTGATCTATCTTTTTAATCAAGGAAACCTATAATTTTTGTGAGATGAAGTTATGTTCAATTTTAGGGTTTGGTTTAACTTTGTGTTAGATTCAGGTTTAACTTTAGGTTCAACAAATAGACATTCTTTGGATAAACTTCTGGGCTATGATGAGTCACTTGGACATCATTAGAGTAATCATGCCTTCGAAGTTTTTCAAATAGTCCTATCCACTGAACTTAGTATAAAATCTTGGTCTAATTAGTTAGGATCCGTAAGAGATAGCTTCGGTTAGTTCCACTTAGCCAAATGCATCAGGTCGAAGCCATATCTTCCTAGAAATGCATAGACTAAGTTTCTCTAACCTACTATCATCCAAAACTTCACCATTACCGTAGTTCAAGTTAAATTTTATCCCTTTGAACTAGTCCTAATTACCCTGCCGAGTATGTTAGTTTTGGTTTCCCTTGTCGAGTAGATTATTTTTAGAGGTGTCAGCTATTCTGGAGCTCCCCCTGAATTATTGGCCTGTATTTTTAAGTTTTAGTTCTAGGTTTATGTCTGTTACTTTTATAATTATATTTAACTTGATGATAATCTGATTTTTGTTGGGTTCTAAAATTTTTTGATTTTGATTTTGTTGGTCTAGGTTTGTGTTTTGGTTTTTGACTTGATTTATTAGATTTTACATAACATAATTTATCTTTGTGTATGTAATATTGGTTAATTCCTACTTACATGGTTAAGCACGCTTTCGGAATCCAAGCTTTATTTTGTTGTTTATGTTGGGTTATTAATGATTTAAATATTTTATTTGAACTTGACTTGTATCCAAGTCCGATTTTATTGTAGACTGTTTTTTTGACTATTTAGAATAAGATCTAAATTTTTAGATCTTGTTGTAAATTTTTCTAAAAGACTTTTTAATTTATTATTTTTTGTTTTTAGTGTTAAATTTTCTTCCTCAAGTGTTAGGTCTTGAGTTGGATTAGTATTTGTGATTTGTTCCTTGAGGTTTTGGTTTTCCTCAAGGAGCAATTTATTTTCATTTGCTTTACTGTTAATTTTTTATTTAAACAAACAATAATTTTAAAAAAATTCTTATTCAAATTAAAATATACTTCGGGACCTTCGGAAACGAGTACGGACTCGTGGCTCGATTCGGGTTCGGACCTGTCTTCCGATTCTACTTCGCGAGCCATCAATGCGAGGTGACTCTGGTGCTTCTGATCTTTGGCCTTTGATTCTTCTGAGGATGAGCCGTCCCAGGTTGCTTTGAGAGTCTTCTTCTTGGATATCTTCGACTTGTCACTCTTCAATCTCGGACACTCGTTCTTGTAGTGGCTATTTTTATTGCACCCGAAGTAGGTCACGTTCCTTGGTTTAGTCGAGGAGTTGATCTTCGGCAGGTCCTTTTTGTTGAAGCTCTTCTTCCTCCTGGTGAACATCTTCCTTACCAGGTTCACCAGGTACTCTTCGTCTTCAGAATCCTGATCAGACTCATCTTCAAGTTCAGGCTTGGTCTTTGTCCTTTCCTTGGAGGAACATGCAAACAAGGCAATACCTTTTTCGGTTCCGGCGTTAGTCTGCTCGTGTAATTCAAGTTCGTAGAATAACTTGTCTAGTTTCAATTTAGATAAATTTTTTAAAATTTTGTAGGCATCCACGATAGATGCTCACAATGAATTTTGTGGAAAAGCATTTAATGCATACCTGATTAAATCGCGATTTTCCATTTGGTGGCCTATCGCGTGGAGTCCGTTGAGGATGTCCTTGATCCTTGCATGAAGTTGACTCACTGTTTCTCCTTTTTGCATTTTGATATTAAATAATTTATTTAACAAAAGGGCACACTTTGTTACCTTATCATCGCTCGTTCCTTCTTGTAGTTCGGTCAGCTTGTCCCATAATTCTTTTACATTTTGGTGCGACCCCACTCAGTTCAGCTCTTCCTTTATCAGCCCGCATTGCAGCGTGTTGAGAGCTTTGTAGTCCGTCAAGGATTTCTTTCTCATGTCCGGAGTCCACTGTTCCGGGTCTAGTGGATTTTCGGAGTTGTCGACCGACACCTTGTATCCTCTGGTGACGCTGAACCACTGGTCGAAGTCGGTCTTCAAGTAAACCTCCATTCGCTTCTTCCAGTAGGGGAAGTCGTCCCCGTTGAATAGGGGGGGCGTATTGTGTTAAAGCCTTCGACTTGAGACATTTTTATCCTGCACACAAATAAATAAAGAAATGAGAAATCCCAAAACTTAGTCTTGGATTAGTAGTGCGGAATAAAATTAAAGAAACACTGAATTGGTGTTGCACCAATTCAGCTTAATTACTTTGAAAAAAATTCCAAAAAGGTAACGATACCAGTTTGGATTTATACCGTAAAACTGAAACTGAGAAAAAAAATTCACCCCCTGTTTGATTGGTGCTTGCATCAAATCAGAACGGTACCTGCTCTGATATCACTTATTGGATCATGAAAGTCGATAGAGGAGGGTGAATATCAATAGAAAAATTATCGTAGAGAGTACGTAGCAGAAAGATGAAAACACAATGCTAACACAAAACGTTTTACTTGGTTCGAAGTCTTGGTCAACTCCTACTCCAAGGCTCGCACTCGTTGAGTACTTTCGTTGGGCAATTACTAATAATTCGTAAAGTTATTACAAAATCTAAGTACAGGAGTTATTAGAAAGGAATATCAACAACACTGAAAAAAACTTGAGCCTCTTGTTGTCGGAGAGTAGCTTCGCAGCTTCGCAGCGTCGCAGCATCGCAGGAGCATAGCACGGCAGAGCAAGCATTGGAAGATCTTGTTGTTAGTTGTTTCTTTGCTCCAGGGTGCATTCTCCTTATATAGGAGGCTCCGGGCACCCGGATCACTTCCGGGCGCTTAGAGTGTGACATGTCCCAGCTAACCATGAAGCTCCACGTGGCGAAGCGCGATGAGGATAACTTTTGCATTCCGGGCGCCTGGACCTCCGGGCGCTTGGACCTCTGTTTTCCAACTGCTTCAACTCCCTGCAAGAAAACGTTAGTCCGAAGTACAAATACAAATAATATATCATACAAAATAAAGTGTTAGCATAATTTTATAATTAAAAAAAGAGAATTAATTAGATTCCGTCTCACCGAGACTGGAATCTAGTCAAGATCTCAACTTAGAGTTTCGAAATGGTTATAAGTTGGATCGGCACCTAAGTTCCCTTCCCGGGAGCACGCCCTCACAGTCACTCCCCTCCAGTGACTTACCTTAACTTACCTGCCAAATGTCCGGTCAACCTTTCGACCAGTCTGAACTTCGTGTCAGCTATTAGGTCAGTTTGTCGACCTAGCTAGACTTCATGCCAGACATCCGGTCAGCTCGTTGACCAATCTGGGCTTCATGCCAACTATCAGGTCGACCCATTGACCTAGCTGGACTTCTCCTGCATATTTCGTCAGAGTGTTAAATCACTATGAAACTAACTTAATCTACTTTGTCATTTATCAAAACCTGAGTTAGACCGTTAATGCTAACCGCACCAACAGTTTTAATCTCTCTGCTTATTTTATTTCTTGAAGAAATAAAGTTATTATATATTATTTTCAGTGAAATAATATTAATTTTGATAACTTTTGGAGTTTACAGTTTTACATATTTAAGTACAGTAATATTCATTAGTTCTTACAATAGTAGAAATGTTGATGTCGGCTGGAGATTGGTATCGAAAATGACATTGAGTGACTAAAAAACACTAAGGTATGTTACTGAAAGATTTTTCTTATGTTTTTTTTTGCTTCCAATTAGAAAGTATATTTTTTAAAAATAAATGATACATTTTATTCTTATTATTATAGGTTGAAAATAGCTTGTGATAATTGATTTACTCATTAAATGAATCATTCTAAGTTGAAACTTAAGAAATCAATTATGCCACTGAGGTATAAATTCAATTTAACTTTTAGCATTTTATATTTGAGTTACTAACATGTGTAATACTCATATATTTTATCTTATTATATTTGAGTAATGATGTTCATTAAATGCTACCCAATCACTGATCGCCACTTGGCAAGTCCGTCGTCATCGTACGGCGAGGGCATCAGCTTCGATGGGACAAACGTCGGTTCAAATCCGACGGTCTGATGCCAACATTCCTTTCGATGACCTGGATCGAACGGTTGCTGTGTGGTGGTTGCTACTCGGAAAACCTATAGGTTCCACTGTACAAAAATTTTGTACAAAGGTCTGAACCTTTTCCTAGCTACCATGTGTTCTTTTAAATTAAATTTTGGATCGCCTGCGGAACTTAACACGTTTGATCCAAAACTTAATCTATTTGTTCTTTTAGGTTTTGACTTGGATCTCCTGCGGAACTTAACACGTTCGACCCAAGTCTCCTTAAGTTATTAATTCCATTAAATATTAATTTCCATAAAAGGTTCCCAGTACTGACGTGGCGAGGCACATGGCCTTCTTGGATATGGGAGCAACCACCACCGACTAGACAAAACCTTTAATAGAAAGCTAATATTTAATTTCCTAAAATAACTTTAGGTTAACCAAAGAGAACAATCAAATCACAAGGAAAAGAAAGAAACAAAAGAACACAACTTCGAAAAAACATATTCGAAATTCTAGAACGTAAGCCTCTTGTATTTGGTATTATTTCCATAAATAACTAGCATGATGCGGAAATAAAATTTACTAGTTATACCTTGTAGAAAAACCTCTTGATCTTCTATCGTATTCCTCTTCTAACCTCGGACGTTGTGTGGGAAACGATCTTCCGAGACGAGAAACCACCAATCACCTTCTTCTCCTCCTAGCTAGGTTCGGCCAACAAAGAGGAAGCTTCACCAAGGAAGAAAAACAAAATACTAACCAAGCTCCAAGAGATGCTAGCTTTCTCTCCTTCTTCTTCTTCTTCTTCTCCGAGTAGTATCCGGCCACCACAAGAGCTCCAATAGAAGGGTAGGGTTCGGCCACCACAAGAGGAAGAGAGGGAGAGGTTGGCCGGCCACACCAAGGAACAAAAGAGGGAGAGGAATAATAGATGTTGTGTCTTGTGAAGGCACCCTCACCCCTTCTTTTATATTCCTTGGCCTAGGCAAATTAGGAAATTTAATAAAATTTCCTTAATTTCCTTGACATGATTTAATTGAGAAAAATTAAATAAAATTTCCCAATTTAATCTCTAATGGCCGGCCACTTCTAGAGGAAATAAATTAGACAAGTTTTAATCAACAAATTAAAACTTCCTAATTTGTTTCCGGAAATTTTAAAAATAAAATTTCTCTTTAAAAATCTCTTCATGGTTGATAAAGGAAATTTCTATAATTTTAATTTTATCAACATGTGGATAATTTTTAAAGAGAAAATAAAATAACTCATCAATCTACAAATAAGGAAAGAGATCTAATCTCTTTCTTTAATCTTTTGTAGATCTTTTACAAGAGAGATATTTTAATTTTAATTCTCTTTAAAAAATTATTTCTTCCATATAATAAAAACTAAAATTAAAATCCCTTTTTAATTTAATTTGGCCGGCCCCACTTGCTTGGGTTCAAGCTAGGGCCGGCCACCCAATAATATACCTAGGCCGACCCTAGCTTGGTTCCCAAGCTAGCTTGGCCGGCCCCTTATTAGTGGGTATAGAAGGTGGGTATAGGTGGGTATGAAACTTCTACAAATAAGAGGCTACGATAGGGACCGAGAGGAGGAATTGGTTTTGGTCTCCCGATAAAATTAAGCATCCCGTGTTCGCCCCGAACACACAACTTAATTTTATCAATGATAATTCATTCCACTAGAGAATTATCATTGAACTACCGCACCAATCCCAAATTACATTTTTGGGCTCCTTCTTATTATGAGTGTGTTAGTCACCCTGTGTTTAAGATATCAAATGTCCACTAATTAAGTGAGTTACTGACAACTCATTTAATTAATATCTAAGTCCAAGAGTAGTACCACTCAACCTTATTATCATGTCGGACTAAGTCCACCTGCAGGGTTTAACATGACAATCTTTATGAGCTCCTCTTGAGGACATTATCAACCTAGTATCTCTAGGACACAGTTTCCTTCTATAATCAACAACACACACTATAAGTGATACCATTTCCCAACTTATCGGGTTTATTGATTCAACGAACTAAATCTCACCCATTGATAAATTAAAGAAATAAATATCAAATATATGTGCTTGTTATTATATTAGGATTAAGAGCACACACTTCCATAATAACCGAGGTCTTTGTTTCTTTATAAAGTCAGTATAAAAGAAACGACCTCAAATGGTCCTACTCAATACACTCTGAGTGTACTAGTGTAATTATATAGTCAAGATAAACTAATACCTAATTACACTACGACCTTCCAATGGTTTGTTCCTTTCCATCATGGTCGTGAGCTACTGTTTATAATTTATAAGCTACGGATAACATGATCTTCTGTGTGTGACACCACACACCATGTCATCTACAATATAAATTAATTGAACAACTACATTTATCATAAATGTAGACATTCGACCAATGTGATTCTTATTTCTAGATAAATGTTTATACCAAAAGCTAGGCTTTTAGTATACACTCCAACAATCTCCCACTTATACTAAAAGACTAAGCTGCTATATCTGCTGCCATACATCTGATTCTAACCCTTCAACATGCCCATCAAAAGCTCTTGCCTTAAGGACCTCAGTGGAAGGATCAATAGGTCATCACCTGATGCAATCTAGACGGCAACAACTTCTCCTCGTTTATACGATTTCTCGTATTGGGTGGTACTTGCGCTCTATTGTGTTTACTTGCCTTATAGACTTATGGTTTCTTCGAGTTTGCTACTGCACCAACATTATTACAATAAATTGTAATAATCTTTGGACAAACCAGAAATCATATCTAAGTCTATCTTGAGGTTATTGAGTCATACAGCTTTTAATGGCTACCTCAGAGGCTTGCCATATACTAAGCTTCTATGGTGGAGTCCAGAAAAACACCTATGCTTATCACTCTTCCATAGTTATGACTTTACCTCCTAAAATAAACACAAAAACCCTGAGGTTGACTTATTATTGTCCCTATCCGATTGGAGGTCAAAATCCATACAACCCATAGGAACCAAATTAACTGCCTTGTAAGCTAGCATATAATCTTTAGTGCCTCTAAGGTACTTTAATATATACTTTACTGCAGTCCAATGTCCTTGTCTAGGGTTACTTTGATATCTGCTAACTATGCTCTTAGCAAAACAGATTTCTGATCTCGTGCATAGCATACATTAGGTTGTCTAACTGCCGAAGCATAAAGAACTGCCTACATGTCCTCAATCTCCTTTAATGTCATCGGAGACATCTCTTTAGATAAAGACACTCCATGCTTAAAAGGTAAGAAACCTTTTGAGGAGTTTTGCATGCTTAAAACGAGCAAGGATTTTTTCGATGTATCAAGCTTGGAATAAATATATTTTTTCTTGTGATCCCTTATTACTTTGATCTTAAAAATATATACATTCTCCCAAGTCCTTTATATCGAATTATTTGGACAACCATACCCTTACTTCTGACAACATTTTGATATTGTTTCCAACTACCAAAAAATGTTATCTACGTATAGTACAAGAAATACCACCACGTTTCCATCACATCTTTTGTATACACAAAACTTTATCCGTTTACTCAATAAATCCATAGGTGTGGATTACTTTGATGAACCGGATGTTCCAAGACCTTGAAGCTTTGTATCACCATAGATCGATTGAGCTTGCACACAAGATGCTCTTAGCACTTTGCAATGAACCCTTCGTTGCTTTATATGGATGCTTTCTTCAAGACTTCTATTAAGGAATCGTCTTGACATCCACTTGCCAAATAGATAAAGAATCGGATAGACTTAAGCATGGCTACCAAAGAAAAGGTTTCCTTTTCATCAAGCCTTGCTTTGAAGGTTTCTACCTTCCTATCCCTCTTTTCTATTATAGACCTTTACACCCAAAGGCTTTTACACCACTTGGTGGTTCTACAAGCTTAGATTTTATTAGAATACATATATTCTAATTCTATTATTCATTACTCTTTGCCAAGATGCTTCATATTTATTTTGGAGTGCTTCGTCATATGTCCGGAGATCGGGTTCATGTCCTTCGGGATCGAGTTCAAAACTCTCCCAAAACATGAATCTTTTAAGGTTGCTTAACAACCCTCCCACTATGACAAGGCATTTTCGCAATTGTGTATCATTTGTGATACGTGTTGCGCTTTTCTTGTGGTATCTCATCTTGTACAGTTGGTACTAGATTAGACATGTCTTTTATTATTTTCTTAAGAACAAATTTACTTATGAGCACGTGGTTCATTATATAGTCCTTTTCTAAAAATCAGTCATTGATGTTATCAATGACATTCTGATTTTAAGACTATAAACCTACTTTTGTTTATCTAGGATAACTTACAAACAAGTGAACTCCTATCCAACTTATCATTATCTCTCTTTAACATATATGTTGGATTACCTGAATCCGAATATGCTTCAAAATAGGCTTACGCCTATTCAGCAATTCTATATGAGTAGAGAGTTATGACTTGGAAGACACTATGTTCACTTTCATTTTCAGAGTTTATCCTTAAAACAAATTTGGTAATTTTCTGAATAACTCATCATCTATCTAATTATTCCATAAGAGTTCTTTACCTTCTTTCTACTACACCATTCTGTTGGGGTGTACCAGATGCAGTTAGTTGGGATCAACTTCTGATAAGTGACTCCTAAAATCTCTCAAGAGGTACTTGCCACTACGATCTTCCATAGTGACTTTTTACTTTATTTCTCCACATCAACCTTGTACTCTTTGAACTAATCAAAGTACTTAGTCTTGCGGTACATTAAGTAAATTTATTTGTATCTTGAATAGTTGTCTATAAAATAGACGAAACATTCAATACTACCTCTTGTCTGGATAGTCATAGGATGAACCAATTTCAACATATCTTTGGCTTCATACCCCTTAGACTTAAAAGCTTCTTGGTTATTTTTCCTTCCAAGTAAGACTCGCAGGTTGGAAAGATTTCCACTACTAATGAACCTAAAAGTTCATCAGCTACCAATGAATCCTACTCAAGTATAACCTAGCTTTATATGCCAAAGATATAATTGGTTCATTTCCGAAGGTTGATTTCTCTTAAAATTAGAAGATGTGTTACTAATTTCCATTTGTTGCATCGTGGGAGTTATTGGATTATAAATTGTCAACCATCATACCAGAATAGATAACTTTCCTATTTTTCTTGATAACAACTTTGTTATCAAAATAGACACAATATCTATAATAGTTTAGAAACTGAAATCAGGTTCTTTCTAAACTTGGTACGTAAAGACAATTACTTAAAATCCATATTTTATTCTTATCAAAGGATAAACATCTCCCACTGCAACAGCTACCACTTTTACAGTAGTGCCCATGTGGACGGTGATTTACCTTTCATTTAGTTGTCGGGTTTCTTGGAACCCTGCAATGAATTGCAGACATGATTAATGGCATCTTGTATCTACACTCCAGGTTCTAGTAGATAATACCACTGGACATGTTTCAACTAATGAATTAAATACATCTAAATTGTTCTTAGTTCTAAGAAGACAGTCTACCTTAATGTCCAAGTCCTATTTCCAATCATTACAATTGGGACTAATAAGTCTTTTTCTATAGTATGACTACTAGGGATTGACAAACATCCTAAGAATCACAAAAATATTTGGTCAAGATCAACTCCTTAAAATCTCCATGAATTTTGTGTATACAAAATCGAAGAGGAGATTTTATTCATTAATTTTATTATCTCGTCAACTTTACTTTATGACGAATAAAATTAATAGTTGATCTGTCTTTGATCAAATATTTGGTTAAAACTCTTTGAATTTAAAATAAAATATTGATTCCTCAAACAATATTATTTAAATTCACCAACACCTTAAACACCGTGAATTTTGCATGCCACGTTAGTGTGGACGTATACAAATTCAACATTTGTAAAAGGAGGGTTTTACCCATTAACTATCTTGTCAACGTATCTTTATGACAAATAAAATTATCTCAACACCGTTAATTTTGTATGCCACGTTAGTGTGGACGATACAAAATCAATCATTTGTAAGAGGGTTTTAACCCTTTAATTTTATTATCTTGTCAACCTAGTTTTATGACAAATTAATAGTTGGTTTCATTTGGTCACACAAATAATAGCAGACTTCGATGGGGAGGATACTATTAGATGTGTCTAAGTGTATACCATTACTTGACACTAAGTCCATTAATAAGATTATGCCCTTCCGTTGGGGAAGATCACACGCCTTTAAAATTCGTCATCCAAAATGGAAGAGAGTGAGATGATCATGATGATGGAAGGCACACCAAGAAACAAAAGAGGCAGATGTGTTGTGCATCACTTACAAACCAGTAATGGAGACCATGGGATTTATTTAAAAATCCCTCTCCCACTTAGTTATTTATAAACGAGGAATTTTAACTATGCTAGCCTACTAGTCATGTATACTAACATGCACACACAGCACAATATAAAAGCAATAAATAGAAAATCTAATTTTCAACTATTATGGCTTTTATCTCTAGTTGTCCTCCGTGTGTTGTCATCCCAAGCTGCTGCCATATTTGGCCACCGCCACCGGGTCTAGCTGTCGCATCCATCTTGCTACTAGTTCCACTGCGCCTCTAGTCCTTAGAAGGTTCCACGTTTTGCAAGATTCGATCCGCGACATACATAGAATTTTACATTTTGATCCTATATTCCATAAAAGGAATGTACATGTATCTAGATCAAAAATAAAATCCTAATAAAACTAAATACAGCCCCTGCTGTATTTTAATACAATCATGCACACACAGATAAATGCCCTTGACATGTCCAAGGGTTCAATCACACACATAATAACTAAAAGCCATAATAGTTGGATCCTGCATCCACAAAGTTAGCACATCCTACTATTAACCTGCCTAAATTATGTATGACATGTGCATAATTAAACTAATACCAAATACACAGAGGCAAAACCCTACTCCGAAAAACCTATAGGTTCCACTGTACAAAAATTTTGTACAAAGGTCTGAACCTTTTCCTAGCTACCATGTGTTCTTTTAAATTAAATTTTGGATCGTCTGCGGAACTTAACACGTTTGATCCAAAACTTAATCTATTTGTTCTTTTAGGTTTTGACTTGGATCTCCTGCGGAACTTAACACGTTCGACCCAAGTCTCCTTAAGTTATTAATTCCATTAAATATTAATTTCCATAAAAGGTTCCCAGTACTGACGTGGCGAGGCACATGGCCTTCTTGGATATGGGAGCAACCACCACCGACTAGACAAAACCTTTAATAGAAAGCTAATATTTAATTTCCTAAAATAACTTTAGGTTAACCAAAGAGAACAATCAAATCACAAGGAAAAGAAAGAAACAAAAGAACACAACTTCGAAAAAACATATTCGAAATTCTAGAACGTAAGCCTCTTGTATTTGGTATTATTTCCATAAATAACTAGCATGATGCGGAAATAAAATTTACTAGTTATACCTTGTAGAAAAACCTCTTGATCTTCTATCGTATTCCTCTTCTAACCTCGGACGTTGTGTGGGAAACGATCTTCCGAGACGAGAAACCACCAATCACCTTCTTCTCCTCCTAGCTAGGTTCGGCCAACAAAGAGGAAGCTTCACCAAGGAAGAAAAACAAAATACTAACCAAGCTCCAAGAGATGCTAGCTTTCTCTCCTTCTTCTTCTTCTTCTTCTCCGAGTAGTATCCGGCCACCACAAGAGCTCCAATAGAAGGGTAGGGTTCGGCCACCACAAGAGGAAGAGAGGGAGAGGTTGGCCGGCCACACCAAGGAACAAAAGAGGGAGAGGAATAATAGATGTTGTGTCTTGTGAAGGCACCCTCACCCCTTCTTTTATATTCCTTGGCCTAGGCAAATTAGGAAATTTAATAAAATTTCCTTAATTTCCTTGACATGATTTAATTGAGAAAAATTAAATAAAATTTCCCAATTTAATCTCTAATGGCCGGCCACTTCTAGAGGAAATAAATTAGACAAGTTTTAATCAACAAATTAAAACTTCCTAATTTGTTTCCGGAAATTTTAAAATAAAATTTCTCTTTAAAATCTCTTCATGGTTGATAAAGGAAATTTCTATAATTTTAATTTTATCAACATGTGGATAATTTTTAAAGAGAAAATAAAATAACTCATCAATCTACAAATAAGGAAAGAGATCTAATCTCTTTCTTTAATCTTTGTAGATCTTTTACAAGAGAGATATTTTAATTTTAATTCTCTTTAAAAATTATTTCTTCCACATAATAAAACTAAAATTAAAATCCCTTTTAATTTAATTTGGCCGGCCCCACTTGCTTGGGTTCAAGCTAGGCCGCCACCCAATAAGGTCGGCCCTAGCTTGGTTCCCAAGCTAGCTTGGCCGGCCCCTTATTAGTGGGTATAGAAGGTGGGTATAGGTGGGTATGAAACTTCTACAAATAAGAGGCTACGATAGGGACCGAGAGGAGGAATTGGTTTTGGTCTCCGATAAAATTAAGCATCCCGTGTTCGCCTAACACACAACTTAATTTTATCAATGATAATTCATTCCACTAGAGAATTATCATTGAACTACCGCACCAATCCCAAATTACATTTTGGGCTCCTTCTTATTATGAGTGTGTTAGTCTCCTGTGTTTAAGATATCAAATATCCACTAATTAAGTGAGTTAACGACAACTCATTTAATTAATATCTAAGTCCAAGAGTAGTACCACTCAACCTTATTATCATGTCGGACTAAGTCCACCGCAGGGTTTAACATGACAATCTTTATGAGCTCCTCTTGAGGACATTATCAACCTAGTATCTCTAGGACACGTTTCTTCTATAATCAACAACACACACTATAAGTGATACCATTTCCCAACTTATCGGGTTTATTGATTCAACGAACTAAATCTCACCCATTGATAAATTAAAGAAATAAATATCAAATATATGTGCTTGTTATTACATTAGGATTAAGAGCACACACTTCCATAATAACCGAGGTCTTTGTTTCTTTATAAAGTCAGTATAAAAGAAACGACCTCAAATGGTCCTACTCAATACACTCTGAGTGTACCAGTGTAATTATATAGTCAAGATAAACTAATACCTAATTACACTACGACCTTCCAATGGTTTGTTCCTTTCCATCATGGTCGTGAGCTACTGTTTATAATTTATAAGCTACTGATAACATGATCTTCTGTGTGTGACACCACACACCATGTCATCTACAATATAAATTAATTGAACAACTACATTTATCATAAATGTAGACATTCGACCAATGTGATTCTTATTTCTAGATAAATGTTTATACCAAAAGCTAGGCTTTTAGTATACACTCCAACACTGTGGACTGAGCCCCGGGTTTATGAAGCGCCGACGCTGATCTTCCTTCTATCGTTCTTGCCTTCGTGCTTTTGGTGATTCCTCTCGTGTCCAGCTTCTCGACGCTCCCTTGCCTCGGCGCCCCGACGAACTTTTGACCTCCCTCTTCTTCACGCTTCGCCTCCCAGTAAGCCTTCTCCTATCTTTACCTTCTTCTATGTTCTCCATTCTGGTGGCCTTTGCGCCCGTTCAATACAGTTTCGACCTCCTCCGTCAACCCTTTCGTTCTTTCCTCGGTCCTTTCTTCCTCGGTACTGTCCCGGCGATGGCTAGCACCTCGCAACCTTCTGATCCTTCTCCTGGCCTATGGTATATGACCATGGTAAGCCGGTTTGACGAGGGTGACGCAGTACGCTTCCTTCACGAATTTGAACTTCCTCCTAACCATAGATTAATTTTGGCCGCCTCTTCCGATCGGACCCACAATCCGTCGACCGGCACTGTTTGTTTCTTTCGCGACCAATTTGTGGCCGGTCTACGCTTCCCTACACATCCTTTTATCCATGAGGTTTGTAATTATTTTCGCCTCCTACTCGGCCAACTTGTCCCCAACTCTTTTAGGTTGCTGTGCGGCGTAGTGGTCCTTTTCAAACTGCACGACATTCCCTTAGTCCCCAGAGTTTTTCGTTATTTTTACTATCCCAAACAGTCCGAGTGGGGTACTTTTCTCTTCCAATCGCGGATCGGTCTTGTCTTTTTCGACAAGATGCCGCCCTCGAACAAGCATTGGAAGGAAAATTATTTTTACCTTCGCTTTCCCGAACGGCCATCCTTTCGCACCAAGTGGCAGACCACTGTGCCGAGTCCGCTGGACCTCAGTAAATACAAGAGCCAGCCAGATTATCTTCATGCAGCCAATCTATTAGCCGACCAGAGGTTCAATATCAATAAGCTACTTCACAAGGGGGTGTTGTACATATTCGGATTGAGTCCGATCCGAACGAAGCTTCCGAGCAACATGGGTAAGCGTTTTCCCTGTCCTCGCTCCTTTTGGTCTAACTGATTTATTCTTCTTTTATGCAGCTGACATCATGTGGCGCGCCAAGGCCACCGAGCGGATGAAATTGAAGGTCGCCGAAATAGAAGTAGCAGCGGCTAAGGAGATGGCCGATCTGGGGATCGCGCCGGTCGGCTTGCATGAGGGCGAGAGCGAAGAAGCTCCAACAGAGGTCCGAGAGTCTACCGGTCGGATCCCTGTAACCGGAGCGATCGGTGATGCTATCTCGTCAGCCGGTCAGCTTACCTCCGAAGACGTGGGGCAGTTGGCCGGCGACTCCCCCTTGATAATACGCAAACGGCGCCGAACGGATCTCACATTTGTGGAACCAGTGACCGAGCCAGTTTACGCCCCCTCTAAAGCGGTCAACCCAGTCCCTGCTTCAACCGAGGCCATCTCTTTGGACCGAACTCCTTCCCAGCTCGACCAACCAGCGACCTCCCTTGAAGCGCGACCCGTTAGTTCCCTGCCCCGGGTTCGTCTTCGGCTCAGGCACTCAGGAATAGTTTCTACTCCGCTCAGCGAGTCATCCGGTCGATCCATCTCTTCCCAATCCGATCCGAGCGGTCGTCGAACGATCAAGGCCGTCCTCCATCTTCCCACTGAAGAGTTCCTTTTGGCCGCTGATCGGCCAACTACACCAGAGCATCAGATCACCATCCGAGGACCGCTCGCCAAAGTATGGGAAGATGCGAGGGCTCGCATTGCCCTGATGACCCCCGGGCAGCTTGGCGACAACCACCTACAACAAGCAACCGGGGTATGCTCTTTAACCTACTGTATGCTTAATCTTGGTTCCTGACATTATTCCGTCCGAACACAGTACTGGGTGGAGAACATTGCAGTCAGCAATCGACTGGCTGCACTGGAGGAAGAATTAAAAAAGCTTCAAATTTCCGGAGGGGCGCCAGCTCAGGGGCCATCATATGCCACGCTCCGAGCCGAACTGAGCAAATCGGAGAAATTATTGGAGGCCGAGCGACACAAGTCCTCTGGCTTGGAGACCAGGGTAGCTGGCCTTGAAGCCCAGGTCAAGTCTCACGACCGGGAGATGAAGCTGGCGATCAATAGAAAAAATATAGCCATCTCCGATTTAGAGGCCAAGAATTTGCAAGCCCGAGCGCTGGAGCAGCGTGTCCAGGAGTTAGTCGATCTGCTTTTCGCTGAGCAAAAGGGTCGATCGACTACTGAGGCTAAACTTCAAGGAGACAAGAAAGATCTCCAAGACGCCTTAGAAGCCGCTCGAGCCACCTTCAAAGAATACCAAGATGGCGAACCAGGGCGCTTCGCGGCGATGAGGCACAACTACTTCCGGTCGGATGACTTTGGTAACAAGTTCAGCGATCGGCTGGTCCTTGCCTTTGAAGAAGCCATCCAAGCCACAACTATGTACTTGAAGGCTAAGGACTAGCTTCCGGAGGCGGCTTCTATCCCCCCCCAAGGATCTGGCCGGGCTGCTGGAGCACATTCCCGAGCCCATTTTTGACGTTCTTGAGTGAAAGTATTTTCAGTAATTCTCCCGATCGGCTCCTACAGCCTTACCTTTAATGAAGACTTGCTTTCTTTTTTCTGTACTTCTCCCGGTCGGCTTAAACAACCTTGATTTAATGAATGACATCTGTAACTTTGCCCTTGGTCGGCGAGCTTTTAAATGTAATTTTGGAATGCCAATTTTTGCTCTATTAGCCTTTCATTTGAGTGCTTCCTGTAACTATGTCGACCGGTCACTTGACCCTTTTCCCGCTATGTAATTTCTTAACTTTCTCGCTTAGTCAAACGACCTTTATCTCGTACGGGACTTCCGTTAGTTTTTTGTTCGTGTCATTTTCAACTGCGCCGCTCGGTCCATCGGCCTTCCCTCCGTATGGAATTTCCGTTAGTTTTTCGTTGATCGGCGCTAGTAAGCGCACGCCATTTCTTTCTCCCTGTCCTTAGGATCAAGGCTTGCTGATCATCGGCCCTAGATGCTGGGCCTCAGTATATCTGCACGGCGCTGTCCCATTCGGGGGGTTTATAGTCGCCGATCCGACTCTGGAGTTTAACGTCGCCGCTCGACGCTCTTCAAGCCGGGGGGTTTATAGTCACCGGTCCGACTCTAGAGTTTAACGTCGCCGCTCGACGGTCTTCAAGCCGGGGGTTTATAGTCGCCGGTCCGACTCCAGAGTTTAACGTCGTCGCTCGACGGTCTTCAGGCCGGGGGGTTTATAGTCGCCGGTCCAACTCTAGAGTTTAACGTCGCCGCTTAACGGTCTTCAGGCCGGGGGGTTTATAGTCGCCGGTCCGACTCTAGAGTTTAACGTCGCCGCTCGACGGTCTTCAGGCCGGGAGGTTTATAGTCGCCGGTCTGACTCTAGAGCTTTCGTCGCTCGACGGTCTTCAGGCCGGGGGGTTTATAGTCGCCGGTCCGACTCTAGAGTTTAACGTCGACGCTCGATGGTCTTCAAGCCGGGGGGTTTATAGTCGCCGGTCCGACTCTAGAGTTTAACGTCGCCGCTCGACGGTCTTCAAGCCGGGGGGTTTATAGTCGCCGGTCCAACTCTAGAGTTTAACGTCGCCGCTCGACGGTCTTCAGGTAGTTTTCCGTTCGGCGAATAACGCTCAGATTCTTCTCAATTTTTCTTATCTTCAATCCTACAGCCAAAGGATATAGACAAACGGAATATACATGAAATGAATTACACTGGTGCACCTTTTATCCAGCATGATACGGCTGGAGGTGGTTTGCGCTCCATGGTCGATCCAGCCATCGTCCGTCTTCATCTTCCAGGTAGTATGCACCCGATCGGAGCTTCTCGACGACTTTGAAGGGCCCCACCCAGGGAGCTGCCATCTTCCTCACATCGCCGACCGGCTTCACTTTCTTCCACACAAGATCACCGACCTGGAATGATCTGGGAATTACACGCCTGTTGTAATTCTGCTTCATTATTTGCCTGTACGCCATCAGCCGGACGACTACTTTAGCTCTTGCTTTGTCCACCAGGTCCAACTCCAGCTGCCTCCGCTCGACATTGTCCCCATCGTAGCTTTGGATCCGATCGGACTCCACTCCGACCTCAACTGGGACGACCGCCTCGCCTCCGTACACCAAGTGGAACGGTGTTACCCCCGTTCCCTCCTTTGGGGTTGTGCGGATGGCCCATAGTACGCCCGGCAGCTCGTCCACCCAGCTTCCTCCCATGTGATCGAGCCGAACCCGAAGTATTCACAAGATCTCCCGATTGGCTACTTCGGCTTGACCGTTGCTCTGAGGATACGCCACGGAAGTGAAGTGTTGTTCGATGTCATATCCTTTGCACCATTCTCCGAGCTCCTGACCAACGAATTGTCGCCCGTTATCCGAAATGAGCCGACGAGGGATGCCGAACAGACAGATTATATGCTGCCAGATGAATTTTTTGACCATCCGCTCGGTTATTTTGGCCAGTGGTTCAGCTTCGACCCACTTGGAGAAATAGTCGACTGCCATCAATAAAAACTTCCGTTGCCCGGTCGCCATAGGGAAAAGTCCCACTATATCCATACCCCACTGGTCGAACGGGCAGGATATAGCAGACGCCTTCATCTCCTCCGTTGGCCTATGGGAGAAGTTGTGGAACTTCTGACAAGAAAGGCAAGTAGCGACGGTCCGAGCGGCGTCTTCCTGTAGAGTTGGTCAGAAGTATCCGGCCAGTAGGATCTTCCTATCCAAAGACCGGCCACCCGGATGACCTCCGCAAGATCCTTGGTGTACCTCTTGGAGAATGTACTCTGTGTCTTCCGAGCTGACGCACTTTAGCAGCGGTCGGGAGAATGCCTTCTTGTATAGTTGATCCCCGATGAGCGTGAACCGGCCGGCTCTCCTCCTCAATAGCTGGGCTTCCTCCCGATCGGACGACGTGGCTTACGATCGCAAAAATTCTATTATGGATGTCCTCCAATCGCTCGGGAATGTGAGACCTTCCATCCGGTCGATGTGCGCTACCAGGGACACTTGCTCGATTAGTTGCTGGATGACGATCGGCGATATCGAACTAGCAAGTTTGGCTAGCTCGTCTGCAGACTAGTTCTCGGCTCGAGGGATCTTCTGTATGACAACTTCGACGAAGTTGGCCCTGAGCTTTTCGAAGGCCTCCGCATAGAGCCTGATCCTTGCGTTGTTTATTTCGAAGGACACTGAGAGTTGCTGAGCGGCCAACTGGGAGTCTGAGAATAGCGTCACCCGGCTGGCTCCCACGTGCCACGCGGCCTGCAGGCCGGCTATGAGGGCTTCGTACTCCACTTCATTATTGGTCGCTCGGTAATCTAGCCGGACGGACAGGTGCATCCGCTCTTCTTGAGGGGAAAGTAACAGGATACCAATTCCGCTTCCGAGCCGAGTGGACGATCCGTCCACAAATACTTTTCATATAGCTTCGGGCTCAGGATTTTGCACCTCAGTCACAAAATCTGCCAAGGATTGCACCTTAATCGCTGAGCGGGGTTGATACTGAATGTCGAATTCACTCAGCTCGGTTGTCCACTTGATGAGCCGCCCGGACGCTTCTGGATTCAGGAGCACCCTTCCCAGCGGGCAGTTCATCATAACGATGATTGTATGCGCCAAAAAATAAGGGCGCAATCTCAACGCGGCGAGGATCAAGGCAAAAGCTAATTTCTTGAGACCAGTGTAGCGAGATTCAACATCCTTTAAAATGTGGCTTAAAAAGTACACGGGCTGCTCTTCGCTGGTCGACCTCACTATTACCGAGCCCACAGCATACTCGGTTGAAGACAAGTAAATACGGAGCAGTTCTCCTACAGCCAGTTTGGCCAGCACGGGTAAAGAATTGAGATAAGCCTTCAGCTCCTCGAACGCCCGATCACATTCCTCGTCCCATTGAAACTTGGTAGCCTTGCGCAGAATTTTGAAAAAAGGGAAGCTTCGGTCAGCCGTTCGGGAGATGAATCGTGATAGCGCCGTTATCCGACCGGTGAGGCACTGTACTTCTCGAAAATTTCTGGGAGGAGGCATATCTTGTAATGCTTTCACCTTGTTGGGGTTCGCCTCTATACCCCGCTCGGTCACGATATAGCCCAAGAAACGCCCGCCTTTTGCTCCGAACAAGTACTTCTGGGGGTTCAGCTTGACCCCGTATCTCCTCAGTGTCTGGAAAGTTTCTTCCAAATCCGCATAAAGGTCCGTCGCTCGGAAGGATTTGATAAGTATATCATCTACGTACACTTCCAAGTTGCGCCCGATCTGCTCCCGGAATACCTTATTCATCAGCCGTTGGTAAGTGGCTCCTGCGTTCTTCAGCCCGAACGACATTACGTTGTAACAGTAAGTGTCGTCTGCAGTGACGAAACTGACCTTCTCTTGGTCTTCTCGGGCGAGCGGCACTTGATGGTAGCCCTGATAAGCATCCAACATGCATATCAGCTCGCACCCAGTTGTGGAGTCTACTAGTTGATCGATCCGGGGCAAAGGGTAGAAATCCTTCGGGCAAGCTTTGTTCAGATCCTGGAAGTCAATGCAGACTCTCCACTTGTTGCCTGGTTTGGAGACCAGCACCACGTTTGCAAGCCAGCTCGGGAACTGCACCTCCCTTATGTGGTCGGCCTCCAAGAGCTTCTCCACCTCCGCCCGGATGATGATATTCTGTTCGACACTGAAGTCCCTCTTCCTTTGCTTTACCGGCCGAGCATCCGGTCGGACGTGAAGCTCGTGCTGCGCTATGCTCGGCGAGACTCCTGGCAGCTCGTGGGTCGACCATGCGAAAACGTCGTAATTTTTCTGGAGGCATCCGATCAGCTTCTCTTTCTGACTTGCTTCCAGGTCGGCTGCTATGAAAGTTGTGGCCTCCGGTCGGGCAGGGTGGATCTGTACCTCCTCCTTTTCTTCATAAACTAGAGAATGTGGCTTTTCGGTTATAGCGTTTACCTCGACTCATGGCACCTTCCGAGCGGATCTAGCTTCGGCTCGAACCATCTCTACATAGCATCGCCGGGCGGCAAGCTGATCTCCTCGGACCTCCCTAACTTGATCTTCCACCGGGAACTTGATCTTCTGGTAGAAGGTGGAGATGACCGCTCGGAACTCATTGAGAGCCAGTCGCCCCAAGATAACATTGTACGCGGAGGGAGCGTCGACTACGATGAAGTTGGCGGTTCGCGTTCTTCTGAGTGGCTCCTCCCCCAACGAGATAGTCAGTCGGACTTGTCTGACTGGCAAAACTTCGTTACCGATGAATCCATAGAGGGGGATTGTCATCGGCAGCAACTCGGCTCGGTCGATTTGCAATTGGTCAAATGCCTTCCGGAAGATTATGTTGACCGAGTTGTCTGTATCAATAAAGATGCGGTGAATAGTATAGTTAGCTATTACCGCTCAGATGATGAGAGCGTCATCATGCGGGATTTCGACTCCTTCGAGGTCCCTAGGCCCAAAGCTGATCTCAGGCCCGTTCGCTCGCTCTTGACTGCAGTCGACCGCATGGATCGTGAGTTGCCTTGCATGCGCCTTCCGTGCCCTGTTGGAGTCGCCTCCGGTCGGCCCTCCGGCAATGATGTTGATTTCACCCTTTGACGCATTGCCTCGATTTTCCTCCTCCCGATCGGATGGTCGGGGTCGTTCATGTGATGCCCGAGGAATGGGCCTGTGTTGCTGGTTATGTTGCCGTTCGGGGGTTTTTCTTTCTACACGCCGACCAGTGCTCTGGTGTTGATGTCGCCTGTCCGGCGAAGGCGATCGACGACGATAGCTCCTTGGCGTAGGATGAGTGATTGGGGGGAGGTTCCGGCAGTCGTGGGTGTTGTGAGTTGCTGACTGATGAAGTGAATAAAACATGGGAGTCTATACCTTCCCCCTGGGCTTAGGTCGATCGACCGCTACTTGTTGAATAGTGTGCGGCCTTGCTTGCTGATGAGGACGAGCTATCTCTGCCGGGGTCCTCTTGGTGGTTGATAATTGGAAGGCGGCTTCCGCTCAGCGTGGGCTGGTGGCTCGGCTGGTGCTTCTTTTTTTCTCGCCATCTGAGCTTCTTCCACGTTGATGTACTCGTTGGCTTTGTTCAGCATGTGGTCGTAGCTGCGAGGCGGCTTTCAGATAAGTGATCGGAAGAATTCACCGTCCACAAGCCCCTGTGTGAATGCGTTCATCATGGTTTCCGAGGTGACCGTTGGGATGTCCATGGCCACCTGGTTGAAGCATTGGATGTAAGCTTGGAGCGACTCCTTCGCGCCTTGCTTGATGGCGAACAGACTGACGTTGGTCTTCTGGTAGCGTCTGCTGCTCGCGAAGTGATAGAGGAATGCCGTGCGGAACTCTTTGAAGCTTGTGATCGATCCGTCCAGCAACCCCCGGAACCATCTTTGCGCCGATCCCGAGAGGGTGGTGAGGAACAATCGGCATTTCACCCCATCTGTATATTGATGTAAAGTGGCGGTGTTGTCGAACTTACCCAGATGGTCGTCCGGGTCAGTGGTCCCATTGTATTCCCCGATCGCCGGAGGTGCGTAATGCCTTGGTAGTGGGTCGCGCAGGATGGCTTTGGAGAACTGTCTATTTATCCGCTCGGGGGACGAGTCCGTCCGTGGCACCTTGCCTTTTCTATTGTCCCGCACGGGGGCTTCATCTGACGAGGATCCTCGGTCGAGGTTGGCCTGAGCGACCTCTGACGGCGTTTGGAATAAAGCCCGATGGAACGGTATTGGGGCGGGCGGAGCTTCCACATGAGTGCCGGTCAATACTCTGTCCGAGCATATCCCGGATGTGACGGTGGAAACTTCCACCGTACGATACTCTGTCCGCTTCGGTCGTCGACCGTGCTGTTTGTAGCCGGCAGGTGTCTCGAGGATGAAGTTACCAGCTGTCCTTTTTGTCTCCTAGCGCTCTTGTCTGCTCCCGGGCCGAGCGGACCAGCAGCTCGGCGCTCATGGCCTCCGGGAATGCACATACCTCAGTCCGGGCGGGGAAGCCCTGCTCATGTGCTAGGATGGAATTGCGCCTTATTGTTCTGCGGCTCGGCCGAGCGGCCTGTCCGCCTGGCCATAGACTCTTTTACCTTGAGCATTGGAAACCCGACCCCTGGTCGGGCTGTCTTTCGTCTGATTCGGGAGACCCTTGGCCGGATGTCCGGTCGGCCGGATGCTTGGTTGGCCCGTCAGCCCGCTCGGCGTGACATATATCCACTCGGCCTGACCCTGGGGTTGACCCTCTTGACCATTGACCTCCACGTGTCGTTGACCTCCTGCCAACGAGGGTCCCCCGTCCTTACCACCGGATCAGGTGGGATTGATAGCTAGGACCTCTGAACGACACAACACTTCCTCTGCTTGCTAACCTATCTCAGATAATAAATACTTACTATAAAAGTAAGAGTACCGACATAAAACCATCTACTAAACCAATCATAATCAACAACGTAACTCATCACTAACTTACTCCACCAGGTATAACCAATAAATTACTTGTATAAAGCAAACACATAACAAGCATATAACAAATATATAACAAGTCCCGACTACATGTAATAACATGTTACCTTGAATAGATCTCATGGGCAGTTAAGATATGTAAATAGTTACTATCTATAGGAAAACACTCTACCACATATGATTCCATAGACGGACAGAATGAGGTAGCTAACTAGCTCCTCATCCACTGATTGTGGGAGAACGTTCTATCACGAATGATTCTACCACGGATGGTCTCATGGGCAAACAAGATGTATAAGTGGCTACTATTTACAGGAGAATACTCTACCACGGATGGTCATGTTGACAGATAGGGTATACACATATACCAAGCCATAATCACAAAACGAGCAGTAATAACCTATCCAAAGATAATGCTCTTCAAGCTACCTTACGATTTTACCTCACTAGCATATAGACATGAGCCTAAACAACAACCAAAGTTCTAGTAAAATACTCGATATTCTACACTATGGTATGACTATTCGAATAGTAAGCACAAGCTCAAATCATCAACCAAAGATCAAACAAAATACTCAACATCTTACATTATGGTATGATAATATCATACTTATATAAAAATCAAGCTTGAATAATAATGAGACTGCATAAATATAATACGGATCAAATTAAGATTAAGTAATAAAGGCTAAGTTTAAGAAGTAATATACAGTAGATATCAAGATAAAATATCTACTACACAATCAAGGCAAATAATAGGATCATGTACTAAAGTCAAAGAAGGAACTACCTACTTCAAATATAGAGACGTGTCTTATCCATCTTCCAATCTCAAGGTTACATTGAGCTTGAATCCTATAAGTATAAGATACAGAGCCAAATCTAAATACTAGAGTAATTGTATTAACAATCTAGTTAACTCTCAAGTTTATTAAATCAACTTAGTTAACTCTTAATTAATATCTAATTAATTATCCATTCAATAATTCGATTAACCCTCCATGAATTAATTAACCCTTAATCAATTTATTAATTGATCTAGATTATAGGTTAACATCTTAATTAATCAATTAACCTTTAATGCATCTAAATTAATTATAATTAACCATTCAATACATTAATTAATCAATGAAGTTCAGTAATAAATAGTTTAACTCATACATTCTTAACCTAATAATAATTTAAATCAGTTATCTCATTTACCAATTTAACTAGTTAATATCAATTATTAATCCATTAAACTCATTAATTATTTCCTTAAATAGATCAGCCATCTTAATTATCATTAATTGCTAATTAATTGTTTCTGGGGCCATGGTACCGCGGTAGGATATTCAAATTATCACCGAGTATCCCCAACTACGACATAATTACAAGATTTTTTTCTCGCAATAAAACTAACTGGGATTATCATTAATTACAAATTAATCAAATAAATATCATTATTACCTATATCAATTAGTCCAGATTAATTAACCAACTTAAATAATTAAAACCCAAAATTAATTAAACTACACAAGGCAAACTGATAAAATCGTTATCTAAGCTTTATCTTTTTTTTCTTCTTCTTCGGCAGTGGAGGTAGTGGGATTGAACGACGGTCAGCGTCGGCTGTTGAGGATGGCGAAGAGATGTCGACGGTCGGTGAGAATAAGGCGGTGGAGGTGGTGACCAGGAGTCGACAGCCGGCGATCTGGTCGCGGTGAGGGAACGTAAGGTGGCTCATGCCATTAATTGCTCGCGATCAGGATCAACGAAGCCAACAGCAGGCATTCGTTGTTCCCCGGCAGCAAGGGAGGCGGTGGCTACAGTGAAGGTCACGGCAATAGATGCGTCGAAAACAAGGCGCACTCGTTCACGGTGGTGAAGCATGGCGGCAGTCACGTCGTCGCATAGTGGCACGGTGGCAGCTACGTGGTCGGCGTCGTGGACGCGGCGTCGACGGAGGTCGCACTGTGGAACAATGCCTCAAGCATGAGGGGGAATGCCTCGAGCACGAGGGGGAAGAGACGCAGACGAGTGGCTTGCCTTCGGCCAGCCGCCATGGACGGTGGTGGGGGAGCGGCGCACGGCGTCGATGGTGAACGGTCGACGGTGAGGTGAGTATCATGCATGGGGAAGGCAATGACGACGATGGAGAGGGATAATAAAAACTTAGGTTTAGGAAAATTAACTTAGAGGGTGTTTGGCTAAACTTATTAAAAACAACTTATAAATTCGTACAACTTATAAGTTGTTTTAGGAGCTTATAAGTTGTTAAGTCTTATTTTAAAAATAAGCTGTTAAAGTGTTTGGGTGAACTTATTACAATAAACTTAAATATATTGATGTGTTTGATATTATAAGATCTTTTTATTAATAAAATTATCAAAAATGGTATAATACTATTAATAGAGGGTTTTGAACGAATTTCTACACCGGGAGAGAGAAAATTGGAAAGATGCATTGGCGGAGAAGATGACACAGTACTGGAAGAGAAGTCGGCGGAGATAGAAAGATATTAGGTTTATAAAAATTTATGGAGGATAAAATGAGGATTTATGAAATTATATAAGGATATTTTAGAGAAGAAAATTATTAAAATAAGAACTTTTTTAAAAAAGTAGGGTCTTCCATACTTTTTTAAAAACAACTTATAAGCTCCAAAACAGTTCATTTAATTTGACAGCTTATAAGATGTTTGAAAAAAAATTTACCAAACAAATTTGAAGAGCTTATAAGCTCTAAAACAGCTTATAAATTATTTTATATAGTTTATAAGCTCAGCCAAACACCCTCTTAGGCTAATTGAATTATCAGCTCTCACTTTAAATATGTACCTCCAAACAGTCTTTTTTATTATCCCTTTATCTTTATAAAATACAAAAATATTCATATAAAATATAGAAAATTCCTAAAATCCTATAAAATTTCATAAATTTATTTCCTTAGTATTTAGTAATTATTAATTATTTATTTTCCTATATAAATTTAATTAGTTTAAATTTTAATGATTTTAAATCCTTTCCATATATATATATATATATATATATATATATATATATATATATATATTTATCTGAGAAATGTAATGGCAGATTGAAGATGACATATTGAAGCGGGGTGGTAATATGAACTTTTTTATTTTTATCCGTCTTTGCTTGTTTTTCTTAACTATGAAATGTAATGTTAAGCTAAACTTGTATATTAGGTGTTGTATCTTGTATGTTTGAAAACATATACGTTAGTGATCTTCTATTTTATTATAAATTATTAAACTATTATTTCATTTATTGTCATTAGTTGTTATTTTATCCCGACTTTATTTTATTTTTTCCAAATTATTTGAATTGGAAACCAGTTATTCTATTTTTATATTATTGATGTATTTATCATTTTATTTATTTTTATCCTATATTGCATATAATTTTAGCATAAATTAATCAGATTCGAATTAATCGAATTGAGCTCAAATTCAAGTCAATTCGAGTTAAAATTTGATTTTGTTTGAATCAAAATTCAAATAAATCGGATCGAATTCGAACTCAAATCTATTTTGAATCGAATTCGAGCCAATGTTAATTAGCCTTTTCAAATTTCGAATCGAATTCAAATCGAGCTCAAATTCAAGTCAGTTTGAGCTAAAGTTTAATTTTGTTCGAATCAAAGTTTGAATAAATCTAATCAAATTCAAACTTGAATATATTTCGAATGGAATTCAAGTATATATATATATATATATATATATATATATATTTATTGATCCGGCGGTAAGGTCGGGGGACCCCCTCTGGAGGGGAGTCAACGCTACGTGGAGGTCAAAAGTCAAAAGAGTCAGCATGAGTTCCGGCCGATCGGAAACGAGAGACCCCCTTTGGGGCGAGCTAATGACACGTGGAGGTTAGAAGTCAAAAGGGTCAACATAAGGTCGACCGACCGAACGTGTCCGAGTGGAATCAAATACAACCCGACGGGGAGTCGGGTTTCCGACGCTCATGGTGAACAGGGTCGCCGGGCCGAGCGGGCAGTCCGCTCGGCCGAGGCGTAAAGCATCAAGACTGTGAAGGAACAGTCTCAGCCGAGCACGCGATGGAGTGAAATCTTTCCGTCGGATCGATACCTACGCCCGGTCGGACCACTGCCGGCCGAGCGGATGGACGGTCGGCTCGAGGAAAGAAGAGACAAGGACAAGGGGACATTGGGGATCATCTTCTGACAACAGGCATGTTCGACGACCAAGCCATACGCAGAATCTTATGACGGAAGGTTCTGTTGTCCCATCAATGTGCTCGACTGTAGCAGTATGGTGTCAGACATGCTTCTCTGGCAAGCTCATACTAAGGTATGGTAAAGGACACGTGTACACCTCGGTAGGTGTGCATAAGCCTCCCCACAGATCTATATAAGGGCCCACAGACTTCACCGGAGGTACGCAATCACTCAATCTTTCATCTTTGGAGCCACTTTATTGTTTCCTCTTTCCTGACTTGAGCGTCGGAGGGTCGTCGCCGGGAAACCCCTCCCGGCCCGACTTCTTTGCAGGTTCGCCGGAGATTTGTGCGGCTGGTTGGAGATAGAGGAGAGCGCCACGTCCCCAGCGTCCGTCGACTCAACGTTCGGACAGGATCAAATTGGCGCCGTCTGTGGGAACGCACCTGCATCCGAGCGGAAGAGATAGACGAAGTTGGACGACCGCACACCGTGATGCTCTCCCAGGAGGAGCTCGACGCTCTAATCAAGGCAAGAGCAGCTAAGCTCGTGGAGCAACAGAAACAGAAGGCGCAAGCCGAGCGGCTGGAGCAACAAGCGACGTCAGCGTCAGGAGGCCGAGCGGAAGCACCACCTGCCACGGTTCCATTTCATTGGGCCCTATTCTATACGCCTCCTGAAGTCGCACCCGCTAACATCGATCGAGGATCTTCATCCGACGAGGTGCCCAGGCGAGACTACAGAAAAGGCAAGGCTCCCCGAACGGACGCCTCCCCCGAGCGGATCAACCGGTAGTTTTCAGAGGCCATCCTGAGGGACCCTCTACCAAAGCATTATATGCCCCCCGGCGATCGGGGAATACAACGGAACCACCGACCCGGACGACCATCTGGGTAAGTTCGACAACACAGTTACCCTACATCAATACACAGATGGAGTAAAGTGTCGGGTGTTCCTTACCACCCTCTCGGGATCGGCGCAACGATGGTTTCGGAGGCTGCCGGACGGATCCATTACTAGCTTCAAGGAGTTCCGCACGACCTTTCTCCATCATTTTGCAAGCAGTTGGCGTTACCAGAAGACAAGTGTCAGTTTATTTGCCATCAAGCAAGAGCCCAGGGAGTCGCTCCGGACTTACATCCAACGATTCAACCGGGTGGCCATGGATATTCCAACGGCCACCTCAGAAACAATGATGAATGCGTTCACGCAAGGCCTCGTGGACGGAGACTTCTTCCGTTCACTTATTCAAAAGCCGCCCCGAGACTATGATCATATGTTACATCGGGCCAATGAGTACATTAATGTGGAGGAAGCTCAAGCGGCCCGAAGGAAAGAAGCTCCAACCGAGCGGCTAGCCCCTGCTGAGCGGAAGCCGCTCACTGGCCACCAGCCGCCCAGAGGACCGCGAGCTGAAGCAGCCCGCCCTCATCAACATGCAAGGTCTCATGCCATCCAAGAGGTATCCGCCGAGCGGCCCAAATCAAAAAAGAAGGTATGGACTCCCATGTTTTGCTCGTTCCACCGAACCGACACGCATAACACACGAGATTGCCGAAGCCTTCCTCTGATCGCCCACCCCGTTCCCTGGAGTGGCCGCCGTCGATCGCCGTCATCCGATAGGAAACAACGACATCACGAAGACGGTCGGCGGATATCCAGAAAGTCTCCCGAGCGGTATCATCCTCAGGGGCACGAGGACAATCCCCAGGTATCCAAGGAGCGGCCTAGGCCGTCCGCACGGGAGGAAGAAAATAGAAGCAACACGTCCCGGGGAGAAATCAACATCATCGCTGGCCGACCAACCGGAGGTAACTCCAACAGAGCAAGGAAGGCGAGTGTCAGCCAACTCGAGATCCACGCGGTCGGCTGCAGTCAAGAACGGGCGGGCGAGCCCGAAATCAGCTTCGGGCCCAAGGACCTGGAGGGAGTCGAAGTGCCACATGACGACGCTCTCATCATCAAAGCGGTAATAACTAACTATACTATTTACCGTATTTTCATCGATACAGGCAGCTCGGTCAACATTATATTTAAAAAGGCTTTCTACCAACTGCAAATTGATCGAGCCGAGTTGCTGCCCATGGTAACCCCCCTCCACGGGTTTATGGGCAATGAAGTTCTACCGGTCGGACAAGTCCGACTGGCTATTTCGCTGGGAGAAAAGCCGCTCAAAAGGACGCGGACTGCCAACTTCGTCGTGGTCGACTCTCCCTCATCCTACAATGTTATCCTGGGGCGACCAGCGCTAAGTGAGTTCCGAGCGGCCGTCTCCACCTTCTACCAAAAAATTAAGTTCCCGGTTGAAGATAAAGTTGGAGAAGTGCGAGGAGACCAGCTGGCGGCTAGGCGATGCTACGTCGAAATGGTCCGAGCGGAATCTAATTCCGCGCGGAAGATGCCACGGATCGAGGTGAACGCCATAACCGAAAATCACCCTCTTTGGTTTATGAAAAAAAAGAGGAGGTGCAGATCCACCCGACCCGATCGGAGGCTACCACATTCATTGCGGCCGATCTGGAGGCAAGCTAGAAAAAAGAGGTGATCAAATGTCTCCAAAGAAACTGCGACATTTTCGTTTGGTCGACGCATGAGCTGTCGGGAATTTCACCAAGTATAGCATAGCATGAGCTTCACGTCCGACCGGACGCTCGGTCGGTGAAGCAAAGGAAGAGGGACTTTAGTGCCGAACAAAACGCCATCATCCGAGTGGAGGTCGAGAAGCTCCTGGAGGCCGGCCATATAAGGGAAGTCCAGTTCCCGAGCTGGCTCGCGAATGTAGTGCTAGTCTCCAAGTCGGGCAACAAGTGGAGAGTTTGCATCGATTTCTGGAATCTCAACAAAGTATGCCCAAAGAATTTCTACCCTCTGCCCCGGATTGATCAACTGGTGGACTCCACAGCCGGGTGCGAGCTGATATGCATGCTAGACGCCTATCAGGGCTACCATCATGTAACGACCACCCTTCTTACTACTACTCTCTAAGGGCGACCGTTACCTAACTATTACTCTACTTACTAGTGACACTTATGCTAATATTAGCAACACTTAGATTTATCACGGCCCCAGAGGAAGTCCTACCGAAAATTTTTGGCAGAATCTCCCCTGTACCGATGACCAAATCAACCATACAGACAATATATACGCAGCCACAGACGGCTGGAACATATTTTTTTCACAACCACGCAGTATAATAACACAATAAGAAGAAGGAAACTACTCTAGCAATAGCAACAACTATATCACTCCAACAATATGACCCAACTACAAGTGCGGAATAAACTTAATTACAATCTCAACTCATAATAATATTTAAAGAAACTAAAAGAACTCTAAACAGAAGAGTCTTGACAATTTGCCAGCAAACTCTGGATCTCTCCATAGTCCAATCATCACACACCTTCATCACCACCACCTTGTCATCTTCTTTGCATATTTTAGTTTTTCCTTTATCTGCAGTAGGAGGAAAAATAGATCTATAAGAGAAACGCTTAGTAAGTACTATAATATCTCACAAAAACTCGAAGTGCATAAAAATACAAACGATACTGAAACTGAAATGCTAAAAGAAATCTACTCATGCTCATCTAATAGCAAAGTACTCAAATAAATTGCATACTCATGATATACAAGAATAAAGCTGAATACTGGAAATAATACTAAACATGCTCACTAAACTGATAAAAAAGTAACGAAACAAATGCTGTATGCTTAGAAATAAAGAAACTAAACTTCTGTTGATTCTAAATATAGGTGATACTTATTTCATTTACTTATAACTTTATACTTAAAATTAATCTTTTAATTTCTTTTACTTTTACTTTTCTTTCTTCTTCTTTTTCTTTGGGCCCAGGCTTAGTACCATCTTATGCGCGCTCCCTAATAGAGACTGCTGTAGTCCCACAGGGTAAAGACCTCGGTATTACCAGGGCCGAGACCTCGGAAACGGTCACCTGGACTTGTTTAACGACAACCTCAGAAGTCGGGTACTAGCCTCTTACTTTAATTTACTTGTTATATCTTTTTAACTAGACCTTGGTCTTGTTCTTACTTATAGCTGCTCATTATAGCAAGGAAAGTCCAAACTAAATGCTATGTGCATACATGTATATGCTAAAATCTGTTCATGCATATCTTAAAGCAAAGGGAAACAAAAATCAGCATACTACTATATGTTATAATCTGTTCATGCACATTTTAAAGCAAAGGGAAACAAAAATCAGCATGCTACTATATGCTAAAATCTGTTCATATGAATACTAAAAATCTGCACATGTGAATAACAAAAATCTGCACACGTGAATCATTAAAAATCTGCGAATGAAACAGAATTAAAAACTAATACTGCTCATGCTATTCTAATACTGCCTACTTTAAATAAAGGCTGCCCTTCTAACTAAATAAGGGTATTTCTTGTCCTTTGAGTTGCAAGGAAAATGCTAAACCATTTTAACTAATTAAAGGGTTGTTCTTGCCTTTTTAAGTAGCAAGGACAATGCTACACCTATTCTAACTAAATAAAGGGTTGTTCTTGCCTTCATGAAACTCAGAACTAAACTTGAGTATAAACAACATACCAGAAGCTATGGTGGACTTTAAGCGATGCATACCAGAAGCAATAAGATGAATCATGTTTAGGAATATGATGGACTTACAGCCATGCATACCAGAAGCAATACTAGAAGCAATTACCAGAAGGAATAAATTTCTATTAAAATAAAACATATGTCATGCTTAAAGAATTCTGCACTTAATGAACAACAAACAACAGTGCTAAATGTATTGTTCCCTTCTAACTGTCTACTGTAATTACCAAAAATAGACCCAATCTGTAAGCTCCAAATGGCCTGGTTCATGCCTGCAGAAATGCAAAAGGCATGGGGCTGTTCTAAGCTCCAAATGAAGCTGTTCGTATCCCTATTTTTGCAAAATTTCAAGTTGAACTTGCTGCCCATTTGAGGTACACGGCAGCTACATCAAACCAACGCCGCCCAATCTAAGCATCATGCTTGCAAACAAAGAGGAGCAACCAAATCTCGGAATCACTCTAGGGTTTTCAACAAGCTCCAGAAAACAAGGAACAAAACCGAAACAAGCAACTCACGACAGCAAACCCTAAACATCACAATTCTCTACCAATAAAGTTCCGAAAAACCCAAATGAAGCAATTCTTCCCAGAATGGATGGCACGGTAGAAAACTAGAACTCATCCCTATTCTTTCTTTGAAGATCACGGCAGATTCAAAAACAAAGAGAAACAAAACCGAAAACAACTCCTACCACAGGCGAGTAGTACTTACCCTTGCTTTTAGGACTTACAACCGGAAGGAGGCAGCTAGGGCTTCGCGGAGATGAGGACTTCGGCTTCTCCTTCGTGCTCACGCGTTCTCTTCGACGAGAGAAGCTCGGATCCGCAAGGTTCGCCGGAAGAAGACCTTCGTCGGCCGCCGGAGACGAAGCTAGGGCTTCGTATTTCTTCGCTCGACAGAAACGACGCCGTCGCACGCGAGAAGCAGAGGAGAAGAAAGGGTTTCGGGAGAAAAAATCCCCTAATCTCTCTTAACTTATCCTTTTATAACTAGGTCTAACTTTGTCCTTTACTATAACTTATATATATCTCGCTTCATACTTATTAACAAAACCACGCGTAGCCCAGTTGGTTGGCTGTGTCCGGTTGGGTCAGGTTCGGCCGAAGGTCTTGGTTTCGAGTCTCACCTTCAACGTTTTTTGTCAAAACTTCTTTCTTTTTGTAAACCTACTAAACGACCTCCAAAAATTACGTAAAAATACTCTAAAATTTCCTAAAAATCTTTAGAATATTTTAAAAGCATTTCCAAATATTTTTATAGACTTTTAGAACTTGAAATAGGAAAAATTGGGTCGTTACAATCCCCCATACCTTATAAAAAGTTCGTCCTCGAACTTAGAATAGTTCTGAATATTTCTGTCTCATACTGTCCTCCCGCTCCCAAGTGACTTTCTCGTGCTTCTGGTTCTGCCAGATGACCTTCACTAGTGGTACTTCTTTATTTCTTAGTCTCTTGACTGCTCTGTCCACTATCTTTATAGGTCTGCTTTCGTAACTAAGATCCTCTTGGATCTGCACTGACTGAGGCTGAATCACTTGGCTCGGGTCGTAGAGACACTTCTTTAGCATGGAGACATGAAATACTTTGTGTATTGCCGACATGTCTTGTGATAAATCCAGCTTGTAAGCTACCTTCCCAATCCTCTCTATGATCAGGTAAGGTCCTACGTAGCGAGGACTTAACTTGTCTTTCTTGTCAAATCTCATCACTCCCTTCAAAGGAGCGACTTTGAGAAAAACTGAATCCCCTACTTGGAATTCCAATGGCCTACGGCGTGTGTCAGCATAACTCTTCTGTCTGCTCTGGGCAGTCTCAATTCTCTGTCTGATTTTCTGGATCGCCTGAGTAGTCTCATCTATCAGCTCTGTCTGAATGCCCAGCTCTACTTCCATTTCTTTTCTCTCACCTACTTCTTGCCAGCATATGAGTGATCTGCACTTTCTGCCATACAACGCCTCATAAGATGTCATCTTGATGGTGGCCTGATAGCTATTGTTGTAGGCAACTCAGCTAAGCATAGATACTTGTACCAACTTCCCTTGAAATCTAGTGCACAAGCTCTGAGCATATCTTCTAGAATCTGATTTACTCGCTCTGTCTATCCATCAGTCTGAGGATGGAAGGCTGTTCTAACTGCTCTATAGAGTGGGACACCTTGATGGCTAGAAAATGAGCAGACTTGGTCAATCGGTCTACTATTACCCATATCGCATCATATCCATTCGTGGTTCTTGGGAGACCTGTTATGAAGTCCATGGATATGTCTTCCCACTTCCACTCTGGTATTGAAAGAGGCTGTAGAACTCCTCCTGGTCTTTGGTGTTCTACTTTGACCCTCTGACATGTCAGGCAGGTACTGACATATTTAGTAACATCTCTTTTGAGTCCAGACCACTAGAATCTCTGTTTCACGTCTTGGTACATCTTGGTAGAATCTGGATGCATGGAGTATGGTGTACTATGAGCTTCTTCTAAAATCTTCTTTCTCAGTTCTTCATCATTGGGCATATAAATGCGACTCCCCTGATAAAGAATCCCGTTGTCCGTTACTCGAAACTCTGAATTATCTTCTTTCTGTATCCTTTTCTTGATCTTCTGGATGTCTGGATCTTCACTTTGCTTTCTCTGTATATCCTCAAGCAGTGTAGACTCTAAGGTCAATGTAGAGAGTTGCCCTTCAATAACTTCAAGTCCGAAATCTGACAACTCCTTCTACAGTGGCAGGGCTAATGATGACAAAGACATCAGGGACGCACTGGATTTTCTGCTTAGTGCATCTGCCACTTTGTTAACTTTGCCTGGGTGGTAGAGGATTTCACAGTCATAGTCTTTGACTAACTCCAGCCACCTGAACTGTCTCATGTTTAAGTCTTTTTGAGTGAAGAAGTACTTAAGACTCTGATGGTCAGTGAAGATTATACACTGAACTCCATACAAATGATGTCGCTAGAGTTTCAGTGCAAAGACCATAGCTGCCAGCTCAAGATCATGAGTGGGGTAGTTCTTTTCATAATCTTTGAGCTGTCTGGAAGCATAAGCTATCACTTTTCCTTCCTGCATGAGAACAGCTTCTAGACCCATCTTGGAGGCATCACTGTAGATGTCAAAACTCTTGTCACTTTCTGGGACTGTCAGAATAGGAGCATTGGTCGATCTCTTCTTGAGCTCTTGGAAACTCTGCTCACATTTATCTGACCATTCAAACTTCTTGTTCTTTCTGGCGAGGGCTGTTAGTGGAGAGGCTATCCTGGAAAAGTCCTCCATGAATTTCCTGTAGTACCCAGCTAAACCAAGGAGGCTTCTGATTTCCTTGGCATTCTTGGGTCTACTCTAGTTGTTGACCGCTTCTATTTTGGCTGGATCCACCTGAATGCCTTCTCTAGAAATAATGTGACCTAGAAATGCCACCTGATCTAACCAGAATTTGCACTTTGAGAATTTAGCATAAAGTTGTTTCTGCTATAGAGTCTGCAGTACTATTCTCAAGTGCGTGTCATGCTCCTCTGGGGTCCTTGAATAGACTAGAATGTCGTCGATGAACACAATGACAAATTTGTCAAGGTATTCTCTGAACACTCTGTTCATCAAGTCCATGAAGACCGCTGGTGCATTAGTCACACCAAAAGGCATGACTACAAACTCGTAGTGTCCGTATCTTGTCCTGAAAGTCGTTCTGGGTATATCCTTTTCTTTCACTTTCAGCTGATGGTACCCAGAGCGTAGGTCTATCTTTGAGAACACTGTTGCCCCTCTTAACTGATCAAATAAGTCGTCGATCCTGGGAAGGGGGTACTGTTCTTGATTGTCACTTGATTCAGAGCTCTGTAATCTATGCACATTCGCATAGATCCATCTTTCTTCTTGACAAACAACACAGGAGTTCCCCAAGATGAGTGACTAGGGCGAATGAAGCCTTTGTCAAGTAACTCCTGAAGTTGTTCTTGTAACTCTTTCAGCTCTGCTGGAGACATGCGGTATGGAGCTTTTGAAATTGGACCGGTACTAGGAACCAATTCAATCTCAAACTCCACTTCTCTGTTGGGTGGTAGTCCAGCTAGCCCTTCTGGAAATATCTTTGGATACTCACAGACTACCCGAACATCTTTCTGCTTAGGTCTTTCTTGTTATCTTTGTCCTTCCAGTTTTGATTACTTGACTGGGGTCTCTGTTTCCCCACTATCTTGTCTTCTATCTTGACTAGTTTGTGTTGCGTTTGTTGTGCCTTGTTGCTGTTCAGATAGTGCTCACTAATGCCCTGCTGACCAGCTCTTCACCAATCTATGGTCGGTGAGTTTCACTACTCACATTAGGTGCTATTTCTGGTCTCAGCATTCGGAGCGTCAGTCTGACTCGTTCTTTCACTGTACTTACTAACTCTAGGCAAAGGTGAGCTAGCCTGTTAAATCTTTTGACCGCTTCTTCTACTGGTAGGTCACCTTGTCTGAATTCCATAAGCTCCTCATACTGTTTATTGGTGATCCGTTGACGGAAGACTTTTTCGTAAAACTCTATCTCGAAGTCAACCCAGCTCATCTGGTTGACTGCTCTCTTACTCTCCACTCGCTCCCACCACATACAAGCACCTCCAGATTGGCAGAAAGAGGCACACTTAACCTTCTCGACTTCTGGCCAGTCAAGAATCTCCATTGTGCTCTCAAGTATCTTGAACCAAGCCTGGGCATCCCAGGGCTCAGTCGTGCCTGAGAATCTTTCTGGTTTCAGTTTCAGCCACTGGATGAGGTATGCTTCTTGTCTTCTAGGCGTTGTGGCGACTTCTAGGGCAACCGATGGGACTTCAGTCACCACTGGGGTCTCCACATTAATGGTTGGGGGAGTGGGAGGAGCTGGCTTCTGATTGGCCATTAGATTGGCAATCACTTGCTGCTGCTCGCTACTTGTCTCTGAAGTTGAGCAACAACTTCAGAGAGAATAGGCCCAGGGGTTCTGAGCTCTTCGTTCTCCTGAACTCGGTCCTCAGTATGAACGGTACGGGGACGTCCTCTTCTTGACATCTAATTATGCAGAGGAAAAGGCTTGATAGCTTCTCTAACCCTTCTAATCATACTTATATATGAATATAGAAAAGGGAAACAAAATCTTCTATCTTACTTAAGCATTCCAGAATTTAAATACTTTCTTACTTGGAGACGGCAAGGCTGATGCTGATGTGTGTGTGATGCTGGAGAATGGAACGCTGCTCTGATACCAACTGTAACGACCACCCTTCTTACTACTACTCTCGAAGGGAGACCGTTACCTAACTATTACTCTACTTACTAGTGTCACTTATGCTAATATTAGCAACACTTAGATTTATCACGACCCCAGAGGAAGTCCTACCAAAAAATTTCGGCAGAATCTCCCCAGTACCGGTGACCAAATCAACCATACAGACACTATATACGCAGCCACAGGCAGCTGGAACATATTTTTTTCACAACCACGCAGTATAATAACACAATAAGAAGAAGGAAACTACTCTAGCAAAAGCAAACAACTATATCACTCCAACAATAGGACCCAACTACAAGTGCGGAATAAACTTAATTACAATCTCAACTCATAATAATATTTAAAGAAACTAAAAGAACTCTAAACAGAAGAGTCTTGACAATTTGCCAGCAAACTCTGGATCTCTCCATAGTTCAGTCATCACACACCTTCATCACCACCACCTTGTCGTCTTCCTTTCATATTTTAGCTTTTCCTTTATCTGCAGTAGGAGAAAAAATAGATCTATAAGCGAAACGCTTAGTAAGTACTATACTATCTCACAAAAACTCGAAGTGCATAAAAA